>NC_086448.1:81817564-83188397 GCF_028390025.1 Pseudophryne corroboree
TGTGTGTATAAGGTGTATATGAAACATAAATGCATTCTGTGCTTAGACTTGCGTCCCATCACCATGATATCTCATTATGGTATGCAATTATTCCAAAATACGGAAAAGTCCCATATCCGAAATACCTCTGGTCCCAAGCGTTTTGGATAAGGGATACTCAACCTGTATCTGTAGTGTCTGGCAGCAAGGCTTCTTAACGAGTTTCCTTACTGTACAGACATTCCAATAGTGACAGACGGCACTTTCTTGTTTGCACTTGTGTAGTGAACGTGTGCGGAACTAGAATTGCATTCACTACACGACCACAACCAGAGGTGATTTTCATGGAAGCCCTGCAGGGTTGACAAGCTCCTAGAAATTTTGTTTTGCTACCAAGTAAAATGTCATTGTTGGCTACACGGTAAGATGTCACCCTAACTAACCGGAGGACTCTGAGAATGATAGGTACACAGTACAGGACATACCGCCAAGATCTGAAGACGTTCGTGTCATTATGAATAAAACATCCCATATTGGGATCAACAGTACAATACGCTGCAGTTCCCTTCTCAGAGCCGAGAACCAGGCCTGGTGTTCTAGCTTCAGATCACTGAGCAGATGAGCTGACGTGAGAAGCATCTGGCTTTTGTAAAATACATACACGTGTCCCGCCAGCCAACACTGCCAAAGTGTTGTGTAGACATCCCATCTGCTCAGGTCACACAGATCCAACTACAGGTTATGATCAGCAATAACACAACACAAAGCCATTCTCTCTGTGTACACTAAGACAATACACAGGCCATTCCTTGCAAGCTAAGATGTATTTATTTTTCCAGGTGGGGCTGGAGCAGGAACGCAGGCTGTCGCTAAAATTCTGGTATACACAGAGGTTTCATTTTAGACAGAATGTAACAGACACTGATCTGAAACCATGGTTAGAATTTTAGAAGAGAGATTTAACAAACCCGTTCCTATATAGGGAATTTTAAAATCTCATTTAAAACCAAGGGACAAAGCAGTCCAGGAAAGCTTCTAATTCTGGACAACCACATACCCGTCCTATTCTACCCAACTAACATCTTCTACACAGTTCACACAAAACTTACATAAGTTATCTTTCTAGTAATGTTTTCCCTTTGCAATCGGCAAAAGGTAGCAATTATTCTCATGTATCATATATTCTAAGGACTCAATCCAACTGAGTTCATTGCTGCACGAGTAATTGCAGTTTTATGCGCCAAACTTGCGGATTATTTTTCGCAGCCCAATAGGAATGTGTACACAAATGTGAGAGTCCAGGATGAGATTGGGCCGGGAGGGGGCCGAATTGTGGTGCCATTTTTGCAACAGTAACTCGCCTCCTTCACTGGAAATAAGCATGGCACGTGTACCAACAGAATATGCCCCCATTTTATAGTTTAATAATCATATCGCCTTCAACCCAAAAATGGGCAAAAAACAACTAGCAAAACATTAGCTTATGTTCCTACTCTATGGGGTATATTTACTACAGTGCAGGTTTTTAGAAGAGGAGCTGTTGCCCATAGTAACCAATCAGATTCTAGCTAGAAGGTAGCTAGATAAATAAGCAGAATCTGATTTGTTGCTATAGGCAACCTATCCAGTTCTTAAAAGCCATATCTTAGTAAATATAGCCCTAAGAGAGGCAGATCCATCATCTCACTGAGTGCACACTCACTCCCCCAGTGGCACATTTCCACACAAAGACAGGGTAGGCCTGGAATACAGCAGGGGTCACCCAAATGCTAATAGGGTATAGCGTGTACATTTCACCAGACACAACTAGGAGCACAGGCTATTACAGTAACAGCATCATATATAGTTCAGACCCTGTCACTCACAGACAATGTACCCTTACAGCGGCACACAGTGCAGAGTCTGTCAGTTTATCACAGGAAAACAGCACCAGTACCTTCCAAGAAATACACAGACCCCCGTCCAGTGACACGCAGACACAGCGCAGACCCCCGTCCAGTGACACGCAGACACAGCGCAGACCCCCGTCCAGTGACACGCAGACACAGCGCAGACCCCCGTCCAGTGACACGCAGACACAGCGCAGACCCCCGTCCAGTGACACGCAGACACAGCGCAGACCCCCGTCCAGTGACACGCAAACACAGCTCAGACCCCCGTCCAGTGACACGCAGACACAGCTCAGACCCCCGTCCAGTGACACGCAGACACAGCGCAGACCCCCGTCCAGTGACACGCAGACACAGCGCAGACCCCCGTCCAGTGACACGCAGACACAGCGCAGACCCCCGTCCAGTGACACGGCGCAGACCCCCGTCCAGTGACACGCAGACACAGCGCAGACCCCCTTCCAGTGACACGCAGACAGCGCAGACCCCCTTCCAGTGACACGCAGACACAGCGCAGACCCCCATCCAGTGACACGCAGACACATCGCAGACCCCCTTCCCGTGACACGCAGACACAGCGCAGACCCCCATCCAGTGACACGCAGACAGCGCAGACCCCCTTCCAGTGACACGCAGACACAGCGCAGACCCCCTTCCAGTGACACGCAGACACAGCGCAGACCCCCTTCCAGTGACACGCAGACAGCGCAGACCCCCTTCCAGTGACACGCAGACACAGCGCAGACCCCCTTCCAGTGACACGCAGACACATCGCAGACCCCCTTCCCGTGACACGCAGACACAGCGCAGACCCCCATCCAGTGACACGCAGACAGCGCAGACCCCCTTCCAGTGACACGCAGACACAGCGCAGACCCCCTTCCAGTGACACGCAGACACAGCGCAGACCCCCTTCCAGTGACACGCAGACACAGCGCAGACCCCCATCCAGTGACACGCAGACACAGCGCAGACCCCCATCCAGTGACACGCAGACCTCCTTCCAGTGACACGCAGACACAGCGCAGACCCCCGTCCAGTGACACGCAGACACAGCGCAGACCCCCGTCCAGTGACACGCAGACACAGCGCAGACCCCCGTCCAGTGACACGCAGACACAGCGCAGACCCCCGTCCAGTGACACGCAGACACAGCGCAGACCCCCGTCCAGTGACACGCAGACACAGCGCAGACCCCCGTCCAGTGACACGCAGACACAGCGCAGACCCCCGTCCAGTGACACGCAGACACAGCGCAGACCCCCGTCCAGTGACACGCAGACACAGCGCAGACCCCCGTCCAGTGACACGCAGACAGCGCAGACCCCCGTCCAGTGACACGCAGTCACAGCGCAGACCCCCGTCCAGTGACACGCAGTCACAGCGCAGACCCCCTTCCAGTGACACACAGACACAGCGCAGACCTCCTTCCGGTGACACACAGACACAGCACAGACGACCATCCAGTTACACGCAGTCACAGCGCAAACCTCCCTCCAGTGACACGCAGATACAGTGTAAACCCCCTTCCAGTAACACGCAGACCCCCTTCCAGTGACACGCAGAGCACAGACCCCCTTCCAGTGACACACAGACACAGCACAGACCCCCTTTCAGTGACACGCAGACACAGCGCAGACCCCCTTCCAGTGACACGCAGACACAGCGCAGACCCCCTTCCAGTGACACGCAGACACAGCGCAGACCAACTTCCAGTGACACGCAGACACACCTCAGCCCCCTTCCATTGACGCGCAGACACAGCTCAGACCCCCTTCCAGTGACACGCAGACACAACGCAGACCAACTTCCAGTGACACGCAGACAGCGCAGACCCCCTTCCAGTGACACGCAGACACAGCTCAGACCCCCTTCCAGTGACACGCAGACACAATGCAGACCCCATCCAGTGACACGCAGACAATGCAGACCCCATCCAGTGACACGCAGACACAGCGCAGACTACCTTCCAGTGACACGCAGACACAGCTCAGACCCCCTTCCAGTGACACGCAGACACAGCTCAGACCCCCTTTCAGTGACACGCAGACACAATGCAGACCCCCATCCAGTGACACGCAGACCCCCTTCAAGTGACACGCAGACGTAGCGCAAACCCCTTCAAGTGACACACACACACAAACAGTGCAGACGACCGACCAGTTACACGCAGGCAGAGCGCAGACTCCCTTCCAGTGACACGCAGACACAGCGCAGATCCCCTTCCAGTGACACGCAGACACAGCGCAGACGACCGTCCAGTTACACGCAGACACAGCGCAGACGACCGTCCAGTTACACGCAGACACAGCGCAGACGACCGTCCAGTTACACGCAGACACAGCGCAGACCTCCTTCCAGTGACACGCAGACACAGCGCAGATGACCATCCAGTTACACGCAGACACAGCGCAGATCCCCTTCCAGTGACACGCAGACACAGCGCAGACCCCCTTCCAGTTACACGCAGACACAGCGCAGACCCCCTTCCAGTGACACACAGACATAGCGCAGATGACCGTCCAGTTACACGCAGTCACAGCGCAGACCTCCTTCCAGTGACACGTAGACACATCGTAAACCCCCTTCCAGTAACACGCAGACCCCTTCCAGTGACACGCACAGAGCACAGACCCCCTTCCAGTGACACACAGACACAGCACAGACCCCCTTCCAGTGACACACAGACATAGCGCAGATGACCGTCCAGTTACACGCAGTCACAGCGCAGACCCCCTTCCAGTGACACGTAGACACATCGTAAACCCCCTTCCAGTAACACGCAGACCCCCTTCCAGTGACACGCACAGAGCACAGACCCCCTTCCAGTGACACACAGACACAGCACAGACCCCCTTCCAGTGACACACAGACACAGCGCAGATGACCGTCCAGTTACACGCAGTCACAGCGCAGACCTCCTTCCAGTGACACGTAGACACATCGTAAACCCCCTTCCAGTAACACGCAGACCCCCTTCCAGTGACATGCACAAAGCGCAGCCACCCCTTCTAGTGACACAGCGCAGACCCCCTTCCAGTGACACGCAGACCCCCTTCCAGTGACACGATGATGTAGCGCAGACCCCCTTCCAATGACACACACACAATCTGTGCAGACGATCGTCCACTAACACGCAGACCTCCTTCCAGTGACATGCACAGAGCGCAGACCCCCTTCCAGTGACACACAGACACAGCTCAGACCCCCTTCCATTGACACGCAGACACAGCGCAGACCCCCTTCCAGTGACACGCAGACACAGCGCAGACCCCCTTCCAGTGACACGCAGACACAGCGCAGACCCCCTTCCAGTGACACGCAGACACAATGCAGACCCCATCAAGTGACACGCAGACACAGCGCAGACCACCTTCCAGTGACACACAGACACAGCTCAGACCCCCTTCCATTGACACGCAGACACAGCGCAGACACCCTTCCAGTGACACGCAGACACAGCTCAGACCCCCTTCCAGTGACACGCAGACACAATGCAGACCCCCATCCAGTGACACGCAGACCCCCTTCAAGTGACACGCAGACGTAGCGCAAACCCCTTCAAGTGACACACACACACACACACAAACAGTGCAGGCGACCGACCAGTTACACGCAGACACAGCGCAGATCCCCTTCCAGTTACACGCAGACACAGCGCAGACGACCGTCCAGTTACACGCAGACACAGCGCAGACCTCCTTCCAGTGACACGCAGACACAGCGCAGACGACCGTCCAGTTACACGCAGACACAGCGCAGACCTCCTTCCAGTGACACACAGACGACCGTCCAGTTACACGCAGACACAGCGCAGACCTCCTTCCAGTGACACGCAGACACAGCGCAGATGACCATCCAGTTACACGCAGTCACAGCGCAGACCCCCTTCCAGTTACACGCAGACACAGCGCAGATCCCCTTCCAGTGACACGCAGACACAGCGCAGACCCCCTTCCAGTTACACGCAGACACAGCGCAGACCTCCTTCCAGTTACACGCAGACACAGCGCAGACCCCCTTACAGTAACATGCAGACCTCCGCCAGTGACACGCACAGAGCACAGACCCCCTTCCAGTGACACACAGACACAGCACAGACCCCCTTCCAGTGACACACAGACATAGCGCAGATGACCGTCCAGTTACACGCAGTCACAGCGCAGACCTCCTTCCAGTGACACGTAGACACATCGTAAACCCCCTTCCAGTAACACGCACACCCCCTTCCAGTGACATGCACAGAGCGCAGCCACCCCTTCTAGTGACACAGCGCAGACCCCCTTCCAGTGACACGCAGACACAGCGCAGACCCCCTTCCAGTGACACGCAGACACAGCGCAGACCCCCTTCCAATGACACACACACAATCTGTGCAGACGATCGTCCAGTAACACGCAGACCTCCTTCCAGTGACATGCACAGAGCGCAGCCCCCCTCCAGTGACATGTAGAGCATAGCCCCCATTCCAGTGACATGTAGAGCATAGCCCCCATTCCAGTGACATGTAGAGCATAGCCCCCATTCCAGTGACATGTAGAGCATAGCCCCCATTCCAGTGACATGCACAGAGCGCAGCCCCCCTTCCAGTGACAAGCACAGAGTGCAGACCCCCTTCCAGTGACACACAGACACAGTGCAGACCCCCTTCCAGTGACACACAGACCCCCTTCAAGTGATACACAAAGAGCACAGACCCCCTTCCAGTGACACACACAAACACAAACAGTTCAGACCCCCTTTCAGGAATATAATACACACCACAGTACAGACCCCTCCAGTGACACACAACAACCACACAGTGCAGACCCTCCAGTGACAAACACACACACACAGTGCAGACCCCTCCAGCGTGACACACACACACAGTGCAGACCCCTCCAGCGTGACACACACACAAACAGTGCAGACCCCTCCAGCGTGACACATACACAAACAGTGCAGACCCCTCCAGCGTGACACACACACAAACAGTGCAGACCCCTCCAGTGTGACACACACACACACAGTGCAGACCCCTCCAGTGACACACACACAGAGTGCAGACCCCTCCAGTGACACACACACAGTGCAGACCCCTCCAGTGTGACACACACACAGTGCAGACCCCTCCAGTGTGACACACACACACATAGTGCAGACCCCTCCAGTGACACAAACACACACACACACACACACAGTGCAGACCCCTCCAGTGTGACACACACAGAGTGCAGACCCCTCCGGTGACACACACACACACACAGTGCAGGCCCCTCCATTGTAACACACACACAGTGCAGACCCCTCCAGTGACACACACACACACACACACACACACACACACACACAGTGCAGGCCCCTCCAGTGTGACACACACACACAGTGCAGGCCCCTCCAGTGTGACACACACAGAGTGCAGACCCCTCCGGTGACACACACACACAGTGCAGACCCCTCCAGTGACACACACACACACACACAGTGCAGGCCCCTCCAGTGTGACACACACACACAGTGCAGGCCCCTCCAGTGTGACACACACATACACAGTGCAGACCCTCCAGTGACACACACACACAGTGCAGACCCTCCAGTGACACACACACACACACACACAGTGCAGACCCTCCAGTGACACACACACACACACACAGTGCAGACCCCTCCAGTGACACACACACAGTGCAGACCCCTCCAGTGACACACACACAGTGCAGACCCCTCCAGTGACACACACACAGTGCAGACCCCTCCAGTGACACACACACAGTGCAGACCCCTCCAGTGACACACACACAGTGCAGACCCCTCCAGTGTGACACACACACAGAGTGCAGACCCCTCCAGTGTGACACACACACAGAGTGCAGACCCCTCCAGTGACACACACACAAACATAGTGCAGACCCCTCCAGTGACACACCCAGAGTGTAGACCCCTCCAGTGTGACACACACAGTGCAGACCCCTCCAGTGTGACACACACACAGAGTGCAGACCCCTCCAGTGACACACACACAGAGTGCAGACCCCTCCAGTGACACACACACAGAGTGCAGACCCCTCCAGTGACACACACACATAGTGCAGACCCCTCCAGTGACACACACACATAGTGCAGACCCCTCCAGTGACACACACACACACAGAGTGCAGACCCCTCCAGTGACACACACACAGAGTGCAGACCCCTCCAGTGACATACACAGTGTGCAGACCCCTCCAGTGACACACACACAGTGCAGACCCCTCCAGTGTGACGCACACACACACACACAGTGCAGACCCCTCCAGTGTGACACACACACACAGTGCAGACCCCTCCAGTGTGACACACACACAGTGCAGACCCCTCCAGTGTGACACACACACACACAGTGCAGACCCCTCCAGTGTGACACACACAGTGCAGACCCCTCCAGTGTGACACACACACACACAGTGCAGACCCCTCCAGTGTGACACACACAGTGCAGACCCCTCCAGTGTGACACACACACAGTGCAGACCCCTCCAGTGTGACACACACACAGTGCAGACCCCTCCAGTGTGACACACAGTGCAGACCCCTCCAGTGTGACACACACACACACAGTGCAGACCCCTCCAGTGTGACACACACAGTGCAGACCCCTCCAGTGTGACACACACAGTGCAGACCCCTCCAGTGTGACACACACAGTGCAGACCCCTCCAGTGTGACACACACACAGAGTGCAGACCCCTCCAGTGACACACACACAGAGTGCAGACCCCTCCAGTGACACACACACAGAGTGCAGACCCCTCCAGTGACACACACACATAGTGCAGACCCCTCCAGTGACACACACACATAGTGCAGACCCCTCCAGTGACACACACACACACAGAGTGCAGACCCCTCCAGTGACACACACACAGAGTGCAGACCCCTCCAGTGACATACACAGTGTGCAGACCCCTCCAGTGACACACACACAGTGCAGACCCCTCCAGTGTGACGCACACACACACACACAGTGCAGACCCCTCCAGTGTGACACACACACACAGTGCAGACCCCTCCAGTGTGACACACACACAGTGCAGACCCCTCCAGTGTGACACACACACACACAGTGCAGACCCCTCCAGTGTGACACACACAGTGCAGACCCCTCCAGTGTGACACACACACACACAGTGCAGACCCCTCCAGTGTGACACACACAGTGCAGACCCCTCCAGTGTGACACACACACAGTGCAGACCCCTCCAGTGTGACACACACACAGTGCAGACCCCTCCAGTGTGACACACAGTGCAGACCCCTCCAGTGTGACACACACACACACAGTGCAGACCCCTCCAGTGTGACACACACAGTGCAGACCCCTCCAGTGTGACACACACAGTGCAGACCCCTCCAGTGTGACACACACAGTGCAGACCCCTCCAGTGTGACACACACAGTGCAGACCCTCCAGTGTGACACACACACAGTGCAGACCCCTCCAGTGTGACACACACACAGTGCAGACCCCTCCAGTGTGACACACACACAGTGCAGACCCCTCCAGTGTGACACACACACAGTGCAGACCCCTCCAGTGTGACACACACACAGTGCAGACCCCTCCAGTGTGACACACACACAGTGCAGACCCCTCCAGTGTGACACACACACAGTGCAGACCCCTCCAGTGTGACACACACACAGTGCAGACCCCTCCAGTGACACACACACACAGCGCAGCCTCCTCCAGTGTGACACACACATATAGTGCAGACCCCTCCAGTGACACACACACACAGTGAAGACCCCTCCAGTGACACACACACACACACACACTGATACAAGTTGGGAGACAGTGACGGACACATGACGGGCGGCAGAGTCTGGTAATGACGGAGATCCCCGGGTACCGGGCACATAGCAGCAGCTCCCCGGACATACCCACCGCTCACTATGATGGCCGGTCCGCGGGCTGCATGTCCTCCTCACCGGCTGCGTCTCTGTCACCGCTGCTGCCCCGGTCTCATCCCTGCTTCCTCCTCCGGGGAGCACGGCCCGGCTCTCACACTGACTCCGCCAGGCCCCCAACACCCGGAACAAGTCCTGCGACCCGGAAACCTGCGCAGCCCCCTCCTCCCACACAACAGCGTACAGAACTGGGGCTACGGGACAGACGGCCGCCGCGTCTGCCTCCAGCCCCCGCCCACTCTGACCGAGCGCCCGCCCCAGTGCACCGACAGCCGCCGAGCCACGCCCCTAGCTCTTACCGACCTCCGACAGAGCTATGCCCCGCCTACATGCCTATAATCCTGCCCACAGCAGCCAGTAACTCCGCCTATCTATCCGCCCACATACACTCACCCCCCCGCCCATAGGAACTGACATCAGTAAATAAGTAGTCTAGCCCCGCCTCCATGCATACAACCCCTCCCTCCTCCTGCCGTCGTACTTATAACCACGCTTCCTGGTACAGCTCTGTAGTACACGCTTACAGCACCGAGACACGCCCCGCTCTCACGTTCTAATTGGTTTGTCGGGCTTCCAGGCCCCGCCTACAGATAATCACTCCTCCTTATTGATCAGATCCGTGCTGATCTGCCTCCTCCGCTACTCAGACTCCGCCCCTTGGCTGTCTCTGGGAAGACATGCTGGCAGATCTGGGAGAGGCTGTGAGGGGTGAGCGGTGACCACCAGTGCGGGCGCCGGGCAGGAGGGTTATCCGGGCAGGTAATCTCCAATCAGTGTCCCCGCCGTGCCCACCAGGTACCCACCCACAGCGGTTATTCCTTCCTAATTCTATGCTGTGTGTAATTGCCCCTCCCACCTCTACCTACCTGCCCCTCCTTTCCACATGATGTATCTACCTGCCCCCCCCCCCCTTCTATTACACCACCACTACCCCGCTCCCAGATGTCATACCCCATCCTGTGCTGCCTCTGACTGCCCCCACACCCCTAAACTGCCTTCCCCTCTTACTACCCACCCAGGGCAGTCATTCCTCATACTGATCTGCATTTAGCTCCCCACCTGCCCCAGGCTCCAGTGCCCTCACTGATATTACATTGAAACATAGAATTTGACAGCAGATAAGATCCACTTGGCCCATCTAGTCTGCACCTTTTTATTTTTATCATTTATGTAATCTCAGCCCTTTTTGATCCTTAGGGGGACATTTACTAAGCAGTGATAAGAGCGGAGAAGTGAGCCAGTGGAGAAGTTGCCCATGGCAACCAATCAGCACTGAAGTAACATCTATAATTTGCATACTATAAAATGATACAGAGCTGCTGATTGGTTGATGGGGCAACTTCTCCACTGGCTCACTTCTCCACTCTTATCACTGCTTAGTAAATGTCCCCCTTAGTTCTTTGTAAGGATATTACCAGCTCCAAGCAGTCATTCCCCAACTATGCTGTACCTAACTTACCCACATCCACCTGCCCTTCCAACCAGAGCCAACTTCAGCCTATTGCCCCCCCCCCCCAACCTTATTCACGTTATATCACACAGTAGTGCCCCTCATACCCCTTTCAGACTGACAAATTTCCCAGTTTATTGCACATTAACACGCATCAACCCGGGCATTTGCTCAGTGTGAAAGGGTCCTGTAAGAATATCCCGGGACGAGCGTCCTGGCATTTCATCCCAGGCCTCGACCAGGGTTGAATCCGGGATCATCCTGGGATGCGGTGCCGTGTGAACGGGGTCCCGGCACCCGTTCTCTGCATAGGAGGAAGCGGTGCTTGGCGATGATTATCTCCAAGCACAGCCTCCGGTAGAATCAGCGGTGACGTCACCAACCCAGCAATATGCCGGGTCGGGCCACAAGTCTGAAGAGGTCTCAAGCCAGGGTGGCACATTCCCGGGTGCGACCCGGCTATTGTCAGTCTGATAGGGGTATTATTCACATTATATCACACAGTAGTGCCCCTTATTCATGCTACGTCACACAGTAATGCCCCTTATTCACATTATGCCACACAAAGCCAATTTCTGTTATGTCACACAGTAGTACCTCTTATACACATTATGCTACAAAGTAGTAGTGCCCTTTATAAACACGTTATACCACACAGTAATGTACCCTACACATTATTCCACAGAGTAGTGCCCCTTACACACTGCCACACAGAAATGACCCTTACACGCCATAGGAATGTCTCTTACACATTATGCCACACAATAGGAGTGCCTCGTACACATTATGCCACACAATAGGAGTGCCTCTTACACATTATGCCACATTGCTGCAGCCACTCCTGATTGGCTGCCAGTCCATGATCACTGACTAGTTTGCATACAGCACCAGATTCGAAATGATGGAGGCGTTGTCTCTCACATGGATGTGCGCCAGCTGTACTTAGCTGGTTTGTAAAACAAAAATGTGTGCCAACTGGTGCAGAAATGCAAATATATACCGTATATACTCGAGTATAAGCCGACTTTTTCAGCACTTTTTTTTGTGCTGAAAAAGCCACCTCGGCTTATACTCGAGTCAGTGGCAGTGCAGTGTGACAGGCAGAGCAGTGTGAAGGAGGGACACGGAGGGCACAGCGCGCGCCTCTCCTGTGTCCCTCCTGCATCTCCGGCGGCAGCGGCGGGTCTATTAAAGGAAGTACCCGTTCGTGACCTCTGATCACGAACCGGCACTTCCTTTAATAGACCCGCCACGGCCGGCGGAGATGCAGGAGGGACACAGGAGAGGCGCGCGCTGTGCGCTCCGTGTCCCTCCTTCAGAAGACAGCGCAGGATCGACGGAGGGGTAAGTAACAGGCACTGGGGGAGGGGGCATATGTGGCAGCATGAGGGGCATATGTGGCAGCATGAGGGGCATATCTGGCAGCATGAGGGCATATCTGGCACTGTGGGGCATATCTGGCACTGTGGGGCATATCTGGCAGCATGAGGGCATATCTGGCAGCATGAGGGCATATCTGGCAGCATGAGGGCATATCTGGCACTGTGGGGCATATGTGGCAGCATGAGGGGCATATCTGGCACATCAGGCACTGTGGGGGCATATCTGGCACTGTGGGGGCATATCTGGCAGTATGAGGGCATATCTGGCACTGAGGGCTGTGTACGGCTAGAGCTGCATTTCCCACCCTAGGCTTATACTCGAGTCAATAAGTTTCCCCAGGTTTTTGTGGTAGAATTAGGTGCCTCGGTTTATATTCGGGTCGACTTATACTCGAGTATATACGGTAAATAAATAGGGGTGCAAACTCCTGTAGCTTTTCAAACGTATTTCTCACATAAAACTTTAAAAAAATGTTTTGAATACTCACCCCTCCGGAGTCCCGTGCCGACATCAGCAGCGCTGTTAAATCACTGGGAAAATGGTGCAGCAGCCATTTCCACAGAGTTCTGCACATGTGCAGTACAGAAATCACTGGGAAAATTACCACCGCGCCATTTTCCTGGAGATCTGCACACATGCAGTAGAGTTTGAGCCCTCTAGTGCTTCGGCTCTCAGCGCAGCCAACATAGAGGAGGGGCACGAACGGAGCAGGCTGCACACGGGCCTCCTCCTCATTTAAAGCGCCCCTGATTATAGGCGCTCCCTTACTGTAGAGTAGCTGAGCTCTTGCCAGTGAGGTGAGCGGAAGCCAGAGCAATTCCTGCTTGTTGCTGGGTGATTGTTTCCGGGGTCTGTCAGCAGAAGGGGTGCAGCAAAAGTGTTTCACCTCAACAGACCTGGCTGGTGGGGAGGATGACTGATTGCAGTGGCTGCAGCTGGCTAGACCCGCACCATGGCTAGCCTAGCACAATGTAATTTTTAAGTAAAACCAACTCAGCGGGAACGTGTCGCCCTCCAGTGGCCACTGCATAGCGGTTGTGCCGGCCCTGCCTCCAACTACCCATCCACAGCAGTCAGTCCTCATGTATACTATTCTGTATCTAATTCCCCCCCCCCCCCCCCCTCTTCTACCTACCCCTTCAGTGGCTCACTGAAATTACCAGCTCCTAGCAGCCATTCCCCATACAGTGCTGTCTGTAAATCCCCCCCCTCACCAAGCTGCCTGCCCCTCCAACTACCCGTACGCAGCAGTGTCTACTAGCCTCTCATACAACGCACAGTTGTCATTCCCCAACTGTGTATATAACTGCCCTCCCCGCTGCCCCTCCAGTACCCTCCAACTGTCTACCCACAGCAGTATTTCTCATACCATTCTGTTTCTATCCCCCCACCCTATTTACGTGCCCCTCCAGTGCCCTCACTCAAATTACCAGTACAAAGCATTATTCCCAATACTGGGGGAGATTCAAATGTTTGAAAAGTCATACCCCTTTTACACCTACGAGCACGGGTCGCAGCCGGGAACCTGACACGGGAGCTGCCCCCTGCTGCGACCCGTGCTCGGTCCCTTTCCCATCAGCAGTCACAACCCGGCTTGGTGACGCTTCTAGCTACACGGCAGGGGCGGCGCAGGGAGATCACATGATCTCCCAGCGCCGCCCATCCATACAGTGTAAACGGGAGCCGTGTCGCATCGACACGGCTCCCGTTTACACTACACCCTACCCGGATCATTCCCGTGTCCTACCCAGGTAAATAGCCGGGTAGGATTCACGGGTCACTTGATCTGGGTTGACCCTTTTCCACTTGCCAAAAACACGGGTAAATGCGCGCCCCCGTGCATTTACCCGTGTTTTTTGAGCTAGTGGAAAAGGGGTATCAGTTGGAGTCTGTTTTTTTCTATCTCATAGACATGAAAAAACAGACACCCGATCGAATTTTCAAACATTTGAATCCCCCCCCCCACACTATGATGTATCTAACTGCCCTACCCCACCTGTCCCTCCAACTACCCAACCCACAGCAATCATTCCTAATACTATTCTGTATCTAACTCTGCCCCCAGCTAACTGCCCCTCCAGTGCTCTCATTCAAAGTACCAGCACCCAGCAGTCATTCCCCATACTATGCTGTATCTAATTGCCCTACCCCACATGCCCCTCCAGTACCCCAAATACCCACCCACAGCAGTCATTCCCCATGCTATGCTGTATCTAACTGCCCTACCCCACCTGCCCCTCCAGTACCCCAATTACCCACCCACAGCAGTTATTCCCCATGCTATGCTGTATCTAACTGCTCTACCCCACCTGCCCCTCCAGTACCCCAAATACCCACCCACAGCAGTCATTCCCCATGCTATGATCTATCTAACTGCTCTGCCCCTCCAGTACCCCAAATACCCACCCACAGCAGTCATTCCTCATGCTATGCTGTATCTAACTGCCCTACCCCATCTGCCCCTCCAGTACCCCAAATACCCACCCACAGCAGTCATTCCCCATGCTATGCTGTATCTAACTGCCCTACCCCACCTGCCCCTCCAGTACCCCAAATACCCACCCACAGCAGTGATTCCCCATGCTAGGATGTATCTAACTGCTCTACCCCACCTGCCTCTCCAACTACCCACCCATAGGAGCATCTACCTACCTTAAACACTCTTATACACCACAACTACCCACACACACAAAACATGGGACGGACAGACACAAACACACACACACACAACCTCAGTGCTGTGAGGCAGTAAGCTATCCCTTGTGGCACTACAATGCTCCCATGTTTGGCTAATCTCCATAATTGGATTTGCATGCTTGCTTTTGGCAAGTCCTCTACTTTGAGTGCTGAAGGTATAGAGGCTGGTGGCAGGAGTGTGGACAAAACTCAGAAAGCTGCTGTTTTCAGAGTTTTGACCACATCCCCCACAAGTACAAAGCTCCAGGGGAGGCATTCAGGAGACCGCCTGTCGGGATCCCGGCGGTCACAATGCTGCCTCCGGAATATCGTCGAGCCAGGCTATTCTCCTTCTATGGCATACTGATCCCGGCCACCGGTAATTAGTATGTATTCCCGCTTCAGAGAGCGAAACTTACCAGAGCTTGTACCCAGTATGCAAAGCCCTAATAAAAGCCTTCTCAGTGTCCCCTGTGGCTCGTGCATTGCCCAGGTCATAAACCCAGAAGTCATATCACTGCAAAGTACGCCTCTCTTCTGGAGAGCTGTCATATGCGATTTTAATCACAGCTGTACCTGCATATTGCCGTTCTACTGTGCACGCAGTAAGTGGCGGGATGTATCGACTGCAGAATGCTGTAGCAGAGAACAATAGCTCGTAAACAGCTGTATTGCCAACGGGTGTAGTACGGCTGACCGGCGCCGAGTGGAAATAGTCCCTGTTGGTCGGCATGCCGACCATCGGGATAGTGAGCGCTCGGCATGGTGGAGGAGGTCATGTGACTGTCGGTCACCCGACCGCCGGTCACATGAATACCACCCATTGCCAACATAATGCTCCTTATACCAAGTTCTGTCATAACGTTGGAACTTTGACATATACTGTACACGTTAGTAATGACTATGTATGGGGAAATGGGGAAATAAGAACAATATAGGTACACGAGATACTATTGGCTTATTTTGTAAAGTTTTTTTGAACATTTATCTGCATGTTATTATGAAGGAATTTAAGATTACATTCAATCTGTTATCCGAATATGTTTTTTTGAGTACATTTTCAATGTGTTTTCTCTAACGTCCTAGTGGATGCTGGGGACTCCGTCAGGACCATGGGGAATAGCGGGCTCCGCAGGAGACAGGGCACATCTAAAAAGCTTTTTAGGTCACATGGTGTGTACTGGCTCCTCCCCCTATGACCCTCCTCCAAGCCTCAGTTAGGTTTTTGTGCCCGTCCGAGAAGGGTGCAAACTGGATGGCTCTCTTAAGGAGCTGTTTAGTAAAGTTTTTTTTTTTAGGTTTCTAATCAGTGATTCCTGCTGGCGACAGGATCACTGCAACGAGGGACTTAGGGGAGAGACTTGCAACTCACCTGCGTGCAGGAGGATTGAAGTTTTAGGCTACTGGACACTGAGCTCCAGAGGGAGTCGGAACACAGGTCAGCCTGGGGTTCGTCCCGGAGCCGCGCCGCCGATCCCCCTTACAGACGCTGAAGAAAGACGGCGGAACGGAGGTCCGGAAACAGGCGGCAGAAGACTTCACAGTCTTCAGAGAGGTAGCGCACAGCACTGCAGCTGTGCGCCATTGTTGCTACACGGCTCACTGACACGGTCACGGAGGGTGCAGGGCGCTGCTGGGGGCGCCCTGGGCAGCAATATAAATACCTATTTGGCAAATAAATACATCACATATAGCCATTAAGGCTATATGTATGTATTTAACCCAGGCCAGTTTTCCTAATAACCGGGAGAAAAGCCCGCCGTGAAAGGGGCGGAGCTTATTCTCCTCAGCACTCAGCGCCATTTTCCTGACCAGCTCCGCTGGTGAGGAAGGCTCCCACTCTCCCCTGCACTACAGAAACAGGGTTAAAGAGAAGGGGGGCATAAATTGGCGATATAATTATATATTAAGAGCCCATATATAGAAACAACAGCTTCTAGGGTTGTTATATACATTATGGCGCTTTTGGTGTGTGCTGGCAAACTCTCCCTCTGTCTCCCCAAAGGGCTAGTGGGTCCTGTCCTCTATCAGAGCATTCCCTGTATGTGTGTGCTGTAGGTCGGTACGTGTGTGTCGACATGTATGAGGAAAATGTTGGTGAGGAGACGGAGAAAATTGCCTGTAATGGTGATGTCACTCTCTAGGGAGTCGACACCAGAATGGATGGCTTACTTATGGAATTACGTGATAATGTCAACACGCTGCAAGCCGGTTGACGACATGAGACAGCCGGCGGACAAATTAGTATCGGTCCAGGCGTCTCAGACACCGTCAGGGGCTTGTAAAAACGCCCATTTACCTCAGTCGGTCGACAGACACTGACACGGACACTGACCCCAGTGTCGACGGTGAAGAAACAAACGTATTTTTCCTTTAGGGCCACAAGTTACATGTTAAGGGCAATGAAGGAGGTGTTACGTATTTCTGATACCACAAGTACCACAAATAAGGGTATTTTGTAGGGTGGGAATAAACTACTTGTAGTTT
This sequence comes from Pseudophryne corroboree, assembly GCF_028390025.1. Classification (NCBI taxonomy): domain Eukaryota; kingdom Metazoa; phylum Chordata; class Amphibia; order Anura; family Myobatrachidae; genus Pseudophryne; species Pseudophryne corroboree. Next base: position 81,835,355 of record NC_086448.1, read on the forward strand.
TGCCTGAATCAGATAAATTAAATGAAGTGTGTGATGATACGTGGGGTTCCTCCGACAGAAAGTTATGGGCGGTATACCCTTTTTCCCGCCAGTAGTAAGGGCAAGTTGGAAAACACACCTTAGGGTGGACAAGGCGCTCACACGCATATAAAAAACATGGCGTTACCGTTTCCAGATACGGCCGCCCTCAAGGAGCCAGCTGATAGGAAGCTGAAAAATATCATAACAGTATATACACACATACTGGTGTTATACTACGACCAGCAATCGCCTCAGCCTGGATGTGCAGCGCTGAGGGGGCTTGGTCGGATTTCCTGACTGAAAATTTTGATACCCTTGACAGGGACAGGATTTTATTGTCTATAGAGCATTTTAGGGATGCATTTCTATATATGTGTGATGCGCAGAGGCATATTTGCATTCTGGCATCAAAGAGTAAATGTGATGTACATATCTGCCAGACGAAGACACAACAGTGGTCAGGTGAGGCAGATTCCAGACGGCATATGGAAGTATTGCCGTATAAAGGGGCGGTCCATTGGACCTGGTGGCCATGGCAACAGCTGAAAAATCCACCTTTTGTTACCCCGAGTCACATATTGGCAGAAAAGGACACAGTCTTTTCAGTCTCAGTCCTTTCGTCCCCATACGGGCAGGCGGGCGAAGGCCAGTCATATCTGCCCAGGGGGAGAGGAAAGGGAAGAAGACTGCAGCAAGCAGCTCATTCCCAGGAACAGAAGCTCCTCACGGCTTCTGCCAAGTCCGCAGCATAACGCTGGGGCCGTACAAGCGGACTCAGGTGCGGTAGGGGGTCATCTCAAGAGTTTCAGCAACACTCGCAAGGGAACTCCGGGATCCTACATGTAATATCCCAGGTGTACATTGGAAATTCGAGACGTCTCCCCCTCACACAATTCACAGGCTGTATTCCCAGCAGGTGATAATCAAAGTACCCTTCTTAACAAGGAAGGGGGTAGTATTCCACACTATATTGTGGTACTGAAGCCAACCGGCTCGGTGAGATCTGAAATATTTGAACACTTACATACAAGCGTTCAAATCAAGATGGAGTCACTCGGAGCAGTGATAGCGAACCAGGAAGAAGGGGACGATATGATGTCACTGGATATCAGGGACGTTTACCTACAGGTCCAAATTTGCCCTTCTCACCAAGGGTACTTCAGGTTCCTGGTACAGAACTGTCACTATCAGTTCAGACGCTGCCGTTTGGATGGTCCACGGCGCCCCGGGTCTTTACCAAGGTAATGGCCGGAATGATGATTTTTCTTAAAAGAAACATGGACGCTTTCCTGATAAGGGCAAGGTCCAGAGAACAGTTGGAGGTCGGAGTAGCACTATCTTAAGTAGTTCTACGACAGCACGAGTGGATTCTAAATATTCCAAAATCGCAGCTTTTTCCGACGACACGTCTACTGTTCCTAGGGAAGATTCTGGACACAGTCCAGAAAAACGTGTTTCTCCCAGTGGAGAAAACCAGGGAGTTATCCGAGCTAATCGGGATCCTCCTAAAACCAGGAAAAGTGTCAGTGCATCATTGCACAAGAGTCCTGGTAAAAATGGTGGCTTATTACGAAGCAATTCCATTCGGCAGATTTCCCGCAAGAACTCTTCAGTGGGATCTGCTGGACAAATGGTCCGGATCGCATCCTCAGATGCATCAGCGGATAACCCTATATCCAAGGAAAAGGGTGTCTCTCCTGTGGTGATTACAGAGTGCTCATCTTCTAGAGGGCCGCAGATTCGGCATTCAGGATTGGATGCCGGTGACCACGGAGGCCAGCCTGAGAGGCTGGGGAACAGTCACACAGGGAAAAAATTTCCAGGGAAGTGTGATTAAGTCTGGAGAATTCTCTCCGCATAAATAAGCTTAGAGCAAATTTATAATGCTCTAAACTTAGCTAGACCTCTGCTTCAAGGTCAGCCGGTATTGATCCAGTGGGATAACATCACGGCAGTCGCCCACGTAAACAGAAGGGCGGCACAAGAAGCAGGAGGGCAGTGAAAACTGCAAGGATTTTTCGCTAGGCGGAAAATCATGTGATAGCACTGTCAGCAGTGTTCTTTCCGGGAGTGGACGACTGGGAAGCAGACTTCCTCAGCAGGCATGACCTCCACCCGGGAGAGTGGAAACTTCATAGGGAAGTTTTTCAACATGATTGTGGACCGTTGGCAAAGACCAAAGGTGGACATGATGGCGTCCCGCCCGAACAAAAACGGGACAGGTATTCCGCCAGGTCATGAGACCTTCAGGCGATAGCTGTGGATGTTCTGGTAACACCGTGGGTGTACCAGTCTGTGTATGTGTTCCCTCCTCTGTTTCTCATAACCAGGGTATTGAGAATTATAAGACATAGAGGAGTATGAACTATACTAGTGGCTCCGGATTGGCCAAGAGGGACTTGGTACCCGGAACTTCAAGAAATGCTCACAGAGGACTAAGGGCCTGGGGAGCTAAGAAGGGACTTGATTCAGCAAGTACCATGTCTATTCCAAGACTTACCGCGGCTGCGTTTGACGGCATGGCGGTTGAATGCCGGATCCTGAGGGGAAAAGGCATTCCATAAGAGGTCATACCTACCCTGGTCAAAGCCAGGAAGGAGGTGACCGCACAACGTCATCACCACATGTGGTGAAAATATGTTGCGTGGGTGAGGCCAGGAAGGCTCCACGACGGAAATTCAACTAGGTCGATTTCTACACTTCCTGAAAACAGGAGTGTTTTGGACCTCAAATTGGGGTTCATTAACATTTAAATTTCGGCCCTGTAGATTTTCTTCCAGAAAGAATTGACTTCAGTTCCTGAAGTCCAGATTGTAAAGGATGTATTGCATATACAGCTTTTTTGTGCCCCTAGGGGCACCGTGAGATCTCAACATAGTGTTGGGATTTCTTAAAATCATATTGGTTTGAACCGCTCAAATCTGTGGATTTGAAATATCTCACATGGAAAGTGACCATGCTGTTGACAAATATCTCACATGGGAAGTGACCATGTTGTTAGCCCTGGCCTCGGCCAGGCGATTGTCAGAATGGGCGGCTTTGTCTTACAAAAGCCCATATTAAAATTTTCCATTTGAACAGGACAGAACTGGGACTCGTCTCCAGTTTCTTCATGAAGGGGTGTCAGCGTTTTCACCTGAAACAACCTCTTGTGGTGCCTGCGGCTACTAGGGACTTGGAGGACTCCAAGTTACTAGACGGGGTCAGGGCCCTAAAAATATATATATATATATATATATATATATATATATATATATATATATATATATATATATATATATATAATATAATATAATATATATATATATATATATATATATATATATATATATATATATATATATATATATATATATATATATATATATATATAGCTAGGACGGCTGGAGTCAGAAAGTCTGACTTGCTGTTTATACTGTATACACCCAACAAGCTGGGTGCTCCTGCTTCTAAGCAGTCTATTGCACGCTGGATTTGTAGTACAATTCAGCTTGCACATTCTGTGGCAGGCCTGCCACAGACGAAATATGTAGATGCCCATTCCACAAGGAAGGTGGGCTCATCCTGGGCGGCTGCCCGTGGAGTCTCGGCATTACAACTTTGCCGAGCAGCTACGTGGTCAGGGGAGAACACGTTTGTAAAATTTTACAAATTTTGATACTCTGGCTAAGGAGGACCTGGAGTTCTCTCATTCGGTGCTGCAGAGTCATCCGCACTCTCCCGCCCGTTTGGGAGCTTTGGTATAATCCCCATGGTCCTGACGGAGTCCCCAGCATCCACTAGGACGTTAGAGAAAATAAGAATTTACTTACCGATAATTCTATTTCTCGTAGTCCGTAGTGGATGCTGGGCGCCCATCCCAAGTGCGGATTGTCTGCAATGCTTGTACATAGTTATTGTTACAAAAATCGGGTTATTACTATTGTTGTGAGCCATCTTTTCGGAGGCTACTTCGTTTTGTTATCATACTGTTAACTGGGTTCAGATCACAAGTTGTACGGTGTGATTGGTGTGGCTGGTATGAGTCTTACCCGGGATTCAAGATCCTTCCTTATTGTGTACGCTCGTCCGGGCACAGTACCTAACTGAGGCTTGGAGGAGGGTCATAGGGGGAGGAGCCAGTACACACCATGTGACCTAAAAAGCTTTTTAGATGTGCCCTGTCTCCTGCGGAGCCCGCTATTCCCCATGGTCCTGACGGAGTCCCCAGCATCCACTACGGACTACGAGAAATAGAATTATCGGTAAGTAAATTCTTATTTTTAAAACCCTTCTTGTTTTTCTATGCAGTATTTTACATTTATTTTTTTTCATTCAATGTTGGTTCCTGTTTCTATCCCCACCGTTTTTTCCATGTATTGTCCTTGCATAGATGCTTACAGTATTTCTATGTGGGGCGGATGTACATAGAAGACAGTTTATTAATTAAGAGAAAAAAAAAGACGTAAGGAAAAAGCGCAGAAAGAAAAATCCCAGGGATTTCAGATTTCTGGCGCAGCACTCATTATGCCATGGGGCCTGATTCAGAGATTAATTCGATGTTAGCTCACTTCTCCAATGTTTTTAGGTCTGCAATTGCATTGCCCTAAAAGCAGCAGCATAACACGCTGTTGCTGCTGGTGTTTTGTGGCGGCGTCAGGCAGTGTCCCAGAAAACGTCTGGCAGCCCTACTTTTTGGGCATGCTGAAACCAGTGGCTGTGTCCTTGGACGGAGTTTCACTGACTCCGCCAGTGTCATTTCACCGGACAGCCTGAGAAATCTTCAGATCCAGCAGCAGATCGCAGAAGCCAGCAGTCTTTTTTTGCTTAACCCTTGCTTGGCATAGTCACATGTGATGTGTCCGGAGCCAGGAGTGCGTTACTTGGCCAGGTCGCATCACATGCGACGCGCTGCCCAACTGTGCGCCCCCGCTTGTAGATTAGGAGATCTGTTCTGCACAAGCACTATTAGTTCCCCTCCAAGCACTATTTGGATAGCCGCTGCAGCAGGGAATGACTGATCGTCCGTCCCCTTTGACACGTGCTTTACTGCGCTCTGCATGAAGGGGGGGGGGGGGGTAACCCCAGGGGGATCTATACTAATGGGGGTGGAGGAGGGAGACTATAAAATGTAATTATGCTGGGTGGGGGTGTTTTAAAATAATAACAAAAAAATACACTGCCCACAGCAGGAGGAGGGTACAAAAAATGGTGGGTTTTAATAGGGGGGGGGGGTTCTAAAACATGATATGTATATGCACTGCTCAAAAAAATAAAGGGAACACTTAAACAACACAATGTAACTCCAAGTCAATCACACTTCTGTGAAATCAATCTGTCCACTTAGGAAGCAACACTGATTGGCAATCAATTTCCCATGCTGTTGTGCAAATGGATTAGACAACAGGTGGAAATTATAGGCAATTAGCAAGACACCCCCAATAAAGGAGTTGTTCTGCAGGTGGTGACCACAGACCACTTCTCAGCTCCTATGCTTTCTGGCTGATGTTTTGGTCACTTTTGAAAGCTGGCGGTGCTTTCACTCTAGTGGTAGCATGAGACTGAGTCTACAACCCACACAAGTGGCTCAGGTAGTGCAGCTCATCCAGGATGGCACATCAATGCGAGATGTGGCAAGAAGGTTTGCTGTGTCTGTCAGCGTAGTGTCCAAAGCATGGAGGCGCTACCAGGAGACAGGCCAGAACATCAGGAGACGTGGAGGAGGCCAACAACCCAGCAGCAGGACTGCTACCTCCGCCTTTGTGCAAGGAGGAACAGGAGGAGCACTGCCAGAGCCCTGCAAAATGACCTCCAGCAAGCCACAAATGTGCATGTGTCTACTCAAACGATCAAAAACAGACTCCATGAGGGTGGTATGAGGGCCCGACGTCCACAGGTTGGGGGTTGTGCTTATAGCCCAACACCGTGCAGGACGTTTGGCATTTGCCAGAGAACACCAAGATTGGCAAATTCGCCACTGGCGCCCTGTGCTCTTCACAGATGAAAGCAGGTTCTCACTGAGCACATGTGACAGACGTGACAGAGTCTGGAGACGCCAAGGAGAACGTTCTGCTGCCTGCAACATCCTCCAGCATGACCGGTTTGGCAGTGGGTCAGTAATGGTGTGGGGTGGCATTTCTTTGGGGGGCCGCACAGCCCTCCATGTGCTCGCCAGAGGTAGCCTGACTGCCATTAGGTACCGAGATGAGATCCTCAGACCCCTTGTGAGACCATATGCTTGCTGTTGGTCCTGGGTTCCTCCTAATGCAAGACAATGCTAGACCTCATGTGGCTGGAGTGTGTCAGCAGTTCCTGCAAGACGAAGGCATTGATGCTATGGACTGGCCCGCCCGTTCCCCAGACCTGAATCCAATTGAGCACATCTGGGACATCATGTCTCGCTCCATCCACCAACGCCACATTGCACCACAGACTGTCCAGGAGTTGGCGGATGCTTTAGTCCAGGTCTGGGAGGAGATCCCTCAGGAGACCATCCGCCACCTCATCAGAAACATGCCCAGACGTTGTAGGGAGGTCATACAGGCACGTGGAGGCCACACACACTACTGAGCCTCATTTTGACTTTGTTATGTTATGATATAATTTTTTTTTTTTTAACACATTTTATTGGGTGGATCACAAAAAGATTACATTGGTAACAGAACACCCCGACAATTTGGGTGTTTAAAGAACAAATGTAGTTACAATAAATTGTTACAACAACAAAATTGATCCTTTTTCGTTTTTGTTTTCACCTAATTTTTAGAGGTTAAAGTTGAGATATATGCGGTGGGGAACTCTCGGCAACGGAGTGGCCTTCCGTCATAGAGAGTCAGCAGAGGCAATGAGAAGAAAAGAATACTCAAAGAACGAGTAGAAGGGGTCAGGAAAGCAGATGAGGCTGAGCGCCTCCAATCGGAGAAAGAAGAAGGGGGAGTAGAGAGGGGGTGGAGGGGTGGCCTTCTGGGGCAGGAGGTGGGTTGGACCGTGGCGTACCGCGTCAGGTTACAAATGGGGAGGAGGCCTGTTGTAGGTTTAGCCACGGGGACCATACTTTGTCAAATTGTTTTGAGGTGTTACGTATGACTGCGGTCATATATTCCATTTTGTGGACATACCAAATCCGGGAGATTATCACCGGCATTGGTGAGGGGGTCGGGTTCCTCCAGTCTGTGGCAACTACATGTCGGAATAGTTTGTTTTGGTGTCTATTAAGGATAGGAAGAGTCATGGGGAGCAAAAAGTATTGGGGTCAGGGGGGATGGAGATGTCAAATAAGCGCGAAAGCAATGTAATGAGTTCACCCCATATTTTGTGAATTTTGGGTCAGGCCCACCATATGTGTAAGGACGAACCACTGTCCGTGCAGCCCCTCCAGCATCCATCTGGCGTGTCGGGGAACATAGTATGTAGACGGGCAGGGACATAGTACCAACGGTAGAGCAATTTATAAATGTTTTCTTTAATTCTCACACAGATAGAGCTGGAAGCCGCGTTGTCCCATATATCTACCCAGTCCTCATTGTCTATAGTTACTCCTAGTTCCTCTTCCCATGCCGACTCGTGAGGGGCCTGGGATGTGTTGGGGTGGTCGTCAAGTAAGGTGTAAATATCTGATATGAGGCCCTTAGTATTGGTGCGTTTCCAGCTAATGTATTCGAAGGGGGATAAATGTCTATGGAGAAGGGTAGTGGTAATGGTGGAGTGGAAGTGTCTGATTTGCAGATAGCGGAAGAAGTCCGAAGAGGGGATTACTGTTCCTTCACGGATATCCGCGAATTGTGGGAAAGTAGCATCGGAAGTGATATCGTTAACATATAGTATACCACTCGAGCGCCAAGATGTATGCGAGACTTTACACATGCCTGGAGGGAAGGCTGGGTTATGAAATAACGGGATTAGCGGGGACGGGTATGGGGCCAAACTGAACCGTCTATTTGTCAGGTCCCATGTTGCTAGTGAGCGACTTACTACGGGGTGCGAGAGGGCCGCGCGCGGGCGCTGGTTCCGGTGGAGCCACAATAGGGAGGATAATGTAGCTAGGCCCATCTCCTCTGCCTCTATCCCCACCCAGACCTTTCGTGTCCCACCCTCGTTACTCCATTGTGCGCATTGAGCCAGTTGTGCAGCATAGAAGTATTTCTTAAAGTCCGGAATACCCAGGCCTCCGCCTCTGGAGGGGCGTTGAAGCAGTTTAAGCCTAACGCGGGGACGTTTATGGTTCCAGATAAAAAGGGAGGATTGGCGTTGCAGAGTCTTGAACACGTAGGTAGGAACATAAATCGGGAGGGTCTGAAATAAATACAAAAGTCGGGGGTGTACGCTCATCTTGACGGAGTTAATTCTGCCTATCCATGATATAAAGTAGCTGGACCATTCCACCAAATCCTCCTTGATTGTCTGCAATAAACGGGGATAATTTGCTTGGAAAAGTTGGTGGTGATGGTGGGTCAAGTACACACCGAGGTATTTGATTTTCTTTGTATACCAGTTACAGGGGAGGGTAGTTTGAAGGTCTTGTTTGAGAGCTGCTGGGATATAAAAGTTGAGGACCTCTGTTTTGTTAACATTTATTTTATATCCAGAGAACTGGGAGTATAAGTCGATCTCAGATAAGAGAGCGGGGAGAGATTGGGCTGGGTCTGTGAGGGAGATCAGGACATCGTCGGCATATAACGCTATCTTGTGTTCGGATAGGCCTGTGGATATTCCATGGATAGTATTGTTATTACGGATTCTTGCTGCTAGGGGCTCCATGACTAGTGCGAAGATTAAAGGGGAGAGGGGGCATCCCTGCCTGGTACCATTGGCAATCCCAAAACTGGAGGAGGAGACACCGTTAACCATAACCTGGGCCGATGGGGAGCGGTAAAGTGCTCTGATCCCTTCCAAAAATTTTCCAGAGAATCCCATTTTGTCAAGGACTGCAAAGGCAAAAGACCACGATATACGGTCGAAGGCCTTTTCCGCATCGAGAGCCAGAATGAGAGGGAGATTTCCTTTTTTGAATTGATTATATTAGATCTATGGCCCTTCTAGTGTTATCAGGTGCCTGGCGTCCAGGGATGAAGCCGACCTGGTCCGGATGGACCAGACCGGGCATCAAGGGACCCAGACGGTTAGCTAATATTTTCGCGTATATCTTCAGGTCGACATTCAATAGTGAGATCGGTCTGTAGTTTAGGCAACTAGTCGGGTCTTTGTCGGGCTTTGGGATTACCACTATGTCGGCCCGGGTCGTCTCTGGCAGAAAGGAGGCTCCCTCAAGAATACCGTTAAATAGGGAGGTTAGGTGTGGGGTCAGCTCCTTCGCGAAGAGTTTATAATATTGGGCTGTGAAACCATCCGGACCTGGAGCGGCCGACGAGCGCATGGATCGTATGGCGGCTATTGTCTCCTCCTCCGAGATTCGACTATTAAGGGCTTCTAACTGAGTGCCCGATAGGGTTGGGAGGGTGGTATCTGACAAGTATGAGCGTACTCCCCCCAGTCTCGTCAGGAGATTGCTGGGGTGGGCCAGGTAGGTTATAAAGGGAGCTATAAAACAGTCGGAAGTCTTCGGCCATCACCTCAGGGTCATATGTGTAGGTTCCCCTCTGTGACGAATACAATTTATCTATTGCGCCCAACGCTTGCTTGCGACGTAGTTTGTTGGCCAGTAGGGAATCTATTTTATCCATTTTATCATAAAAGCGTTGCTGCAGTTTCCGAAGGATTAGTGCCGCACGGTTGGAAAGAAGGGTGTTAAGTTGTCCCCGGAGGGAATCTATCTGGGTGAGCAGGGAAGGATTGGGGGATGCTTTATGTTTGGATAGTAAGGTAGCTATTTCTGATTCGAGGGAGGATATCTCCTGCGCGGCTTTTTTCCTAAGTGCTGACGATTTTGCTAGTAAGGCGCCGCGAATCGTAGCTTTATGGGCTTCCCAAAGAACATTAAGTGAGATGTCGGGAGACGTATTTTCGGTGAAGTAGTGTGTGATTGCTAGTCTAGTTTCCTCTAGTGCTGAGGGGTGTTGTAGAAGCGAGTCATCCAGACGCCATTTATATCTCCTACGCGGCGCGCGGTATATATCTATAAGGAGATAGACCCCAGCGTGGTCCGTCCATGACAGAGGTGTGATACCCGTGTCCGAAATCAGTGGCACGAGGGCCGAGGAGATGTGGATCATATCGATCCTGGAGTAGTGTTGGTGTGGAGCTGAAAAATGCGTGAAATCTTTGGTGTGAGGGTGTTGGGAACGCCAAGTGTCACAGAGGCCGTGGTGTTTCATGATGGCGGGGTGTTGGGAACGCCAAGTGTCACAGAGGCCGTGGTGTTTCATGATGGCGGTAAGTGTGCGGGAGGCCTGAGGAAGGGTCGTCATGGAAGCGTGAGGTGGAGGGCCGGATCTATCTAGCAACGGGTCGATTATGGTGTTAAAATCGCCACCCATAATAATGCTTCCCTGTGCTTCTCGTGATAAGCGTTTAGAGAGAGAGTCAAAAAACAGAGACTGGTCTTGTTTGGGGGCATAGGTGGAGACCAGAGTGAGAGCCATAGAGCGGAGGGTACGCATTACCATAAGGAACCGTCCTTCTGGGTCTGTCACTGTCCTAGAGTGAGTAAACGGGATGTTACGGCGAACTAAGATGGCCACACCCCTTTTTTACAGTCTGCCGAGGCGAAGTAGGACTGGGAGAACCATTTGCCCTTAAGCTGGGTGTGGGGACCGGTGAGGTGTGTTTCCTGGAGGAATGCTATGTCGACTTTCTCACGTCTGCAGGCGCTCAGGAACATGGTACGTTTCCTAGGGGAATTTAGGCCATTTACATTGGCCGAGAATATTTTAAGGGGCATGGCTATTTACGTGGTGGAGTATGGCATGTTGCCCAATATGGTCCAGTAATGTACCATTTGCGCCAGGAGAGGGCCACCCCTCTGGGCCAAGCAAGAAAAGGAGCGGGAAGGTCAAACAGAGGCCACAAGAAAAGAGAGAGAAGGAAGAACAAAGAGAAGAAGGAGAGATACCCCAAACGGGGAAACATCCCTAAGGTTGTGGGTCCCATTCGGGGGCCGCCAGGGAAAAAGCACTGCATCAGTAACATTGTAAGCAACAATAAGGGATTATGGGGGGGTAACCAAGGTACCATGTGGGAGGGTGTAGGGTGCCCGGGCCACAAGGGTTGAGAATGGCCATGGCCGTTTTTCATCTATATCGGACATATTACAATATAGGACATTGAGAACTGTGTCCAGACAACAAGAACTTCAAACATAAATTCAAGAAAGGAAGGGGGGAGAGGGAGGGGGTTGGGGAAGAAAGGAAAAAAAAAAAGGGGGGGAGGGGGAATACCACAGGGGTGCAAACAAGTATGACTTAATTATAACCGCAATAACAGAGGATAGTTACGACACTGGCATATGGATGCAGGTCGAATCCTCCATGGCTCTCTCTCAGTTCGAGGCGCGGAGATGTTGCACCAACAGTTCGCACACAATCCACAGGTTATGATATCATTTTAATTTAAACTTCTCTTTAATTAAAATATGTTTCTTAATGGTCTTTAACGTCCTAGTTGGAGAAGAACTGACATAGGGCCTGATGAACAGATTTGCACAGTCGCTGACTACATGTCAGCATGCAATCTAGCTCAACCTGGTATTGTCTAGAACAGACATTCCCAACCACGGTCCTCAAGGCACACCAACCGTGCAGGTTTTAGGGGGACATTTACTAAGCAGTGATAAGAGCGGAGAAGTGAGCCAGTGGAGAAGTTGCCCATGGCAACCAATCAGCACTGAAGTAACATCTATAATTTGCATACTATAAAATTATACATAGCTGCTGACTGGTTGATGGGGCAACTTCTCCACTGGCTCACTTCTCCGCTCTTATCACTGCTTAGTAAATGTACCCCTTAGTGATATCCAGGCTGCAGCATAGATAGTTAAATCAAAATAACTGAGCTACTAATTAAGTCACCTGTGCTGAAGCCTGGATATCACTAAAACATGCACTGTTAGTGTGCCTTGAGGACTGTGGTTGGGAATGCCTGGTCTAGAAGGTTAATTTAGAAAATTAGAGCTAATTATATGTGACAAAAAGTCACCAGCAGGTCGCTGTCCTAAAAATAGAACCAGTAACAGCCGATATATTTACCAGAGAGAAAAAAAAAACCCAGATCTATTTAATCTTGTGTTGTAATATTCCAATTATTGTATCGTACAACCTGTGAGGTACAGGTGACAGATATTGAAAAGAACAATCCGTTTAGGCATAACCCTATTGATTAAGCTAATGGGTGCCGCCCAAAAACATAAATTAGAAAACAAAAGTACATGCTGAGTAACTGTGACGTGCGGTGAGGTCATGGCTGGGGAGGCACTGGCCAGTACATCCCCAGTCACACAGGAACACAAACCTCAGCTCACAGGTACATTAAAATACATGGGGGTGAGCTTGTACTGCAGCCATTGTGTATATAATATGATTACAGGAAAGACCTCAAAGTACCCAGAGAGCAGCCAGGGCCGACTCCAGAACTGCTAGCACCCTGAGAGAGATATTTTGAAGGACCCCCCCCCAATGTGCGCAACAAAGGCAGAAGCGCTCCTAGGAAGGTGGGCATAGCCTTACAACTATATATTAAGTTATCAAATGATAACTATATATACTGTATTATCACCCCCCCCCCCACACACACACAATTTACATCCTTACACATAATGCCCACAGTGGTGCTCCTTACACATAATGCCCCCAGTATGATGCCAGTTACATGTAATGCCCCCAGTATAGTGCCAGTTACACGTAATGCTCCAGTATAGTGCCAGTTACACGTAATGCTCCAGTATAGTGCCAATTACACATAATGCTCCAGTATAGTGCCAATTACACATAATCCCCCAGTATAGTGCCAGTTACAAGTAATGCCCCAGTATAGTGCCAGTTACACATAATGCCCCAGTATAGTGCCAGTTACACATAATGCCCCAGTATAGTGCCAGTTACAAGTAATGCCCCAGTATAGTGCCAGTTACACATAATGCCCCAGTATAGTGCCAGTTACACATAATGCCCCAGTATAGTGCCAGTTACACATAATGCCCCAGTTACATAGTTAGTGAGGTTGAAAAGAGGCAAAATGCCCATCGGGTTCAACCTGTATTCTGTGATCAGCTGTTCATATTATAATGCACCTGGTGAAGTAATGGGTTAGTACCAATTGACAACAATGATTCTTACCACTCCCAGATTAATGTCACTATGTTATATGCTATAACCCTGGATACCCATTACAGTTAGAAATGTGTCCAATTGGTTTTTAAATGCATTTACAGAGTCTGCCATTACTACCTTCTCCAGGCAGAGAGTTCCACATTTTTATTGCCCTTACCGTGAAGAACCCTTTCCTACGTTGTGTACGGAATTTTCTCTCCTCTAGCCTCAGTGAGTGCCCACGTGTCCTATACAGAGTTCTTTTAATAAGCAAATCCCCTGCTAATTCCTTGTAATGACCCTTTATATATTTGAAGATATTAATTTTGTCGCCTCTTTTCTAGTGTATACATATTTAGCCTAATAAGCCTTTCCTCGTACTCCAGTGTCTCTAACCCTTTATAATCAATTTAGTAGCTTGTCTTTGAACCCTTTCTAGTTCCCTGATATCTTTTTTATAATATGGTGCCAAAATTGAACACAATATTCCAGGTGCGGACGTACCAATGATTTGTACAGCGGCAGGATTACATCCTCGTCCCTTGTCTCAATGCCCCGTTTTATGCACGCTAACACTTTACTTGCCTGTTTTGCTGTATTTTGACATTGTGTACTGTTATTAAGCCTATTATCTATGAGCACGCCCAAATCTTTTTCCACCACAGTTACTCCTATAATTTCCCCATTTAGAGTGTACGATGCTTGTGTGTTTTTTGTCCCAAAATGCATAATAGTATAGTGCCAGTTACATGTAATGCCTCAGTATAGTACCAGTTACACGGATGTGGGGGTGGACTGCCCACACTACTTGCAGTTACTCCCTCCCCCCCCAGTTCCTCTCACCTGGGTCCTGTGCAGTGCAGCAGGTGTTGGGGCTTCTGCTTTAGAGAGGGCGGAGGAGGAGGAGAGCACCGGCCGCCACACGATTCACTCTCTGGACTTGCTGACGCCGAGCAGATTAGCTGCTGCTGCACTGCCACACTTGGCTGTGCCCCTTCCCTGGTGCTGCCAGCTACAGGGTAATGGAGTAGCTCACCGGGCACTGGTGGCTGCTGTCAGGCTCCCACCTCCAGCAGGAGAGGAGTCCGGGGGAATGATGAGAAGGGAGCTCCAAGGTCCATCCTTGTCCTGTTGCTGTGTATGGGTGATTGGGCCAGCGGAACCAGCACTGGATCCGCTGTCCAATCACATGTGCCTCGCTGACAGGGGCGTGCTTTGAGGGGGTGAGCTTTCCCCTCTATTTTTAATGGCCTATTAAAGCCCAGTGCTTGGCCCCGCCCCCCGCTTTATCCCTGTTCCCATTGTCTACGGTTGGCACTGCTATCTGCTCCTCCCAGACTAATTTAATAAATTAAAATTAGTAGATTAATATAAAGAAGATACTTATGACACATAATGTGTCAGAAGTATCTTTGTATTATTTTAATAATGAATGACAGGCTGCCTATCCCTGACTTCACGTCCCTGCTGAGTACAGACCATTCAAAATAATACACAGGTGTGTCACACTGGTATTATAGTGCCGATAAATGATTGTTAGCGATCTCACAGTAATTCGGCACATCAAACTGCAATAATCTGCGGGGATATGTTAGATACTGTTGTGTGTTAGACAGTAGTGATACATGTCAGAAACAAATCTTAGGGAAAAGACAGTACAGGCTTGGTTCAGACCATTCAAGTAATACGCAATTGTGTCACAAATTTGCTGTAGTGCCGACAAGTTATTGCTTACAGTGTCACTGTAATTGAATAAGTGTGCAGCACATCAAGCTGCAATACTCTGCATAAACATGTCAGGCACGTACAGTATTTGTGTCTGAGGATGAGAAAATGCAGTATATATTAATGCGGATCATACAGGTGATACAGAGGTATAGTAAAGTGGATAATACTAAAATCTCACTGCAGGTAAATTAGGTGTGCAGCACTTCTGGCTGCAATCTGCACAAGTAATCGGGCACAACAGTGTGTGACACAGAAAACTCATTATACAGATGTGTCCTCATTCATCTTTGCTGCAGTCACGCCAAACTAGCCAAGTTGCACAGGACTTATCGGCTTACTTGCACCAGGCAACTCACGTTGCATGGCATATTGAGGCTAGATGTATGAGAACACATCTGTCTGTAACCCCCATGTGGCATGGAGGGGGTGGCTGCTGCACACCATATACCAGGTAGTGAACGGTATGTGAGCGAACACTCTACCTATGTCAGGGGTTATAGAATGAGATATGACATCTACAGCTGGGCCCCTCATGGTGGTGGACCTGTTACAAGTAGCGCAGATCCACACAAAAAGAAGGGAAGTGACAGAAAAGGAGTATAGTGAAGAACTGAGAGATGATGTCCAGGGGACGCTGGTTCCCACTGTGAGTGCAACTCAGGTGAGTGGTCCCTGAGTTGCACTCACACCTGAAAAAAGAATAGTGGACGGGAGAGCTATGCAGACCCCTATTCTTGTGTCCCCCTGGTATCATGTAACAGTGCAGGGTGCTACACAGAGGCAGTCTGCAGTGTGGGAATCTTCAAAGAAAAAAAAAAATAATAATACCTGTGATACCAATGCAGGTCCGTGGAGTCAGACTGGTGCACAGACTGGTGAAACGTGCATGTGTTCCAAGACGTGCACGTTTCACCTACAAAAAAAAGAAGGGCTTTGTCACTTGTTTAGTTACTGCGAGAGCACTAATAATCATTTATCGGCACCAGATTACAGTTGTGACACTTGAGCATTATTTTTGTCACATTACCAATGGTTACATCCCCCGCCCCACTCTAAATCCCGACCGTAGCACGACGCCCATAGAGTGTGGGAATAGAACCTGGGAATAGAACCCGCAAGGGGCTTGTTGCTCCACCCCCCCCCCCCCCCCCCTGCTGACATTCCGCCTCCAGTATGCTGACTGCCGGGATACCCAGTGGCAATCTCGCATACCCAACATGTAGACAATTGCAGACTGACCTAGATTCATATAGACATATAGTCATTTGGGATCTATAATAACTACTTCATTAAGCGCTATATTACCTCCCTTTTATGAGATTTGAGGTATGCATGATCCAGATAACCCACGATGGCCATCCCTAGTTTGTCCTCTTTTCTTATGTATGTCTCTTCCTCTGCCTGTTCTAATCCAGTCTCCCAATCACTGCAGTGTCTTTGTTGTGTGATAATATAATTACCTTACATATCCTGCACGGGACGATAGTACCTCCAACACTATATTGCCCATGGTTGGACTCATGTTATTTTCCCATGAACCTTCCCAACATACAATATTAAATCCAATAAGTATATGGAATGTGTGATTTATTTTTTTTATCCTACTGTAGAGTAAATCTGATGTTACAGATGTGTCCTCGTACATCTTGCCTCAATGTGCCACGTAGCGGGAGATGCCTGGCGTGAGTGAGGTGACTGGTCCCGTACAACTACGTTAGAGTCTGGCATTTTATTTTATTTTTTTTAGAAAATGCGTCTTATTCACCTCAATATGCAAATAGGACACACTCGCAGACTCTGCTAATTAAAATGATTTGCGTCATGCCTGTACTCTGTGTACGACTACAGCTGTATCTGCATATGAAATTGTACAGTACTGTGTTTTCTAGGAAATTGTAGCATTTTGTGCGCAGATACAGCTGCAGTCACACACAGAATATAGGCATGCTGCATATCATTTTAATCAGCATGAGATACGTGTGCATCATTTTCATATCATAATGCGAATAAGGTACATTTTAATGGCAAAAGTTGCATGTAAAGACACTCTGCGCTACAGTTACGCCATGCCATTGCGTGACTAGAAGGGCTGTTTAACATGCAGGGAGGCTAGATGTAAGTGCCACACATCTGTATCCTGGAAGCCTAATAGATATTTCAGGATTTCCTCCACAAACCACTTTAAGCTACACTGATTTCTCCCATAAAATAAGAAGTATATGGAATTTATTTATTACAGGTTGAGTATCCCATATCCATATATTCCGAAATACGGAATATTCCGAAATACGGACTTTTTTGAGTGAGAGTGAGATAGTGAAACCTTTGTTTTTTGATGTCTCAATGTACACAAACTTTGTTTAATACACAAAGTTATCAAAAATATTGTATTAAATGACCTTCAGGCTGTGTGTATAAGGTGTATATGAAACAAAAATGAATTGTGTGAATGTAGACACACTTTGTTTAATGCACAAAGTTCTAAAAAATATTGGCTAAAATGACCTTCAGGCTGTGTGTATAAGGTGTATATGTAACATAAATGCATTCTGTGCTTAGATTTAGGTCCCATCACCATGATATCTCATTATGGTATGCAATTATTCCAAAATACGGAAAAATCCGATATCCAAAGTACCTCTGGTCCCAAGCATTTTGGATAAGGGAGACTCAACCTGTACCAGTTATTTATGTAGTGCACACATATTCTGCAGTACCTTACAGAATATTTGCCCATTCACATCTGCCTCTGCCCCAGTAGAGCTTACAATCAATGTACTCCCTCGGGATCCCAGCGTCGGTTTATCGACCTCCGGGATCCCGTCTTCGACGGGAAGGTAACTGCTTCCCTACCACATGTACACATTCATACTAGGGTTAATTTTTTTTCAGAATTCAATTAACCTACCAGTATTTCTCTAACGTCCTAGTGGATGCTGGGGACTCCGTCAGGACCATGGGGAATAGCGGGCTCCGCAGGAGACAGGGCACATCTAAAAAGCTTTTTAGGTCACATGGTGTGTACTGGCTCCTCCCCCTATGACCCTCCTCCAAGTTAGGTTAGGTTTTTGTGCCCGTCCGAGAAGGGTGCAAACTGGATGGCTCTCTTAAGGAGCTGTTTAGTAAAGTTTTTTTTTTTTAGGTTTCTAATCAGTGATTCCTGCTGGCGACAGGATCACTGCAACGAGGGACTTAGGGGAGAGACTTGCAACTCACCTGCGTGCAGGAGGATTGAAGTTTTAGGCTACTGGACACTGAGCTCCAGAGGGAGTCGGAACACAGGTCAGCCTGGGGTTCGTCCCGGAGCCGCGCCGCCGATCCCCCTTACAGACGCTGAAGAAAGACGGCGGAACGGAGGTCCGGAAACAGGCGGCAGAAGACTTCACAGTCTTCAGAGAGGTAGCGCACAGCACTGCAGCTGTGCGCCATTGTTGCTACACGGCTCACTGACACGGTCACGGAGGGTGCAGGGCGCTGCTGGGGGCGCCCTGGGCAGCAATATAAATACCTATTTGGCAAATAAATACATCACATATAGCCATTAAGGCTATATGTATGTATTTAACCCAGGCCAGTTTTCCTAATAACCGGGAGAAAAGCCCGCCGTGAAAGGGGCGGGGCTTATTCTCCTCAGCACTCAGCGCCATTTTCCTGACCAGCTCCGCTGGTGAGGAAGGCTCCCACTCTCCCCTGCACTACAGAAACATGGTTAAAGAGAAGGGGGGCATAAATTGGCGATATAATTATATATTAAGAGCCCATATATAGAAACAACACCTTCTAGGGTTGTTATATACATTATGGCGCTTTTGGTGTGTGCTGGCAAACTCTCCCTCTGTCTCCCCAAAGGGCTAGTGGGTCCTGTCCTCTATCAGAGCATTCCCTGTATGTGTGTGCTGTAGGTCGGTACGTGTGTGTCGACATGTATGAGGAAAATGTTGGTGAGGAGACGGAGAAAATTGCCTGTAATGGTGATGTCACTCTCTAGGGAGTCGACACCAGAATGGATGGCTTACTTATGGAATTACGTGATAATGTCAACACGCTGCAAGCCGGTTGACGACATGAGACAGCCGGCGGACAAATTAGTATCGGTCCAGGCGTCTCAGACACCGTCAGGGGCTTGTAAAAACGCCCATTTACCTCAGTCGGTCGACAGACACTGACACGGACACTGACCCCAGTGTCGACGGTGAAGAAACAAACGTATTTTTCCTTTAGGGCCACAAGTTACATGTTAAGGGCAATGAAGGAGGTGTTACGTATTTCTGATACCACAAGTACCACAAATAAGGGTATTTTGTAGGGTGGGAATAAACTACTTGTAGTTTTGCCTGAATCAGATAAATTAAATGAAGTGTGTGATGATACGTGGGGTTCCTCCGACAGAAAGTTATGGGCGGTATACCCTTTTTCCCGCCAGTAGTAAGGGCGAGTTGGAAAACACACCTTAGGGTGGACAAGGCGCTCACACGCATATAAAAAACATGGCGTTACCGTTTCCAGATACGGCCGCCCTCAAGGAGCCAGCTGATAGGAAGCTGAAAAATATCATAACAGTATATACACACATACTGGTGTTATACTACGACCAGCAATCGCCTCAGCCTGGATGTGCAGCGCTGAGGGGGCTTGGTCGGATTTCCTGACTGAAAATTTTGATACCCTTGACAGGGACAGGATTTTATTGTCTATAGAGCATTTTAGGGATGCATTTCTATATATGTGTGATGCGCAGAGGCATATTTGCATTCTGGCATCAAAGAGTAAATGTGATGTACATATCTGCCAGACGAAGACACGACAGTGGTCAGGTGAGGCAGATTCCAGACGGCATATGGAAGTATTGCCGTATAAAGGGGCGGTCCATTGGACCTGGTGGCCATGGCAACAGCTGAAAAATCCACCTTTTGTTACCCCGAGTCACATATTGGCAGAAAAGGACACAGTCTTTTCAGTCTCAGTCCTTTCGTCCCCATACGGGCAGGCGGGCGAAGGCCAGTCATATCTGCCCAGGGGGAGAGGAAAGGGAAGAAGACTGCAGCAAGCAGCTCATTCCCAGGAACAGAAGCTCCTCACGGCTTCTGCCAAGTCCGCAGCATAACGCTGGGGCCGTACAAGCGGACTCAGGTGCGGTAGGGGGTCATCTCAAGAGTTTCAGCAACACTCGCAAGGGAACTCCGGGATCCTACATGTAATATCCCAGGTGTACATTGGAAATTCGAGACGTCTCCCCCTCACACAATTCACAGGCTGTATTCCCAGCAGGTGATAATCAAAGTACCCTTCTTACAACAAGGAAGGGGGTAGTATTCCACACTATATTGTGGTACTGAAGCCAACCGGCTCGGTGAGATCTGAAATATTTGAACACTTACATACAAGCGTTCAAATCAAGATGGAGTCACTCGGAGCAGTGATAGCGAACCAGGAAGAAGGGGACGATATGATGTCACTGGATATCAGGGACGTTTACCTACAGGTCCAAATTTGCCCTTCTCACCAAGGGTACTTCAGGTTCCTGGTACAGAACTGTCACTATCAGTTCAGACGCTGCCGTTTGGATGGTCCACGGCGCCCCGGGTCTTTACCAAGGTAATGACCGGAATGATGATTTTTCTTAAAAGAAACATGGACGCTTTCCTGATAAGGGCAAGGTCCAGAGAACAGTTGGAGGTCGGAGTAGCACTATCTTAAGTAGTTCTACGACAGCACGAGTGGATTCTAAATATTCCAAAATCGCAGCTTTTTCCGACGACACGTCTACTGTTCCTAGGGAAGATTCTGGACACAGTCCAGAAAAACGTGTTTCTCCCAGTGGAGAAAACCAGGGAGTTATCCGAGCTAATCGGGATCCTCCTAAAACCAGGAAAAGTGTCAGTGCATCATTGCACAAGAGTCCTGGTAAAAATGGTGGCTTATTACGAAGCAATTCCATTCGGCAGATTTCCCGCAAGAACTCTTCAGTGGGATCTGCTGGACAAATGGTCCGGATCGCATCCTCAGATGCATCAGCGGATAACCCTATATCCAAGGAAAAGGGTGTCTCTCCTGTGGTGATTACAGAGTGCTCATCTTCTAGAGGGCCGCAGATTCGGCATTCAGGATTGGATGCCGGTGACCACGGAGGCCAGCCTGAGAGGCTGGGGAACAGTCACACAGGGAAAAAATTTCCAGGGAAGTGTGATTAAGTCTGGAGAATTCTCTCCGCATAAATAAGCTTAGAGCAAATTTATAATGCTCTAAACTTAGCTAGACCTCTGCTTCAAGGTCAGCCGGTATTGATCCAGTGGGATAACATCACGGCAGTCGCCCACGTAAACAGAAGGGCGGCACAAGAAGCAGGAGGGCAGTGAAAACTGCAAGGATTTTTCGCTAGGCGGAAAATCATGTGATAGCACTGTCAGCAGTGTTCTTTCCGGGAGTGGACGACTGGGAAGCAGACTTCCTCAGCAGGCATGACCTCCACCCGGGAGAGTGGAAACTTCATAGGGAAGTTTTTCAACATGATTGTGGACCGTTGGCAAAGACCAAAGGTGGACATGATGGCGTCCCGCCCGAACAAAAACGGGACAGGTATTCCGCCAGGTCATGAGACCTTCAGGCGATAGCTGCGGATGTTCTGGTAACACCGTGGGTGTACCAGTCTGTGTATGTGTTCCCTCCTCTGTTTCTCATAACCAGGGTATTGAGAATTATAAGACATAGAGGAGTATGAACTATACTAGTGGCTCCGGATTGGCCAAGAGGGACTTGGTACCCGGAACTTCAAGAAATGCTCACAGAGGACTAAGGGCCTGGGGAGCTAAGAAGGGACTTGATTCAGCAAGTACCATGTCTATTCCAAGACTTACCGCGGCTGCGTTTGACGGCATGGCGGTTGAATGCCGGATCCTGAGGGGAAAAGGCATTCCATAAGAGGTCATACCTACCCTGGTCAAAGCCAGGAAGGAGGTGACCGCACAACGTCATCATCACATGTGGTGAAAATATGTTGCGTGGGTGAGGCCAGGAAGGCTCCACGACGGAAATTCAACTAGGTCGATTTCTACACTTCCTGAAAACAGGAGTGTTTTGGACCTCAAATTGGGGTTCATTAACATTTAAATTTCGGCCCTGTAGATTTTCTTCCAGAAAGAATTGACTTCAGTTCCTGAAGTCCAGATTGTAAAGGATGTATTGCATATACAGCTTTTTTGTGCCCCTAGGGGCACCGTGAGATCTCAACATAGTGTTGGGATTTCTTAAAATCATATTGGTTTGAACCGCTCAAATCTGTGGATTTGAAATATCTCACATGGAAAGTGACCATGCTGTTGACAAATATCTCACATGGGAAGTGACCATGTTGTTAGCCCTGGCCTCGGCCAGGCGATTGTCAGAATGGGCGGCTTTGTCTTACAAAAGCCCATATTAAAATTTTCCATTTGAACAGGACAGAACTGGGACTCGTCTCCAGTTTCTTCATGAAGGGGTGTCAGCGTTTTCACCTGAAACAACCTCTTGTGGTGCCTGCGGCTACTAGGGACTTGGAGGACTCCAAGTTACTAGACGTGGTCAGGGCCCTAAAAATATATATATATATATATATATATATAGTTAGGACGGCTGGAGTCAGAAAGTCTGACTTGCTGTTTATACTGTATACACCCAACAAGCTGGGTGCTCATGCTTCTAAGCAGTCTATTGCACGCTGGATTTGTAGTACAATTCAGCTTGCACATTCTGTGGCAGGCCTGCCACAGACGAAATATGTAGATGCCCATTCCACAAGGAAGGTGGGCTCATCCTGGGCGGCTGCCCGAGGAGTCTCGGCATTACAACTTTGCCGAGCAGCTACGTGGTCAGGGGAGAACACGTTTGTAAAATTTTACAAATTTTGATACTCTGGCTAAGGAGGACCTGGAGTTCTCTCATTCGGTGCTGCAGAGTCATCCGCACTCTCCCGCCCGTTTGGGAGCTTTGGTATAATCCCCATGGTCCTGACGGAGTCCCCAGCATCCACTAGGACGTTAGAGAAAATAAGAATTTACTTACCGATAATTCTATTTCTCGTAGTCCGTAGTGGATGCTGGGCGCCCATCCCAAGTGCGGATTGTCTGCAATGCTTGTACATAGTTATTGTTACAAAAATCGGGTTATTACTATTGTTGTGAGCCATCTTTTCGGAGGCTACTTCGTTTTGTTATCATACTGTTAACTGGGTTCAGATCACAAGTTGTACGGTGTGATTGGTGTGGCTGGTATGAGTCTTACCCGGGATTCAAGATCCTTCCTTATTGTGTACGCTCGTCCGGGCACAGTACCTAACTGAGGCTTGGAGGAGGGTCATAGGGGGAGGAGCCAGTACACACCATGTGACCTAAAAAGCTTTTTAGATGTGCCCTGTCTCCTGCGGAGCCCGCTATTCCCCATGGTCCTGACGGAGTCCCCAGCATCCACTACGGACTACGAGAAATAGAATTATCGGTAAGTAAATTCTTATTATTTTTGTATTGTGGAAGGGAAACCAGAATACCCAAGGAAACCAACGCAAGCATGGGGAGAAAATACAAACTCCACACAATTAGAGCCGTGGTGGGAATCTAACCCAAGACCTCAGTGCTGTGAAGCAGTAATGCTAATCATTACACCACCCATGCTACCCTATTTGTCAAATTGTTATCCTGCTAAAGAGTAAGGGGTCTATTCATGAAGCAGTGAAAAGAGTGGAGAAGTGAAACAGTGGAGAAGTTGCCCATGGCAACCAATCAGCTGCTCGTACAATTGTATAATATACAAATTATAAATGTTACTTCAATGCTGATTGGTTGCCATGGACAACTTCTCCATTGGCTCAGTTCTCCACCCTTTTCACTGCTTCATGAATAGGCCCCTAAATGTGATGTGAGCTTGGTTATCATCAACGTAATCCTGAATGCCTAGTAGGGCCTTCAGGTTATCGTCCATAAACAACCTTTAAGTTTCAATGTCCTCACAGTATAGGCAGAAACCAGAGAGGCCATGTTTAGCGCATAGAAAAAAAGAAAATGCAGGTGCACACTGTAAGCACTAAGAACACTGGTAATCAAAGCAGTTATAATAAACTACAATTTAACATTTACAATTCATCTCACAGGAGGGGTTCCTGGGTACTCAGAAATCTTCTCTGCGTGCGCCACTGATTGTAGTGCTCATTTTAATATGTAGACCCCAAATGCAAGGATCATACTAATAAAAACGCCTGAGGGCAGGTGGGTGGGGTTCTAGTCCAGACAGTAGGGTTTCCAACTTCTGCACATGTCAGAGCGAAACGTGTTCCATTTTTACGTTTGGTGCTGTTTTAAGGATTATAGTGATCAATATGCCATAATTTAGTTAATTATGCACTATAGGTTAATGTAGAAAGGGCAATTATTTATGGATCATTGACTAGGGGCATGCAATGGACTTTCACAAAAATAAGGCAGCATGAAGTGGGCAACATCTTTGATTTTATTTATTGCATAAGACATGTAAGTGTGTGTGTGTGTGTGTGTGTGTGTGTGTGTGTGTGTGTGCGTGCGCCCCGCAGGAGTCCCCAGGATGTTGTCTTGAGTTCTGAGTTGACATCATCACGTGGTCTCGTTATGTTATTGTGGTCTCGGCTACACTTTTATCTCCGCTGCCTGGGGTAGTGACGGAGTCTTTTTCCTGTAACAGGAAACATTCATGTGCTCATTGTAACTGTCTTCTTTCAGCCACTGCTCTGCTCTGTTACATGTAAACACGGAACTGGCAGCAGGATGTGAAAGCAGCAGTGACACCGGGTAAGAAATCATCATCATTATTTTCTATATCATGAATGGATTCATGATCTCTGTGGGATCATCACGTCTGATAACTTTCTGCATGTTCCTAGGCTTTGTGTTGGAGTGGAAGGTATTGGAGGAAATGGTCGGCTTCTTTGGGAATCCTTTTGATTTCCTCTGTGAAATTCTATTGTTGGATTTTCAGAGCCTAAAATCGGTGAGCGCTGAGAAACACTCCAGGGCCGCAAGATAAGATTTCTGAAATCTTGGGGGAGAGCTATCAAATCTTGGAGAGAGATAAAGTACCAACCAATCGGCTACTTACTGCCATGTTACAGGCTGGGTTTAAAAACTGACAGGAACTGATCGGTCGGTACTTTATCTCTCTCCAAGTTTTCCGAAATCTCCCCCCACGTGGTACAGAATATAGTATGGATTTCTGCTGCGGGATACACTGGGCTCCACAAGGAAAGACATAAGGGTGTAGAGTAGGATCTTGATCCGAGGCACCAACAGGCTGAAAAGCTTTGACTGTTCCCAGAATGCATAGCGCCGCCTCCTCTATAACCCCGCCTCCCTGCACAGGAGCTCCGTTTTGTAGTTGGTGCCGCAGATAGCAGGCACATAACAGAGGGGCTGCTCTGGGCAGCCCTAAGAAGAGCTTTTTGAGAAGAAAAGTGAAGACTTCAAGGGCTGCAGCAGTGTGTACATGTCTAGTGACATTCACTGCTGCAGCTCCATCTCAGACCCAGCTGCGCTGTACACTCCCGAGCCCTGGTTGCCGGGTAACTACAGCAGGAGGCTCCGGTTTTCTTCTATGGTCAGGCACACACGACGGAGGCTCTCCGGGATCGCGTGGCCGCGCTTCAGGAGGTGGTGAGTGGGTCCCGCTTGCGGGACCCGTACTTTATCGCGATCCGGCACGGTCAGTCGGAGGCGGGCCGCGCACTAGATCACCAGGGCATGGGTGCAGGTCAGGTTTTCCATTAAAACCATTTTACTAGTGGCCCGCAGTACCCAGTGGTTTTGCCAGCAGGGGGATAAGGCTTAGACCTGGAGCCCCTCCCCCAACCCCAGGGCGCCATTTCCCGCAAATGTTCCCGCCCTGGAGCTGCATATCTGTCTTTCCCTCACTCCCTGTCAGTGTTTGGGCTCCATTTCTCTCAGCTTCACTGTTCCTGGGACTGCTTGGGCAAATCCTCCAGTGTAAAGCCGCCTGGTTGACAGCGATGTGACTTTACATGACACTTAAGTATTCTACCTGTCACTTAGACAGTGTTAGTTAAGAAAGAGTGCATTTAGTCAGGGTTTTCTAGTACAATTACCCTGTGATATACATCCAGTTCTTACTGTGCAGTGTTATATCTATTGACTACATAGCTATATAAGCTGTTCCAGTGCAGTATTATTGTTCGTAATAACCTCTGCATTGTCTAACTGTAACTAACTATATGTGTGTGCATGAGCTTGCTGAGTAGTTTCCATTCGTGTCTCTTACTCAACTTGCGATCCCTATATTCTATAACCTGAGGGGGCTTGGTGCGTCAGGTTTTATAATAATATAGGATATTCACAAGATATACTCTGATACGTATTTTTCTCTGTGATTTTAGTCACCATATCTCTCCTGTATCTCTGCTTGTGCTGACTACACTGCGCAGGGGTTTGGGTAAGAGGTATTGTGCTGCTGCCAATTGTACTGTGTTACCTGATACTGCAAGTTATATCATGTCTGCTTCTGAAGGTAACGGTTCTGGGGCTGAACACACTGCCGGTGTTGCTGAAGCCACAGATCCATATGGGGAGAATATAGCAGCTGTGGGCTCTGGTTCTGGGGGCTCCTTGCCCCCCAGTGGGACTGTGGCAACGGAGGTACATAATGACCCACTGTGCGCTGCGTTTTCCACGCTTCTATAAACGCTAGTTAATAAACTAACACCCCCTATGCCGGTGCAACCGTATGTAGTCCCTGCAGCTAATCCGCCGTGGGCGAACGATTTATCTGTTCAATTGAAGAAGTTGAACCAGTCCCTGACTACTAAAAAGTCTGACCCTCGCTCGCCTAAGACCAAGGGGTCCTCTAAGCGAGCTCTTATCTCCTCACAATCCACTGCTGTCACTGACACCTCGTCTGATGAAGATGGCGCTTACACTGACCCCACAGGATTTGACTCAGACACGGCTGATGGGGAGGGTAGTTCACATGTGGATGTTCCTGACCTTTTGGAGGCTATTACATTAATTTTACAGAATACGGATGATCCCGAGCCATCCGTCCCTCCTAAGAAACCAGATAGGTTCAAGCGTCAGAAGGTGGTTAAACAAGTTTTACCTCACTCATACCACCTAGTGGATATATGTCAGGAACCCTGGGGAAACACAGGTAAGAAGTTCGTGCCTCAAAAGAAGATGCTGGCTCGCTATCCCCTCGCGCCAGAGCTGTCTAAAAATTGGGAAACGCCTCCTCCAGGAGACTCACATGTGGCTAGGATGGTGGTTTCCTCAGCTCTACCTGTCACTACCGTCACGTCTCTAAAAGAGCCTACGGATAAATGTGTGGAGGGTTGTCTGAAAGCGATTTGCACCCACACGGGTGCTGCACAAAGGCCCACTATTGCAGCAACATGGGCTGCAGAGGCTATTGAAGCATGGGCCTTGGAGTTAGAAGCTGAAATCTCTTCTGACCATGCTAGACAATGTTTGTCATATATTGTCACAGCTTCTCGCTATATTAAAGAGGCGGCTTCTGATGCCGGTATCCTAGCAGCCAAGGCCTCTACTACATCAGTCCTGGCTCGCCGGATATTGTGGCTGAGATCCTGGTCTGTGGATCTGGACTCTAGAAAAACCCTGGAGGTACTCCCTTTCAAGGGAGATATTCTGTTTGGGGAGGACTTAAATAAGATAGTGGCTGACTTGGCTACTGCCAAAACTGCCGGTCTGCCAAGTACCGCTCCTTCTGTGTCGAAGGCTAAAGGTACTTCCTTTCGCCCCTTTCGTCCTTCAGGTAAAGCAAAAGGTCAGGCATACAACAAGCAGGCCCACACTTCCAAACCTGGTAAACCAAAGCCCAAAAGAGCCTGGGCGGCCCGTCAGCCAGCTTCCAAGACCGATAAGCCTGCAGGATGACGGGGCGGGCCTCCCCCTGGGGGATCCCAGGGTGGGGGGCCGGCTTCTAGGGTATACCCAGGAATGGTTGAAGACCACTTCAGATGCCTGGGAACGGGAAGTCGTCACTCGAGGTTACGCCATAGCCTTCAAGAACCGACCCCCTCATCGATTTTGCCGGACAGACGTCCCGTTGGCCCAGACAAAGGCAAACACTCTACATTCGGTGGTACAGACCCTCCTGGATACAGGAGTCGTATTACAGGTGCCTCTTGCGCAGAGGAGCCGGGGGTACTATTCTCCGCTGTTTCTAGTCCCGAAACCGAATGGATCCTCCCGGCCCATTCTCAACCTCAAGGCATTGAACAGGTTTGTGAAGGTTTCCAAGTTCCGTGTGGAAACCCTTCACTCTATAGTTCTGGCCTTGGAACCTGGGAACTACATGGTCTCCCTGGACATACAGGATGCTTACCTGCATATTCCTATAGCAGCGTCACATCTGCAATACCTGAGGTTTGCGATTGGCAACCTCCATTACCAGTTTTGGGTGTTACCTTTTGGTTTAACTACAGCTCCGCGACTCTTCACCAAAGTCATGAAGGTGGTACTCCGCCATCAAGGGGTCAGGATACTGCCGTATCTGGACGACTTGTTAATCCTGGCAAATTCCTTAGAACTTCTACTACATCATCTGGATATGACTGTACGGTTTCTACAAGTCCACGGGTGGCTCATCAACTGGAAGAAATCCTCCCTGGTCCCTGCTCAGAGCATGGTGCACCTGGGAGCGCTATTGGACGCTCACAACCAGAGGTTGTTCTTGTCTCAGGAGAAAGTCTTGAAGCTTCAGGACAGGATTCGTTGCTTCCTTTCTCGTCCGCAAGTGTCGATACATTCGGCCATGCATGTGCTGGGCCTCATGGTGTCAGAATTCGACATGGTGGAGTATGCTCAATTCCATTCTCGCCCCCTCCAGAAGCTGATTCTAGCCAAGTGGGACGGCCTGCCTCACCGGATCAGGTCTCACATGATCTCATTGACTCCGGAGGTCCGTCTGTCGCTGCTCTGGTGGCTCAAGGACTGACAATTGTGCAGGGGCCGTCCCTTCTGGATATCCGACTGGGTCCTGTTGACGATAGATGCCAGTCTAAGAGGTTGGGGCGCGGTGTTGGAGCAACACTCCCTTCAGGGTCGGTGGACCAAGGAGGAATCCCTCCTCCCGATCAACATTCTGGAATTGCGGGAGGTCTTCAATGCGTTGAACCTGGCCCAGCATTTAATCCAGAACCGTCCTGTTCAAGTACAGTCGGACAACGCCACCACAGTGGCTTACATTAATCATCAAGGCGGCACTCGAAGCCGTTTGGCAATGAAGGAAGTCTCACGGATTCTACATTGGGCGGAACACCATCTACCGGCCATATCGGCAATATTCATTCCGGGAGTCCTGAATTGGGAAGCGGACTTTCTCAGTCATCAGGACGTACATGCCGGCGAGTGGGGCCTCCATCCAGAAGTGTTTCAACTCCTAGTGGAAAAGTGGGGCCTTCCAGACGTAGATCTGATGGCGTCTCGACACAATCGCAAGGTTACGGTTTTTGGAGCAAGGACAAGGGATCCTCAAGCAGCATTCGTGGATGCGCTGGCGGTGCCGTGGAGGGTTCGGCTGCAGTACGTGTTCCCTCCGGTGTCACTGCTGCCCAGGGTAATTCGGAAGTTCAAGTAAGAAAGAGGAATTCTGCTTCTCATAGCTTCGGCGTGGCCCAGACGGCACTGGTTCTCAGACCTGCAGGGCCTATTGTCAGAGCGTCCAATTCTACTTCCGCAACGCCCAGAACTTCTCGTTCAGGGCCCCTGTGTCTACCAGGACCTAGCCCGGCTGTCTTTGACGGCGTGGCTCTTGAAGCTTCCGTCTTAAGGGCTAAAGGGTTTTCTGAGGCGGTCATTCAAACTATGTTGCGGGCCCGGAAACCGGCTTCTGCTCGGATTTACTATAGGGTCTGGCATTCTTACTTTGTTTGGTGCGCATCTAACATTTATGACGCTTACAAGTATAGTACAGCCAAGTTGTTGGCCTTTCTTCAGCAGGGCCTGGACTTAGGCCTGCGTCTGGCCTCCCTCAAGGTTCAAATATGTGCCTCATCGGTGTGGTTTCAGAGGAAGATTGCGACCTTACCTGATGTGTATACCCTCACTCAGGGTGTGTTGCGTATCCAACCTCCCTATGTCCCGCCTGTGGCTCCTTGGCACTTGTCGGTGGTTTTGGAGGCGTTACAAGAGTCTCCGTTTGAACCTCTTGGTTCAGCTGATCTTAAGTGGCTTTCCCTTAAGGTGGTGTTTCTGCTGGCTATTGCTTCAGCTAGAAGAGTGTCGGATTTGGGTGCCTTGTCTTGTAGTTCCCCATATCTGATATTTCACCGTGACCGGGCGGTTCTTAGGACTCGTCCCGGATATTTACCTAAGGTGGTTTCTTCGTTCCACCTTAACCAGGAGATCGTGGTTCCGGCACTTGTTTCTCCTGATCTGTCTACCAAAGAGCTGTCTTTGGATGTGGTACGGGCTCTCCGTATCTATGTGATGAGAACTGCTTCTATTAGGAAATCTGATTCTCTCTTTGTGCTGTTTGGATTTCACAAATGGGGCTGGCCTGCTCACAAGCAAACTTTGGCCAGATGGATTAGAATGGTGATTGCACATGCTTATGTGAGGGCTGGTCTATCAGCTCCTGCTCACATTACGGCCCATTCTACTCGGTCTGTTGGACCTTCTTGGGCGGCCCGCCGTGGTGCGACCCTTGAACAATTGTGCAAGGCGGCTACGTGGTCCTCAGTGAACACGTTCATAAGGTTCTATGCCTTCAATACTGCCGCTTCCCAGGATGCTTCCTTTGGACGCCGGGTTCTTGTGCCCGCTACAGTGCGTCTCCTCCTATAAGGAACTGCTTTAGGACATCCCCTATGTCTTTCCTTGTGGAGCCCAGTGTACCCCGCAGCAGAAAACGAGTTTTATAGTAAGAACTTACCTTAGTTAAAACTCTTTCTGCGAGGTACACTGGGCTCCACAAGGCGCCCACCCTGACGCACTTAGATTCTTCGGGTTCGTATGGCATTAGCTGCTGACACCTCTCCTGTCGTGAGAGTGTGGTGTATGTGGCTACTAACCGT
Source organism: Pseudophryne corroboree (assembly GCF_028390025.1). Lineage (NCBI taxonomy): Eukaryota > Metazoa > Chordata > Amphibia > Anura > Myobatrachidae > Pseudophryne > Pseudophryne corroboree. Next base: position 81,866,324 of record NC_086448.1, read on the forward strand.
TGTCGGCTCTTTTCCTGCTACTGCATTGGGCTGGTTAACTAAAAACTGAGCTGCTGTGCAGGGAGGCGGGGTTATAGAGGAGGCGGCGCTATGCATTCTGGGAACAGTCAAAGCTTTTCAGCCTGTTGGTGCCTCGGATCAAGATCCTACTCTACACCCCTATGTCTTTCCTTGTGGAGCCCAGTGTACCTCGCAGAAAGAGTTTTAACAAAGGTAAGTTCTTACCATAAAACTCGTTTTTTTACTGTAATATACTGGATCATCATGCTTCCCGAAACCAAAAGCCCATTCCAGCTGTGTTATCCCAACATGGGAGGGCTACTGGACAAATTCAGGGGGAGATGTATCAAAGTTTGTAGAGAGATAAGATACCAACCAGTTAGCCCCTAATTGTCATTTTTCAAACACAGCCTGCAAAATGACAGTTAAAAGCTGGTTGGTTGGTGCTTTTTTTCTTTCCACTTTATCCTTCTCCAAGCTTTTGATAAATCTCCCCCTCAGTCCTCCGTTGCTGTCAGCTTAAAGTATAGCTAAAATAGTTATAAAATTGTATGGAATCATTTGTTATGATCACTCCCCTCTATTCCCCCTTTCCCCCACCCCAGTGTACAGCGCTATGTTGTATGGGGGTAATTCAGACCTGATTGCAGCAGCAAATTTGTTAGCAGTTGGGCAAAACCATGTGCGCTGCAGGGGGGCGGGGAGCAGATGTAACGTGCAGATAGAGTTTGATTTGGGTGGGGTTTGTTCGATCTGAAATCTAAATTACAGTGTAAAAATAAAGCAGCCAGTATTTACCCTGCACAGAAACAATATATCCCACCCAAATCTAACTCTCTCTGCACATGTTATATCTGCCCCACCTGCAGGGCATATGGTTTTGCCCAACTGCTAACAAATTTGATGCTGCGATCAACTCTGAATTACCCCCTATCTCAGCACTTTTATACATGCGAGATAAAAGAGGAAGAGAGAAGAGATCTGTTGAACATGTAACAGGCCAGTAAAGATTGTCTTTGTTTTATCGTTTCCTAGAGTCTAATTGGCTATAAAATATAAAAAAAATAATAATCTTATTGATTTAGTCTCCGCTTATTGCTATTTTTGGCTCCACAAATACCGCACGTAAACTATAGATTTTTATTTTTCCTTTAAGAAGCCTGAATACTGTACCTGTAAAACGTGTTTTATTACCGGAGGGTTCCGCTGGTTTCTTGAAGGTCCCATCTCCGTTTTCTGTCACACCTTAGTTCCTGGCCTGCTGCGGTCACACTTCTCTTCTAACGTTACCTGAGCGGCTGGCACGGGTATCTTTCCTGTATATACTGGCCAGCATACCTGCACTCCTGTTTCCCTGTCTCTGTCAGTAACTGGCTGTATGATTCCTTGTTCCTGCAGTGCTGTAGTCTGGAACAGAGACGCCCAGCGATGTCTATTTAATTACATCTATCAGGAAGAGACAATTTATCCTGTCCTCCATAGGTTCATTCTTACTGTCCATGAGCTATAATGATTATTATTTATAGCGGGAGATTGATATCCCAGTGTGGCACGCACAGTCCCTAAGGCAGGTCACCTTCTATCGATAAAGAGGATTTCCCAGAATGCTTGTCTCCAGACGACTCTCTTGCCAGTAATTAAAGACCTTCAGATAAAATAATCATTTAATTTGACCCAAATGGTGACAGAGCCCATAAGCATTTCCAATATAGGGTGTTTGTTATACAGTTATACAGGATATATGAAATCCCTGCTGACGGGATGCCGGCTGTCACTATATCGACAGTGGCGCCCCTTCTGCCAGAATCGAGGCAGCGAGTCCCCTCGCGGGTTTCCTGCGCTCATGTATCGGGCTTTGCTCGCCACAGGTTCTATTCTCACTCGGTTAGTGGCATGGACCCACCAACCGAGTGGGAATAGCGGGCGGGTGTTGGGATTCCTGGTGTCTGTAAAATGCAGGCTGTCGGGATTCCGGCGTCAGTCTCCTGAACGCTGGGATCCCGATAGCCAGTTTATTGACTACATTCCAGTTATACAGCTGCCTCTACTTATCGATCCCAGAGCAATTGCCTGCTTTGTGTGTCAGCTTTTATGAGGCAGATTATCTATAAAAAAAAAAATATTGATTAAATATGGAGGAGGAAGCGGTTTAAATTACAAATAAAAAGATAATATGAATTCCATAATTCCAATCCTTTCCTATATAACTGCTCTGTGGTGCTCATACTGGGCAGCTGTGCCATCTAGTGGCTGGAAATAGTTATGAGAAGGACAATTCGTTCATTTTAGGGATCATTTTAATTAGGGGTTAAATTGGCGTGCCCAGCAAGTACGTGCACACATATTCTGCACTTAAGGTAGCCTCAAGTTTGATGATTTTGGGGGGCTGAGTACAGAAATCCACAGGTCCGGGGCGCTATGAGGTGCCAATTATTTTTATAAATAGTGTTATTTGATAAAAGCTTAGAATTACACAGACGCCATGCATAAAACTGTCAGTGGCAGGATGCATCCTTATTCACCCCTGATGACTTGCTGCAGATGCTAATGAAACGTTCCGTATGCTTTGTCACTCCGCAGGCCACTTGTGCCCTCGTTATATCTACCAGTCTCATTAAGAGGACATTAGCGCCATGGGCAGCCCGACTGAGCCGGATGATGTCCACGTGGCGGTGATCCGACCAAAGAATGCTGGAAGCCTCAATTCGCGGGAATATCGAGCAAAACTATATGAAGTACGTAAATATGTACTCTGGATTATTCTTGTGGTGGAACGAAAGCTTGTATTGTTGCAACACCGCCCAGTTCCGCTGCTAAATTAGATGTGCATTAAATGTTGCCGCAACTTTTCTCATTACTAATCAGGATGTTTTATCAGATTGATGTGATTAACATATGGGCCAAATATAATAACCTGCCAGTTTCAGCAATTGCAGGGGTTTCGGCGATTTAGCTGCAGAAGTGCCGACACACAGACAGAGGAGGAAGTCCGTTTTGTAGCTTCAACCAAAATTCTAAATATCAATTGACTAGGATACAGTAATATTACCAAAGCATGAGTCACTTTGTGCCTCATACCTCATTGATGTCACTGGTTCTTAGTGAAATGATGTCAAGTATTGATGAAGATTACTTGTGTACTTTAATGTCCTCTGTTATGATCTGCAGCACCTAAAGCAACTGTCTTCCCCCCCCCCCCCAAAAAAAAAAACCCCGCCCTGCCGCCTCACCCCTTTTATAAACCCCTGCAATCTAAGGGAATGGAGCACCAATAATCATAGACTATCCTCTGCCTAGGACCAAGTACATTCATCCCTACACATTATGACGTACCCTGTTGAAGACGTGACAGACCCTGTGTACATAGTGTTATTGTATGAATAGTTTGCCTTCTATATTTATTTATTATTTCCCAGAGGAGCTTACAATCTATTTTTCCTATCATATTTATGTCAGAAGCCAATATTACTATAAAGTATTTTTTTATTTTTTTTGCGTCGTAGGAAGAGTCTGGAGCTAACCAAGGTACATACAAATGCCACATAGTGCCTTAGTCAGGAACGTAACACCTGACGACCGTGAGACAGCAATGCTAACCACTACTGCAGCCATGCCGCTCAGTTATACATTGTATGCTATTATATACAAGGGGCACCGATCCTATTGATTCATTACACAAATAATCCTCTGATATTGTGAGTTTATGATCTGAAGAAACCTTTAAATTATTAGAATGTATTTATAGAATGTCCGCATATAGTTTATGATCTGAAGAAACCTTTAAATTATTAGAATTTATTTATAGATTGTCCGCTTACTCCGGAGGACTTTACAGTTCTGACCAAGCTCAGCAGTAACGCAAGTCTGGGTTTAACGGACAGACAGAGAGGGCCCTGCTCGCAAGCTCACAGTCCATGGGAGATTGATTACACATAGATCATACTGGTCCAGCCAGATGGCAATGGGAAACCACGCCAAGTTGGGCCACATGATCCACTTACATAGGAGCGTACCAAGTGGAAATAAAACGATATATGTAACTTGGTGGAAAATGTTTTCACGTTGTTGCGTTACACGGCTCGCTCAGCGGCCTAGAGAGAAAAGACAGTAATTGAAGATTTTATTCATTATTTCCCTGCTACAGATATTAATGATCGAGATCCCGATAGAGGGGCAGAAGAAGAAGCGAAGGAAAGTATTGCTGGAGACTAAACTACAGGGTGAAAAAGACAAATCACAGGAAATCTTGGACTATGTGTTTGAATGCACAAAGCCGATCTCTCCTTCAAATCAAGGGATTAAAGGTCCAATAAGCTTTTACACACCTGCTTTTCTGTCTTTGAGTTTTCATAAATCTAAATTGTAAGGGGAAGCAATAGTGCTGACGTGTTTGGTATAAGTTTTGAAGTGTCAAGGCCTCCATACATCTGCGACGGATTGATGCAATTTCCAGATTCCCCGACGTCTGGGTTGGGGAATTGGGAATATTCAGTAAATTGAAAAGTCTTGATTCTCCGAGGATTCATGAAGAATTTCCCCGTTTACCAGACGTATCGCCGATCATTAACTGATACTAATCGCCGGTTGCATCTGGTAAACGGGACGGCAGATGTATGGAGGCCTTTTAAACGCCCCCTTGCAGGTCTAGGTGTTATATAAAAGTAGTGATTTGTTGCCTGTTCTATAACTTCTTTATAACTCCTTATATCCTTACGGTCAGAGTACCCCTATATTGCCTTTTATTATCCCTTTATCTACAGGTAAAAGAGTTGTGTTGATGGAGAAGTTCCCTCAGGATGGGGAAAAAGCTGGCCGAGATGCAACTCTGTTCCTGGTCCCGACCTCTGTGAAAGGTAGAACGGATACTTAATGCTAAAACACACTGGTAGTAATTCAGACCCGATCGCTGGGCAGCGATATTTGCACTGCTGCGAACAGATAGTCGCCGCCTACAGGGGGAGTGTATTTTCACTGTGCAAGTGTGTGAACGCCTGTGTAGCAGAGCTGGACAAACTGATTTTATGCTGTCTCTGAGCAGCCTAGGACTTAGTCAGCCGCTGCGATCACTTCAGCCTGTCCGGTCCCGGAATTGACGTCAGGAACCCGCCCTGCAAACGCTTGGACGCGCCTGCGTTTTCCCAAACACTCCCTGAAAAGTCAGTTGCCACCCACAAACACCTTCTTCCTGTCAATCTCCTTGCGATCACCCGTGCGAACGGATCCTTCGTACAAACCCATCGCTGAGCGGCGACCCGCTTTGTACCCATGCAACGCGCCTGCGCATTGTGGAGCATACACATACGCAGTTTAGACCATCTACTGTACGGAAACGCAGCCTAGCGATCAGGTCTGAATTACCCCCATTGAAGACATTCTGGTCATGTGGACATCTCATCAGTGTCATCATAATGAACCTGCCGACATACCGGATTCATTGTATTATATCCATCTCTTTGTGGGGGAGGAGGGGCGACTCTGGGCCGACCTAAACCCCCCTGGTCCTATAACAGTGGGAACATGCCAGTTGTTTCACCATCTCATTGTCCCGTTTCAGATAATTCAAAGACCACGTACAATCCCGGGAGTCCTGTTTTCTACTGCTTGCAGGATATAATGAGGGTCTGCAGCGAGACCAGCACCCACTTCTCCACCATTACAGCACGTATGCTGATTGCTCTGGACAAGTAAGGATCTCAATAAGAAATGGAGTTACAGCTATATTGTGGGCTGAACCGAAGTTCAGCCTATCGAGTCCTTAGGAACTAATGAGTATTATTATATTTTATTTATATTTCACCACCAAATAGTATAAACAAGCAATAGAGTATAAAAAGGAGCATGCGGTACAGGGGCTAAAATCGCAGTAATTGGTACAACAAAATGAGAGCGTGTTATCACTCCATGATCCTGGTTAGGGCCGACAGAAAGCATCGAGTCACTGAGTATGAGTGGAGTTCACCTGAGACAAGGATATTGCAGGGTGATAACCAAGTGAGTGGAGGGCCCTGCTCTTGAGAGCTTACAGTCTAAGGGGTCTGGAAGTAAAACCGTGCGTTGAACTGGGAAAAGATGAAGAGAGAGGACATGCATGCAGCAAGTGCAAGCTAGGTATGTGGGGAGAGCTGGTAGGCTTTAATGAACAGGTGTGTTTTCAGGGCACTTATGAATCCCTGCTGGCTGGCAGACATTCTCATAGGGCAAGAGTGAGTTCCAGAGGAAGGGAGCAGCTCAGGAGAAGTCTTGTAAACCAGACTCATGCCTTCATAATGTCATGTGTGAGCTAATAGGCTGCACGCTCTCTGTAAGCTCTCACTAGCAGGCAGGTCAGACAGCAGCAGACAAATGGGGTTAGAGCAGGGATGGGGAACCTTCGGCCCTCCAGCTGTTGTTGAACTACACATACCAGCATGCCTTGCTACAGTTTTGCTATTTGGCCATGCAAAAACTGTTGCAGGGCATGCTGGGATGTGTAGTTTTACAACACCTGGAGGGCCAAAGGTTCCCCATACCTGGGTTAGAGGGAGGGAGGAAGAAGTGTAAATGTAGGTAATGTGAAGAATGAGGCTTAGTTAGGTGATTGGATTTTAGTATGGGCGTTAAAGGCTAATGTTCTTAATGGGGATATCTAAGATGATGGGGACCTTGCATTGTTGCTGAGGGAGGCAGTTAGAGGCTTAATGATATAATATGAATGGAATTAATTGATTTGAGGATAAATTAATAATGGAGATGACAGTTATTGATTGTAAAGGGGTTAATATTGTTGAATGGGTTTGTTATGATTATGGAGTTATTGATTTTAAGCAATAATGGTGAGAGGATGATATATGGAGGTCACTTGTCTTCTCTCTGCATTGCATGCCGGTTACTTGACTGCTCTCTGCATTGCGTGCCAGTCACTTGACTGCTCTCTGCATTGCGTGCCAGTCACTTGTGTGCTCTCTGCATTGCATGCCGGTCACTTGTGTGCTCTCTGCATTGCATGCCGGTCACTTGTGTGCTCTCTGCATTGCGTGCCGGTCACTTGTGTGCTCTCTGCATTGCGTGCCGGTCACTTGTGTGCTCTCTGCTTTTGTCCAATGCCTCTTTATGTTTTCAGTCCACCCCTACTAGAAAGGCCCTATCCATGGTTTCTGCTGCCACCATGTCCACTACTGCACTCTAGTATGTCTCATACATGCTCTATGCAATGCTTTTGTTTATTCTGCATCCTTCTTATTACATATTGTGAATGTTTTTGTTTTTTTGTTTTTTCTCTGACGTCCTAGTGGATGCTGGGAACTCCGTAAGGACCATGGGGAATAGCGGCTCCGCAGGAGACTGGGCACAAAAGTAAAGCTTTAGGACTACCTGGTGTGCACTGGCTCCTCCCCCTATGACCCTCCTCCAAGCCTCAGTTAGATTTTTGTGCCCGGCCGAGAAGGGTGCACACTAGGGGCTCTCCTGAGCTTCTTAGTGAAAGTTTAGTTTTAGGTTTTTTATTTTCAGTGAGACCTGCTGGCAACAGGCTCACTGCATCGAGGGACTAAGGGGAGAAGAAGCGAACTCACCTGCGTGCAGAGTGGATTGGGCTTCTTAGGCTACTGGACAACATTAGCTCCAGAGGGACCGAACACAGGCCCAGCCTCGGAGCTCGGTCCCAGAGCCGCGCCGCCGGCCCCCTTACAGAGCCAGAAGCAAGAAGAGGTCCGGAAAAATCGGCGGCAGAAGACATCAGTCTTCAACAAGGTAGCGCACAGCACTGCAGCTGTGCGCCATTGTTACTCAGGCACACTTCACACTTCGGTCACTGAGGGTGCAGGGCGCTAGGGGGGGGCGCCCTGAGCAGCAATGTAAACACCTTGGCTGGCATAAATACACCACATATAACCCCCAGGGCTATATGGATTTATTTTAACCCCTGCCAGATTCCACAGAAAAACGGGAGAAAAGGCCGCCGAGAAGGGGGCGGAGCCTTTCTCCTCAGCACACTGGCGCCATTTTCTCTCACAGCTCCGTTGGAGGGAAGCTCCCTGGCTCTCCCCTGCAGTTACTACACTACAGAAAGGGGTTAAAAAAGAGAGGGGGGCACTAATTAGGCGCAGTATAACAATACAGCAGCTATAAGGGGAAAAACACTTATATAAGGTTATCCCTGTGTATGTATGTATATATATATATATATATATATATATATATATATATATATATATATATATATATATATATATATATATATATATATATAGCGCTCTGGTGTGTGCTGGCATACTCTCCCTCTGTCTCCCCAAAGGACTAGTGGGGTCCTGTCCTCTATCAGAGCATTCGCTGTGTGTCGGTACGTTGTGTCGACATGTATGAGGAGGAAAATGAGGTGGAGGCGGAGCAATTGCCTGTAACAGAGATGTCACCCCCTAGGGAGTCGACACCTGAGTGGATGAGCTTATGGAAGGAATTATGTGACAGTGTCAGCTCTTTACAAAAGATTGATGACATGAGACAGCCGGCGACTCAGCCTGTGCCTGTCCAGGTGTCTCAAAAGCCATCAGGGGCTCTAAAACGCCCGTTACCGCAGATGGCAGATACAGACGCCGACACGGATACTGACTCCAGTGTCGACGATTAAGAGACGAATGTGACTTCCAGTAGGGCCACACGTTACATGATTGAGGCTATGGAAAATGTTTTTACACATTTCTGATAATACCAGTACCACTAAAAAGGGTATTATGTTGGGTGAGAAAAAACTGCCAGTAGTTTTTCCTGCATCTGAGGAATTAAATGAAGTGTGTGATGATGCGTGGGTTTCCCCCGATAAAAACTGTTAATTCCTAAAAAGTTATTAGCATCATACCCCTTCCCGCCAGAGGATAGGGCACGTTGGGAAACACCCCCTAGGGTGAATAAAGCGCTCACACGCTTGTCTAAACAGGTGGCACTACCGTCCCCGGATACGGCCGCCCTTAAGGAACCTGCTGACAGAAAGCAGTAAAATATCCTAAAATGTATATACACTCACACGGGTGTGATACTGCGACCAGCAATCGCCTCAGCCTGGATGTGCAGTGCTGGGGTGGCTTGGTCGGATTCCCTGACTGACAATATGATACCCTAGATAGGGACAGTATATTACTGACTATAGAGCATTTAAAAGATGCATTTCTATATATGCGTGATGCACAGAGGGATATTTGCCGACTGGCATCAAGAGTAAGTGCGCTGTCCATTTCTGCCAGAAGAGGGTTATGGACAAGACAGTGGTCAGGTGATGCTGATTCCAAAAGGCATATGGAAGTATCGCCTTATAAAAGGGAGGAGTTATTTGGGGTAGGTCTAACAGACCTGGTGGCCACGGCAACGGCTGGGAAATCCACATTTTTACCCCAGGTAGCCTCTCAACATAAGAAGACGCCGTATTATCAGGCGCAGTCCTTTGGGCCCCATAAGGGCAAGCGGGCAAAAGGCTCCTCATTTCTGCCCCGTGGCAGAGGGAGAGGAAAAAGGCTGCAGCAAACAGCCAGTTCCCAGGAACAGAAGCCCTCTCCCGTTTTCTGCCAAGTCCTCAGCATGACGCTGGGGCTTTACAAGCGGACTCAGGCACGGTGGGGGCCCGTCTCAAAAATTTCAGCGTGCAGTGGGCTCACTCACAGGTGGACCCCTGGATCCTTCAGGTGGTATCTCAGGGGTACAAATTGGAATTCGAGACGTCTCCCCTTCGCCGTTTTCCTAAAGTCTGTTTTACCGACGTCTCCCTCCGACAGGGAGGCGGTATGGGAAGCCATTCACAAGCTGTATTCCCAGCAGGTGATAATCAAGGTACCCCTCCTACAACAGGGAAAGGGGTATTATTCCACGCTGTTTGTGGTACCGAAGCCGGACGGCTCGGTGAGACCTAATTTAAATCTGAAATCCTTGAACACTTACATACAAAGGTTCAAATTCAAGATGGAGTCACTCAGAGCGGTGATGGCAAACCTGGAAGAAGGGGATTATATGGTGTCTCTGGACATCAAGGATGCTTATCTCCATGTCCCAATTTACCCTTCTCACCAATGGTACCTCATGTTTGTGGTACAGAACTGTCACTATCAGTTTCAGACGCTGCCGTTTGGTTTGTCCACGGCACCCCGGGTCTTTACCAAAGTAATGGCCGAAATGATGATACTTCTTCGAAGGAAGGGAGTTTTAATTATCCCTTACTTGGACGATCTCCGGATAAGGGCAAGATCCAGGGAACGGTTGGTAGTCGGGGTAGCACTATCTCAAGTAGTGTTGCGGCAGCACGGTTGGATTCTTAATATTCCAAAATCGCAGCTGATCCCGACGACACGTCTTCTATTCCTAAGGATGATCCTGGACACAGTCCAGAAAAAGGTGTTTCTCCAGGAGGAGAAAGCCAGGGAGTTATCCGAACTAGTCAGAAACCTCCTAAAACCAGGCCAAGTGTCAGTGCAGCAGTGCACAAGGGTCCTGGGGAAAATGGTGGCTTCCTACGAAGCAATTCCATTCGGCAGATTCCACGCAAGAACTTTCCAGTGGGACCTGCTGGAAAAGTGGTCCGGATCGCATCTTCAGATGCATCAGCGGATAACCCTGTCACCAAAGACAAGGGTGTCTCTCCTGTGGTGGTTGCAGAGTGCTCATCTTCTAGAGGGCGCAGATTCGGCATTCAGGACTGGGTCCTGGTGACCACGGATGCCAGCCTGCTAGGCTGGGGAGCAGTCACACAGGGAAGAAATTTCCAGGGCCTGTGGTCAAGCCTGGATACATCACTTCACATAAATATCTTGGAGCTAAGGGCCATTTACAATGCCCTAAGCCAAGCAAGACCTCTGCTTCAAGGTCAGCCGGTGCTGATCCAGTCGGACAACATCACGGCAGTCGCCCACGTAGACAGACAGGGCGGCACAAGAAGCAGGAGGGCAATGGCAGAAGCTGCAAGGATTTTTCGCTGGGCGGAAAATCATGTGATAGCATTGTCAGCAGTGTTTATTCCGGGAGTGGACAACTGGGAAACAGACTTCCTCAGCAGAAGTCTTCCACATGATTGTAAACCGTTGGGAAAAACCAAAGGTGGACATGATGGCATCCCGCCTAAACAAAAAATTGGACAGGTATTGCGCCAGGTCAAGGGACCCTCAGGCAATAGCTGTGGACGCTCTGGTAACACCGTGGGTGTACCAGTCAGTGTATGTGTTCCCTTCTCTGCCTCTCATACCCAAGGTACTGAGAATCATAAGAAGGAGAGGAGTAAGGACTATACTCGTGGCTCCGGATTGGCCAAGAAGGACTTGGTACCCGGAACTTCAAGAGATGCTCACAGAGGACCCGTGGCCTCTACCTCTAAGAAAGGACCTGCTCCAGCAGGGACCCTGTCTGTTCCAAGACTTACCACGGCTGCGTTTGACGGCATGGCGGTTGAACGCCGGATCCTGAAGGAAAAAGGCATTCCGGATGAAGTCATCCCTACCCTGATCAAAGCCAGGAAGGATGTAACCGTACAGCATTATCACCGTATTTGGCGTAAATATGTTGCGTGGTGCGAGGCCAGGAAGGCCCCTACAGAGGAATTTCAACTGGGTCGTTTCCTGCATTTCCTGCAAACAGGACTGTCTATGGGCCTAAAATTAGGGTCCATTAAGGTTCAAATTTCGGCCCTGTCGATTTTCTTCCAGAAAGAACTGGCTTCAGTTCCTGAAGTTCAGACGTTTGTCAAGGGGGTACTGCATATACAGCCTCCTTTTGTGCCTCCAGTGGCACCTTGGGATCTCAATGTAGTTTTGGGGTTCCTAAAATCACATTGGTTTGAACCACTCACCACTGTGGACTTAAAATATCTCACATGGAAAGTGGTAATGCTGTTGGCCCTGGCTTCAGCCAGGCGTGTCTCAGAATTGGCGGCTTTATCCTATAAAAGCCCTTACCTAATTTTTCATACGGACAGGGCAGAATTGAGGACTCGTCCTCAATTTCTCCCTAAGGTGGTTTCAGTGTTTCACTTGAACCAGCCTATTGTGGTACCTGCGGCTACTAGGGACTTGGAGGACTCCAAGTTGCTGGACGTAGTCAGGGCCCTGAAAATATATGTTTCCAGGAGGGCTGGAGTCAGAAAATCTGACTCGCTGTTTATCCTGTATGCACCCAACAAGCTGGGTGCTCCTGCTTCTAAGCAGACTATTGCTCGTTGGATTTGTAGTACAATTCAGCTTGCACATTCTGTGGCAGGCCTGCCACAGCCAAAATCTGTAAAAGCCCATTCCACAAGGAAGGTGGGCTCATCTTGGGCGGCTGCCCGAGGGGTCTCGGCTTTACAACTTTGCCGAGCAGCTACTTGGTCAGGGGCAAACACGTTTGCAAAATTCTACAAATTTGATACCCTGGCTGAGGAGGACCTGGAGTTCTCTCATTCGGTGCTGCAGAGTCATCCGCACTCTCCCGCCCGTTTGGGAGCTTTGGTGTAATCCCCATGGTCCTTACGGAGTTCCCAGCATCCACTAGGACGTCAGAGAAAATAAGAATTTACTTACCGATAATTCTATTTCTCGTAGTCCGTAGTGGATGCTGGGCGCCCATCCCAAGTGCGGATTGTCTGCAATACTTGTACATAGTTATTGTTACAAAAATCGGGTTATTATTGTTGTGAGCCATCTTTTCAGAGGCTCCTCTGTTATCATGCTGTTAACTGGGTTCAGATCACAGGTTGTACGGTGTGATTGGTGTGGCTGGTATGAGTCTTACCCGGGATTCAAAATCCTTCCTTATTGTGTACGCTCGTCCGGGCACAGTATCCTAACTGAGGCTTGGAGGAGGGTCATAGGGGGAGGAGCCAGTGCACACCAGGTAGTCCTAAAGCTTTACTTTTGTGCCCAGTCTCCTGCGGAGCCGCTATTCCCCATGGTCCTTACGGAGTTCCCAGCATCCACTACGGACTGCGAGAAATAGAATTATCGGTAAGTAAATTCTTATTTTTTGGGGGGGGCTGTCATTAGATTTATACATCTGTACTTTTCAGCATTCTGTCTGTGTGTTCTGTATTTAGCTCTACTTTGTATGTAATGTGCCCTATTTCCTCACTGTACGGTGTAGCAGAATTTTGTTGTGCATTATAGATAAACAGTTATCCTGAACATTTTTCTGGACATTGGTTCAGGCTACAACATGGCTGCCTCCACAGTGTGCAGCGATGATACTGAGCATTGTCCCCATTTATCCCCCTGTTTGCTGCAACAGGTGGCTGGAGGAACAACACACAAAGTCTCACGCAATCTCCGGACTCTTCCGGCCGTCTCCTTTAGACAGGATCAAAACCAACGTCACCAACCCAGCGTATTCCACAGAGGCCGGACATTCTGAGGACTCGCTGCATATGGGCTACACCGCCCTGGAAATCAAAAGCAAAATGATGACGTTGGAGAAAGCAGACATGTGTATCTACAACCCGCTGTTTGGGTCAGATCTGCAGTATACCAACAGGGTAAGGTTCTTATACTTCAGGATTGGAGTTCTATCATGATCACTAGAATACGTACTCTGAGATCCGAATGCATAGGATCGGCTGTATGAAGTATCACCTTTCCCCAGCAACCTTTTACTCCAGTACTTACAATGTGGCTACTGCAAGACATGTCTGGGGTTATACCCACGTCTCATTGCATTGCTAGTACATGATCACGGACCCTAACTGTACTCGACCCCACAATTCCACCTGTCTGCTGGTGAGTCCTTGTATTGATGTATAGTAATCAGACTCCCCCTCCCTCAGGAGACTCCACAACCATTTACCTACAGAGCTGTCTTGCACTCTAATGTGCTCCCTAGTACACTGCAAGCTGTCAGTAGCATTTTAATAGAGCTGTATTGAATGACTTTGGGCAGGATGAGGCACCTACGGGGTCTGTTTTCCCATCCTGGTACAGATAAAGAAGGATGGGACAAGATTTAGGAAGGGGTTTGACAATTCTTTTAATGCTTTAATGCAGGGGTGAGGAACCTTTTTTCTGGCAAGAGCCATTTGGATTTTCTCAACATTATTCGCTGGCCATTTTTTAAGCACCCCTCCAATGTGCGCGCTCTCCTAGGAAAGTAGGTGTGACCTTACACATAATGCCCACATTAGTGCTCCTTACACACAATGGCCACAGTAATAGCTGCTCACACATACTGCCCCTAGTAATGACACACACACATAATGACCCAGTATAGTGCCAGCAGGGCACTCACCACCACTGCAGGACAGGTGCTATCCAGACTCCTGCACACCACTGGTCCAGGTCCTGAATCCAGTCCGCACTGCAGCACAGCCATTCCTCCCACCAGCAGAGCAGACCTCTCTCTCCAAAGCTGCCTCATATCATCTCCCAGAGCTGTCTGCTGCGCACTGCATCCTGGGAGATCTCGTTTTCTCACACTGTACGCTGAACACGGTGCACAGTGTGAGAAAACTACAACTCCCAGGATGCAGACGCTTTACACTCGGAGGCTGGCTGCCTTGGCTGGGCCCCAGGCCGGAGGTTCCCCTTCCCCCGCTTTAATGTCACTTTGGAAATGTTACAGCAGTAGTTATGCTATAAAAAATATATTTGGAGGGCTTTCTGCCTGTACCAGATGCACATTCCCAGCTGAATGTTTGGTCTGAAATGGATCAGTGTTGAGTCAGCGATTAGTAATAAACAGAGTATAGTTAGTCGTATCGTGCAGTTCCCAGTGTGGCGCCATCTGTCCTGCAGTTCCACTGGATTGTTTCCTGTATCTTCAGGGGAGAATCCTTAGATAGTGACTCTGCCGCGATGTGTTGTCTCTGAATGGTGCATCACGGCCGGCAGCATCACTAGTCTTTCCTCACACCCCATAGAGATGCGCAGGGACATGAGCGATGGTGAGCGGAATTGTGCTCAGCCAAGCATGGCGGGATATTCAGCGACACATAGGCGGTAATTTCATATCCCCCTTTAGATAAGATTGTCACACTGAGTAACAGAAGATAATGAGACTACTGACGCCTGCTGACAGTGATTATCCTGTGCGTTCTATCCCCTCGCTGTAGGTAGATAAAGTGGTAATAAACCCATACTTTGGGCTAGGAGCCCCGGACTACTCCAAGATCCAGATCCCAAAGAGAGACAAGTGGCAGAGGAGTATGAGCAGCGTGATGGAAGACAAGTACGTTCCATTGGTATTTCCTTCTCCTGTTTCCCAACAATGCCCCTCAGTGCCCCCCCCCCCCTGCCTTGACGATGATGTCATTTGTAAATGTCAAATGTCCTCTGTTTTCTCAGCAGCGTCTAAAGGGCCCTACACACTGGCCGACATCACTGCACGATATGAACGATTTAGTTCATTAATGAACGAGATAACGTTCATATCGTGCAGTGTGGAGGCACCAGCGATGAACGATGCGCGGCCCCGCGCTCGTTCATCGCTGGTGCCCTGTCGGCTGTGCATGCAGGCCAATATGGACGAGATCGTCCATATTTGCCTGCACGTCTACGGAGCCGGGTGACGGGGGGAGTGAAGAAACTTCACTTGCCCCGTCACTGCCCCCCCGCCGCCGGGTCGGCCGTATCGGCAGTCGGGCAGCTCGGCGGCACATCGCCGAGTGTGTAGGGCGCATTAGTCCTATATCTTGGGAATTTCTTATTAGCATCTTCAAGTGTAAAGTAAGTGATTTGATTTTAGTAGACTAGCTAGGAAACGGTCTCACATCCTGCGTCCGGATGGTAGTTATTCGCCATGCAGGCAGAGCGTAAGTTCACCCCAGTGCCTGGAGGCAAGTTGGAGTTTGGCGCCACCCCCCTTTAAAGAAAAAAAAGAAAAAAGGGGGGAAACAATATGGTGTGTGCATGTATATGTAGGTACAGGGACCGGAGCCCGCAGTAAATTGGCAGTGCTCCAGCTACGCTGTGACTCCAGCGGCCAGTGGGTGTGGGTCAAACTCACGAGATTCAGCCATCTGCAGCATGCAGAATCAGCGTTCCGTCGATGGGCCTGATCTCACAGTCCAGCAGCAGCGACAGGTGCACCGTCTCTTGCGGCAGAGCAGGCTGTGCAGTACCAGACAAGAGCCGTCCTGTCCTCCTATTGCAGGTGTTAGCAGGGCTCCTGGGACATAGACGATTAACTCTGCAGCAGCAGTGGGCATGTTGCAGAGCTCCATTGGAAGAGCAACGGATTCTGTAGTGAACCACACAGGTGCTGCTGTACATGCAGGTGCCCCCTTCAGGGCTTTGAGCCCGGAGACAGGTGTCTCCATTGCCTCTGGGAGTTACACCCCTGCATGCAGGCTATAACTATACTAAGGTTATAAGTCATGTATAACAAGGGGGATGCAGTTAGGTCGTCGACATTGAGCATGTCCACGTCTGCGGAATGACGGGAAGTAAAATGTTGACATTCTGCATGGACCAGAATGTGAAGTCCTGCAAGGAGTGGCAATATGATTGTATTTGCTGGGATTTGTACAGTACAAGCCGCAGCGTGAATGCACCTCACAAGAACTGCTGTTGGCAGACACTAGATGGTGCAGTTATAACAGGTTAGATGTACATAATAGATCCTGAGGGGTAAATTTACTAAAGCCTCTAAAACAGAGAATTGGTGATGTTGCCCATAGCAACCAATCAGATGCTGTCTGACATTTCTCTGTTGCCTTTTAGGAACTTGTAGACCGCATCTGATTGGTTGCTAGGGCAACATCACCTATTCTCTGTTTTAGAAGCTTTAGTAAATTTACCCTTAAGGGCCCGATTCAGACCTGATCGCTGTTGTGCGAATGTGCACAGTGGGCGATTAGCGAATGACTGCGTATGCACCGCAATGCACAGGCGCGTCGTCAAACAGTAATAGGATGGTGCGAAAATTTTGATCGCACGGCTGGTCGCAAGGTGATTGACAGGTAGCGGATGTTTGGGGGTGGTAACTGGCCGTTTTCAGGGAATGTCAGGAAAAACGCAGGCGTTCCCAAGCGTTTTCAGAGAGGGTGTGTGACGTCCGCTCCGTCCCTGATCAGCCTGTTTGTATCACGCTGTAGGAGTTTGTCCTGGGCTACGCACAGACTGGAAAAATCATTAGATGGTGAGTTGCGAACGGAGTTGCAGCTGTCTGCTGACTGGCGGAATTTTCGCACGGCGGACACATGCATTCGCACACTCGCACGGGGCGGGTTTTCACTCTCCGGCGACTATCTGATCGCAGACCTCTGCAAATTTGCAGCACAGTGATCAGATCTGAATTAGGCGCTAAGTTTGCAATATAACCCTTAAATATTCTGTAACCATATACTACGTAGCGTAACCCTTTCAGCACTGGCTAGTTTGAGTGGGCCGGTCATAGTAAGTCATTGTTCTGTATCTGGCTCAATTCACTGTTTCTCATACTAAAATCTGTTGGGTTTTACCCAAGCGGCATAAATTGCGTTTTGCGCTGTTCCTAGATGACCTTGTTGAGATGATGCAGCAGTGGTTGGGGTTGGTATTAGACAACAGGACTCATACACGTATTCTTCTATGTTTATCCAGGGAATTGTCAGTGCACAGGTCGGACTACAAAACATGGGGCAGATGTAGTAACCTGGAGAAGGCATAAGGAAGTGATAAACCAGTGATATGTGCAAGGTGATAAACACACCAGCCTATCAGCTCCCATATATAAATTAACAGTTAGGAGCTGATTGGCTGGTGCATTATCACCTTGCACATATCACTGGTTTATCACTTCCTTATGCCTTCTCCAGGTTAATACATCTACCCCCATGTTAGAAATGTTGTTGATAAATCAGATGATAAATTTAGCCTTTACCAATTTTAAGATCACTTTTGACATTTTAACTGTAGTGGTCGTAAAATGTACTTTATTTATTTACATTGGTGAATATGGTGATTCCAGTGTTAACTTGTTTTTTTTTTATTAATCTGATTCTGTCCACTAGAGAGCGCCAGTGGGTGGACGACTTCCCCCTGCATCGCAGCGCCTGTGAAGGTGACACCACCCTGCTGAGCAAATTGCTGGATGAGGGATTTTCAGTTAACCAACTAGACAATGACCAGTGGGCACCGATACATTACGCCTGCTGGTAAGTCGTTGGCTTGTTACTCACTTACCTGCTTTGTCATTTACAGTCTTCGGATTAAGGGCAGAAATTTGCTTCCATGTTTGGGTTTGTTGTTGTGCTTTACCGAGAACATTTAATGAACCTTTTTAGCCTCATCACCCACAGAGGACATAATAGTATAGTTATATCAGCTCCACCGTTTATGTAGGTTCATTTCACTGAAAGTGTGTATGTTGTATATGCATTGTGTGCAGTAACAAGAGCAATTCTCTTTTAACTCCACTTCAATTTCTGCAAATTATTATTATTTACAGCTAGAATTTGCCTGCGGTAAGGCAGCTATTGGTTTTCGGGATAGTGTAAGACTCTATGATAGTTGGAAGAGGATGGATATCCTGGCTTATTCACATTATTGGGTCTATTTACTAAGCCGGGGATAGAGATAAAGTAACAGCCAATCAGCTCCTGTCATTTTTCATACAGAGGAAGAGATGTATTAAAGTGGCATTGATCGTCTGCATGAGTGGGGGGAGTAAAAACTCCCCCCTCCAGCGATCCCAGCCTGACCCCACAGTGCACCATCCGAGGGCTGATGCGCTGTCTCACAACCCGGCCGGCTCCAGTGGGCATCACAAGATCTCCCATGTACAGCCAGGGACAGTGCTGTGGTGGGGCAATGACGCCCATCTTACATATAAGGAAGTGGTATCTGCTGAGCAGATACCGCTGAGGCACATAGTGCCTCTTCATACAGCTCGCCCACAGCCTATAACATGGCAGGTAGGAGCTGACACTGGCACTTTATGGCTGTCCTAGGCTTAGTAAACAGATCCCTATGATCAGCCGAGAGCATGGTGTAACTGGCCACAGAGCGAGTCATATAAGGATATGCACTGAACATGTGACACTCATGACAGCCTCCTGATTGGTTGTGTTAAATAATGGGCATGGTCATGGGTATACACCTGTAAATGCAGGATTGCAGAATGGTTACTGACTTTTTATCCTAGTCATTGCAACAGATAGAGATTAGTCGGTGACTAATCTTTATGTTGTGTATTAAACACAAGGTATGGGAAGGTGGAGGCTACCAGCATGCTACTAGAGAAAGGAAAATGTAACCCCAACTTGCTGAATGGACAACTCAGTTCACCGCTTCACTTTGCCGCAGGAGGTGGCCATGTTGAAATCGTCCAGATTCTTCTCGATCACTCGGAGACGGACAGGGTGAGTTCTGCTTCCCAGTTTTATATAAGTATTGTGGTGGCTTCCTCCTTTCTTCCTACCCCCTACATGCACAGTGTCTATTTTCAACTTAAAGTCACACAGTGCCCACTGGAGGACCACTAGAGATAGTGGGAACTGCTGTGGTGCCAGAAGGTCCTTCCTCCCTGGTGGTCCAGCAGAGTGGTGGCTTGCTGCTGCACTTCAGCCCCCGGGATAAAGCCATGAAATGCTTTGGCTACACTCAAAGTCTTGGTATATATATATATATATATATATATATATATATATATATATATATATTTATATAAAATTATAATATAACGTGTATATGCGCATGTGTGGTATTATCAACTTATGTGTAAACATAGTGGTTAAATGTCCATTCCATTTCTCCAGCACATAGCTGATCAGCAAGGACAGTCCCCTCTGGATATCTGTAAAGAGAACAAGCAGGGGAAATGGGAGGAGACTGCGGAGCTGCTGAAGAATTTCAATAAACCAGTAAGATATATCTGCTACTACAGACGTTTATCAGAATCAATCAGCCAAATGCTGAATAGAATGTTCCCTAATACCTTGGCCTGTCTGTGGTCACGTGACTTATCAAATTGTCCCATGATACCATTGGAACTACACTCCATTACTGTCAGCTGAAGCTCCACATACATGTTTAGATTGCATCTTACGTGGTTCTCATACAGGTCTCACAGCTGAGACTGCAGTCATTTGAGCTGCTGTGACGTCACTGTCCCTGTGTATGAATCCACGCAGAGCTTTTGAGTTGCTGTTCCTCCAGACCTGTTCTTGAGACGTGACAGAGAGCTTGGTGGACAAACAGTATTTAATTGTATTATAAATACTCCGTTATTGCATGTCTATTCTGCAGCTCAGTAATACACAGCATTTGATAGCTTCTAATATAACCGTGGATGTTCTGTGCTCTTCAGCATAACCTTGCCCAGTAACCGCTCGCTGCATCTTTCTGTGCATTAGTATGAGAAGGTGCGGATATACCGGATGGACGGCTCGTACCGCTCGGTGGAGTTGAAGCATGGTAATAACACAACGGTGCAGCAGATTATGGAGGGGATGCGCCTGTCTCAGGAGACTCAGCAGTTCTTCGCCATCTGGATTTGTTCAGAGAATATCAGTAAGGAAAGGTGTACAGTCTGTAGAAACCGCACCCTCAAATCTTTCCATCCAGACCTCTTACTTCTGCCCTTATCGCAATGTTGTGACAAATAACAAGGCAAAATAATGTAATAGGTCCGGGCACTTAACCTGGGAGCTAACACCCAGCGGTAAGTTCCGTGGCTAATTGTATTCCCTCCATACTGTTCTACAAACGTACCCTCTTGTGACTCTTCCCCGAGCTGCTCTGTATCACTTTCATTAAATACCTTGCTTAAAGCTGGCCATACACCTAAAGATTTATTGTCAGATCTGGCTGGTTGGAATGAAAACCTGGTAATGGATGAGAGCAAATGACAATTGACCATTTGCTCCCAAACACTGGAAAACAGACAAAAATGGTCAATCAGACAAATTGCTTAAATCTGTTTGATTTAACAAATTTGTCTTAAAGGGATCGGTATGGGATGCCAGCGTACAGGCTGTCGGCTGTCACTATACTGAAAGCGGCATCCCATCCGCCAGAATGCCAACAGCAGGGCGGGCGCATCGAGGCCACAGGTTCTGTTCTCTCTCTGTGGGTGTCATAGACACCCACAGAGAGAGAATCACCTACCACGCTGGTATTCTGGCGGCGGCATTGTACCCATTAGGATTTTAGCGACGGTTTGGCAACCGCCTAGATCCCGACGGGCGGTATGTTAAATGCATACCGTCTGAACGGCCATTTTTGTCAGTCTTACGGCATTGAGGAGCAAATGGTCAATTGTCATTTGCTCGTATATAGTACCAGATTTTTGTTCGAACCAGCCAGATCTGACAATAATTCTTTAGGTGTATGGTCAGCTTTAGTCCCATGGCGTCTTGTACGATCTACTCCTAATACCTCTTTTACATTGCGTTCCCAGGTCCGGCTCGGGTCACTGAACATGGGTTTCAAACCGTGTCACAGCAGCTTGAAACCCGGTTCACACCGCTGGGTGGACCTGGCATATTGCCGAGGCATCTCTCTGCGGGTGTTTGGAGATGACATCATCTCCAAGCACCTGGTATATGGCTCTCCCTATACAGTGACGTGACTCGGGTTAACCCGGCTTTTTGCAGCGGTGTGAAAGCTGTATATAGGTCGTAGCTTGAGAACCACTTATCTACTATAGTTTAACCCATTTCCACCTACAAATGCTAATTCTCTACTTTCTTCCTTTCACTACTTGTCTTACAATTGTGAGCGCACACTTGATTTGGAATAAACGGGACGGAATCATCTTACAAAGTAATGGGGTAATGTTAGAATGTATTTCTTTTCCCAGGATTCTTTCCTCTTATTCTTCCATTCCCCCCGTTATTGTTATAAGAGATTTCTGATTAAAATGTGACTCTAGATGTACAGGACAGATCTATTTGCCCACAAAGTCTTTAGAGATGGGTCAATCAGCGTTTTGTAATGCTTGTACATTTACATGACAGCATTTTATGGGTTAGAAATTATGTTTTTAGTAGTAACTGAGCACTTTATATAACAAATGGGAAAATGATCTAATTTAGCCCTATATACATGTATATCTATTGTATTTTTGATATCATGGAGAATGGAGTGATCCACCACCAGATCCGCGGTTTCCGTGAAATCACTGCAAAGTATGCAGCGCTCACTGCAAATGTATCGATAAAGCTGATTGAACAGATTAAACGTTGTCTAGGGGTTCCTTAGTGTAAATGTGTGCAAGCTACAGATATGTAACATCCATAAGACACTGGCGGTCTGTCTTATAGGGCTACTGTTTGTCCCGCTGCTGTTAGTCAGGGTTTACAAACTCTTTCATGTCTTATTATCTTATTTCTTTTTAGATCTGCAGCTGAAGCCTTTTCACAAACCCTTGCAGCACATCAGAGACTGGGCCGATATCGTGAATGAACTCACCAACCTGGATCCCCAGCGAGAGGCCCCGCAGCTGTTTCTCAGAAGAGATGTCAAGTTACCTCTGGATATTGAGCAAAAGGTGACAATACAGCGTCTATGCCTTCTCATGTCCAGGGGGCACCACAGCCTCCTGTAACTGGCAGACCGTAGCTTGTGATTCCATGCTCTCATGTCCGGGGGCACCGCAGCCTCCTGTAACTGGCAGACCGTAGCTTTTGATTCCATGCTCTCATCTCCAGGGGGCACCACAGCCTCCTGTAACTGGCAGACCGTAGCTTGTGATTCCATGCTCTCATGTCCGGGGGCACCGTAGCCTCCTGTAACTGGCAGACCGTAGCATGTGATCCATGCTCTTATCTCCAGGGGGCACCGCAGCCCACTGTAACTGGCAGACCGTAGCTTGTGATTCCATGCTCTCATCTCTAGGGGGCACCGCAGCCTCCTGTAACTGGCAGACCGTAGCATGTGATCCATGCTCTTATCTCCAGGGGGCACCGCAGTCTCCTGTAACTGGCAAACCGTAGCTTGTGATTCCATGCTGTCATCTCTAGGGGGCACCGCAGCCTCCTGTAACTGGCAGACCGTAGCTTGTGATTCCATGCTCTCATCTCCAGGGGGCACCGCAGCCTCCTGTAACTATAACTGGCAGACCATAGCTTGTGATTCCATGCGCTCATCTCCAGGGGGCACCGCAGCCTCCTGTAACTGGCAGACCGTAGCTTGTGATTCCATGCTCTCATCTCCAGGGGGCACCGCAGCCGCCTGTAACTGGCAGACCGTAGCTTGTGATTCCATGCTCTCATCTCCAGGGGGCACCGCAGCCTCCTGTAACTGGCAGACTGTAGCTTGTGATTCCATGCTCTCATCTCCAGGGGGCACCGCAGCCTCCTGTAACTGGCAGACTGTAGCTTGTGATTCCATGCTCTCATCTCCAGGGGGCACCGCAGCCTCCTGTAAATGGCAGACCATAGCTTGCGATTCCATGCTCTCATCTCCAGGGGGCAATGCAGCCGCCTGTAACTGGCAGACCGTAGCTTGTGATTCCATGCTCTCATCTCCAGGGGGCACCGCAGCCTCCTGTAACTGACAGACTGTAGCTTGTGATTCCATGCTCTCATCTCCAGAGGGCACCGCAGCCTCCTGTAAATGGCAGACCATAGCTTGTGATTCCATGCTCTCATCTCCAGGGGGCACCGCAGCCTCCTGTAAATGGCAGACCATAGCTTGCGATTCCATGCTCTCATCTCCAGGGGGCAATGCAGCCGCCTGTAACTGGCAGACCGTAGCTTGTGATTCCATGCTCTCATCTCCAGGGGGCACCGCAGCCTCCTGTAACTGGCAGACTGTAGCTTGTGATTCCATGCTCTCATCTCCAGCGGGCACCGCAGTCTCCTGTAACTGGCAGACCGTAGCTTGTGATTCCATGCTCTCATCTCCAGCGGGCACCGCAGCCGCCTGTAACTGGCAGACCGTAGCTTGTGATTCCATGCTTGGGCTGAGGTGTAATTATGGAGTCTCTGTCGCTGAGCTCAGTGGAGCAGGGCAGAGCTAGAAAAGAGTGATTGGAAGGGAATGAAGTTACATTAAGGGTCTGATTTGCGTCTCTTCTGGATGAGAAAATAATGTGTATGTGCCGAGTGACTGGGTGAGAAGCAGAGATCAGTCTCTGTATCAGTTACTACATGTCTTAGTGTAGCATTGACTGGTATAGAGAGAATAACACACAGCTACACGTCTTGTATAATACAGTATGTAACGAGGAGCCTCCAGTGTGTTTAATGTGGTAACAATTACACTCACGGTGCTTATTCTAAGACATTGTTTTGCAGAATTATATTATTATTATTATAGTAATAATCTTTCATGTATAAGGCACCACAAAGTGTCCTCAGCGCCGCACAAAGGGGTTAAACACAAGAGAATTACAGATAAGTACCATACAGAACAGAACCATAGCACGAGTAGATGTGTAAGTACCAATCAGCATATAAAGCATCAAAATGACATAAATAGCAATAGGCAGAATAAAAATGAATGGCTGTGATCTCAGCGGAATCCCATGGCAGACAGATTATAACTTAGTGTATCCTCCATGGTGATCGGTGCCATCCGCTGTCCTCCCATTATGAGATTGCAGGCGAGAAATATATACATATATAATGTAGGAGAATCTCGGCCATTGCAGCCATTAAGCAGTGACCTATCACAGGGTGTTTCCATTCCGTTACCAGCGATCTGCATACAGTACAGCCCCTGTTCTCTGTCTTACATTGAGTGGGTATTGTCTTTCATAGATTGAAGATCCTTTGTCCATACTGATCCTCTTTGACGAAGCCCGATTCAACCTCCTGAAGGGCTTCTATCCAGCACCAGACGTGAAGCTGATCACCCTGGCCAGCCTGCTCCTGCAGATTGTGTACGGGAACTACGAGAGCAAGAAGCACAAGCAGGGATTCCTGAAGTGAGTGCTAAGTGCTGTGTGCGGCCCTTATGGACAGACAGATGTGTCCTCGTACAGTGTTGCTCAGTAGCCCCTCACAGAACGCCAACTCCCAGGTGCCCCTGTGGCACAAAGTGTTCTATCTCATAAATGAGTGGGAGCGACAAAACTACATTACTAGGGTACACTGATCAATGTGATTTGCGACATTTCTACATCTGTGTGCGACTGAGTCTGACTCTGTAAGAAGGGCTCCGATGCTGCGGACGTGGATTTTTGTTGTGCCATGTTCCGTTGTGCTTCATCTGCTACTTTGTTCCTGTGCGGTTAAAGTTGCAGCCCGGTGTCTCTGGTACACTGTCAGTGGTGTGTCACTGCATCTGGGATGCAAAATTTATAGCGAAGTGTGGTGGGTTGCATCTCAGTGGCGCCGGGCTTCTTGCGCCGTAGGGCGTATAAACGCTAGGAGTGTAAGGACACGTCTGTATACATTAATAGCCCGGACAGTGGCAGCTGCCGATGTGACCTCTCTCCTATTTCTGCCCTTTCTTTTTAAAGGGACTTTATAATGAATCATAAATGACCTATTATAAGAACAGTAGAATGGTTTCCTAACATGGTACACAATAGCTGTGACCTACACATAGAGCAGTACGCTTTCTCTTATATCCTACCAGTTACACTGCTGAGAGCAGATGTATGGTTAGTAGCTATAGGTTACTGCAGTTGGTATATCACCCTTATTACATGGCCTGTAGAGTCCGTCTAGTAGAATAAAACAAGGGGTACTCCCAAGTCTGCGGAAGCTTTGGTAAGAAGTTACTACTTGGTATAGCTTTGTAGTTCAGCTGGGACAGCACTACATTGCAGGAAGTGAAACCCACCGCCCAACTAGTACAATCACAGGGTGCCCTCGCCCTGCCATCAGTGCTGTCAGTGAGAGACCTACACCCCTTTTCCAGTAGAGTAGCACGGGTCGCAGCCGTGTCGCCTGACACGGCTGCGACCCATGCTACAGCTCCCTGCAGACAGCGCTCACCAACCCAGCAATTGCCAGGTTGGTGACGCGCTAGTGACGCGGCAGGGGCAGCACTGGGAGATCACATGATCTCCCAGCGCCGCCCTCCCTATGCACTGTGAATGGGAGCCGTGTCGCCACGACACGGCTCCCGTTCACACTAGACAGCTAGCCAGGTTGAACACGCGTTCAACCCGGCTAGCTACCAGGGTAGGATTCCCGGATCACTTGATCCGGGAATTGGGGGACCCGTTTCCACTAGGGAAAAACATGGGTAAATGCGCGCCCCCGCACATTTACCCGTGTTTTAAGGAGCTAGTGGAAAAGGGGTATTATACATCACACACACACCCAACCCTGCCTCTGTCCCACTGAGTCACATCAAGGACACTACGCCTGCAGAACACTGCCACCTATTGGTTATAATCTGTGTTTCCATTATCCAGTGAAGAAAACTTAAAGTCCATTGTACCGAGCACCAAGGTGAAGAGTAAGGCGCCTCACTGGACAAACCGGATTCTCCATGAGTACAAGGTGAGGCATATGTAAGGAGCTCCGTTGTGTAGGTGTAACCAGTATGCAAGATAATGCAGCCTTATCAGTCACTGATCTCTCTGGCCATTCATGACCTTTATGAGACAATAGCTTCTACTGAACGGATAGGCTGCGCAGTGTAAGGACAGCTCCAGTAAGTGTGCTGATTGCGGCTCATCTATGTATATGGAAATCTGAGAGACCAAAGGTTTTAAGCTTCACCAACAACTCATGTTCTGAGGACATTGTTCCGGGAATATATTATTTATTTACCCAACAGTAATGCGCTAACCGGTGAAGAGAGACACTCCATACCGGGGCTTGTAGTTTCACAACAGCTGGAGAGCCACAGGATGTCCACGTTTGCTCTTGTCAGTATTGTGTTTTGTCTCTCAGCAAATGTATTACCGCCCCCTTGTGGCACATCATTATACTGCATGGTACATTGTATAAGCACATGAATCTGACTATTTCATGTGTTCTGTGTTTGACTGCTCCCTCTAGAGTCTGAGTACGAGTGAAGGGGTGAGCAAGGAGATGCACAACTTGCAGCGCATGTTTCTCCAGAACTGCTGGGACATTCCCACCTACGGTGCAGCGTTCTTCACAGGCCAGATCTTCACCAAGGCCAGTTCCAGCAATCACAAGGTCATTCGGGTGTATGTGGGTGTCAACATCAAAGGCCTGCACCTCCTCAACCTGGAAACCAAGGTAAATGGAGGCTGGGAGCAGAATGACCAAGCTGTCAGGACTCCATGTTATCCCTTTAAGTCTACACATCTTATTACATCACATGTATATGATGGGGGGCAGTGAGAAGATATTAGAAGCTGCCAGGGATTTAGTGATTTCCAGTCTGCAGATGTGGGTGTAATATTAATAGGCTATGACCTTTCAGCTATTATGAAACTACAAATCCCAGCATGCTCTGGCTGTGATATACTGAGACTTGTAATACCACAGTTGCATTAAAGCCCTATTTTTTCTTTTTACAAGAAGCGCTGAGAAACTGATACCCGGTCCCTACATTGATAATGTCACTACTCCATAAGTTCTAAATGAAGACCTTCTGATCGATATATAACCTTATAATCTACAGTAGATTACCATGCCATTGTCAACTGAGCTAATTAGTATGCTCATTGTGGATCTCTTATATCATATACAGTGTGGTGCTTTGAAATCAGAAGTACTTTGGTAATCTGTGACCCTCTTACCCGGTGTGGGAGAATGATACTGCTGTATCCATTATAATGACCCGCCACTGTTCCAGGTCTGTACGGTCAGCTTGTTTCCCATTGGCTGCATGCCTTCAACGGGGAGCGCCTGTCTTCTCCAAGTCCTGGTGTAGGCTTATTACAAGACCAAAAGATGCGTGGACAGAGATATAGAGCTACAGTGATAAAACCCCACTCTACACTTATTCATTATTGGAAATCATGTGCAGATAAGCAGATTTGCTGCAAGAGCACCCGCCATTTACTGTACATGGCCAACCTGTGGGGCGATCTGCACCCACTTGGCATTCGGCACGTGTAACATGCTAAGTGCGGTCTCTGCACTAGTCCAGCAGTGGACACTGAACTGTCTCACGGACTTGTCACGTAATTGGTGCTAGTAGAAATATCTGCAGCTATTGTGGAGCTGCTCATTGCACTTTGTTACTGACCCTCTCCCTAACGTTGTCACTGTGTCAGCATAGCTTTGGACTAGTACTTTTGCTTGTATATAGATATAGAAGAGAAGGAACCGATCGTGCAGTCTCACAAACTGTCCCTTTACTGTCATTTCAGGCTTTGTTGATTAGTTTTAAGTTTGGCTGCTTTAAGTGGCAGTTAGGAGACGGAGATACCTGCTTCCAGATCCACAGCATGGAGAACAAAATGAGTTTCATTGTTCACACCAAACAGGTATGTTGTATGCAGGGCCGTTTGTAGGGCCAAGCGAGCAGTGGAATCGCAATGGGGCGCTGTGGCCGGGTGTGGTATGGAAGGTAGATAGTAACTAGGTCAACAGTGTCTAGATCGACCACTATTGGTCGACAGTAACTAGGTCGACAGGGTCTTTGGGTCGACATGGTCTAGGTCGACAGGTCAAAAGGTCGACATGAGTTTTTTATGTTTTTTGGGTGTCGTTTTCTTCGTAGAGTGACCGGGAACCCCAATTAGTGCACCGTGTCCCCTCGCATGGCTCGCTTCACTCGCCATGCTTAGGGCAAGGTGCCTCGCTCTGCTCGGCACAGATTACCGTTCCAATCGTAGTCCACATGGATCGTTAAGTATGAAAAGGTTAAAAAAAAATTGTGAAAAACTCATGTCAACCTTTTGACCTGTCGACCTAGAGACCCTGTCAACCTAGAAACCCTGTCGACCTAATTACTGTCGACCTAGAGACCAGATCCCCTGTGGCCAGAGTCTGCAGCAGTATACCAACCACATGTAATACTACTGAAAATGCTCCACCCAAAATGGCCACCGCCGTAGAGGAGACAAATGCTAGAGGTCCTACTGGACCTCTAGCATCTGTCAGGGAAAGGACAGATGCTAGAGGACCAGTAGGACCTCCTAGTAATTAACAGGGAAAGGCGCAAACAGCAGTACCCGGAAATGCCGGGACTGCCGAGTGCTGCTGACACACCGAGGGAGACGCTGCACTGATTCCACTGACTGCGGGCACCAAATAGGATGCGGCATGCAGAAACATACTGAGGGGCATAATCTGCTGTCCCGGCCATTACTGTGAGGGGCATAATCTGGTGTCCTGGGCATTACTGTGTGGGACATAATGTGGGCATTACTGTGTGGGACATAATCTGGTGTTCTGGGCATTACTGTGTGGGACATAATCTGGTGTCCTGGGCATTACTGTGTGGGACATAATGTGGTTTCCTGGGCATTACTTTGTGGGGGACATAATATGGTGCATGTGGCATTACTATGTATGACAGAAATTGGTGTCAGAGGCATAACTGTGTGGGGTATAATATGGTGTCGGGCATAATATTGTGCAAGGGGCATTACTGTGCCTGGCATAATATGGTGTAAGAGGCCCTTAATGTTATACATGGCATTACGGTGTGTGGCATAAGGTAATATTTACTTGCAAGGCCATGCCCCTTTACGCAAATATTTTGTGTTTAGAATGTCTGGACGGGGTGGGCGGGCGTCTCACATTTTTTCTGTTCGCACTGGGAGCCATCTTGTCTACAAACGTCTCTGGTTGTACGCACTCATTTTTAACTGATGGTAACACCTATTATGGCTCATTTATTGTTATTTTCTTTTTCTTTGTCCTGATAACAGGCCGGCCTGGTGGTAAAGCTTCTGATGAAACTGAGCGGCCAGTTTATACCTGTTGATAAGAACGTGACAGAGCGATATGGCTATGGGTAGCTGGCGCGAGACGGATCTCATTCTCATGCTTCATGCGCACCCGATGCTCACTGTGTGCCCACAAAACAATGGATTCCATCTATAAATAAAAACACTCAGCTGCTTCATATTTTACTGTTACTTGTCACTGAAAGTCACGTTCTGCATTTCGTATTAGACATGTTGTACAGTCACTGTATTTATTTTATGGGGAAAAATAAAATGACGTCTCTAAATGATGTGGTGTGTTTTTTCTTTTTGTATTAGTTAATCATCGTTCATTGTCTTTCCTTCATCACTGATTGTGTAGATGATCTATAATATTTTCACATTGAAGAAATTGATGCTACAGTTATCTCCAGAATATGTATAAGGTGGATCACAGATCGCGACCCGCCATCACTGCGGCAAACTTCCATTCTGTACACATCACCTGTTGGTACCTGTAGGTGGTACCGCAGTGTCTACATTAGGCAGAATAATGAATTATGTAATAAAAGGATTACACAGTTTAATACATTTTTTTTTTTTCTTTCTACATATCCAATCAATGATTAAAAATAGCCGTTTTCCGTTTTTAAAATTATTGTTAACAGTACAAAATTGGTAAAGTGGCCACATACAGCTTTCATAGACCAAACTCTTTTAAATCGTGTCATCATACATCTAGCCTCAATACGCAACGCAAGATGCCTGGTGCGAGTGAGCTGCCAGGTCCTGTGCCACTCTGCAGCTTATTTCCATGCCAAGTTCCATGGTCTGCATATACAGACTGTGTCGCACACAGATATACAAGTGTTGCATGTCACATTAATCAGCGCAGTCTCCTGGTGTGTCCTAGTCGCATCACATTGACAGTAACATGCAGTTATAGCAAAAAAGACACTTGGCGAGACTGCAGCAATGATGTGTGAAGACTCATCTGTATATAGACCTAGGATCCCCTGATCCAATTAAAAAAAACATACAGGATTCAAGGAGTTCTTATAGGACTGCTTAAGTTGGGAGCAAAGTTATTTTGCTCCTTGGTAAAACCATGTGCAGTGCAGGTGGGGCAGATGTAACGTGCAGAGAGAGTAGATGTGGTAGGGGCCTTGCCCAAACCGACCTCTAAATTGCAGAGTAAAAATAACACTGTCCAGCAATTGTGGGATTCATGCAGAAGAAGCCAGTATTTACCCTGCATGCAAAAATAAATGCATTTGCTCCCTTTGCATTGCAACATGGGTTGTTCCATGTACAAAGTTGTTGGGTTTTTTTGGGGGGGGGGTTTCGATCCCAGCCTGAATGTGCTCTCGCTGGGTGACCATGATGCAATGCTCACATGAAGATCGCACATTGGACTTGCCACAAATCACACGGTGGTATCTCTGCAAGAGCTGTTATCGCCACTTTCATTCAAGAACTATTAAAAAGCAAAAAAATATACTGTAGACAAAGATACATGACAAGTGGCAACACCTGTAAATGCAGTTACCTCTGTATCAATGAGCTCCTTATCCGTGTGCAGTCGTCTGGTCTCTGGAACCAGAAACAAAAAACATTTTTTGCTCTTGTCCACAGAATGATATGATCTGTACAATGTGGCTGTCCAAAGGGTTTGGCCAAGTTGCCCCATATCTGCTCCATCAGTGGCCTAGCAGAAGGAATGGCAGCACAGGGAGTCTGCAATATGATCTTGAACACTTACCAAGTCCAAGATCCACAAGAAGTAGGTCACTGGGATAACATGGAGCTTGCCCTGACTTCTGTATGGTACAGCAGATGTACATTCTGTCTGTGAATATGTTACAGCTTAATCATGTACCTTGTGCCTAACAAGCACCAGTGAGCTCTGATCTCCACCTGGGAAGCCAGGTCGGGTGAGGACAGCTGCCCCTCACTAGGCAGTGTGGCAGCACAAGTACCTTGGCAGCTTATGTGCAGCGTTATGGGGGGAGCTACACATGAACCGTGGCACCTGCCACTGACTGATCTCTGATTTGCAGCTTACATTGTCAATACAGACACTGACCAGCAGCTCTTGCCCTCCTGTGTCCCCAGCTGCGGGGGAAGTAACTACAGGTAGCTGAGATTGCTCATGAGGTTGTTTGGTTGTATATTCTGCATATTTTACGGCTGGGTTCTGTGTCTGTACTTCGTTACCAAATGGACAGGCAGGCGCAGGTGCCTTATGCACCATTTGTTGGAGATGCCACTAAGAACCAGCCATGGCTAAGTCCCTCTTTCTGTGGTCACGCACTTGTTGTACGCAACAACCTCTTTCGCTTAATCTTCAGACAGTGATCCCTGTGTGCTTAGCCAGCAGTCAGATGGTCCCTTAGCAATGCCACAAGATGCAATGCTTGGCTAAACCTCAGTGGATTCTGGGAGAACTTCACCTCGGCTAGGTAGCAGGAATACTCACAGTTCGGCTATGGCCCAGTCCTGGACTGAGTCTGATTCTGAATCAAATAAGGTGAGGTAATGTAGAACTAGACCATGAGGATGTTTCTGTTTTTTCCAAGGGTTCTGCAAGACTGCATGGGGGAATGATATAATGCTGGTGGTTCATCATCCAATACAGTAAGAAATCATAGGGGAATAAAACGTGGAAAGAGTAGTCGCTTTCTTTCCATCCTGGCAATTGGGAAAAGTGATTTTGTGAGGTGTGGACCAAACCTAAATGAAATTTTTAGATTACACTTTATCCATTACATTAAGAGGGCCGTATAAAGTGCAATCACCTAAGGCCACCAATATTCCAAATTCTAATGCCACAGCTTTTAAGGATGGTACAGTTAGAAATTTCTAGGCCATTCTTAAGCCTATAGTGGCAGGCACTGCATTGAGACTCTCGATTTGTGTCCCATTGTGTTTCCAATAAAGGTATAGGTCATGGATAAGGATATCCATTCTCAGCTCCTCGTGGATGATAGCAGTAACCAGCCTTGGCCTTTGCAAAGTCCAACAGTCGAGCCTTCAGACGACTAGTCTGCAAAACAGGCCTTCTGCGACCAGAGTGGAAACTGCAATGGTTGCCAGTCTGCTACTCTAGGGTTTAGTGGCTCCGTGCCACTTTATATTCCCAGGTGAGGAGCATATGGACTGAGGATACACCATCAATCTCCTCAGAGCACCACCCCAGTGGTTTTCCCACTACCGAACTTGTGTTGACCAGGAAAACCATTAGCCCATGTGACTGGGCTATTCATGCATTACTTAGTACAGGAGTACCCAGTCCCAAGACAGCACAGGGTCTCTGTTCAAACCTGGTTTTGGAGCAAATCTTAGACCGGTCCTTATGGCCCTATTTGAATCACAAGACCCTAAACACTCAGGTGCAAGGTGGACATGTTCAGGATTGAATCCTTGAGATCTATAAGCATTGTTAGGAATAGGACAAGTGCTAGGTATCCCTGGACATCAAGGTTGTCTACTTTCAGGTTCCAATTTGGAAATTCACCACTGCCTCCCAGGTTTGTGGTTGTACTGAGAGGACTTTACCCTATGATGTGGTGACAGCTTCACGAGTGTTCACAAAAATGATGCCAGTCATGGCTGCTCTTCTGAGGTCCAAGAAGTGCGCAATCCTCAACTTCCAGAAATCCACTGAGAGGTTGATGCGTATAGTTGCACCTACTTCTTCTCTTCTGTCCACAACTGTTGTCATTAGTACTGGCACTTACACCCGACCCATGCATGGCGCAAAAGGCACATCAGGAGCAGCCTTCCCTTCTCAGTACGCACGCATCTGGGTGTATGACCACCACCTTGCCACGACACAATCTTTTCCGTGCATTCACAAGGTACTGTATCTGTCCAGAGACTACCAATACAGACGGAAAGATCCAACCCTGCAGAAAGCGTCCACTCTTGTATCCTCTGTCAAGGAGCGTATGCATGGTGTGACGCATGCAATGTTTGAGTCTGACTCATAATTCAGCCCCTAGATTACAGGAAATGTGACGATCTTCTGATGCCTATAAAAGGGGTTGTCCTGCATCCAACCAAACAGCTGCTAGAGGGACTATGCTACACTTACATCACAGTAGAATACTTACAATGTGAATGCCTTGTTGTACACTGTGCACTGCATATCTGTGAGGAGACACACCCAATGGGGCAACTTTTGGATGTCCCCAGGGTATAGTGTCCCCCATACGTACATTAGATTCTGTATCTGAATCCATTCAGGGACACTGCATGGCCATCAATTTACACTAGATCTCCTGTTTTAAATGTAACATGGAGGAGCGCAAAACAATGGAACATTTAAACTTCTAACATCCTATATTCCCATGGAGACCAATAACCCCAAATAACAAAGGGATTCAATTATGTATAAAATAAAATAAAATGGTGTTTATTTTCTTTTAAGAATTTTTCTCCGTCAGCAATTATCATAATCTGCACCTATGTGCTTTACAAAAAATCTCTAAACACCACGGTAAATGCTGGGATTTAAGTTATAAAAGACATTTTTAAGTAATTCTAAGAGGGGTATTTATCAAAGCTCATAGAGAGATAAAGTTGTGAGGGGTAAAGTACCAACCAATCCGCTCCTACCTGTAATTTTTCAGACAACTTTTAAAACGTAAAGGGGGGTACTCACGGAGCGATCGCTGCTTAAAATCTAAGCGATCTGATTAGATTTTAATTGTTTTGGGGGTGGGGATTCTTAGTGTAGGCCGCTAGTGGGCCTTCCACTAAAATAGATGCTTATTGTGTGGCGCACTCTTTTTTGAAATGATTATCATATATTAAAAATTAATTAATCTTTATTTCTATATATTAAAAATATCACAAATAACAGGCATACTAACCAATCTGATTGCCCGAAAGTACAGAAAGAAAAATCTATGCTAAATTGCAGTATAAATACACAATGCACAATATTATATAATGCATTTAAACTTATATCTGTGTAGATCTAAGGGAAAGGATGATTATTCAATTGAAGTTATTCAAGCAAAAGTGAGATATTATTAATCTTAATCAGTGCCCATTAGGCTGTTGTTAGGCTCATATGAAACACATAGTTGATATGATAATCCCTGTGTGGTAGTAAATTCTATACTCTTAAGTAAGGGGAAATCTTTACACACCCGTGTTTCTACTTAATTGGTCCGCGAGTGATTCGCAGAGGTATTGCTACCAGGAAAATGGGGGAAGGGAGGAGAGATAAGAGAGACACCAGAAATTGATATGCTGGTTATTGTAACATATATGCACCCTTTGCATCAATCCACTTGTTCAGGACTGTAGCAACAGTGTTAATGTAAATTGATACAGATTCCTCATCCACAAATTGGCAGCAGCTAGTCAGACAGCCAGTGCCAGAGAACAGATAATTGTTACACTGTCTCAGGTACTGTTTATGTGTCAGGAATAAAAAACACCTTGATTGGGGCCGATCTGGCCAGGCTGGGGCTCCTTTTTCTGTTGCTATGGTGCAAATGCTATCATAGCATAGATACCGCAAATATCAGATATAATATGCTAGTAACAAGCACACAGTGAAACGTACGTCATCCTAAACGTCATCAGCGGTACGTGGACGCGTCAATCACACGGAGGTACGGAAATTATCCGACCCGGCGCTCACCTCCCGCAGCGGCTCCTGAAACAGCAGGACACGGACTAACCACCATTACGGTGGTACAGACATTATCAGATCCGACGTCCACCTCCCGCAACTACTTTATTAACAGGGAGGCTCCGGACAGCGGGACACGGACGCATCAGCAACACGGAGATAGAGAAATTATCTGATCCGGCGCCCACCTCCCGCAGCGACCTGAGATACTCTGAGACCTGGTCTGCAACGGTATCTAGATATCACTCGGATACTGGACATAGGAGACACCTGATTTACCCATTTTTGCTCTAGCAACAGTACAGAGGCGTGGGGATAATTCCCATAACGGCAGTGGGACACTAGAACAAAAAAATTTTTCCCTGCACCTGGAAAGAATAACAACAAATAGAGATACGGTGATTCTACCAGGGAAACCTCCCTCTCAGCCGGATTCAGTGACGGATCACATGCCCCCCAACGGATCCCCTACGGGATAATACCAGGTACTCAGGGCTGCCCTCTCATCCACTGTTTGGTGTCTATCGGCCCCCCTGCAATGCTCCTATGTAACAGGGGAGGGGGACACCAAACGTAGACAGCAGAAGCAGCCCGCACTAATCTATCCATTCAGTCCCAGGTGGACGGCTCTTCCCTGCTCTCATTGTTCGCATTCACTGCCCAATTGGACACATGGGACAAAAGCAGAAAGGGAATCTGTTTTCACACACCTGGGGCTCTTTCTCTTATACTCCTACCTGTACCTTGGTCTCTCTTACCTGCACCTTGGTTATAAAGTATTACAACACGGATGCATTTACCTTCATTTATGTATATAACCCCAATCTGTTAATTAGATCAAAATTTATATCTTTATACCTAAATGCATCTTCTCATTAGAGCAAATTAACGGGTAAATCTTCTAACTACAATAATTCAACTGTTACTAGCATATTATATCTGATATTTGCGGTATCTATGCTATGATAGCATTTGCACCATAGCAACAGAAAAAGGAGCCCCAGCCTGGCCAGATCGGCCCCAATCAAGGTGTTTTTTATTCCTGACACATAAACAGTACCTGAGACAGTGTAACAATTATCTGTTCTCTGGCACTGGCTGTCTGACTAGCTGCTGCCAATTTGTGGATGAGGAATCTGTATCAATTTACATTAACACTGTTGCTACAGTCCTGAACAAGTGGATTGATGCAAAGGGTGCATATATGTTACAATAACCAGCATATCAATTTCTGGTGTCTCTCTTATCTCTCCTCCCTTCCCCCATTTTCCTGGTAGCAATACCTCTGGGAATCACTCGCGGACCAATTAAGTAGAAACACGGGTGTGTAAAGATTTCCCCTTACTTAAGAGTATAGAATTTACTACCACACAGGGATTATCATATCAACTATGTGTTTCATATGAGCCTAACAACAGCCTAATGGGCACTGATTAAGATTAATAATATCTCACTTTTGCTTGAATAACTTCAATTGAATAATCATCCTTTCCCTTAGATCTACACAGATATAAGTTTAAATGCATTATATAATATTGTGCATTGTGTATTTATACTGCAATTTAGCATAGATTTTTCTTTCTGTACTTTCGGGCAATCAGATTGGTTAGTATGCCTGTTATTTGTGATATTTTTAATATATAGAAATAAAGATTAATTAATTTTTAATATATGATAATCATTTCAAAAAAGAGTGCGCCACACAATAAGCATCTATTTTAGTGGAAGGCCCACTAGCGGCCTACACTAAGAATCCCCACCCCCAAAACAATACTATAACTCAGCTTAGTGGCGCACCTCCAACCCCATTTGAATGTTGTAAAGGCCTTTCTGACCTCTTTTGTGAATCTTTTTCATAATTGGTTGGTTACACTATTACTATCTTCTAAAAACTTCATTTATTCACCTGTGCAGAGTCTGTTCGGACCTTGTGTCCCTTTTCCAAAATACTGATTAGATTTTAAGCATGATCGCTCCGTGTGTACCCCCCACAGCGATAGCGATGCGCAGCCCTGCGCGTCGCTATCGCTGGTGCTAGATTTGTCTGCATGCAGGCCAATCTAGCCCCCCCCCCCCCGTCTCCCCCTGCACGCTCAGCACACATCTCTCCCACATCGGCCAGTGAGTACTGGGCCTAAGGCAGATGTTGATTGACTAGTCCTTTCTCTCTCACACAATTGTATCTCTCCGAGCTTTGATAAATACCCGCCTAAAAGATAACGTTAACATTGAAATAAATTCTTAACTATTGAAAAGCTTATACTGTGCCACAGTGTCAGTATTTGTATACAAATCACTTCCTAGAAATCCAGCAGGAATAAAAGATAGAATGTTCTGAATATTTTGAATTCCGAAAGTGTTGCTAGGGAAAGGCTTAGCGTAAGTGTGTTTTACTGGCATACCAAGGGAGGCGACTTCAGGACTGATGGATAACGGATCAGCTACCGGACCTATGCACTAATCTGTATACAATGCAACTTATCAGTCTTGTTATTCTAAAAGCAAATACCTGCTGACCACATCCATTCTAGCTGCGTCCCCACATCTCACTCTGCCTGTGAGTGTTTATGTACAGGTCACCATAGTGAGACTTCTGCTTGTGTCTAATCACTGCTGACACACTACAATGAGAAGAGGGCACACTGCTTAGAGCCTGTGCTTAGTAATGTCTCCTCGCTCTCTATACTCACCTATCACCACTGTATGTTCCAGTTATTAATGGGGGATTCCTGTCTACTCCCAACGCTGTCCCTTCTAGTACCCGCTTCACCGAAACAGCAACCGTAAGTAGCATGTCCACCCACTCATCCATAGTAATTGTATGTGTTGGGATCCTCTCCTGCTGGTGTCTCTGTGTTATACGTCACTGTATGCTATAACTTATAACACAAGAAAGGTTTACATTTATGTTCATGTTGGTGACTGTTTTTTTTTTTTTTAGACAAACCAATGTCAGTTTTAACCTGTGATGCAAAAATCAAAGAGACATAAGGGGTCATTCCGAGTTGATCACACGCTGCCGATTTTCGCAGCGCAGCGATCAGGTAAAAAAAATGTCAAAACTGTGCATGCGTAGGCACCGCAATGCGCACGCGCGTCGTACGGGTACAAACAGCATCATTGCTGTGCAATGCTTCTAGCGGCGATTACATACGCACAGACAATCGCAAGGAGATTGACAGAAAGAGGGCGTTTATGGGTGTCAGCTATATCTAGTGCCCGGTCTATATGCAGAGAGGTAGGTACAGTGCCATATGACATGCAGGCAACTATATCTAGTGCCTGGTTTATATGCAGAGAGGCAGGTCCAGTGCCATATTACATGCGGGCAACTATATCTAGTGCCCAGTCTATATGCAGAGCCATAAGTCCAGTGCCATATTACATGCGGGCAACTATATCTATATCTAGTGCCCAGTATATATTCAGAGCGATAGGTACAGTGCCAATCACAGGAGAAAGAAGGGGGGGGGGTACAGGAGAAGTCCGCCTAACAGTCTCAAGGTATGCCAGATGCAGGTAAACATTCACGACCCAGAGCTCTCCTCTCTACCCCCTACATAGGGATTGGTAATGGTCAGATTCCTTATACAGGAACTATGGGTACCAAATCACAGTCAAATCCTGGTGGCCATTTTGTAAAGGCAGTATGAGGTCATCCATAGACATATAGGGAGGAATTCAAATGTTTGAAAAGTCAGTTGGGTGTCTGTTTTTTTCCTATCTAATAGACAGGGGAGGGGAAACAGACACCCAACTGACTTTTCAAACATTTGAATATCCCCCATAGTGTCTAGCCTAGAGCTGGACATTCTATTTGTGAAATATATGCATTTACGTACTCTACATACGCTCCAAAATATGTACACAAATATCCATATTTTGTTTTATGTGTATAATTGATGCTTCTGATGACTGTGTTAATGCATATTGGGGGTAATTCTGAATTGATCGCAGCAGGAACTTTGTTAGCAGTTGGGCAAAACCATCTGCACTGCAGGGGAGGCAGTTATAACATGTTCAGAGAGAGTTAGATTTGGGTGTGGTGTGTTCAATCTGCAATCTAAATTGCAGCGTAAAAATAAAGCAGCCAGTATTTACCTTGCACAGAAACAAAATAACCCACCCAAATCTAACTCTCTCTGAAAATGTTATATCTCCCCCCCCCCCCCACCCCCGCAGTGCACATGGTTTTGCCCAACTGCTAATAAAGTTCCTGCTGCGATCAACTCAGAATTACCCCCATTGACTCCAGGTGATAGTACTTAATCCTTTGGCATTGCGGATATGATATGAAGTCCTGGCCACTTGACATATGCAGAGCTTGACATTTACATGTGGACTACTGCAAGAGCTGAAGCTTCCCATTTATTTTTAAAAGGATAAACAGACTTCTGGTGGGCGGGGCACCACGTGTGGCCGCATTTTATATGGGCTCTGGACTCGGCTGCTAAAAAACTGCTTCCAAACTGCAGCTTTACCCTGGGATTGCTTTTACCCAGCCACGTACAGACTTTCTAACACCCTACTGCCACTTACTGTATGGGTCCTGGGTCTGGAGCCGCTCTTATCGCACCGGAATCCAGCCTGCAAGGTATCAGGCGCGTATGACCGCCCGCCATTTTATGGGCGCGATTATCGGGGAGAACGTGCAAGTCTTTCCCACTCATCTATTCCTCTTCCAAGGCTTGCAAGTCGCTGGAGCCTGCTTTCAAAGGAGAAATCTTTTTGTCTGCAGCTGCAACTCCGCGTTACATTGGAGGTATTAGATCTCTCTGCTGGGTCATCATTTCAGTTTGCTGCTGGGCAGAGCTGAGGTGCCTCCCCTACATCTCTCTCCAGTCACCAAGAGCAACCCCTATTCACTGAATATGTCTACTGAAGCGCTGGATCGTTTAACTGAGGGACTGAGTGATCTCCTACTATCATATTTGGATAACCGAATCAATCGTCTGCTATCTCGAATAGACGCCGTGGTGGATTTAAAGGTTCCTGCATTTTGGTCTGCAGATGCGTCCACAACTGAAATTTCTCCACCTGTAGTGATGCCTGATCCCACTATTTGCTGTCCATAGCACCTGGCAGGGATTAATCCCCCCACGTCTAGCCTCCTCTATACTCAGAGTGACTCATACCCTAACACTTGGATGGACGGTATCGCTGTCTCGGGACAAGGGGACACAATGGTGCGTGCTATTCACTCAATACAGGCTATGCAACAGGATCGGAAGCTGCTATCAGTTCAGGCTCTGCACAGATCGTCACTAATTGGCACCTTTACTTCTGACTTTGTCATTTACAGCTTTAGATTAACCACACATACCTGCATCATGGTACCTATTCCTGTGCTATTGTTTTTCACCCCTCACTATACTTACTTTACCCTTCTACTTAAGTCCATTAGGGGCAATGTCAAAGTCGAAAAATATCATTATTCTCATGCCTTGTACTAACGCCATGCGCTTGCCCGCTGCACGTGCACATTCTCTCCCGTGCGTGCGCATATTCGCAGTTGCGTGATGGCGCCTCCACGGTCGTGCGCTCAGGCGCGTGGTATGTGCATTTACGGTAGAGTTTGTGTGCATCTGGCGGGCGACTCGATCGTTACATAATTTATCCAAATAGTGTATTTTATAGGTTATGGTCCCCTTAATAATATCAGTGAGTTTGTTTAGTGTAACTGGTTCATGGACAGAGAGATCCCTCTTTATATGATACGAAGGGTTAGACAGGTTTTGAGCAGTTGTGTTTAGTATACAACGGTAGAGTATATTAGAAACATTCCGGTATTGGTTTGAAAGAGATTAATCGCTCCTGCGAATAGTTATGTTTATAAGAAGTTTATGGACATTTACTGTATTTGCAGTTCATTATCCATGCGGCGGGAATCCTGAGATTCCCTCCCACCTGAGCAGTATGAAATAGTCACAGCCCACCTGTTCGAATCAACCTATGACCTTTTGTTATGATGTGAAGACAGATTCCTGTGTCCAATGAACAATGAGATTGTAGGCCCCTTTGTAGTGTACTGTATGTAGTGTATATAAGGCAGCCAGTCTGGGCCAGCTCAGTCTACTCTCCACAAAAGGTTTTCATCACTGACTAACTTGAGAGCTGGTACCAGGACTGCGCAGCGATCATTCCCCAGTGTGTAAGTTTTTCTCTGTAACCAACTTATTCTCTGTTTGTATTTGCCATACTCTCTCTCTCTCTCTCTCTCTCTCTCTCTCTCTCTGTGTTATTGTTACGCTGTTGTATATTGTATATTTACCGTTATTCTGTGTAGGTGTTTTATGTTAGTGCTGTAGTGTATAAGCTGTAACTGTTTTCCCCTTTTACATACTAAAATCATCTAGATAAAGGTTTTGGAACCTTACAAGGTATTGTGTGTTTATCATTACATTGCTAAGGGTAATCGGAGTGTCTCAATCGCTCAAGCGGCTTTTACATAACGGAGGTTAATCAGCGTTGCATTGTGTTGCATACAAGGTTTACTGTGTGTCATCCTGTGAGCGTCTGCGCCGCTCGTGTTCCTCTTGTGGGCACAGCGTCCGCTACGCTAGTAGCGTAGCATTACGGTACTCGGACCGCCTATAGCATGCTCGATACCCAGCGTAAGCCGTGAGCAAACGTGCTGCTCGTGCGTCTCGACCACGGGCTAGCGTCTGCTATGCTAAGTGCGTACCCTTACGGTACCCCGTACGCCCATTGCGTACTGAGTCTCTTACCAGTATATAGTGAATGTTATAAGATAAAAAATTCGCTTTATCAGCAATTACATGAAGAGATGGTTAATGACCCATGTTCTATTGCTCTCTCCCTGCTAACCATAACTTTGTGATACCAACACTGCTTTTGCTATGTGATTGCTTTGTTACCATTTTTGTTGTGAACATTTCTTATAACCTTACCAATTCTCTAGAGGGATTTATATTATACCTCAATCTTCAAGTCCCAGGTTATTTTAAGATTTGTTTATTTATTTATTTATTTCTTTTTTTCTTTTTTTCTTTTCTTTTCATTGTAGAATAGTAAATAGGTGCTTATGTTTATATATCTACCACATCCTGCTACTCTGACCCATTAGGCCATATCAGATAGTTATCATAACATCCATCTGGGTGTGTAGGGATGTATCATTTGATTTTATATCTCTCATTTGCACTTTAGATTGCGTCAGAAGGCCTCCCTGGATATAGCCACTTTATAGATGGGATGTCTTTTTTCTTTTGTTGTAACTTCAGTTAAAAAGAGAAGGGGGAAAAAAAAAAAAATATATATATATAT
Source organism: Pseudophryne corroboree (assembly GCF_028390025.1). Lineage (NCBI taxonomy): Eukaryota > Metazoa > Chordata > Amphibia > Anura > Myobatrachidae > Pseudophryne > Pseudophryne corroboree. Next base: position 81,908,856 of record NC_086448.1, read on the forward strand.
ATATATATATATATATATATTGGGTTTTTCTTTTTCTTTTTGTATGTTTAGTAGGGCCTTCTTAACAATGTTGTTTCACAGAGGAGATATTTTTCCTGTTCAATAACAACTTCAGTCCTGTTTTCCGGTTATTTTTATTTAGCCCTCAATGGAATACAGTTCATACCACATACAGTAGGTAGCTTAAATAAAAATTTAAATAAAAACTTACAGTTTATTCTGTGACCATGGGCTACGGCTGTAGCTCATGCTGTCCCCATTTTGGTTGGGAAATTTGGGGGGAAAAAAGTGTTTGGAGCAATGCATTAATAACTCAGGCTGTGATTAACATATACTTTTGTAAACTGTTCATATAAAAACTTGTCAATCTGTCTAATATGATGTCTCAGCTTATTTGAACTATATGTTGTATTGTCATGATTAGTGACTTAATCCTGATTTCTGAAAACTGTCAAATACATTTGCTTCAATAAAAAAAATGTTTAAAAGGATAAACAATTGACGCTTGTACCGTATATAATTTTATTTCAATTTGTATTTAACGGCAGCTTGCTTTGGAAATGTTATAATTTTTTGATACCGGGCCTAACTCAGCAAGGATCGCGAAACCAAAATCTTTCTCTAATGGGCAAAACCATGTGCACTGCAGGGGGGGGGGGGGGGCAGATATAACATTTGCAGAGAGAGAGTTAGATTTGGGTGGGTTATTTTGTTTCTGGTAAGGGTAAATACTGGCTGCTTTATTTTTACACTGCAATTTAGATTTCAGATTGACACACCCCACCCAAATCTAATGGCCCATACACACGGTGAGATTCGGGCTATGCCCGATTCTCCCTATGCGACAGGGGCTAGGTCAGCACATAGTCAGTATCGCAAGCACACTCATTATGTGCTTGCGATACTGACTATGTGCGATTTTGGCTAAGTGTCAATTTTGACTATCTCTTCTATAGAGATAGTCAAAATTCCCTTGCCTGCACAGTCTATCTAGGCTTGCGAAGCCGACCGTGCGGGACTGCGCATCGGCATCGAATCGGGATCGCAAGGTGACTTTCACCTTGCAATCTGCACTAACTTTTCTTACGGTTTTGACTATATAGACAATATTGTAAGAAAAAATCTCAGTGTGTACACACCATAACTCTCTCTGCAAATGTTACATCTGCCCCCCCCCCCCCCCTGCAGTGCACATGGTTTCCCCCCCTGCAGTGCACATGGTTTTGCCCAACTGCTAACATATTTGCTGCTACAATCAAGTCTGAATTAGGCCCAGTGTCCAAACATTTTCTTTTGTGTATGTTGGTTATATAATTGTTTTGTATACAATTAGGGTAATGTGCATTTAGCTTTTATCACTAACACTATCAAGCCACATCATACTCCACTATGTTTGGGTGTAAGTCTACAAATTTGTTACCCCCTTATTTACACCTAGCAGAAATGCTACTTTTTTTAACCTTGTGACGTGTCCAATTCACTGTATGCAATTAATTTTACTTGAATCTATTCCTACGTGCATTATGTCCATAGCATTAATGTGTCTAACTGTAAAATGAGCCCCTTTAGCAATATACAGTGATGACTACAGTATTAAAACATATCATATAGACTAAACAATATAATAGCATATGAAATGTAAATGCACACTCCTTTTATGATGTCACTGTGTCCTTTAATTCCCAATGAAAAAATAAATTGCATCAATAGAATTAAATAAATAAAAGAAAACCTCAATTTCCCAGCAGGGGGCAGACTATAACCAGAACAATGGAGACATTAAACTTGTGCATCAGGTTTTTCTTCTAGAGAATCTAGAGTGAAGCAGTTAGGGAACCATCCAGAGGAATTCCAGTCACTAATGATACTAGCCTCGTGTCATACTGACCTTTCCGAATGTTTCTATGTCATTCTGGGCATGATATAGAGGGGGGCACTAATAAAGGCGCAGCTGAGTAAACCTTTATGCCGCAGCCGATGGAATTTGTACAGAGACGCCCACCAGCTGCGGCCCTAAGCTGCGGCTGTGTGTAAGAAGTCGCACCATCGGATGCACATCAGTCCCGCCATAGAACATTGCACCAACCCTGTGAAGACACATAGATTGTCATTCCGAGTTGATCGCTAGCTGCATTTGTTCACTGTGCAGCGATGAGGCAAAAAAAGGCACTTCTGCGCATGCGTATGCGGCGCAATGCGCATGCGCGACGTACTATTACAATGAACGATGTAGTTTCACACATGGCCTAGCGAAGCTTTTCAGTCGCACTGCTGGCCGCAGAGTGATTGACATGAAATGGGCATTTCTGGGTATCAACTGACCGTTTTCAGGGAGTGTTCAAAAAAACGCAGGGCGTGTTTGTGACGTCAAAACAGGAACTGAACAGTCTGAAGTCATCGCAAGCGCTGAGTAGGTATTGAGCTACTATTAAACTGCACAAAAAAACTTTGCCGCCGCTCTGCGATCCTTTTGTTTGCACTTCTGCTGAGCTAAAGTACACTCCCAGTGGGAGGCGGCATAGCGTTTGCACGGCTGCTAAAAACTACTAGCAAACGAACAACTCGGAATGACCACCATAAAGTCAGTCTGAACATGGCATCTAAAATCAGACTGCAGAAGAACCAGCGACACACCCACGTCTGGCTAGCCACTCCCCTGTTACCATCCGGGATTGTCCACTGAAATTGCTTCTCTCTGCTTCAAAATTTGTTCTGCGGAGTAACGCTCGGGATGCACGTGCAGTGCGACTTAGATGCATGAAAACATCGTCCGCTTGCATCTGAGTCCACGTTTGAATCAGGCCCTCCACTTACAGTGCTTGGGATAAGAGGGTGACAAAGGGGTACATTTACTAAGCAGTGATAAGAGCGGAGAAGTGAGCCAGTGGAGAAGTTGCCCATGGCAACCAATCAGCACTGAAGTAACATCTATAATTTGCATACTATAAAATGATACAGAGCTGCTGATTGGTTGATGGGGAAATTTCTCCACTGGCTCACTTCTCCACTCTTATCACTGCTTAGTAAATGTACCCCATAGAGACTTGTCCAAGAGTCTTGAGGATCTGACCTGATTGTGGGGGTTATTCAGGTTGGATTGCAGATTCTGCTAATAAGCGGAACCTGCAATCCTCTCTTTAGCATGCTGAGGGCCGCCCAGCCTGCTGACTGTACCGCCCAGTGTCTGCGACCGCAATTTAAATGCCGTTGCAGCAACTGTGGACGACCCACTGCCTTTGCAGCCTGGTTGCGAAGGCAGACGGTCTGCCGCTATTTTTTCCACCGGAGCGGCTGCATGTGATATCATGCAGCCGCCACAAAAATGGGGCCGCCCCGCAATGTCGCTCCGCCGCCCCGCGAACGCCTCTGCCTGTCAATCAGGCAGAGGTGTTCGCAGCCAATGTGATCCAATTGCATTGGGCAGGCGCGAGAGCAGGCTGGGACCTGCGCGTGTGCATCAGCGTTTTCTAGGGCAAATTGCGGTATCGCGATGCGACCTGAATAAGGCCCTCTATCTGGAATCTAGGGATGGTTAACAACCATCTATGGTTTGTCATTAATGGTGCAGGTCCGATGGTTCTCCACCATGGATGACAGCGAAATCGGCAATGGTGTGGGGATTTTTTTTTTTACTCCCTCTGCACCCCTTCCAGTTACAGGTCTGCTCCTGTGCTCAATGTGGATACAAAATTTGATTTCCAAAAGATAAATGTGCTTGTACTGTAATTCAGCCAGACCAACACCCAAAGCCTTGCAGAGATGAAAAAAAGCGTTTACCCTCACCTGAAATCTGAGCATTAGCTGCAAGAGACATCTGATTACCAGTACCATCTAACCATCCACCGCCTGTACCAAAACCGCTCTATCAACAATGTTTTAAGTTTCCTTTGTTTTTTCTTTGACTTACTTGTCTTTAAACATCTGGTGGACCACAGTAGCCTTTCTCCTACTCCTGTGGGAAGGAGAGACAGTGGGGGGAACAAAAATATTCAGTTGGAGTTCTTTGTGTTTGTACTTTAGAAGTGTGATTTAGGTATATTGTGTTGACACGAAACCTTAACAAACTTTGTGTACTCTACAGATTTTAAAGAAGGCGACAATAAGTCATTTAATGACGATGTTATCCGAGGACGTCACAATTATTAATCTGAATTCCAAGGAGCTGACAAGAATACCAGCAGATGTCTTTGATCACACGGACTTAAAGTGTCTACAGCTCAACAACAATGGGATAGAGCAGCTACCACATAACGTGGGTCTTCTCCTCAACCTGGAAATATTGTCCATTGAAGGGAACATGTTGAAATGTCTACCTCCGGAAATTGGCCTGCTGTCTCAACTACAGGCTTTAAATGTAAGCCACAACCGCATAGCTTGTCTCCCTGATGACATTTTGCGCGTTCGATACATCAGGCAGCTTTTTGTTAACCATAATAGCCTTACACAATTGCCCTCGTGCCTAGGAGGACTCATAAACTTGCAGATCTTGGGGTTGAGCGGGAACCGTCTGACATCCTTGCCCAAGTCAGTGGCCAACCTTACAAACCTGCATGTATTAAACCTAGACTGCAACCAGATGTCTACATTACCCAAATCCCTCTTCAAGCTCCCCCAACTGGTGAAACTTTGTCTGTGTGGAAACCAGATAAAAAGTTTGCCAAAAGAAATTGGGGACCTGAAGAACCTACGAGAACTGTCGCTGAGCAACAACCTGCTGAAGTTTTTACCAGTACAGCTATACAACTTAACCAATTTAGAAGAACTCATGGTGGATAATAACCAATTAACTGCATTATCGGACAGGATTGAGTGCTTTCAACAACTTAAAGTTCTTTCTGTGGCTAATAATTTTTTTCCATTCATCACCGAAAAGCTCTGCCACTGTCAAAGTATAGAGACATTGATTATGAGCGGTAATCAGATGTGTGCAATGCCTGCAAACATACACAAGCTACGGAACTTGAAGGAGTTACATATTGACCAAAATGCGTTGGAGGTATTACCAGAGCAACTGGCTTATCTGAAGGATCTGTCGGTGGTTACCTGTGCAGAGAATCATTTGCTCTACGTTCCGATTGAATTGAAAAACTGTCTACAGATAACCAAACTAGACCTGAGTGGCAATAGGTTGTCAGAAGTCCCACAGGCTTTGTCGTCAATGACTGCCCTGTTACATTTAAACCTCAACCACAATGAAATCCTTGAAATATCAGAGGCGATCAGTTACATCAGAGAGCTGAAGCATCTGGAGATGAGGGGAAATAAGCTGCAAGGTTTCTCTGCCAATGTCTGCTCACTTCACAAGCTCACCTACTTAGACCTCAGTAGGAATGAGCTTAGCGGGGTCCCACCAAATGTGTCAGATATGGAATCTCTGTGTGATCTTTTCCTCCATTGCAATAAGTTTACATATTTTCCATCTGAACTGTGCACTTTGAAAAGTCTGCAGAGACTGAACCTGTCAGAAAATAAGATCACATCTGTACCGGACCAGATTTCTCATCTCCAAACGCTGAAGCATCTAAACCTGTCCAACAATAACTTTACAGTTTTTCCAAGTGAAGTGTGTTATGTTCCAGCACTGGAAACGCTGCTCATCAAAAATGAGAATGGAATGAAGGTAAACTGTCAAATATTCACTCTGATACCATATGTTGCTACATTGTGTTATGTGCCATCACATACAGCTTGTATTGTACCATATACTGGCCTATATTATTAGCCCCCACTGTATACCACTCTGTACTGCGATAGCATATCTTGCTCTGTAATCAAGACCCAGACCATACTCTGCACAGTGATGCTACATCCTGCCCTACTATCACGTGCCAATATGTAGCACTCTGTACCGTGATACCCTATCCTGCCCTATTATATTTATGTATCAATTATTTTGCAGTTGATAAAACAGCTAGATCACGGGGGTCAGGGGCAAATGTGATAAGGGCAAATCAAATGAGATTTCTGTGAACACAAGGGGTGGTATTCAAATTATATATCACGTCCAAACTCTGTTCTAAAGTGATCCCCGTTATCGTGAATATCACGCCCATAGTAATCAGATTTAGCTGCGTAAAGGGTTTGGCGCCCTCACTACCCTGGAGGTAGCGAGCTGAAATTATTATACCACACCCGTCAGCAGAAACAGAATGAGTGTAGAAGGGGTGAAAAGAATTGAATACCGCCCAATGCGTTGCCTGAGCTTCACATAATGGAAAAATTATTTGGTAGAGAATTTGTATATGTGAAAGGCAGGAAAAGTCTGTAAGAGGGTGATGTAGTTTAGAAAGCTGTTTATCCGGTTGGAATGTAGTTATACCAAATCAGTATTAATGGCATTGGGGGAGGGGCTAAGGCATGCAATTGATTCTCATAGTCCCATATAGAAATGACAGTATTGGATAATTCGTAATTGAGGTAGCTTGTTATTGTATAGTTAGCCAGAGAGAATAAAGAGGGTAGCACAGTGTATTAGGTTTGCTGTACAACTAAATAGTGGTCTTTTAAAGTCTAGTGTATCCAGGCCACTCCTGTATAGGAAAGTCTGGAAAAGTAATGTGTAAAATATTTATGAGCCCTGTCTGTGACAGTAAGGAGGAGATTTATCAAACTTTCTAGGGAGGACTGGCCAGCTTAGCCAATTAGATTCTACTTATAATTTATCTAGTAAATTCTTAAATATTATAGCAAGAATCTGACTCCCAATAAGAATTTAACCCACAAGGTCATCATAGCCTTCCCTATTTTCACAGTTTAAACTATCTCTTCCATCCTATGTGTCAACTACATTGTAGGGCAATGAAAGGGACAGATCCAGCAGTCTTCGAGATGATCAAAAAGAAAACTAATCATGGCTTTAATATAAATGTTACTTGTTTATATTCAGATTACAGCTCTCCCAGACGACTTGTGTAAACTGAGCAATCTCAGGAATCTGGACATATCAGACAATGCTTTGAAATCCATCCCAAACAGCATCGTACGAATGAACAACCTGGTGGAAATCAGAGCTTGTAACAATAAACTTTCCTGTCTTCCTGCATCAATTACTGCCATGGACGGTCTCCGGAACGTGCTTCTGAATGGTATGTGCTACTATGAAACAAGGGCTAATAGCGAAACAAATACACTAATGACCATTTTTAGTTATAATTAATCTCATGCAGGTAGTTTCCAGTTTACTCAAATAAATATACTCTAAAAAAATCTCTGTTAGATGTATGTTTCACTATCTATTTTGCAGACAATGTAATTGGTTCCCAAACTCGGTCCTCAACTTGTACTAGTAGTCTAAGTGTATCCATGGCTCAGCACAGATGCTTAAATCATATTGACTGAGGTTCTAATTAAATCACCTCTGGCCAAGCATGGATATACTTAAAACCTGGACCATTAGTGCTCCTTGAGGACTAAGTTTGGGAACCACTGTCCTAGACGGGTGTGGTATGGAAGGTAGATAGTAACTAGGTCGACAGTGTCTAGGTCGACCACTATTGGTCGACAGTAAGTAGGTCAACAGGGTATCTAGGTCGACATGTCAAAATGTCGACATGAGTGTTTTATGTTTTTTTGGTGTCGTTTTCTTCGTAGAGTGATCGGGAACCCCAATTAGTGCACCGTGTTCACTCGCCATGCTTTGGGCAAGGTGCCACAGATTACCATTCCAATCATAGTCCACGTGGATCGTTAAGTATGAAAAGGTTAAAAAAAGAAAGAAAAAAAATCGTGAAAAACTCATGTCGACCTTTTGACCCTTTTGACCTAGGATATGTCGACCTAGAGACCCTGTCGACCTAGAAACCCTGTCGACCTAGTTACTGTCGACCAATAGTGGTCGACCTAGATAGTATCGACCTAGTTACTGTCAACCTAGAGACTGGATCCCGTCCTAGACACAACTCATATAATTTGCTTCCAGCCAGTTACAAACATAGGGGCTAATTCAGACCTGATCGCCGCTGTGCGTTTTCGCACAGCGGGCGATAAGGTCTGAACTGCGCATGCGCTGGTGCATCTCAGCCCAGCGATCGCCTCTGCCTGATTGAACACATCATAGAGAAAATTATATTATTAATTATATTTATTTCAAGAAAGATTGCACGTAGACGTATCTTCATTAGAGATGTTATATCTGTATTCTTGGTAACATAACAATCTTACACAGTACTAGCTTCACTGACTCACAGTCCAAACTACCATCCCTGTCACTATACAAACACCACCAATGCCAATATGTATAACATAACTGCTGTTCCTTTATATACACACCCTCCATATACTACCTCACAGCACTCTATCTCTATATCACAATAGTAAGTAGCTAGGTAAAAAATAAAAGAGAAAACCATTTACAATTGTAGCTGAGTCATACAAAACCTGGATGCAAATGCAAACATGATATTATGTAAATGGAGATACTGTAGTACAATGAAAAAGAAAATAAGGCCCAATATGGGGAATAAATATAAATTAATCAGACCAGCAAGCCACGTCTAATAATAGATTCAATGTACAGGATTTAATAGTCTAAAGAAAATGAGAGAATTTCAATTGCTCTTTCTGTTTTCACAGCTTTAAACAAATTGTGGGGCTTTATCAAGATGTAGATATTAGAGGCACTTAGGTGTAATAGAGAATACTTAATCCTGAATATATATTCATATTTAGAGAGAGTAACAAATCCCACTGTGGTTATAGACTGACAGGTCATGCAACTGATGCAGTTAAAGCAGCACAGCTTGTTAGTCTTTAATAATGTAGGGGTCTATTCATGAAGCAGTGAGAAGAGTGGAGAAGTGAGCCTGTGGAGAAGTTTCCCATGGCAATCAATCAGTTGCTCCGTACAATTGTATAGTATGCAAATTATAAATGTTACTTCAATGCTGATTGGTTGCCATGGGTAACTTCTCTACTGGTTCACTTCTCCACATTTTTCACTGCTTCATGAATAGACCTCTTAGATGGAAAGGTTCAAGGTCATGAATAGACCCCTTAGATGGAAATGTTCAAGGTTCCTTCCTAGGTGTCCCGTATGGGATGTATTAATAGTGTTGAGGTTCTGGCCCTACTGGTAGCTCATAAAACATTACTACATTAGCTTAATGTTTTAAAAATCTTTAATAAGCCTAAACTATAGGATGTAATGCTCTCACAGATTTGGTTACCCATGTGGACTTGTGATTGTTTCTTATCACAACTGGAAAGAATTTGGCCCTTTTCTTAGGTCTGTACTGCTGAGTCAATAATACGTTTTGGGGAATAGATATAGCATCCCTCATTGCTCACTCAACGAGAGACCAATCATAGTCCTGTGAAATAAATCTGTCACCCATCTTTTGAATATAGCCACTTGCACAGTCATAAGAATTTAATCTTATCCAAAGGAACTTAGATGTTGCTTGTCTTGAAGCTAGTAGGCTGAAAACTTTTAGCTAACAGAACACTTTAAATTACAGAAAAGTAACTATATGTGGATCACTAATGCAGATTCATAGTCTTAAAATGGACCTTATGAAGACTATGTAACAAGTCAATTTAAAGTGACAATTTGGTATATTGATGTTGTTTACAATAAAGTAAAAAAAGCCAACATTCCAGTCCAAATCATGAAGATATCATTGATATAACAATGGTAAAAGCAAATATGCTCATTGGAATTCATGTTGAAGCTCAAAGAAGTGCATAAAGCTGCTAACATAATCTGGTACCATAGTAGCACCCATTGCTGTCCCTATAGTTTGAAGACAATATGTCCAGGGCATATACTGGCACCATGGTAGTACCCATTGCTGTCCCCATAATTTGAAGATCGTATAAGTCAAAACCATTTTAGTTAATGCTGTTTATAATGGATCCACCAGTAATTTCACTGTAGGACCAGAGTAGTTGATATTATTTAATAGCAAGTCTTGCACAGCCAAAAGCTCCCGGTCAATTGTGATAGACATGTGGTTCTTAATACGCTGGAAGATGGTAATGATGGGAGACTTAAAAAAGACATCAAGTCGCATTAGAATAAATTAAACTCTGTCACACATGGTTGCAGGAACTTATTGTTAAATGGTAGATCAAGGGAACTAATTGCTGAAATTACTGGACTTCCTGGTGGTTTTGGTATTTTTGGCAGTGGAAGCCCTTTGTCTGATATAATTTCTTTGTGTAGGCTACTATGTGCAGAATATGCATTCACAGTAGTGACTTCTGTCTATAGAAAGTTCAGTTTGGCTTCTGTTTGTACCATATGACATTAAAATACAGCACAAAATATTATTTACCATTGTCAGAGCAATGTGTTGTAGATCTCTATGAGTATAAGTAAAAGGCCTCTTTTTGCAAATACTAACAGATGCTGCCTTATTTATATATATATATATATATATATATATTATTATTATTTTTTCTAGGTAACAAGCTGACGTCATTGCCTAATGACATCCACCGTCTCAAGAAACTGAAAGAGATTAATCTTGATGATAATCCTATGATAGAACCTCCTCGCCTTGTGTGTGAAGAGAAACAGCTTTATCCTATTGGATGCTATTTACAGGCTAATAACATTCGGGAAGGTATGTAAAATGATTGGGTGGTAAGGGAATAATTTAATCACTGTCAGTCCCTGAACTCAATGATTTCGGCCAGTAAGTCATCATTGTTGTCGGTTTTAACACTGCCATCTAGTGGAACATATATGAACTTCAGGTGAACAAAAACACTTTTTCATTGCTGTGTTTCATTTATTTTAGAGAGAATTATGCAGAAGATTTTCAAACTAGTCTCATGCAATGTCCTTACAGAAGATTTCACATTTTTCTGCAAGAAACTTCAGCTTAGAGATAAAGACATCAAAGTCGTAGGAAAGAACAGGTAAACAAAAGAAAATCCAAAATGATACTGTCTTCCAGATTCCCCTATCAGAAGACAAAGCAAAATATATATAAAGACATCAAAGGTGTTATATCTTTTTTTGTTTAACAAAAATAAAGAAAACAAAAGGGGCAAAAATACTGGTCCAAAGAAGAAGAAAAAAGAAAGAATTTAAAAGGCCAAAGGTCTCCACAACTGACCTCCATTTCTCACCCTCAAGACAGTTGATGGTACAAATACCATGTAGTTGATTCGAACATTTTTAGTATCTGGGCTTGTTTTTGCAGGCCCAAAAAATGTAACATACAAACCCCATTTTTATAAAATGTGTCAACCCCTTTTTTTCGATTAGAGGAATTTCTACCTGCCTATCAAGGTACAATAAGTGTAACAAGAAAGTTTTCAGCTCACCTTGCATAGGTGTGGAAGTGGATATGCAGGTGCCTTAAAATCAATTTCTTAGCTCCTGTAATAATAATTAATAAGGGAATAATCATCCTTTTGTTGTGCCCAGTTGCCAACCCTCAAAATTAGCACCTTAAATCACCAAAGGATTTTTTGGAGGTGGAAGTGAGAAAATTTGGCTAATATAGTTCCACCACCTTATCCCCAACATTACAGATTTTAGGGCATTCCCATAAATTATGGAAGAAGCTTGCGATAAGTCTATTACATTTGGCGCAACTGCCAGACTCATTCTCCATCATATAACATCTATGGATCTGGAGGATCCGTGATCAATGAATAATTTTGATATGTCCCTCTTATAAGTGAGAGGAACGAACACATCTTAAAATGTTTTCATAGTGGTGTAAAAAAATAACCTCAATCATTTTTATAGGAGGCTACCTTGAAAGTTTGCCAGGGGCCTCCAAGTCTCAAGTTACGCCACTGGGTCTATGTACTAAACCTTGGAGAGATAAAGTAGGCATAGATAAAGTACTAACCAATCAGCTCCTAGCTGCCATTTTTCAAACACAGCCTGTAACATGGCAGGAGAGGATTGTCTGGTACTTTATCTCACTCCAAGGCTTAGTAAATAGTCCCATGGGCGGTATTTAATTCTTTCCGCCTCCTTCCACACACGTTCTGTTTCTGCTGACGGGCGTGGTATCATCATTTCAGCTTGCTACACCCGGGGTAGCTAGGTGCCCTAACCCTTTACACAGCTAAACCTGATCAATATGGCCATAATATGCGCGATAACGGGGATCACTTTAGAAAAGAGATTGGGCGTGATGTATCATTTGAATAGCGCTCTTTATCTCCATCATGTGTTCTCCAATGTAGAGCCCTGTTACACTGATATAAACAATGCACATTTGTCATTAGACATAGTGATAGAAACAGCAATTTATGTCAGAAAATGTGGCAGCCCTATCTGGAAGCGTATATGACAGTCAGGATTCATAATAATGTACAATGTCTGTTCCAGATCTCTTCAGTTGCCTGAGAAAATCCTGCACATGCTGAACCTCTGGAAAATGGACAGACTGGCCGATGTTAGCCCCGCCACTATTACTGAACAGCTGATTCGCGTGCTGGTGATGGCCGATCTACACGAAGTTGCGCTAAAAGTCAGGGCATTAAATCTCACTACAAGGGCAATAAAAATCTGAGATCCCGCAGTCAGTGTCTCATGGGGGTGGAGTGGTAGATTCAGCACCATGGCATCTTACAACCTACAGTGGTTCTACTAATGCAGTGAGACTACGCTACTGTACCTGCATCAGTGATACACCAGGTGATCTCTGTGCATTACACAAGAAAGGGATTTATCCTTACAGTGCCACATGGAGCCCACTGCATCCTCTGTACAGAAAGCCTGAAACAATTGGGCAATCATTAATTTATACCACCACCACTATATATACCATATACACCACCACCGCTATATATACCATATGAACCACCACCGCTATATATACCATATAGACCACCACCGCCATTTATATCATATACACCGCCACTGCTATATATACCATATACACCACCATGGCTATATATACCACATACACCACCACTGCTATATATACCATATACACCACCACCGCCATATATACCACATACACCACCACCACTATATATACCATATACACCACCACTGCTATATATACCATATACACCACCACTGCTATATATACCATATACACCACCACCACTATATATACCATATACACCACCACCGCTATATATACCATATACACCACCACCTCTATATATACCATATACACCACCACCGTTATCTATATCATATACACCACCACCGCTATATATACCATATACACCAATACCGCCATATATATCATATAAACCACCACCGCTATATATACCATATACACCATCACCGCTATTCTTACCACATACACCACCACCGCTATATATACCATATACACCACCATGGCTATATATACCACATACACCACCGCTATATATACTATATACACCACCACTATATATACCACATACACCACCACCGCTATATATACCACATACACCACCACCGCTATATATACCACATACACCACCACCGCTATATATACCATATACACCACCACAGCTATATATACAATATACAACACCACCGCTATATATACCATATACACCACCACTGCTATACATACCATATACACCACCACCGCTATATACTCTATACCATATACACCACCACCGCTATATATACACCATATACACCACCACCGTTATATATACCATATACACTACCACCGCTATATATGCCATATACACCACCACCGCTATATATGCCATATACACCCCCACTGCTATATATACCATATACACCACCACTGCTATATATACCATATACACCACCACCGCTATATATACCATATACACCACCACCGCCATGTATACCATATACACCACCACCGCCATATATACCATATACACCACCACTGCTTAGGTGGCCAAGCACCCTACTGCTCTCACAGTGACTTTACATCCTGATGGTCCATTCTGTACCGGATTCACTACTATGACCAGCACACCTTGTATGCTCCAGGCTGCCACTACATAGCTCCTGCTTTTGAGATTCCTGAATTACTACTATTTAACCCCTGCATTAGGTAGGTAGTGTGGCGGATTACTCCAGCTAAGGGCGACCTTCATCGATCTAGGGGTGACAAAATATATTGGCCTTCCCCAACATAAAAACATTCTGATGCCCTGAACATGAAACACATACCTATCATTAAATATAAAACACAACTAGATTCATATAACAAACGCAGTTCTTATCCTATATAATAAAAGGCTAACTCTGCTCCTCACCTCTCTGGAGGGAATTCAACTGCTTTGCACGCCGACAGCTACTAAATGCTACCCGGCGGTGTTGCTTCAGTTGTGGCGTGAACAGCCACGGCGCTGACATTACCGTTATGTTGTTTCGTAATTTTGACGGGCTGGCAACTAGTATTGTTATTACAATCATTATAGTGCAGCCTACATTATAAATCAAGTAATAGTAAGGAAATTACTTTTCAGCCACCTAAGGGTCATGTTATAGGGGTATCTCATATCTGCGTGACGATAAATGAATGGCCTCTCCTTCAAGAATATTAGGTTATTAAGATTCTGCAGAGTTCAGGTGAATTAATGTAAACAAAATATGAATTACTTTGGAACAAATGATGTGTTTGCTTCATTGGCTATGACTACACTTCCCTCAGTGACATCGAGGGGACTCACTGTGCTATAGGGAAGCCTGTGCTATAAAGACATTTCATGAGATCAATAATCAGATCTCTGGGGATAAATCACACAGAGACTGGACCTATTTCTCCCCAGTCATAAGGACATACAATCCTAAGTGTTCTATGTTCTGTGAGTTTTCTCCTTTTTATTTTAAACTGTATTATGCAACATATTGTAACAGCATTTTTGTAACCCTGCAATGTACTAATTTTGGTATAATAAATTTTGACATCAATTATGTTGTGTCCTTGCTGTAAACAATACATAAAGCCTGTTCAGCGGAGACATTTTGGTTGGTGACTCTAGCCCATATTAGTGAGACTAGAAAAGATTAACCCTGTCATTGCTAGAGGGGCTAGTGACTGTCAGAGGGGGTGGTATTCAATATGCCGGCTATTGGGATCCCGGCGCACAGTATACCGGCACCGGAATCCCGACAGCCGGCATACCGACACCTATTCTCCCTCTTGGGGGTCCACGACCCCCCTGGAGGGAGAATATATAGCATGCGCCACCATTCCCTGCAGCGTGGCGAGCTCAGTGAGCCCACAAAGAGCTCATTTGCGCTCGCCCCGCTGCCGGCACTCCGGCGGTCAGGATCCTGGCCCCGGCAAGTCATACCACTCCCGTCAGAGGTGTACAGAATTGGGGGTCCCTATTACTCCTCAGAATCAGAAGACGGTAGTGGTTTGATTAGTGAGACTACTGTGTTGGATGATTTAGATAAATCTGCACCTTAGACCTGGGTGATAGATGGCTGGGAGACTGAGAGTGACAGATGACTGGGAGACTGAGTGGCAGATGACTGGGAGACTGAGTGGCAGATGACTGGGAGACTGAGTGACAGATGGCTGGGAGACTGAGAGTGACAGATGACTGGGAGACTGACTGACAGATGACTGGGAGACTGAGAGTGACAGACGGCTGGGAGACTGAGAGTGACAGACGGCTGGGAGACTGAGAGTGACAGACGGCTGGGAGACTGAGAGTGACAGATGACTGAGAGACTGACAGATGACTGGGAGACTGACTGACAGATGACTGGGAGACAGTGACAGACGACTGGGAGACTGAGAGTGACAGATGGCTGGGAGACAGAGAGTGACAGATGACTGGGAGACTGACTGACAGATGACTGGGGGCAGGGCTTTTTCTAGACAATTTGGCTCCCAGTGTGATGATTAACAAAAATGCCCACTCCCATAGACATTAAAAAGCCTATTTCACGTGCGCCTTTTGCATGCACGTTTCAGTGAGGGGGCGTGTCCTTGCTAAAATGGACGTGGCCTCACTAAGATGGTTGTGGCCTCACAGGAAAAAACTACCTAAAAATCATCCTGGTAACTACAGACCGGTTAGTTTGACATCTACAGTGGGGAAAATATTGGAAGGAATTTTAAGGGATAGCATACAGGAGTATCTGTAGACCACTAAGATTATTAGCAAGGACCAGCATGGGTTTGTGAGGGACAGATCATGTCAAACTAGCTTAGTTGGCTTCTATGAGGAAGTGAGCGACAATCTTGACCAGGGAAAAGCAGTGGATGTGGCCTATTTAAATTTTGCAAAAGCCTTCAATACAGTGCCTCACAGGAGACTGATCATCAAGTTAAAGGAGCTTGGCCTAGGTAAAACTATTTGTACATGGATAAGTAACTGGCTGGATAACAGGCTACAGTGAGTAGTGGTCAATGGGATGGTCCTCCAGCTGGGCACCAGTAGTCAGCGGAATACCACAGGGGTCCGTACTTGGGCCACTACTGTTCAACATATTTATCAATTACCTAGAAATAGGCCTGGAAAGCACAGTGTCAATCTTTGCAGATTATACTAAACTGTGTAGGGTAATTAATTCAGAAATAGATGTGGAGTCCCTACAGAATGACTTATCTAAACTTGAAATCTAGGCGTCTAAATGGAGAATGAGGTTCAATATAGAAAAATGCAAAGTTATGCATTTCAGGACTAAAAACAAACTTGCATCTTACACATTAAATGGGGAAAATCTAGGGGTAACAGTATTGGAAAAATATTTCACCTGGCATTTCCTCTAAATTCCTCGACAACTTTGCTTCCTGGCTACCTCACTTCCTCTCTTCTGACATTCCCACCATTATCCTAGGTGATTTCAACATCCCTATCGATAACCCCACAAAACCACCTGCCTCTAAACTCCTTAACCTCACATCTTCACTTGGTCTCTCCCAGTGGACCACCTCACCCTCCCATGTGAACGGGAGCTCACTGGATCTGGTTTTCACTCACCGCTGTGTTATTTCTGATTTCTCCAATTCCCCTTTTCCCCTCTCTGACCACCACTTGCTCTCATTCAATTTATCTATCTCTGCTCCCCCATCTCTCCCTCCTAAGGCTACCATCACTAAGCGTAATATTGAGGCTATTGACACCTCATCCCTATCCTCCCTGTTTGACTCGCTTCTCTCTCCTCTTCTCTCTCTCACATGCCCTGAACAAGCCACATCTCTATACAATGCATCTCTTACTTCAGCCCTTGACTCTGTTGCTCCGCCAACCACTATTCACCCTCGCAGATCAACACCTCAACCCTGGCACACCAAATGCACCAGATATCTACAAAAATGCTCACGTACTGCCGAGCGACACTGGAGGAAATCACGCTCTCAAGCAGACTTCCTCCATTTCAAATTCATGCTCTCATCCTTCAGTGCTGCCATTTCCCTTGCTAAACAATCATACTTCAAAATCCTCATCTCTACCCACTCTTCCAACCCCCGGCGCCTCTTTGCCACTGTTAACTCCCTCCTCTGCCCACCACCACCTCCTCTCCCTTCCTCATTGTCTGCTCTTGACTTTGCCACTTACTTCACATCCAAGATTGACTCCATACGTCAGGACATCACATCCCACCAGTCCAGCAACCAGCCACCACCCATCTTTTGCCAACCCTCCCCTACCCTCTTACCAACTCTGACATCTTTCTCCCTAGTATCTGGTGAGGAAGTCATGGCCCTCATACACTCCTCCCCCCCCCACAACCTCCCCACTCGACCCTATCCCCTCCCACCTCCTTCGCTACCTCTCCCCTTCTGCCTGTTCCCATCTTGCCCACCTTCTCAATCTCTCCCTCTCATCAGGCACTGTCCCCTCTGCCTTCAAGCATGCTCTTGTCTCCCCTATTCTTAAAAAACCTACCCTTGATCCTAACACTCTCTCCAACTATCGACCGATCTCTCTCCTCCCCTTTGCCTCCAAACTTCTTGAGCATATTGTCTATAATCGCCTTACTGCCTTTCTTTCCTCTCACTCACTGCTTGACCCATACCAGTCTGGTTTCCGCTCTCTCCACTCCACTGAAACTGCCCTCACAAAAGTCTGCAATGACCTCCATGCCGCCAAATCTAAGGGCCACTACTCTCTGCTTATTCTTCTTGACCTCTCTGCTGCTTTTGACACTGTGGACCACCCTCTTCTTCTGCAAATCCTTCACTCTCTTGGTCTACGTGATACTGCCCTCTCCTGGCTGTCCTCCTACCTCTCCGATCGTTCCTTCTCTGTCTCCTCTCATGATGCTACCTCGCCCCCACTTCCACTAACTGTTGGTGTCCCCCAAGGTTCTGTTCTTGGGCCTCTCCTTTTCTCTCTCTATACGTCCTCTTTAGGTGAACTCATTAGTTCTTTTAATTTCCAGTATCACCTCTATGCTGATGACACTCAAATCTACCTCTCCTCCCCTGATCTCTCCACGGCTCTCCTCACTCGTGCCTCTAACTGTCTTTCTGCTATCTCTTCCTGGATGTCCCAGCGCTTTCTTAAACTCAACATGTCTAAGACTGAGCTGATCATCTTCCCACCCTCCCGCACAACCTCACCTCCCACAATCTCATTATCCATTGATGGCACGACTATCTCCTCTAGCCCCCAAGTACGCTGTCTTGGTGTAATCCTTGACTCCTCCCTCTCCTTCAAACCACACATTCAGCACCTCTCACAAACCTGTCATTTTCATCTCAAAAACATTTCCAGGATCAGACCTTTTCTCACCCAGGATGCCACTAAGATCATTATTCACTCACTGATTATTTCCAGACTGGACTACTGTAATCTCCTCCTAACTGGCCTCCCTGACAATTACCTCTCTCCACTCCAGTCTATCCTCAATGCTGCTGCTCGGCTCATCTTCCTCACCAAATGCACTACATCCACCTCCCCTCTCCTACTAGCCCTTCACTGGCTTCCCTTCCCCTTCAGAATCCAATTCAAATTTCTCACTCTCACTTACAAAGCTCTCACCCAATCCTCTCCCATTTACATCTCTGACCTTATCTCCCTTTACTCTCCCACCCGTCCTCTTCGCTCTGCTAATGCACGCCGCCTCTCCTGTCTCCTGATTACTTCCTCCCACTCCTATCTCCAAGATTTTTCACGTGCTGCTCCCTTCCTTTGGAATTCTTTACCTCTCCCCCTCAGACTCTCCACCTCTCTACAAAACTTCAAACGGGCTCTCAAGACCCATTTCTTTACCAAACCCAGCCAAATCTCATCCTAACCCCCTGTTCCATGCTCTCTATGTACCCCATCTGTGTCACCCCTGTCTGTCTACCCCTACCCCTAGAATGTAAGCTCTCACGAGTAGGGCCCTCTTCCCTCATGTGCTCACCCTTTTCTTCTTTAATAATTCTCAACTGCCCAAATCACAGTTTTTGGGCCACCTGGAACTTATCTCTGTCATTTACTGGTGTAGTTATGCTTAGTTACCCTGTACTTGTCCAAAATTGATTTCAACTGTAAGTCACTGTTTTGATTATGTGCATATGTACTCTGTAATTGGGCGCTGCGGAACCCTTGTGGCGCCATATAAATAAATGATAATAATAATAATAATAATAATAATAATAATTTGGGGGTACTCATTGATAATAGGCTTAATAACAGTATACAATGTCAAAGCGCAGTAAAGAAGGCAAGTAAGGTGCTAGCATGCATAAAACAGGGAATTGAGACAAGGGACGAGGATGTAATCCTGCCGCTGTACAAATCATTGGTACATCCGTACCTGGAATATTGTGCTCAGTTTTGGGCACCACTGTATGAAAAAAGATATCAGTGAACTCGAAAGGGTTCAAAGGTGAGCTACTAAATTGATTAAAGGGCTAGAGGGACTGGATTATGAGGAAAGGCTTACTAGGTTGAATATGTATACACTGAAAAAGAGGCATCTAAGAGGAGACATTATTAATATCTTCAAATATGTAAATGGACATTACAAAGAGTTATCAGAGGATTTGTTTATTAAAAGAACTCTGTATAGGACACGTGGGCACTCGCTGAGGCTGCAGGAGAGAAAATTCCGTACGCAATGTAGGAAAGGGTACTTCACTGTTAGGGCAATAAGGATTTGGAATTCCCTGCCAGAGAAGGTGGTAATGGTGGACTCTGTAAATGCATTTAAAAACGGATTGGATACATTTCTGACTGAAAAAGATATCCAAGGTTCTAGCATTTAAAATATTGACATTGATAATCTGGGAGGAACATGATTTATAGTTGTAAATTAGACATAAAACATTACTTCAGCAGGGACATTATAATGAACTCGGCTTAATACAGAATACAGGTTGAACCCGATGGGCATTTTGCCTCTTTTCAACCTCATTAACTATGTTACTATGTTACCTTACACCCCAGTTTTTGACCCTGCAACAACAGACCTCGGCCACCACAGGAAAAAAACATAAACATTCCACCATATTAAGCCTCACACATTAATGCCCCTTGCACCATATAATGCCCCCTGGACCATATTACGCCGTACACCGTAATGCCCATGATACATTATGCCCTACAGTAAAGCTTCTAATTACTTTTAAGTCACCTGCTCGTTACCAGGGGTTTCATGCGCTGGGTTTTATGTTCGTTGCCAGGGGTTTCATGCGCTGGGTGTCATGCTCGTTGCTAGGGGTTTCATGCGCTGGGATCCATGCTTGTTGCCAAGGGGGTGTACATTCCTCACTGATATCAGGCTCCCACTCCTCCCTCTTCTCGCTCGGGGGGGTCGGAGTTCCACGGAATGACACAACGTAACCACGTCATTCCGCAAAACTCTGCACACCGAGCGGTGTACTATGGAAGAGGGTGAGCAGATTGGAGCCACAAAGTGCCGCGGCGGGTGGCCCGTGCGATTGCACAGCTCGCCTGCCGCTAGAAATGGCAGTGACTGGGAGACTGAGTGACTGATTACTGGGAAATGAGTGCAGTTTATAGTAGTGAGTTTTCCTGATAACTGGTTCACAGTGGCGAGATATTATGTTTTAGAACTGATTGTCTGGTATATCCCATTGTATGACAGTTTTTCCATATAAATATGAGAGCTCAAAGCTAGACTATCCCCATTGAAATTTGAGAAGGGAGGATTACTTAGAAGTAGAAACATTAATAATAATTATACAAATTGCAGTGTTGCTTTGTGATGAGTTCTCTTTACTCAAAGAATTTCATCACACATCCTTGACCTTCTGGTTGCTGGTTTTGTAGTTAGCTCTTTTTCCAATATTTATCAGTTTCTAGGACACATTTTCAATATCTCAACCAGGTCCGGAGCTAACATTGGGTGACTGTCCTACATTTTGGGGACACTTGTGAATGCAACACCTATGTGCGCGGTGTGAAAGTGGGTGTGTACTGCTCCGCCTGAGAGGCGTGTCATAATATGGACTTACATCTAAATATAAATGAGCCTCAAACCTTTTACATAATTTAAATGAACTTGAGCGCATCCTTTATGTGCTTACTTTTCATAGTGATGGTGCTGGCGGCTCTTCCTACATGTCAGTGATAGACTGGGAGAGTGGTGCCAGTGGTGGTGTTATAATGTAGATGATCAGCAACCACCAGCAACATCTGCATGGGTATCCAGCTACTCTGCCTGCCGTCCCACACTTGCTCCACACAAGGTAAGAAGTGGTAGATTATCCTTCCACTGACCATTATTATTGGATGCACATTCTCTCTTATATACGGTTTATTTAAGTGAGTAAAGGAAATGGTCCACCCTATACCATATGGTTGAGACATAACAGTTTCACCATTGGATTCCAAATATCCTAAATGAAACCTGGATTACAATAACGCAGTGGCAGCCAAACTTTCTTGAATCACAGCGCCCTAAAGTATCAGCATTCACCCTTAGGGTAAACTTTCTTTATTGATAAAGCTGAATAACAATACCAAATGAACTAGATTGTGCCTTCCGGTCATCCTTAGGGTCAGTTATGTGGTGGTGTACAGGTGTGCTTCTGTTTGTGCAAATGTTTTCTGATTGGCAGCTCTGGTTTTGCCTATAATTTTGACCATAAATAATTTGATTTGGTCCTGGACCACCAACCTCAGGCTCCCCTGCAACAGCCTTGTGGCACCCCAGGGGTAGGTGTATGATCCTCCGATATGGGGA
Organism: Pseudophryne corroboree; assembly: GCF_028390025.1. NCBI lineage: Eukaryota > Metazoa > Chordata > Amphibia > Anura > Myobatrachidae > Pseudophryne > Pseudophryne corroboree. Next base: position 81,930,862 of record NC_086448.1, read on the forward strand.
AGAAGCCGTATCAGCACACTGATACTGCTTCTCCCCCATGTATGACTCTGGCGGTGTGCGCTGTATGAAGCACCCCTGTCTATATTGGCATGCTATCTGTAAGATAGCAGGCCGATATGCAGGGGCACTGACCGTTCCAGCACCTGCAGCTATCAATTTTTATTTTTTTAAGTGTTTTTACATTTTAACAATTGAACAATACAAAAAGGAATTGTTGCATACATTTTCTAATATTTTCTTCCTCCAGGAATAACAAAATGGATATGCATGTCGGTTTTTATGTTGTAATCAAATAAAAAAGAGAAAAACAACAAAACAAAACAAAAAAATAGTATTGAAATACCATGAAGCGACAATATTATGTTGTCGAATACATTCACATAGCGATTTTTAGTGGATAAAAAGTATCTGTTTAAACAATAATATATTAGAGATTTCATTTGAACATAAGTATGATATAACTGAATGCTGAGCAATTGTAAATCTCTATTAAATATTTTAATCCACAATAAAAAATTTGAAGAAAGTAAGATCAAAAATGCCTGATGTTATGGATCTTCGGTTGGGTTCAAAAAGACAAATCGGAAGCTAAAGCTAAAGGTGGAGGAAGAAGAGAATAAAGAGCATAAGAAATAAATAATGAGAAAAAGAGAGGGGAGTGAAAGGATCCCTACCTCTCTTTGATTACCTCGATGTGATGGCCACTGACGTCAGTGAGAGCAATCCTTAACGTTACAGATAATACACGACACCATGTAGTTAAGAATCACTCTGTTTATTTAATAAATTACAGCGTACTATATAGAAGAGAAACATGGGTGTATACAATATGTGCAAGCATATGATTGGATAAATAGAAGTAGCATACGACATTACATGCGGGATATTTTAGTAACACACAGAAGTAACAGTTTTGATCTAGTATGTAATTGTCCTTGAAGATAAGACACACACAAGCCTTATATTATATGAACAGACAAAGGCATCTTGTAGAGAGTGCGTACGTGTCTATTCAAACACATAACAATTCATATAGCATGTTTAACCCTTCAATCCCCTCTTAGAATCATGATTGTTATATGACATGATTCTTAAGTGAGGCTCCTTTCTTGTTCCTCCAGTTCTTGAGATATTGGGCATAATCGTCGGGTCCCTTACTATCAGAGGAGGTGACAGGACTGGGGGTTATATCATAGTACATCAGGGCCTTATCAATGCCTTTGGAGGTAAGTTTCTTTCCACAGGGAATTACACAATAAACTATAATGCCTAAAAGAATTAAAGTTACAAGTATGAATATGCTTATTTGCACAAGAGCCTGTTTCCAATTTTCAAACCACCCAAAATATTGGCTCCATGGGTTATCAATACCTGAATTTTTCTTGAGTTCTATGGATAAGGTTTCTAACTTGTTTATGGCTAAAGTAACCTTACCATTGGGACCAGTGTTGTCAGGAATATATGTACAACAGCCTTCCACCTTACTAATGTAAACACATGTACCGCCTTTTTCTGCTAGAATCATGTCAAGGGCCATTCTATTTTGAAATGTCATTTGGGAAGTGGCTTCTAGCTGTTCAGCTATACCTTTAAGAGCATCTTTGGTATCATTAACAAATCTTTGTTGATTATAATATATATAATTAATCCAGGCTACGTTTTTATTTACAGTTACTATAGGGAACAATGACTCAAAACCCGCAGCCACCTCATCTCTAGCTTTGAACTCATTTGGAACACCTCTTGGGACCCCTATAGCATCAATGTACACGTGGGGGTCAAAGCTACCTCCTGGGAGTGCTCTTTTCTTTCGATTAGCAGGAGTATTAGAGGGAGGATTGGGGTCATCGGTGATCATTAGGAGTGGCATTATGACTTTGGCCAGGGCACACTCACCATACCATGGTGTGTCTAATTTAGTTCTAAGCTTCATATCCCCACATATATAATAAATGTCGCCTAGTGATCTAGTTTGGTTGACTAAAACAGTTGTTCTTTTATTTGCACAATACCCTGGTGGGAAGGTTTTTAAATTTCTCCCTGGGGTGATGTTAGATGTATAACAGGTATAGTTTCCAGGATATATGGTTATGGTATTTCCTGGGTTGGGATTTTTTGACAATATGGGATATTCCCTTTTCCACATTTCGCACTGACTGTCATTTGTTTTGGTGTCATTAAAAAGGCTGAAAAAACAATTTTCCTGTTCTAGGGGTATATTAAGGGGCACTGTACCTAGGTGGGGCCTAGATTTGCCACAGACATAACAGTTGCTTTTATTGTGTTTGTTAGCACTATACTTCATCCATTCCAACCAAAAATTAATGTCAGAGAAACCAGTTTCAATAGCTAGGGTGTCTTCAAAGGTAGGGTTAGTAATAGCCACCATATCTTTAGAAGTGGCAATATGGGGCTTTAAAGGTTTGTTTTGGGGAGCAATTTTAGGCTGGTATTTTGGGTTTTTGTACATATCCCATAAATAAAACCTTTGTCTTGCACTATAGTACCCTGCTTGCCACCATATACCAACTACATAAGTTGCATTATCCCGGTTGCTGGGATGCACTATGTTTAGCCTGAACCGATATGAGTCTGGGCCCTCTTCCATTTTATGAATAGACAATCTTTGAAGTAGGTTCAGATGTTGACCATATCTGTTTCTGGCAGCTGATGGGCGATATCCCCAATCTGTTCCTGTATTCCACCCCACAGCTTCCCAGGAATTACAATTAGATCCATAATATCTAATGTCATAGTACCATTCGTCAGTAACACAAATATATACTGTCTCAGACATTCCTGATTTCCTCCTTTGTTGTATATAATATTTGTCATCAGCAATTTTGGGGAATATAAAATAGTCAAGGATATATGTGGCTACGTGTGTGTTAGAGGAATTGTACCACAAGGTGGGGACCCCATCTGTTTGTGTGATGCTGACTTCACATATTGTGAGGTGAATGAGGGCCAGTAGGGCTATCGAGATAGTCCCCAGGATAGAGATAGGGGGCAGGTTCTTCATCGTTTTCTGTTCTTCTGTCTTCGCTAGGTGGGAGGTCAGGGCTGTCTGCCCCGGTTCGTACCTCACTGGAATCACTTGCTTCCCTCTCTAGGTCTGGTCTAGGAACCTTTTTTACTCGGGATGCATGGATCCAGGTAGGACTTTCCTCTGTCAGGACTGCTGTTCGGGTAACTGCTACGACCTCTGTCTCTGGACCATAGGTGAAGTCTCCTGGGCTCTTGTTCCTGGGGAGCACCTTCACCACGACTCTGTCTCCGACTTTAAAGGGGTGTGTAGGTTCCTGTGGATTCAAAGGGTTTTTACAAACAACCTCATGTTCAATTTCATTCAGTTTTATTATCAGGGACCTGACATACTCTTCTCTGATGAGTTCTAGATCTCCTTCCTGTATTACTAGTGGTTTCTTAGCCCAGGGTGTAGGAAAAGGCCTACCCATTAGTATTTCAAATGGGGAGTAACCCAGAGTCTTTTGTGGGGTCATTCTGATCTCTGCTAGGATAATAGGAAGGACCTTCTTCCATTTATGGAAGGTACCCCCTGTGGCCTTCCTAAGCTTGTCTTTGAGGGTCCTATTCATGCGTTCTACGACCCCTGAACTCTGCGGGTGATACGGGATGTGGAATTTCCATTCCACCTGCAGGGTCTTTACCAGAGCCTGTGTAATTTTTGCTGTAAAGGCGGAGCCTTTATCACTATTGATTTGCAATGGGCACCCCCATCTGGGGATGATTTCCTGAGTTAGGATCCTAGCAACTGTCTTTGCATCCTCAGATTTAGTGGGGAATACCTCTGGCCATCGAGAGAACATGTCTACAATGACCAGGGCATACTCCTGTTTACCAGTACCTGGGATATGGGTGAAGTCAATTTGCAGGTGTGTAAAGGGTGTGGTGGGGTATTCAAGATGCTGATGTTTTGCCTTGTCAGGGTTGTTGGGGTTGTTTCGCAGACAAGTGATGCATCTACTGACATACTGATCTACTAATGACTTGGCATCCGTGACATAGAAATCATTACGTAAGAGTAAGGTAGTTGTTGCCTTACTGTGGTGTCCTATGCCATGGTAGTGGGCAATAAACAAGGGTGCACTGGGCAATAAACAAGGGTGCACTGGACTGGGGTATACAAGGTTTCCCCTCTTTGCAGATTAATCCTGTTTTAGGATTCTTCTGCAAAACTGGGTAAGTCCAGTCAGCTAGGTCGGCTTTGGAGGCTGAGGCCTGTAACTGGGTGATCAGGTAGTGGTTGTCGAGAGCTGGGGGGGTCATGATGGACATGTGGGCCTGAGTGATGGGCTGTGAGGCCGCATGTTTGGCAGCAGAGTCAGCAAGAGCATTTCCAAGGGAGACTGCATCCTTCCCCCCCGTGTGTGCCCTGCAATGGAGGATTGCAATGTCAGAGGGCAGGGTTATGGCATGCAGAAGGTCAGAGATGAGTTGGGCATGTGATATGCCTTTTCCATCAGCTCCAAGGAAACCACGGCGTCGCCAAATGACCCCATGGTCATGCACGACGCCGTACGCGTATTTGGAGTCAGTGTAGATGGTGACTGGTTTATTCTGGTAAAGGTGACAAGCCCTTGTGAGAGCAATGAGCTCTGCAGCCTGTGCTGACTGGTAAGGAATGGGCTGTGCTTCCAGAATAATGTCAGGGAGAGTGACAATAGCATAACCCGCTTGGTACGTGGTGTCATTGGGTCTGCTACAGGAACCATCTACAAAAATGACATCCGCGTCGGGGACAGGGACAGGGGACATGTCCAGTCTGGGGGATGTTTCTGACTCAATGGAAGCTGAGCAGTCATGGGGTTCAGGAGGGTGGTCTTCAGGACCTTTGAGCCCCAGTAGAGCGTTGAGAATGGGTGCAGGACCTGAAGAGTTGGTGGCATACTTAATGGTGAGGGAGGGGTTGTTTAAAAGGAGAACCTCATATCCACTGAGGCGCTGAGCTGACATGTGTTGTGTGTGTAACCCTTTTAAAATGGTTAGAACATCATGAGTGGTGTGAAGTATTGTTGTGTGGCCTAGGGTGAGTGTGGTGGCCATTTCAGTTACCATTGCACAGGCTGCAAGTGCCCTGAGGCAAGCAGGCATACCTTGCACTGTGACAGGCATTACTTTGGAAAAAAATGCCACTGGGCGCAACTTTCCTCCATGAAACTGTGTGAGCACCCCCGCCATGGTTTTACAATTGTCCCTTGCAAACAAATGAAAAGGTAGTACATAGTTGGGGAGGCCAAGTGCCGGACTTTTCATTAACATACACTTTAAGCTTTCATATGCAGTTAACATTTCTTGTGACCATTGTACAATATTAGGTTTGTCTTTCAGTGTGGCTTGTCTCAAAATGTTATCATAATAGGAACAATCAGATATCCACTGTCTGCAGTAATTTACCATACCCAGAAAAGACAGCAGTTCCCTCTGGGTAGTTGGGGTGACCAGGCCCAATACAGACTGAATGCGCTGTGGACTGACTTTCCTTTCCCCCTGAGTGAGCACAAAACCCAAGTAATCCACATGCTTCTTACACCATTGCATTTTTGTTTTGGACACCTTGTGTCCACATTCACAGAGCCAGTTTAACAGTGATATACCATCCTCCCGGCAGGCCTCCTCAGTTTGACTACAGAGCAGCAGATCATCTGCATACTGTAGCAGGACTGAACCATGGTGAGGGTGCCAGGGCCCCAATGTGGCCTGGAGTACAATGCTATACACAACAGGTGCGTCAATGAAGCCCTGGGGTAAACGACACCAGGTGAGTTGCTTGCCCTCAAAAACTGTGTCTGTGCATCCACTGGAATGCTAAAAAATGCATTTTTTAAATCAATTACCGAAAAAAATGCAGCATCTGCAGGGATAGCTGAAATGAGTGAGTTAATGTCAGATACAATGGGTGCTATAGGCACAATGAGTTGGTTAATTGCCCTAAGGTCTTGTACAAACCTTACACTGCCATCTGACTTAGCAACTGGGTTGACTGGTGTGCAGTAAGGTGAAATTACGTGTCTGAGAATGCCTTGTTGGAGAAACTGTTGTATCATTGGTCTAAGACCTTCAACCTTCTCTTGTGACAAGGGGTATTGCTTTTGATAGACAGGTTGTGTGTCAGGTTTCAGGGTTGCTCTATATGGTGTGCAAGGAATGAGGCCAGTGTCATAGGGACCCTCCGACCATAGAGCAGGGTTTACTTTGTCAAAATCAGGTGTAATGTCTGTTGCTTCCCACACCGGTAGGTGTGGGGACTCAACCTCCAGGCCACTGCCAGTGGGTGAAGGGAGAATGGAGATTTCGAGCCTGCTAAGAAGATCCCTTCCCAGAAGATTAATTGGACATTCAGGTATTACAGTGAAATTGTGTTTACCCATATATGTGCCTCCCGTGGTTCTGACACTAAGGGCATCTGTCAGGTAAGCATCTGTGGGTATCCCATTGATTCCCATTGAAGGAGCAGTCTTTACCAAATGACCATCGTACAGGTCGACACACAAAACACTAGTAGTTGCCCCGCTATCTACCAGGAAAGGGATTGCTCTCTTTCCTATAATCAAGGTTAGTAGCGGTGGGTCCTTCCAGTGTCTGGTGAGCTGGGCAAAGGCTGGGATACCCTCCTCCGGGCCCCGTCAGTGGGAGGGGTCCTGCCAGTCAACTCGGAATCGGACATGATCCTGAAAGGGGTTGTTGTGTGACTGTCGGGGATGATCCCGGGAGGGAGCCGGAGCTTGGGGCTGTCGGTGGTTTTGTGAGGGACAAGGGCAATCCCTTGCCCAGTGATCGTCCCTTCCACAGTTGAAGCAGGAGGTTTGTTTCCTGCTGGCAGAGTCAGGGGGGTGGGGTGGCCTGGCTTGTGGGTTTTGATATCGGGCTGGATTACGGGGTGGGCCAGTGGAGTGCTGCTGGCGTCTATCTCCCCGACCTCTCTGATTTTGGTAATTATGAGTTGGGGCATTCTGCAAGGGTTTTTTTAACATCAAAGCATCCTGCAGCTTCCTTTTCATATAAGTGCTTTTCAAATTCCTTAATATTATCAGAGGTCCAGGAAGAAACACCTTGCTTAACTGGGACCATAACAGATGGCAACAAGTTATTTACAAAGGTAGAAATTAGTAAATGGTCTGTATCTACAAGAGTGAGACCTGCATCTTCAGACCAACACTTTTTAAACCTCTTCCAGAACTCAGTGACAGTTTCAGTGGGCTTTTGTTTACATGCTACGGCAATGGGAAGAGAAGCCCGGGTTTTAAAAATCTCTTTCATATGGGTCTCAATTTCCTTCCACATCTCCGTTACACCGTCCCCAGTATTGAGAGGGTAGCGAACGGCATCGTTAAGGGTGGTAGGAGTGTTTATGGTGGGAATCTTTTTCCAATCCCACCCGTTGTAATGGTCTATAACCCCATCTATGATCAGCTTCATATCTTCTTGAGTATAGCTGCGTCCTGTGCAAGCCTTTTTCAAGTAAGCTATGCAGCCGTCAGGTGCAACAGTGGGTTTGGGACAGTTCTTAACAATTCTGTCTAAATCCTCTATTTCAATGGGTTTCTTTAACAACTGATCCCCTACTGTCATGAAGGGCAGGTGGGTGGCAACACCGAGGAAACCAGTGCCGGATCGCGTTGTGGAGGGGGTGAGAGGGTTGTCAGTAGCAATAGTTAAGTCAGCGTTGCGGCGGGAGACGGTTTGTCTGTTAGGAGTAGGGGCACTAGGGGCGGGGGTGGTTACGTCTATGTGGAGGGTACTGTCAGGGGGGGCTATTCCTCCTGAGCCTCCTTCTCCTTCCCCTTCCCCTCCTCCCCCTCCCCTTTGCATCGGCATTCGTGACAAAGCAACTGAGCCTCCTTCTCCTTCCCCTTCCCCTCCTCCCCCTCCCCTTTGCATCGGCATGCGTGACAAAGCAACTGCAGCTAAAAAATCTGTGTCTTTTAAGGAGGGGTATAGGGGACTGTAGGGCGGAGGAGAAGAGTTTTTCAGAAACTTGTTGCTTCTAAATTCCTCAGCTTTGTGTAGTCGGGAAGTTACAGATTTTATTCTACGCTGTTTCTGCTTGATATTTTTGTCATACCAATGAGGTGCTATCGTGAGCCATTGCTCTCCTCCAGCGCGCATATATGTCATGTCCCATTGTGGGTCATGATCATACCACGGCCAGGCTTCCTTGTCTCCCAGACAAAGCCCTTTGATCATGTCCATATAAAATGGATAATTAATACCATCACGGGGGAATGGGCTGGGGCTGCCAACTTTCTCTGTCCACCCCGCTAAGTTATCTACCCAAGGGTTAACTAGATAATAATCTGTGGTGGAGTTACGGGCTACATACTCCTTACATGTCTCTCCTGGTAAAGGTGGAGGATAAATGACTGTCTTACTCTGACCCCCTCCCATAGTAAAGAATACAATCTACACCAGCTTTCTACGCAATTTCTACAACAACTTATAACAACTGTCTATGCAATATCACAACAAAAATGCAGTTTACAAAAAAAACATTCTATGCAATTTCACAACAAAAATACGTTCTATGCAATTTCACAACAAAAAATGCAATTTAAAAACTTTCTATGCATGCATTAGCTAACACCAGTTAATTAGTCATTGACAATATCACAATATTATCTGTATAATGAGAACATGAAATCTTTTGACGGGTACGCTTACCATTCGTACAAGATGTCAGAAAAATACAGCGTTTTAAACAGGAAGCAAGAAAAGAGTTTTGAGTAAAGATATCTGGCAGACGAAAACTTACCAGCCGTCTGAACCAAATATAAGAACTTATCTCACTACAACATACAAGAATATATATATAGACGATCAGATCGAGGTATAATCTACGTTATGTATAGACCCCAGGTCTATATATTTTTTTTTAAGTATCCCAGATACTAACGTCTTTGGAGAATTGCGCTTGGACTCCTGGTCCTTTCTCAGACGTATCTTTAAGTCCCAGACATTAAAGATTCTATGGTATCCCTGATACCTGTTTTATGTTTTTTACATAAAACTTCGTAATATTAAGTCCCGGACTTAAATATTACCTTGTCACGTGTTCCCGGAACACTGACACGGATTCAGCTTCAGTGTATGACCGCAATCCTGTATGGCAAAGATAGACAATAAATTCTCTATTCTTACCATTCAGGGACGATCACTGAATTCCGGACATAGAGCCCCCAGTTGAAAGGATCCCTACCTCTCTTTGATTACCTCGATGTGATGGCCACTGACGTCAGTGAGAGCAATCCTTAACGTTACAGATAATACACGACACCATGTAGTTAAGAATCACTCTGTTTATTTAATAAATTACAGCGTACTATATAGAAGAGAAACATGGGTGTATACAATATGTGCAAGCATATGATTGGATAAATAGAAGTAGCATACGACATTACATGCGGGATATTTTAGTAACACACAGAAGTAACAGTTTTGATCTAGTATGTAATTGTCCTTGAAGATAAGACACACACAAGCCTTATATTATATGAACAGACAAAGGCATCTTGTAGAGAGTGCGTACGTGTCTATTCAAACACATAACAATTCATATAGCATGTTTAACCCTTCAGGGAGAGGGAAAGGAAGGGAGAGAAAAAGAGTGAAAGCCATGTATGTCCAAGTCAGCCTCCAGGTTCTAATTTAGAGAGATAGGAGGATCTTGTATGAATATTCTAATTTCATACCAGAGGGTCATACGGAAACATTTATGTATTTGCTGTCTGGTATCTATGGGTAAGGTGTCTATGTAACTTTCCCATATTGAAAAAAATTGTTCAGTTTGGGAATCCTTATGAAGCGTAGTTTCAGTCCATTCAAGTTTAAACATTTGAAATAATATTTCCTTAAACATGTTAAGTGATGGGGGTGTGGAAGAAATCCATTGTTGTAATATGCATTTTTTGGCTATCGAGGAGATAAACAATAGGAACTTTTTACATCCTATTGAAATTTTTGGAGTGTTTGGCAAGAAGCCGAGTATAGCCCATTCTGGTGTCAATGAGAGAAAATTCACCAAGTGATCCACTGTAAACTGTCGTATTGTTAACCAAAAACACTGGCTTGTGGGACATTCCCATAAGCAATGAGGCAGCTATCATTTTAACAGCTGCAGGTGTTACTGCCCATACACCACAGCCAGGTCCCTGGCTGCCGGCTCCGGGCTGCATGTGAGACCTTGCGAGAGTAGCGAGATCTTGCACGTGCGCACTGGAGCTGGTCGAGGGAGAGACACAGTGCATGAGGATTAGGCTGATGCGCTGTGGAGCACTGCCAGCAATCGCTGGAGGGGGGAGTGAGACCCGCTTGGCATTTGAGATGTTAATACATCTTGGCGCTGCTGCTTCCTGCTTTACCTCAGTAAAGAGGCGAAGCAGGAAGCGTTATACCCGCAGGGTGTGGCCAGAAAAAGGTCAAATATATTAAAATCAGAGGATTGTTCTTACCTGCCATCCTGAGGTTTTTCTACATCGCTTCTGATTGGCCACCAGCTTACTCAGAAGAGGAGGAAGGTAATAGGAGAATAGGGCAGAGGTGGCAGTAGGGATCATGTGGAAAAGTGTGATGTGAGGAAATACAGGGGAAAGATATTTTCAAGGGGTAAATTGTAGAAAATTGTGATTAATTTACATAATTAAAGAAGAAAAAGGAGACACTAGTGCAGTGGTTCTCAAACTTATTTGAATCACGGCGCCCTAAAGCATCAGAATTTATTTCACAGCACCCCTAGGACAAAAGTTTCTTATTGAGAAATTTAGAAATAAATATTAAATTAAGTAAATTGTGTTTAAATGTTATCCTTAGGTTCTGCTATGTGGTGAGGGACAAGATTCGCTTCTGTGTGTCCACATATTTTATGATTTGAAGCCAAAAGCAATGTTTTTGCCTATTACATTGACCATAAATCATTTTAATTGGTCATGGACCACCAAACCAGGGCACCCCTGCAAGTGTCCTAAGGCACCCCAGAGTGTCACGACACACAGTTTGAGAACCACTGCACTAGTGGGAATAAAGAAAGGACAGACAGAGAGACATGGGGGGGGGGGAGAAAGTTCTGGCAACAGCTAAAAAAAATGATCTGCTGAGTAAAGCTGGGTTCACACTGGAGCCACATGTCCCCTGACCTGCCGTCACGCTGACTTAGCGGCTGAATGCGTAAATCATACAACTTAACAATGGGTAACTCAATACGTCGGTCCTTGCATTACAGCTGGGTGGGCATTTGAATTTGCCCACCCAGGTGTGACGTCAGTCCCTGCAGCCAGCAAATGGGTGGGCAATAATTGGTTCCCCTTTGCTATGGTGAAACTCTGTACCAATGTGCTGCTGGGAGTGTGGACATCTGTAAAACCATTTGGGAAACAAGTTAATGCCTTCTATTGGACTTTTCCTCCTTAGCTGCAAACTGAAAGGACCAGCAGCTGGAGGACCATTGCTTGGTACGCAGAGTTTTGGACATATATGCTACGTAATTGGGAGACCTACATATGGATGCTAATCCTGCTGTCATCCAAGGCCTCTTCCTGGTCACCCACTACCTCACCCCAGTCACCCACTGCCTCGTCTGCTGTTACCCACTGCTTCTCCCACTGTCACCCATGGCCTCTCCCCAGTCACCCACTGCCTCTCCCACAGTCACTCACTACCTCGCCCCAGTCACCCACTGCCTGGTTCCAGTCACCCACTGCCTCTCCCACTGTCACCCATGGCCTCTCCCTATTCAGCAACTGCCTCTCCCAGTCACCCATGGCCTCTCCCCAGTCACCGACTACCTCTCCCACAGTCACCCATGGCCTCTCCCCAGTCACACACAGCCTATCCTATCATCTAATACTTCTCCCCAGTCACCTATGGCCTCTCCCAGTAGGGAGGGCCCACAGCATAATTGTGCAACTGGACCCACTGCCACTGATGGTGGTGACAGCTGCTCTAGCGGATGGAGGGCCAGGGACGGCGTTGATATAGGCAGGTACTTGCATTAGACCTGTATTTTTGGTGCATGGTAAATCGGTTGTGTCTATGTTGACTTCGTGTAAAGGACGTGGATGTGACAAAACGAGTGGGCAGGAGACCACTTCCGCCCTTACAACTCCTAAATGTTTTACTCGTTCTCCGTTCGTTTGGGGTATTTTTTTTTCTATGCAGCATTGGACGCTCGCCACACATCGGGCTCGATGTCTCGCTCCGCTCAGCTTCGCTCGCCACACTTTTCTATTCCAAATAGATTGTGACATGGACCCAGGGGGTTATGGGAAAGGTCCTCTGCACAAAGAGAATCTAGACGCTACCATGGTAAATCACCAGCATTGTGCATAACTCATAATTTATTACCAGTTATTTAGATAGCGCACACATATTCCGCAGCGATTTAGAGAATATTTGCCCATTCACATCAGTCCCTGCCCCAGTGCAGAATTAGGCCCCGTATTTGTGTAGCTTATAATAATAATAATATTATTTATATAGCACTCTTTCTCCAATAGGAGTCAAGGCGCTGTGTAGTCATTATGTAAAGTAACAGCATGCTGGGAACAGCAGTCGTGATGCCAGCTGCATAGGCTGTATGCAGGTATCACTATCAGTGTAGTGTAAAGTGATGCGGAGTCACTCTGTCACTGGTTCTCCAGCCTGGGAGCCATGCACAGGACACAACGCTGCACGAACTGGGGAGGCGGCACTGGTACAGTATACAATGACACCACCAGCGTCCTACTCTCCCTCCCGTCCCGGGCTGTTGTCGAAGTGTTGATAAAGAATGGACATCGAATTACCTATGTCTTCAAACAATCGATGTTGTCGATTTTATGCCAACTCTTTAATCTACCATCCCATCGAAAGTTTCGATGGTGGAATCCCAGCAATCATCCGATGTTGGGCTTCCGAGGTCCGCCCGGACTGGCAGCGCCTCAGCGATTAGAGCAGCCGCCGGTGACGTTACATAGGCAGACATCGCTTCAGCAGGCTGCAGCCAATCAGCGCGCAGCGTCAGGAAACAGCATACAGCGGCCGGCGCATAGCCCCGCCCCCTGCCCACACTGGCCCCGCCCAGCAATAGCAGCGCTGAACTGTTCCCCCCAATACAGAGAGCTCTGTGCGGGCGCAGCAGAGGGGTAACCGCGCCGCGTCCCGCCCGGTACAACGCTGACTTCTGCCGGTCGCCTCAAGCTCCGTAACACCGGGGGCCGCAGCCTGTCAGGGGGCGGGATCTAGCTGACAGAGTCTGGTCCCTGAGCCCCGCCCACTCCCGCCCCTCTCCTCTTTCTGCCTGCAAAAGTGGTCAGAGGGGAAGGTGACAGATAGCATCTACCGTGACAGATACCCCAGACACACTCACACTCACTGCAGCAGCAACACATCCCCCAGCATCTACAGGTATGTAATGCAATGCTTCTATCTATCTATCGAGAGAGAGAGAGAGAGAGAGAGAGAGAGAGAGAGAGAGAGAGAGAGAGAGAGAGAGAGAGTGTGTGTGTGTGTGTGTGTGTGTGTGTGTGTGTGTGTAAATAACTGGTAATAAATAATAATATATAATGCACAGATTATATAGCCTAGTATAGACACATCACACACAGGGGCAGAACATTTGTATGGCCTGCATGTATTACACATGCCTCTTTGTCCCTATTTGCATTACAGTTTCATAGTAGAGATCAAAGTAGAGTATACAAATTGTAGCATGTACAGTATCTCTCCTTATACTAATAACCTGTAACAACTTATCTAATGGAACAAGTCTCTGCAGTCTAATAAATTACCCCAGGTACCTGCTACAAATGTATGTAATCTATCTATCTATCTATCTATCTATCTATCTATCTATCTATCTATCTATCTATCTATCTATCTATATCTATCTAGCAGCAGCAGCAATGAGGGCGGCACTGGGAGACGTAGCAAGTCAGTTCAAGAAAAAAGTGCTTTAATTAATCTACGTTTCGGGGACACAGCCCCTTCGTCAGGATACAGTATTAGACAATATTCAGTGTTGAAATACCTGTGCATAAAGAGGTTTCTCACCGCCATCAGCCGTCGCGCCGCCGGTGAGAAACCTCTTTATGCACAGGTATTTAAACACTGAATATTGTCTAATACTGTATCCTGACGAAGAGGCTGTGTCCCCGAAACGTAGATTCATTAAAGCACTTTTTTCTTCAACTGACTTGCTACGTCTCCCAGTGCCGCCCTCATTGCTGCTGCTGTATAGGGGATTGTATCCAGGAGGTGAAGGAACGGGGCAAGTATCCTACAACGCTGGGGAGCGTAAGGAGTGCCGGGTCATACTGCATGGTATCTATCTATTTATCTATCTACACATTAGGGGACATATGTAATAGGGTCCGATCTCTGACACTTTTATTTTAAACCATGCCCCTTTAAAAAAAAAAAAAAGACGGCCGAGATCGGCCGGCATTCCCTAACCTCCGGCAAACTCGGGCCCTATTACGTACGCCCGCTATACTCCACAAGGGTAGGTAGCCAGCACAAGGTCAGGGGAAGAAAACCCCCCATTATAAATGGATAGTGTCATTCTTTGTATTTCTGCCTGCTCTAATATTGTATAATATTAGATAATTATAGGCGCTTCATTCAATATGGTGTGCGGTCAGCATGCCGCTGGTCGTCATTCCCGGCTCTCATAATACTGACGCCGGGATCACAACTGGGTTACCATACTGCCACCGATACACTGGCGGGGTAGGTGATTCCCGCTTTATGGGTGACCACGACACCCATAGAGGGAGAATAGACCGCAAGGGGCTTCGTTGCGCTCGCCCCCTGCCGGCATTCCACTGCTCGGGATGCTGATGTCGGTATGGTGACATTCGGCATCCCGTGCAGCGTGATACCATATGGATCCCTTCAATACTCTTCAAAGCTTTATATCAGGGAGATTTCATATGCGGTTCTCCAGCTGTTGTGGAACTACACATCCCAGTATGGTTTAGCTTGCCCGAATATCAGAACTGTGGCAGGGCATGCTGGGATGTGCAGTTCCACAGAAGCTGGATGGCTGCATGTCGAGTACCACTTACCTAGATAGTTTTTATATTAAGATTTCTCTATTTTCTTTCTGTATCCAGAACTGGTTCTTAGAATCAACAATGATGCAAAATAATAAAATGGTTTCGGTACCGCATACTGGGGGTCATCAATGTGATATGACCGCAGTAACCCTGGTGGCAGGTCCCGTCATGTGCGGCCGCCGAATGCGATCTGATCGCATTGGCCGCCAACGCCTCTGTCTGATTGACAGGCAGAGGCATTCGCGGAGGGCAGCGACGGAGCATTGCGGGGTGGCGCAGGGAAAACGGGGGCGGTGGCAGTTTCTGTGCAGCTGCGTGACATGTCACGCAGCCCCTTCGATGAGAAATATGACAGCTGACCTCCTGCATACGTAGCCTAGCTGCGGCTGCAGGAGGTTGTCCACAGTTGTTGCAACGCGACCGCAATTAAATTGCAGACACAGCTGCTGAGCAGGCCATTCTGCGCGCTGGGCGTCCCCCAGCATGCAAAAGAACAGATTGCAGATTCTGCTTTTTAGATTCTGCCGTCCGTACTTAATAACCCCCACTGTTGATACGGTCAGAAATTAGCTCTCTGTGTGTGTGTATATTCTATATACTGTAAGTGTGCATTCTTTATTTCCTAGGTGAGCATGTTGAGTCTGTGGCAGGCAGGGGGCGCCCTGCTGGATGAGGCAGTAGGGGGCAGTATAGCCTCTATGGTGCTACTTCCCTGCGCCTTTCTCCTTGCTTTGGCCTACCTGTCCAAACAGGCCTTCAAGCACCTGCAGTCCGTCGACACTGATAACGTGGTAAGTTTGCAATGGTGAGATAACTGACTATTATTTGCAGGCGGGTAATAATACCTATATATACCTACATTCTATGCATAGTCCACATGAGGTCAGGATTGGTTACAAATCCTCCTAGACACTAGTTCACGTAAAAAGAACAAGTCTAAATTGCCGTCTCGATCACCAGATGACCAGGTCTTGAATGTCCCCATATTGTCCTTCATCCAACCTGGTTTGAAATAACGCCTGACCAGGCTGCAGTGTCAGATCAAATTGGTCAGAAAAGACCCAACTGGTTGAATGGATCTCAACAAATATGACCAGTTTTTATAAAAAAAAGGGCGAAAGGAGATTTAATTTGCAGTCATTATGGATGACTTTGATTTCACACACGCAGACAGGAGCTAAGCCGCCCCAGCCGGTGGCATCTGCTTGAGACACCTGGTTCACGCCGCCGCCTGTCTTTCTCCCACACTAGTTTCTTAAATCGATTGTGCTTACAAGGTCTTGAGGAGATTGTGTGAAGAGACCGGTGAAACCAGATGTGTAATTATCCGGCATATTAAATCATGTTGCACCTGGATTCAGTTTAGTGCAGACCTGATTTCCCAACATATCACAAAGCTGGTAACTTGAAGGAATGAGGGGGAGAACGGGGCTTCCTATCCTTCTATTGTTACACATGTCCTTGTCACCAAAGAACGATATAATTGGATACTTTGAGACGGTTTCTCATTGTAACATCCCCTCTCTCCGCTTTCAAGATCTACAGAGCAGGTAGTTAAACGTTATACTGTCTGACCATCTATCTGTGACCTTACTTACAAACCAGGCAAATGTAATAGGCATACTAATCAAAGTACCACGTCAGAACTTTAGAATGTCTGTATTACTGGGATTTGTTACCAACTGACACGAGTGCTTTAACATTTTACATTTTTGTTTGATACTTATTCTTTGTAGAACTCGTTTATGGTGAATATATGTGGAAGTTACTTTATTTCTAATAAGTACTTGATCTTATACACACTGCTTCTGTATGACGTAGACTTATCTGGGGAAATGGGGGAATGAATGTGGCTATGCAAGAAACAACAGAATTGACAGTGTTTTATTTTTCTAACTCCACAGAAATACCCTCCGTACATTTCATCGTCTATTCCTTTTCTGGGACATGCCATATCTTTCGGGAAGAGTCCAATCGAATTTTTAGAACATGCCTATGAAAAGGTGGGTTTGTTTGTTACATGTACTTTTCTCTCGCATGAAGATATGTATTGCTATTTTGTAGTAATTATCAAAGAAAGAAAATCCTTTGTATTGGCTATGTACTCATGAGATGCTGTACATTCTGCTGGGGAAGAACACCATATGTGGTGGATAGTGATCTATCGGATCTGCGGACGGTGTGTTCAGTACTCAGGCTGACCAAACATGTAGCTTCCTAAGCCCAAGTTCCATCCAGAGATTGTTTCGGGGCCATGGGTATTGTCCACACAGGCGTCAGACCATACCTTCCAACATGACCTTCTCCAGGAGGGACAGAAAGCTTTGCTCCTGGACTTCCCTCTTAATTTATTTTCTCTTTCATCCACTAGGGGACACTGGAGTCTTATACAGTAGGGGTGTGAAGCTTGCAACCGGAGGTGTGGCACAATCTAAAATTAGCATTGTCTGCACAGCCGGTTCCTCCCCCTTCACATCCCTCATCCCTCAGTTTGAAAAATTGTGCCTAGGAGGTAACAGGCACTGAAGGGAGCTCCTGCTCCATTACAGAAAACTCAGGCTGCGTCAACCTAATGAAAAGGGGGACAAAAGCCTTTGGATTAGAGAGACAATGATCCCAGATAAAGGGATCTGCATCTCTCTATGGAAAATCCGGAGCACAGAGTCAGCATTTCCAGGGCAGTGAGTACTGGTGGTTAATATGGGCCTTAGCTAGAAGGGCAGAGGCTATTAGCAGACTCCTTCCAATTCCCACATGAGGGTTAAGAATATTATTAGAGTTATTATTATTATTATCTGGCCAGTGTGCACGCTGCTGCCTCCAGGCTTCCTGTAACTTAAGTCCTGGCATGCTAGCAGCGCAGCGCCGCTCCCCCGCCGCTCCCCCTTCTTTAATATACACAGCGTGGGCTCAAACTGGCCGGCTTCCACTCTGAATGTCAGCTCCCGCGCCCCCCCCTTCCTCTACATCGAAGGGAGACACATCGCGGCTGTCAGTGGCGGCATCCTCACATACAGTGGGGAAGCGCACTGACCTCTCGCCGCACGTTGAAATGCTCTCTCACCCACTCCCGTCGCCAGCGGAGGGCTGACGGAGACACATTGCGGCTCTCAGCGGCGGCATCCTCACATACAGCGGAAAGCGCGCTGACCTCCCGCCGCACGCTGAAATGGTCTCTTGCCCTCTCCCGCCAGAAGCGTAGGGAGACACAGCACGCCTGTCACAACATCACTACGGGGTGCTTGGGAAGTGCGTCCACCTCACCGCCCGCTCAGATTGTCTCTAGTCCCTTCCCGCCGCCAGCGGAGGGCTGAGGGTGACGACAAAGGGGGAAAGAAATAGAAACTGACCCTCTTGCTAGTAAATCCGGCCTGGGTAGCCATAAAGGGGAGAGAGTGACCCTAGGAAGGACCCAGAGAGCTTTCGTAATATATATTTCTCTAACGTCCTAGTGGATGCTGGGGACTCCGTAAGGACCATGGGGATAGACGGGCTCCGCAGGAGACATGGGCACTTTAAGAAAGAATTTAGGATCTGGTGTGCTCTGGCTCCCCCCTCTATGCCCCTCCTCCAGACCTCAGTTTGATACTGTGCCAGAGCGAGCTGGGTGCTTTTCAGTGAGCTCTCCTGAGTTTGCTGAGAGAAAGTATTTTGTTAGGTTTTTTATTTTCAGGGAGCTCTGCTGGCAACAGACTCCCTGCATCGTGGGACTGAGGGGAGAGAAGCAGCCCTACTCTCTGAAGCTAGGTCCTGCTTCTTAGGCTACTGGACACCACTAACTCCAGATGGATCGTACGCAGGATCTCACCCTCACCGTCCGATCCCAGAGCTGCGCCGCCGTCCCCCTTTGCAGAGCCGGAAGACAGAAGCCGGGTGAGTATGAGAAGCAAGAAAACTTCGAAATCGGCGGCAGAAGACTCCGTTCTTCACTGAGGTAACGCACAGCACTGCAGCTGTGCGCCATTGCTCCCACACACCTCACATACTCCGGTCACTGTAAGGGTGCAGGGCGCAGGGGGGGGCGCCCTGGGCAGCATTTGGAACCTCTTTTTGGCAAAAGTACACATATATACAGTTGGGCACTGTATATATGCATGAGCCCCCGCCAAGAAAATGCATATTTCTCTGACGTCCTAAGTGGATGCTGGGACTCCGTAAGGACCATGGGGAATAGCGGCTCCGCAGGAGACTGGGCACAACTAAAAGAAAGCTTTAGACTACTGGTGTGCACTGGCTCCTCCCACTATGACCCTCCTCCAGACTTTAGTTAGAATCATGTGCCCGGCTGAGCTGGATGCACACTAGGGGCTCTCCTGAGCTCCTAGAAAGAAAGTATATTTTAGGTTTTTTATTTTACAGTGAGATCTGCTGGCAACAGACTCACTGCAGCGAGGGTCTAAGGGGAGAAGAAGCGAACCTACCTAACTGGTGGTAGTTTGGGTTTCTTAGGCTACTGGACACCATTAGCTCCAGAGGGATCGACAGCAGGACCCGACCTTGGTGTTCGTTCCCGGAGCCGCGCCGCCGGCCCCCTTACAGAGCCAGAAGCAAGAAGTGTTCCGGAAAATCGGCGGCAGAAGACTTCTGTCTTCAACAAGGTAGCGCACAGCACTGCAGCTGTGCGCCATTGCTCCTCATGCACACCTCACACTCCGGTCACTGATGGGTGCAGGGCGCTAGGGGGGGGGCGCCCTGAGGGCAATATAAGACACCTTGGCTGGCAAATCTACACCATATATAGTCAGGAAGGCTATATAGGTGTAAAAATACCCCTGCCAGAATTCCAGAAAAAGCGGGAGAAGTCCGCCGGAAAAGGGGCGGGGCCATCTCCCTCAGCACACTGGCGCCATTTTTCCCTCACAGCTCCGCTGGAAGGACGCTCCCTGGCTCTCCCCTGCAGTGTCAAGCTGCATAAGGGTAAAAAAGAGAGGGGGGGCACTAAATTTAGGCGCAGTATATATAATATAAGCAGCTATAAGGGAAAAAACACTCATTTATAGTGGGATCCCTGTGTTATATAGCGCTCTGGTGTGTGCTGGCATACTCTCTCTCTGTCTCCCCAAAGGGCTTTGTGGGGTCCTGTCCTCTGTCAGAGCATTCCCTGTGTGTATGCGGTGTGTCGGTACGACTGTGTCGACATGTTTGATGAGGAGGCTTATGTGGAGGCGGAGCAGATGCCGATAAATGTGATGTCACCCCCTGCGGGGTCGACACCTGAGTGGATGGTGCTGTGGAAGGAATTACGCGACAGTGTCGACTCCTTGCATAAAAGGTTTGACGACATACCAAATGTGGGACAGCCGGCTTCTCAGCCTGTGCCTGCCCAGGCGTCTCAAAAGCCATCAGGGGCTCTAAAACGCCCGCTACCTCAGATGGCAGACACAGATGTCGACACGGATACTGACTCCAGTGTCGACGACGATGAGACTAATGTAACTTCCAGTAGAGCCACACGTTACATGATTGAGGCAATGAAAAATGTGTTGCACATTTCTGATGTTACCCCCGGTACCACAAAAAAGGGTATTATGTTTGGAGAGAAAAAACTACCAGTAGCTTTTCCTCCATCTGAAGAGTTAAATGAAGTGTGTGAAGAAGCGTGGGCTTCCCCTGATAAGAAACTGGTAATTTCTAAGAGGTTACTAATGGCGTACCCTTTCCCGCCAGAGGAAAGGTCACGTTGGAAAACATCCCCTAGGGTGGATAAAGCGCTCACACGCTTGTCAAAGAAGGTGGAACTACCGTCTCCGGATACGGCCGCCCTAAAGGAATCTGCTGATAGAAAGCAGGAGGCTATCCTGAAGTCTATATACACACACACAGGTGTTATACTGAGACCAGCTATTGCTTCAGCATGGATGTGCAGGGCTGCAGCTGCGTGGTCAGATTCCCTGTCGGAAAGTATTGATACCCTACACAGGGACACTATATTGCTAACCGTAGAGCATATTAAAGACGCACTTTTATACATGAGGGATGCACAGAGGGATATTTGCCGGCTGGCATCTAAAATAAGTGCATTGTCCATTTCTGCCAGGAGAGGGTTATGGGCTCGGCAGTGGACAGGAGATGCAGATTCTAAAAGGCACATGGAAGTTCTGCCTTATAAGGGTGAGGAGTTGTTCGGGGATGGTCTCTCGGACCTAGTTTCCACAGCAACAGCTGGGAAGTCTACATTTTTACCCCATGTTCCCTCACAGCCAAAGAAAGCACCGTATTATCAGGTACAGTCCTTTTTGCCCAATAGGGGCAAGCGGGTTAGGGGCGCGTCCTTTCTGCCCAGAGGCAGAGGTAGAGGGAAAAAGCTGCAGCATACAGCCAGTTCCCAGGAGCAAAAGTCCTCCCCCGCTTCTTCTAAGTCCACAGCATGACGCTGGGGCTCCACAGGCGGAGCCAGGTACGGTGGGGGCCCGTCTCAAATATTTCAGCAATCAGTGGGCTCGCTCACGGGTGGATCCCTGGATCTTTCAAGTAGTATCTCAGGGGTACAAGCTGGAATTCGAGACGTCTCCCCCCCGCCGTTTCCTCAAATCTGCCTTACCAACCACTCCCTCAGGCAGGGAGGCAGTGTTACAGGCAATTCACAAGCTGTATTCACAACAGGTGATAGTAAAGGTGCCCCTACTTCAACAAGGACGGGGTTACTATTCCACAATGTTTGTGGTACCGAAACCGGACGGTTCGGTGAGACCCATTTTAAATTTGAAATCCTTGAACACATATATAAAAAAATTCAAGTTCAAGATGGAATCGCTCAGGGCGGTTATTGCAAGCCTGGACGAGGGGGATTACATGGTATCACTGGACATCAAGGATGCTTACCTGCATGTCCCCATTTACCATCCTCACCAGGAGTACCTCATATTTGTGGTACAGGATTGTCATTACCAATTCCAGACGTTGCCGTTCGGTCTATCCACGGCTCCGAGGGTCTTTACCAAGGTAATGGCCGAAATGATGATACTCCTTCGAAAGAAGGGAGTTTTAATTATCCCGTACTTGGACGATCTCCTGATAAAGGCGAGGTCCAGGGAGCAGTTGTTGGTCGGGGTAGCACTATCTTGGGAGGTGCTACAACAGCACGGCTGGATTCTAAATATTCCAAAGTCACAGCTGGTCCCTACGACACGTCTACTGTTCCTGGGGATGGTTCTGGACACAGAACAGAAAAAAGTGTTTCTCCCGGAGGAGAAGGCCAAGGAGCTGTCATCTCTAGTCAGAGGCCTCCTAAAACCAAAACAGGTGTCGGTGCATCACTGCACGCAGATCCTAGGAAAGATTGTAGCTTCCTACGAAGCAATTCCATTCGGCAGGTTCCATGCAAGAACCTTTCAGTGGGACCTGTTGGACAAGTGGTCCGGATCGCATCTTCAGATGCATCGGCTGATAACCCTGTCTCCAAGGACCAAGGGTGTCTCTGCTGTGGTGGCTGCAGAGTGCTCATCTTCAAGAGGGCCGCAGATTCGGCATACAGGACTGGGTCCTGGTGACCACGGATGCCAGCCTTCGAGGCTGGGGGGCAGTCACACAGGGAAGAAACTTCCAAGGACTATGGTCAAGTCAGGAGACTTCCCTGCACATAAATATTCTGGAACTGAGGGCCATTTACAATGCCCTAACTCAGGCAAAACCCCTGCTTCAAAACCAGCCGGTACTGATCCAGTCAGACAACATCACGGCGGTCGCCCATGTAAACCGACAGGGCGGCACGAGAAGCAGGACGGCGATGGCAGTAGCCACAAGGATTCTCCGATGGGCGGAAAATCACGTGTTAGCACTGTCAGCAGTGTTCATTCCGGGAGTGGACAACTGGGAAGCAGACTTCCTCAGCAGGCACGACCTCCACCCGGGAGAGTGGGGACTTCATCCAGTAGTCTTCCAACTGATTGTAAACCGTTGGGAAAGGCCACAGGTGGACATGATGGCGTCCCGCCTAAACAAAAAGCTAGAAAAGTATTGCGCCAGGTCAAGAGACCCGCAGGCGATATATGTGGACGCTCTTGTGACACCGTGGGTGTACCGGTCGGTTTATGTGTTCCCTCCTCTTCCTCTCATACCAAAGGTACTGAGGATAATAAGGAGAAGAGGAGTAAGAACTATACTCATTGTTCCGGATTGGCCAAGAAGAGCTTGGTACCCGGAACTTCAAGAAATTATCTCAGAGGACCCATGGCCTCTGCCGCTCAGACAGGACCTGCTGCAGCAGGGGCCCTGTCTGTTCCAAGACTTACCGCGGCTGCGTTTAACGGCATGGTGGTTGAACACCGGATCCTGAAGGAAAAGGGCATTCCGGAGGAAGTCATTCCTACGCTGATTAAAGCTAGGAAAGAAGTAACTGCAAACCATTATCACCGCATATGGCGAAAATATGTTGCGTGGTGTGAGGCCAGGAAGGCCCCAACGGAAGAATTTCAGCTGGGCCGTTTCCTGCACTTTCTACAGTCAGGGGTGACTATGGGCCTAAAATTGGGTTCCATTAAGGTCCAGATTTCGGCTCTATCGATTTTCTTCCAGAGAGAACTGGCTTCACTACCTGAAGTTCAAACTTTTGTTAAGGGAGTGCTGCATATTCAGCCCCCTTTTGTGCCTCCAGTGGCACCTTGGGATCTCAACGTGGTGTTGGATTTCCTAAAGTCACATTGGTTTGAGCCACTTAAGACTGTGGAATTGAAATATCTCACGTGGAAAGTGGTCATGTTGTTGGCCTTGGCTTCGGCCAGGCGTGTATCAGAATTGGCGGCTATGTCATGTAAAAGACCTTATCTGATTTTCCATATGGATAGGGCAGAATTGAGGACTCGTCCCCAATTTCTCCCTAAGGTGGTATCAGCCTTTCATCTGAACCAACCTATCGTGGTGCCTGCGGCTACTAAAGACTTGGAGGCTTCCAAGTTGTTGGACGTAGTCAGGGCCCTGAAAATTTATGTTTCCAGGACAGCTGGAGTCAGAAAGACTGACTCGCTATTTATCCTGTATGCGCCCAACAAGTTGGGTGCACCTGCTTCAAAGCAGACTATTGCTCGCTGGATCTGTAGTACGATTCAGCTTGCACATTCTGCGGCTGGACTGCCGCATCCTAAATCAGTAAAAGCCCATTCCACGAGGAAGGTGGGCTCTTCTTGGGCGGCTGCCCGAGGGGTCTCGGCTCTACAACTTTGCCGAGCAGCTACTTGGTCGGGGTCAAACACATTTGCTAAATTCTACAAGTTTGACACCCTGGCTGAGGAGGACCTTGAGTTTGCCCATTCGGTGCTGCAGAGTCATCCGCACTCTCCCGCCCGTTTGGGAGCTTTGGTATAATCCCCATGGTCCTTACGGAGTCCCAGCATCCACTTAGGACGTCAGAGAAAATAAGAATTTACTCACCGGTAATTCTATTTCTCGTAGTCCGTAGTGGATGCTGGGCGCCCATCCCAAGTGCGGATTGTCTGCAATACTTGTATATAGTTATTGTTTAACTAAAGGGTTATTGTTGAGCCATCTGTTGAGAGGCTCAGTTGTTATCATACTGTTAACTGGGTATTGTATCACGAGTTATACGGTGTGATTGGTGTGGCTGGTATGAGTCTTACCCGGGATTCAAAATCCTTCCTTATTGTGTCAGCTCTTCCGGGCACAGTATCCTAACTGAAGTCTGGAGGAGGGTCATAGTGGGAGGAGCTAGTGCACACCAGTAGTCTAAAGCTTTCTTTTAGTTGTGCCCAGTCTCCTGCGGAGCCGCTATTCCCCATGGTCATTACGGAGTCCCAGCATCCACTACGGACTACGAGAAATAGAATTACCGGTGAGTAAATTCTTATTTTAAGCGGGACAGAAGCCCGCCGTCGAGGGGCGGGGCTTCTTCCTCAGCACTCACCAGCGCCATTTTTTCTCCACAGCTTAGCTGAGAGGAAGCTCCCCAGGCTCTCCCCTGCAGATACACGGTAGAAGAGGGTAAAAAGAGAGGGGGGGCACATAATCAATAAAAACAGCAGCTACTGGGTTAACATTAAGTTACTGTGTTATTCCTGGGTTATATAGCGCTGGGGTGTGTGCTGGCATACTCTCTCTCTGTCTCTCCAAAGGGCCTTGTGGGGGAACTGTCTTCGAAAAGGGCATTCCCTGTGTGTGTGGTGTGTCGGTACGCTTGTGTCGACATGTTTGACGAGGAAGGCTATGTGGAAGCAGAGCGGGAGCAAATGAATGTGGTGTCTCCGCCGACGGCGCCGACACCTGATTGGATGGATATGTGGAAGGTTTTAAATGATAATGTTAATTCCTTGCATAAAAGGTTATAAAAAGCTGTAGCCTCAGGACAGTCAGGGTCTAAGCCCATGCCTGATCCTATATCGCAGAGGTCGTCAGGGTCTCAGAAGCGCCCACTATCCCAAATTGTTGACACAGATACCGACAAGGATTCTGACTCCAGTGTTGGTTACGATGATGCAAAGTTACAGCCTAAATTAGCTAAATCCATCCGTTATATGATTATAGCAATTAAGGATGTGTTGCACATCACAGAGGAAACCCCAGTCCCTGACAAGAGGGTACATATGTATGGGGAAAAGAAGCCGGAGGTAACCTTTCCCCCCTCACACGAGCTAAATGAGTTATGTGAAAAGGCTTGGGAATCTCCAGATAGAAAACTGCAGATCTCCAAAAGGATTCTTATCGCGTATCCTTTCCCGCCAACGGACAAGTTACGCTGGGAATCCTCCCCTAGGGTAGACAAAGCTTTAACACGCTTATCCAAGAAGGTAGCCCTGCCATCACAGGATACGGCTACCCTCAAAGATGCTGCGGATCGCAAACAGGAGGTTACCCTGAAGTCCATTTATACACATTCAGGTACCTTACTGAGGCCGGCAATCGCGTCGGCCTGGTTGTGTAGTGCTGTAGCAGCATGGACGGATACCTTATCTGAGGAAATTGATACCTTAGACAAGGATACTATATTGTTGATCTTGGGGCATATTAAAGACGCTGTCCTATATATGAGAGATGCTCAAAGAGACATTAGTCTACTGGGTTCTAGAATAAATGCTATGTCGATTTCTGCCAGAAGGGTCCTGTGGACTCGGCAATGGACAGGTGATGCCGACTCAAAAAGGCATATGGAGGTTTTACCTTACAAGGGTGAGGAATTATTTGGGGAGGGTCTCTCGGACCTGGTCTCCACAGCTACGGCTGGAAAGTAAAATGTTTTGCCATATGTTTCCTCACAGCCTAAGAGAGCACCGTATTATCAAATGCGTCCTTTCTTGCCAGAGGCAGGGGCAGAGGAAAGAAGCTGCACAACACAGCTAGTTCCCAGGAACAGAAGTCCTCCCCGGCTTCCACTAAATCCACCACAGACCGCTGGGGCTCCACAGGCGGAGCTAGGCCCGGTGGGGGCACGTCTTCGAAATTTCAGCCACAGGTGGGTTCACTCCCAGTTGGATCCCTGGGCAATAGATATTGTGTCTCAGGGATACAAGCTGGAATTCGAAGAGATGCCCCCTCACCGATACCTCAAATCGTCCCTGCCAGTTTCCCCCCACGAGAGGGAAATAGTGTTAACTGCAATTCAGAAATTGTATCTTCAACAGGTGGTGGTCAAGGTTCCCCTCCTTCAACAAGGAAGGGGTTATTATTCGACCATGTTTGTAGTCCCGAAAACCGGACGGTTCGGTCACACCCATATTGAATTTAAAATCCCTGAACATGTACCTGAGAGGTTTCAAGTTCAAGATGGAATCGCTGAGAGCGGTCATTGCAAGCCTGGAAGGGGGGGATTTTATGGTGTCTCTGGACATAAAGGATGCGTACCTTCATGTCCCCATTTATCCACCTCATCAGGCGTACCTCAGATTTGTCGTACAGGATTGTCATTACCAATTTCAGACGTTGCCGTTTGGTCTCTCCACAGCTCCGAGAATATTTACCAAGGTAATGGCGGAAATGATGGTGCTCCTGCGGAAGCAAGGGGTCACAATTATCCCATACTTGGACGATCTCCTCATAAAAGCGAGATCAAGAGAGCAGTTGCTGATCAGCGTAGCACTTTCTCTGGAAGTGTAACGGCAACACGGCTGGATTCTAAATATTCCAAAGTCGCAGTTCCTGCGACTCGTCTGCCTTTCCTAGGCATGATTCTAGACACAGACCAGAAAAGGGTTTATCTCCCGATAGAGAAAGCTCAGGAACTCATGACACTGGTCAGGAACCTATTAAAACCAAAACAGGTGTCAGTGCATCACTGCACTCGAGTCCTGAGAAAAATGGTGGCATCATACGAGGCCATTCCCTTCGGCAGGTTCCATGCAAGGACCTTTCAATGGGACTTACTGTACAAGTGGTCCGGATCACATCTTCAGATGCATCGGTTAATCACCCTATCCCCAGGGCCAGGGTGTCTCTCCTGTGGTGGCTGCAGAGTGCTCACCTTCTCGAGGGCCGCAGATTCGGCATTCAGGACTGGGTCCTGGTGACCACGGATGCAAGCCTCCGAGGGTGGGGAGCAGTCACACAGGGAAGAAATTTCCAAGGTCTGTGGTCAAGTCAGGCGACTTGCCTTCACATCAACATCCTGGAACTAAGGGCCATATACAACGCCCTACGTCAAGTGGAGACCTGCTTCGCGACCAACCGGTTCTGATTAAGTCAGACAACACCACCGCAGTGGCTCATCTAAACCGACAAGGCGGCACAAGGAGCAGGGTGGCGATGGCGGAAGCCACCAGAATTTTTCGCTGGGCTGAAAATGGGAGTGGACAACTGGGAAGCAGACTTCCTCAGCAGACACGACCTCCACCCGGGAGAGTGGGGGCTTCATCAGGAAGTCTTCGCATAGATTGCAAGTCGGTGGGTACTGCCACAGGTGGACATGATGGCATCCCGCCTCAACAAAAAACTACAGAGGTATTGCGCCAGGTCAAGAGACCCTCAGGCGATAGCTGTAGACGCCCTGGTGAGACCGTGGGTGTTCCAGTCGGTCTATGTATTTCCTCCTCTTCCTCTCATACCCAAGGTGCTGAGGATAATAAGAAAAAGAGGAGTGAGAACAATACTCATTGTTCCAGTTTGGCCACGAAGGACTTGGCATCCAGATCTGCAGGAAATGCTCACAGAGGACCCGTGGCCTCTTCCTCTAAGACAGGACTTGTTGCAACAGGGGCCCTGTCTGTTCCAAGACTTACCGCGGCTGCGTTTGACGGCATGGCGGTTGAACGCCGGATCCTAGCAGAGAAGGGCATTCCGGATGAGGTCATTACTACGCTGATAAAGGCTAGGAAGGACGTGACAGCTCAACATTATCACCGTATATGGCCAAAATATGTTGCTTGGTGTGAGGCCGGGAATGCCCCTACGGAGGAATTCCAGCTGGGCCGTTTCCTTCACTTCCTACAGTCAGGAGTGAATTTGGGCCTAAAATTGGGTTCCATTAAGGTCCAGATTTCGGCCCTATCCATTTTCTTTCAAAAGAAATTGGCTTCTCTACCTGAAGTTCAGACGTTTGTAAAGGGAGTGCTGCATATTCAGCTCCCTTTTGTGCCTCCAGTGGCACCTTGGGATCTTAACGTGGTGTTGAGTTTCCTGAAATCCCACTGGTTTGAGCCACTCAAAACGGTGGAGTTGAAATATCTCACGTGGAAGGTGGTCATGCTGTTAGCCTTGGCTTCGGCTAGGCATGTGTCAGAGTTGGCGGCTTTGTCACATAAAAGCCCCTATCTGGTTTTCCATGCGGATAGAGCAGAATTGCGGACCTGTCCACAATTTCTGCCGAAAGTGGTTTCATCCTTTCATATAAACCAACCTATTGTGGTGCCTGTGGCTGCTACTGACTTGGAGGATTCTGAGTTGCTTGATGTGGTCAGGGCTTTGAAGGTTTATGTAGCCAGAACGGCTAGAGTCAGAAAAACAGTCTTTGTTTATCCTGTATGCTTCCAACAAGCTGGGTGCTCCTGCTTCAAAGCAAACTATTGCTCGCTGGATCTGTAGCACGATTCAGCAGGCTCATTCTGCGGATGGATTGCCGCTGCCAAAATCAGTTAAGGCCCATTCCACTAGGAAGGTGGGCTCTTCTTGGGCGGCTGCCCGAGGGGTCTCGGCATTACAGCTTTGCCGAGCGGCTACTTGGTCAGGTTCAAACACTTTTGCAAAGTTCTACAAGTTTGATACCCTGGCTGAGGAGGACCCTGTGTTTGCTCAATCGGTGCTGCAGAGTCATCCGCACTCTCCCGCCCGTTTGGGAGCTTTGGTATAATCCCCATGGTCCTTACGGAGTCCCCAGCATCCACTAGGACGTTAGAGAAAATAAGATTTTACTTACCGGTAAATCTATTTCTCGTAGTCCGTAGTGGATGCTGGGCATCCGTCCCAAGTGCGGAATTCTTCTGCAATACTTGTATATAGTTATTGCTTCAATAAGGGTTATGTTATGGTTGCATCAAGGTTGACCTGATGCTCTGTTGTTGTTCATACTGTTAACTGGGTAAATTTATCACAAGTTATACGGTGTGATTGGTGTGGCTGGTATGAATCTTGCCCTTAGATTTACAAAAATCCTTTCCTCGTACTGTTCATCTCCTCTGGGCACAGTTTCTCTAACTGAGGTCTGGAGGAGGGACAGCTTTCTTAAAGTGCCCTATCTCCTGCGGAGCCCGTCTAATCCCCATGGTCCTTACGGAGTCCCCAGCATCCTCTACGGACTACGAGAAATAGATTTACCGGTAAGTAAAATCTTATTATTTATATATATATATATATATATATATATAAATAAAAAAGGAAGAATAATTGCGCAATACTTCAATCCGTTCAATGCACTTAGGATAGTCCAGTATTTATATGATCCTGCTTCTTTATATCCTCCGCTGCTTCCTCCAGAAAAAGCCGTACCAAGGCTTAATTAGAAATACATGTAAAAGAACAAATGAGGAGCGCGGATGTCAGTAAAAGTTGTGAGCATTTCATTACAAGAAGTACACATATACATACATCTCAGAAAGAGATCAGCAGCGCGATGTCATCACACACACGGCACCTCCGGATAGCACCAGGTGGAACAGCCGCCGGTCACAGCTCATCAAAACGTTCCCTTCCGGGACCTCACAGGATCGGATCAAGAGCGATGTAGTTACACCTAGTGTCCAATTACCACGCCAACGCGTTTCGTCACGAGGACTTCGTCAGGGGGTGTGGCTACCCAAAGTCGGACCTCACTTTTTATACTCGTCATAATCATTTGCATATTGGATTGTCCACTTCTACATCCTTAATTATTATTGATCCAGCACATATGCCATAACATTAATGTATATACCTATGTAATCATTTTAAGTGATTTACAAGAAAATGTTGGATTGCCAATATCCTTTCCTTGTACTGTCAGCTCTTCTGGGCACAGTTTCTCTAACTGAGGTCTGGAGGAGGGGCATAGAGGGAGGATCCATAGAGGGAGGATCCAGAGCACACCAGATCCTAAATTCTTTCTTAAAGTGCCCATGTCTCCTGCGGAGCCCGTCTATCCCCATGGTCCTTACGGAGTCCCCAGCATCCACTACGGACTACGAGAAATAGATTTACCAGTAAGTAAAATCTTATTATTTATTAAATAAATGGCGGCCATTTTTAAAAATGAATAGAAGCGCCAAAAGGACTCTCAGGCGTTATTACCTTTAGAATAGACAGGCTTCCTGGCTAGTCAGAGCAGAGGGAGGGGTTATTATAATACAGCACTACTCCCTCTACTGGACATTTGTATTTAGGACTCTGCTGCAATGGATTTTCAATGTATTCTTAACAGGCATTTTTATGCTTTAGATTTTCAAGGGACTTCTAAACAAAAGATCCCGATGAAATGATGGGAACGACTGGATC
Source organism: Pseudophryne corroboree (assembly GCF_028390025.1). Classification (NCBI taxonomy): domain Eukaryota; kingdom Metazoa; phylum Chordata; class Amphibia; order Anura; family Myobatrachidae; genus Pseudophryne; species Pseudophryne corroboree. Next base: position 81,961,752 of record NC_086448.1, read on the forward strand.
ACAACCCCGACCTCAGAACTGAAATACAGTTGGGTGTGCGAGGGTTGCAACGAAGCTGGTGATATTCTTATTACGGTCTTTCTGTTCCTATTATAAAGGGGGAAAGCACTGAGGAGCGCTCTATGGGGTACGGCTTCAAATGTCAAAAGCACTTACCACGAACACTAAGACTTATTATGTTTGCACAAAATGTAGTAAGATGAGCAAGGGTGAGCGGCTCCCGGGTATGCATTACCTGTCTATTTAAGGGCGCCCAGCACGGGAGGAAGGCTCCACCAAGGTCATGGGAGCAAGCCCTAACAGGTATTTCAAAAGTCAGAATCCCGCAAACAGCAGTCGAAAAGGACTGAGGGATTCTCAAGGACTATGGAGGAATTTCTGATTTAAATTAATCCCTCCTGCGCAAGCATTAAGCAATGCGAACAAGACGATTAAGAAAACCCTCCTCCTCTTACACGAAGGAGAAAGGGGGTCTTATTATAGATAAAGAGGCAAGATAATTAAGTCTGCCTTAGATCAGGAGTTTAGATTCCCTTATAGAAGCGGTTATGGAGACCATAAACTTCAGGGAGTAAGAAGTTAAGGATCTAGAGAGTTTCGATTGATTCGTATCCCACAATTCGTTGCCAGTAGTGCTCCCTATTCCTCAAACTCTCCAGACTCGGATGGCGAATGCTTGGAAGCAACCTGATAAATGCTTTCAAGTGCCAAGGAGGTTTGAATTTAAGAATCCTTTATCAAAAAGTGTAATGGGTAAAGGGAGGTGCCACCTATTGGGGAATTTCAAAGAAGGCAATGTTACCTTGGCCTAGCGTGACCGCCTTGAAGGATATGTCAGGTCGCACACTACATCAAGAGCAATTTTTGTACCATCACATTGTCACATGGACTGGGCGTAAATAGGTAGCACGGAGGAGGTTTCTCAGTAAGCAGAGCATATTCCAGAATCAGCTACTTATATGTGCCAGGCTGCAAAGGACGCTAATAAGATAACGTCCCGCATCTCGGTTCCTGCCATTTCGGCTAGAAGAATTTTATGGCTCAGAGAATGTTATTTGGTCCCGAGTTACACAAGTGGATTTTGCAGGCAACTGCAGTGAAATCTACCTTTCTACCTACTTCTTACTCGAGAACCACTTTACACGTTTGTGGAGATTACTCGGGACCAGTGTTTAATTTCATTCGTTCACTGTCGTACGGAGCCAGGAGAGGTTTTGGAGCAACAGACTCGTGGAACCAGGGGTAGGAGTTGTTCAATGTCGACACCCAGAAAGCAGAACAAACCTGCTGACAAACCCATGGCATGGCAGTCTCTCTGCTCAACTGGGGTCCCCCTTGGTGGGCGCAGTATTGGAAGATATTTCCCAGTGACAGGATAGACTTTCAGAAACGTACACACAGTCCGGTTCTTTACAGCACGAGGGATTAGGTGTCCGTAGCGAGCAGTAGCATTACAGGCGGCAAATTCAAAGACTCCTACATACAGAGGGTTATATCGCCAGTCCCGGATCCTCAAAGTGGAAAGGGATTTTATTCAAATCTTTTGGTAGTACAAAACCGGATGGGCCTGTCAGACCATTACTAAGTTTTACAAGTTTTAAACCAATTCCTAACGGTTTGCTGGTTCAGGATGTAGTAAATCCAGTCAGTTATTGCAGGTTTGGAACTAGGAGAGTTAATGGTATCCATGGACACAAGGGATGCATACCTTCATATCCCGATTTGGACCCCACACCAAGCTTACTTAGGATTTGCACTGGTGGAGGATCCTTTACAAATTAAGGGTCCTATCATTCGGTCTATCATCAGCCCCAGGACTCTTTACGAAGATCATGGCAGTAATGGTGGCAGGATTGAGACGATCTCCTGATCAAAGCCTCCTCTCAAAAACGGCTCATCAAGGATGCTCAGACATCTTATCATCTTGGACACAGTAAGACTGAGGGCATTCTTACCAGAGAACAAGATCCAGGACATACAGAGGCTAGTGTCTCAGGTACTGAGGACACAGACGGTCTCCCTGCACCTCTCTGTGCAACTTCTCGGGATGATAGTGGCGTCTTTCGAGGCTCTCCAGTACGGCTGACTTCACTAACGACCATTCCCAATGAACATTACTGCTCAGGGACCAGGGTCACACTGCCTCCTGCATCGAAATATCCGATTTCCACAAGAGATACGGATCTCCTGAATTGGGTGGTCGTTCCACTACAACCTTGCAGCAGGCAAGAAATTCGGATTTTAGGATTAGAGGATTCTCACAACAAAGGACAGTCTCAGAGGTTGGGGAAGCTGTCCTAGAGACCCATCAGGTTCAGGGCAAATGGACTTTACAGGAGAGCGGGTTACCCATAACCATTCTCAAACTCGGAGCAGTTTACAGTACGCTTCTCTTAGCCGAAGATATAGTCAGCGGTCAACAGAGAACTGGGAAGCAGATTATCACAGTCGCCAGGACATGCATCCAGGCGAGTGGTGCTTACACAGATCTTCGACATGATGGTGAGTAGATGGGGTCTACCTCAGGTGGACCTGATGGCGTCTTTACAAAATCATCAGCTGCCCAGGTATGTGTCCAGGACAAGAGATCCAGCAGCAGACGAAGTGGACGCGCTGACACTTCCTTGGTGTTACAGAAAGGTTTACATTTTTCCACCTTTCCCACTCATAACCCGAATTCTCCAAAGGAAAAAAAAAAAAAAGGGGTAATACGAGAGCGAGAATGGGCAATTCTCATAGCACCAAATTGGCCCCGCAGAGGTTGGTACTCGGACTTAAGGGGGATACTAACGGAGGACCCTTGACGGTTACCTCGAAGGGAGGACCGGCTATATCAGGGACCGTTCCTCCACTCAGACCTGAACAGGCTACGTTTCATGGCGTGACTGTTGAGACCCGGATCTTAAGAGACAGAGGGATACCAAGAACGGCTATTCCTAAAGATGATTGCTGCTAGGAAGCCAGTTATTACCATGTACGACTGCAGACATTAGAAGAAGTACATGGACTAGTGTTAGGAACATGGGTGGAATTCGACGAACTTCCATTTATCCAGACTTCTACTTTTCATTCCAGCTGGTCTAGATGAAGGGCTAAGACTAGGTTCCTTGAAGGTTCAAGTTTTGGCTCTCTCCATCCTATTTCAACAGCGGTTAGCGTCCTTACAAGAGGTTCAAACCTTTTTACAGGGGGTTCTGAGTATACAACCTCCTTTTCGTCCTCCCACTGCGCAATAGGACTTAAATTTGTAGTTGGAATTTTTGAGATCACCCTCTTTTGAGCCGTTGGAAAGCACAGACCTGCAAGATCTCTCTTGGAAGGTCACGTTAATACTCGCCTTGGCTTCGGCTGGAAGGGTTTTGGCGTTAGGAGCGCTATCACGAAAGAGTCCTTTGTTCATTTTCCAGAAGGATAGGGCAAAGCTCCGTACATGAGTGGATTTCCTTCTTAAGGTCGTTTCGGGGTTTCACGTATACTAACCGATTATGGTCCCATCCTTTCAGGGATTCGTAGATGGGGATGTGTCTTTGGATGTTGTCCGAGCTTTACGAATATATACGTACAAGTTACGTCGTCCTTTAGAAGGTCGGACCATTGGTTGTTCTCTATGATGGTCCAAAGTCTGGTTGGCCAGCATCTAGGCAGTCTTTGTTTAGATGGAATAGCCTTGCCAATTGGCAAGCTAATATTTCCTGTGGTAAGCAGGTTCCGGTTCAGACTGGTGCTCATAATTCCAGATCAGTGGGTGCCTCATGGGCGGCTATTAGAGGTGCTTCCACTACTCAATTTTGCAGAGCGACAACGTGGTCTTCAGCCCACACATTCGCAGACTTTTACAGGTTTGATACCTTTGCGTCCCGAGATTCTAAGTTCGGACGTTTAGTTTTGCAGGCCATCGACAGCACTCCCTCCCTTGGGGATAACTTTGGGACGTCCCCTACTGTATAAGACTCCAGTGTCCCCTAGTGGATGAAAGAGAAAAGAGGATTTTGGTACTTACCGATAAATCCATTTCTCTGAATCCTATAGGGGACACTGGACGCCCGCCTCGGTGAGGTCAACCTGCTGTGTTCAAAGTTCTTGTTCAAACAGTTCGTGCAAACAGCGTTGGTTTTTCTGTTAAGAGTTTCTTGGATGCTGTTTGATATGTTGTACGGTTCGGTTCCTCGCCAGGTGCTATAGTATCATGTCCTATTCTCTCAGTCAAATTTTCCAAACTGAGGGATGAGGGATGTGAAAGGGGAGGAGCCGGCCGTGCAGACTGCTAATTTTAGATTGTCCCCTAGAGGATTCAGAGAAATGGATTTATCGGTAAGTACCAAAATCCTCTTATTGCCATCACCTGTGCTGAAACACCTTCCTTATCCATTAACCTGTTCAACACAGGTGATGACAATCATACATTAAGAGAAAAGTCCAGAAGCAGAGCATTGTGTCCCTCCTGGAGAGGGTCATGTTGGGAGGTATGTCAGACTGATCTGGGGATGGCCATCATTTTGATGTCTTTATCCACCCTCGTTACATGCTTTGCGTTGGCATGTAACCATTGTGTGTTTACCATTCAGTGGCTCGAACCATCGATGGTGTGTGTGTGCACAATGCGTAGAAATATTGTGTACTGTGTGACATCACAAAATATCAGGAATTCGCCATTGGAATGAAGCGGAAACTCATTGCCTACATGTAATTGAATATAAAAAAAACCCATTGCCATTGGATCAGAAACATTAATGGTTGCCCACCATCGGCCATGCCTAGAGTGAACATTTGATCACTCATTTGTGGGCTATCCTCTCTTTGTTTATCTGTGGATGACACTAGTGTCACCACTATTAATGTAATGCATTATCTCCCTAATCATTTATTATAAACAAATTATTCTTAATATTTCAGTAAGCAGGATATAGTGGGAAGAGATACTCTATGGCGATTTATTGTTTTATTTAATTATATATTTCTGTAAGAAAACATTAAAGTTATGCAACATGCTATTCCCCTTGCTGATTATAGACCTGGATACTCTCGTCTGACAGTTTTACATTTTTCCACTGCCTATTGGTGTTCTAGCATTCTCTGCAACATTTTGCCGACATTTTATTAAAAATATGTATATGTGATAATTCACTCCCCCATCCCTAAATGCTAGAAGGACATTAGAAGCTTCTGAGTAAATCAATGGTCGTATAAAGGAGGTCATTCCGAGTTGTTCGCTCGCTAGCAGATTTTACCAGCATTGCACACACTAGGCCGCCGCCCTCTGGGAGTGTATCTTAGCCTAGCAGAATTGCGAATAGAAAATTCTTAGCAGTTTCTGAGTAGCTCGAGACTTACTCCTACACTGCGATCAGCTCAGCCCGTTTCGTTCCTGGTTTGACGTCACAAACATGCCCTGCGTTCGGCCAGCCACTCCCCCGTTTCTCCAGACACTCCCGCGTTTTATCCTGGCACGCCTGCGTTTTTCCGCACACTCCCTGAAAACGGCCAGTTTCCGCCCAGAAACACCCACTTCCTGTGAATCACACTCCGATCACTTCAACGATGAAAATTTTTAGTTCGGACGTGAGTAAATCTACTAAGTTTTGTGCTAAAATACTTAGCGCATGCGCACTGCGTACCATGCGCATGCGCATTTTTGCCTTAATCGCTCCGTTGCGAAAATCGGCAACGAGCGATCAACTCGGAATGACCCCCAAAGACATATAGCAGGCATGGAAGTTATTGGTGACTGGTCATTTCTTTAGCATTTACACTGTGGGACCGATTCAGACCTGATCGGTGCTGTGCGTTTTCTCTTACGTCCTAGAGGATGCTGGGGTCCACATTAGTACCATGGGGTATAGACGGGTCCACTAGGAGCCACTGGCACTTTAAGAGTTTAATAATGTGGGCTGGCTCCTCCCTCTATGCCCCTCCTACCAGACTCAGTTTAGAAAATGTGCCCGGAGGAGCCGGTCACAGCTAGGGGAGCTCCTAGAGCTTCTTTAGTTTTATTTTTTTATAAGAGTATTTTAAGCACAGGGAGGCTGCTGGCAACAACCTCCCTGCTTTGTGGGACTTAGAGGGGGGAGTAGTGTCCAACCCTGAGAGGTTAATGGCAACTATCTCCGCTGACAGGACACAGAGCTCCTGAGGGTGATGATCGTTAGCCACCTGAGGTGACCGCTCACTCCCGCAGCATGCCGCCACCCCGTAACAGAGCCAGAAGATTCCGGTGGCGAGTGAGTCACCGGCGACCCGACAAGCGGGGAGCCGGTGTGAATGGCGGCAACAGGGCAGGAGCGTCGTACTAACTGCGCTCCGGAGAGCTCAGCGGTACACAGTGCGGCGCTATGAAGGGTGCCCTGAGCCAGCACAGATACCCTACACTGGTCACTCAAGGCTATCAGGGACCTCGGTAACGCTGCAAGCAAAATCCTCAGGCCAGTATATTCTTTTGAAAATGCCGGAGGAAGGGCCATTTCCAGGGGGCGGAGATACAGCACCAGAGATGCTGACAGGGAGTGCTGTCTCTTAACACGACTCCAGCTATCCTGTGCGGTACCAGGGGGTTGTAGAAGGGGGGGGGGGGAGGCTGTGTATTATCTGTGTAGTCTATTAAGGTACACAGTCAGCGCTAGGTTAGTTATACTACCTAATTGAGCGCTCTGTGTGTGCTGGCTCCAAGCTCTGTGTTTCTCTGAAGGTACTTGGGGGGTAAACTGTGTCCGACATTTTCCTGTGTGAGTGTGGTGTATGTTTTCTCACATAGCCATGTCCAGAGACTCTGTGTCTTATGCTGCAGAGGACGTTTCATACCCAGAGGAATCCATTCCATGTGTCAGGAATGTAATGTATTGTCTCAGATTCCTGTTACTGAGACAGAATGTCTGACTTCTATTAAGGGAATGATCTCTCAGATCTCTACTAGGGTAGCTCATACTGAACCTGAAACTCAGGTTTTAAAGAATTCTATGGCTGTTTGGTCAGGTTCTGTTACTATTCCTTCTAAACCCCCTAGCATATACCCGAAGAAACGTGCACTTGCCCAGATTATGCATGATGACACGGATACCGACTCTGACACCACAGACAGTGACGGGGATGTGCTGATGGGGGCAGCATCCCTATGTGTGCAGCTCATGATTGAGGCCATTAGAGATGTGTTAACATTACATTACCGACACACCACCTGAGCAGGTTGAGGAGGCTTACTTCACAGACAATAAGAAAGCCTCGCTAACCTTCCCTGCGTCTAAAGAATTAAATGCTTTATTTGAAAAATCCTGGGAAACCCCGGAGACAAAACTCCAGATCCCCAAGAGGGTTCTGGTTGCTTTTCACTACCCTGAGGAGGATAGAAAAAGATGGGAAAACCCGCCCATAGTTGACGCATCTGTCTCCAGACTGTCAAAAAAAAAGGTGGTTTACCTGTCCCTGGTTCTACCGCGTTAAAAGAACCGGCTGATTGTAAGATTGACACTACGCTCAAATCCATACACACTGCTTCAGGGGTGGCGTTAAGGCCTACTATTGCCTGTGCATGGATCTCTAAAGCTATAGTAAAGTGGTCAGGCACGTTACTAGAGGACTAATATACAATGGATAGAAGTGACATTGAACATGTTTTTACATAATATACAGGAATCCATGTAAAACATGGAAAACATGGTGGAATCCATGAATGACCTGGGTACGCTGAATGCAAGGATATCTTCCATGTCTGTCTCAGCTCACAGGGGACTCTGGTTACGCCAATGGTCGGCAGACGCGGAATCCAGGAGAAGTGTGGAGAACCTACCCTACACAGGTCAGGCTCTTATTTGGGGAAGCGTTGGATGCATGGATTTCCAAGGCAACCGTGGGTAAGTCACCTTTTCTTCCCTCAGCTACGCCTTCTACGAAGAAACCCTTTTCTTCATCTGCATCGCAGTCCAGTTGGACCGCTAAGACAAAAAAGTCCAAGCCTTCTACCACCTTCTTTAGAGGTGGGCATGCAAAATCCAAAAAGCCTGCACCTGGTTCCTCTAAATCCTCAGCATGACGGTGGACCGCACAGCCTGGAGGACGGACTGGTGGGTGCGAGGCTCAGACGTTTCAGCCACGTCTGGGTGTCGTCCGGCCTGGATCCCTGGGTACAGGATATTGTGTCCCAGGGGTACAGACTGGAATTTCAAGAACTCCCGCCTCACCGATTCTTCAAATCAGGCTTGCCAGCTCTACTGACAGACAGGGCTATCCTACAGGAAGCATCCCAAAAATTGGAAAAGTCAGAGGTCATTGTTCCAGTTCCACCTCATATGCAACACATGGGTTACTATTCAAACCTTTTCGTGGTACCGAAACCGGATGGCTCGGTCAGACCGATTTTAAACTTGAAATCGTTAAACCCTTATCTGAGGGAGTTCAAGTTCAAAATGGAGTCTCTGAGAGCGGTGATCTCAGGTCTGGAGGTGGGAGAGTTTCTGGTATCCCTGGATATCAAGTATGCGTACTTCCACACAGGCCCGGCGCTACCCGCTCAGCGAAGGGATGCAGTGCAGGGAGGCGCTGGGACGGATAGGCGCTTCCACTGCTCTGCATCCCTTCCCTGCTGCGCCGTACTGTCCCCCCTGCTGCTGCTGCCACTGCTGTGTCTGTCACTGTATGACAGGCACTGGCAGCGGGCACCTGCAGCATGATGCGCCTCCTCCCTCCCCTCACCTCATCTCAGTCATCTGTGTGTGACTGTGAGAGCGCCGAGTACGGGACAGAAGGGGGCGGAGCTACATGGGACGGTAGGGGCGTGGCTAAACGGCCCATAAGGGGGCGGAGCTACACGGACCTGGCTGCTGTACAGAGGGAGACTGGATTAGGTAAGTGGGGGGTGAGAGAGAAGTGTGTGTGTGTGGTGGGTGTGTATGTGTGTGTATATATGTGTGAATTGTGTGTGTGTGTGTGTGTGAGGTATGTCTGTGCGCGCGCTCTATGGACGCCACTACTGGGGGGGCATTACGTATTAGGACGCTATTACTACAAGGGGGCATTACGTGTAACAACGCTACTACTGGGGGGGCCATTACGTGTAAGGACGCTAATACTAATGGGGGTGCACTACGTATAAGGACGCTACTACTATTGGGGGGTATTACGTATAAGGACGCGTTTACTACTGGGGGTGCACTACGTATAAGGACGCTACTACTACTGTGGGTGCATTATGTATAAGAATGCTACTACTACTCGGGGGGCATTATGTATAAGGATGCTACTACTACTGGAGGGGCATTATGTATAAGGATGCTACTACTACTGGGGTGCATTACATATAAGGACGCTACTACTACGGGTGGGGCATTACGTATAAGGACGCTACTACTACGGGTGGGGCATTACGTATAAGATTAATAAGATTGTGCTACATTGTGGCGTAATTTTAAATGGGGGTACTACTGTGTGGCCATGCCCCTTACTTGTGAGACCACACCCCTTTTCCCGGCGCACGCCAAAGGAATATGGGAGGGCGCAAATTTATAGTTTGCAGGGGGGCGCCGAACACCCTAGCACCGGCCCTGCTTCCACATTCCAATTTGGCCGCCGCACCAGGCTTATCTCAGATTTGCACTGTTAGACAGTCACTATCAGTTTCAGGCACTACCATTCGGTCTCTTCACGGCACCGAGGGTATTCACCAAGGTGATGGCAGAAATGATGGTTCTCCTCCGCAGACAGGGAGTGAACATAATTCCATATCTGGACGATCTGCTGATAAAGGCATCGACCAGGGAGATGTTGTTGCACTCCATTGCTCTCACGACTTGTCTGCCCTAGGGAATATGGTTAGATCCTGAACTTTCTAAAGTCACATTTGGAGCCGACAAGGAGATTGTCTTTCCTGGGGATGATCCTCAACACAGACGTGCAGAGGGTGTTTCTACCGGAGGAGAAAGCGCTGGTGATACAAACAATGGTCCGGGATATCCTGAAGCCAGCCCGGGTTTCGGTTCATCAGTGCATTCGCCTTCTGGGGAAGATGGTTGTCTCCTACGAGGCTCTACAATACGGAAGATTTCATGCTCAATCCTTCCGACTGGATCTCCTAGACAAGTGGTCGGGTTTTCATCTACATATGCATCTGTCGCCAAAAGCAAGGATTTCACTCCTCTGGTGGCTGCAAATACCTCACCTTCTGGAGGGCCGCAGGTTTGGGATCCAGGACTGGATCCTTCTAACCACGGAATCAAGTCTCCGGGGATGGGGTGCTGTCACTCAAGGGGAAACCTTCCAAGTAAGGTGGTCAAGTCTGGAATCCAGTCTTCCAATAAACATTCTGGAACTAAGAGCCGTGTACAACGGTCTTCTCCAAGCGGCCCATCTTCTGCGAGATCGAGCCGTTCAAGTACAGTTGGACAGTGTAACGATGGTGGCCTACATAAATCGACAGGGTGGAACGAAGAGCAGAGCTGCAATGTCAGAGGTAACAAGAATCATCCTCTGGGCAGAAAGACGCGCGCTGGCGCTGTCAGCAATCTTCATTCCGGGAGTCGACATTTGGGAAGCGAACTTCCTCAGCAGACACGATCTCCATCCAGGAGAGTGGGGCCTCCATCCAGAGGTGTTCACGGAGGTGACAAATCTTTGGGAGGTTCCTCAAATAGACATGATGGCATCCCGCCTCAATAAGAAGCTTCAGAGGTATTGTTCCAGGTCAAGAGACCCGCAAGCAATGGCGGTGGACGCCCTGGTGACTCCGTGGGTGTTCCAGTCAGTGTACGTGTTTCCTCCACTTCCACTCATTCCAAAAGTTCTAAAACTCATAAGGAGAACAAGAGTTATGGCGATCCTCATTGCTCCGGACTGGCCAAGAAGGGCTTGGTACGCGGATCTTCTGGGTCTACCGCTGGAAGATCCGAGGCCTCTACCTCTTGCTACAAAAGGGGTCATTCACTTATCAATACTTACCACGGCTACGTTTGACGGCATGGAGGTTGAACGCCAGATATTAGCTCGGAAGGGCATTCCGAACAAGGTTATTCCTACCCTGTTACAGGCTAGTAAAGGAGTAACGTCTAAACATTACCATCGCATTTGGAAGAAGTATATATCTTGGTGTGAATCCAAGAGATTTCCTACGGTGGAGTTTCAACTGGGACGTGTCACAACTGAGGGCCTGAGCTGACGGGAGGCAGCCTCAGTTGTAGGGGCTGAGATGTACCGGAACCTGGGAGGTTGTATCAGACCCCTGGACATGTAAGTAACATGAATAATAACTGCCCGAAGGCGTGACCACGACAACTTAGATAAAAGTCAATGATGTTTATTATGACAACTCCGCAACACAGCAGCAGTAAAAGAAAACGTAAAAGTCAGCAAATAATAAATACAGTTCCTGGGTACTACAGGATGGCAGGAGCCACAGGGCACTGGTAGTGTGAGATAGTTCTTATGATCTTCTAGATGGAAAGTCCTTACCAGGCCCGACTGTAGCAATGGAGATAACCCAGGATTGTGCCAGCTGGTGTTCCAGGAAAAGCTGGGTTGCTGAAGGTAAAACAGCTGCTGTGGATACTGGCTGGAACCAGACTGTTGTTAGCACGGAGTGGATACTGGCTGGAACCAGTTAAATAATAAATGAACTTGGGAGCGATGAAATATGAACTGAAATGTAGAACTTGAGAGCGGAGAAATAATAATACCGGTGGAGAGTGGTAAAGTGTAGAAAGGACACCGGCCCTTTAAGGGAAGCTGTACTCTGCTGGAAGCTGAGCTGGAAGCAGGTAATGTTGTAGCTGGAAACAGATGAATCCACAATGGATTGGAGAGTCAGGCTACACCGCAGGTGGAATGCTGGTGCGGGTCTCTATGGTGGAAGTCTTGAGACAGGAGCTGGAACCTGGAAGACAATCACAGGAGAGAGACAAACAGGAACTAGGTTTGACAACCAAAGCACTGACGCCTTCCTTGCTCAGGCACAGTGTATTTATACCTGCAGCAAGGAAGGGATTGGCTAGGCAATTATGCAGATTAACAATACTGACAACAGATTGGAGGAAATGATCAGCTGACAGAATCCAAGATGGCTGCGCCCATGCAGACACTTGGAGGGAAGTTTGGTTTGTAATCCATGTGGTAATGAAAACAGTAATGGCGGCGCCGGCCACTGGAGACAGGAGACGCCAGGCTGACAAGTGCACATCCAACCACGCGGACACAGCGGAGGCCGCGGCTGACGTAATCGCCACTCTGACACTCTGCATGCAGAAGCTCAGGGACGGCGGCGGAGGCCGCGGGAGACGCCATGCCAGATGTAATAAGGCGTTACTGTGACAGCGTCTCAGAGAGACAGGAGAGGATGCAGGAATGTGAACATTAGGATAACAGATGGGATCCGGTCCTGGAGCGCTGAGCCAGCCTTAGGAGGCATCTGATGGGTAAGAAATGGCGTCCAGATACCCGGATCGTGACAGGACGTTTCTCCTCTTCCTGCAAGCAGGTGTGGATATGGGCCTGAAGTTGGGATCCGTAAGGTCCAGATTTCCCTCCCTGAGGTTCAGACTTTTTTGAAAGGGGTTCTGCACATCCAGCCTCCCTTTGTGCCGCCTACAGCACCTTGGGATCTTAACGTGGTGTTGCAGTTCCTCCAATCGGATTGGTTTGAGCCGCTACAGGAGGTTGAGGTCAAGTTTCTCACGTGGAAGGCTGTCACTCTGTTGGCCTTAGCTTCTGCTAGACGTGTGTCGGAGCCGGGGGCTTTGTCTTGTAAAAGCCCCTACTTGATCTTCCATGAAGATAGAGCTGAGCTTCCAACGGTTGTGTCGGCTTTTCATATCAACAACCTATTGTGGTGCCAGTTGCTACTGACTCCTCAATTCCATCAAAGTCATTGGATATATATATTGAAATATATGTGAAGAGGACTGCTCGTCACAGAAAATCGGACTCTGTTTGTCCTGTATTATCCCAAGAAACTTGGGTGTCCTGCTTCTAAGCAGACGATCTATCGCTGGATTAGGTTTACTATCCAGCATGCGTATTCTACGGCAGGATTGCCATGTCCAAAATCTGTTAAGGCCCACTCTACTCGTAAGGTGGGTTCTTCCTGGGCGGCTGCCCGGGATGTCTCGGCTTTACAGCTTTGCTGAGCGGCTACCTGGTCTGGGTCGAACACGTTTGCAAAATTCTACAGGTTCGATACTTTGGCCTCTGAGGACCTAAAGTTTGGTCAATCAGTTCGACAGGAGCCTCCGCGCTCTCCCTCCCATTCTGGGAGCTTTCGTACATCCCCATGGTACTAATGTGGACCCCAGCATCCTCTAGGACGTAAGAGAAAATAGGATTTTAATTACCTACCGGTAAATCCTTTTCTCGTAGTCTGTAGAGGATGCTGGGCGCCCGCCCAGCGCTTTGTTATCCTGCAGTGGTTACTTAATTCAGTACTGCTTTGTTCTTTGCTAAGTATTGCATTATTACTTGGTTCAGTAATGTTGTTCAGCTGTTGCTGAGTTTTCAAGCTTGTTAGCTTGGTTTGCCTTGTTTGTGTGAGGTGGTGTGAATCTCGCCACTATCTGTGTAAAATCCTTCTCTTGAAGTTGTCTGTCTCCTCTACAGTGAGTCTGGTAGGAGGGGCATAGAGGGAGGAGCCAGCCCACACTCTCAAACTCTTAAAGTGCCAGTGGCTCCTAGTGGACCCATCTATACCCCATGGTACTAATGTGGACCCCAGCATCCTCTACGGACTACGAGAAAAGGATTTACCGGTAGGTAATTAAAATCCTATTTTCGCACAGCACTGATCAGGTCTGAAGTGCGCATATGTCTGTGCATGCAGACAGCTGACGGCTGTCTCAGCCCTGCGATCACCTCTGCCTGATTAACAGGCAGAGGCGGTCACAGGGCGGGCCGGCGGCGTTTGGTCGCCGTTTAGGGGGGCGGGGCGCGGTGGCTGCATGATGTCAAACGCAGCCGCTGAGACCCAAGCAGCGACGAGTAGCTCCCTGCCAGCGCGCAGGAGCTGTGCTGGTACGGAGTTACTCTTGAAGTACAAAAGCATCGCCGCTGTGCGATGCTTTTGTACTTGTGCGGCGGGGCAGGGACTGACATGCGGGGCGGACTAGCCCTGTGTTGGGCGTCCCCTCTGCATGTCAAGGAAGCTGATCGTAGATGTGCTTAATTTAGCACATCTATGATCAGGTCTGAATCACCCCCTGTGTCTTTTCATTTAATTTCCATAAAGTGTATTTATCTGGTATAAAACTATAATCCGATTATAGAATAGATGTTACTGTTGTAGACTGACACTTATACAAGGCGACATCCCGGAGAAACATACATTCTGCCTTTTGACTTGTAAGAAATGCCCAAAATGTACTTGTGTTTAAATGGGTATACTTCAGTCTTTCATTATTGAATAAAGGGGATCATTCTGAGTTGATCGTAGCTGTGCTAAATTTAGCACGGCTACGATCGTAAATTCAGACATGCAGGGGGACGCCCAGCACAGGGCTAGTCCACCCCGCATGTCAGTGCTGGCCCCCCCGCACAAATACAAAAGCATCGCACAGAGGCGATGCCTTTGTATCTGTGGAGTAACTCCCGGCCAGCGCAGCTCCTGCGGCTGGCCAGGAGTTGTGTCCCGCTGGCTTTGGCCGGACTGCGCCTACTAAACAGCGGCTTAACGCTGCCGTTCAGTCCCCTCCCGCCCAGCGACCGCCTCTGTCTCAGAGGCGGTCGCTGGGCACCGACAACTGGCATGCACCAGCGCATGCGCATTTCCGACTCGATCGCAGCGACAAACTGCAGCGAGCATCGGGTCGGAATGACCCCCAAAGACCTTTGGTACTTTTTGTGCAGTTTATTCTGCAATACATGGACTGTTGTCGTGCAGTTATATGCAAGTCAAGCCTTGGTGCATTTCTGTGTATTTCTTCTGTAGTTTTTATGGTACACAACATCAAGCAACTACAGTACATAAAACAAGACCTTTTTTTTTTTCCAGTACAAATTGCTTCTTAGTTCTGCTTTTCTAATAATAAATGGGGCTCTATTCTAAATTACACGTTGCACCTCTTACTAGATTAGGTTTTACTGTACAAACAACAGAGTAATCTCTGCAGCCTGATTATTTTTCTTTCTATGGTTACAGTATGGCCCAGTCTTCAGTTTCACTATGGTGGGAAAAACTTTTACCTACTTGGTCGGGAGTGACTCTGCAGCATTGTTGTTTAACAGCAAGAATGAGGATTTGAATGCAGAAGATGTGTACTCTCGTCTCACAACTCCGGTGTTTGGGAAAGGGGTTGCTTATGATGTGCCTAACCCGGTAAGATTATACAGGGCATATATTTTTTATTCTTAAACTGCTCACTTTAGTGTTACAAAACCTTTACGAGTTACATTTCTCTTTATTTTATAGTTGTGATGCTTTGAAACATCTTTGAGTAAAAAAGTGATTATGACTTTAATTTTGTGCTGGTAACAAGGTGTGCAATACAGTTGAAGTGAGGAAAAATTCCAGTTTTAGACAAATACAATGATGTAACATCTTTCCCATGAGAGTGAGGGGCTGAATCTCAGCGGTGCCTCCAAGCAATCAATGTACATGGTGGATATTATGTACAATGTACAATGTACATGAGGATGGATATTAATCTCTATGGAGCACTACAAGTGTGTCTGTGTACCCAATGGCTGTACAGGCTGAGCCACACTGGCAAATGGCAAAATGTAAATAAATTATACAAATAATTTCCTCATACTTTGCATTAAGAAATGAATCTTAATAGTTTTGTAATCACAGAAGTTGTGGCAGCAGAATAGGAAGATTGTTAACATTGTACCTGTCACTTGACATTTTGTACAGTAGAGACACCCAGTTTGTAGCCTGCGCCAATATACTTTAGAGAATGCTGCTTATCACTACTTCCCTCCTAACAGCTCAGTGGTACCTCCTTATGGTCTGCACCATTTATATCATGGTCAATGAAACATTAATTTGGGCATATATACTGTATAATTATTAATTTGTTTCTTGTTTTTACTTTTTTTTTTTACAGATCTTTTTGGAACAGAAAAAAATGTTTAAAACTGGGCTGAACATTGCTCATTTCAAAACACATGTGAGGTTGATTGAGGAGGAGACCGTGGAATACTTCAAACGCTGGGGAGATAGCGGAGTTGGAAGTAAGAGCCATTCAAGTATAAAACAGTGGTTCTCATACTCTGTCCTGAAGGTACTCTAACAGTCTAGGTTTTAAGGATATGCTTTATTCAAATGGTTCAATCAAAATGAATGAGATCATCATTAAGTTACCTGTGCTTAAGCATGGATATCCTTAAAACCTGGACTGTTAGGGTGCCTTAAGGACCGCATTTGGAAACGTTTATACTATAAGAGATTTCCATGTGTCATATACTTAGCAAATGATTAATTTAACTAAGCGCTGTATGACGGGAAAGATAAGGAAGGAATCGAATGAGGTTTTGTTACTTGCAAAATTACACTTGTTTTCTTCCTTTTTGGTGCTGCAACAGAATTGTGAGTTCTGCAGAAACTTAGAGGCAGGGCTGCCAAATAAATTTTTGCCCACTACTTAATGTGTATGTTTGGGGGGACGTGAGGAAGTGTGTGGGCCCAGACATGAAACATACACACCAGACTATTTTATGTGATGTTTTGAGGTTGATCAGCTCTTACTTAATCGTAATAGTAATTGTTTTTAAAAATAATTGTCCTTCAAGTTTGTTATAAGATAGAAATAAATTAACTGCTAATGTTCACCCTGTTTCAGTCCCCTTCTGACAAATACCTGTATCTACCTGTGTTACTATTGTTAATTATTGTGCTGATGTTATTAGCCCTGTTGGGTAATGTGCTTATTGCTGGCTTACGTTAGACCCTCTGTTTAGTCAGTACACCCCATTTCCCTATATAGACATACAATGGAAATATTACAGCTCACAGTTCATCTGTGTCCCCTTTTTATGTCTCCCCTTCCTACTAGCTAATAGGAATGATAAATTGCCAGTAATACCTGGTAAATAACACGCTCTCTGTTCCAGACCTGTTTGAGGCCCTGTCGGAGCTGATCATCCTCACCGCCAGCCGGTGTCTGCATGGCAAAGAGATTCGCAGCATGCTAAACGAGAGGGTGGCCCAGCTCTACGCCGACCTGGACGGGGGATTCACACACGCGGCCTGGCTCCTTCCAGGATGGCTGCCTTTGCCAAGCTTCAGGTATAATGGAAATAAGTGAGGCATCCTCAAAATGCATCTACAGAAGGAATGGAGGCAGCCAATTTGTGGGTTGAAACAATCTTAATAAAACAGCCTATTGATTCGCTCGGTAGCAGGTATATCACTGAGGCATTTCAGGCGACTCTGGTTCTTAGCAAACCGAGACTGCGTTAACATTGTAACATAGTTAATTAGGTTGAAAAAAGACTAAATGTCCAGCGAGTTCAACCTGTATTATAATTCTTACACTAATCTGTACGTAACTATAGTTTAACTGTAATGCCCAGATTAAGTTATGTTTTTAAGTCTAAATAACAGCTATAATTCAGGCTTTCTCTAAAATTCTCATCCTTTAAATGCTAAATCCTTGGATATTTCTTTCAGCTAGGAATTCAATCCATTTTTAAACATATTGACTGAGTCCACCATTACTACATTCTCTGGCAGAGAATTCCACATTTTTACTGCCCTTACTGTGAAGCCTCTCCTTCGTTGGGTAGGACATTTTCTCTCCTCTAACGTCAGAGGGTGTACACGTGTCCTGCTTAGAGATTTTTCGATAAACAAATCGCCTGATAGATCCTTGTATTGTCCCTTTATATATTTGTAAGTACTAATAATGTTCCCTCTCAGCCGCCTCTTTTCGAGTGTAAACATATCTAACCTAGTAAGCCTTTCCTCATAATCCAGTGCCTTTAACTCATTGATCAGTTTGGTGGCTCGCCTCTGAACCCTTTCAAGTTCCATTGTAGTGAGCATTGGTCAGACCACAAAATGGCTGCCTCCATTGCATATTTGTGACTAGAGCTCTTCCTTTCCTCAAGCCAACCCTTTGTGTTTAGTTACTTTTACTGCAATGAATATTGAAGGTGCTTGTGATATGAACTCTCTTGTAGTCCTATATTGATTGAGAACATTGTCCTGTTTCCAGGCGCAGGGACAGAGCGCACAGAGAGATTAAGCAGATCTTCTACCAAGTGATTCAGAAGCGCAGACAGTCTGAGGAGAAGGACGACGACATGCTGCAGACACTGCTAGATGCCACCTACAAGTAGGTTCCTGAGCCAATAGCTACTCTTTATATGTTATCTGCTGGGATACTAATAGTCGTCATGTCTGCCTTGTTGGCTTCTCTTGGCACCTTGCGTGCCCCAAAAATGATCTTGATGCCCAATAATCTATTCAGAATCTGGTGGATCATTATGGGACTGATTAGCCTCAGTCATACTAGGAGTGATCCAGGTGTTAGACTGAAAAGTGTATAATCTTATCTGGACAGCTCCGTGTATGGGCAAATCAGACATTGATCATGGCGGGAACTGTCTATAGTGAGCGTGTTGGGATGAATAAATGCCACCCATTCACATGCTCTCCTTTCTGTACCTCTGCATAACCTGTGTATGGGGCACATATTTAGTGATCTTTAACACAGAAAGGTTTCTATCAATATGCTATCACTGGACTGGTCAGCGATGGCACTAGACATTACTCTCAAACTTGAATGTTCAACCTCGAGGTGAGCAGGCACAGTACATTGCCAACAAGCATCAGAGGGGGTAATTCAGCCTAGTCACCAAACTACCACGTTTGTCCAACTTTACCACACATGGCCCACTTATTCAGCTACTGACGACCCATACTATAATGTAGGTTTGCTTAACTAGTATGATGGTGCTTATGCGTCACCTCCTATTTGTTCCACGTTGCAGAGACGGCACCCCCCTGAATGATGACGAGGTAGCAGGAATGCTCATTGGGTTGCTACTGGCTGGACAGCACACGTCTTCTACCACCAGCGCCTGGATGGGCTTCTTCCTGGCTAAAAACAAATCTATTCAAGACCAGTGTGTCGAAGAACAAAAAGCTGTGTGTGGGGAGGATCTCCCACCTCTCAATTATGACCAGGTGAGAGAACATAGACCCTTATCCCTCTTTGATTTAACCATCTGGTGTCAAGCATGGACATCCCTAACCCCTGGACTGTTAATGTGTCTTGAGGGACTGCTCTATCCTACAATATACAGCTCTGCTTCTACAGTACAGATGTAACTTGCTGGAGGTCCCTATCGTGAGCAGGGTTCTAAATGATGGAAATTACAAAACAATATAATTCTAACAAACGGTTTGATATTTTCAGCTCAAAGACCTGCAAGTCCTGGACCGTTGCATAAAGGAGACCCTCAGGTTAAGACCCCCTATCATGACAATGATGAGGATGGCCAGGACCCCACAGGTCTGTAGCACCTTTCCTATGTTGTATGTTACATGTCCTTCTTATTCGCTACCATGGTTACAGTGTGACAGACTGTCATGTTTGTTGGCCGTTTCTTTTCAGACTGTTGGAGAATACAGTATCCCACCCGGGCATCAGGTGTGTGTATCTCCCACCGTTAACCACCGTCTAAAGGACATTTGGGTGCAAAACACAGAATTTAACCCTGACCGATACCTGCATGAGAATCCAGCGGCCGGGGAGAAGTTTGCATATGTTCCGTTTGGAGCAGGTAATACAATTACTCAGCAACTTTAAAACTGATACCTACTAAACATATGGAGAACATACTGTACAAAATCCCGGTCGGAATTGAACCCATGACATCAGTGCTGTGCGATAGCAATTCTTACCACCGTGCCACCAACGCTAATTGTCTATGATTGCTAATAAACCGTATATATTGGTATAAGGCGTGAGCTGTACAGTACCTTTTGGCTTCTAGGGACGTTGGAACAGGCAATGGTCACATGGCTTCCATGCCAGGTTGTTATAACCCAGAACATTGGGTCATATCATCAGCAGATACGGATATATTTTGTGCATATTTCTTGCTGAGTCTGACAGTTACTATTATCACTGAGGGCAATGGGGGTCATTCCGAGTTGATCGCTCGCTAGCAACTTTTTGCTGCGCTGCGATCAGATAGTCGCCGCCTATGGGGGTGTGTATTTTCGCTTTGCAAGTGTGCGAACGCTTTTGCAGCCGAGCGGTACAAAAAAGTTTGTTGCAGTTTCTGAGTAGCTCTGGACTTACTCAGCCACTGCGATCACTTCAGACTTTTTCGTCCCGGAATTGACGTCAGACACCCGCCCTGCAAACGATTGGACACGCCTGTGTTTTCCCAAATACTCCCAGAAAACGGTCAGTTGACACACACAAACAAACGCCCTCTTCCTGTCAATCACCCTGCGATCGGCTGTGTGAATGGATTCTTCGTTAAATCCATCGCCCAGCACCGATCCTCTTTGTACCCGCACGACGCGCCTGCGCATTTTGCCGAGTTTTAACCTGATCGCATAGATGCAAAAAGTTGCTAGCAAGCGATCAACTTGGAATGACCCCCAATATGCCATTCCTTTTGATCAGAGTACTTTTTTTTTTTTTTCTGTCCTTTGTAAGTAAATACAGTTTGTATGTTGTATGTTTTTGGACAGTTCTGACCAACACTTCATCTGTTTCAGGTCGGCATCGTTGTATCGGCGAGAACTTTGCTTATGCTCAGATTAAAACCATTTGGTCCACCATGCTGCGTATGTATGAGTTTGAGCTGGTGGATGGATATTTTCCTACAATAAATTATACAACTATGATTCACACCCCCAACAACCCGATCATCCGATACAGGAGGAGGAAACTGAAGATGTAACGCTCATTTGTTTTTTTACTTGGGAAAATTGTACATTGCACGGGGTACTTGAACTTAATTGCTACTGTACATGCTATGTATTTTATAATTGAATGTGAAATATTAATGTACAAAATCAGTCTGCATATTTGTTTTTTGTTTTTTCATTTTGTAGGTTTAGATCTGTTTGTATATAAGTTGGATTAAAAGTTTAATTACTATTGTGTGCAGGATGAGTTCCTCCCTCTTCCTTGAGGGACACGGCCCGTGGTCACTTTTATATGTACAGCTGAAACTCCACCTCCATATATTCATTGGTTGCCTCTGAAGTCAGGTTTTTTTGCATATCAGTTATAACTATAACATCTATTGGCAAACCATGAAATGTAATATGCCATGATATTATTAAACTGTTCTTAGCGCAATAATAGGATTTTAATACCTACCGGTAAATCCTTTTCTCCTAGTCCATAGAGGATGCTGGGGTCCACTTATTGACCATGGGGTATAGACGGTTCCGCAGGAGCCATGGGCACTCTTAAGACTTTTCAATGGGTGTGAACTGGCTCCTCCCTCTATGGCCCTCCTCCAGACTCCAGTTATAGGAACTGTGCCCAGGGAGACAGTCATTTCGAGGAAAGGATTTACTTTAATACTAGTGGTGAGATACATACCAGCTCACACCTCAACCATGCCGCACACATGGCCATCAGCACAACGCACGCCAACAGGCATGAATCAATTGCAGCAACAAGCTGAAACTAACATAACACAACTTGTGTATAACTAAACTGCAGGTAAAGTACGCACTGGGACAGGAGCCCAGCATCCTCTACGGACTAGGAGAAAAGGATTTACCGGTAGGTATTAAAATCCTATTTTCTCATACGTCCTAGAGGATGCTGGGGTCCACTTATTGACCATGGGGTTTATACCAAAGCTCCAGTACGGGCGGGAGAGTGCGGATGACCCTGCAGCACCGATTGACCAAACTTGAGGTGTTCATCGGCCAAGATATCAAACTTGTAGAATTTTGCAAACGTGTTTGACCCCAACCAAGTAGCTGCTCGGCAAAGTTGTAAAGCCGAGACCCCCCCCGAGCAGCCGCCCAGGATGAGCCCACCTTCCTAGTGGAATGGGCCTTCACCGACTTCGGCAACGGCAATCCAGCCGTATTATGAGCTTGCTTAATCGTACTTCTGATCCAATGTGCAATAGTCTGCTTGGAAGCAGGACACCCAATCTTGTTGGGAGCATACAGGACAAACAAAGACTCTGTTTTCCGAATTTGAGCTGTTCTAGCGACATAAATCTTCAAAGCTCTAACCACATCTAGAGACTTTGACTCAGTGAACGTGTCAGTAACTACTGGCACCACAATAGGTTGGTTTATGTGGAAAGAAGAAATCACCTTTGGAAGAAAATGTTGGCGAGTTCGCAACTCTGCCCTATCTTCAGGGAAAATCAGGTAAGGGCTCTTGTGAGACAAGGCCCCCAATTCAGACACCCGCCGTGCGGATGCCAATGCCAAAAGCATTACCACTTTCCAAGTGAGAAACTTCAACTCTATCTCTCGTAGAGGCTCAAACCAATCCGATTGAAGGAACTGCAATACCACGTTAAGGTCCCATGGTGCCACTGGAGGCACAAATGTAGGCTGGATGTGCAGAACACCTTTCACAAAGGTCTGAACCTCTGGAAGAGAGGCCAGTTGTTTTTGGAAGAACACTGACAAGGCCGAAATGTGAACCTTGATTGACTCCAATCGGAGGCCCGCCTCCACACCAGCCTGCAGAAAATGGAGAAAACGTCCCAAGTGAAACTCTTCCGTAGGAGCTTTCTTGGATTCACACCAAGACACATATTTTCTCCAAATACGGTGGTAATGTTTAGACGTTACTCCTTTCCAGGCCTGAATAAGTGTGGGAATGAGTTCTTTTGGAATACCCTTTCAGGCTAGGATCCGGCGCTCAACAGCCATGCCGTCAAACGTAGCTGCGTCCTGATACAATATATATAAATATATATATATATATAGATATAAGTCC
The DNA here is from genome assembly GCF_028390025.1 of Pseudophryne corroboree. NCBI lineage: Eukaryota > Metazoa > Chordata > Amphibia > Anura > Myobatrachidae > Pseudophryne > Pseudophryne corroboree. Next base: position 81,984,608 of record NC_086448.1, read on the forward strand.
TGATACACGCATGGCCCCTGCTGCAGCAGGTCCTCACGAAGAGGAAGCGGCCGAGGATCTTCTATGAGCAACTCCTGAAGATCTGGGTACCAAGCCCTCCCTGGCCAGTCTGGGGCAATGAAGATTGCTCGAACCCTTGTTCTTCTTACGATCCTGAGAACTTTTGGGATCAGCGGAAGTGTAGGGAAGACATACACTGACTGGAATACCCACTGGGTCACTAGCGCATCCACTGCTATTGCTTGAGGGTCTCTCGACCTGGAACAATATTTCTGAAGCTTCTTGTTGAGACGAGATGCCATCATGTCTACTTGAGGATCTCCCCAAAGACCTGTCACCTCTGCGAAGACTTCTTGGTGCAGGCCCCACTCTCCTGGATTGAGATCGTGTCTGCTGAGGAAGTCTGCTTCCCAGTTGTCCACTCCCGGAATGAAAATTGCTGACAGAGCTTTTGCATGCCTTTCTGCCCAGAGGAGGATCTTTGTCACCTCTGCCATTGCTGCTCTGCTTTTCGTTCCGCCCTGCCTGTTTATGTACGCGACTGCTGTTACATTGTCCGACTGGATCTGCATGGGATGATCTTGAAGAAGATGTACCGCTTGTCGGAGGCCGTTGTAAATGGCTCTCAATTCCAGCACGTTTATGTGAAGGCAGGCTTCCTGACTTGACCATTTTCCTCGGAAGCTTTCCCCCTGAGTGACAGCTCCCCAGCATCGGAGACTTGCATCCGTGGTTACCAGGACCCAGTCCTGAATCCCGAATCTGCGTCCCTCTAGTAGGTGCGGACTTTGTAGCCACCACAGGAGTGAAATCCTGGCCTTTGATGACAGGACTATTTTTCGGTGCATGTGAAGGTGGGATCCCGACCACTTGTCCAACAGGTCCCACTGGAATACTCTGGCATGGAACCTGCCAAACTGTATGGCCTCGTAGGCCGCCACCATCTTCCCCAACAACCGAATGCACTGATGGATCGACACACTGGATGGTTTCAATAATTGTTTTACCATTTTCTGAATTTTCAGAGCCTTTTCGACCGGAAGAAATACTCTCTGAACTTCCGTGTCCAGAATCATCCCGAGAAAAGACAATCTTGTTGTCGGTTCCAATTGTGATTTTGGATAATTTATGATCCAACCGTGTTTTTGGAGTATCGACAGGGAGAGCGTGATGTTTTGTAACAACTGCTCCCTGGCTCTCGCCTTTATCAGGAGATCGTCCAGATAAGGAATTATATTGACTCCTTTTTGATGAAGGAGGACCATCATCTCTGCCATCACCTTGGTGAATACCCTCAGCGCCGTGGAAAGACCGAAAGGTAACGTCTGGAACTAGTAATGGCAATCCTGAACCGCAAATCTCAGATAGGCCTGGTGAGGAGGATAAATGGGAACATGCAGGTAAGCATCCTTGATGTCTACCGACACCATGTAATCCCCCTTCCTCCAGACTGGAAATCACTGCCCGGAGTGATTCCATCTTGAACTTGAACCGTTTCAAGTAGAGATTCAAATTTTTTAGGTTCAGGATCGGTCTGACCGAGCCATCTGGCTTCGGTACTACAAAGAGGCTTGAATAAAACCCCTCCCCTTGTTGCGGCAAAGGCACCAGGACTACGACCTGGTCCTGACATAATTTTTGGATTGCTGCTGTTACTGCTTCTCTTTCTGGAAGAGAAGCTGGCAAGGTTGATTTGAAAAATCGGCATGGGGGAACGTCTTGAAACTCCAGCTTGTATCCCTGGGATACTATTTGCAATACCCAGGGATCCAGGCCAGACAGATCCAGCGTCATCCTGAAGATTTGGCAGAAGTAGGAGTAGACTTCTGCTCCTGGGAACCTGGAGCTGCTGTGGGCTTCTTTCCCCTTCCTGCAAAGAAAGGGGAACCTCTCGCTCTTTTGTATTTATTGGGCCGAAAGGATTGCATGTGTGTGTGACAGGTCTTTTTTGCCGGTGCAGGTGCAGAGGGCAAAAACGTTGACTTACCTGCGATAGCCGCCGAGACTAACGCATCCAGACCATCGCTAAATAAGGTCTCACCTTTATATGGGAGAGCCTCCATGTTTCTTTTGGAATCCGCATCCGCGTTCCACTGGCGAATCCACAATGCCCGCCTAGCTGATTCCGCCATGGTAGCGGCTTGTGAACTCAAGAGTCCAATATCTTTCATCGCTTCTAGCATGTAGGCGGCAGCGTCTTTGATATACCCTAACTTATGGAGTATCTCATCTTTATCAACCGTGTCAATTTCCGATGACACGCTGTCTGACCATTTTTCAATAGCGCGACTGACCCACGCACAGGCAATAGTGGGTCTGAGCAGTGTACCATTGGCAACATAAATGGATTTCAATGTAGTTTCCATCTTACGGTCAGCCGGCTCTTTTAGTGATGCCGTGCCAGGTGCAGGGAGAATAACCTTCTTTGTCAACCTGGATAGTGCACTGTCTAACACAAGGTGATTCCCATTTTTTCCTGTCCTCTGCTGGGAAAGGGTAAGCTACCTGAATCCGCTTAGGAATATGATTTTTTTTCTCAGGATTCACCCACATTCCTGCAAAGAGAGCATTTAGCTCGTGGGAAGGAGGGAACGTGACTTTGGATTTCTTTTCCTTACATAAATAAGCCTTCTCCTGAGGTACAGACGAGGCTTCTGTAACTTCCAACACGTCCCTTATAGCCACAATCATATATTGTATATTTTTTGCCAATTTATGATCTATTTCACTATCGTCGACACCGGTATCAGTATTCACAAATGGTCTCTTATGTGACCCAGAGGGGCGGCCTGCAGAAGGAAGAACTGAGTCCTGAAAAATCACATCTTCAACAGATTTTCTCCAGCATTCAGCCTGAGATTCAGACTTATCTAACCTCCTGTTAATAAGATGCATAGTGTCACGTATTTCTTTCACCCATGCAGGCTCTTGGTGTGCTGGCAGCGCCACCACATTACAACTCTGTGTCCCTAAAATACCTTCCTCTGGGGAGGAACTCCCTGCCTCAGACATGCCTTACACGTGTACAGCACACACTCACAGACACACTGGGACTTATAGGGGGACAGACCCACAGCAAAATCTGTCAGAGGGACACAGTATAGGAGCAGCCAGTTCACAACCCCAGCGCCAGTATGCAATGTCTGTGAACACAGAATGCCCACAGACAACAGCGCTTTTACACAGTAATTCACACTAGTAATGCACCACCAAACGCTTTGTGCCCCCCTTTTCTATTACGTCCTAGAGGATGCTGGGGACTCCGTAAGGACCATGGGGTATAGACGGGCTCCGCAGGAGACATGGGCACTCTAAGACTTTTTAGATGGGTGTGAATTGGCTCCTCCCTCTATGCCCCTCCTCCAGACCTCAGTTAGATCCTGAGGAGACTGGATGCACTGCAGGGGAGCTCTACTGAGTTTCTCTGAAAATACTTTTGTTAGGTTTTTTTATTTTCAGGGAGCACTGCTGGCAACAGGCTCCCTGCTTCGTGGGACTGAGGGGAGAGAAGCAGACCTACTTTACTGATAGGCTCTGCTTCTTGGGCTACTGGACACCATTAAGCTCCAGAGGGTTGGAACACAGGTGTCGTCCTCGCTGTTCGTCCCGGAGCCGCGACGCCGTCCACCTAACAGAGCCGGAAGATAGAAGCCGGGTAAGTATATGAAGAAAGAAGACAACATAGGCGGCAGAAGACTTCCGTTCTTCAGAGAGGTACCGCGCAGAGGTCGTGCTGCGCGCCATTGCTCACACACACACACACACACACACACACACACACACACACACACACAGGCATAGCAAGGGCGCAGGGGGGGCGCCCCGGGCAGCAATAATTACCTCAAATAACACTGGCACCATTGTTAGATACTGCGGAGGCAGTATATTATAAAAACCCCGCCAGTATAAAAAAATGAGCGGGACCGAAGCCCGCCGTCGAGGGGGCGGGGCTTGATCCTCCAGCACTAACCAGCGCCATTTTTCTCCACAGCATGCTGCAGAGAAGCTGCTCCCGGACTCTCCCCTGCTGTACCAAGTAACGGGACAAAAAACGAGGGGGGGGGGGGGGGGGGGCGGCACATTTATTTGGCACAAATCATATATATAAAAAAAGCGCTATATAGGCTGGGACTGTATTTTCAGTGTCTAGTGGTGCTGGGTGTGTGCTGGCATATTCTCTCTCTGTCTCTCCAAAGGGCCTTATTGGGGGGCTGTTCCCATATTCATATATCCCAGTGTGTGTGGGGGTGTCAGTACGTGTGTTTCGACTTGTCTGAAGCGGAAGGCTCGTCTAGGGAGGATGCAGAACAGATGGTGGTGTCTCCGTTGGCACAGCCGACACCTGATTGGTTGGACATGTGGAATGTGTTAAATGCTAATGTGACTTTATTACATAAGAGATTGGACAAAGCAGAGTCCAAGGACAAAGCAGGGAGTCAATCCATGGCTTTGACTGTGTCACAAGACCCTTCAGTGTCCCATAAACGTCCCTTTCTCTATCGTCCTAGTGGATGCTGGGGTTCCTGAAAGGACCATGGGGAATAGCGGCTCCGCAGGAGACAGGGCACAAAAGTAAAGCTTTACGATCAGGTGGTGTGCACTGGCTCCTCCCCCTATGACCCTCCTCCAAGCCTCAGTTAGATTTTTGTGCCCGGCCGAGAAGGGTGCAATCTAGGTGGCTCTCCTAAAGAGCTGCTTAGAAAAGTTTAGCTTAGGTTTTTTATTTTACAGCGAGTCCTGCTGGCAACAGGATCACTGCAACGAGGGACTTAGGGGAGAAGAAGTGAACTCACCTGCGTGCAGGATGGATTGGCTTCTTGGCTACTGGACATTAGCTCCAGAGGGACGATCACAGGTACAGCCTGGATGGTCACCGGAGCCTCGCCGCCGGCCCCCTTGCAGATGCTGAAACGAGAAGAGGTCCAGAATCGGCGGCAGAAGACTCCTCAGTCTTCTAAAGGTAGCGCACAGCACTGCAGCTGTGCGCCATTTTCCTCTCAGCACACTTCACACGGCAGTCACTGAGGGTGCAGGGCGCTGGGAGGGGGGCGCCCTGGGAGGCAAATGAAAACCTAATTTGGCTAAAAATACCTCACATATAGCCTCCGGGGGCTATATGGAGATATTTAACCCCGCCAGAATCCACTAAAGAGCGGGAGACGAGCCCGCCGAAAAAGGGGCGGGGCCTATCTCCTCAGCACACAGCGCCATTTTCCTTACACAGCTCCGCTGGTCAGGACGGCTCCCAGGCTCTCCCCTGCACTGCACTACAGAAACAGGGTAAAAAAGAGAGGGGGGGGCAAAATTATGGCAAAAAATATATTATTAAAGCAGCTATACAGGGAGCACTTATTATAAGGCTATCCCTGTCATATATAGCGCTTTTGGTGTGTGCTGGCAAACTCTCCCTCTGTCTCCCCAAAGGGCTAGTGGGGTCCTGTCTTCGTTAAGAGCATTCCCTGTGTGTCTGCTGTGTGTCGGTACGTGTGTGTCGACATGTATGAGGACGATATTGGTGTGGAGGCGGAGCAATTGCCAAATATGGGGATGTCACCTCCTAGGGGGTCGACACCAGAATGGATGCCTTTATTTATGGAATTACGGGATAGTGTCAACACGCTAAAGCAGTCGTTTGACGACATGAGACGGCCGGACAATCAATTAGTGCCTGTCCAGGCGCCTCAAACACCGTCAGGGGCTGTAAAACGCCCTTTGCCTCAGTCGGTCGACACAGACCCAGACACAGGCACTGATTCTAGTGGTGACGGTGACGAATCAACCGTATTTTCCAGTAGGGCCACACGTTATATGATTTTGGCAATGAAGGAGGCGTTACATATAGCTGATACTACAGGTACCACTAAACAGGGTATTATGTGGGGTGTGAAAAAACTACCTATAGTTTTTCCTGAATCAGAAGAATTAAATGAGGTGTGTGATGAAGCGTGGGTTGCCCCCGATAAAAAAATGCTAATTTCAAAGAAGTTAATGGCTTTATACCCTTTCCCGCCAGAGGTTAGGGCGCGCTGGGAAACACCTCCTAGGGTGGACAAGGCGCTCACACGCTTATCAAAACAAGTGGCGTTACCCTCTCCTGAGACGGCCGCACTTAAAGATCCAGCAGATAGGAGGATGGAAAATATCCAAAAAAGTATATACACACATACAGGTGTTATACTACGACCAGCTATAGCGACAGCCTGGATGTGCAGTGCTGGGGTAGCTTGGTCAGAGTCCCTGATTGAAAATATTGATACCCTGGATAGGGACAATGTTTTACTGTCTTTAGAGCAAATAAAGGATGCATTTCTTTATATGCGTGATGCACAGAGGGATATCTGCACACTGGCATCACGGGTAAGTGCTATGTCCATTTCGGCCAGAAGAAGTTTATGGACGCGACAGTGGTCAGGCGATGCGGACTCAAAACGGCATATGGAAGTTTTGCCGTATAAAGGGGAGGAGTTATTTGGAGTCGGTCTATCGGATTTGGTGGCCACGGCTACAGCCGGGAAATCCACCTTTTTACCTCAAGTCACTCCCCAACAGAAAAAGACACCGACTTTTCAACCGCAGCCCTTTCGTTCCTTTAAAAACAAGAGAGCAAAGGGATATTCATATCTGCCACGAGGCAGAGGAAGGGGGAAGAGACAGCAACAGGCAGCTCCTTCCCAGGAACAGAAGCCCTCCCCCGCTTCTACAAAAGCCTCAGCATGACGCTGGGGCTTCTCAAGCGGACTCGGGGGCGGTGGGGGGTCGTCTCAAGAATTTCAGCGCGCAGTGGGCTCACTCGCAGGTAGATCCCTGGATCCTGCAGATAATATCTCAGGGGTACAGGTTAGAACTAGAGACGAATCCACCTCGCCGTTTCCTGAAGTCTGCTTTACCAACGTTCCCCTCCGACAGGGTGACGGTCTTGGAAGCCATTCACAAGCTGTACTCTCAGCAGGTGATAGTCAAGGTACCTCTTTTACAACAAGGAAAGGGGTATTATTCCACTCTATTTGTGGTACCGAAGCCGGATGGCTCGGTAAGACCTATTCTAAATCTGAAGTCCTTGAACCTGTACATAAAGAAGTTCAAGTTCAAGATGGAGTCACTCAGAGCAGTGATAGCGAACCTGGAAGAAGGGGACTTTATGGTATCCTTGGACATCAAGGATGCGTATCTCCACGTTCCAATTTACCCCTCACACCAGGGGTACCTCAGGTTCGTCGTACAGAACTGTCACTATCAGTTTCAGACGCTGCCGTTCGGATTGTCCACGGCACCTCGGGTCTTTACCAAGGTAATGGCCGAGATGATGATTCTTCTTCGAAGAAAAGGCGTATTAATTATCCCATACTTGGACGATCTCCTAATAAGGGCAAGGTCCAGAGAACAGCTAGAGATGGGATTAGCACTGTCTCAAGAAGTGCTAAAACAGCACGGGTGGATTCTGAATATTCCAAAATCCCAGTTAATTCCGACAACACGTCTGTTGTTCCTAGGGATGATTCTGGACACGGTTCAGAAAAAGGTTTTTCTCCCGGAGGAAAAAGCCAAGGAGTTATCCGAGCTTGTCAGGAACCTCCTAAAACCAGGAAAGGTGTCTGTACATCAATGCACAAGAGTCCTGGGAAAAATGGTGGCTTCTTACGAAGCAATTCCATTCGGCAGATTCCACGCAAGAATTTTCCAGAGGGATCTGTTGGACAAATGGTCAGGGTCGCATCTTCAGATGCACCAGCGGATAACCCTGTCTCCAAGGACAAGGGTATCTCTTCTGTGGTGGTTACAGAGTGCTCATCTATTGGAGGGCCGCAGATTCGGCATACAGGATTGGATCCTGGTGACCACGGACGCCAGCCTGAGAGGCTGGGGAGCAGTCACACAAGGAAGAAACTTCCAGGGAGTGTGGACGAGCCTGGAAACGTCTCTTCACATAAACATTCTGGAACTAAGAGCAATCTACAATGCTCTAAGCCAGGCAGAACCTCTGCTTCAGGGAAAGCCGGTGTTGATCCAGTCGGACAACATCACGGCAGTCGCCCATGTGAACAGACAGGGCGGCACAAGAAGCAGGAGTGCAATGGCAGAAGCTGCAAGGATTCTTCGCTGGGCGGAAAATCATGTGATAGCACTGTCAGCAGTGTTCATCCCGGGAGTGGACAACTGGGAAGCAGACTTCCTCAGCAGACACGACCTTCACCCGGGAGAGTGGGGACTTCATCCAGAAGTTTTCCACATGCTGGTAACCCGTTGGGAAAGACCAATGGTGGACATGATGGCGTCTCGCCTCAACAAAAAACTGGACAGGTATTGCGCCAGGTCAAGAGATCCGCAGGCAATAGCTGTGGACGCGCTGGTAACGCCTTGGGTGTACCAGTCGGTATATGTGTTTCCTCCTCTGCCTCTCATACCAAAAGTATTGAGAATTATACGGCAAAGAGGCGTAAGAACGATACTAGTGGTTCCGGATTGGCCAAGAAGAACTTGGTACCCGGAACTTCAAGAGATGATCACGGAAGATCCGTGGCCTCTACCTCTGAGAAGGGACTTGCTTCAGCAGGGTCCCTGTCTGTTTCAAGACTTACCGCGGCTGCGTTTGACGGCATGGCGGTTGAACGCCGGATCCTAAAGGAAAAAGGCATGCCGGAAGAAGTCATTCCTACTTTGATTAAAGCACGGAAGGAAGTAACCGCGCAACATTATCACCGCATTTGGCGAAAATATGTTGCGTGGTGCGAGGATCGGAGTGCTCCGACGGAGGAATTTCAACTGGGTCGATTCCTACATTTCCTGCAATCAGGATTGTCTATGGGTCTCAAATTGGGATCTATTAAGGTTCAAATTTCGGCCCTGTCGATTTTCTTCCAGAAAGAATTGGCTTCAGTTCCTGAAGTCCAGACTTTTGTTAAGGGAGTGCTGCATATACAGCCTCCTGTGGTGCCCCCAGTGGCACCGTGGGATCTCAATGTTGTTTTGGTCTTTCTCAAATCTCATTGGTTTGAACCACTAAATAATGTGGATTTGAAATATCTCACATGGAAAGTGACCATGCTACTAGCCCTGGCTTCGGCCAGGAGAGTGTCAGAACTGGCAGCTTTATCTTACAAAAGCCCATATCTGATTTTCCATTCGGACAGGGCAGAACTGCGGACTCGTCCGCATTTTCTCCCTAAGGTGGTGTCAGCATTTCATCTGAACCAGCCTATTGTAGTGCCTGCGGCTACAAGTGACTTGGAGGACTCCAAGTTACTGGATGTTGTCAGAGCATTGAAAATATATATTGCAAGGACAGCTGGAGTCAGAAAATCTGACTCGTTGTTTATATTGTATGCACCCAACAAGATGGGTGCTCCTGCGTCTAAGCAGACGATTGCTCGTTGGATCTGTAGCACAATCCAACTTGCACATTCTGTGGCAGGCCTGCCACAGCCTAAATCTGTAAAGGCCCACTCCACAAGGAAGGTGGGCTCATCTTGGGCGGCTGCCCGAGGGGTCTCGGCATTACAACTTTGCCGAGCAGCTACGTGGTCAGGGGAGAACACGTTTGTAAAATTTTACAAATTTGATACTCTGGCTAAGGAGGACCTGGAGTTCTCTCATTCGGTGCTGCAGAGTCATCCGCACTCTCCCGCCCGTTTGGGGGCTTTGGTATAATCCCCATGGTCCTTTCAGGAACCCCAGCATCCACTAGGACGATAGAGAAAATAAGAATTTACTTACCGATAATTCTATTTCTCGGAGTCCGTAGTGGATGCTGGGCGCCCATCCCAAGTGCGGATTATCTGCAATAATTGTACATAGTTATTGTTAACTAATTCGGGTTATTGTTGTAGGGAGCCATCTTTTAGAGGCTCTTCTGTTATCATACTGTTAACTGGGTTTTTATCACAGGTTGTACGGTGTGATTGGTGTGGCTGGTATGAGTCTTACCCGGGATTCATAAATCCTTCCTTATTGTGTACGCTCGTCCGGGCACAGTACCTAACTGAGGCTTGGAGGAGGGTCATAGGGGGAGGAGCCAGTGCACACCACCTGATCGTAAAGCTTTACTTTTGTGCCCTGTCTCCTGCGGAGCCGCTATTCCCCATGGTCCTTTCAGGAACCCCAGCATCCACTACGGACTCCGAGAAATAGAATTATCGGTAAGTAAATTCTTATTTTTCCCAGGTAGCAGACACTGATACCGACATGGATTCTGACTCCAGTGTCGACTATGATGATCAGGGCCGGATTAACAATGGGGCGGATGGAGCTGCAGCTCCAGGCCCCCTCTTCAAAATAGGCCCACAGGATCCCCTGCAGATGGAAACAGGAAAACATTTTTTTTCCTGTTTTCCTGTTCAGTAGCCGTCTGATGTCCCGCCCCCTTGAGATAAGGCACAAGCGCCGGCCAGCGTGCAAGACAGCAGCAGCCAGCAGCGGACTTGCCTGCCTGGAAGTCGGGTGACTTTCTCTGCCGAGGCCGGCTCCTGCTGCTTGCTGAATGTTAGGATTTTTTCTCTCAAAGGGGCGTGGTCACGGACCCGTGATTAGGCCACGCCCCCACCTGTGCCTGGTCTGTCTTTATGCACCCCTGCTTTCTTCTTCTGTGTCCCGCTCGCTCAGTAACGGGGTGGGTGGGGGGAACAGGCTGTGTGTGTGTAGGGACTGGGGGGGGGGGGGACAGGCTGTATGTGTAGGGACTGGGGGGGGGGGGTACAGGCTGTATGTGTAGGGACTGGGGGGGGGGTGAACAGAGTGTGTGTAGGGACTGGGGGGAATAGAGTGTGTGTGTGTGTGTGTAGGGACTGGGGGAACAGGCTGTGTATGTGTGTGTGTGTAGGGACTGGGGGGGAGGAACAGGCTGTGTGTGTGTAGGGACTGGGGGGGACTGTGTGTGTATAGGGACTCGGGGGAACAGGCTGTGTATGTGTGTGTGTAGGGACTGGGGGGGAGGAACAGGCTGTGTATGTGTGTGTGTAGGGACTGGGGGGGACTGTGTGTGTATAGGGACTGGGGGGGACAGGCTGTGTATGTGTGTGTGTAGGGACTGGGGGGGAGGAACAGGCTGTGTGTGTGTGTAGGGACTGGGGGGGACTGTGTGTGTGTATAGGGACTGGGGGGAACAGGCTGTGTATGTGTGTGTAGGGACGACAGGCTGTGTATGTGTGTGTGTAGGGATGGGGGGGGGAAACAGGCTGTGTATGTGTGTGTGTGTAGGGACTGGGGGGGGCAGGCTGTGTGTGTGTGTGGGGACTGGGGGTGTGTGTGTGTGTGGGGACTGGGGGGGGGAACAGGCTGTGTGTGTGGGGACTGGGGGTTGGGGCTGGCTGTGTGTGTGTGTAGGGACTGGGGGGGGACAGGCTGTCTGTGTGTAGGGACTGGGGGGGCAGGCTGTGTGTGTGTAGGGACTGGGGGGGGACAGGGGGACAGGCTGTGTGTGTAGGGCATAGGTGCCGATTCCGTGGATGCTCGGGCCCGGTAGCACCCACGGAAAATGATGAGCATCCAGTGCCGGTGCTCAGGGCAGCAGGCCCAGGGCACCGTACCGCACGGACAGCACAGCGGCAGCAGCACACTACAGCCCTGGGAGCTGCCTGTATTCCCAATCCCCACTGCCCTGGAGCAAAGGTGACGGAGAATAGGCACGGACCAGTTAACATCCTAGGTGCGGATTGGCCAAGGCTCCTCACTGGGAAGATTTTGGCATTTGGCCCCGTCCCCCTGTTTGATCACTCTCGTTAGATGGACATTTACTACCTGCCGTTGGCTCTGCACCTCCTGCTATGGGATGGGAAACTGGAGGAAAATCCTGTAAATCTTCTGGAGGTATGTCTCAGCCGTTTACTAGGTACTGTGTAAGCAGTTGTGGGGTGCCATGTTGACTATGTTTATACAAATATGGGGTTTTGTTATTAATGTGTACACAGTCTTTTGTTGCAAGGCATATGTGAGACCCATAGTTGTTCTTGTTTAATTTTTCATTTCAATTTACCCTCCCTCTAAGCGTCCCTCCCTCTTAGCGTCCCTGCCCTCACCCTCCCTCCAACTCCCCCTCAGCGTCCCTGCCCTCACCCTTCCTATAACTCTCCCTCAGCGTCCCTGCCCTCACCTTCCCTGTAAGTCCCCCTTCAGAGCCCCTGCCCTCAGCCTCCCTCTAACTCCCCCTCAGCGTCCCTGCCCTCACCCCCCCTCCAACTCCCCTCAGCATCCCTGCCCTCACCCTCCCTTCAACTCCCCCTCAGCGTCCCTGCACTCACCCTCCCTCCAACTCATCCTCAGCGTCCCTGCCCTCACCCTCCTTGTAACTCTCTCTCAGCGTTCCTGCCTTCACCCTCCCTGTAAGTCCCCCTTCAAAACCCCTGCCCTCAGCCTCCCTCTAACTCCCCCTCATTGTCACTGCCCTCACACTCAGCCGAAGAGGGGGGGGGGGGGTTGATTTTGCCGGGTGTTGGATGCCACGCTTCAAGGTGCTGGCGCCGCTGTTTGTCATAGTGTGATAGGCGCAGCGGCAGCCGACAGAAACAGAGCAAGGAGAGCGCCTCTCCCATCCGGCGCCTCCCTGCTTTTGCAGACCCTGCTGAGCGGCTTGCACCAGGCCTGACAGCGTGTATATATAGATAGATATAGATAGATATAGAGTGAGAGAGAGAGAAGAAAGAATGGAAGTGTAATAACACCAGAAAAATGTATAACCTGCATCACATGCTGTAGTAAAGGCTAGGGCATGGGTCTTCAACCTGCGGCCCTCCGGGTGATGTGAAACTACACATCCCAGCATGCCCTGCCACAGTTTTGCTATTAAGGCATGCTAAAACTGAGGCAGGGCATGCTGGGATGTATAGTTGCACAGCAGCTGGAGGGCCGCAGGTTGAAGACCCATGGGCTAGGGTGTGGATCATAGGGTCGACAACACTTAGGTTGACCACTATTAGTAGACAGCGACTAGGTCGACACCCGAAATAGGTAGACGCGGTCATTAGGTCGACATGGAAAAAGGTCGACATGAGTTTTAATTAAAAAATTGCTATCGTTTTCTTCGTAAAGTGACCGGGAACCCCAGTTAGTGCACCGTGTCCCCTCGCATGGCTGACAAGGTGCCTCGCTCCGCTACCGCACGGGTTACTATTCCCAGTCGTAGTCCACGTGGATCGTAACATATGAAAAAGTTTAAAAAATAATAAAAAAAAAACTCTCATGTCGACCTTTATCCATGTCGACCTAGTGACCATGTCGACCGAATGCACGTCGACCTAATTACTGTCAACCTAAGTGTGGCTGACGTACAGACCGGATACCGAAGGCTATGAATTATATATTCACCTAAAGTGTCAATGCTTTGATGCCGTTCTGGAACAATTTCAAGACCACCAACAATCACACAAGCCGCTCTCAAAGCATAAAGTACCGGCATTTACTTGTCGGCTTGAGATCGGCTGCACTGATTATCGGCAGTCTTGAAAATGGTCCGGAAGGGGACTGAAACATTGATGCCGACATTGTGAACATGTCAATATTCTGCAGAAGCTGACATAGTCCATGCTGACATTTCAAAAATGTTGACATCATAACTTCTGACATTGGAATTGTTGACATGCTGACTGCATCCCATAAATACAATACCACACTTTAGTGCACAAATCATTATACACAACACAGCTGCAGTGATGCGTCGCAACCAAAATGTTGCCTTTAAAATTAAAACGTGCCATACTCTGTAATCAGCAAATGTGATTCCGCGCCTCTGCTTACCTGCTACAGCACGCAGACACTAGGGGCATTTACTAAAGGTTCTAACAATGAAAAGTGGTGATGTTGCCCATAGCAACCAATCAGATTCTGACTATCATTTATCTGGGATGCATTAGAGAAACGATAGACAGAATTTGAATGGTTACTATGGGCAACATCACCAATTTTCATTTTTAGAACCTTTAGTAAATGAACCACTAGGACCCAGGATGGCTTTGACTCAGGCAAAGAACAATGGTGGTCATTCCGAGTTGTTTGCTAGCTGTTTTCGGTCGCAGCGTTTAGTCAAAAAAGCGGCACTTCTGCTCATGTGTAAGTGCCGCAATGCGCATGTGCGACGTACTTTCACAACAGCCGATGTAGTTTCACACAAGGTCTAGCTACGCTTTTCAGTCGCACTGCTGACCGCAGAGTGATTGACAGGAAGTGGGTGTTTCTGGGTGGTAACTGGGTGGTAACTGACTGTTTTCGGGGAGTGTGTGGAAAAACGCAGGCGTGTCAGATACAAACGTAGGCGTGCCTGGGGTAATGCAGGCGTGGCTGGGCATACGCAGGGCGTGTTCGTGACGTCAAAACAGGAACTAAATAGTCTGAAGTGATCGCAAGCGCTGAGTAGGTCTGGAGCTGCTCAGAAACGGCACAATCTTTTTTTGTTGCCGCTCTGCGATCCTTTCGTTCGCACTTCTGCTAAGCTAATATACACTCCCAGAGGGCGGCGGCCTAGCATTTGCACGGCTGCTAAAAACTGCTAGCGAGCGAACAACTCGTAATGAGGGCCAATGTGTGGCGGGCCCTGCATGAGTCACAAACCCGCTGTTGCTGGTCACAACCCCTGCGGCGGTACACAATAGGCCCTTCATAAATTTCAGCTCCAGGCCCATGTGGTCCTTAATCTGGCACTGATGATGATGCGAGGTTACAAGAGTGGCCAAGAGTATTCAATATATGATTATTGCAATAAAAGATGTTTTGCATATCACAAAGGACCCTTGGGTCCCTGACACGAGGGTCTGCATGTTTAAGGAAAAATAAGAATTTACTCACCGGTAATTCTGTTTCTCGTAGTCCGTAGTGGATGCTGGGAACTCCGTAAGGACCATGGGAATAGCGGGCTCCGAAGGAGGCTGGGCACTCTAGAAAGATCTTAGACTACCTGGTGTGCACTGGCTCCTCCCACTATGACCCTCCTCCAAGCCTCAGTTAGGTACTGTGCCCGGACGAGCGTACACAATAAGGAAGGATTTTGAATCCCGGGTAAGACTCATACCAGCCACACCAATCACACCGAACAACTCGTGATATGAAACACAGTTAACAGTATGAAACGATAGAGCCTCTCAACAGATGGCTCAACAATAACCCGATTTAGTTAACAATAACTATGTACAAGTATTGCAGATAGACCGCACTTGGGATGGGCGCCCAGCATCCACTACGGACTACGAGAAACAGAATTACCGGTGAGTAAATTCTTATTTTCTCTAACGTCCTAGTGGATGCTGGGAACTCCGTAAGGACCATGGGGATTATACCAAAGCTCCCAAACGGGCGGGAGAGTGCGGATGACTCTGCAGCACCGAATGAGAGAACTCCAGGTCCTCCTCAGCCAGGGTATCACATTTATAGAATTTTGCAAACGTGTTTGCCCCTGACCAAGTAGCTGCTCGGCAAAGTTGTAAAGCCGAGACCCCTCGGGCAGCCGCCCAAGATGAGCCCACCTTCCTTGTGGAATGGGCATTGACAGATTTTGGCTGTGGCAGGCCTGCCACAGTATGTGCAAGCTGAATTGTACTACAAATCCAACGAGCAATAGTCTGCTTAGAAGCAGGAGCACCCAGCTTGTTGGGTGCATATAGGATAAACAGCGAGTCAGATTTTCTGACTCCAGCCATCCTGGAAACATATATTTTCAGGGCCCTGACAACGTCTAGCAACTTGGAGTCCTCCAAATCCTTAGTAGCCGCAGGCACCACAATAGGCTGGTTCAGGTGAAACGCTGACACCACCTTAGGGAGAAACTGGGCACGAGTCCTCAATTCTGCCCTATCCATATGAAAAATCAGATAAGGGCTTTTACATGATAAAGCCGCCAATTCTGACACTCGCCTGGCTGATGCCAGGGCCAATAACATGACCACTTTCCACGTGAGATATTTCAGATCCACGGTTTTTAGTGGCTCAAACCAATGTGATTTCAAGAAATTCAACATCACGTTGAGATCCCAAGGTGCCACAGGAGGCACAAATGGGGGCTGAATATGCAGCACTCCTTTCACAAATGTCTGAACTTTAGGTACTGAAGCTAGTTCCTTTTGAAAGAAAATCGACAGAGCCGAGATCTGTACTTTTATGGAGCCTAGTTTTAGGCCCATATTCACTCCTGCTTGCAGGAAATGCAGAAATCGACCCAGTTGAAATTCCTCTGTTGGGGCCTTTTTGGCCTCGCACCATGCAACATATTTCCGCCATATGCGGTGATAATGTTTTGCCGTAACATCTTTCCTGGCTTTAATAAGCGTAGGAATGACTTCCTCCGGAATGCCCTTTTCCTTCAGGATCCGGCGTTCAACCGCCATGCCGTCAAACGCAGCCGCGGTAAGTCTTGGAACAGACAGGGGCCCTGCTGTAGCAGGTCCTGTCTGAGCGGCAGGGACCAAGGGTCCTCTGAGATCATCTCTTGAAGTTCCGGGTACCACGCTCTTCTTGGCCAATCCGGAACCACGAGAATTGTGTTTACTCCTCGCTTTCTTATTATTCTCAGTACCTTTGGTATGAGAGGTAGAGGAGGGAACACATACACTGACCGGTACACCCATGGTGTCACTAGGGCGTCCACCGCTATCGCCTGAGGGTCTCTTGACCTGGCGCAATACTTCTCTAGTTTTTTGTTTATGCGGGACGCCATCATGTCCACCTGTGGACGACCCCATTGATTTACAATCATTTGGAAGACTTCTGGATGAAGTCCCCACTCTCCCGGGTGGAGGTCGTGCCTGCTGAGAAAGTCTGCTTCCCAGTTGTCCACTCCCGGGATGAACACTGCTGACAGTGCTAGTACATGATTCTCCGCCCATCGGAGAATTTTTGTGGCTTCTGCCATCGCCGTCCTGCTTCTTGTGCCGCCCTGTCGATTCACATGGGCGACTGCCGTGATGTTGTCTGACTGGATCAGCACCGGCTGGTGTAGGAGCAGGGATTTTGCTTGACTTAGGGCATTGTAAATGGCCCTTAGTTCCAGAATATTTATGTGAAGGGCAGTCTCCTGACTTGACCATAGTCCTTGGAAATTTCTTCCCTTTGTGACTGCCCCCCAGCCTCGTAGGCTGGCATCCGTGGTCACCAGGACCCAGTCCTGTATGCCGAATCTGCGGCCCTCCAGAAGATGAGCACTGTGCAGCCACCACAGAAGAGACACCCTGGTTCGTGGAGACAGGGTTATTAAACGATGCATCTGAAGATGCGATCCGGACCACTTGTCCAACAGGTCCCACTGAAAGATTCTGGCATGGAACCTGCCGAATGGAATTGCTTCGTAAGAAGCTACCATCTTTCCCAGGACCCGCGTGCAGTGATGCACCGATACCTGTTTTGGTTTTAGGAGGTCTCTGACTAGAGAAGACAACTCCCTGGCTTTCTCCTCCGGGAGAAACACTTTTTTCTGGGCCGTGTCCAGAATCATTCCCAGGAACATTAGACGTGTCGTGGGGACCAGCTGTGACTTTGGGATATTCAGAATCCAACCGTGCTGGCTCAGCACTTCCTGAGATAGTGCTACTCCCACTAACAACTGTTCCTTGGATCGTGCCTTTATTAGGAGATCGTCCAAGTATGGGATAATTAAAACTCCCTTTTTTCGAAGGAGTATCATCATTTCCGCCATAACCTTGGTAAATACCCTCGGTGCCGTGGAGAGTCCAAACGGCAGCGTCTGGAATTGGTAATGGCAATCCTGTACCACAAATCTGAGGTACTCCTGGTGAGAATTGTAAATGGGGACATGCAGGTAAGCATCCTTGATGTCCAGGGATACCATGTAATCCCCCTCGTCCAGGCTTGCAATAACCGCCCTGAGCGATTCCATCTTGAACTTGAATTTTTTTATGTATGTGTTCAAGGATTTCAAATTTAAAATGGGTCTCACCGAACCGTCCGGTTTCGGTACCACAAATAGTGTGGAATAGTAACCCCGGCCTTGTTGAAGTAGGGGTACCTTGATTATCACCTGCTGGGAATACAGCTTGTGAATTGCCGCTAGCACTGCCTCCCTGTCTGAGGGAGCAATCGGCAAGGTGGATTTTAGGAAACGGCGGGGTGGAATCGCCTCGAATTCCAGCCTGTATCCCTGAGATACTATTTGAAGGATCCAGGGATCCACCTGTGAGCGAACCCACTGATCGCTGAAATTCCTGAGGCGGGCCCCCACCGTACCTGGCTCCGCCTGTGAAGCCCCACCGTCATGCGGCGGACTTGGAAGAGGAAGCGGGGGAGGACTTTTGTTCCTGGGAACCTGCTGTTTGCTGCAGCCTTTTTCCCCTGCCTCTGCCTCTTGACAGAAAAGACCCTCCTTTTCCCCGCTTGTTTTTCTGGGATCGAAAGGACTGAACCTGATAAAATGGCGCCTTCTTAGGCTGTGAGGGGACATGGGGTAAAAATGCTGACTTCCCAGACGTTGCTGTGGAAACTAGGTCGGAGAGACCATCCCCAAATAATTCCTCCCCTTTATAAGGCAAAACTTCCATGTGCCTTTTGGAATCTGCATCTCCAGTCCACTGGCGAGTCCATAAGCATCTCCTAGCAGAGATAGATAGTGCACTTACTTTAGATGCCAGCCGGCAGATTTCCCTCTGTGCATCTCTCATGTATAAGACTGAGTCTTTGATATGGTCAATTGTTAACAGGATCGTGTCTCTGTCTAGTGTGTCAATATTTTCTGACAGGTTATCTGACCATGCAGCGGCAGCACTGCACATCCAAGCTGACGCAATCGCTGGTCTGAGTATAATGCCTGAGTGTGTATATACAGACTTCAGGATCGCCTCCTGCCTTCTATCAGCAGGTTCCTTAAGGGCGGCCGTATCCTGGGACGGTAGTGCCACCTTTTTTGACAAACGTGTGAGCGCTTTATCCACCCTCGGGGGTGTTTCCCAACGTAACCTATCCTCTGGCGGGAAAGGGAACGCCATTAGTAATTTCTTAGGAATCACCAATTTCTTATCAGGGGAAGCCCACGCTTCTTCACACACTTCATTTAATTCATCTGACGGGGGAAAAACTACAGGTAGTATTTCTCCCCAAACATAATACCCTTTTTTGTGGTACCTGGATGTAAATCAGAAATATTTAACACCTCTTTCATTGCCTCAATCATGCAGCGAATGGCCTTAACGGGCATTAAATTTGACTCATCGTCGTCGACACTGGCGTCAGTATCCGTGTCGACATCTACTTGTGCCACCTGAGATAACGGGCGTTTTAGAGCCCCTGATGACTTTTGAGACCCTTGGACAGGCACGAGCTGAAGACTCGGCTGTCCCACAGTCGGCATGTCGTCAAATTTTTTATGTAAGGAGTCTATACGTGCACTCATTTCTTGCCATAATACCATCCACTCAGGTGTCTGCCCCCCTCCACATCATTATCCTCCTCAAACATGTCGACACAGCCGTACCGACACACTCCACACACACAGGGAATGCTCAAATAGAGGACAGGACCCACAAAAGCCCTTTGGGGGGACAGAGTAAGAGTATGCCAGCACACACCAGAGCGCTATATATATACAGGGACTAACTGAGTTATGTCCCTAATAGCTGCTTATACTGTATACAGTGCCAATTTTAGTGCCCCCCCTCTCTTTTCCCTCTTACTGTACTGTAGAAATGCAGGGAAGAGCCAGGGAGCTTCCTTCCAGCCGAGCTGTGAGGGAAAAATGGCGCCAGTGTGCTGAGGAGATAGGCTCCGTCCCTTTTTCGCGGCCTATTCTCCCGCTTTTTTGGGGATTCTGGCAGGGGTATTTACCTCATATATAGCCCCAGGGGCTATATATTGAGGTATTTTAGCCAGCCAAGGTGTTTTTATTGCTGCCTCAGGGCGCCCCCCCCCCCAGCGCCCTGCACCCTCAGTGACCGGAGTGTGAAGTGTGTATGAGGAGCAATGGCGCACAGCTGCAGTGCTGTGCGCTACCTTGGTGAAGACAGGATGTCTTCATGCCGCCGATTTTCCGGACCATCTTCCTGCTTCTGGCTCTGTAAGGGGGACGGCGGCGCGGCTCCGGGACCGAACATCAAGGCTGGGCCTGCGGTCGATCCCTCTGGAGCTAATGGTGTCCAGTAGCCTAAGAAGCCCAATCCGGCTGCAAGCAGGCGAGTTCGCTTCTTCTCCCCTTAGTCCCTCGCTGCAGTGAGCCTGTTGCCAGCAGGTCTCACTGAAAAAAACAAATTCTAAGTACTATAACTTTCTAAGAGCTCAGGAGAGCCCCTAGTGTGCATCCAACCTCGGCCGGGCACGAAATCTAACTGAGGCTTGGAGGAGGGTCATAGTGGGAGGAGCCAGTGCACACCAGGTAGTCTAAGATCTTTCTAGAGTGCCCAGCCTCCTTCGGAGCCCGCTATTCCCATGGTCCTTACGGAGTTCCCAGCATCCACTAGGACGTTAGAGAAAGAAACCTGAGGTAACGTTTCCCCCATCTCATGAGCTGAACGCTTTATTTGAAAAGGCTTGGGAAACTCCAGACAAGAGGCTGCAGGTTCCCAAGAGAATTATTATGGCGTATCCTTTCCCCTCGAAGGACAGGTTATGGTGGGAATCCTCCCCCACGGTGGACAAGGCCTTAACGCGCTTATCCAAAAAGGTGGCGCTACCGTCCCCGGATACGGCGGCCCTAAAGGATCCTGCGGATCGCAGGCAGAAAACTACCTTAAAATCAATTTACGCGCATACGGGAGCCCTACTCAGGCCTGCAGTAGCGTCGGCATGGGTTGGTAGCGCAATTGCAGCGTGGGTAGATTACTTGTCATCGGACATTGACACCTTAGATAAGGATAGTATTTTGTTGACCTTGGGTCACATTAAGGACGCAGCGTTATATATGAGAGAGGCTGCGCAAGATATTGGGCTGTTGGGTTCACGAGCCAATGCCATGGCAGTTTCTGCTAGAAGGTCCCTGTGGACCCGTCAATGTTCGGGTGATGCTGATTCAAAGATCCTCCTCCCAGCCAACGCGTTTCGAGAAAAACTCTCTTTATCAAGGCCCGAGCCTTGATAAAGAGAGTTTTTCTCGAAATGCGTTGGCTGGGAGGAGGATCTTGGCCCACTTGGACTGGGAACCTGCACGGCTGGGGAAAGGTACGACCTTCTCAAATTTTTTAAGTTCTTTTGGTACCGGGCCATGTGAGCTTTTGTGGACGGTCCTACGGGTCCCCCTGTCTGGCAGTACCTCCCTCGTGGCCAACACTCCCTCTGTGTTTCATTTATTTGTTTTTATTTACCTGTTTTTATCCAATAAACCCTTCTTTCAAAATGGGTGGCTGAATAAGCATGCTGATTGGATAAAAGAAACCTTGATGTGCAGACTGAATACGCCCTTTCCAGTGAGTACCGGTACGCAGTACAGTTTACAAAGATACCTTGATGTGTTTATACTTACACTTTTTATTGTAAGTTAGGTACGCTGAAAATTCCAGTATTATTTTCTAAAGAAACCTTTACATGCTTTCAACCTCACTCACCTTTGTAAGTGAGGTACGATTATTCTACCTGAGACCCCTCTCCACTTGTTTTTAAAAAAAAGTGCTTATTATCCCCATTGAGGCTCCCCAAAACCCAAAATTTGCCATTTTGTGTTTTTCATAATACCACGCCGTATGACTGCATTATTCCTGGAGAAAAAATCATCCTTCTCTCAGAAATCCACTGAAAACACCCAAGATAAGTATCCTTCTTCATCACTCTAAAAAACCATAACCCCCCAGCTGAATCATCAGCTTTACTCCCTACCCCTTTTCCAGCGCCCACTCCCTGCACCCACACCACTTGTTCAGTACTACAACAACACGGCTGGATTCTAAATCTGCCGAAGTCGCAGTTGGTTCAGACGACTCGGCTGTCATTTTTGGGCATGGTTCTGGACACGGAAAAAAAGAGGGCTTTTCTCCCAATGGAAAAAGCCCAGGAACTCCAGAGCATGGTCAAGGAACTGCTGAAACCAAAAAGAGTGTCAGTTCATCAATGCACTCGAGTATTGGGAAAAATGATGGCGGCCTACGAGGCCTTCTGGACAAATGGTCAGGGTCCCATCTACAGAAACATCAGAGGATAAGCCTGTCCCACAAGGCCAAGGTGTCTCTCCTGTGGTGGCTCCAGAGTGCTCACCTTCTAGAGGGTCGCAGGTTCGGCATTCAAGATTGGGTTCTTGTGACCACGGACGCGAGCCTCCGAGGGTGGGGAGCTGTCACACAAGGAAGACATTTTCAGGGAATATGGTCAAGCCAGGAGGCTTGTCTACACATCAATGTGCTAGAATTAAGGGCCATATACAACGGCCTGCAACAGGCGGAGAGTCTTCTTCGCAACCTACCCGTTCTGATCCAATCAGACGTCACAGCCGTGGTGCATGTAAACTGCCAGGGCGGGACAAGGAGCAGAGCAGCAATGGCAGAAGCCATCAAGATTCTTTGCTGGGCGGAAAATCATGTAAGCGCTCTGTCAGCTGTCTTCATTCCGGGAGTGGACAACTGATAAAGCACTGGGAAGCAGACTTCCTCAGCAGACACGATCTCCATCCAGGAGAGTGGGGACTTCATCAAGAGGTCTTTGCAGAAATAACAAGTCGTTGGGGACTTCCTCAAATAGACATGATGGCGTCACGCCTCAACAAAAAGCTTTGGATGTATTGTTCCAGGTCAAGGGACCCTCAGGCAGTGGTGGTGGACGCACTAGTGACACTGTGGGTGTTTCAGTCGGTCTATGTGTTCCCTCCACTTCCACTCATCTCAAAAATATTGAGAATCATAAGACGAACCAGAGTGCAGACAATACTCATTGTTCCAGATTGGCCTCGAAGGGCCTGGTATTCAGATCTTCAGGAAATGATCGCCGAAGATCCGTGGCCTCTTCCTCCCAGGGAGGACCTGTTGCAACAGAGGCCCTGTGTGTTCCAAGACTTACAGCAGTTACGTTTGACGGCATGGCGGTTGAACACCAAATCCTAGCTAGGAAAGGTATTCCGGGGGAAGTCATCCCTACTCTAATCAAAGCTAGGAAGGAGGTAACGGCGAAGCATTATCACCGTATCTGGAGGAAATATATCTCTTGGTGTGAGGCCAAGCATGCTCCTACGGAGGATTTTCAGCTGGGGCGTTTTCTCCACTTTCTACAGACAGGAGTGGATATGGGCCTTAAGTTAGGCTCCATTAAGGTGCAGATTTCGGCCTTATCTATATTCTTTCAGAAGAAATTGGCTTCTCTCCCAGAAGTCCAGACTTCTGTAAAGGGAGTGCTGCACATCCAACCTCCTTTTGTGCCCCCAGTGGCACCGTGGGACCTTAACGTGGTGTTACGGTTCCTTAACTCACACTGGTTTGAACCTCTTCTCACAAGAGTCCCTATCTGATTTTCCATGTGGATCGAGTGGAGTTGAGAACGCGTCCTCAAATTCTACCTAAGGTGGTTTCGTCGTTCCATATGAACCAACCTATTGTGGTGCCTGTGGCTACGGGTGACTTGGAGGATTCCGAGTCCCTTGATGTAGTCAGGGCCTAAAAAAAATGTATGTAGCCAGGACGGCTCGAGTTAGGAAAACAGAGGCACTGTTTGTCCTGTATGCGGCCAACAAGGTTGGCACTCCTGCTTCTAAGCAGACTATTGCTCGCTGGATCTGTAACACGATTCAGCAGGCTCATTCTACGGCGGGATTGCCGTTACCAAATTCAGTTAAGGCCCATTCCACTAGGAAAGTGGGCTCTTCTTGGGTGGCTGCCCGAGGCGTCTCGGCATTAGAACTGTGCCGAGCAGCTACTTGGTCGGGTTCAAACAGTTTTGCAAAATTCTACAAGTTTGATACCCTGGCTGATGAGGACCTCATGTTTGCTCAATCAGTGCTGCAGAGTCATCCGCACTCTCCCGCCCGGTTTGGAGCTTTGGTATAATCCCCATGGTCCTTACGGATTCCCCAACATCCTCTAGGACGTAAGAGAAAATAAGATTTTAAACCTACCGGTAAGTCTTTTTCTCCTAGTCCGTAGAGGATGCTGGGCGCCCGTCCCAGTGCGTACATTTTCTGCAAGGCTTGTATATAGTTGTTGCTTACATAAGGGTTATGTTACAGTTGTGATCAGTCTCTGGCTGATGCTGTTTTATTCATAATGTTAACTGGTTTTGGTATATTCCATGTTGGACGGTGTGTATGGTGTGGGCTGGTATGTATCTCGCCCTTAGATTAACAAAAATCCTTTCCTCGTACTGTCCGTCTCCTCTGGGCACAGTTCTTTAACTGAGGTCTGGAGGAGGGTCATAGAGGGAGGAGCCAGTTCACGCCCATCTAAAGTCTTAGAGTGCCCATGTCTCCTGCGGAGCCCGTCTATACCCCATGGTCCTTACGGAGTCCCCAGCATCCTCTACGGACTAGGAGAAAAAGATTTACTGGTAGGATTAAAATCTTATTATTTGCACCCTGTACTTGTTGCCAGAAGTGGAGGAAAGGACCAGCGTTGTCTCTGCAGCTGAGGAGAGAGAGGAAATGGCGCTGAGCAGTGTGCTGGCTGCCTGAGGAAGAAGCTCCGCCCCCGCAAATGGCGCATTTTTCACTCAGCAAGGTCTGTTAATATTTATACTGGCGGGGGTAGGGCTGTGCCAGCGGCATCTTATGCCCCCTTTGCACCAGCTTAAGGTAATATTTTGCTGGCCAGGGCGCCCCCCTGCACCCTGCAGTGCTCTGTGTGTGTGGGCAGCAATGGCGCGCTGCGCTCCCGCCAGCCGCGCCGTACCTCAGCCGTCACTTTAGTTGCTAGAAGATCTATCTTCTCATACTCACCTGTCTTCAGACTTCTGGCTCTGCGAGGGGGGTGACGGCGTGCTGTGGAAGTGAGCATCTAGGCACAGCTAGCGTTCGGTTCCTTTCAGGAGCTAATGGTGTCCTGTCAGCCAGAAGCAGAGCCATGAAACTCTTCACGAAGTTGGTTGTGCTTCTGCCCCCTCAGTCCCACGAAGCAGGGAGTCTTTTGCCAGCAGTTCTCCCTGAAAATAAAAAACCTAGCATAAGTCTTTTTCAGAAAAACTCAGTAGAGCTCCTCAGAGTGCATCCAGTCTCCTGGGCACATTTCTAAAACTGGAGTCTGGAGGAGGGGCATAGAGGGAGGAGCCAGTTCACACCCATTGAAAAGTCTTAAGATTGCCCATGGCTCCTGCGGAACCGTCTATACCCCATGGTCAATAAGTGGACCCCAGCATCCTCTAGGACGTATAAGAAATGGTGTTTTATTAAACGCTTTGTGTAACAGTAGTTTTGGTTCAGCCCTGTCAACACAAAGGACATAATTAACATAATGCATAATAGCCAAGGGGACATGCAAATCACTTGTGGGTACACCACATGCCTTAATTTTACATGTGAACCTTCATTACCTCCAGAGCACGTCCCTGCTCCAGAGTGTGTTGGTGGTGTCTGCAGAGTGGCCACCAGCTATTGCGCATTGGGCAGAACGAGGGAATTCCTTGCTGAGCATTTAAACCAACGCACTTACATTTCACAGGGGATGCAGTCAGTTTACCTCCAATCAAAATCCCGACGTTCAAAATCCCGACACCAATTGACCGATGGTCAAAATCCCAACAAGGTCAAAATACCGACACGGACAAAATACCGACATTTAAAATACCGACAAGGTCAAAATACCAACATGTAAAATGCCGACAGGTCAAAATACCGACATGAGTTTTTCATGATTTTTTTCATTGAAACCGACTTGTTCATACTTTACCATCCCAGTGGACCTGGAGGGGGAATATAATAGTGTGCCGAGCGCAGCGAGGCACTGTGCCCGAAGCATGGCGAGTGCAGCGAGCCATGCGAGGGGTCGCGGTACACTTTATATGGTGTCCATGTTGATTTATGTCGACATACACACAAAAAAACATCAAAAAAATGCATGTCGGTATTTTGACCTGTCGGCATGTTATATGTCGGTATTTTGACCTTGTCGGTATTTTAAATGTCGGTATTTTGTCCGTGTCGGTATTTTGACCTTGTCGGGATTTTGACCATCGGTCAATTGGTGTCGGGATTTTGAACGTCAGTATTTTGATTGGAGGTATTTCATACCGATCCCTTTCACAGAGATAGATTGCTGAAATAAAAAGGTGGAGGGTTCGGATAAAACAAATAGCCATGGGTCCTTTGCAACCAGGGTTTCAAATGGACTGTTAAAGAGCTACTAAATTCTCACCCAACAAGGGTTATCATAGGGCACGACCACCAGACATGTACCATGGTGCTTCTGAGGCTACAGCCTCCAGCAGTTGGGTAACATGGTAGGAAGCAGTGCACGGCGAGAGAATCTATTTTTCTCTTACGTCCTAGAGGATGCTGGGGACTCCAAAAGGACCATGGGGTATAGACGGGATCCGCAGGAGCTTGGGCACACTAAAAGACTTAAGACTGGGTGTGAACTGGCTCCTCCCTCTATGCCCCTCCTCCAGACCTCAGTTAGACTTTGTGCCCAGGAGTGACTGGATGCACACTGGGGGAGCTCTACAGAGTTCTCTCAGAAAATACTTTTTGTTAGGTTTTTTATTTTCAGGGAGACCTGCTGGCTACAGGCTCCCTGCAGCGTGGGAGTGAGGGGGGAGAAGCAGGACCTACTTCTGTGAGTTTCAAGGCTCGGCTTCTCGGCTACTGGACACCATTAGCTCCAGAGGGTTCGATCACTTGGTGCGCCTAGCTGCTTGTTCCCGGAGCCACGCCGTCACCCCCTCACAGAAGCCAGAAGAAAGAAGTCGGGTGAGTATGAGAAGATCAGAAGACTTCAGGACGGCAGAAGACTTCAGTGACAGAAGGTACAGCACAGAGGTCACGCTGTGCTCCATGCTCCCACACACATATCACCAACGGTATTTCACTGGGTGCAGGGCGCTGGGGGGGGGGGGGGGCGCCCTGGGCAGCATGCTACTGGAGTTCTTTTTGGCGGCGCAAAGATTGTGGGTGCCTCGGCACCGAATACAGACCCCCGCCGGCATTTTTTACGAATTTGAAATTGGCGGGCCGAAGCGCGCCGGGAAGGGGGCGGAGCTTCGACCCGCAGCTCACCGGCGCCATTTTCTCTGCAACGCGCGGCTGCAGGAGAGAGACGCTGCGGGGACCTCCACGCTTATACAAGTAACTGGGGACTTGTTCTGAGGGGGGCCGCAGGGTTGGTGCTTTATAATAGGCAGCGCTGGGTACATATATCATGTTTTGCGATGTATGGGCGCTGGGGTGTGGGCTGGCATACTCCCTCTGTGTCCTCTATCTGGGCTTGGTTGTTGGACCTGTCACCTAGCAGGGATTCTCTGTGTATGGTGGTGTGTCGGTACTGTGTGTTGACATGTCTGAGGCGGAAGCTTATTCACCGGAGGAGGTTATTGGGGGAGTGGATGTGGGGCTAGAATTGGGAATGTCGACGCAGCCGACACCGGATTTGCTAGCATTACTCAGTACGTTAAACTCGAATGTAACTTCCTTATCAAAGAGGTTAGATAAGTCTGAGGCGCAGACCCAGGTGTGGAAAAGATCCATGGAAGAGGCTTTGTCACAGGTTCAAACCCCATCTCCATTTTCGTTAATTCGGGTGCGATTACTCAGACCTGCTGTGGCGTCGTTATGGGTGAGTAGTGCTATTGCTAAATGGGCTGAGAATTTAGCTAATGATATGGATACTCTTGATAAGGATAATGTCCTTCTAACTCTCGGTTATATTAAGGATGCTGCAGATTACATAAAAGATGCGGCGAGTGACGTCTGTCTCTTGGGTTCAAGAACCAGTGCCATGTCGATATCCGCCAGAAGGGCCCTGTGGATCCATCAATGGAACGCTGATGCCGACTCCAAGAGGGCTATGGAAGCGCTACCCTTCAAAGGTAATGTCTTGTTTGGGGACGGCTTGGCTGACCTGGTCTCGACCGCGACTGCGGGTAAGTCCTCTTTTCTTCCTTATGTTCCCACACAGAAAAAGGCACCACATCAACAGATGCAGTCCTTTCGTCACAATAAATACTGGCGTGGAAAAGGTTCGTCTTTCCTCGCCTCAAAGGGTAGAGGGCGAGGAAGAAAACTTCCTGCAGCCTCAGGCGCACAGGACCAGAAGTCCTCCCCGGCTGCTACCAAATCCACCGCATGACGCTGGGGCTTCCCTGGGGGAGTCCGAACCGGTGGGGGGCCGTCTACAAAATTTCAGTCAGGTCTGGATTCAATCAGGCCTGGATCCTTGGATACTAGAGATCGTGTCTCAGGGATACAAGCTGGAGTTTCAGGAGTTGCCCCCTCACCGGTTCTTCATTTCGGCGTTACCAGTAGTTCTACCGGACAGGGAAGTGGTGTTAGCAGCAATTCAAAAACTGTGTCTACAGAGGGTCATTATTCCCGTTCCCTCGTCGCAGCGGGGG
The DNA here is from genome assembly GCF_028390025.1 of Pseudophryne corroboree. Lineage (NCBI taxonomy): Eukaryota > Metazoa > Chordata > Amphibia > Anura > Myobatrachidae > Pseudophryne > Pseudophryne corroboree. Next base: position 82,012,964 of record NC_086448.1, read on the forward strand.
GAGGGGTTTTACTCGAGCCTCTTTGTAGTGCCGAAACCGGACGGTTCGGTCAGACCAATTCTAAATCTAAAATCCCTCAATCCATACTTGAAAGTTTTCAAGTTCAAGATGGAATCCCTTCGAGCTGTGATCTCCAGCCTAGAAGGGGGGGATTTTATGGCGTCAGTCGACATAAAGGATGCCTACTTGCATGTCCCGATATATCCTCCGCATCAGGCTTTCCTCAGGTTTGCGATACAGGATGCTCATTACCAATTTCAGACGTTGCCGTTTAGGCTTTCCACGGCTCCGAGGATTTTCACCAAGGTCATGGCGGAAATGATGGTTCTTCTTCGCAGACAGGGGGTTTCAATTATCCCGTACTTGGACGATCTCCTGATAAAGGCGAGGTCCAAGGAACGATTGCTGAGAAGTGTGGAGGTGTCTCTATCGGTTCTGCGACAACATGGATGGGTTCTCAATTTGCCGAAATCCCAGTTGACTCCGACCACTCGGCTTACGTTCCTGGGCATGGTTCTGGACACGGAGTTACAGAAGGTATTCCTTCAAGAAGAAAAGGCTCTGGAATTGCAGACGATAGTCAGAGAACTTCTGAAGCCGCCGAGTGTATCGATACATCATTGTACTCGGGTTCTGGGGAAGATGGTTGCGGCGTACGAAGCCATTCCATACGGCAGATTTCATGCCCGCGTGTTTCAGTGGGACTTGCTGAGCAAATGGTCCGGGTCTCATCTACACATTCACCGGAAAATAAGTTTATCTCCAAGAGCCAGAATTTCTCTCCTGTGGTGGCTACAAGCTCATCACCTTCTGGGAGGACGCCGATTCGGTATCCGGGAGTGGGTGCTTCTGACAACAGATGCAAGTCTCCGGAATTGGGGTGCAGTCAACCAAGGAAGAAACTTCCAGGGAAAATGGTCGGTCCAGGAAGCTTGTCTCCACATAAATGTTCTAGAGTTAAGAGCCATTTACAACGGACTGCTCCAAGCAGGAAGTCTTCTTCAGGGTCGACCGGTCCTGGTACAGTCAGACATCACAGCGGTGGCCCATATAAACCGGCAAGGCGGAACAAGGAGCAGAGCGTCAATGACGGAAGCCACAAAGATACTTCGCTGGGCGGAACAACTCGTCAGCGCACTGTCAGCAGTTTTCCTACCGGGGGTGGACAACTGGGAAGCGGATTTTCTCAGCAGACACGACCTCCATCCGGGAGAGTGGGCTCTGCACCAAGAGGTCTTTGCAGAGGTGACAAGACGCTGGGGAATTCCGTTAATAGACATGATGGCGTCTCGGCTCAACAAGAAGCTCCCGAGGTATTGTTCCAGAGCAAGGGACCCACAGGCCACGGCGGTGGACGCCCTGGTGTCTCCGTGGGTTTTCCGGTCGGTGTATGTGTTCCCTCCTCTTCCTCTCATTCCAAAGGTGCTGGGGATCATTCGTCGGGCAAGGGTTCAGGCGATTCTCGTCGTTCCAGACTGGCCAGGAAGGGCCTGGTATCCGGATCTTCAGGACTTACTGGTGGAAGATCCTTGGCCGCTTCCTCTAAGGGAGGATCTGTTGTTACAGGGTCCATGCGTGTTTCCGGACTTACCGCGGCTGCGTTTGACGGCATGGAGGTTGAGCGCCAGATCTTAGCTCGTAAGGGTATTCCCAGGGAGGTCATTCCAACTCTTATTAAGGCTAGGAAAGAGGTTACGGCGAAGCACTATCACCGTATCTGGAGGAAGTATGTTTCCTGGTGTGAGGTTAAAAAGACTCCTGCGGAGGATTTTCACTTGGGTCGTTTTCTCCACTTTTTACAGGCGGGTGTAGATGCAGGCCTGAAATTGGGTTCCATCAAAGTGCAAATTTCGGCTTTGTCTATTTTCTTTCAAAAAGAGTTAGCTGCCCTCCCAGAGGTTCAGACTTTTGTGAAGGGTGTAATGCATATCAATCCACCGTTTGTACCGCCTGTGGCGCCATGGGACCTTGATGTCGTCTTACGGTTCCTCATGTCTTCCTGGTTTGAACCTTTGCGGAAGGTTGATTTAAAGTTTCTCACTTGAAAGGTGGTTATGCTTTTGGCGCTGGCATATGCCAGGCGAGTTTCGGAATTGGCAGCGTTATCTCATAAGAGTCCGTACTTGATTTTTCATTCAGATAGGGCGGAATTGAGGACTCGTCAACAATTTCTGCCAAAGGTGGTTTCGTTGTTTCACATTAACCAACCTATTGTAGTTCCGGTGGCTACGGAAGAGGTGGCGATTCCAAAATCTCTGGATGTTGTAAGAGCGTTAACAGTTTACGTTTCTAGGACAGCTGTTACTAGGAAAACTGAAGCGTTGTTTGTTTTGTATGCGGCTAACAAGGTTGGTCATCCTGCGTCAAAACAGACTATTGCACGCTGGATTTGTAGTATGATCCAGCAAGCTCATTCTTCGGTGGGGTTGCCGGTGCCAAAGTCGGTTAAAGCCCATTCTACCAGGAAGGTGGGCTCCTCTTGGGCGGCTGCCCGAGGTGTTTCGGCACTACAGCTTTGCCGAGCGGCTACTTGGTCGGGTTCGAACACTTTTGCAAAATTCTATAAGTTCGATACCCTGGCCGATGAGGACCTGGCATTTGCTCAGTCGGTGCTGCAGAGTCGTCCGCACTCTCCCGCCCGTTCTGGAGCTTTGGTATAATCCCCATGGTCCTTTTGGAGTCCCCAGCATCCTCTAGGACGTAAGAGAAAATAGGATTTTGGTACTCACCGTTAAATCCTTTTCTCCTAGTCCGTAGAGGATGCTGGGCGCCCGTCCCAGTGCGGACTATTTCTTGCATTATATATATGTTTTCTTACTGGTTACGTTAGTTTATACACGACTGGTGTATTGGGTTATTGCAGCTGGTTGCTGGAGTTTTATGCATACTGTTATCTGGTTTGGTGTTATTCCGGTTATACGGTATGTTTATGGTGTGGGCTGGTAATTTGGTAGCCCTTAGTTAAGACAAAAATCTTTCCTTGTAATGTCCGTCTCTCCTGGGCACAGTTCCTATAACTGAGGTCTGGAGGAGGGGCATAGAGGGAGGAGCCAGTTCACACCCAGTCTTAAGTCTTTCAGTGTGCCCAAGCTCCTGCGGATCCCGTCTATACCCCATGGTCCTTTTGGAGTCCCCAGCATCCTCTACGGACTAGGAGAAAAGGATTTAACTGTGAGTACCAAAATCCTATTTTTTTTCTCTCCTTCCCCCTCTGAGGATAGGTTACGGGATACTGGCAGACAGTTTTGGAGGTTTATTTTCCAAATAAAGCCAGTGAACAATTTCTGGACACTGTATAGATGGAAGGGGCTATGGTCATTGTGATGATCAGACACCACCAGGAGCTCCTACCAGATTGCCATTTAAAAAAAAAGTTGGGGAAAGGTTTCTTGAAATAGTAAATCATAGTTTGTGATTTAGTATGGTTGATACTCTCTGTGTGGACAGTAGCCATGCTTCTCTGTATCCCCCCTGTGGACAGTAGCCATGCTTCTCTGTATCCCCCCTGTGGACAGTAGCCATGCTTCTCTGTATCCCCCCTGTGGACAGTAGCCATGCTTCTCTGTATCCCCCCTGTGGACAGTAGCCATGCTTCTCTGTATCCCCCCTGTGGACAGTAGCCATGCTTCTCTGTATCCCCCCTGTGGACAGTAGCCATGCTTCTCTGTATCCCCCCTGTGGACAGTGAGTGAGTAATGCCAGCACCAGGATCCCGACAACTGAAATGCTACTTTGAGCATTGAGTGTTAGAACTGTAAACATGCCAGTTTCAGGGACCAGTTGCCAGGTGTAGTATGGTATGCCGGCGCCCGGGATCCCGGCACCCGTATACTGAGCGCCGGGATTCCAACAGCTGGCATACTGAATACCACCCCAGTTGCCGGCATTGTTGAACATATACTGAGTGTTGACCTTCTGATTGCATCTCAGATCATGATGTATGAAAACCCATAGTTATTTAATTTTTGTTGTTAAAATGCCATTGGAGGAACTCATTAATATCTCTGCAGTAAAATGTATACTTACAATTCTAACTTTAGATCAACTGCTTGTTCCAAAGCAAGTGTTGAATTAGTTAGCTCTTTAATGCCATCAGAGAGTCCTGGTGGAAGATCACATCTTGTACTGTTTATCTTAAGGGTGGCAAGAAGTGACCATCTTTACTGAGGGCTGTTGAGATCTTTAGTATTAAAGGACAATAACCTGAGACCCATACTGTACATGGTGCTCAGAAAGGAAGCTTGGGGTATGCCTGGGATTTAAGGGCCATGTAGGAACCAGCTATAAAAAGGAGAGACAAGTTGTCCTGTGTCAGGATGATGTTTGACCGTATGTTGATTTAAGGTCAAGGTATACTATGTTGACAAGGCAAGACTAGAGGAAAAAAAGCCCGGTTCTTGGTAAGTTTTGTGGTTGTCAGCATGTATCTGTGGTGTAGATCATTTAAATTCTACAGTATCAGTAAAAAGTTTTGCATACAAGGACGTCAGTTTTTGATGGAAGCTGTGGTTCGCTGACACTTTGGGAAGTGTACCCATCTGAAGGGGCAGCTTTGGGACTCCCCATGGTATTTTTTTATATAAAATACCACTGTCTCGAAAGATGCTCTATATTTCCCAAGGCACCGGACTTGCCACAAATCCTGTGGTATCTGAAGATATATCAACCGTCTAATCTCCCGTACCGTCCATATCACTATACCCTTGGATCCCAAGTTATGTCTCCTCCCCATAGGATCTCGGTCGGCTTCCAATTACCAAAACTGCCTATGGTCAATTAATCAGATTACATATACTGTTTTGTGCTATGCTGATGGTATTATTTGGTCTTTGTTTACGTCTTTCCTTCTATTAACTTATTCACAGACTTTCAATACACATTTGTTTAAAATTAGTTTTTTTATAAATACTGTTTCTCTAACGTCCTAGTGGATGCTGGGAACTCCGAAAGGACCATGGGGAATAGCGGCTCCGCAGGAGACTGGGCACAACTAAAAGAAAGCTTTTAGACTACCTGGTGTGCACTGGCTCCTCCCACCATGACCCTCCTCCAAGCCTCAGTTAGATTTCTGTGCCCGGCCGAGCTGGATGCACACTAGGGGCTCTCCTGAGCTCCTAGAAAGAAAGTTTATTTTAGGTTTTTTATTTTACAGTGAGACCTGCTGGCAACAGGCTCACTGCATCGAGAGACTAAGGGGAGAAGAAGCGAACCTACCTGCTTGCAGCTAGCTTGGGCTTCTTAGGCTACTGGACACAATTAGCTCCAGAGGGATCGACCGCATGGAACTGGCCTTGGTGTTCGTTCCCGGAGCCGCGCCGCCGCCCCCCTTACAGAGCCAGTAGCAAGTAGAGGTCCGGAAAATCGGCGGCAGAAGACATCAGTCTTCACCAAGGTAGCGCACAGCACTGCAGCTGTGCGCCATTGCTCCTCATGCACACTTCACACTCCGGTCACTGAGGGTGCAGGGCGCTGGAGGGGGGGGGGGGGGGGCGCCCTGAGCAGCAATAAAAACACATTGGCTGGCAAATATATCACAATATATAGCCGCAGAGGCTATATATGTGATAAATACCCCTGCCAGAATCCATAAAAAAGCGGGAGAAAAGTCAGCGAAAAAGGGGCGGAGCTATCTCCCTCAGCACACTGGCGCCATTTTCTCTTCACAGTGCAGCTGGAAGACAGCTCCCCAGGCTCTCCCCTGTAGTTTGCAGGCTCAAAGGGTTAAAAAGAGAGGGGGGGCACAAAATTTAGGCGCAATATTGTATATACAAGCAGCTATTGGGAAAAATTCACTCAATATAGTGTTAATCCCTAAATTATATAGCGCTCTGGTGTGTGCTGGCATACTCTCTCTCTGTCTCCCCAAAGGGCTGTGTGGGGTCCTGTCCTCAGTCAGAGCATTCCCTGTGTGTGTGCGGTGTGTCGGTACGGCTGTGTCGACACGTTTGATGCGGAGGCTTATGTGATGGCTGAGCAGATGCCGATAAATGTGATGTCGCCCCCTGTGGGGCCGACACCAGAGTGGATGGATAGGTGGAAGGTATAAACCGACAGTGTCAACTCCTTACATAAAAGGCTGGATGACGTAACAGCTATGGGACAGCCGGCTTCTCAGCCCGCGCCTGCCCAGGCGTCTCAAAGGCCATCAGGGGCTCAAAAACGCCCGCTCCCTCAGATGGCAGACACAGATGTCGACACAGAGTCTGACTCCAGTGTCGACGAGGTTGAGACATATACACAATCCACTAGGAACATCCGTTACATGATCCCGGCAATAAAAAATGTGTTACACATTTCTGACATTAACCCAAGTACCACTAAAAAAGGGTTTTATGTTTGGGGAGAAAAAGCAGGCAGTGTTTTGTTCCCCCATCAAATGAGTGAATGAAGTGTGAAAAAGCGTGGGTTCCCCCGATAAGAAACTGGTAATTTCTAAAAAGTTACTGATGGCGTACCCTTTCCCGCCAGAGGATAAGTTACGCTGGGAGATATCCCCTAGGGTGGATAAGGCGCTCACACGTTTGTCAAAAAAGGTGGCACTGCCGTCTTAGGATACGGCCACTTTGAAGGTACCTGCTGATAAAAAGCAGGAGGCTATCCTGAAGTCTGTATTTACACACTCAGGTACTAGACTGAGACCTGCAGATAGTGCAGCTGCAGCGTGGTCTGTAACCCTGTCAAACAGGGATACTATTTTGCGAACATAAGACGTCGTCTTATATATGAGGGATGCACAGAGGAATATTTTGCCGGCTGGCATCCAGAATTAATGCAATGTCCATTCTGTCAGGAGGGTATTAGAGACCCGACACTGGACAGGTGATGCTGACTTTAAAAGGCACATAGAGCTTTATAAGGGTGAGGAATTGTTTGGGGATGGTCTCTGGGACCTCGTATCCACAGCAACAGCTGGGAAGAAATTTTTTTTACCTCAGGTTTCCTCACAGCCTAAGAAAGCACTGTATTATCAGGTACAGTCCTTTCGGCTTCAGAAAAGCAAGCGGGTAAAAGGCGCTTCCTTTCTGCACAGAGACGAGGGAAGAGGGAAAAAGCTGCACCAGTCAGCCAGTTCCCAGAATCAAAATTCTTCCCCCGCTTCCTCTGAGTCCACCGCATGACGCGGGGGCTCCACAGGCGTAGCCAGGTACGGTGGGGGGCCGCCTCAGAAATTTCAGCGATCAGTGGGCTCGCTCACAGGTGGATCCCTGGATCCTTCAAGTAGTATCTCAGGGGTACAAGCTGGAATTCGAGGCGTCTCCCCCCTGCCGTTTCCTCAAATCTGCCTTGCCGATAACTCCCTCAGGCAGGGAGGCTGTGCTAGAGGCAATTCACAAGCTGTATTCCCAGCAGGTGATAGTCAAGGTGCCCCTACTTCAACAAGGACGGGGTTACTATTCCACACTGTTTGTGGTACCGAAACCGGACGGTTCGGTGAGACCCATTTTAAATTTGAAATCCTTGAACACATACATAAAAAAATTCAAGTTCAAGATGGAATCGCTCAGGGCGGTTATTGCAAGCCTGGAGGAGGGGGATTACATGGTATCCCTGGACATCAAGGATGCTTACCTACATGTTCCCATTTACCATCCTCACCAGGAGTACCTCAGATTTGTGGTACAGGATTGCCATTACTAATTCCAAACACTGCCGTTTGGACTGTCCACGGCACCGAGGGTCTTTACCAAGGTAATGGCAGAAATGATGATACTCCTTCGAAAAAAGGGAGTTTTAATTATCCCGTACTTGGACGATCTCCTTATAAAGGCGAGGTCCAAGGAGCAGTTGTTGGTCGGAGTAGCACTATCTCGGGAAGTGCTACAACAGCACGGATGGATTCTATACATTCCAAAGTCACAGCTGGTTCCTACCACACGCCTACTGTTCCTGGGAATGGTTCTGGACACAGAACAGAAAAAAGTGTTTCTCCCGCAGGAGAAAGCCAAGGAGCTGTCATCTCTAGTCAGAGACCTCCTGAAACCAAAACAGGTATCGGTGCATCACTGCACACGAGTCCTGGGAAAAATGGTAGCTTCTTACGAAGCAAAATTCCATTCGGCAGGTTCCATGCAAGAACCTTTCAGTGGGACCTCTTGGACAAGTGGTCGGGATCGCATCTTCAGATGCATCGGCTGATAACCCTGTCTCCAAGGACCAAGGTATCTCTACTGTGGTGGCTGCAGAGTGCTCATCTTCAAGAGGGCCGCAGATTCGGCATACAGGACTGGGTCCTGGTAACCACGGATGCCAGCCTTCGAGGCTGGGGGGCAGTCACACAGGGAAGAAATTTCCAAGGACTTTGGTCAAGTCAGGAGTCGTCCCTACACATAAATATTCTGGAACTGAGGGCCATTTACAATGCCCTAAGTCTGGCAAGGCCTCTGCTTAAAAACCAGCCGGTACTGATCCAATCAGACAACATCACGGCAGTCGCCCATGTAAACCGACAGGGCGGCACAAGAAGCAGGATGGCGATGGCAGAAGCCACAAGGATTCTCCGATGGGCGGAATGACTCGTCTTAGCACTGTCAGCAGTGTTCATTCCGGGAGTGGACAACTGGGAAGCAGACTTCCTCAGCAGACACGACCTACACCCGGGAGAGTGGGGACTTCATCCAGAAGTCTGCCAACTGTTGGTAAACCGTTGGGAAAGGCCACAGGTGGACATGATGGCGTCCCGCCTAAACAAAAAACTAGATATTGCGCCAGGTCAAGGGACCCTCAGGCAATAGCTGTGGACGCTCTAGTGACACCGTGGGTGTACCAGTCGGTTTATGTATTCCCTCCTCTGCCTCTCATACCAAAGGTACTGAGAATAATAAGAAAACGAGGAGTAAGAACGATACTCGTGGTTCCGGATGGGCCAAGAAGAGCTTGGTACCCAGAACTTCAAGAAATGATATCAGAGGACCCATGGCCTCTACCGCTCAGACAGGATCTGCTACAGCAGGGGCCCTGTCTGTTCCAAGACTTACCGCAGCTGCGTTTGACGGCATGGCGGTTGAATTCCGGATCCTAAAGGAAAAGGGCATTCCGGAGGAAGTCATTCCTACGCTGATAAAAGCCAGGAAGGAAGTAACCGCAAACCATTATCACCGTATTTGGCGAAAATATGTTGCGTGGTGTGAGGCCAGGAAGGCCCCAACAGAGGAATTTCAGCTGGGTCGTTTTCTGCACTTCCTACAATCAGGAGTGACTATGGGCCTAAACTTGGGTTCCATTAAGGTCCAGATTTCGGCTCTGTCGATTTTCTTCGAGAAAGAACTGGCTTCACTGCCTGGAGTTCAGACATTTGTAAAGGGAGTGCTACATATTCAGCCCCCTTTTGTGCCTCCTGTGGCACCTTGGGATCTCAACGTGGTGTTGAGTTTCCTAAAATCACATTGGTTTGAGCCACTTAAAACTGTGGATTTGAAATATCTCACGTGGAAAGTGGTCATGTTATTGGCCTTGGCTTCGGCCAGGCGTGTGTCAGAATGGGCGGCTGATTTTCCATATGGATAGGGCAGAATTGAGGACTCGTCCCCAGTTTCTCCCTAAGGTGGTATCAGCTTTTCACTTGAACCAACCTATTGTAGTGCCTGCGGCTACTAGGGACTTGGAAGATTCCAAGTTACTGGACGTAGTCAGGGCCTTAAAAAATTATATTTCCAGGACGGCTGGAGTCAGGAAAACTGACTCGCTTTTTATCCTGTAGGCACCCAACAAAATAGGTGCTCCTGCTTCTAAGCAGACTATTGCTCGCTGAATTTGTAGCACAATTCAGCTGGAGCATTCTGCGGCTGGATTGCCGCATCCTAAATCAGTAAAAGCCCATTCCACGAGGAAGGTGGGCTCATCTTGGGCGGCTGCCCGAGGGGTCTCGGCTTTACAATTTTGCCGAGCTGCAACTTGGTCAGGGGCAAACACGTTTGCTAAATTCTACAAATTTGATACCCTGGCTGAGGAGGACCTTGAGTTCTCTCATTCGGTGCTGCAGAGTCATCCGCACTCTCCCGCCCGTTTGGGAGCTTTGGTATAATCCCCATGGTCCTTTCGGAGTTCCCAGCATCCACTAGGACGTCAGAGAAAATAAGATTTTACTCACCGGTAAATCTATTTCTCGTAGTCCGTAGTGGATGCTGGGCGCCCATCCCAAGTGCGGACTCTCTGCAATACATGTATATAGTTATTGTTTAACTAAAGGGTTATTGTTATGAGCCATCTGTTGAGAGGCTCAGTTATGTTTCATACTGTTAACTGGATATGGTATCACGAGTTATACGGTGTGATTGGTGTGGCTGGTATGAGTCTTACCCGGGATTCAAAATCCTTCCTTATTGTGTCAGCTCTTCCGGGCACAGTATCCTAACTGAGGCTTGGAGGAGGGTCATAGTGGGAGGAGCCAGTGCACACCAGGTAGTCTAAAAGCTTTCTTTTAGTTGTGCCCAGTCTCCTGCGGAGCCGCTATTCCCCATGGTCCTTTCGGAGTTCCCAGCATCCACTACGGACTACGAGAAATAGATTTACCGGTGAGTAAAATCTTATTATCTCCACACAAAAAAATGATGAATACAGCACCAACTGTGACTATTTTTTTTAGCACATATGTAACCACTAGTATGCTTATGGTGGCACTCCCTTCACTTTCTAAGGGCATCAGTTTAACCGCAAATAAATTAGAGATGGTAAGCCACAATAGGTACATTTAATACACACCCTGAGTGCATTGTCTACAACTGCCTTTCTTTCCTCCTATTCCATGCTTTACCCATTTCAGTCTGGCTTTCATCCACTCCACTGAAGCTGTGCAATGACATCCTTGCTGCCAAATCCATGGGGACACTACTCTCTTCTTCTTCTCCTTGACTTTTCTGCTGCTTTTGACACTCTAGACCAGGGATGGGGAACCTTCGGCCCTCCAGCTGCTGTTGAACTACACATCCCAGCATGCCTTGCACCAGTTTTAGCATGGCCAAATAGCAAAACTGTAGCAAAGCATGCTGGTATGTGTAGTTCAACAACAGCTGGAGGACCGAAGGTTCCCCATCCCTGCTCTAGACCAGTGGTTCTCAACCTCGGCCCTCAAGTACCCCCAACAGTTCATGTTATCCAGGTCACCTAGCAGTTGAACAGGTGTATTCATTACTCACCTACACATTATAAAAGACCCACAGGTGGAGCAAATTATTTAACTTGCAATCCTGTGAGGAGACCTGGAAAACATGAACTGTTGGGGGTACTTGAGGACCTAGGTTGAGAACCACTGCTCTAGACCAGGCATTTCCAACCACGGTCCTCAAGGCACACCAACAGTTCAGGTTTTAGTGATATCCCGGCTTCAGCACAGGTGACTTAATTAGTAGCTCAGTTATTTTGATTTAACCATCTGTGCTGCAGCCTGGATATCACTAAAACCTGCACTGTTGGTGTGCCTTGAGGACCATGGTTGGGAATGCCTGCTCTAGACCACCCCTCTCCTCCTGCAAATCCTTCACTCCCTTGGTCTACGTTATACTGCCCTCTCCTGGCTATCTCTGACCGTTCCTTCTCTGTCTCCTCTCATGACTCTACTTCCACTAACAGTAGGTGTTCCCCAAGGTTCTGTTCTTGGACCTCTCTTTTCTCTCTCTATACATCCTCTTTAGGTGAGCTCATTAGCTCTTTTGACTTCCAATATCATCTCTATGATGATACTTAAATATACCTTTCCTCCCCTGACCTCTCTCCTCCCTCGTATATGGAACTGTCTCTCTGCTCTCTCTTCTTGGATGTCCCAGTGCTTTCTTACATTTAACATGTCTAAGACTGAGCTGATCATTTTTCCACCCTGACACAATCTTACCTACCACAATTTCATTATCTATTAATGTCACAACTATATCCTCTTGCCTCCAAGTGCGCTGTCTTAGAGCTATCCTTGACTCCTCCCTCTCCATCAAACCACACATTCAGTACCTTTTGCAGTCCTGCCATTTCCATCTCAAAAATATTTCCAGGATCAGACCCTTTCTCAACCTTGATGCTACCAAAGACCCTCACCCACTCACTGGTCATTTCCAGATTGGACTACTGTAACATCCTCCTATCTGGCCTCCCTGACAAATGCCTCTCTCCACTCCAATCTATCCTCAATGCTGCTGCTGCTCTTTTTACATTCCTTTCCAAATGTACTACATCTGCCATCCTTCTCTTACAAGCTCTACACTGGCTCCCCTTTCCCCTCAGGCAGGGCCGGTGCTAGGGTGTTCTGCGCCCCCCTGCAAACTATACATTTGCGCCCTCCCATACTTCACAAAGGGTCAGCGCATAATGCCCCCCAGTAGTAGCATCCTTATACATAACGGCCCCCAGTAGTAGCGTCCTTATACATAATGCACCCTAGCAGTAGCGTCCTTATATGTAATGCCCCCCAGTAGTAGCGTCCTTATACATAACGGCCCCCAGTAGTAGTGTCCTTATACATAATGCACCCTAGCAGTAGCGTCCTTATATGTAATGCCCCCCAGTAGTAGCGTCCTTATACATAACGGCCCCCAGTAGTAGCGTCCTTATACATAATGCACCCTAGCAGTAGCGTCCTTATATGTAATGCCCCCCAGTAGTAGCATAATCCTTATACATAATGCCCGCACATATACACACCTCACACACAACACATACACACTCCACGCACACCCACCCAAAAATTAGCGAGTAGCGCCGGGCCTGCCCTCAGGATCAATTCAAGCTTCTCACACTCATTTACAAAGCCCTCACCCACTCCGACTCTCCTGTCTTCTGATTACTTCCTTCCACTCCTATCTCCAAGATTTTGCATATGCTGCTCCCTATCTCTGGAATTCGCTACCTCTCCCCATCAGACTCTCCACCTCTCTACAAAATTTCAAACGGGCTCTCAAGACACACTTCTTCATAAAACATATCAATCGCTCATCCTATCTGTTCCACGTTCAACGTCTACCCCATCTGTGTCACCCGTCTGTCTGCGCCTCCCCTTTAGAATGTAAGCTCTCACGAGCAGGGTCCTTTTCCCTCATGTGCCTTTCCTTCCTTTATTTAGACTTATCTTCTACTCCATACTCCTTACAACGGCACCTAACCTTCAGTTTCTACCACCCCGATGCTTATTTCAGTGTCATATGCGCTATATATATTGTCTTGCACTGTAAGTCGCTGTTTTCTTGTTTTGCTCATTTTTTTTTTTGTAGTTTGTCAGGCACTGAGGATGCCTTGTGGTACCATAGAAATAAAGGAAAATAGTAATAATAAAAAACAATCCCACAGTCGGGGGGCGTGGCTTGCAGCCTGACTAAGCAGAGGTGTCTCTGGAGAGCTCCTAATCAAAGCCTCTTATTTGCCCCATTATAAACCAGCCATCAGTGTTTATTTAGCTACTAGAGCCCAGTTATATTGTCCCTGAGGCAGGGCAATCAGAGTGGAAAGGCTGCGGAGCCGGGGAACAGGTTTTTCCTGCTCCTGCAGGTTGCGGCCTTCCTACTGTACAGAAGCCGGGACCTAGATTTCACATTCCTCCCGGCCGGACGATTCGGGCCTGCGGAAGCCGGCTGACCATACTCTCCCCCCCCCCGTGGACCCTTACAGAGGGCTTCAGAAAGCGCGCACGGGCCCCTGGAGCCGAGCGCTGAACGGAGCCGCGAGGTGCCTGGGAACGTCCGGTGCCGGTGGCCATCTTGGAGGAGGCAAAGAGAGCCACGCGGCCGAAGTGAGCGCTTGAGCGGCTCGTACTGACCGGGACTCTCCCGCTCCACGTATCCCTCTGTGGGGCTGGCGGAGTGCTTCAACCCAGAAGACTCCTGGACTGACCTACCTGACATTACGGACCGGCTGGAGCTCAGTGACGGTGGCCATCTTGGAGGTGGCATTCAGGATCCATCTCCATACAAATATCAAACGTTTTTGTTTTTTTATCAAACAACCGTTTTTTAGGTGCTGCACAGCCCCTGCGCTGCCCAGAGCCACAGTGTAGCTCCCAGCTTACAAAACCACACGTCTGCCAGCCACCATGAGAGAAATATAAGCCTCTGGAGCCGTGGTATACCCGCCGGTGCCCGGCGCCGCACACTACCTGCCGACGGACCTGACAGGGGACAAGCTTCGGTGCCACACTGCGGTGGACAGCTTCTGGGGACACTCACATACGGACGACCAGGCACGATTGTAGGACCACCTATCCTTGTCCCTCCTTCCGACACTGCCTGGTCCTTACTCCCCCCGACTCTGGTGTCCTGCTGTTGTCCAGTGCTATCAAGGCCACCCAATATTTGTCAGCTGCCCTGGGAGGATAGCGATAGGGTCACTGGCCCTCATCTCCCCCTCTGCAATGTCTAAGATGCTGGCCTAGCAACACAATCTGTCCTACCTGGACCATGATGGTTTTTCTTTATACCTTTCCCTCCTCTACTTAACGTACATCCGACAAACAACGTCTGTGTCTCTTTTTACATTTGTGATATCCCACCTATCCTCTTCACTTTCCCATAATGGCGCAAAGAAACAAGAAAAACACGCAGGCCCCCACAAAAATTTTTGGACAAGAAACTAAGGGCCCCCCAACTCCTGCATTGCTCACGGATTCTCCTTCCTCCCCCTGTTCATCGGAGACGGGTATTGACCCACAGATCCAAGCAGTTATGACCAGTCTACTTGAAGGGGTACAGTCCACTTTTAAGCAAGAACTTTCCACAGCTATCGCAGAGTTCAAATCTGATCTCACGGCCCTTGGTAATCGTACAGACGCTCTTGAATCAAAGACAGACGACCTTTGCCGTTCTCAACAACGTCTTGATTCTGAGCTCTCCAGACTCAATGATGAGCTGGAGGACCTCAAAGAACGTCAAGAAGACCAAGAGAATCGCTCCCGTTGCAACAATTTGCGCATCCGCAATATGGCGGAATCAATCCTTAGCTCAGCACTACCGTCCTTCCTGAAAGACTTCTTTCAACACGTCTTACCTGACCTTTCAGATGCGGATTGTCTTTGTGATAGAGCCCACAGAGCGCTCCGAGCGAAGCCTGCCCCGACACAGGTGCCCAGAGACGTCATAGTTCGTCTGCATTATTTTCGTTCAAAGGAACGTATTCTGATGTCACTACGAGACTCTCCAGTGATCGACTTCCGAGATATGCAACTGCAAGTTTTTCAAGATCTGGGCTCCTCCACCATTCAAAAGAGACGGGATCTCCAGCCTGTTACTCGTATACTACGCCAACAACAAATACGATATAGATGGGGATTTCCCTTCATGTTACAAGTTACAGCAAACAATTCTACCCACTCCGTCAAAACCTTAAATCAAGGTCAAGATCTGTTGGCTAAACTTGGCCTCCTCCCTGTACCGTCATCCGATGGTGGGACTGCCTCTTCCTCTGGGTCACGATGCTCCCAAGCCCCTGCGCCTGAATGGACAAGGGTAACTCGTCGTCGCAACGACACCAATGGCCCTCCTTGATTTTGACTAACTCTTTTTGGATACACTTGAACAGTTCTCAATACTTTAGGAATGCGTCTCCTGACAGGAGGAGACTCTTGTTATTATCTTCCATCTTTTAATGTGCTTATCGTGGACTATGGTATTGCTCACCAAGTTTAATGTTTATCATCTGTTATGCCTAGCCTGGTGCGATCACACTAGGCTTATCTTGTTTGCCTTGTTCCCCTTTCCCCCCCCCCCCCCTTCCCCTCCCCTTTTTATTTTTTGTTGGTTATGACACAGTACGTTTTTGTTTATAGTTTTTCATATTTTGGGTTACATTATTGTATCTTCGGCTCTAGCCGACTCAACCATTGCGGTCCGGAGGGACCCGCTTCTCCTGCATTAGCTTGCTGTTCCCACTACCCCCGTGCTCCCTTTATTTGCTACTTCAGAAAGTGATGTTTTATATTTGCGTAGCGGTCCCTGATTGGGACCCCATAATTCAGGGTTTTCTCCCGTATGGGTTCTCTATCCCTTTCCTGTTTTCTATGTCTCTGATTCTTGTTTCTTGCTGTTTTTCTTCTTTCCTTTTCCTTCTTCCCGGGGTTGGGTTTCCACGGCTCCTCTTTTGTTCTTTGGTATCACATGGCGCTTAAATTGTTTTCTATAAATGTTAACGGGATTAATTCTCCCAAGAAACATACAGTGATGTTGTCCGCCTGTCGGAGAGAGAAGGCCGATACAGTTTTCCTCCAAGAGACCCACTTCACCGGTACACACTCTCAACTTTACGGTAAGCAATTTACCCAGACCTTTTTTGCCTCTGCTGACTGTAAGAAAAGGGGGGTGGCTATATTGATCCACCGTAACGTCCCATTTGTCCAAACTACTACCATAGCCGATCCTGACAGCCGGTACCTGATAGTTATTGGTACATTCCGCACTGATATCCTAACGTTCGTGTCTGTATACGCCCCTAATCAAGACCAATCCCGTTTTTTTTGCAGACACTCTTTTTGAGGCTTAATAGAGTAGTGCAAGGCCACATTATTTTAGGTGGGGACTTTAATACGGTGCTTGATACCTCCTTACATAAGTCTATTCCTCCTAAAACTAAGAAGGATGCACTCCCATCTGATGCTGCCCTCACACTGACATCCTCCCTCACACAGCTTGATTTACGAGACACCTGGCGTCTTAAACACTCCAATGCCAGAGATTATACCCACTTCTCTGCACCTCATCAGCATTACTCTCGAATAGATATGATACATGTATCTAACGCACTCTCGACGTTAATATCTGATTCAGGCATCACTCCCTGTTCATGGACAGATCATGCAGGGGTGTATATCCTGGTGGACCTCTATGGATCCCCTAATAAATCCCGTAAATGGCGTCTTGATGATACTCTTCTTTCGCACCCCTCCACCCTCTCAGACACTAAATTGAACCTGAAATTTTTCTTTGAGGAAAACGCCTCCCCAGAAGTCTCTCCTAGCCTAGTTTGGGAAGCACATAAAGCCACTATTCGCGGCCAGTTTATGTCTAAGGCCTCAGCCATACGTAAAAAAGCAGCACAAGAAGTTTCCTCATTGGAATCTAAAATTTCTGCGCTTTTAGCCCAACATAAACTTGCCCCGTGCGACTCCCTACTTTCCCAGATAAATAACCTCAGAGGTCAGTTAAACACCCTTTTACTGCGGAGGGCGGCAGCTATACTACAGAAACTCCGTCAAAAATTTTACGATAAAGCGGATACATTTGATAGTCTTTTAGCTAATAAGCTGAGAAGTAAGCGAGCTGTAGGACTGATAGAAAAATTGCATTCTTCTACATCAGACACACTTATGATCCTAAATTGATGGTGGAGGAATTTCGGGACTACTATAGGTCCTTATATAATCTCCCCCGCCCCCCCTTCCTCTTCCCTCCGTTGGTCCCGGGGGAGCATGTTCATACTTGCTAGGTGCCCCCTTGCCGAGTTTGACTGAGCAACAGATTTCTCTTCTTAATGCGGATATATCGCTAGAAGAGACGGTTGCCGCTATCAAATCCATGCGATCGTCAGCTGCCCCTGGTCCAGATGGCTTTACTGCTCAATATTACAAAACATTCCATACGGAATTGGCCCCATACCTTACCTCGCTCTTTAATAGTGTTCTAGGGGGAGCATCATTTGCGCCAGCGACGGTACAAGCTGACATTATTGTGATTCCGAAACCGGAGAGGGATCCAACACGTTGTTCCAACTATCGCCCGATCTCTCTGCTGAACGTAGATCTTAAGATATACGCAAAAATTTTAGCCAACCGCTTAGCTCCCCTGCTTACGCAACTGATACACCCGGACCAAGTGGGCTTCATTTCTGGCCGCCAGGCCTCCGATAATACCAGGAGAGCCATAGATTTGATTCACTCTATCCATAAACAGAAGCTACCCTCGTTGTTGCTAGCATTGGATGTCGTGAAGGCTTTTGACAGAATCTCCTGGCCCTTTGCTTTCTTAGTACTCCGGAGGATGGGCTTTTCTGGCAAATTCCTAGAAGGTATTTCGGCGCTTTACAGATCCCCTACTGCCACGGTTTCTGTTAATCGCCTTACCTCTTCCGTGTTCAACATCACTAACGGCACCAGACAGGGATGCTCGCTCTCCCCGTTACTATTTGCCCTGGTTATGGAACCACTGGCAGCAAGGATCCGAGCTAATAAAGATATAGCTGGAGTGCGGGTAGGCCCTTCTGAACATAAATAAGAATTTACTCACCGGTAATTCTATTTCTCGTAGTCCGTAGTGGATGCTGGGAACTCCGTAAGGACCATGGGGAATAGCGGGCTCCGAAGGAGGCTGGGCACTCTAGAAAGATCTTAGACTACCTGGTGTGCACTGGCTCCTCCCACTATGACCCTCCTCCAAGCCTCAGTTAGGTACTGTGCCCGGACGAGCGTACACAATAAGGAAGGATTTTGAATCCCGGGTAAGACTCATACCAGCCACACCAATCACACCGTACAACTCGTGATATGAAACACAGTTAACAGTATGAAACAATAGAGCCTCTCAACAGATGGCTCAACAATAACCCGATTTAGTTAACAATAACTATGTACAAGTATTGCAGATAAACCGCACTTGGGATGGGCGCCCAGCATCCACTACGGACTACGAGAAATAGAATTACCGGTGAGTAAATTCTTATTTTCTCTAACGTCCTAGTGGATGCTGGGAACTCCGTAAGGACCATGGGGATTATACCAAAGCTCCCAAACGGGCGGGAGAGTGCGGATGACTCTGCAGCACCGAATGAGAGAACTCCAGGTCCTCCTCGGCCAGGGTATCCAATTTTGTAGAATTTTGCAAACGTGTTTGCCCCTGACCAAGTAGCTGCTCGGCAAAGTTGTAAAGCCGAGACCCCTCGGGCAGCCGCCCAAGATGAGCCCACCTTCCTTGTGGAATGGGCATTGACGGATTTTGGCTGTGGCAGGCCTGCCACAGTATGTGCAAGCTGAATTGTACTACAAATCCAACGAGCAATAGTCTGCTTAGAAGCAGGAGCACCCAGCTTGTTAGGTGCATATAGGATAAACAGCGAGTCAGATTTTCTGACTCTAGCCGTTCTGGAAACATATATTTTCAGTGCCCTGACAACGTCTAGCAACTTGGAGTCCTCCAAGTCCCTAGTAGCCGCAGGCACCGCAATAGGCTGGTTCAGGTGGAACGCTGACACCACCTTTGGGAGAAACTGGGGACGAGTCCTCAATTCTGCCCTATCCATATGGAAAATCAAATAAGGGCTTTTACAAGACAAAGCCGCCAATTCTGATACTCGCCTGGCAGAAGCCAAGGCCAATAACATAACCACCTTCCACGTGAGATATTTCAGATCCACGGTTTTTAGTGGTTCAAACCAATGTGATTTTAAGAAACTCAACACCACGTTGAGATCCCAAGGTGCCACAGGAGGCACAAACGGGGGCTGACTATGCAGCACTCCTTTTATAAATGTCTGAACTTCAGGTACTGAAGCTAGTTCTTTTTGAAAGAAAATCGACAGAGCCGAGATCTGTACCTTAATGGAACCCAATTTAAGGCCCATAGTCACTCCTGCTTGCAGGAAATGCAGAAATCGACCTAGTTGAAATTCCTCTGTTGGGGCCCTTTCGGCCTCACACCATGCAACATATTTTCGCCATATGCAGTGATAATGAGTTGCTGTAACCTCTTTCCTGGCTTTAGTAAGCGTAGGAATGACTTCCTCCGGAATGCCCTTTTACTTCAGAATCCGGCGTTCAACCGCCATGCCGTCAAACGCAGCCGCGGTAAGTCTTGGAACAGACAGGGCCCCTGCTGCCGCAGGTCCTGTCTGAGTGGCAGAGGCCATGGGTCCTCTGATATAAATTCTTGAAGTTCTGGGTACCAAGCTCTTCTTGGCCATCCACGAGTATCGTTCTTACTCCTCGCCTTCTTATTATTCTCAGTACCTTTGGTATGAGAGGCAGAGGGGAGAACACATAAACCGACTGGTACACCCACGGTGTTACCAGAGCGTCCATAGCTATCGCCTGAGGGTCCCTTGACCTGGTGCAATATCTTTTATAGCTTTTTGTTGAGGCGGGACGCCATCATGTCCACCTGTGGCCTTTCCCAATGGTGTACAATCCTATTGGAAGACTTCTGGAGGAAGTCCCCATTCTCCCGGGTGGAGGTCGTGTCTGTTGAGAAGATCTGCTTCCCAGTTGTCCACTCCGGGAATGAACACTGCTGACAGTGCTAACACATGATTTTCCGCCTATCGGAGAATCCTTGTGGCTTCTGCCATCGCCATCCTGCTTCTTGTGCCGCCCTGTTGGTTTACATGGGCGACTGCCGTGATGTTGTCTGATTGGATCAGTACCTGCTGGTTTTGAAGCAGAGGCCTTGCCGGCCTCAGGGCATTGTAAATGGCCCTCAGGTCCAGAATATTTATGTGTAGGGAAATAACCTGACTTGACCAAAGTCCCTGGAAGTTTCTTCCCTGTGTGACTGCCCCCCAGCCTCAAAGGCTGGAATCCATGGTCACTAGGACCTAGTCCTGTATTCCGAACCTGCGGCCCTCTTGAAGATGGGCACTCTGCAGCCACCACAGTAGAGATACCCTGGTCCTTGGAGACAGGGTTATCAGCCTATGCATCGGAAGATGCGATCCGGACCACTTGTCCAACAGGTCCCTCTGAAAAGTTCTTGTATGGAACCTGCCTAATGGGATTGCTTCGTAGGAAGCTACCATTTTTCCCAGGACTCGCGTGCAATGATGCACCGCTACCTATTTTGGCTTCAGGAGGTCTCTGACTAGAGATGACAACTCCTTGGCTTTCTCCTCCGGGAGAAACACTATTTCTGGTTTATGTCCAGAACCATCCCCAGGAACAGTAGACGTGTCATAGGAACCAGCTGTGACTTTGGACTGTTTAGAATCCAACCATGCTGTTGTAGCACTTTCCAAAATAGTGCTACCCCGACTACCAACTGCTCCTTGGACCTCGCCCTTATAACGAGATTGTCCAAGTACGGGATAATTACAACTCCCTTTTTTCGAAGGAGTATCATCATTTCGGCCATTACCTTGATAAAACACCCTCAGTGCCATGTACAGTCCAAACGGCAGTGTCTGGACTTGGTAATGGTAATCCTGTACCACAAATCTGAGGTACTCCTGGCGAGGATGGTAAATGGGGACATGCAGGTAAGCATGCTTGATGTCCCGGGATACCATGTAATCCCCCTCGTCTAGGCTTGCAATAACCGCCCTGAGCGATTCCATCTTGAACTTGAATTTTTTTATGTATGTGTTCAAGGATTTTAAATATAAAATGGGTCACACCGAACCATGCGGTTTCGGTACCCCAACCCGTGTGGAATAGTAGTAACCCCGTCCTTGTTGAAGTAGGGGCACCTTGAGTATTACCTGCTGGGAATACCGCTTATTAATTGCCTCTAGCACAGCCTCCCTGCCTGAGGGAGTTGTCAGCAAGGCATATTTTAGGAAACGGCTGGGGGGAGACATCTCGAATTCCAGCTTGTACCCCTGAAATACTACTTGAAAGAAACAAGGATCCACCTGTGAGCGAGCCCACTAATTGCTGAAATTTTTGAGACGGCCCCCCACCGTACCTGGCTACACCTGTGGAGCACCCGCGTCATGGTGTGGACTCACAGGAGGCGGGGGAAGAATCTGGATTCTGGGAACAGGCTGACTGGTGCAGCTTTTTCCTTCTACCCTTGTCTCTGTACAGAAAGGAAGCGCCATTTGACCCGCTTGCTTTTCTGAAGCCGAAAGGACTGTACCTTTGTCTGTGAGGAAACCTGAGGTAAAATTATTTCTTCCCAGCAGTTGCTGTGGATACGAGGTCCCAGAGACCATCCCCAAATAATTCCTCACCCTTATAAGGCTCTCTATGCGCTTTATTAAGTCAGCATCACCTGTCCAGTGACAGGTCTCTAATACCCTCCTGACAGAATGGACATTACATTTATTTTGGATGCCAGCCGGCAAAATATCCCTCTGTGCATCCCCCATATATAAGACGACGTCTTTAATATGTTTTTATGTTTGCCAACTAGTATCCCTGTTTGACAGGGTCACCGACCACGCTGCAGCAGCACTATCTGCAGGTCTCAGTCTAGTACCTGAGTGTGTAAATACAGACTTCAGGATAGCCTCCTGTTTTTTATCAACAGGTACCTATTAAAGTGGCCGTATCCTAAGACGGCAGTGCCACCTTTTTTGACAAACGTGTGAGCGCCTTATCCACCCTAGGGGATATCTCCCTTGGCGGGAAAGGGTACGCCCTCAGTAACTTTTTATAAATTACCAGTTTCTTAACGGGGGAACCCACGCTTTTTTCACACTTCATTTATTCATCTGATGGGGGAACAAAACACTGCCTGTTTTTTCTCCCCAAACCTAAAACCCATTTTTAGAGGTGCTTGGGTTAAAGTCAGAAATGTATAACACATTTTTTATTGCCGGGATCAAGTCACGGATGTTCCTAGTGGATTGTGTATATGTCTCCACCTTGTCGACACTGGAGTCAGACTCCGTGTCGACATCTGTGTCTGCCATCTGAGAGAGCGGGCGTTTTTGAGCCCCTGATGGCCTTTGAGACGCCTGGGCAGGCGCGGGCTGCGAAGCCGGCTGTCCCACAGCTGTTACGTCATCCACCCTTTTATGTAAGGAGTTGACACTGTCGGTTAATACCTTTCACCTATCCATCCACTCTGGTGTCGGCCCCACAGGGGGCGACATCACATATATCGGCCTCTGTTCCGTCACCATATAAGCCTCCTCATTCAACATGTCGACACAGCCGTACCGACACACCGCAGACACACAGGGAATGCTCTAAACGAGGACAGGACCCACAAAAGCCCTTTGGGGGGACAGAGTGAGAGTATGCCAGCACACACCAGAGCGCTATATAATGCAGGGACTAACTGAGTTATGTCCCCTATAGCTGCTGTTTTTATATATAATGTATACTGCGCCTAAATTTAGTGCCCCCCTCTCTTTATTAACCCTTTGTAGACTGCAGGGGAGAGCTAGGGAGCTTCCTTCCAGCAGAGCTGTGAGGGAAAATGGCGCCAGTGTGCTGAGGAGATAGGCTCCGCCCCTTTTTCGCGGCCTATTCTCCCGTTTTTTATGGAATTCTGGCAGGGGTATTTACCTCTTATATAGCCCCTGGGGCTATATATTGAGGTATTTTAGCCAGCCAAGGTGTTTTTATTGCTGCCTCAGGGCGCCCCCCCCAGCGCCCTGCACCCTCAGTGACCGGAGTGTGAAGTGTGTGAGAGGAGCAATGGCGAACAGCTGCAGTGCTGTGCGCTACCTTGGTGAAGACAGAGTCTTCATGCCGCCGATTTTCCGGACCATCTTCTTGCTTCTGGCTCTGTAAGGGGGACGGCGGCGCGGCTCCGGGACCGAACATCAAGGCTGGGCCTGCGGTCGATCCCTCTGGAGCTAATGGTGTCCAGTAGCCTAAGAAGCCCAATCCGGCTGCAAGCAGGCGAGTTCGCTTCTTCTCCCCTTAGTCCCTCGCTGCAGTGAGCCTGTTGCCAGCAGGTCTCACTGAAAATAAAAAAATCTAAGACTATTACTTTCTAAGAGCTCAGGAGAGCCCCTAGTGTGCATCCAACCTCGGCCGGGCACGAAATCTAACTGAGGCTTGGAGGAGGGTCATAGTGGGAGGAGCCAGTGCACACCAGGTAGTCTAAGATCTTTCTAGAGTGCCCAGCCTCCTTCGGAGCCCGCTATTCCCCATGGTCCTTACGGAGTTCCCAGCATCCACTAGGACGTTAGAGAAAAATTGCGTTATACGCTGACGATGTCCTAATATCTCTGGGATCGCCATCTCAGTCGTTACAACCGCTCCTCTCTGAGATAGACCTCTACTCTAAATATTCAGGTTATAAACTCAATACGAGTAAGACTGAGGTATTGAATTTTTATATCCCCGGCCCGACTAAGCTCTCACTGGAAAATTCCTTTCCATTTCAATGGCACAAGCAGAAGATCAAATACCTAGGTATTTTTCTAACACATAGCCATCATCAACTTTACCAAGCTAATTTCCCTAGGCTTCTAGATCGCATTAAGTCAGATTTGTCTTCTTGGTCCAGCCTCTTTATCTCCTGGATAGGTAGGGTAAACTCGGTAAAGATGAACGTGCTCCCTCGGATACTTTACCTATTTCAGACCCTCCCTCAGTTTTTAAATTCTTACAATTTCATACGTCACAATTCATATGGGCGAATAAACGTCCCCGTGTTCGATTGAAACTCTTACAGCGCCCAACATTTAGTGGCGGCCTAGGCATCCCAGACTTCAGAAGATATTATTTAGCCACACAGCTCTCACACTGCGTACAATGGTGCAACCCCGAATCTAGAAGGGTCTGGGTATCTATAGAAGCCGCCGAAGTGGGTCTCTCTACTCTCTCTTCTCTTGCTTTCGAAATCCTGCCGCCCCAGAACTATAGTATCCCATCCCGTAGTTTCCCGCTCACTAATGATTTGGGATTTTGCCAATAAGAAATATGGCTTGGCCCCAGCCCCATCCCCTGTCATCCCAATATTACACAACCCTGCATTCCCTCCTGGTACAAATAAATCACTGTTTGCTCCTTGGCAAGATAGAGGTATCTTATATCTGAATGATATTACCAAGGATACTAGTTTTCCACAATTTTCTCAGATTCAAGACACTATTGATATTCCCTCTAGGTATTTCTATAAATTTTTACAACTTAGACATTTTCACTCCTCAATGGGCCGTGTTCTTTCTAGACGACCCCTGACCACATTTGAGACTATATGTTTCAGACGTCACTCAACCAAAGGCTTAATTTCCCTCATATATACCACTCTCACTGGGAATACTCCCTCTCAGCGTGATCCTCATGAGAGAGCATGGGAAACGGACCTAGGCTCGGCTTTAGATGACGAGGAATGGTCTGAGGCCTGGGGTAACGCAGCATCTAGTTCCATCTGCGTTAGAATCAAGGAGAATGCCTATAAATTATTATATAGATGGTACTATGTACCATCTCGTTTGAGCAAAATGTACCCGGACACGACGGATAGATGCTGGAGAGGATGTGGCGCAGAGGGCTCTTTCCTACACATATGGTGGTCATGTCCTAAAATAGTGCATATGTGGAGGGAAGTGATTCACTTTATATCTAGTTTGTTGCAGGACTCTATTCCTTCTGACCCTACATTCTCCTCCCCTTAAACCTACCAACACTAACGAAATCTCAAAATAAATTATTACGTCATATAGTATCTCCCAACAACATGTCAATTAGCTGCAGATTGGAAAAACCCTATCCCGCCTTCCATGCAATCTATAGTTGCCCGTATCTGGTACGTTTACCGCATGGATTACATGACTAGCATCATAAATTGCTCCCCTAAGTCATTTGAGAAGGTTTGGAGTCCATGGCTGGCCACCCAGCATGCCCCTTCACCCTTTAATCTGTGATACCCTGCACAATATTTGATGGGACCCCCCCGGGGAATCTATTCTATCCTATTCTGTCCATTCCTCTCCTTCTCTCTCTTCTTCTCTGTCTTCCTCTCTTCTCGACCCTCTTCTACTCTTATGCTTTACTGTTTGTCAATTAGCTACGCTGCTGACTGGCATTTTCTCTATTTTATACCACACGCTTTCTGGGTCAAAAATGGGTCACTGTTTTTTTTCAGTTATCTTTATAATTGCCAACGGTTATGCTATATATGTAATGTAACCTGCTGAAATCACTATCTGTTGGTATCTGTTTGTATTTGTGATCCTATGAATAAAAATAAAAAAAAAAACAAAAAAAAAACAATCCCAGTCAATTATATATATATATATATATATATATATATATATATATATATATATATGTGTATATGTATATATATATATATATATATATATATATATATAAAACATAAAGATTCAGCCCGGCACTCCTTTTGATAGAAGTAGTAGTTGCCCAGGTGCCCTCAGTATTGGGTTGAAATACGAGAAAATAATCTGCGGCACTCAGGGTCTTATGAAAAAGCAGTCTTTGTATTTAGAACATCAATGAAGTGGACATCCACTTCATTGATGTTCTAAATACAAAGACTGCTTTTTCATAAGACCCGGAGTGCCGCAGATTATTTTCTCGTATATATATATATATATATATATATATATATATATATATATATATCTCAGGGGAAGACTTTGCCGCCAGGATTCATATAAATATATATAAGCTATATAAGACTCTAAGCAGGAATAACAATTTATATCAAATTTATATCAAATATATAATAGAAATAAAAGAAGCATACTGTATATATGTATAAACTGTATAGATGTATATACTGCCCTTGGCTGGCAAGGCTGCAGTCCAAAGACAAGGATGTCCATATGAAGTATGCTGTCATGTACCCATCTTTACCCTGGGACAAATGCAGGATCTCAGACTTGTAGATAAATAGTAAATAAGGTAAATTATAATATATATCTGTAGTACTCAACATAAACCTTTGATATGCTGGGACCTGTACTAATGTAATTTTATGTTTTTTTGCGTGGTCCTCCAAGCCCCGGACTAGCTCTGGCGGCTGCAACAATGCAATAGGAATAAGAAGCCACTCAGGTTAATCAGGAAAGACTCTCTTCTGTCAGTGTCTAAACCTGTGACCGCCTGGCGGAGCGAGGTCATCTGGTCATAGACCTAAAACGACTTTACCTAACAGTCCAACACACATAAAACGTCTTACTTTTTTTTTTTTTTACTAACAATGCTCCAGATGCAAAATCTGTAGCACAACCAAAGCAACCAGTCAGACCTTAGATTTCATTGTCTCACCTGCACGACGCTGTCTGACTGCTTGCTGTGGTGTTATTTATTTATTAACAGTTTCTTTTATAGTGCAGCAAATTCCGTTGCGTTTTACAATTGGACATAATGATAAAACAAAACTGGGTAATAAACAAACAAACAAACAAACAAACAAACAAACAAACAGTTATAGAGGTAGAAAGGCCCTACTTGCAAGCTTACAATCTATAGGGAAATAGGCATTGATACACAAGGAAAGGCACTATCTAAGGCACTATCTATTACATACTTGTCCACCGGATTGCAAAGGTTCTAGGTGG
This sequence comes from Pseudophryne corroboree, assembly GCF_028390025.1. Classification (NCBI taxonomy): domain Eukaryota; kingdom Metazoa; phylum Chordata; class Amphibia; order Anura; family Myobatrachidae; genus Pseudophryne; species Pseudophryne corroboree. The sequence goes on from NC_086448.1 coordinate 82,040,060, forward strand.
GTTGCATGATATCACATCACAGCAATGATGAACCATGGTCAGAAGGAAGGGAAAGTGAAGAAATCAGGATTTTGGTACTTACCGATAAATCCCTTTCTCCGATTCCATAGGGGACACTAGAGCGCAGTTACAATGGGGATATAGTAGGCAGTAACTGGGAGCTGGCACTTTAAAACTCAAACACTGTGGCTAGCTCTTCCACTACTATATACCCCTCCAAGACCGTCTACGTAAAACTGTGCCCGAGGAGAGCTGGAATAAACTAACGTTAAAGTAGAGGAGGTTAACGCCGCCATGTAAACCAGGATAACACGAAAAACAACTTGGAACCTAACCTAACAAAAGGTTAACCTGAACCAAACAAGCAGTCACATAGTGAGCTGCGAACCGTTAAGTGAAAAAAGGAGGAAACAGCGCTGGGCGGGCATCCAGTGTCCCCTGTGGAATCGGAGATCGAGATTTATCGGTAAGTACCAAAATCCTGATTTCTCCTTCATCCACTAGGGGACCCTGGAGCGCAGTTACAATGGGGACATCCCAGAGCTCCCAAGACGGGCGGGAGAGCGCTGAGAGTCCTGTAAAAATGGCTCGGCCAAACTGTGATGCAGAGGCCGCAAAAGTGTCAAATCTGTAGAATTTGACAAACTTATGTCGGCCCGACCAAGTAGCCGCCCGACAAAGTAGACATGGATACCCCACGGGGAGCCGCCCACGAAGGCCCTACAGAATGCGTAGAGTGCGCTGAAATTGAAGACGGAGGTTCCCGAGAAGCTGCCAAATAAGCTTGTCTGATGGTCAGCCAAATCCATCGAGACAAGGTCTGCTTAGAAGCCGGCCAACCATGGCGGGCAGCATCGTATAGAACAAATAAGGAGTCGGACTTCTGAATAGCCGAAGTCCTATCCACATAGATCCTGAGCGCCCTGACCACGTCCAATGATCTCAAATCCGGAGAGTCCACCGAGAGGGCCGGAACCACAAGTGGCTGATTGATGTGAAAATAGGACACCATCTTAGGCAAAAAAAGACATGCGAGTACGGAGCTCGGCCCCATCAGCATGAAACACTAGGTAAGGAGGTCGACAAGAGAGAGCCCCAAGGTCCGACACCCGTCTGGCCGAAGCGAGAGCCAGGAGAAGAACCACCTTCCAGGTGAGATATTTAATCTCCACTGATTCCAGAGGCTCAAACAACGAAGATTGCAGAAAAGAGAGGACCAGATTGAGGTCCCATGGCGCTGTCGGAGGGCGAAAGGGAGGCTGTATTCGTAGAACCCCCCTAAAAGAAAGTCTGAACTTCCGGCAGCAAGGCTAACTTCTTCTGGAAGAAAACCGAAAGAGCAGAGACCTGCACCTTTAGTGAACCCAGTCTTAGGGTTAGGGACCTGTCCGATGAGGTCACCGTGAAGCAGGTGGGCAGGCTCATATACTGGCCAATATATGCCAAGAACCTCAAATATTATATTATAGTTATAATAATTTTAATGGTGTATGGTGCACCTGCACCCTTTTTCCTATGTTGTAGTATTACAGTACTTAGTCCCAGCAAGGTAGCACATCCCATTATAATAAGCTAGGGTGTGCAGTCCAGGCCCCGTTTCCATATAGTCTATATTATGTGTGTGTATACACACCTGAGGGATTGAGACAGCCCTCATCTCTGGATTAGCACCCCACCCACTGCCTCTCAGGCTTTTAAACAGGGAACCAGCACATTCTGACTGCACAAAAGACATAGGTATGATCCTTTTAATTATATACAAAGTCAGTTTGGGGTGAGCTTTTGGGGCGTGGAGCTCCCTATATTGCTCTGGCTGGGCCACCTTGGGGCATCACCACCTTACATTTACTTTTAACACGTATATCACATTGTGTTTGTTTTAGCTTTTTCCCCATATTTTTTACACTTATAACACTGCTCAGCTAAACCTCACATTCTAACACTCTGACACTTTACTGCTGTCCTCTTCTTTTCTTTTACATTCAGCAGCCTCTTTCATTTGCTTAACACTGATCTTTCACTCTTATCCTTTTTCTGGTTGATGTACTGGGGTGGTTTGGCTGCGGTGGTCTGGGGGTGCTCTGCGTCCCGGAGGTGAACCCCTATAGTGTTAGGGACCTGTCCGATGAGGTCACCGTGAAGCAGGTGGGCAGGCTCATATACTGGCCAATATATGCCAAGAACCTCAAATATTATATTATGGTTATAATAATTTTAATGGTGTATGGTGCACCTGCACCCTTTTTCCTATGTTGTAGTATTACTGAACCCAGTCTTAAGCCTGCCGAGAAACCCGCCTGCAAAAAACTGAGAAGGCAGGCTAAGCGAAAAACTGAAGGAGAAAACTCTCGACGTTCACACCAGGTCACCAGGACACATAGGTTTTCCAAATACGGTAGTAGTGAGACGAAGTGACTGACTTTCAAGATGGCCTTCTCAACAGACACGTCGTCAAACGTAGCCTGCGTAAGTCTGGATAAAGAAAAGGACCCTGTTGTAGATCGTCCCGTAGTGGCAGGGGCCAAGGCTCGGCCACTGACAACAGGAGTAGGGTGGAGTACCAAGCCCTGCGTGGCCAATCTGGAGCCACCAGGAGGACCAGAGCGTTTTCTCTCTTGATGCGTTGCAGAACCCGAGGCAACAGCGGAAAAAGAGGAAAGAGGTAAACGAACTGGAAATTCCAAGGAGCCGTGAGGGCATCCACGCCCGCCGCCGCCGGGTCCCTCGTTCGAGAGTAATAAAGAGGCAGCTGATGGTTCAGGCGGGACGCCATCAGGTCGATCTGTGGTTTTCCCCACCGGCGGACCAACTGCCAAAACACCTGGGGATGGAGTGACCATTCTCCCAGGTGCATGTCTTGTCGGCTGAGATAATCGGCTTCCCAATTGTCCACTCCTGGAATGAATATCGCCGAAAAGGACAGAGCATACTCCTCCGCCCAGAGAAGGATGTTGGTGACCTCCCTCATCGTCCAGATAGGGAACAATCGTCACACCCTGCTTCCGAAGTAGGGCCATCATGACCGCCATGACCTTTGTGAACACTCTGGGAGCAGAAGAGAGACCGAACGGAAGGGCCTGGAACTGGAAATGAGCGTCCTGAATCGCGAACCGGAGAAAAGCCTGATGAGGAGGCCAAATGGGAACATGCAAGTATGCATCCTTGATGTCTAAGAACGCCAGAAACTCGTTTTGTTCCAACCCCGCATTAACAGACTGGAGGGACTCCATCTTGAATTTGAATACCCTCAAATACGGATTGAGATCCTTCAAGTTCAGGATTGGTCTGACCAAGCCGTCCAGCTTCGGTACGAGAAACAGGCCTCAGCAATAGCCCTGTTTTCGATGATGAGTGGGAACAGGGATCAGTACTTTTGCGGATAGAAGCTTCTGTAAGGCAACTCTTCTGTTGTCGGAAACTGGTAAACCCGTGGTAAAAAAACGCTGGGGCGGTCGGGCTTGAAAATCGAGCTTGTAACCGCAAATGATGAGCTCCCTGACCCAAGCATCTGGACAGGACTGTACCCAGACCTCCCTGAAGTCCCACAGACGAGCTCCCACCCTGTGGTCTCCCAGGTGGGAGGGAAGCCCGTCATGCGGTGGTAGTGGTGGAGGACTTAACCTCTGACTGGATTGAGGCTGTGGAACCTCGGCCTCTCCATCTACCTCTATGGCCACGGGAGGCGGAAGCTCCTCCCCTGGCCTCGAAACCTGGAAGGGGCACGAAAGGATCGAAAGGAGGGATCCCTATAGGGCCTGCGAGGGGCTGGAGCAGCAGAAGGAAGATAAGTCGACTTACCTCCGGTGGCCTGAGAGATCCAGGCATCCAGACCCTTACCGAACAGGACCTCTCCCGTAAAGGGCAACACTTCTGCAGCCCGTTTGGACTCCGTATCTGCTTGCCACTGCTGCAGCCAGAGAGCTCTGCGGGCCGAAATTGCTAAAGCGGAAATCCTAGCTCCAAGAATACAGATGTCCTTGGAAACCTCGCAAAGATAAAGGGCTGATTCACGGATGTGTTCTGCCAACTGTATCAGCTGATCTGCCGGCAAATCAGCCGAATTCCAGAGGACAATTGCTCCGCCCAAGCTTCCATCGCCTTGTTGACCCAACAACCTACCTGCGCTGGGCGATGTAATACCCCCGCCGCCGAGTAAATAGTCTTCAAGGTGGATTCCAACTTCCTGTACGACGCCTCCATAAGCAAAGTCGCTCCAGGAACCGGTAGAACCATCTTCTTGGACAGATGAGACACCGAAGGATCCACAATCGGAGAGGTCTCATAACGCATCCTGCTATCTGCGGGAAAAGGATAGGAAGACAACATCTTTCTCTATACCTGAAACTTCGCGTCTGGATGTTTCCAGACTGCAGTTACGAGCGCATCCAGCTCCTCCGAAACTGGAAAAGTCACCAGCAAGCATTGGTTGGTGCCAAACCTTGAAGGGCGTAAGGCGTCCTGCTCCGTCTCTTCCACCTGTAATACTGAGCGAATAGCAGTAATAAGAGCCTCAATACCCTGAGCTACTGGTTCAGAGTCCTCATACACCGGATCGTCATCAGTATCCTGTATATCTACATCCTGTATATCTACCACCGCCTCATCTAATTGAGGCATATCATCGTCCAATTCCTGCAACACAGAGGCTAGCAATCTCTTCTTAGAAGCCTGGGGGGGGGGGGGGGGGGGAAGAACTAAAGGACGGGGCTTGGGAAGGGATTACAGCCCTAGAGAGCCCTTCCACTGATTTTGCCAGGGAAACAGCCCATGCTGGTTCTGGCTCCGGTACCGGGACAAACTGTCGGAACCGGGCCACCTCCCTATCTTCCCGAGAGGCCTTCAGTTCCCTAGGGGGGGAGCGGGGAGGTGACCAGCTCCCTTGGGCACTAAAATAAGACTGGCTTGGAGGGGGATATAGTAGGGGAGGAGCTAGCCACAGTGTTTGAGTTTTAAAGTGCCAGCTCCCAGTTACTGCCTACTATCTCCCCATTGTAACTGCGCTCCAGTGTCCCCTAGTGGATGAAAGAGAAAATATGTGGAGGATATGTCTGGACTGTACAGTGGGGATATAATCGGATAGGAAGCTCATGAGGGTTGAGTGAGCGGTTCTGGAATGTGATAAGCTTGTCTGAATAGGAACACTTGAAGGATTGCAGACTAGGGGAGAGTCTTATTGTGCGGGGTAGGGCATTCCACAGAGTGGGTGCAGCCCGAAGAAAGTCCTGCAATCGTTCATGGGAGCAAGTAATGAGTGTGGATGAAAGACGTAGATCTTGTGAAGAGTGGAGAGGTCAGGTTGGGAGATATTTTGTGTTACTGTGCATTTGCACATTTGAGCAGTTTGTAAATACTTGAGTATGTAACCATTGGGCAGCGCATTTGGGGCGAGTTGATGTAAGGTCGCAGACGTTTACACATTGCTAAAACGGTATATCGTGCCGCTTGCGGCTAGTGATTGGAGCTCTTAGATTTAGAAACTGGTGACTAGCTGGCTCTATCAAATATTTACCTGGTGATCAGTCCCATACATGGGCTAGGAAGCAGTCCGGCTTTTTTCTGGTGACAGAAGGGTTGACAAGCTGTATGGTTTAAGTTAAGACAATATTTAATTAGTACTGACTCCGTCGTTGCAAAATGTGACGTTTCTGCTGCAACAGCACGGTAGAATTATGATACTTTGCACAAGTCATATTTTTTTTAACCCGCAAATAAGGGACAAGAGTCTCCCAAGCAGCCAATTGAATTATCTCCAAACATGTTTCTTATTCATGTTGTACAGATTACTCTCATCGGTTCACAGAACATTCTTCCCATGGCTTTTGGATCATACAGTTGGACTTGGGCAAAATAAAGATGAGCAACAATGTTATATTAGGACAGCAGTGGGTTTCTTTTTCTCCCATGTGCAATAAGGTTATACAGAGTGGACTCACGACAGCTGACAGTAGACAATGCAAGAAAGCCCTGCAGATCCTTAAGACCCATACACACTTGCCGATAAAATGAGCGACGTCGCTCATTTTCCCCCTTCCTGAGCGTCGTTGCTCATTTTGTTTGCCAGTGTGTATGCCGCCAGCGACGGTCATTGGTGTGCGGCCCCTCAGGTCGGCAACGATCGTCGCTGTCGGCAGTGCATACAAGCTCTACCTGGACTGTCGTCTAGGAGCTGCATGCACGGCCGGCGGCTGCGTGACGTCACTGAGCAATATGAGCAGTCATATCGCTCAGTGCACACGGGCGGCCTCTGACTGCACGGCCCAGCAGGAGAAACACTAGACGTCGTCACTCGTGGAGCGACGTTGTCTAGTGTGTATGGACCATTAGCCAGTAACTTAGGAAGCTTTAACTTTGCAGAGTACTTTTAACCCTTTTGCGCAATGTTCGTTTCAGGGAACAGTTTATTTTCCCCATTTGTACCTCATGGTAAATTGATGGAGGTTAATGTCCAACATTTCCCAAAAAATATAAATATAATTCGATAGATTTTTAGCGGAGAATAATTGAGACTGTTACTGAGTTCTGGTTATTTTCTGACAGCTTGTAGCCTTATTCCTAGCTATGATGAGAGAATGCTTTGTGTTAGACTTGGACAGTAATTTCTCCAAAAACGTAATTGTTGAAATTGATGAAATTTATTTCAGTACTTTGACAAAATACCCATAAAATTCAAAACTTCTACCATTACAAAAATAGTTCTCTACATAGGATATCTTTTGCAATGCCAGTAGCAAATATTCGGACAAGACAGTCTCAATTTCAGCCTCCAAGCAAGGCCTCCTGTTCCATAATACATAAAAGTTCCTTTCACCCTCTTGATAAATACGTATAAGTTAATCATTTAAATTAGAAATCCACAAAATGTACAGGTCATTGACAGCTGATTTAAAAAAAACAAAAATAAAACAAAAAACAAAATAAAACACAGAAAGCGGATATACAGAAATGTCAGAATGCTCGATGCGGCTTTGCTGTATCCGATTGTTCTACGGGGCGGATGTTGGTCCCACAACATACACAATACGTGTGAACAGAAGCAGCAGTCTTACAGAAGGCAATTCAAGTATTGCAAGGACATTATCTTCTAATGCCGCAGTGTGTTGTGTTGTTTGCACTTGACCCTGTAATGAAAATACAATGAGATATGAATAGTTATTATGAGGTGAGGGTATTAGGATGAGCTCAGGAGATTCCAAGGTATGATGCAGTCAGCAGGTTGCCGTGGGGGTGGGCATTTTAAAGTATTAGGCCCCGTCACCCCTGTGGCATTAATTGCGTCAATAATGTTTCGATTCATTGCTCTCTGGGGAAGGGGAGTGACTAACATGATGCAGTTTTGTATATTCAAGTCATATTTGGCTACGCCTTTAAACAGACCTGCAAATCACAGTATTACAGCTGAGGAGGCGGGGCTCCAATCGTGGTCCATCTGCCCAGTCTATCGGGGGAGGAAGGGGAGGTTCTGGGTACTCCGAAACCCCCCCAGTGTGCGCCACTGCACAAGACACTGTTTCATTATAGATGCTGCTATGATGTGTAAGGGATGGAGCTAATAAATGCACGCAGACTAGCGATAGACAATATCAGGTAATAGCTATATATATTTCCTGCGTATATCACGTACTGAAACTTACAGTACTAACAGTTGACTGCCACCGAACAAAAGCAGAAGCGCTAACCACACCTTCACCATATAGAGCAGACCCATCTAGTTGGTGAGTTACCAAATTGGACAGATATTATTGTGTCTAGGGGACTAAACAATCACTGAGCTTTGGTGACTGAATAATCAAAGCCGAGATGATCAGTAGGCATTTTGAGGCTAATTCAGACCTGATCGCTCGCTAGGTTTTTTTTGCAGTCCTGCGTTCGCATAGTCGCCGCCCATAGGGGAGTGTATTTTCGCTTTGCAAGTGTGTGAACGCATGTGTAGCAGAGCTGTACAAACAGATCTTCTGCAGTCTCTGAGTAGCCCAGGACTTACTCAGTCACTGCGATCACATCAGCCTGTCCGGGACCGGAAATGACGTCAGAAACCCTCCCTGCAAACGCCTGGCCACGCCTGCGTTTTCCCAACCACTCCCAGAAAACGGTCAGTTGCCACCCACAAACGCCCTCTTCCTGTCAATCTCCTCGCGAATGGATTCTTCGCACAAACCCATCGCTGAGCTGCGATCCGCTTTGTACCCGTGCGACATGCCTGCGCATTGCGCAGTTTAGACCTGATCGCCCGCTGTACGAAAACTCAGCCAAGCGATCAGGTCTGAATTAGTGCCCTTTGATCGGACTGCCATGTGGCCTTATATAATAATAAATGGTGCTAGTAATTTTATTGCTCTGTGTGCAGCTGATTTGGTTACAGGTTTTGCTAGATGAAATATGAAATCAGCCAATCATAAACTAGTAAACAGTTCTGTGTGTGTGGTGGAGCCAAGTGGCAGCATCTCTAGATACAGTATTAAGGTGGGTACACACTGGCCGATATATATCGGGCGTTGTATTGAACGGACGATATATTGCGGGTCCGTCGGCCAGTGTGTCCGGGCAATATGTCTGTGAACTCTGTCGTTCACAGACATATCGCGTCAGTCCCGCAGCACAGCTGACGGCCAATATATCTACCGATAAATTGGCGCATCGCTCAGTGTGTACGGGCGACCAGCCGGCCGCCCGTACACATTCTGCGGCAGCCGGCGGTGATTGACAGCTGAACTGGGCGAGCGTGTGTACACGCCCGCCCAATTCATGACATCAGTCCATGATAGATCGGGCAGTGTGTATGCACAGCACACTGCACGATCCGTCCATAGATATATCTGCAGATCAATTGATCGGCAGATATATCTATCAGTGTGTACCCACCTTCAGTCACATATGGGAAGTCACACCATCACGCTCTGTCTTATGCCTGTAAGGCCACTACTACCTGAGGTCACTACTGCTCTCGTAGTCAGAGCACAGGTCACATACTGTAAGCCTAGGAACCAACCAGACATAGTGGGAGACCAGTCTGGGATGAAACCATTACTACTGTACCTACATTACAAGTGCAAAACAAAACCCATATTGGGAAGAAGAAGGGCATTCTGTGCATTGGGCACTGATGCTATGAGAGACAACATAACACTAGCTTGCATTACCTGACGGCACACTCCCTAGTCTTTTCTGCAAGGCCTCCAGCCGGGCTATGTAGTCTGTTAATGCCCTGTCGGGATCATAATGCTGAAGATGGGAGCAGGGACTCAGTTCCGATGAAATATACCTGCGAGAGGAGGGGGAATATTTGCATTTATTGGGAGAAAAAAATAAATATACAATTAGAATTTGAATGTACACCTAAAGATTATAAAGCTCACATCAATCTATAATAGAAAAATAGTAAGTTGAGTATTTGACATGGGAACATGTAACTATAAAATACACATTGTATTGTGTTCTGCGCCTGGTTTACATCATGGTCAGCATGTAACATGTGCACCTGCACTGTAGCAAGGGCTAATTATAATCCCCTTTCGGGAGACTATGTATTAGGGCCCGGGGTTTCAGAAACAGCGCGATTCCAGCCAACTAGGCTGCATATTTAAAACGGTAATACTTTATAAAGGCAAAAGCAGACTGGTTTTGTCATTTCAATTCTTGCCGCTTTAAATCTGTAGCCAAGACTGCTGGAATTGTGCTGCTTCTAAAAACCCGGACCGTATTACATAACCCCCGCAGTGACTGAGGAGGAGATGTATCAATCTTTTTGAAGAGGACAAGTGAAGAAGTTTCCCATAGCAACCAGTTTCTAGCTTTCATTTATCTAGGACATTCTGTAAAATCAAAGGTTCTAATTGGTTGCTATGGGGAACTTCTCCACTTGTTCTCTTTAGAAGGTTTGATACATCTCCCCCTAAGTTCTCCATTCCCCATCCTGGAAGGCGGACACTTTTGTGTATTAATATGTTTTCTATTCTGTACCCATTATGTAGTAGTGAGGTCTCCATATGCACAAATACAGTAGGACATCATAGAATCATCAACAATTAGTAACTGTGGATTTATCATTGTGAACTGGGATTTATATGTATATATACCTATGTTGGGAATTCACAGTGGACTGTGGGGAATCGAAGCCTGATCGTGACCGACATGAAGAAAGCCTCTGCTCCCCGTACAAATCAACACTGCCGGCCGGATGATACGGCGAGTCCGTCCTCACCTCATTACCTGAAAACGATGCAACAATTGATGTTACTGGTTTTTACATGGTTAATTAAAGTTTTGGAGGACTGTATTTTATGAATTCGGTCAAATCCCCCACCCCTACCCCCATCTAATGCTTCCCTGCGGCTTTAGCATCAAGCCACAAAAGCTCAGTAACACATTTGCCAGCACATGTACTGTAGTTGCCCCATCTGGATGAGACCAATCCGTTCTCTTCTGGAGGACAATAGGCCCTGTAAGGAAGTACAGAATATTCTTCTCACCTATGTTTTGTCCAAAACCATTTCGGTTCACACCGCCTGTGCCGGGACTAGTAGCTCGTTGCCAGCGCCGCACCAGAAATTTCATCCTGTATTGAACAAGCAACCCAACTATAATATTTTTATGGTTCCAGGGTAAAAGTAAAAAGCATTTTTCAAAGCGTTACTATTTTTCCTTATTATTTAGTATAAGGATGTTCACCAAACCCTTTGTGCAGCAATACTATAGCATAAATCTTGGTTACCTGGAAATGGCTATTGCCACTCGGGCAGTAGAACGGAAGCGGGTGAAGGCTCTAGAATGCTTTGTGACAACTTCTAGGTCAGTGTAGGACGGACGGCCACCCATCCGGGCAATGAGAGCCAGAGTGGCTTCCTCACACTCCTGGAACCCGCCGAGTAACAGCAGCAGGTATTTCTTCTGGTACACCAGGGCTTTCCTGAAGCTCTCCGACCTCAGGTATTTGCCATACACTCTCTGGAAGAAGGAACACACATTTAGGAACAAGGCACGCATAGATCTTTCTGCATTCAGAACCCGTTTGGCCTTCACACACAATCTCACATCACAGTAACATGAATCATAGGCCACAGTCTTGAAGAGTCTGACCACCTATTACAATAAAACCCTCTCTCACCTTCAGGGCTACATTCTCTGTGTCCCGTCCTAGATCCCTCTGTATGGCTTCATTCCGCAGCTCCACTTTTACTTTGGACAGCTCGGCCTCTGTCTGTTTCAGGGACTTGTGCAGATTCAGCTTCTCTCTGTTCCACGCTTCTCTCTCTGCTGCAAACGCTTCCATGGTCACTGTGTTATCCTGGGCAGACTGGGGGAGGAAAGAGAAGAAGACATCCCTTCTATAAAATGCACTGGCATAAGGAGAAGACAAATTACATCACTGAGCAGGCTTTAATGATGATATCAACAGGGGGCGCTGTCCGATCAGCAGGTGATAGAGCAGCCAACTGTCACCCCGATCCCATCAGGGAGTTATTAGCTGAGCAGACAGCTCTCTCCAGGCGCTAAGCCCAGGTAGTTAGAAGAACACAGAAGAGAATAAAAGTGGCCTAGAGCAGCTTGCACATAATAACGGATACTGTTTAGCTATGTATACATCGGCATTCACATTCTGCATTTAAGATAAGCTAGCACAGGCTAAATACATGTACACAGTTGTGAAAATATAAAATCACTGTACCAAAGGATATCATTCACATATTGGCTACTTTCCCGGCCTATAGACGGGAAGTAGACCAGCTGGCCCAGTGGTGCATCCACAACAACCTCGAGCTCAACCCCCTCAAAACTGTCGAGATGATAGTGGACTTTAGGAAGAAGTCATCTAGTGCACCTCCGCTAACGATTGCTGACAGTGTGGTATCGCTAGTGGACTCCTTCAAGTTTCTAGGGACAACAATCTCCCGGGACCTTAAATGGGGGTCCAACGCCGACGCCACTGTTGGGAAAGCGCAGCAGAGGTTGTTCGTCCTCAGGCAACTAAGGAAGTTCAACATCCCACAGAAGCTTCTGCTCCTCTTCTACTCCGCAATTGTGGAGTCGGTACTGTGCTCCTCGATACTCGTATGGTACAGCTCCGCCAGCGCGAGGGACAGATGTAGGCTCCAAAAGGTGGTCAGAACCGCAGAGAAGATCATCGGGGCCAACCTTCCCTGTACTTGTCCAGAGCTAAAAAGCGGGCAATGAAGATAGTAAAAGACCAGCTACACCCCGGCCACAGCATGTTTAACTTGTTTCCTTCAGGCAGGCGTTACAGGGCCGTCCCCGCCAGGTCCACCAGAAGCCTCAAAAGTTTCTTTCCCCAAGCGGTCCGCCTGCTGAACTCCTGAACATTGACTGACTAGACGTACACGTAACTAACTTGTGTCCCTACAGTATACCTATATGTGTGACTTTACTTCCCCCCCCCCCCCACTTATCTGTTACCTATTTGGCTGTTGTATAGCAAACTGAAGACAAATTCCTAGTATACGCAAGTATACCTGGCCATTAAAGCTGATTCTGATATTTAACTTGTGTTGTGGCTCATATTTTGGAAGGTTACACTTTAGTGCTTTTATCTCAATGACAGAGAATTGTAAAGTTTTTTATGGGAAGAGAGAAAAAGTACCAACCAATCAGCATCAGATATTTTTCAAACAGAGCCTGTAACATGGCAGTTAGAATCTGATTGGTTGGTATTTGATCTCTCTCTGCTTTATCACCCTCCAAGTCTTGATACATCTCCCACTTAGGGAGGCCCTCTGCTGAAACGGCCACAGGCATAAGGAAACTCCCCAGCATCAGTAACTGTGGGAGGAACTGCACTTGTGACATGAAGACTGACCCTTGCTGGCTGCCGTCAGGTACTTACATAGTCTCCAGATGATCCTTTGGCTCTATGGCGAGAGACCTCACCCTCCAGTCTGAGTAAGGCGTTCTGCAGATCGTTCTTCTCCCCAGTCAGTCTGCTGACGTAGCCGGTCAGTTCAGCATTCTGAGTCAGCAGCTTCTCGGTGAGCGTGTTGGCCGGTAATCCTGGTGGTAGCACCAAGTTCTGGAGAGATATTAGAAAGTAAAGTTAGGGGATCCCTAATACGGAAGCCGGTTATGTGTGTTACAGATTAACTCCAGTATTTACACAAATATAACCCTGATACAACTTCAATAGCCCAAGACGGCGTAGTAGACCTTTCCTTCATCAGTACAAATGAGAATACTCATAAATAAAGTGAATGTCGGTAACATATAACTATGTTATGCTCCAGCTGCAGCTAGGGGATTTCTGTAGGTACATGATGATTGTTCCTCTTTAGTAAGAATGTTTTCATATTTCATTGGAAATCTTCCTTTGTTTGTTTCATAAGATCTTCCGCATTGAAGGACAGCATATTGCCTGAGCAGAGATCCGTGGTTTGGTTCCTATTATATGTTGAGTCTCCCATTTCCAACATACTTGGGACCAGACGTATTTTGGATATCGGATTTTTCCATATTTTGGGATATTTGCATACCGTAATGAGATATCTTGGGGATGGAACCTAAGTCTAAACACAGAATGCATTTATGTTTCATATAGACCTTGTACACACAGCCTGAAAGTCATTTTTTTTTGTATCACTTTGTACATTAAACAAAGTTTGCGTGCATTGAACCATCATAGATCAAAAGGTTTAACATTCTCAGCTACGCTCGAAACATTCTGTATTTCGGAATATTCCGTCCTTTTACAGCCTTGGTGCGTTGCAGGAAATTCCCAGCATAGCGTGGCATATGATACGCTATGCTGGCTTTTGAATTGGAGCTGGCGGTCGCGTGCGTATGTACGCTCCTGCCGCCCATTCATTCTAATAGGAGCCGGCTAGCGATGCGTACGCAGCGGCATGCCGTGACTCGCCTGGAGCCAGGACTCCCAAATGCTGGACTATACTTCTACAAAAATTCCAGAGAGGCATTTTTCCCCTGTCTTCCTACTGTATGTACTGTAGATTTTATGCCTTTTTAGCCAATACCATCCTTGTGAATGATTAGTAATACTCCAGTATACTTTTTCTTGTGTCTTAGGAGACTGGACTCCCAAGTGCAGGACTATGTTTCTACAAAAATTCCAGACAGGCTTTTTATTCCTCCTGTATGCAGATTTTATGTTGTTTTATCAAATAACCTTTTTTTTCCTGCTTAAGCACAATGTGGATTTTCCTCTGAGAATTAAAAAAAAAAACCCTACGCCCACTAAGTCTCAGAGGAACATAATTCTTTACATATATTTTTATTCCAGTGAACAGGTGGGAAGTCTGATTTATACAGCACTTTGCTCTTTAAACTGGATCCCAGACAATTATTCTTTCACATTTTTTCCTTTCCAGGTGATAAGTGACTAGGTACTGTGATTTCACATTGCCTGAATTATGGTTCCAGAAGGTCAAGACAGGATCCAAAAACAGATACCCAGGCTTGGGTACATCAGTAAACAGTAAGTGCATACAAGTGTTCTTTGGTTCGCATGCACCTGACCATTTTCCTTCAGCTGTTTTTGCGTGATAGTTTCTCGCTAAGCTATGGCAGTGGTATATAGCTACAGTAAAGTTTTTATGAATCATTTTTATTTTTACGGGTGTTGTCATTTGAGAACTGGAAATGGTTACATGGAGAATCCAGTGATCAAGGATTAGGCGGTTTTCCACAGGTTGTGCAACAACAACTCCTAGTAAGCCATCCCAGCCTGCAATAAATATTTCCTTAGATATGGATGGGCCCTTACAGGCAGACAGAAACTCACGCGAGAAAGTAAAAGCAATGTATTTAATACAAGGTGCAGGAAGGCATGCAGAAGTCATTCAATCAAAGTCATCTGAAGGCAGAGAACTCCTTCCAATCCCCAGTGTCACCTCACCTGTCCTTGGAGTGACAACATGGCTACGTGCTCGAGCTGAGACAGAACATCTTGAATGCTGTTTTGGGACCAGGCAAATGCGTCGTCATCTGCACCCTCAAACAGTACCCTTCAGGAAAGAATACAACCCATGTAAAATGCATTATATATACCTTATCCGTAACAATTTCTTCTAGGCTGCAGGATAGCAATATGAAACATATACTTTTAAGCGGCTTGCTGAATATATGAGGGTGCTGGCAGCACTGAGAGCGGGGCTATACAGCGCATTATGCAGGGTGAGAAAGTGTCCTGGCAGCTCTAGGATTTATACCATACAGGATTCCCTATACTGTCTGCAGCCAAGTGTCTGTTGTCATCAATGCAAGTGCTCACTCACCTCAGCCCCTGACATCTCACTGACATGTTTAAGTACAACCCTTATTCAATGCCGGACGTCTAAGGTTTCGCTGACTGATTTAATGAATGGCATTTCGTAGCTGCTTCAGAAGAGTTAGGAAATTAAAATGATTATAGCATGTACTGTGCAGCCTGGGTAATGAATGCTATGCCAACCTATGGCAGGAGTGGGCTGTGATCCAATACACATTTGGTGGAATAATCAGTATTGCTAAATAACATAATAGTAGTAAGTTGTCATGTAAATAACAAGAGCTGTAAAATGTGTTGGGTAAATGTAACTAAATGTATTTAAACTGAGCTGTTATTTCCTGTGAATGAGGATCAAAGGCTTTATTACATATGCAATTCCGCTATAGTACATATTTATACAGCTTGTGCTCAAACATTCCAAACAATAAATATGCCAAATAAAACACATGCCAGCCTACATCTAACCTGTATTACACACAGTATAAACACTATACACGGCTACATGTAATATAAATAAGACACACAAACACTACATATAATCTAAATATTACAAAGTTAAAAATTACTCTATATTCTAAATATGACAATACAAACACTACATCTAAACTAAATGTTACACAATGTAAAAACTATACACTAATCCTAGTAATGTAAATATGACAATAAAAAAATGATGATGTTATAGTGTATAGTTTTTACTTTGTGTAATATTTAGATTAGATGTTGTGTTTACATCTAATCTAAATACGACACAGGAACACTACTGTACATCTAATAAAAATAATACACAAGGTAAAAACTATACACTGCATCTAATCTAATTATGACACACAAACAACGTTACATCTAAATAATGCACAAAAAGAAACATCTCTACACTGCATGTTTCATCCAAATATCTAATCTAAATATTACACATGGTAAAAAGCATACAATGCTACAATTAATCTACATATGACACACACACACACACACACACACACACACACACACACACACACACACACACACACTGCTACCTTACATCTAATTATTATACACATGGAAACATGTACCATGAATAATACCCGGCCTCACCTCTGACTGGCTTTGGCTGCCAGCTTTCTCAGTTTAACGGACACCTGTCGCAGCCTCCGCCTGACGCCGTCTAGGCTGAAAGACGCCTCATCTGTATCACGTCCACCATCCGGCACACTCAGAGGATCAGGGCACAAAACATTTGGGGCGTCCCCAGCCTGCAGCTGGACGTCATTTCTTGCTGGGATTTTACTTGGAGTCTAGGGACAATACAGGGGATATAATTTGGCCTTTTTTTCAAATATACATAAATCACAGTTATTTATTTTCATTTCAAAGTGTATTCAGGACGGCAATGTGTTTAGTGTGAATTATGGGGATTAGCGCCTGAGTCCATGTATCTGGTATGAATTCACTATTTGCAGGCGAAGAACAGCGGGCATGCACCCCAACATGGAAGCACGTATATGCGCCGATGCAGCTAGGCTTTGTTTTACCACCTATACCTGCTGGCACCTAGATAAGTGTGAAATAAGCATTCTTACATAGGCCGAGTAAAGTAGTGGCATGTTTCTGCTGACCAGGAAAAATACATATTTACACTTATCTGTAGGAGATCAGGGGTAGGTACCAGCAGTGGCTGATGATGACATAGAATCAGCAGGGGTAGTTATTGTCAATGATTTTTAAGGCATTACCCTATTTTGCTGCATAGGGAAAACAGGGCACACCGATGTGACCTCGTACACTTAGCTTCTGTATGACATAAGTCGCAAGACTCCCGGTGAGACCGAGATGCCCCGAGAGGAGAATATTTCTGTACATTTTGCGATTTATACACATAGCGGAATCAGAGAAAAGACAATCACCGTGTCCTAGAGACGCCGGGCTGAGGTGAAGCTGCAGCTGTCTGCATCATAGCTCTCTTGTTACAGATTCAGACTCTGTCTCATACAGATGTACAAATGCTGCACATTACAGTAGTCTGCATACACTAGCAAAACAGTCTTGTCACTTCACATCGTTTTATTTGTGTGTACAAGAAGAACATTTTGAGCGATAAGCTGATTGCAGCGGCCAAGTTGCCCCTTGGCGAGACTTGAGCCACAGTGTATGAGAACGCATCGGTACTTGGCTCCTTAACTTCCATATAGGGGGGTCATTCCGAGTTGATCGCTAGCTGCCGTTGTTCGCAGCGCAGCGATTAGGCTAAAAATCGGCATTTCTGCGCATGCGTATGGGCCGCAGTGCACACGCGCGTCGTACTTTCACAAAAAACTATGCAGGTTCACACAGGGTCGAGCGACTTTTTTCCGTTGCTCTGTTGATCGGTGAGTGATTGACAGGAATGGGGCGTTTCTGGGAGGTAACTGACCGTTTTCCGGGAGTGTGCTAAAAAACGCAGGCGTGTCAGGTAAAAACGCAGGCGTGCCTGGGGAAACGGGGGAGTGGCTGGCCGAACGCATGGCGTGTTTGTGACGTCAAAGCAGGAACTAAACAGACTGAAGTGATCCCAAGGACGGAGTAGGTCTGCAGCTACTCTGAAACGGCTTGAATTTTTTTTAACCCAGTTCTGCGATCCTTTCGGTCGCACTTCTGCTAAGCTAAGATACACTCCCAGAGGGCGGCGGCTTAGCGTTTGCACTGCTGCTAAAAGCAGCTAGCGAGTGATCAACTCGGAATGACCCCCATAGTCTTAACTCGTCCGGATTTCTAGTAAGTGCATACACTATGGGGGTAATTCAGAGTTGATCGCAGCAGCAAATTTGTTAGCAGTTGGGCAAAACCATGGCCCTCATTCCGAGTTGATCGCTCGCAAGGCGAATTTAGCAGAGTTGCTCACGCTAAGCCTACGCCTACTGGGAGTGTATCTTAGCTTCTTAAAATTGCGACCGATGTATTCGCAATATTGCGATTACAAACTACTTAGCAGTTTCAGAGTAGCTTCAGACTTACTCGGTATCTGCGATCAGTTCAGTGCTTGTCGTTCCTGGTTTGACGTCATAAACACACCCAGCGTTCGCCCAGACACTCCCCCGTTTCTCCGGCCACTCCTGCGTTTTTTCCGGAAACGGTAGCGTTTTTATCCACACGCCCCTAAAACGCCGTGTTTCCGCCCAGTAACACCCATTTCCTGTCAATCACACTACGATCGCCGGAGCGAAGAAAAAGCCGTGAGTAAAAATACTATCTTCATTGTAAAATTACTTGGCGCAGTCGCAGTGCGATTATTGCGCATGCGTACTAAGCGGAATTTCACTGCGATGCGATGAAAATTACCGAGCTAACGACTCGGAATGAGGGCCCATGTGCACTGCAGGTGGGGCAGATATAACATGTGCAGAGAGCGTTAGATTTGGGTGGGTTATTTTGTTTCTGTGCAGGGTAAATGCTGGCTGCTTTATTTTTACACTGCAGTTTAGATTTCAGTTTAAACACACCACACCCAAACATAACTCTCTGTACATGTTATATCTGCCTCCCCTGCCGTGCACATGGTTTTGCCCAACTGCTAACAAATTTGCTGCTGCGATCAACTCTGAATTACCCCTATGTGCAGCAGTTACCGCTTCACCCCCATGTAAAAATGTAGTGATTACCAGCAAATGCCGGGGGCACTATGCGTCCCCATCATTATCGGCGATGCTATCTACAAGATAGTGCGCTGATGTGACAGGGAATGTATGAACAGTCAGTGGCACTGACTGTTCCGACAATACCTGGCTGCATCGGCTGGCAGCTATGGGATACATGGGAGATCTTGCGTTGCTTGCGTATGCCCAGTAGAGCCGGCCGGGCAGTGAGAGGCAGCACTAGGCTGATGCGCTGTGGGCTCTGACAGTGATCGCCGGAGGGTGGAGTTTTCACTCGCCCACTTCAGCAGCTGAGATGTTAATACATTTTGTCGCTAGTACTTCTTGCTTCGCCTCGGTAAAGAGATCCGTGCCGCTATAGTACACCTACCTCCCAGTGAGTTAACATACTTTTGCTCTCTAATCCTACCACAATTACAAACCTAACCTTTTAAATAGAGTCCTTTATAGCTTAAAAAAATTGGATTTTGGTACTTACCAGGTAAATCCTTTTCTTTGAATCCACAGGGGGCACTGGAGTACTCTTGGGGATATGGACGGGGCGTTAGCAGGGATAGGCACATTTAAATATTTAAATGTGTATCCCTCCTCCCCTCTCCATACTCCCCAGATGCCTCACTGCAAGTAAGGGAGGAAGAAAGGGAAATGGGGGGAGAGAATACATTTGCCCTTCTGGGTTTAAGCAACATGTAGCATGTCAGCTGCTAGGGAATCCCAAGTACCAACCCAACCTGCAGCCTACTGTATATAGATTTGTCCTTTTATACCTAGCGTCTTTGCGTTATACGGCACAAGACACATGGCACAACGGAGACACTGTAACACGGGTAGCGTAGCAAATCTTTTTTAAATTTTGCACCCTAGCCCCATTGCAAACAAAGCTGCTCACCAGAGACGCACAGCTGCGACTTTTCTCACACAGGAATTGGTATAACACAAGTACTAGTTGCAGATGAGGCATAACGGAACTTAGCGGGAGGAAGAGCAGCAGGCGCTCATATGAGAACCCATTTTACACCGAGACGAGACTCCGTTGCACATAGATGTACAAGTACCGCAAGCCCCAGAGGTCAGTGTATACCATCAGATTCTATCATGTTCTAGAATGCAATAGAGAAATGATAGCTAAAATCTGATTGATTATTATGGGTAACACCTCAACTTTTAGTTTTTAGAAGCTTTAGTAAATCTACCCCATGGTTTCACACCTTTAGAACATGAATGAACTAACTTTCGAAGTCATGAACGACGCATTTCACCAAATGCTATCTCGCAATGTCTCTCTTAGACATAACTCAAGCGACAAAATCATAGCAGCAAACATTAATTATTGCCTAAAATGTATAGAAGAAAGTACATACTTACAAAACACAATAAACCATTCGATGTAAATTACTTTGATATTTTAGGAATAAAATAACACTGAACTTACAGATATTTCTGGACGTTCTCTTCTTTCAGAACCACTTTCTTTGACCCTTTCATGTGCAGTGCTCTGAAGTCTCTGGATGGTCTCCTTTAGCTGCTTCCCCTCTGTCTGGTGCCTTCGGACCTCAATGTCTCTCTCCTGTATCTGCTGCTGAAGACCTTCCACCGTGGCCATCAATTCCTCTAGCTGAGTCTCAGCCAGCTTTGCAGCCTCTTGCTCGGCCTCTAACTCTTTCTGTAGGCTTTGCCTCTGCTCTTCTAAGCTCTGCCTCAGTTGAACACACTCCAGTTTATGGCTCTCCACATCGCTCACCAACTCCACTATACGACTATGTTTACTATCTAGCTGGCCCTGTAGTTCCCTCAGCAAGTCCTCACTCAGTTTGTGCGCTTCTGATTGTCCATTTCCGTCCGAGCTCTGCACATTTGCATCTAAGCCTTGCTTGCATTCCAGAGCATTAGCCAGTTCACTAGAGTGAGTCTTTTCGGCATCCAGAAAAGCCTGAAGCTCTGATACTTTGCTTCGCTCTTGGGATAGCTTAGCTTCATGCAGATTCTCCCTGGATGCTATCTGCTCTTGGAGTTCCTTAACCAGCTGCTCTTCCTCTTCCAAACGCTTGCTGATCTCCAGATTCTTGGCCTTCTGGTCCTCTAAAAGTATTTGAAGATCCTTAGAAAACAAAACCATTATTAACTTAATATAAAATCATGTTTGCAAACAAACAGATCAGAAATTACGGTTTCATAAAAGGCGACTTGTAAGCATGATTGAAAACTAATCACATTACCGCTGAGATTTATGCTGTAATAATACATGCACCACTAGAACTTTATGTTGCAACAGCGGAAGGCTGCTACAGTATCAACTGAATGAGGAACTTTGCTGGGGCGCCTTGCGTGTGGAAGGTTTCCGTGATGCTGCGCTCATGCAGAACGTTGCGGCGACTCCACATAAGTGGAAGGTTTCTGTGAAACTATATATAGAGCAGAAAACATTTTAGAATCAATATTACTCTTATTAATGTAAATTAATTTATCCAGTGTGAGCCCAGAGCGTCACATTCATTCCTAGCATCCGCGGATGTGTGTAAATGTTTGCAGATATGTCTTCAAATATTTATATTGTAAACTGTTTTTGAGTTCATTTAAGTGTCAGAAGTAGGGCTTGTGGCGTTCTGCTGTGGCCCTAGGGGTACACATATCTCAGGTGAGGAAACGTGGAGTAGGAGGGTTGGATTATTCAATATGCTGCAGCAGGAACAGGAAACATTTCATTTAACTAGTAGAGAAAGAAAATTCTCTCCTGGTAAAATGTTTGATCCTAAGTTATTTGGCGGTTTTATATATATCTAAGGGATATCTGTCCTTCTTAATGGTTACTGAGATCATATACTAATACACTATCTATACCGTTAGTAGACAGACATTACTGTATAGAAAAGTCCCTATAAGGAGGGATTACCAAGAGTTTACAAATTACGTGACACCGGGTATACCAAGATACCTTGCTATTATACTCAAACAGGGACGAACTCAGGCTATACCTTGCGTGCTGGAGAAAGGGGGCGTGGTCATGCCTTGCAGCACATGCCATGTGTTACAGGGGTGCGGGCTCGTGCTAAGCCCCCATCTAAGCATGCCACCCGAGCCAAGCGCCAGGAGGCAGGGCAGAGCGTCAGGAGAGGCAGGGCAGAGCGCCAGGAGGCAGAGCAGAGCGTCAGGAGAGGCAGGGCAGAGCGCCAGGAGGCAGAGCAGAGCGCCAGGAGGCAGAGCAGAGCGTCAGGAGGCAGAGCAGAGCGTCAGGAGGCAGAGCAGAGCGTCAGGAGGCAGAGCAGAGCGTCAGGAGGCAGGCCAGAGCGTCAGGAGGCAGGCCAGAGCGTCAGGAGGCAAAGCTGCTCAGCCAGGCATTCACACGGCTGGGCCAGTCCTATCTGGCCATCGACCCTTCTGGGATTTGCCAGTAGAGCCAGACGTAAGTCCGGCTGTGCTGAAATACCGTTGCTACGGTCTTTATTTACTTTATTTTTAGAAAACCAGGCCTTACACATTACTGTTTAAAGACCTTGGTTGAATGATATCTTATTTATATAGATGTTTGTGTGTCATACTGTAGTTTGTTATACTGAGTACTCCAAAAAAAAAAAAAGGGGGGGTGTCATCCAAATCATTGTGGGGAGTCACTTACCCAAGCCCACGTTCCGGTCATGGCTTCAGTACTCCTGCATGCTCCGGTGCCCCAGTCAGTAATAAAAATAACAGCTGCACCTGAGAAGAACGTGCCCAGCACCTTGTGGCACTACATACAGCTGTGTGCTAAGGGCAGGAGGTGGGGTATAGGGGAGGAGGAGCCTGTGCCGTCACACTGTAACTAGTACCAAACAATAATCACAAAAAGCCGATGACAGAAAAAAATAAGGGTACACCGGAAATCTCATACCTCCAGCTCTTCCTTTTGTCGCTGCTCATTGCGTTCCCTCTTTGTCTTCTCCTTCTCCAGAGACCACTGGAACTCTCTGCTCTTCTTTTGTTCATTTGCTAATGCATCACTAATACTGTCCAGTTCCTCCCTTTTCTTCTTGGCCTCCGACCTGATATAAAGCCAGTATATAGTAAGATACACTTCTAAATGTTTTCTAGAAAACATGCTCTATAAGAGGGATCAGTACGAAATCCCTCCGGACGGAATCCCGGCGGTCGGAATACTAACACCGGGATCCTGACCGTCACAATCTTGCCAGGGGGGCGAGCGCAACGCAGCCCCTTGCGGGCACGCTGCGCTCACCACGATGCGGGCCCAGTGCCTCGCTACGCTCGGCACACTAATTTATTCTCCCTCTAGGGGTGTCGTGGACTTGTGCCGGGATTGTGCCAGTCGGGATCCCGATGTCGGTATTTCGACCGTCGGGATTCCGTCCGGCGGGATCTTGACCGCATCCCGTATAAGATGCTAGCTTCATAACAAGTGCGTAGTCTAAGAAGTATAAAACATAATCCATGTTACACAACCCATAAAATGTTCCTTTCTCAATCTGCGCAATTATGGGGCCTCTTTTGTGGTGTCGCCTGCTGAGTAACGGGGACGTGAAAGGGTTAAAACAGCAGCATCTACAGGTTGCTGGCACAGTCTATGAGAGAGTAAGAAGAGGGAAAGTGTGGCCTAATGGCAGCCCAATCATTACCTAAGTGCAGCAAGGGCGTGTCCTAAGGGCAATGGGGGCATGGTCTAAGAGCAGTGAGGGCGTGGCCCAAGGACAAATTGTATAGGTTCAAACTAACAGAGAAGAACACAACTTTACATATAGAGAAAGGGCGTGACCAGGAAGAGGGTGAGGCTGCATTTATTGGAACAGCGAAATGGGCTGGAGGGAGTGTGAGATGTTGATTCTGTAGGGGACAGGGGCCAATGGACTGACTGGTAGAGGGAGGGGGGAGGTGTCAGCAGAGGGATGCAAGAATTTACATGGTCTGCACTATACAGGGGGATACACGATGGTGTGCACTATGCAGGGGGATACACTGTGGTGTGCACTATGCAGGGGGGATACACTGTGGTGTGCACTATGCAGGGGGGATATACTGTGGTGTGCACTATGCAGGGGGGATACACTGTGGTGTGCACTATGCAGGGGGGATACACTGTGGTGTGCACTATGCAGGGGGGATACACTATGGTGTGCACTATACAGGGGGATACACTATGGTGTGCACTATGCAGGGGGATACACTATGGTGTGCACTATACAGGGGGGATACACTGTGGTGTGCACTATACAGGGGGATACACTGTGGTGTGCACTATACAGGGGGATACACTGTGGTGTGCACTATACAGGGGGGATACACTGTGGTGTGCACTATACAGGGGGATACACTGTGGTGTGCACTATACAGGGGGGACACACTGTGGTGTGCACTATACAGGGGGATACACTGTGGTGTGCACTATACAGGGGGATACACTGTGGTGTGCACTATGCAGGGGGATACACTGTGGTGTGCACTATGCAGGGGGATACACTGTGGTGTGCACTATGCAGGGGGGATACACTGTGGTGTGCACTATACAGGGGGATACACTGTGGTGTGCACTATGCAGGGGGGATACACTGTGGTGTGCACTATGCAGGGGGATACACTGTGGTGTGCACTATGCAGGGGGGATACACTGTGGTGTGCACTATGCAGGGGGGATACACTGTGGTGTGCACTATACAGAAGGATACACTGTGGTGTGCACTATACAGGGGGATACACTGTGGTGTGCACTATACAGGGGGATACACTGTGGTGTGCACTATGCAGGGGGGATACACTGTGGTATGCACTATACAGGGGGATACACTGTGGTGTGCACTATGCAGGGGGATACACTGTGGTGTGCACTATGCAGGCGGATACACTGTGGTGTGCACTATGCAGGGGGATACACTGTGGTGTGCACTATGCAGGGGGATACACTGGTGTGCACTATGCAGGGGGATACACTGTGGTGTGCACTATACAGGGGGATACACTGTGGTCTGCACTATACAGGGGGATACACTGTGGTCTGCACTATACAGAGGGATACACTGTGGTCTGCACTATGCAGAGGGATACACTGTGGTGTGCACTATGCAGGGGGATACACTGTGGTGTGCACTATACAGGGGGATACACTATGGTCTGCACTATACAGGGGGATACACTAAGGTCTGCACTATACAGGGGGATACACTGTGGTCTGCACTATACAGGGGGATACACTGTGGTCTGCACTATACAGGGGGATACACTATGGTCTGCACTATACAGGGGGATACACTGTGGTCTGCACTATACAGGGGGATACACTGTGGTCTGCACTATACAGGGGGATACACTATGGTCTGCACTATACAGGGGGATACACTGTGGTCTGCACTATACAGGGGGATACACTGTGGTCTGCACTATACAGGGGGATACACTGTGGTCTGCACTATACAGGGGGATACACTGTAGTGTGCACTATACAGGGGGATACACTGTGGTCTGCACTATACAGGGGGATACTACAGAAAATATCAATGCACACTACAGTATGTACAATGTGCTGCAATGTTTATGTCTGTCCTACAGAGAGCTCACCATCCATTGCACCATACGGTGTTTGGTTTCATACAGTCTCAGATGGCTTTGTGACAGTATTAGCCATCCCTGTGGAATACTGTCCACAACAACTATTACTGAACTCACATTCAGAGGGTGACAGTGCAGTAGGAGTGTCTGTAAGGTAAATATAATAACACTAGTTACCAGTCCGTTAAAATGACGGAACAACATAACAGTAATGTCAGCGCCGGCGGCTGTGCGCGACCGAATGGAGCAACACTTGAATTGCTCCGTCGGGCGCCATCTGGTGGCTGCTGGCGCGCAAAATGCTTGAATTCCCCCCACAGAGGTGAGGAGCAGTGTTAACCTTTTATTATACAGGATTTATGTTGTGATTACAGTAGTCGTTGCACAATAGTTACTGAAATGACTCCATAATGAAAGTACACAGGTCTACATACTGAGAAGCGTTTCACTACATGACGTAGTAAATCACCTGACAGACTCCAGTTCTTTAAAGTGCTTGTGCTGCAGTTTGAGCGCAGATTCCAGCTCCATCTTGGTTAGCGCAAGTTCGTTCTTGACTTCGGCTGACGAGAGCCTCTCGGAGGCCAGCTGTTCCTGCAGCTCGGCGGCTTTTGCACTCAGACTGTTGAGCTGTAAGTGAATTTCTTGCGAGTGTGAGGGCTGATCCTGCTGAATGTGCTGTGCGCCCCCTGCTGGTAGAACAGTACATAAATAAGTGCTACTGCAGTGATCACCTGTAGAGAGTACATGATGTGCATTCGGCTAGAAGGTCCACATTTGGCCGATCATCATATGTCAGACTTCAGGGTGTAGACAAACACTAACCTGCATTACACAATTAAATGGAAGACAAAGTGTGTTCAATAATTCCACACAGCAGCTAAGATGCTTTTAATGATGTTGCCCACATTTGTACAGCCCACTGCCTTACAATGATCCATTAATGTAGTGCTCTGGTGGGTGTCGTTCCCATGAGGAGAATCAGAGAACTCTCCACTGTAACCTGTCCTCTAAACTCAATCTGCTCGGATGCTGGGTGTGGGGGTATGGCAGCTCCTGTCCAATCAGGGCCCACATTCACTACACAGCACCCATCCTTGTGCAACTTAATCCCTAACTAGCCTGTTTGTACCTCCCTACAACTCTTCATAGGAACAGTGGTAAATGTGGGGTTCCAAGGAACCAGGAACACAATAGAGGTGCATTTATAATGATAAGTTTAGAAAACTGTCTCTGTTTCAGTTTCAGGCCTCTGCTAAGGGTCCCCTACAGAGCATGTTTTAAGGATTACCCTGGTAAATATACCAATTCACCTTTGCACAGTTGAAAGAAAACTCCTCCTTAAAATAATTGTACTGTCTTGGATAGGACAACAGATATACTCATGTATGTGCACTGGATACAATCATATATACAAAGGAGGTTTGTTGTATCTAAAGGTGACAGAAATAAAAGTGATTTGCCCGGAACTCAGAATCCTCTGAAGGTAAACTTCCCCTTCCATCTTTACACCATGCTCCTCTGGCCTTAGCCAAGTCACTGGCTTGGATGACACCAGTACTCTGGCTAGGAGATCTTCCCTTTCTGCCTGCTAGACTCAGGTAACAGACGTGGAATGGTCCTCACCAAGTTGCTACAGGGGGTGGACTCAAAGATGGGCGAGTGTCCTAGATTGCATTACCTGCCCTGTAACTCTTATAGTCACATGTTCTGAGACTACTGTTCCTGTAGCGTAAACTATTTGTTCTGTAACAGCAGTATGTCATACATTTGTTGTTTCTAGAACTCTGGGAACATTTTACAGATGTCAGTGAAAATAGGGAGTGTTAACAGGTACAAAGGAACACAGCCAACTGGGAAGTAAGGGGGGAAACCAACACAGATAGCAGACAACCCACCAGAAGCACCACAAGCCATCTATAGAACATTACCTACAGGGCTGGGATAATCACCCCCCCCCCCCCCCCCTCCATATAATAGATAATGCCCTCTTTTCTTACTTGTAGCCCCAAATTTAAATCAGAACACCCAAAAGAAAAACCAAGATACCTTCAGTGTTTGCATGAAATATTGGACTGACTTCAGCATCACTCTGCAAGTTTGTCAGCTGGGCTCGCAGATCCTGAATTTCAAGCAACAAACTCCGCCGGTCAGCATTCTGTATGCAGTCCATGGCATTTATTTGCTCCATCCCCTAGAAGGAAAGGGACATCGCCAACCAGGTAACTACAGACGTCATTCGACTTGCCAAACAGTACAGTACCCATGGTAAAGTATTATTGACACTTAAATATGACTATTAAAAAATATATAAATAATACTATCACCAACTGATAAGATGATTTGCAAACCTGGTTATTTAAAACACACATATCTATCTATCTATGCTAGCCACGTGGCTGGAACAGTTCACCTGTAAAACCATTACATAGGTGTCCTAAGCCAAGCTCCGGAGGACACAGGCCTCCCATGGTGCAGTAGGGCCAACAGGCGGTCAAATAAGATTACATCCAGCCAGTTAGCTCCTGTCATTTTTCAAATCTGTGATGATTGTATGGTGCGTTATAACCTTGCGCTTATCACTGGTTTATAACTTCTTTATCCCTTCTCCTGGTTAATATATCTGCCCCCCTCCCCCCTGTCTGGTAGTAGTCCTCTCTCAACCATCTCTCACTTGTGATTCTGTGAGGAGACTTGCAAAGCATGTACTGTGTGGGGTCCTGAGGACCGAGTTTGAGAACCTATGCTAAAGACCATATGCTATACAACAGGGAATTGAGAGGATTTTCCAAATTTGCTGCTGCTATTGCCTGAGAGGGATTCTTGTTATGCTTTTATCTTCTATGTTTGTAAGTGTGTTATGTTGTTAAACCTTTTGTGTTTTAAAACGATAATTTGCACTATTATCTTTCTCATTGTGTTCCCCTTTATGAGCAAAAAACTAGCTCCTGTACACATTTGTTACAGATTGTACATCAAAGAATAATTTGGAAACACCACCAGTCAATTGTGAAGTTGAAATATCTCAAAAAGACGGTATTATCCCTCTTTATTTTCAACTTTGTGGTGAATAAAGGGTGAATTGGTTTACCTTCGTG
This sequence comes from Pseudophryne corroboree, assembly GCF_028390025.1. Taxonomy (NCBI): domain Eukaryota; kingdom Metazoa; phylum Chordata; class Amphibia; order Anura; family Myobatrachidae; genus Pseudophryne; species Pseudophryne corroboree. The sequence continues at coordinate 82,068,523 of NC_086448.1, forward strand.
CCGCTTGTGCTCTATGTCTTTTTTTGAAACACCATTCTCATGGCCCTGTCATTGTAGTTAGAGAAGGTCACATATTGCGTCCATGGCTGGATGTCCATTTAATAGATTTATAACAACTACAGGGCAGTGAAGCCTGACCACCAATGCTGTAAACCCCATAACATGGGGAAAACTGACTCGCAAAACAATTCATAGTGGAGACAACCCCCCAGAAAAACTTACAACTTATTATAGCATTCGACAGAGCACCCAATCACCTGCTCCTGTAGCCTGTGCTGCATTTGGTTCAGTAGCGCAGGTGCATTGCAGTTGGCCAGTGCGGTCAGCTGCGTATGGAAAGCTGACATCAGCACATCCTGCTCTCTGCAGAAGACTTCCTGTATCGCCCTCAGCAGCTCTCCCCTCCAGTCCGGGGTCAGGTCATGAATATCTGACCGTGTATGAGGCTGAAATACAGGTAAATCACAATCATTAAACCTTTATTACACATACACATAATCAGGCTGTATATCTGTAGGTAATAGCATGTGTTATCACAAGGTAGTTGCCATAGTGTTTGATCTGAAGTGAAAAGTAACTGGAAGTAAAAGGAATATAATTTATCATGAGCAGGCAGGTAGAATGAATGGGATTGCCACCTAGGAATTATGTCCTTTCACACAGTGGAATCCCCAGAGAGAAGCTTACGGCAGACTTCAGCACTGGTCCCTGTTGTGTATACCAACCTCAGACTCCTTGTGGACCTGTATTTTCCTGATCAAGGCTTTCAGGGAACCAATGGTCTCTAGTAAAGCTTTTCTTTCCCGATGCCAGGACTGTGCGTTCACAGGGAAAGAGGTCTCTTTATCGGGGCTGGCGGCTTCGGTCAGCGACAAAACTTGCATTCCCTCCTGATGGACGGCCCTCAACAAGTCCTGTAACCAAAGTTGACATTGCTATTTAGTAAGAGCGCCAGGTACATAGCTATAAGCGGGAATAAGGCATAAGAGAGTTGCGGTCTCCCAGTGACTAGTACCTTGATCTGGCTCGGAATTAACTCTGTTGGAATGTCGCCCTCTGCTGTCAGCCCTGGGAGCTGGTCAAAGCTCTGTACATCGTATGTTCCCTGGCTCCAATCACACTCTGCCCCCACAGGCACAAAAATAAATAAATATTAAGGTGAACCAATTTTAAAAGAAAATATTACATTAGGTATTTACTGTAATATAACTCAACATGAGACACAGAAAAAGTGGTAAGTTATCCCTCCCTGTCGCCATCCCTGTCCCACCTCCCCCCCTCTCCCCCCAAATAGCTGCAGCATGGCATTCGTGCTGAAGCTTGGGGTCACTGTGAGTGGCAATACAGGACCAGATCTGCACATGCACAGTGTATCCACAATCTTGGTTGTGCGCAGTGCATCCCTATGAATCACGCCCACTATTGCTTAGTACAATTTATCATGGGGGGGTATTATCACTGATGAATAAGAGGGGCATGACAACTATGGGCTTAGAACAAAGAGATAAAGAACTCTCTATACTCCATGGTGAGGACTGCACACAGTGTCAGTAACACCAGTAATAACCCCTGTAACTGCACATACACATTCTTCAACAATTACTGCCATACTTCAGGAGCTACGGGAATATAAACCGTTTCATGAGGTCCTTACATAGTGTGTTGCTGGCCCTCAGCTCCTAGAAAAATAATTTCCAACAGGATGCAAAGTACAAATGTGCCCTCATACATCTAGCCTCAATGCACCACACAGTGATCCCCCAGGTCCCGAGCAATTCTGTGCTAGCGCTGGGCGTCTCTTTTGGCCGAAAATGAGTCTTAGTCGCAACGCAATGCAACTCGGACTGTGCTTATTAATTTGATATGGGACATTTGTAAATCTGTGAGAGTATATGAAGCACAACAAATCTTGGCAGCAGCATCATAGTACTTCACATACAGATTCAGACTCAGTCGCGTATCAAATTAATCAGTGCAGCCTCTCGGTGTGCCCCAGCTGAGTTGTGCTGCGACTAAGATGCATTTCTGGCAACATAAGAAAACCCAAAACACAAAAAAAAAAAAAAGACACTCAATGCTAGCAGAGTCTCCTGGGATCTGGTGTGCAGAGAGGGGCTGTTCGGTGTGACTGCAGCAATGCAGTATGAGGACATGTCTGTATAGTGTATGTAAAACAGCAGTTCCTATACTCTCTCTGCTTGGAAAAAGTGTATGATTAACAGCAGGTGCAGTAGTCCATTGCCCTGACGTGGCCTTATATATGTTCTCTCCCATAGAGCTTCTTTCATACGTCACACATCCCTGCCTCCACAGGGCAGTGGAACTGAACTAGTAACTGCCTGGGAGAGAGAAACGAATCAGGGAACTTGCATATTACTTGTACAGTTTCCTGCTCCGTGCACCTGGGAGGGCACACAAAACTAAAATATACACACATACATATATACATATATATATATATATATATATATATATATATATATACACACACACACACACACACACACACACATATATATATTTATACACATGGTCAAGTCACATTATTATGATCACCAGCTAATAGCCAGAGTAACCGCCGTATGCAGCACGGACAGCAGCTAGATGGGCTGGGATTGACTCCATAAGGTGATGGTAGTTTCGCCCGGTTAATTTTGACGGTGAGCGTGTTGGTCGGCCCTCACGCACCTTTGTAGCCGATGTGCGCCTCTCAAATAAATGGCACATGGGGCTCCACAGTTTCCACGTCGGTTATATGCAATGGTGCCATCTGTCCAGTCACGATACACCGTCACCACAGCAGCACGCCAACAGTTCACAAATTTTCAGGAATACTACCACCCTTGGCCCGAAAGCGGATAATCATCCCTTTTTGCAACTTGGATAAATCGCCACATGTGGTATGTGTGCAGACGGCCTATTGCAGACCTTATATACCCACCAAGCCAGCGCGTGACACGTGACTAAAAGGTGGTCATAATAATGTGACTCGACTGTGTGTATATAGGTCACATGTTGGCAGTTTTTCTCTAATAGCAGCTTCTCTTTAAATCTGCATTTATCAAGTTATCCTGCAGAACGTTGATCTCACCACTAGAGGCAGCGTCTGTGAAGTGAAATGATGTAGACAGTGCAGAATCCGGCGCACCACCTGCCTGGAAGCAATACAGAAATAAGACCACAAACTGTGTTTAAAACAAATTAAAAGAAAGTACAGTATATAACATAAAAGTTTACTTCTATATTCAAACTTTTGGGAGTTAGACCAAAAGTGCCCAAGTGTGGACCTCTGCCAAAGGGTCTTACTATATTAACTGTACAATAAACCTGGGCAGTACAGGTTGAGTATCCCTTATCCAAAATGCTTGGGGCCAGAAGTATTTTGGATATCGGATTTTTCCGTATTTTGGAATAATTGCATACCATAATGAGATATCATGGCGATGGGACGTAAGTCTAAGCACAGAATGCATTTATGTTTCATATACACCTTATACACACAGTCTGAAGGGCATTTTAGCCAATATTTTTTATAACTTTGTGCATTAAACAAAGTGTGTGTACATTCACACAATTTATTTATGTTTCATATACACCTTATACACACAGACTGAAGGTCATTTAATACAATATTTTTAATACCTTTGTGTATTAAACAAAGTTTGTGTACATTGAGCCATCAGAAAACAAAGGTTTCACTATCTCAGTCTCACTCAAAAAATTCCGTATTTCGGAATATTTGGATATGGGATACTCAACCTGTATATGCATATTTAGACATAAAAACAACAAAAGTAATTTAGAAGTGACACATAATAGCTAATTACATCGAAAATCACTACTGTAGTTGCTGGCACGGAGGCCTCTTTATCGGAATTAAACTTTGACCATATATACAGATTGCCAAATGTTGGGGTAGATGTGTCATGCCTTCTAAAGTGTGGAGAGGTTACTCATAGCAACCAATAAGCTTATAGCTAGTATATAGTACCTTCTATAAAATGATAGGTAGAAGCGGATTGGTTTCCATGGGCAACTTCTCCACTCTTTAGAAGACTTGATACATCGCCCCCATTGAAACTGTGTTGATACTATTCAATTATTTTCTCATTTTATTAATTGTTGATTAGGCCTTATTTGTATTTATTAATGGGATTCAGTATGTATCAGTGGAGGTCACCTTCATTAAATGTTATGTTCCTCTAACCACTTTCCTGGCGTGGTCACATCAGAAGCGTCCAGATACAAACGCCCTCTGGGCGGCTGGTGGAAAACAAAATCAGCAGCTGCCGCTCTTAGAGGGACCTCCCATCTCCTCTACTTCTGGTTCCCTCCCCAGTGCTTGCCGTGCCGCCAGTCACTGCTGATTGGGCAGCGTGGTGGCACCCCCCACCCCGTAACTGCAGATATTAGCAGCTGCTGGGGATATGTAAAAACCTCATCTTCCCCTGTGTACACCCAGTGGCTGCAGAGGTGCAGCCGCAAGGTAAATCCAAGACGTGATATTCCGATCAACGGTGGACCAAAATACAAAAATGTCAGTACGTACATCAGTCATCAATAGAAACAGATGTTTCTAAAAAAAAATTTAGTTTAAAAAAAAAAAAAGTTTGTATTGACTATGTTTTAAATAAACGTTTTAAGCAAATTCAATCATAATAACCCCCCAACAATTTCTGAGCATTTTTTAGAAAAAATATTAGCCATTTCAGTGTTTAATAAATAATATTAGGAATGTCGCAGTGCACACTTATTTGGGATCAATATGAAAGTGCCAACTGTACACAAGTATTACGAGTTCAGAAAGGAAACAACAATTTGTGTAATCAGCAAATTAATTTATCTTTAACGTAAATAAACTTACTGAGGTTTTCAAGGCTTCAATTACGGCTTTCAAGGCGTCGCACTCCTCAGTAAGAGCCTGGACCACAGCGTACTGATCTCTCCTCAAAGAGTCCGCCTCACTAATGTGCCGGGCCTCCATGTCTAGTATCTCCGCCGCGTGGAGCTCCTGCATTTGGCCGATCTTATCTGAATAGCGCTCCATTAATTCAGCCACCTGGTCAGAGCTGTTGCCCAGTTGTGTGACCCCCAGTTCATTCTGCACTCCTATGTGCTTCTGGTGAACATGGGAGGTCTGGTTGCTGTTGTTAACACTTGAAACCTTATCAGTCTGCGATGATGAGGTTGTCTTGTCAGAGGAAGTCCAATCTGTGCTCCTAACACTGTCCGTGGAGTCTATACCAGACGTGCTTTGTTGTTGCAGCTGCTGAAGTTCCCTTTGCATGTAAAAGGCCAATTTCTCCTCAGCGTGGGCAAAACATTTCTTCAGCTCTTGAAGGTCTTCCTCAAGATGGGCTAAACTGGATTCTTTTACCTGTCAAATCAGTAAATATGGATCACTTTTAAGACAAACTAGATTTCATCAGTGGTGACAGCAGTGTTCAATTTCTAAACTACGGGTTAAAAGTTGCATTACCACCTAGGAAGATGTTCTCCTAGGCTGACCGTCTCCAAAGCCCTGCTGCTTCCTTCTCTGCTGTGGATGTCCAAAAAATGGGATTGGGGCTTGCTATTTGCTCCCCATAACCCACAGCTGCCATAAAAGTGGTGCAGACATTTCTCTGAAGTCTCTAGCTGGGCGACGATGTCACCTTGAGAAAAATGTTTGTGATAATGGCGTCCTAAAATGCTACCTACAATGGAGGCAGCTATCATGTGGGCTGAACTAGAAATTATGAGAATGCAGACTGAACTGATTAAATACAAGGGTCTCATGAATTCCGGTCAGGCCTTATGAACCCTGTTAATGAAGTGCATCAGTGATGTCACTGGTTCCTAGTGAAATGATGGGCTGCAATCTCATGAATGATACTTTATTCCATAATATGGCAGCTGACGCTTTATATAATATAACTGGCTGGAATGTTGCTACACTCTGACTTGTGAACATGCCTCCTTACAGACACTGGTGGTCATTCCGAGTTGATCGCTTGCTTGCAGTTTTCAGCAGCCGTGAAAACACTATGCCGCCGCCCACTGGGAGTGTATTTTAGCTTAGCAGAAGTGCGAACGAAAGGATCGCAAAGTGGCTACAAAATCATTTTGTGCAGTGTCAGAGTAGCTTCAAACTTACTCAGCGTTTGCGATCACTTTAGTCCATTCAGTTCCTGATTTGACGTCACAAACCCTCCCAGCGTTCGCCCAGCCACCCCTGCGTTTTTCCTGGCACGCCTGCGTTTTTCCGAACACTCCCTGAAAACGGTCAGTTGACACCCAGAAACGCCCTCTTCCTGTCAATCACTCTGCGGCTGCCTGTGCAACTGAAAAGCATTGCTAAACCCTGTGTAAAACTACATTGTTTGGTGTAATAGTACGCCACGCGTGTGCAATGCGCCGCATGCGCAGAACTGCCGTTTTTTTGCCTCATCGCTGCACAGCGAACGAATGCAGCTAGCGATCAACTCGGAATGACCACCACTATTCTATGAAATGGCCTGTTATACCCTCACTGACCAGTATTACACTTGTTTTAAAAGTCGTTCAAATGTTTCCTCACCGTCAGCTCCTGTCTAAGTGTTTCTGTCATCTCTCTGTAATGATTCAGTTCTTCTTTGGTTACTCTTCCTTCTGCTTCAATTATTTGGACCTTGCGCTCCAGATCAATCACGGTGCTATAAGATTCATCATAATTTCCCTGCAAATACGTACAAATATTCTAGCACCAGTGCCATAGAAAATAATATACACAATTACATTTATGCGCCAATGGTACAGGTGCACCAGAGTTCTAATTGTTAAATATAAGTCATTTTTTTTCAGAGGTGCATCATTCTTATTGGTCTTTACGAAACTAAACGATCGTACAGTAAATCAATATCCCCAAAACAAAAAAGAATTTAACTTGGTCAGTATTTATGGATTACGGCCTGCCTCTCAATGACATTTGCGCTACATATGTGATTAGCAAAAAGAATAAAACAAAAGTAGAAGGCTACACCTGCCCATAAGGGATGCATTTAGCATCCCGATGGACAGGATGCCAGAGGTCACGTGACAACCGGAACACCTACAGCCGACATGCCGAAGGTTTCAGGGTACCCGGCCGGGGTGGGAGGCCCCGTAGGGTTAGGCACAAGGTGGGTTAAAATTAGGCACTAGTGGGGGAAGTTAGCCCTAGCTGCCACCCCCGAGGGGTAGCCCTAGCCGCCACCCCCAGGGGATTAGTGTAAGAGTGGGGGGGTGAAAAATACTTACCCCCTCCGACGCTGGGATCTTCACGGGCAGGATGCCGATGTTGGTCATGTGAGCACCGGCATCCCGACGACCGGTATTTCACACTGAACCCGGCCATAATAGTCACAGACTAACAGTTTCATGACCAGTGATGGTTTGCACCTTAATGAAATGAATATCTTTTGTTTGTTTCTAAACTAAGCAACTATGATACTGCTTGTTTTAAAGACAGAATAGACATTTGGTGGCATATTGGATTAAATATATCCTATCTTCTTAATTGTTTGCAGAGGAGATAAAACATCAAATCATAAAAAAAAAAAAAGTTTCTCTGAATTCCTCGAGTAATTCACACAATCCAACAAGGGGGGCGGGTCCATGGTTCTCGGGGGTGTGGAACAGGTCATGGGGGCCTGGGTTTGCAGCACACCTCATCTATCCGTGTGCCAGCCACGGACAGGCATGGGGCAGGCAAACAGAGATTCAGAACAGCTCTCTTCATGGCCAGGTCGGCCCAACAGGATGTCGCCCCCTTCTGGCATTTGCCAGATGGCGGTCCGGCCCTGGGTAAACCTATGTTTTTATATATATATATATATATATATATATATCTATATCTATCTATCTGCACAATGTGTCTGGCACTCACGCTTGGAAGATTTCAACAGGTCCGGTGCACAACCTCTCAGACGAGTATATGGATCCCACACAATGGAGGCACTCGGCGAATAATAACTGACACCACCACAGCCGGTACGGTCAACGTTTCAGGGACTTCTCCCTTTTATCAAGACACAACCAGCACTGACATAGAAAAACATATATATACAAAATTATCTCTTACCGAACACCAATAAACGAGCAGGATACATTGTCCCCCCAGCTGCAGGCACTAAACTCCACAGCTGTCCCACTAGCTGCCGAGAACAGCGTCCGAGCAGGGTGGGCGCGGCCTTCTCACGTCGGGGAATGGTTGCATAGCAACACTCCCCACAACGTCTCACAGCCAACCGCCGCAGCCCGCAGGTGCTGACCTCACTCCCGCGTCACCTCCTCCGTAGGTGTGGCCTGGTGGGCGGCAGACGATTGGCTCCACGCTGCGAGGGGTTGCCTAGTAACCTATGCCTATATACAAGAAGTCGAATTTCAACCCTCTGTCGTTGAATAAAAGTATCAAAACCTTCACCAATTGCATGGAGACGTACATTGAAGAAAGTACCCCCATACAGCATCCAGGTGTGCACAACCTCTCGAGGATAGAGTTTGCAGCTTTGAAGCAATTAGGCAATTATAAGGACATTACTATACGACCGGCGGATAAAGGTGGAGGCATCGTGGTGCAAGACCTTACCGCCTATAAAATTGAAGCGTATAGACAATTGGATAATACAGTGACCTATGAACAACTCAGTAAGGATCCGACTGCACAATACCAAACAGAATTGCATAAGATCTTAAAAAAGGCAGTGGAAGATGGAATCATCACAGATAACACTAGAGAGGCATTGAGCGAACAATGGCCCATCCTTCCGGTGTTTTACACCATCCCTAAACTCCATAAGGATGTGGTTAACCCTCCGGGACGCCCCATTATAGCGGCAAGGGATTCTCTCTACTACAATCTTTCTAAATTTCTGGATTTTTATGTACAGCCATTGATCCAGAAATTACCGCTTTGCCTGAAAGATACCACGGCCTTCATTCTTACATTACAGTCCATTTCACCTCTACCGACTCGCTATTTGCTGTGCACAGTCGATGTGATTAATTTATACACCAGCATTCCCCACGAGAGGGGTCTACATGCAATGGAAACATTCCTGAGGAACCAACCGGAATATGGTGGTCCCGATATTGCCTTCTTCATTACCCTTCTAGGTCTCACACTAGAAAGAAATTACTTTCTGTTTGATAACAAGATTTTTCGCCAACGGACTGGGTGCGCCATGGGATCATGTGTGGCACCCAGTTTCGCCAACGTCTTTATGAGCGAATTAGAGAAACATCTTTTTTTCAGCAACAAGGGCTATGCGGATAACATCCTCCTTTTCCGTCGCTACATAGACGATATCTTTATCATTTGGACGGGGACGGAAGCAGAATTCAAGGATATGATGACATCAATCAATGAAAAGGATTCTGACATTAAATTCACCTTTGAATGTAGTTTTGAAAAGATCCATTATCTGGATGTAGCTGTTTCAATAGGGACTGACTTCAGCATTAATACGAGTATGTATTACAAACCCACCGACCGCAATACGGTCTTAAGAGCAAACAGTTTTCATCCAGAATCCACAAAGTGGAGTCTCCCGTTCTCCCAATTTCTACGCATAAGACGAATCTGTAGCGACGAGGAGGACGCCCGGATACAGATCTCTAATATGACAGAAAAATTCAAAGCCAGAGGGTACTCTATAGATTCTCTTCAAAAAGCTGAACAAAAAGCTTTAGCCATTTCACGATCTGAGGCATTAAGGACTAAAACACGGACTGAAGACCAGTCCCGGATGGTGTGGACTCAGGATTATACAACTGCCAGTAAACATCTATACAGCAGGGCCAAAGGAATTTGGCCTGTGATTTCCAGAGACAAAGAATTGCCCTCATTGAAAAATACCTCACTGATGGCTTCATATAGGCGAGGACGTAATGTGAAGGATATTGTAGTCCATAATGATATTTCTAATCATGGTCCAGAAAAGCCAGTTCACTTCCTTACACGTCAACCTGGGAACTACAGATGTACAGGATGTACAACCTGCAGTTGCCTGGAAATAGGTGATACGTTTCTACACCCCAGATCAGGGAAATCCTTTAAGATCAGATATGCCCTTACGTGCACTAGCAAATTTATTGTGTATTATATCAAGTGCCCTTGTGGCCTGTTATATGTGGGTAAGAGTATAAGGCAGTTCAAAGAGAGAATTGCGTTACATAGATCCAGCATTAGAGCGGCACTGGAGGGGAAGGGAAGTGATCAGCCGGTGGCAAGACACTTCAAGAATTGCCATCATTCTTTGGCGACTATTCGCTATAAAATTATTGATCACATTCCAGACAGAGTCAGAGGTGGTGACAGGGGTAAAACCCTGTTACAGAAAGAAGCTTGGTTGATACACAAATTGCAGACTGTGCATCCCCATGGTCTTAATGAAGCATTAAGCTTCAATTGCTTCTTGTAATTTCTCCAGAGAGAAGTGAGCATAGGCCAGTTCAGGTCTGGTTTATTAGTATACAGATAAGTTGTTTTTCCATGCTTTTTACTAGGTACCTGAAACACTTTATTTAATCTATTAGTCTTCTGTAATTGTTATAGCATTACTGATTAGCAATATAACAACATGTTATTAAGATACAGGCCAGATGAATCTTATCCGTTATATTATATGTTTATTTTGCCTGATCGTTTTTCCACTATTGGTTAGGGAGGACGATCAGAATACCTCAGAGTCTTTTTTGTTATGTTTGGATATTTGTGTATGTTTTACATGTGCACATTGGGTGTTGTTCGGGATCCGTGCTCTCTTTCTGTTGGGAGTGGTTGCTAGGCAACCCCTCGCAGCATAGAGCCAATCGTCTGCCGCCCACCAGGCCGCACCTACGGAGGAGGCGACGCGGGAGTGAGGTCAGCACCTGCGGGCTGCGGCGGTTGGCTGTGAGACGTTGTGGGGAGTGTTGCTATGCAACCATTCCCCGACGTGAGAAGGCCGCGCCCACCCTGCTCGGACGCTGTTCTCGGCAGCTAGTGGGACAGCTGTGGAGTTTAGTGCCTGCAGCTGGGGGGACAATGTATCCTGCTCGTTTATTGGTGTTCGGTAAGAGATAGTTTTGTATATATATGTTTTTCTATGTCAGTGCTGGTTGTGTCTTGATAAAAGGGAGAAGTCCCTGAAACGTTGACCGTACCGGCTGTGGTGGTGTCAGTTATTATTCGCCGAGTGCCTCCATTGTGTGGGATCTATATATATATATATATATATATATATATATATATATATATATATATATATATATATATACACACACACACACACACACACATATAAACCCCTTGATGAAGTCTGAGGACGAAACGCGTTGTGTACACCTCCATTGACCCTCCATTTTCAAAGATAAGCATCACTTTTTTAACCTTAAGCATTTTTTATCAGTAGAAATTTGTTTTTACTGATTTTATGTGATTTAGGGTTCTAGCTTAAACTGCAGTATTTTATCTCTATCATTTTTTATTGCTCTTATTATCCAGCCTTTTATCTACTTTTTTATCCCATTATCATACTTTGTATAAATAAATTTGTTACCACTTTTTTTGAAAACCGTATCCAGCTATATTCTTCATAGTTAATTCTAATTAGACATTGTAAGTCGCTGGTACCCCTATTCCCCCCTTCCACATCTTAATCTCAAAGGCAGCTTATCACTGCCGAATATTTAGGGGTTAGCTGACACCTTACATTTTTAAAGGAGTGTCTTTAATCACTGTATTATCTTTTTATAAATATCTGTTCACACACACCTGTGGCGCCATACCCCCACTACCCAACACACACACACATATATATATATATATATATATATATATATATATTTATTTTTCATGCGTGTGCAGGTCCCTTCTGGACCTGCACACGCTGCCCAAAATCGCTGCTGCAGTAACGCCTAAATATCCTTTTTGCATTCCAGATGTGCATACTCCAGCTCTTACAGGCCCCCAAGGAACATCCTTAGGACGTTCCAGTCAGTGCTGTAATTCCCGGCATGGCAGGCCCCACCCCCTCCGAATGACATCATGGGGCATAGCCGGCACAGGGCGCAGAAGAGCTCGGTTACGGCACAGTTATTCATTTAAATAACAAATATATATAGGAGAATAGATAAAGAAGCAGAGACCTAGGCGCTATAGTACAGACGTGCGGTGGAAAAAATAATAAAGAACACTCTTTAACCCTTTTAAGAGTAGCAGCTCATAATACAAGATCAGTGTATGGTGTACACATAGATAAAAATAGGTAGTAGAGAAAATAAGCGCTAATGAGTGTAGTAACAATTATAACGGAAATACTCAGGTGGGTAAAAATTATGGCCTTGGACACTTATCTGGTAAGTGAGAACTTCCAGCCGATGTTCATCATTTTAAGATTAACATGTAAAAAGAAAAAAACAGCAAACATAGTGTGTATCGTTCATGGATTAAAATTATGTCATTTGCAATATAGGGCAAGAACTTAGGGAACTTGCTTATTCCCAATAAAATGTAATCTGTAGCTTCACAACATAAAATACAGATTTAATGAACAATAACATAAAAACGGCTAGACAACACACGTACAAGATTTAAAATGATAAAAGCTTATCTGTCCATCATAGGAATAGGGAGGTCAGCAACAAACTATCCCAAGGACACAAGATAGCCAAAGATTATGCGTACAGGATAAAAAAGTTCAAACGCTTATCTGTCCATCAAGGGGAGTTCAGCAGCAAACAGTCCCAACGCGTTTCGTCCGTCAAGGTGTGGACTTCCTCAAGGGGATCAAGACAGTGAGCTCAAACAGCTCCATTTATACCATCCAACAGGAAGCTGCACATGTCAGTTCTTAGTGACATCACTTCCTGTGTTGTTATTGATGTCAAATTTATTTAGAGACAAAAAAAGGACTTAAAAAATACCTAATTTGTTAGAAACATGAAGTGGGATAACTAATATTACCAGGCCAATCGTTATAGGAATATAAGTGATTAGGAAAGTGATTAAATGATGTAGACGGCGGTGGAGCGCATTGTGGAACGCACCGCCGTCTAAAATACCGGTGGAACGCACCGCCATCTTACGTACGTCACTTCCGCCAATGCAGACGGCGGTGGAACGCATTATGGAACGCACCGCCGCCCCTTAGGTGCGTCACTTCCGCCGCTGGTGCAATGACTAGGTGGAACGCACCGCCATTTTAGGTGCGTTACTTCCAAAATATGGAGCGCACCGCCATTTTGGGCGCCGTATCTGGCGGGGGGGCGGCTTATAACCACGGGGAACGGCGTATTGAAAAATATAAAACATAATAGTTAAAGAAAACGTCATGGTGATTGTGAGGAAAATTGTGGTTTGTGCTTCCTATTTTTAGTGCGAGTGACGCCATAATGCTGTGGAACGCACCGCCATTTGGAAAAACGGGCAGTGGAACGCACCGCCATTAAATTGAGTGACAGCTTCAATAAACTGATGCATAAAATTAGTGAATATGGAGAGTGAATGTATCTAACCTAAAATAAATATATATAGAGATCCAACTAGAATTACGTGAGGCAGTGGAATACGTGTTGTGAACGCTTATATAAATAGTGATGAATTTTAGGACTACAGTGAAGGGGATTGAAATAATTAAAAAAATGAATGAAAAAAATGAATTCTCTTTGTGCCGCATAAAAGCATCCAAATATCCTTAGATATATCCGGAAAATCCCGTTTTTTGAAGAGATGATTCTTATTTACATTTTTGGTGGGAGAAAATAGCTGAAATGGGAACACACAAGAACAAAAAATGGGCGAAAGGAACTTTCGTATTTGTAGCATAAATTATCATAAAAAAGAAGAAAACAGTACCATAAGTGAAAGAATGAGTGTAAAATACAGATCGCTAGTTAAAGAAAAGGGGCAATTTCAAAGGCTTCATTTAATCCTTGTGGTGATAATGTTTGGAGCTCATAAATCCAAAACATTTCACGTTTGGAGAGTTTGTTCAATATATCTCCTCCTCTGTCTCCAAGTTTGACCCATTCAATAGCTTTAAATGTGATCTCCTCTGGGTTCGATCTGTGTTTATCTATAAAATGTTTGGATACTGTATGATTATCAACTTTATTTTTGATATTTCTAATGTGTTCCTGTATCCGCAATTTTAGAATCCTCTTAGTTTTGCCCACATATTTTAGTCCGCAAGTACATTCCAATAGGTATATGATCATTGTAGAGTTACAATTAAGGAAATCTTTGATGGAATATTCCTTTGTGTTATTATGGTTGAAATTTTTTTTTCTATTGGGATGAAGAAATTTGCAAATATTACAGTTGCCGCATTTGTAGCAGCCCTTGCAGGTTCCAATGGTATTTCTTGTATTAGTGGTTTTGGTTGGCAAGTGACTAGGAGCCAGAATATCCTTTAAATTACTCGTTTTCCGAAAGACTATATCTGGTCTGGAAGGAAGTATTTCTTTAAGGATAGGATCAAGCAGAAGGAGATCCCAATGTTTTTTAATGGATTGCCTGATTTGGTGTTCTTGATTACTAAAAGTGGTAATAAAGGGGGGTGACATTTTTGTCTTTTTCTTTGGTGCTCTTGCTGAAAAGTTCTTGTGTAGATGTAATAGCTGTTTTCTCCAGTGCTTTATTAATCACAGTATCAGGATACTTTCTCTCATTAAATCTGTTGGCATATGTAGTTAGTTGATTCTCGCAGTCTTGTCTGTCGCTGCAGTTCCGCTTAATGCGGTAAAATTGGGAGTAGGGGATGTTTGTTTTCCAGTTTTTAGCATGACAGCTTATGAAGTGAAGGTAACTATTGGTATCAACGTTTTTAATATGATTGCTGATGACGATCTGTGTTCCATTATTTGACAGGGTTAAATCCAGAAAATTAATTTGTTCTTATTGATTTCATGTGTAAATTTTAGGTTATAGTTGTTGGATTCCAATGTACCTAAAAAGGCTTTAAACAGGTCTAGGTCTCCTTCCCAAATGATCAAGATATCATCTATGTATCTCTTGTAGATGATCAAATTATCAAGGTATGGATTATTGTTGTAGATGCATTCTTCCTCCCACGATCCCATCAGCAGATTAGCAAAGCTGGGCGCGAAGGTGGTGCCCATTGCGGTTCCGCAAGTTTGTAGAAAGAAGGTTTTCTGAAATATGAAATAATTGTGGCTAAGAGTAAATCTCATAAAGTCACAAATTGCGTTTTTATGGGTTGTTGTGATCTCCAGGTCTCTATCCATGAATTTTCTACAGGATTCTATGCCTTTCTCGTGTTTAATGCAAGTGTATAGACTTTGTACGTCAATGGTAATCCAGATGTAGTTCTCTTTCCATTCAATTTCAGATAGAATATTAATCACATTGCCCGTATCTTTCAGATAAGATGGTAAAGACATAACATATTTTTGCAAAAAAATATCGATATATTCTGAAAGATGGCTTGTGAGAGAGTCGATGCCCGAAATTATAGGTCTCCCTGGTGGACTTGTTAATGACTTATGTATCTTAGGTAGATAATAAAATGTAGGTATCACCGGGGTTGTCATCATTAGGAACTGGAATTCATTTTTATCCAATGTATTGTTATGGAAGTAATGGAGTAGTATTGGTCGTAGTTCTTCGATAAAGGAGTTAGTGGGGTCTTGTGAAAGTTTTTTATATGATGTAGTATCATTCAGCAGGCGATATGCTTCTTGTTCATATGCTTCCCTATCCAAGAGGACTATACCGCCTCCCTTATCCGCTTGCTTTATCACGATATTTTTATTATCTTGTAGAGCTTTAAGTGCTTCTTTTTCCTTGTTTTTCAAGTTCGAATAGGGATGTGGTGTTAAATCCATGTCGCATATATCCTTTTTAACAAGTTCCTGAAAGACGTTGATGTAGTTACCTTTAGACTCCAAGGGATAGAATTTCGATTTCCGTTTAAGGCCTGATTTAGATGGTTCTGTATGTGCCGCATCCTGCTCTTTCTTAGCAAAATGTCTTTTGAGAGTCAGTGATCTAGCAAATTTATTTATGTCAATGTAAGTGTCAAATTTATTAATCTGTTTTGATGGGGCAAATTTAAGGCCCTTACTTAGAATAGCAATTTCATCCTTCTTTAATTCATGACTGGATAAATTGAAGATGCCTTGCTCGACTGGGTCTTTCGCTAAAGGTGACGTCTTTTGTTCAGTCTTCCTGCGTCCGCCCCGGGTACCTCTTCTTCTTGTAGGCCTCTTCTTAGGGGAGATCTTCCCTTGAACCTCTCTCTGAAAAAGGTTTTCCTTGTGGAGAATTGATTTTCTGCGGTAGGGTCTGGAGATAAAAAATCAGAATCACTATTTGAATCGCATCTTGAAGTGCTGAAAATCTGTTATTGGTGTTCACATAGGTGGGATATGGAGAGTTGATCTTTTCTCTAGCTTGTTGTCCCTGTTGTCGGAATTGATTCTGGCCGGTATTCCTCTTTTGATAATATGGAGTAGTTTTCCATTTTCTCGCTCTTGGATCTTGAAAGACCGGAATGATCGGATGTTTTCTCTCTTGAAATCTGCTCCAATTTTGGAAGCGGTTATTCAGGTAGTCTTGTTTGTCTCTAAAGAATTTTTTTTGTTTGCCTTTAATAACTTCCTCCTCTATACGTTCAAGTTTCTTCGTCAGTGTTGTATCATTAGCTCTAAATTCATCTTTATCTTTGTGGGCCACTAATTGTTGTTCTTTAGTTGAGAGATCTTCTTCAATCTTGGTTAGGGTCTTCCTTTTTTCTATGATAATAAGCTTCATGAGGTCTATGGAACAATTGTGGAGAATCTCGTCCCAATTCTTGATGAATTCTTGATTTTCTAGACCAAATGTGGGTCTTTTTAAAAGTCTTAGGCCCCTGGGTATCCTATTAACTGTGATATATTGTTCCAGGCCTTTTATTTCCCACCATGTTTTAATTTCCCTGGTGAGAAGTCTTTCTGCTTCCCAAAATAGGGAGTCTATATCAGAGGTGTTGGGTGTATCTTTTACATTAGTAGAGTTTCCTTCATCAAAGATTTGATGACAGAGGTCGTTCCTTTTATCGTGGCCTCTATTTTTAAACATTATTTTTGTAGCACAAGTACTAGCTGCCTTTGGAAAATTACCAGAGTAAAGATAAAGTAGCAGAGACCTAGGCGCTATAGTACAGACGTGCGGTGGAAAAAATAATGAAGAACACTCTTTAACCCTTTTAAGAGTAGCAGCTCATAATACAAGATCAGTGTATGGTGTACACATAGATAAAAATAGGTAGTAGAGAAAATAAGCGCTAATGAGTGTAGTAACAATTATAACGGAAATACTCAGGTGGGTAAAAATTATGGCCTTGGACACTTATCTGGTAAGTGAGAACTTCCAGCCGATGTTCATCATTTTAAGATTAACATGTAAAAAGAAAAAAACAGCAAACATAGTGTGTATCGTTCATGGATTAAAATGATGTCATTTGCAATATAGGGCAAGAATTTAGGGAACTTGCTTATTCCCAATAAAACGTAATCTGTAGCTTCACAACATAAAATACAGATTTAATGAACAATAACATAAAAACGGCTAGACAACACACGTACAAGATTTAAAATTATAAAAGCTTATCTGTCCATCATTTTTGTTCTTGTGTGTTCCCATTTCAGCTATTTTCTCCCACCAAAAATGTAAATAAGAATCATCTCTTCAAAAAACGGGATTTTCCGGATATATCTAAGGATATTTGGATGCTTTTATGCGGCACAAAGAGAATTCATTTTTTTCATTCATTTTTTAATTATTTCAATCCCCTTCACTCTAGTCCTAAAATTCATCACTATTTATATAAGCGTTCACAACACGTATTCCACTGCCTCACGTAATTCTAGTTGGATCTCTATATATATTTATTTTAGGTTAGATACATTCACTCTCCATATTCACTAATTTTATGCATCAGTTTATTGAAGCTGTCACTCAATTTAATGGCGGTGCCTTCCACTGCCCGTTTTTCCAAATGGCGGTGCGTTCCACAGCATTATGGCGTCACTCGCACTAAAAATAGGAAGCACAAAGCACAATTTTCCTCACAATCACCATGACGTTTTCTTTAACTATTATGTTTTATATTTTTCAATACGCCGTTCCCCGTGGTTATAAGCCGCCCCCCCGCCAGACACGGCGCCCAAAATGGTGGTGCGCTCCATATTTTGGAAGTAACGCACCTAAAATGGCGGTGCGTTCCACCTAGTCATTGCACCAGCGGCGGAAGTGACGCACCTAAGATGGCAGTGCGTTCCACAGGTATTTTGGGCGGCGGTGCGTTCCATAATGCGTTCCACCGCCGTCTGCATTGGCGGAAGTGACGTACGTAAGATGGCGGTGCGTTCCACCGGTATTTTAGATGGCGGTGCGTTCCACAATGCGCTCCACCGCCGTCTACATCATTTAATCACTTTCCTAATCACTTCTATATTCCTATAACGATTGGCCTGGTAATATTAGTTATCCCACTTCATGTTTCTAACAAATTAGGTATTTTTTAAGTCCTTTTTTTGTCTCTAAATAAATTTGACATCAATAACAACACAGGAAGTGATGTCACTAAGAACTGACATGTGCAGCTTCCTGTTGGATGGTATAAATGGAGCTGTTTGAGCTCACTGTCTTGATCCCCTTGAAGAAGTCCACACCTTGACGGACGAAACGCGTTGGGACTGTTTGCTGCTGAACTCCCCTTGATGGACAGATAAGCGTTTGAACTTTTTTATCCTGTACGCATAATCTTTGGCTATCTTGTGTCCTTGGGATAGTTTGTTGCTGACCTCTCTATTCCTATGATGGACAGATAAGCTTTTATAATTTTAAATCTTGTACGTGTGTTGTCTAGCCGTTTTTATGTTATTGTTCATTAAATCTGTATTTTATGTTGTGAAGCTACAAATTACATTTTATTGGGAATAAGCAAGTTCCCTAAGTTCTTGCCCTATATTGCAAATGACATCATTTTAATCCATGAACGATACACACTATGTTTGCTGTTTTTTTCTTTTTACATGTTAATCTTAAAATGATGAACATCGGCTGGAAGTTCTCACTTACCAGATAAGTGTCCAAGGCCATAATTTTTACCCACCTGAGTATTTCCGTTATAACTGTTACTACACTCATTAGCGCTTATTTTCTCTACTACCTATATATAGGAGAATGATTACATATTCCCTTAAACAATAGAAACTTTCAAGAGTCAGTGCAAATTGGACATAATGGCAGCTAACATGTTCCATGAAAGTGTGAAGTGAGAGCCAATCCCTGCCAAGGATTCTAACAGAAAGGAAATGATTGGCCACTACTTGAGAAGTGATTTTTCCACTCCTTTATCTCATTTCAATATTCTTGTGCAGCATTATTAAATATACATTTTGTCACTGCTGCACAAAACTAGGTTGACTATCGCTGCTTCTCCGAAACCCCCGCACACTCTACGCAACACCTACTAGCAGATGATGCAAACTTCCAGACTTCTACAAACTTCAACTTGCTCCAAAAACACCAAATTTTGGTCTGCAGTTCACCCATTTTTAACTTTGTAAATGACCTATTTGGATAATGATTGTGACACCAGAGACCAACACAGGAAGCAATCTGTAGGTTTTAACTTTTTCACTGTACTGTAGAAGATCTCTGGTGGTGGCTAGTTTAATGTGGCCCATATATCTACAGCTCTATTCCGCATTCTGAAAATGCTTATTGGCAGACTCTGATGACGTGTGCAGAAATCGTCAAAATCCTAAATTAAAAAACCCAGACTCGCTGATTTCGATAATTTCCAACATATTGGATTCTGACGATGACCCGACTGAGGGACCAGTAAAATGGGCAAGTATGGGGCCCATTACTTTAACAAGTGATTTTCTTTTCCATTTCTATATAAATTTTACAATAAAAATGTAAAAATTCTGTAGATATAACTTTTATTAGTCCATCAACAGATTCAGTGTACCTTACCTGTGATATTGCAGAATCTACATTTTCCACATGACTTTGTGCCCAGTCCATATCTTGCTTCCCCCCTGTGCTGTCCAAGACTTGTTGCAGTTCGTAGAGTTGTTGCTCTTTCTCAGCTACCTGTTGGTTTGCGATGTTGACCAGATCCCGTTCTTCTTCCAGCTGCTCATGGAGGTCAGACAGCTGCTTCTCCAGCTCTAGCAGTCTTAAAGTCAGTACAGTCACATCTGGCTCTGCTCCCTCCTCCATGGAGTGTTCAGACACAATTGCCTGCAATGCTGTGGATTCTTTCTCCAGGATGCAGGACCTATCGTCTTCACGCACCTGTTTGGCGTGCACTTGAAAGGCTTTCAGTTGGGCTTCACTCACGAGAGCTGCAGCCACTTTTTCCCTGAGTGTGTCCTCCATGTCCAACATAATCTGACTATGATGATCACTTTCCACCTTTAACTGATCTTTGAGAGTCTCAATCTCTTCTGAATTCAGCAAAATGTCCAATTCTTTCTCTTTAATAACTTTACGAAGTTCCTGCAACTGAGATTCCATGCTGTCTATTGTACTCTGCATGGTCTCTTGGACAGAGGGAACTAAAACTTGGTTTTCAGTCTTCTCTCCCAATACTTTATCCACACGGTCACCAAGGACAGTACTCTGTGTGACAAGTGTGGCATATCTACTAGATTCGCTTTGACCAGCGTCTTGTGCAAGAAATGTCCTTTGCATCTGTCCTGGCTCTTCTTTCAAACAGTTGACCCCTGTTTTGGCCTCCAATGTATTGGCGGTATCTGCTGTATTACCATTCATGTGCTGGGCTAACGTCTCTGGCCACTGAGCTATAAGCTGATGTGAGCTACTTTCTGATTTCTCTATGGAGGTCCACTGCCCCGCTTCGCGTGATTTTTGGCAGAGAGTTTCAATCACACCATTCAGTCGCTCGATCTCCTTCACTTGCTGGTTGAGCAGGTTTTGCTGATTGACATACTGCAGCAACTCTAAATCCTTCACCTGAATCTCTTTTTGAAGTTGTTGTAATTGTGACTCCATATTGTGGATAGCAGCTTGGGTGGCGTCTTCCAGAGAAGTAATCATTGCTTGACTTGCTAAGAGCTCGGAGGTCTTTTCGATCAATGCTTCTTCCAGATGGGCTGCCTTTAGTCCCTCTTTGGTGGTTTCACGGTCACTGGATGCATTTTGTTCCGTTACATTGATGTGTTTCTGAGACTCTCTCAGTTTTTCCAACTCTTCTTTCAAATGAGTAAGCTCTATTCTTGCCTCCTCAAGCTCTGCCTTTGCTTGCATGGCCTCACCACCATCTAATTCTGCTTTCTGTACCAAAAACTCCTGGTTTTCTATTAATACTCCCTCATGGCTTGTGACGCTTTCTCTAGCCTTTGTCTCAACCTCGGAATTTATTGAGACTTTACGCCCTACTTCTGAGAATTCCTGCTTGAGTGTTCGGATCACCTCATTCAGCCGCTCGACCTCCTCTGTCTGCTGGATGAGCAAGTCTTTCTGGTTCACATACTGCAGCAATACTGAATCCTTCTGCTGGATGACGTTTTGAAGGTCTTGCAACTGTAACTCCATATTCCGGAAAGTTTTCAAAGTGGTCTCTTCCATGGCGGTGACCATAGCTTGGTTGACTAATGCCTGTGCAGTCTCTTCAAGCAAGGTTTCTTTTAGATTGGTCACTAGAATCCCTTCTTTGGCAGTTGCACTTTTTCCAGAATCGCTGTCCTCACTTACGCCAATATGTTTTTGAGCCTCCCTCAGTTTTTCCAGCTCTTCTTTCAATACAGTCAGCTCCATTTTTGTCTCCTCAAGCTCAGCCACAGCTCGTATTGCTTCCCCTTCATGCCCCTCTACCTTCTGCAGCAATGACTTGTTGCTTTCCATTAAGGTTTGACTTTCTCTATCCATTGACTCAACATTAGGATCCACCAAGCCTTTTTGCTTGAAGTCTGCTAAATCCTGCTGTAAAGTTCTGATCATGGCATTCAGACGTTCTATCTCTTGGTTTTCAAGCAGGTGTGTGGAGCTTGCAAGTTGCAGCAGTTGCGAGTCCTTGTCTTGTACAGTTTTCTGGAGATCTTGCAACTGACTCTCCAGACGATGTATTGTGCTCTCAGAAGCCTCCTGCACCGATGCCAGTAAGGCTTCAATTGCCAAGTGCTGTGCTGTTTTTTCTCTCAAAGCCTCCGTCAGCTTCTCTGTGCTAACTGTATAACATGCATCAATCTTGTCCTCTGATTTGATTGCAGCAACCTTATTAACTGCAATGTTTTCTGAAGAATTCCTAATGTTTTCCAGCTCTCTCTCTAATTGTTCTAGTTCGGCCTTAGTTGACTCCAGCTTACTGTTCAAGGGGGTCACATCGGTGTCACATATTTCAATTCTTGGAATTATTAATTTTTCTCTGCTCACAGAATTAATCTGGTGTTTAGAACAATCGACTTCACATATTTTATTGTCTTTGTCTGCTAGTTTCAGCTGAAGCCTCCCGATTATCTCGTTCAACTCTTGTATCACTTGGGTCTGTTCTTTCAACGTCATAACTTGATCATAATACTGTTTCAGAGATGCATCTTTTTCTTTAATAACCTGCTGCAGCTGTTGCAACTGAGACTCCATGTCCTGCATAGCAATGCGGACGTCTTCCCGCAGAGGTACGGATACTTGGCTGGATGGACTTGATACGTCATTTTCCCTTTGGCTACTGGACATGTTCTCAGTCTCTGCCACTGTAGTGCTCATCATTCTATTGGCACCAAGCTTTTGTTCCTTCGTGTTGGCGAGAGTGACATCGCTTTCTCCAGACAATGACTGTAAGAGGTCTTCCCTGTCAGCCAGGTCTGCAAACTGGTGCTGCCTGTCCTCTGCACTGGTGACTTCCACTGGCACTTTTTGCTCTATACGAGACAACTCGTCTTGTAGCTTCTCTATGACTTCATTGAGCTTTTCTACCTCCTCCTCGCTGTTTTTCTTCAAACGTTCCTGATCACTTTTCAAGCATTTAATCTGGCTCTTGTACTCCTTTAGTTTTTCGTTTTTCTCCTCAATCAACTGAAAAAAAAAAAAAAATGAAAATAAAAAATAGGAAAAAGGTTTAATAGTTTCATATATATATAGTTCCACAATCCGGAACTCAAATGGTCCAGTAGGTATCAACCTGTACGCCTTTATTGGGTTGTCAGTAAGTCCAGATAGGCAGGTTCACTCCTGACTAAAATCACGGCACTCCAGGATTTTGCAAAAAATTTGTTATTTAGAAAAACATACGGCAAAGCATAGCTATAAAGATAAATACAATACAGCTTCAATTTCTTAGTAATCCTCTGTAGATCAACGTTTCTGGGTCAAGCTGCACCCCCGTCATCGGGATCAAGGAGTTAGAGAATACTTTATATAATATTGTGCATAGCAATAAAAAAAAAAGAATCGGTCTAACAATCTTTTTTTGATTGCTATGCACAATATTGTATAAAGTATTCTCTAACTCATCGATCCTGATGACGGGGGTGCAGCTTGACCCAGAAACGTTGATCTACAGAGGATTACTAAGAAATTGAAGCTGTATTGTATGTATCTTTATAGCTATGCTTAGCCGTATGTTTTTCTAAATAAATGTTTTGCAAAATCCTGGAGTGCCGTGTTTTTAGTCAGGCGTGAACCTGCCTATCTGGACTTATATATATATTCTATAAAATGCCATTCTCTAAGAGCGTAAGAGTAAATATGGATGTGTGAAGGAAGCAGTCGAATGAAACTGGTGGAATCTACTGCAAACATCCTAGCGGCTTCACAGACTACCGACTTCCCTTCCTCAACCTTCTCATGGCCTTTGGTCACCAACCACTCCACATTAACTGATGGCAGATAAGGGGCTAAATGTAATATCCTGCAAGCTGTTGGAGGTGCGGAACTTTGTGTGCGTCTGCCTGTACATTTAAAGCAGCAATCATTTACAATACAAAATCAACCTTCTATATGTTTGCAGCTTTAAAAATACGGGCAGACTGGCACAAAATCCTGCACCTCCGGCAGGCCCCAGGCTATTACATTACGCCCAAAATATCAGTCTGACATAAGTCACGTGGGCAGCTGTAGTGCAGCATGAGAGGACTAACGAAACACTCTCCCTCAGTACTCTCCCTTTCTTACTCCTCTAACCATGCAAGTCACAGGTCAGTACTCCTGCAGGGGAGCAGCCAAATACCAGGGTCTGAAAACTTGTGCAAAAGAGGGGTCATAAAATAACCAATAAATAAAATATGATTTCTCTGCTATAATTAAAATGACTTACAGTATGGTGGTGCCTGCTATTTAACAGACTGCACCACTACTCGTTTATCAGGACAAAATACAGTATTGTCACTAGTGGTAGAAGACCTGTAACTTACAGACATTGGAAGCAACCATTTCATTGGCTGAACCAAGTTTTATAATAGTGCATTTCTCAGCGATGTCACTAGTTTCCCCAGCTCGTGGGTAGAGGAAGCTAAAAAACTGTAGGTACAAATTGTGTCATCTCTTCTAGGGGTGGACTATTCCACCCTGGGTAATCCTACGCTGTGCGCCCAAGATGGCTGCCGCACTTGGTACATTGTGAGGGTGGAATACACAACCCTTAGAAGTTATTACCCAAAATGCCTACACCAATCCTGCATTATGCTTCTGTGTGCTTAAGGTTTTCTTTTATGTCTGTGTGGCTTATCTATTGCTGTATTACTTAAATCTTCTGTATTATGTGCATTGTTTTTGATGTTTGTAAAGCACCTTGAGTCCTGTTGGAGAAAGAGCGCTATATAAATAAAAA
This sequence comes from Pseudophryne corroboree, assembly GCF_028390025.1. Taxonomy (NCBI): domain Eukaryota; kingdom Metazoa; phylum Chordata; class Amphibia; order Anura; family Myobatrachidae; genus Pseudophryne; species Pseudophryne corroboree. The sequence goes on from NC_086448.1 coordinate 82,093,311, forward strand.
TAAGAATTTACTTACCGATAATTCTATTTCTCATAGTCCGTAGTGGATGCTGGGGACTCCGAAAGGACCATGGCGAATAGCGGCTCCGCAGGAGACTGGGCACAAAAGTAAAAGCTTTAGGACTACCTTGTGTGCACTGGCTCCTCCCCCTATGACCCTCCTCCAAGCCTCAGTTAGGATACTGTGCCCGGACGAGCGTACACAATAAGGAAGGATTTTGAATCCCGGGTAAGACTCATACCAGCCACACCAATCACACCGTACAACTTGTGATTTGAACCCAGTTAACAGCATGATAACAGAGGAGCCTCTGAAAAGATGGCTCACAACAATAATAACCCGATTTTTGTAACAATAACTATGTACAAGTATTGCAGACAATCCGCACTTGGGATGGGCGCCCAGCATCCACTACGGACTATGAGAAATAGAATTATCGGTAAGTAAATTCTTATTTTCTCTAACGTCCTAGTGGATGCTGGGGACTCCGAAAGGACCATGGGGATTATACCAAAGCTCCCAAACGGGCGGGAGAGTGCGGATGACTCTGCAGCACCGAATGAGAGAACTCCAGGTCCTCCTCAGCCAGGGTATCAAATTTGTAGAATTTTGCAAACGTATTTGCCCCTGACCAAGTAGCTGCTCGGCAAAGTTGTAAAGCCGAGACCCCTCGGGCAGCAGCCCAAGATGAGCCCACTTTCCGTGTGGAATGGGCTTTTACAGATTTTGGCTGTGGCAGGCCTGCCACAGAATGTGCAAGCTGAATTGTACTACAAATCCAACGAGCAATCGTCTGCTTAGAAGCAGGGGCACCCAGCTTGTTGGGTGCATACAGGATAAACAGCGAGTCAGATTTTCTGACTCCAGCCGTCCTGGAAACATATATTTTCAGGGCCCTGACTACATCCAGCAACTTGGAATCCTCCAAGTCCCTAGTAGCCGCAGGCACCACAATAGGCTGGTTTAAGTGAAATGCTGAAACCACCATAGGGAGAAATTGAGGACGAGTCCTCAATTCTGCCCTGTCCGTATGAAAAATTAGGTAAGGGCTTTTATAGGATAAAGCCGCCAATTCTGATACACGCCTGGCTGAAGCCAGGGCTAACAGCATTACCACTTTCCATGTGAGATATTTTAAATCCACAGTGGTGAGTGGTTCAAACCAATGTGATTTTAGGAACCCCAAAACTACATTGAGATCCCAAGGTGCCGCTGGAGGCACAAAAGGAGGCTGTATATGCAGTACTCCCTTGACAAACGTCTGAACTTCAGGAACTGAAGCTAGTTCTTTTTGGAAGAATATCGACAGGGCCGAAATTTGAACCTTAATGGACCCTAATTTGAGGCCCATAGACAGTCCTGTTTGCAGGAAATGCAGGAATCGACCCAGTTGAAATTCCTCTGTAGGGGCCTTCCTGGCCTCACACCACGCAACATATTTACGCCAAATACGGTGATAATGTTGCACAGTTACATCCTTCCTGGCTTTGATCAGGGTAGGAATAACTTCATCCGGAATGCCTTTTTCCTTCAGGATCCGGCGTTCAACCGCCATGCCGTCAAACGCAGCCGCGGTAAGTCTTGGAACAGACATGGTCCCTGCTGGAGCAGGTCCTTTCTTAGAGGTAGAGGCCACGGTTCTTCCGTGAGCATCTCTTGAATTTCCGGGTACCAAGTCCTTCTTGGCCAATCCGGAGCCACGAATATAGTCTTTACACCTCTCCTTCTTATGATTCTCAGTACCTTGGGTATGAGAGGCAGAGGAGGGAACACATATACTGACTGGTACACCCACGGTGTTACCAGAGCGTCCACAGCTATTGCCTGAGGGTCCCTTGACCTGGCGCAATATCTGTCCAGTTTTTTGTTGAGGCGGGACGCCATCATGTCCACCTTTGGTTTTTCCCAACGGTTCACAATCATGTGGAAGACTTCTGGGTGAAGTCCCCACTCCCTCGGGTGAAGATCGTGTCTGCTGAGGAAGTCTGCTTCCCAGTTGTCCACTCCCGGAATGAACACTGCTGACAGTGCTATCACATGATTTTCCGCCCAGCGAAGAATCCTTGCAACTTCCGTCATTGCCCTCCTGCTTCTTGTGCCGCCCTGTCTGTTTACGTGGGCGACTGCCGTGATGTTGTCCGACTGGATCAACACCGGCTGACCCTGAAGCAGAGGCCTTGCCTGACTTAGGGCATTGTAAATGGCCCTTAGTTCCAGGATATTTATGTGAAGTGACGTTTCCCTGCTTGACCACAAGCCCTGGAAATTTTTTCCCTGTGTGACTGCTCCCCAGCCTCTCAGGCTGGCATCCGTGGTCACCAGGACCCAATCCTGAATGCCGAATCTGCGGCCCTCTAGGAGATGAGCACTCTGTAACCACCACAGGAGAGACACCCTTGTCCTTGGAGACAGGGTTATCCGCTGATGCATTTGAAGATGCGATCCGGACCATTTGTCCAGCAGATCCCACTGAAAAGTTCTTGCGTGGAATCTGCCGAATGGAATCGCTTCGTAAGAAGCCACCATCTTTCCCAGGACCCTTGTGCATTGATGCACTGACACTTGGCCTGGTCTTAGGAGGTTCCTGACTAGGTCGGATAACTCCCTGGCTTTCTCCTCCGGGAGAAACACCTTTTTCTGTACTGTGTCCAGAATCATCCCTAGGAACAGCAGACGTGTCGTCGGAATCAGCTGCGATTTTGGAATATTTAGAATCCATCCGTGCTGTCGTAGTACTACTTGAGATAGTGCTACTCCGACCTCTAACTGTTCTCTGGACCTTGCCCTTATCAGGAGATCGTCCAAGTAAGGGATAATTAAGACGCCTTTTCTTCGAAGAAGAATCATCATTTCGGCCATTACCTTGGTAAAGACCCGGGGTGCCGTGGACAATCCAAACGGCAGCGTCTGAAACTGATAGTGACAGTTCTGTACCACAAACCTGAGGTACCCTTGGTGAGAAGGGCAAATTGGGACATGGAGGTAAGCATCCTTGATGTCCAGAGACACCATATAGTCCCCTTCTTCCAGGTTCGCTATCACTGCTCTGAGTGACTCCATCTTGAACTTGAACCTTTTTATGTAAGTGTTCAAGGATTTCAGATTTAAAATGGGTCTCACCGAGCCGTCCGGCTTCGGTACCACAAACAGCGTGGAATAATACCCCTTTCCCTGTTGTAGGAGGGGTACCTTGATTATCACCTGCTGGGAATACAGCTTGTGAATGGCTTCCAATACCGCCTCCCTGTCGGGGGGAGACGTTGGTAAAGCAGACTTCAGGAACCGGCGAGGGGGAGACGTCTCGAATTCCAATTTGTACCCCTGCGATACTACCTGCAGGATCCAGGGGTCCACTTGCGAGTGAGCCCACTGCGCGCTGAAATTCTTGAGACGGGCCCCCACCGTGCCTGAGTCCGCTTGTAAGGCCCCAGCGTCATGCTGAGGACTTGGCAGCAGCGGGGGAGGGCTTCTGTTCGTGGGAAGAGGCTGTCTGCTGCAGTCTTTTTCCCCTTCCTCTGCCCCGGGGCAGATATGAGTGGCCTTTTGCCCGCTTGCCCTTATGGGGACGAAAGGACTGAGCCTGAAAAGACGGTATCTTTTTCTGCTGAGAGGTGACCTGGGGTAAAAAGGTGGATTTCCCAGCCGTTGCCGTGGCCACCAGGTCCGATAGACCGACCCCAAATAACTCCTCCCCTTTATACGGCAATACTTCCATATGCCGTTTGGAATCCGCATCACCTGACCACTGTCGCGTCCATAACCCTCTTCTGGCAGAAATGGACATCGCACTTACTCTTGATGCCAGAGTGCAAATATCCCTCTGTGCATCTCGCATATATAGAAATGCATCCTTTAAATGCTCTATAGTCAATAATATATTGTCCCTGTCCAGGGTATCAATATTTTAAGTCAGGGAATCCGACCAAGCCACCCCAGCACTGCACATCCAGGCTGAGGCGATTGCTGGTCGCAGTATAATACCAGTATGTGTGTATATACTTTTTAGGATATTTTCCAGCTTCCTATCAGCTGGTTCCTTGAGGGCGGCCGTATCAGGAGACGGTAACGCCACTTGTTTTGATAAGCGTGTGAGCGCCTTATCTACCCTAGGGGGTGTTTCCCAACGTGCCCTAACCTCTGGCGGGAAAGGGTATAATGCCAATAATTTTTTAGAAATTAGCAGTTTTTTATCGGGGGAAACCCACGCTTCATCACACACCTCATTTAATTCATCTGATTCAGGAAAAACTACGGGTAGTTTTTTCACACCCCACATAATACCCTTTTTTGTGGTACTTGTAGTATCAGAAATGTTCAAAACCTCCTTCATTGCCGTGATCATGTAACGTGTGGCCCTACTGGAAAATACGTTTGTTTCCTCACCGTCGACACTGGAGTCAGTGTCCGTGTCAGTGTCTGTATCGACCTGAGGTAACGGGCGTTTTAGAGCCCCTGACGGTGTTTGAGACGCCTGTACAGGTATTAACTGATTTTCCGGCTGTCTCATGTCGTCAACAGTCTTTTGTAAAGTGCTGACACTATCACGTAATTCTTTCCATAAGACCATCCAGTCAGGTGTCGACTCCCTAGGGGGTGACATCACTAACACAGGCAATTGCTCCGCCTCCACACCATTTTCCTCCTCATACATGTCGACACAACGTACCGACACACAGCACACACACAGGGAATGCTCTGACAGAGGACAGGACCCCACTAGCCCTTTGGGGAGACAGAGGGAGAGTTTGCCAGCACACACCAGAGCGCTATATATATATATATATGGGGACGAAAGGACTGAGCCTGAAAAGACGGTATCTTTTTCTGCTGAGAGGTGACCTGGGGTAAAAAGGTGGATTTCCCAGCCGTTGCCACCAGGTCCGATAGACCGACCCCAAATAACTCCTCCCCTTTATACGGCAATACTTCCATATGCCGTTTGGAATCCGCATCACCTGACCACTGTCGCGTCCATAACCCTCTTCTGGCAGAAATGGACATCGCACTTACTCTTGATGCCAGAGTGCAAATATCCCTCTGTGCATCTCGCATATATAGAAATGCATCCTTTAAATGCTCTATAGTCAATAATATATTGTCCCTGTCCAGGGTATCAATATTTTAAGTCAGGGAATCCGACCAAGCCACCCCAGCACTGCACATCCAGGCTGAGGCGATTGCTGGTCGCAGTATAATACCAGTATGTGTGTATATACTTTTTAGGATATTTTCCAGCTTCCTATCAGCTGGTTCCTTGAGGGCGGCCGTATCAGGAGACGGTAACGCCACTTGTTTTGATAAGCGTGTGAGCGCCTTATCTACCCTAGGGGGTGTTTCCCAACGTGCCCTAACCTCTGGCGGGAAAGGGTATAATGCCAATAATTTTTTTAGAAATTAGCAGTTTTTTATCGGGGGAAACCCACGCTTCATCACACACCTCATTTAATTCATCTGATTCAGGAAAAACTACGGGTAGTTTTTTCACACCCCACATAATACCCTTTTTTGTGGTACTTGTAGTATCAGAAATGTTCAAAACCTCCTTCATTGCCGTGATCATGTAACGTGTGGCCCTACTGGAAAATACGTTTGTTTCCTCACCGTCGACACTGGAGTCAGTGTCCGTGTCAGTGTCTGTATCGACCTGAGGTAACGGGCGTTTTAGAGCCCCTGACGGTGTTTGAGACGCCTGTACAGGTATTAACTGATTTGCCGGCTGTCTCATGTCGTCAACAGTCTTTTGTAAAGTGCTGACACTATCACGTAATTCTTTCCATAAGACCATCCAGTCAGGTGTCGACTCCCTAGGGGGTGACATCACTAACACAGGCAATTGCTCCGCCTCCACACCATTTTCCTCCTCATACATGTCGACACAACGTACCGACACACAGCACACACACAGGGAATGCTCTGACAGAGGACAGGACCCCACTAGCCCTTTGGGGAGACAGAGGGAGAGTTTGCCAGCACACACCAGAGCGCTATATATATATATATATAGGGATAACCTTATATAAGTGTTTTTCCCTGATATAGCTGCAATATATATATTTATCTGCCAAATTAGTGCCCCCCCTCTCTTGTTTTACCCTGTTTCTGTAGTTCAGGACTGCAGGGGAGAGTCAGGGAGCCTTCCTCCAACGGAGCTGTGAGGAAAAAATGGCGCCAGTGTGCTGAGGAGATAGGCTCCGCCCCCTTTTCGGCGGCCTCTCTCCCGCTTTTTTATGGAAAAATTGGCAGGGGTTAAATGCATCCATATAGCCCAGGAGCTATATGTGATGTATTTTTTGCCAAAAAAGGTGTTTTTATTGCGTCTCAGGGCGCCCCCCCCCAGCGCCCTGCACCCTCAGTGACCGGAGTGTGAAGTGTGCTGAGAGCAATGGCGCACAGCTGCGGTGCTGTGCGCTACCTTATTGAAGACAGGACGTCTTCTGCCGCCGATTTTCCGGACCTCTTCAGTCTTCTGGCTCTGTAAGGGGGACGGCGGCGCGGCTCTGGGACCCATCCATGGCTGGGCCTGTGATCGTCCCTCTGGAGCTAATGTCCAGTAGCCTAAGAAGCCCAATCCACTCTGCACGCAGGTGAGTTCGCTTCTGCTCCCCTTAGTCCCTCGGTGCAGTGAGCCTGTTGCCAGCAGGTCTCACTGAAAATAAAAAAACCTAAAACTAAACTTTTTTCTAAGCAGCTCAGGAGAGCCACCTAGACTGCACCCTTCTCGTTCGGGCACAAAAATCTAACTGAGGCTTGGAGGAGGGTCATAGGGGGAGGAGCCAGTGCACACAAGGTAGTCCTAAAGCTTTTACTTTTGTGCCCAGTCTCCTGCGGAGCCGCTATTCCCCATGGTCCTTTCGGAGTCCCCAGCATCAACTAGGACGTTAGAGAAATTATTATTATTACCTTGCTATATGTTGCAGCCTCAAGTTGTGCCTGTGAGTTTACTATCTGCTCATTCAGTAGACTGATCTCCTGGTCTTTCGATAGCAATATTTCCTCCACCTTGTCTGCTCTGAAATGAGGCAGCTTAGACGAGTTGGTCTCTTGATGTTCCTGTTGTGTCTTTTCGATTCCTTCCTTAGATGTGTAAAACAAGAAAGACATTTAATGCTTTTGACATTTCTTACCGTTTTCTCATCACAAATGTTGATGAGGTTACTCTTCTTGCAATGATAATCCATCAGCATCCCTACACTTATTAAAAAACACAGGATGGGAGATCAGATGGAAGATCAGTACCATGGCCAAAGACAAAGCTCGATACAAAAATGCATATAGGCTCAATTCTTTAATTCAGATATATGAGCTGCCCCCAAATGCTTCTTTTGGGACTGGGAGTGGAGAGGGGACATTGTGGCACAGTGGTTAGTGGTGCTGCCACACAGCACTGGAGTCACTCATTCGGTTCTGACCAGTGCCCTATCTGGGAGTAGTTTGCATGTTCTCCTCGTCTTTACATGGGATTCTCCTGGGTGTTGATCTGGTCCCCACGCCCCCCCCCACACACACACACTCTAAAAGACATACGGTACATGTGGGTTTATTGGCTTCTCATAAAGTTAAGCATGTGTAGGAGATATAGATTGTGGCCTCCTTTGGAGCAGTACACTTAGAAAAAATGTGAGAGTAGGCGCTACATAAATACCAGTTAATAAATAAGTTAACCTCAGATTTTGGTGGTCAATTTTGGTAATTTCAACCAAGCTCACTAATAATTACCATCCGTGGGCAAACTGCCCATCCTCTTGTTGTCAGTGGGCAAAATGAGTACCCTTTGTTTGCATGACTAGCTGTAAGTAAACAGGACAACCTGCCTAAATTAATCATTTAAAATATACTAAATGATACATGTAATGAACGGTTTGTAATTTAAAGCCGGGTACACACTGGGCAACCTCAGCTAGCTAGCAATCAGCGCTATATCGACGATTACTAATTAGGGGAGATCGCCAGTACAAAAACACTGAACAATATCGATGTACAATATCGTTCAGTGACGTCATCCCCCTGACTCCCCGAACATGCATCTCAAAGATATAGTTAACATTGAGCTGCATGTTCAATAGTTCATAGATGAATGAAATCGACACGCGGGTCCATGCATAGTTCATCCATACACACTGGACGATATGAACGATAGATCTTTTAAAAATTTTTTTTTTAAAAAGATAGTTATCGTTCATATTGTCTAGTGTGTCGCTTAGTGTGTACAGTGCTTAACTCAAACAGATGTTGCGATCCCTGTCCTTCTTACCATCAACATGGCATCGTCCATATTTTAAATATTTTTTTTTAAATAAATACCAACATTTCTGAACCAATTTAAGCCGGGTACACATTAGACAATGTGTGTACCCGGTGATGGGACCCGGCAGGTGCATACACACTTGCTGATGTCGGCTGCGATGAAGCGGTGGCGGGGAAGGAGCTGGGCCATGCTACATTCAGCAGCATGGCATCGCTTGCGACATCGCCAGATTGAGCTGCATGTACAGCCGACAGGCGATGTTGCAAGCGACCATCGGGAGCGCGCATCGTTGACGATATAGTGGGTACACACTAGACGAAATCATGAACGATGTGTCGGAATCGGGCACATCGTCCACTATATCGTCTAGTGTGTACCCAGCTTTAAACTTTTTATTGTGACGATGCAATATATCTCAGCTGTCTCATATCTGGGACCTAATGTAATCACATGTTGCATCAAAAAGACTTTCACCAATGACTTGTATATTAGCATTCTCGGCAAGATGTATTTATGTGAGGGGGCTAGCCAAGACAATAGATATATATTTTGTACCCTAAACGGAAAAACAAGAGTAACGACATCGCACCTGTAGAACTTTATTCTCCTGCTCCAGCTCTTGCAGCCGGGTGGCAGACTCTTTTCTCTGGATCTCTAGCTGCATATGAAGCTGCTGGACCTCCTCGTTCTTATTCTCCAGCTCCTCCCTGAACTGCTCCAGCTGCTCCACCAGGTTTGTGACCTGAGGACCCAGAATGTGGAAACAAAGTGGTGATGAGAGTTTTCGCTTTATCACCTAGGACTTTAACCACGCCACATATCTCATCATTTCACATCTCAGGAACTATGGAAGGAGTGAGAGGCGTCTCCTTTATTACACAGTACTATAATGATAAAAGGCTCTCAAGGAGGGTCATGGGAAACACTCTAATTAATCAATGAATACATGATGTATTCATTGGCAATTCAGGTTTACTACAGAAAATGTCACCTCTTTCTCTTTTCTGTCTATTGCTTCTCGCTCCACCTGGAGCTGGGCTTCAAGAGGCATTTCTCCCTTTACTCCAAGGACGATAGAGGTCCTTCTCTCCTCCACCTATGTAAGGACATTAAACAATCAGGGTTATTGCCTAGCTGCAGTATTGGTTCATATTGGCCTGAAACAGTGTTTAAGTGGAATGTGCACTTTTGGACATTCTCTTATTTATGCAGCACAGGGAAGCACGGTTCTCGTAGTGGTTAGCATTACTGCCTTACAGCACTGAGGTCCTGGGTTTGAGCTCCTCCTCCTGATTGTGTGTTCATGTAGCTCCTCTGGGGCAGGGACAGATGCAAATGACTGACATTCTTTTTAAAAAAAATTACAAAATTAAGACTTTATTTAAAGCAAGAATGACAAAAATAATCAGACATAATCAAGCACAATGGCAATACTGAGAAAATCAGGTATTAATTCAGTCCTGAGCTATGTCCACACAAGTTAAAGTCAAGAAAGGTGTCATTTGTTTTTCTATGTAGGGGGAAAGAGAACAGAAGAAAAGAAAGAAAGAAAGGAGAGAGAACGGCTGGTGTGCTAGTCACAAGCGATGGAGCGGAGGAGGGAAATAGCTAGAGAGGGAAAACAGGGGAGAGGGCGAGAGGTTGTCTCTGGAAAAAAAGAAAGAGCTAAGGGAGAGCGTGCCCCAAAATGTGAGATCCAAGGTTCCCAGACCTCAATAAACGAAGTTGCAGAGTTATGCAGAATACCAGTCATATTCCATTGGATACATGTGCCAAATTCTATTAGTGATAACAAGCATAGATGGGGGAGATGGTTGACGCCAGGTCAAAGCAATTTGACAGGTGATTGCAAGCGCAAATACAGTACTGTATGTCTGATAATCTGACTGACATATTCTTTATAAAAAGACCGCAGAATATGTGGGAACTACATAAATATTTATAGAGCTACATAAATAGCTACAATAAACAAATAGAAGGGGGGGGGGACTGGACCAAACTATGGGCCTAATTCAGACCTGATCGCTCGCTAGTGTTTTATTGCAGTCCAGCATTCGCATAGTCGCCGCACACCGGGGAGTGTCTTTTAGCTGTGCAAGTGTGCGACCGCATGTGCAGCCGAGCGGTAAAAAAAACAACAACTTTGTGCAGTCTCTGAGTTGTCCAGAACTTACTCAGCTGCTGCGATCGCTTCAGCCTGTCCGGGCCCGGAACTGACGTCAGACACTCGCCCTACAAACGCTTGGACACGCCTGAGTTTTTCCAACCTCTCCCAGAAAACGATCAGTTGCCACCCACAAACGCCTTCTTCCTGTCAATCTCCTTGCGATTGGCTGTGCGAATGGATTCTTCATAAAACCCATCGCACAGCAACGATCCGCTTTGTACCTGTGCGACGCGCCTGCACATTGCGCGCTGCAAAAAAAACTAGCATGCGATCAGGTCTAAATGACCCCCCCCCCCTCATGTGTCTGACTGCAGCTCAGAAATGTTCCATTCTGCTTTATTGAATAAAAAACAGCAAATTGCATGCTTACTGTATTTGCAGTTATCTGCAGAAGCTACTTTCGTATAAGCCTAGAGCTTATATCAGTGACTGTAGGGTCCAGATTGATGATTCCTAAAGCTAGGATTTGCTTTTAAATAAAAAAATCCCATAGAGTCCGCTCAATCTATCTGCCTATTAGGTGGAAAATAAGCTGCAGGTGAGGCCGGGGGACGAAAGTTCCATCTCATTTGTGCAACTTATCGAAGACCTCAACGAGCCAATGGTGGGAATACAAACTGTCTTTGTGAAACAGTCCGTACCCTTCAGGTGTACCAGTCATGAAGCTATAACATTCTAACCCTGCTACTACAGTGTGAGTAAAAGAAACATTGCAATGTGTAGCTAGTAAGACACATCACTGCTGTGACAAAGCAGCTGTGATTGTGCCCCTCTCTATCACCAATGACGTTATATGGCGTCACATAAGTCAGCGGCTGGTGTAGTCGACACTAAGGTCACGTGCTGACAGTACTGCGCTAATCGCTGGGTGATGTCACAGGGCGTTACACAGGAGCACAGCGAGAGCACCTGCCAGTGCACGGGCTTTCTCACACTTACCAAGACACTGACGAGTACTGGCTAATGTCAAGCAGGAATTAAGAAAGGCGAAAACAGAAGGAACTATAAATTTTTCTAAAAGTAGACTTATATTAGATTATGTGCTGTGTGCTTCATTTTTGTTTTATTGAGCAGTTGCGTGTAGAAGACAGGTATGCATTAACCACTAACTAAGAATGACGCTACGATCTCAGTAGACCTTCCATGGTAAATCTTGGTTGTCTGTTAAAAACACTGCAGATTGCGCCACTTATACTATACATTGTGGAGAGAAACTGCACCGACGACACCATAAACATAAGTGTCTAAGTGGTGTCATCTGATGCCATGGAAACCTCTGCCATGTTCTAGGTGTATGGAATCACGGCACAGAGTGGCATTTGGAGGGGAGCGGCATATACCCCCCTTTACCTTCTGCAGACTGTCCGCGCTTATAATCAGGGCCTGCTCCAGCTCCCGGATCCTGCACTCCAGCTTCTCAATCTCCTCATTCCTCTCCAGCACGTCCCGCTGCAGCTGCTCTTTGCACAGTAGAAGCTCACTGCACTTGTCCGTCTTTTCCTTCAGGCTGCTCTCCAGCTTCTCCACCTGCCAGGGACAGAGATAACCAACTCTAAACATTTGAAAAGCATTTTAAGACAACATGATAACTAAGTGTTAGCTGCAACATACAAGTAAGTACAGAGAGAGAACATCACACCTCCCTTACACCAGAGGGATGAAGAAATCTTCATGGCAAAGCAGCCTATGATTTGAATACTACATGAGGGAATACCACACAGACATAATACAACATGAAGTGACCCCCAAAAAAACAACACATCAAAATGTGTGAAATTACACACTTACACACACACACACACACACACACACACACACACACACACACACACACACACACACACACACACACACACACACACACACACACATATATATAGACAAACGATCCAGGAGGCACTCAGAATGAAATAACAGACGACAACCAAACTGGTTCCAGTCGACGTTTCGGGGACTGCTCCCCTTTTATCAAGACACAACCAGTACAAATGAAAACAACATGTATAAATACATAACAGTAACTCACCAAACACCAATCGCGCCATTGTCCGCGCCCCCCCGAAGCCCGGTAATGACATCACCCATACGATCCCGTGTGAGGAATCACCGTCAGCTGTGTGAGGCGTGCGTTCCTGCAGTGCAGTGTATACCGGGTGCCTAGCAACGATCCCAAGGAGGCCTAGCTGACGCTCATTTCCGCTCCTGCGGCCCGGCGTCATGACGTCAGACGCTCCGTAGCCGAGGGCGGAGAGAGGCCCCGGATCACCCACTGGAATAGGTTGCTAGGCAACCGCACAACACCGAGCAAATGGCGTGATCTAGTGTGGACACAAGTGAAAAAACAAAACATAAACACAATACGAGTGATAAACTGAGAACATGGATATGTCTGTGAACCTAAAGTCCACATATTAAAGATATAAGACATCCGAAGCACAAAGCTCTAAGCCCGTCCCATTCTATAATTGCATATAGACATAAACACTAGTGAATGAGGCTAGCAATGTCTAGATATTTAAATTAGTCAGTAAAAAAAGAACAAAATCCTGACTTGAACACATAGTACATGTATTACCCAGGCCAGATCGAAAAATATGCTCTATCCGACCAAGTAGTGCAGATACTATTAATGTAACAATACCCAAATAAACTGCATGATAATTTAAACCAAATCAGAAGTTGAAAATTTATAAAAATAAGAATTTACTTACCGATAATTCTATTTCTCATAGTCCGTAGTGGATGCTGGGGACTCCGTAAGGACCATGGGGAATAGCGGCTCCGCAGGAGACTGGGCACATCTAAAGAAAGCTTTAGGACTATCTGGTGTGCACTGGCTCCTCCCCCTATGACCCTCCTCCAAGCCTCAGTTAGGATACTGTGCCCGGACGAGCGTACACAATAAGGAAGGATTTTGAATCCCGGGTAAGACTCATACCAGCCACACCAATCACACCGTATAACCTGTGATCTGAACCCAGTTAACAGCATGATAACAGAGGAGCCTCTGAAAGATGGCTCACAACAATAATAACCCGATTTTTGTAACAATAACTATGTACAAGTATTACAGACAATCCGCACTTGGGATGGGCGCCCAGCATCCACTACGGACTATGAGAAATAGAATTATCGGTAAGTAAATTCTTATTTTCTCTAACGTCCTAAGTGGATGCTGGGGACTCCGTAAGGACCATGGGGATTATACCAAAGCTCCCAAACGGGCGGGAGAGTGCGGATGACTCTGCAGCACCAAATGAGAGAACTCCAGGTCCTCCTCAGCCAGGATATCAATTTTGTAGAATTTTACAAACGTATTTGCTCCTGACCAAGTAGCTGCTCGGCAAAGTTGAAAAGCCGAGACCCCTCGGGCAGCCGCCCAAGATGAGCCCACCTTCCTTGTGGAGTGGGCATTTACAGATTTTTGGCTGTGGCAGGCCTGCCACAGAATGTGCAAGCTGAATTGTACTACAAATCCAACGAGCAATAGTCTGCTTAGAAGCAGGAGCACCCAGCTTGTTGGGTGCATACAGGATAAACAGCGAGTCAGATTTCCTGACTCCAGCCGTCCTGGAAACATATATTTTCAGGGCACTGACAACGTCTAGCAACTTGGAGGCCTCCAAGTCCCTAGTAGCCGCAGGCACCACAAATAGGTTGGTTCAGGTGAAACGCTGAAACCACCTTGGGGAGAAACTGAGGACGAGTCCTCAATTCCTCCCTGTCCGAATGGAAAATCAGATAAGGGCTTTTTCAGGATAAAGCCGCCAATTCTGACACGCGCCTGGCCCAGGCCAGGGCCAACAGCATGACCACTTTTCATGTGAGATATTTTAACTCCACAGATTTAAGTGGTTCAAACCAATGTGACTTTTGGAACCCAAAACTACATTGAGATCCCAAAGTGCCACTGGAGGCACAAAAGGAGGCTGTATATGCAGTACCCCTTTTACAAACGTCTGAACTTCAGGGACTGAAGCTAGTTCTTTTTGGAAGAAAATTGACAGGGCCGAAATTTGAACCTTAATGGACCCCAATTTCAGGCCCATAGACACTCCTGTTTGCAGGAAATGTAGGAATCGACCCAGTTGAATTTCCTCCGTCGGGCCTTACTGGCCTCGCACCACGCAACATATTTTCGCCAATTGCGGTGATAATGTTTTTGCGGTTACATCCTTCCTGGCTTTGATCAGGATAGGGATGACTTCATCCGGAATGCCTTTTTTCCTTCAGGATCCGGCGTTCAACCGCCATGCCGTCAAACGCAGCCGTGGTAAGTCTTGGAACAGACAGGGTCCTTGCTGGAGCAGGTCCCTTCTTAGAGGTAGAGGCCACGGATCCTCCGTGAGCATCTCTTGAATTTCCGGTTACCAAGTCCTTCTTGGCCAATCCGGAACCACGAATATAGTGCTTACTCCTCTCCATCTTATCAATCTCAGTACCTTGGGTATGAGAGGCAGAGGAGGGAACACATACCCTGACTGGTACACCCACGGTGTTACCAGAGCGTCTACAGCTTATTGCCTGAGGGTCCCTGGACCTGGCGCAATACCTGTCGAGTTTTTAATCATGTGGAAGACTTCTGGGTGAAGTCCCCACTATCCCGGGTGGAGGTCGTGCTGAGGAAGTCTGCTTCCCAGTTGTCCACTCCCGGAATGAATACTGCTGACAGTGCTATCACATGATTTTCCGCCCAGCGAAAAATCCTTGCAGCTTCTGTCATTGCCCTCCTGCTTCTTGTGCCACCCTGTCTGTTTACGTGGGTGACTGCCGTGATGTTGTCCTACTGGATCAACACCGGCTGACCTTGAAGCAGAGGTCTTGCTAAGCTTAGAGCATTGTAAATGTCCCTTAGCTTCAGGATATTTATGTGAAGTGATGTCTCCAGGCTTGACCATAAGCCCTGGATATTCCTTCCCTGTGTGACTGCTCCCCAGCCTCGCAGGCTGGCATCCGTGGTCACCAGGACCCAGTCCTGAATGCCTAATCTGCGGCCCTCTAGAAGATGAGCACTCTGCAACCACCACAGGAGGGACACCCTTGTCCTTGGTGACAGGGTTATCCGCTGATGCATCTGAAGATGCGACCCGGACCATTTGTCCAGCAGGTCCCACTGGAAAGTTCTTGCGTGGAATCTGCCGAATGGGATTGCTTCGTAGGAAGCCACCATTTTACCAAGAACCCTTGTGCATTGATGCACTGAGACTTGGCTCGGTTTTAGGAGGTTCCTGACTAGCTCGGATAACTCCCTGGCTTTCTCCTCCGGGAGAAACACCTTTTTCTGGACTGTGTCCAGGATCATCCCTAGGAACAGAAGACACGTCGTCGGAACCAGGTGCGATTTTGGAATATTGAGAATCCAATCGTGCTGCCACAACACTACCTGAGATAGTGCTACACCGACCTCCAACTGTTCCCTGGATCTTACCCTTATCAGGGAATTGTCCAAGTAAGGGATAACTAAAATTCACTTCCTTCGAAGGAATACCATCATTTCGGCCATTACCTTGGTAAAGACCCGGGGTGCCGTGGACCATCCATACGGCAGCGTCTGAACTGATAGTGACAGTTCTGTACCATAAACCTGAGGTACCCTTGGTGAGAAGGGTAAATTTTGACATGAAGGTAAGCATCCTTGATGTCCCGAGACATCATGTAGTCCCCTTCTTCCAGGTTCGCAATCACTGCTCTGAGTGACTCAATCTTGAATTTGAACCTCTGTATGTAAGTGTTCAAAGATTTTAGATTTAGAATCGGTCTCACCGAGCCGTCCGGCTTCGGTACCACAACAGTGTGGAATAATACCCCGTTCCCTGTTGCAGGAGGGGTATCTTGATTATCACCTGCTGGGAATACAGCTTGTGAATGGCTTCCAAAACTGTCTCCCTGTCAGAAGGAGACATCGGTAAAGCCGACTTTAGGAAACGGCGAGGGGGAGACGTCTCGAATTCTAATTTGTACCCCTGAGATATCACCTGAAGGATCCAGGGGTCTACTTGCGAGTGAGCCCACTGCGCGCTGAAATTCATTGAGACGGGCCCCCCACCGTGCCTGATTCTGCTTGTAAGGCCCCAGCGTATACGGAGGGCTTGGCAGAGGCGGGAGAGGGTTTCTGTTCCTGGGAACTGGCTGATTTCTGCAGCCTTTTTCCTCTCCCTCTGTCACGGGGCAGAAATGAGGAACCTTTTGCCCGCTTGTCCACGAAAAGACTGCGCCTGATAATACGGCGTCTTCTCATGTTGAGAGGCGACCTGGGGTACAAACGTGGAATTCCCAGCTGTTGCCGTGGCCACCAGGTCTGAAAGACCGACCCCAAATAACTCCTCCCCTTAATAAAGCAATACTTCCAAATGCCGTTTGGAATACGCATCACCTGACCACTGACGTGTCCATAACCCTCTACTGGTAGAAATGGACAACGCGCTTAGACTTGATGCCAGTCGGCAAATATTCCGCTGTGCATCACGCATATATAGAAATGCATCTTTTAAATGCTCTATAGGCAAAAATATACTGTCCCTATCTAGGGTATCAATATTTTCAGTCAGGGAATCCGACCACGCCAACCCAGCACTGCACATCCAGGCTGAGGCGATTGCTGGTCGCAGTATAACACCAGTATGTGTGTAAATACCTTTTAGGATACCCTCCTGCTTTCTATCAGCAGGATCCTTAAGGGCGGCCATCTCAGGCGAAGGTAGAGCCCTTACAAGCGTGTGAGCGCTTTATCCACCCTAGGGGGTGTTTCCCAACGCACCCTAACCTCTGGCGGGAAAGGATATAATGCCAATAACATTTTAGAAATTATCAGTTGTTATCGGGGGAAACCCACGCATCATCACACACCTCATTTAATTTCTCAGATTCCTCACCGAACATAATACCCCTTTTTTGGTGGTACTCGTATTATCAGAAATGTGTAAAACATTTTTCATTGCCTCAATCATGTAACGTGTGGCCCTACTGGAAGTCACATTCGTCTCTTCACCGTCGACACTGGAGTCAGTATCCGTGTCGGCGTCTATATCTGCCATCTGAGGTAACGGGCGCTTTAGAGCCCCTGACGGCCTATGAGACGTCTGGACAGGCACAAGCTGAGTAGCCGGCTGTCTCATGTCAACCACTGTCTTTTATACAGAGCTGAGACTGTCACGTAATTCCTTCCAACAGTTCATCCACTCAGGTGTCGACCCCCTAGGGGGTGACATCACTATTACAGGCAATCTGCTCCGTCTCTACATCATTTTTCTCCTCATACATGTCGACACAAAAGTACCGACATACAGCACACACACAGGGAATGCTCTGATAGAGGACAGGACCCCACTAGCCCTTTGGGGAGACAGAGGGAGAGTTTGCCAGCACACACCAGAGCGCTATATATATACAGGGATAACCTTATATAAGTGTTTTTCCCCTTATAGCGGCTGTATAGTTAATACTGCGCCTAATTAGTGCCCCCCTCTCTTTTTTAACCCTTTCTGTAGTGTAGTGACTGCAGGGGAGAGCCAGGGGAGCTTCCCTCCAACGGAGCTGTGAGGGAAAATGGCGCCAGTGTGCTGAGGAGATAGGCTCCGCCCCTTTTTCGCGGACTTTTCTCCTGCTTTTTTATGGATTCTGGCAGGGGTTAAAATTCATCCATATAGCCCTGGGGGCTATATGTGATGTATTTTCGCCAGCCAAGGTGTTTTTATTGCGTCTCAGGGCGCCCCCCCCCAGCGCCCTGCACCCTCAGTGACCGAAGTGTGAAGTGTGCTGAGAGCAATGGCGCACAGCTGCAGTGCTGTGCGCTACCTTGTTGAAGACAGGACGTCTTCTGCCGCCGATTTTCCGGACCTCTTCTGCCTTCTGGCTCTGTAAGGGGGCCGGCGGCGCGGCTCTGGGACCCATCCAGGCTGGGCCTGTGATCGTCCCTGTGGAGCTAATGTCCAGTAGCCTAAGAAGCCCAATCCACTCTGCACGCAGGTGAGTTCGCTTCTTCTCCCCTTAGTCCCTCGATGCAGTGAGCCTGTTGCCAGCAGGTCTCACTGAAAATAAAAAACCTAAACTAAAACTTTCACTAAGAAGCTCAGGAGAGCCCCTAGTGTGCACCCTTCTCGTTCGGGCACAGAGATCTAACTGAGGCTTGGAGGAGGGTCATAGGGGGAGGAGCCAGTGCACACCAGATAGTCCTAAAGCTTTCTTTAGATGTGCCCAGTCTCCTGCGGAGCCGCTATTCCCCATGGTCCTTACGGAGTCCCCAGCATTCACTTAGGACGTTAGAGAAAAGCAATTGAAACTTAAGGCTTCATTCAATCCATATGGTTGAACAGTTTGAAGTTTGTGGATCCACCATGCCTCTTTCTGGAGGAGAGTCCTTCCTCTGTCACCCCCCCTCCTATTAGCTGGAACATGGTCAATCATACGATAACGATATGAGGCCATCAACGAACTGTCCTTCAACAACCGAGTGTTGAAGGACAGTTCGTTGATGGCCTCATATAGAAGGGGCCAGAACATCAAGGACATTGTAGTCCATAATGACATTTCAGAGATGGGCCCAGATAGACCAGCCCATTTCCTCACACGAAAACCCGGCAACTACAGGTGCACAGGGTGCACCACTTGTAGTTGCCTGGAGATAGGAGATGAATTCCAACATCCCAGATCTGGAAAGTCCTTCAAGATTAGGCATGCATTGACATGCACTAGCAAGTTTATAGTATATTATATTAAATGTCCCTGCGGCCAGTTATACGTAGGTAAGAGTATACGACAGTTTAAGGAACGCATTGCTTTGCATAGATCAAGTATTCGTGCAGCCTTAGAAGGTAAAGGGAGCGATTTACCAGTAGCCAGACACTTTAAAAACTTTGGTCATTCATTGGCCACCATACGTTATCGTATGACTGACCATGTTCCAGCTAATAGGAGGGGAGGTGACAGAGGAAGGACTCTCCTCCAGAAAGAGGCATGGTGAATCCACAAACTTCAAACAGTTCAACCATATGGATTGAATGAAGCCTTAAGTTTCAATTGCTTTTTATAAATTTTCAACTTCTGATTTGGTTTAAATTATCATGCAGTTTATTTGGGTATTGTTACATTAATAGTATCTGCACTACTTGGTCGGATAGAGCATATTTTTCGATCTGGCCTGGGTAATGCATGTACTATGTGTTCAAGTCAGGATTTTGTTCTTTTTTTACTGACTAATTTAAATATCTAGACATTGCTAGCCTCATTCACTAGTGTTTATGTCTATATGCAATTATAGAATGGGACGGGCTTAGAGCTTTGTGCTTCGGATGTCTTATATCTTTAATATGTGGACTTTAGGTTCACAGACATATCCATGTTCTCAGTTTATCACTCGTATTGTGTTTATGTTTTGTTTTTTCACTTGTGTCCACACTAGATCACGCCATTTGCTCGGTGTTGTGCGGTTGCCTAGCAACCTATTCCAGTGGGTGATCCGGGGCCTCTCTCCGCCCTCGGCTACGGAGCGTCTGACGTCATGACGCCGGGCCGCAGGAGCGGAAATGAGCGTCAGCTAGGCCTCCTTGGGATCGTTGCTATGCACCCGGTATACACTGCACTGCAGGACCGCGCGCCTCACACAGCCGACGGTGATTCCTCACACGGGATCGTGTGGGTGATGTCAATACCGGGCGTCGGGGGGGGGGGGGGCGCGGAGAATGGCGCGATTGGTGTTTGGTGAGTTACTGTTATGTATTTATACATGTTGTTTTCATTGGTACTGGTTGTGTCTTGATAAAGGGGAGCAGTCCCCGAAACGTCGACTGGAACCAGTTTGGTTGTCGTCTGTTATTTCATTCTGAGTGCCTCCTGGATCGTTTGTCTACATGCTCCATGGAGAGGTTGTGCACCAGACCAGTATACATCTTATAAGCGTGAGTGCCGGACATTTGTTTGTTCTTATATATATATATATATATATATATATATATATATATATATATATAGTGTTCATTCTAGCACCCTGCACCTTTCAAAATCCGTGTAGTCCCTCTTTCCTGCCTGGGGTGTCGCTCTCTGCTGTGGTGCTTCTCAGCACACTCTGATCTGTTACTCAGTGCTGTGATACAGACCTGTGTGTGCTGAGAAGCACCAGCGCAGAGTGCGACACCCCAGGCAGGAATAAGGAACTGCACGGATTTTGAAAGGTGCAGGGTGCTAGAATGAACACTATATATATATATATATATATATATATATATATATAGGTTTAAGCCTCTTCTGGTACTGCTGTCTGTTTATTATCCGGAGTGCCAACCACGTTTGCATGCATATTGTATACACCAGTTAAGGGGAAGGTGAGGCACCCGGTAAGGTGCAATTTTGTCAGTATCTGTGAGTGCCGGACATTCTCTGCTATCTATATATATATATATCTTTTTTTTTTCTTATTGCTTTTACAATAATTATAATTATATTTTAATATAATGCGTCATTCTAGTTCACATCCTGCTGCATGTTACTGAAACTTAATTAAATCCCACCCCAAGAGATTTTGTTGCGATAAGATTTTTAGTAAGTTACTGCTGAATCCTTTCCTCTGAAGTAGGCTGGGGAACACTGGACCATGGGACTGCAGGTTGGTGGAAGGAGCAGGCACTTAAACTAAACTATAGCTTTAAATCCTAGCTCCTCCCAACTGCAACCCTATAATACTTCTTTAAGAGAGTCCGGGAAGGAATAGCAGTAACCCAGGGAAACTGTTAAACAATTAAATCAAACCAGTAGGGAAAGAGACTGTCAAGAACCAAAACCCCACACAACTGAGAGTAAGGGAGGAATGCAGTATCCCGCAGCCTGCTCTGGAGATAAGGATTCAACGGTAAGTGACCAAAAATCCTCATCTCTTTCAGCAAGACAGCCACCCACAGGGGAGGGAACGCTGACCGGAGAACTGTAACGCCCAAAGTGGACGTGTCACTGGAAGCAAAAACATGAAAACGGTAAATCTGAGAAAAGAAACTAGTTAGAACAAGGCCATCCAAAACGTGCCCTCCTCCGTGAGGCACCTAATTAAGACTACCATTATTGCAGAGGTTCTCAAACGCAGTTCTCAAGGCACCCCAATAGTCCAGGTTTTAGGTATAACCATGGCTCAGGACAGATGGTTAAATCAAATTCACTGAGGTGCTAATTAAGTCACCTGTGGCCAAGCATGGATAAACTTAAAACCTGGACCATTGGGGTACCTTGAGGGCCGCATTTGAGAACCTCTGCATTATGGGGATGCTCCCCCGGAGCTTAGGATTTAAAGCTAGAGTTTAGCTTAAGTGCCCGCTCCACCAGCCATCCTGCAATCCCATTGTCCAGCCTTGCTAAAAGAGAAAATCACATTCATCTTCAGACCTTCACTGAAATGAGTGTGTTGGTTGAAGATACAAATATTTCAAATCTATTTCAAGAGTGGGGCAGACAGAATAAGGTTGGGAACTTGGGGGAATCATTCAGACCTGATCGCTCGGTGCCGTTTATCACAGTGCAGCTATCAGGTCAGAAGTGCACATGCGCCGCCGCCGTTTTGTGCGCGCAGTCCGGCCAACGCAGGTGTGGCCGGACCGTTTGGGGGGCGGGACGCAGCGGCTGCTTGACCTCACATGCAGCCACTGCGACCCGGGCAGCGAAGAGTAGCTCCCGGCCAGCTTCAGGAGCTGCGCTGGCCGGGAGTTACTCTTCAAGTACAAAAGCATCGCCGCTGTGCGATGCTTTAGTACTTGTGCGCTGTGGGGGGGGCCTGACATGCGGGGCGGACTAGCCCTGTGCTGGGCGTCCCCCGCATGTCAGTGTAAGTGATCATAGCTGTGCTAAATTTAGCACAGCTACGATCAGGTCGGAATGACCGCCTTAGTGAGGAGAGAGAGACTGAAGCAGCCGTGCAAACTGTTATGCTTCAATGCTGACATATCACAAGGGACTGGTTTATTTGTATCCTACCTCATTGCTTTGATGATCATTAACAGGTTGATGTCTTTGTGGCATTTTAAGCTGCTGCTCGAGCTTCTGGATTTCCTGTTGGAACACATCTCTCTCGTGTTCCCGATCCACTGCCTGTTCCTGTGGCCAATGACAAGCAGAGAGTGAGCAGAATACGTACACGATGGCGGACGTGAGTCAAGTGCATGTACATACAATCATCGAACCAAGTGAGACCACACATATACGCCATTCCCCGTGTGTTAAGCTTGTGCTGCGCTGCTGTGCATTTATTGGAAAGCTTCCATTTCAGCGTGTCTGATGCACATTACCGCAGTTACAAATTTACATTCATTTCAATCAGAGCACATTTCAAACATAATGACGTGTGATTACCAAGCAATTTTTTTTTTTTTACAGTCCTGTCTGAAAGATACGAAGTCAAAAAGGATTGCCTGTTGTGTTTAAGGAGTTTTACTATTCTTCTTTATAACCTAGCCCAGGGGTCGGCAACCTATGTCAGTGCCAATTACATATCCCAGCATGCTCTGCCACAGTGTCGTTAGGGCATGCTAAACCTGTGACAGGGCATGCTGGGATATGTAATTCCACAGCAGCTGGAGTGAAACAGGTTCCCTATCCCTGACTTAGCCAGTGGGAGGCGCTGTTCCGTCACTTTGTATAATCACTGATTCATTTGAACCCCTACCCAGCAATGCATGCTCCCATTTTCAGCAAAGTATTTTTAGTCTATTCTTTGAAACATTTCCCTTTCAAACAACACTTGCTAACTACTCATACATAACTGACTGAGGAAAGAATTGAAGTAAAACCTTCATACAACTATGCTTTCTTTTCTTGTAGTGTTTCACGGGGGTCACAAAAACATAGCCAATGTCAGGTTTGCCTGGTCATGGTGTAGTTCATTAATGCGTAGTACTTTAACTTACTAAGTCAACAGAAGATATATATATATATATATATATATATATATATATATATATATAAAAATTTGTAAAAGAGTAACAGTCTCAAGTTACAGCATCTGGTCTTGTTCATTCACTTACATCTAAGAACCTGCGTGTCTTCTCCAGCTGTTTCTCCAGGGAGATGTTCTTCTGGCGGAGATCCACCAGATCAGCATTTTTCTCCTGTTCCAGTTCCGTGTAATGATTCACCTGCTCTTCCAGCTCAGCCTCCAGCACTTTCACTTGTTTGTGGAGATCCCCCGAGTCCTTCTCCGCTTGGCGCTGGACCTCGATTCTCTCCTTCAAGAGCTTCTCAGTCTCTTCTAACAGCTCTGTTCAGGGAGATCACACAGATCTCATCAGTTACTACTCAGGAGGGTAAGGATTTCCAATCACAGGGGCTCGATAAACCATACATTCACGTTAAGAAAAACATCGGATCGGCTTGACATATCGGTATAATCTCGGAACGCAAGTCAGAATGTTGCGCTATTTCCTAGCGAGTTTTAGCTGACCTGTGCAATACGGTCTCCTTTATGGAGCAGTGTCTTTGGTTACTATAGAACAATGCACAATATACCCACCCCTATGTATAATAGCTGTTTCAGTTTGCAAATTTACTCTCTTTTTTTTTCTTAATTAAAACTTTAATACATTTACAAAAAAAGAACAGTTTGATCCTACAGGAGGTCTCTCTCTCTCTCTATATATATATATATATATATATATATATATATATATATATAATAAAAAACCACAGCATTCACATATATATTTAATACTATATTGACCGATCTTCCGATATGTCAATCTTCCGAATCCGAGGTTTTTCCCAACCATGTGGAAAAGCAGGACACGTGCGCCCCGTGCACCGGGTGCAGGTGTAAACATAGTACTTCTCAGTTTGGAGTTTGTAGCAAACTGCAAACGTTCACCAGGTTCTGTTACCAGGGGAAGAGAACCATCACAAAGATGATTAATGTGAAATAGACAATGAAAAGAAAATCACCAGGTACGGAGTGCAAAATTTTTTTATTGCTATTTCAGCAGGCCCTGCCTATTACCATCATCTTACGGAAGTGCTAGACAGTGATCGTGGAATGCTCGGTGATCCAAAAAACATAAATCAAATCAAATCAATTATATTTGAGGTTTTGGAGCAGATTTCTAAATGGTGAGTGATAGAGGGATGAAAGTCACTGGGTAGCTATCGATGGTTGATGAATAAGATGATGGTTATTTCATATGAATGGATGGGCGATGTTAGTAACGATCAGAGATTAACCCCTTGCTAGCAAAAGGGGGTTGTAGCACCACAAAAGAAGTGGTTAAGTACAAGAGGGTTAGAAGCTGGTAACTGAGCAGTGGCAAGCGATTATTGGTTAGTGCGAGATATCAAGAGTGCAGAAAGCCCGAAAAGCCATAGGATTAATTCATTCCCAATCTGTGCCATT
This sequence comes from Pseudophryne corroboree, assembly GCF_028390025.1. Classification (NCBI taxonomy): domain Eukaryota; kingdom Metazoa; phylum Chordata; class Amphibia; order Anura; family Myobatrachidae; genus Pseudophryne; species Pseudophryne corroboree. The sequence continues at coordinate 82,118,073 of NC_086448.1, forward strand.
AAACACCCGATTAAAGTCTGGCCATGCGGGATACAAACACACCTTCTTTGGGAGCTGCAACGACTGCAGCTTCTACTAAGCCTGGGAGAATAGAGAACAAAACAAATGCAGTGTAATTCACATGCCATCTAAAGTTCTTCTGCAATGTGACAATACTAAGAAGGAGACAGAGTAGCACAGGGGAGAGTAGAGGTGAATTATGACAGGAGTAATGCGGTGACTAGTAAAACTAACGTAATAATATAAGCAATGCACAGACCCAGATAAATTGCCTGTGAGCAGCTGATCTCATCCTAGTACCACAACGGGGGAAAGCTGTACTGACCTGATACCGCTTCTATCCCAGGCTTTACCTGGAGCTGTCACACTAATGTCTTACCTGTACTGGAGGATGAGCATGGGGTACTGCTTATTCTATACATGTTATACTCCATGGGCAAAACAAAATACTTTTAAATAAATAAACCATGTATGAGAGGAGAGACTGAAGTCTCAAAATATGAATGCGCTTAGACAGGATGCATCAAAAAGGGGAGAAAAGGAACTTAGAATTAACTTGACCAGAGGTTCTCAAACGCGGTCCTTAAGGCACCCCAACGGTCCAGGTTTTAAGTTTATCCATGTTTGGCCACAGGTGACTTAATTAACACCTCAGTCAATTTGATTCAACCGTCTGTGCTGAGCCATGGAAATACTGAAAACCTGGACCGTTGAGGTGCCTTGAGGACCACGTTTAAGAACCTCTGAACTAGACTCTAGAACTAAATATTAATAATAAGTAAAAACCTCTGTTCAACTGGGAGGGTATCTACTTTGAATGCTAACCATACAGCTGTACATCAACACCCCCGGTCCTCTCTGCTGGCGCCCAGAGCAGATGTGGGCACCAATTCAGAGACGGACACCAACCCAATATTTTCGCAGGTGAACGATTATCGTTCATATGCGCATATATGAGTTGCACTGCGCATGCGTCAAGTTACAGTACCGTGGGTGGTTGTAGCAGAGGATTTGCCCACAGTGTGACTGACAGGGAGTGTTTCTGGGAGATAACGGAGGACAGGCGGCTCAACCGCAGCAGTGTCCTGACCGGTTTGGTTGTGTGTAGCAGAATGCGTCTGCAATCCCGTTTTCAGAAGCAATGGCTCCGGTGTCTCAATTTTGTGAGCCATTCTGAGCCACTGCGTACACATTTGCAGAAGTGGTGGCATTAGCTACAATCTCCGAATCAGCCCTGTAGAACAGAGCTTGATGTGGGGGTGGAGAGTCAGAGCTCTGTCCAGCATGGTGATTAGCATACTAGTCTGGATGATTAGCATACTAGTCTGGCTGATTAGCATACCAGTCTGGCTGATTAGCATACCAGTCTGGCTGATTAGCATACCAGTCTGGCTGATTAGCATACTAGTCAGTCATTCTCCGTGCAGCACCTTGGCCAAGAGTTGGAAACATTTTATGTTCTGCATTAAGGATATATAAAGACAGAATTGGACTGGACAAGCCATGTTGATCTTTGCTGCAATGTGGCATGCTGCATTGCAGCATGGCACACCGGGCTGTGACTATTCGCAGTCGGCTGTCGCTCCATTAATTCCATTAGGAATTAATGAAGTGATTGCAGGCTGTGTATAGTTGCAGACCAGCACACATCGCAGCAAGTTGAACATGGATACATCTGTATATCATTAATCAAAACAATATTAAATATTCAGCTACTTGTCAACATTTCCATGAACACGGAACCCACAGAAAACAATGACTGCTGTAACCACGGTAAAATGTGAATGAGAAAATAAATTGTATAAATAGACAGACAAGAGAACTTCATAGTTATCAAAGTCATTTAATTGTACAAATTATCCCACATACTACAGTCTCATCCAGTCCATGTACTTATTACAAAGGCTGCTTTGGGGAACATTAGTCGCTGTGTTTCTGTAAGACTCTTGTGATCAGGGTACTGGTATTATCAGTACGTTACACTGGGGAAGCCTCTTACATAAACTGTTGAATGAATGTCTAAGTACTGGGTACTGAGTACTGTATATATCTTAATAATCCTGAAAATTCTAGAATCATCAGACGACACTACCGCCAGGCAATGTTACTTTAATTTCATGAAAGAACCATGCACTCACTTATTTAGTTTGGTACAGTGGGGGTAATTCTGAGCTGATCGCAGCAGCAAGTTTGTTAGCAATTGGGCAAAACCATGTGCACTGCAAGGGGGGGGGGGGGGGGGCAGATATAACATTTGCAGAGAGAGGTAGATTCGGGTGGGTTATTTCGTTTCTGTGCGGGGTAAATACTGGCTGCTTTATTTTTACACTGCAAATTAGATTTCAGTTTGAATACACCCCACCCAAATCTAACTCTCTCTGCACATGTTATATTTGTCCCCTCTGCAGTGCACATGGTTTTGCGCAACTGCTAACAAATTTGCTGCTGCGATCAACTCAGAATTAGGCCCAGTATACTAAGCCAATGACTGAAACAACAGAATGATGTAGAAGGACAAGTATCTCTCCTACAGCCCAATCAGGCACAGGCTTAAAGCATGTAATGTTCAGGGGACAGTATGAAACCTGTTTGCAGTTAATTCCCTTGATCTTTGCAATGCTTTCAGAGTTCTGGAAAGGGGATACCAGCACATACTGGCTGATTCAGAGTTGAGCACAATTCAGTTTTGCTGACGGAACTTACAAATTTTCGCACTATGCATGTCCCATGGCGCATCATGCGCAACTATGGGCGATTAAAACTTGTTCGCAACTCAGTTATATCGCCACTTGCAACTGAATGGGTGTAACTGGGAGACAATATAATGTTTGCACACAGGCAAAGAGTTCTCAGGGCGTATCGTGGGAGTGTATATGGAAGTGGGGACTATAAGTCAGGTGAGGGTACGCAGAGGTCAGTCTGATTTTGGATGGATATCTTGCACCAGGTACAGAGTTTGTGCACATGCGCATATAGTGATGTCTGTTACTTTCACAAGCGTATGGATAGGGGCTATGAGGCCAGATAGAAGCCAACAGGATTGGCCAACAATCAATGGTTTTCTACCGATGGCCAATGATGCCTCACCATCAATAGCAGAGAAGGTGGCAATGTTTTATTTTTTTCCCATGTGCAGCAAAGGGGCACTGAGCTTAGCTCTGCCCCCTAGTGGCCCACTCAGTCCATCCCCTTCTGCGATTGGCCTGTAGTTTAGGCCTGCCACCCAGCGTAGGAATGCCCATCTATGGAGTAAGACCATCAACAGTTTTGCATCTATAGTTTCATGCCAAGCGCTGATGACATCATCAATGGTGACACCCAGCGGTGGCTATTGATAAAGCAACTCGGCATACCAGTGAAGATATTCGCATTTATTTACGTCTACACAATGCGACCGACTTGCGTTCAACTCTGAATGAGCTCCGTAGGGTGAACATCTCTTGGGGGTAAGCCTATGCTAATGATGAGCCCAACTCTAAATATGATCTTATAGACTACTGAATAATCAATTATTGTTATTACCTAATGGCTAAAATTATTTCATACTCAGGGTCAGGTGATGGAGGAACCAGTCTATCAATTAGACGTATTTATGGGTTCAAAGTTTAGACAATAGAATTGTGTACATCTGCTAAATGGAAAAAGAATAAACACTCCAAGAAGCTGCTAATAGAGGGACAATAATCACTAATATATATTTATTAATAATCATTCTAGGGCAATATTTCAGTCAACAGCATGATCCCCTGCTGCCTAGTGTCTGAGTGTGGCTGCACTATACAGATACTAGCACGATCCCCTGCTGCCTAGTATCTGAGTGCGGCTGCACTATACAGATACTAGCACGATCCCCTGCTGCCTAGTGTCTGAGTGCGGCTGCACTATACAGATACTAGCACGATCCCCTGCTGCCTAGTGTCTGAGTGCGGCTGCACTATACAGATACTAGCACGATCCCCTGCTGCCTAGTGTCTGAGTGCGGCTGCACTATACAGATACTAGCACGATCCCCTGCTGCCTAGTGTCTGAGTGCGGCTGCACTATACAGATACTAGCACGATCCCCTGCTGCCTAGTGTCTGAGTGCGGCTGCACTATACAGATACTAGCACGATCCCCTGCTGCCTAGTGTCTGAGTGCGGCTGCACTATACAGATACTAGCACGATCCCCTGCTGCCTAGTGTCTGAGTGCGGCTGCACTATACAGATACTAGTACTAAAGTGGACAGAAACATTAACAGTGCTGTATTAACCATCATACTGCCGTGATCTGCTGCTGTGTAAAGTTCAATGGCTTTAGTTCAAGTATAACATTATGCTGTTGTAAGTGAATATAATGACGGTCATTATGTAAGCTGCCTGCCAGCTGTCTGGCGGGGCCCTGCCACACGTTACGTGCTGGCAGTGATGATGTGTAATAACGTGACCTGGCATAATACACATAACATTGCAGGTACAATAAATGTTTATGGTACGTACTCTGCTCAGCTGGTGCTGCGTCGGCTTTCAGGGCTTCTCTCTGCCGGGAGAGCAGCTCCTTTTCCTCTTCTATCTGCTGCCGGTCCTGCTCCAGTTCCTGCAATCGGTTACCTGTACTTTGTAGCTCCTGTTCGAGATGCCGGATGAGATCGCTCTTTTCCTGCAGTTGCTTTTCAAGAAAGACTCTCTCGTCCGAGTACCCATCGAGGAGGCCTGGAGCGTGCAAAGGGAAACGGCTGTTACAGTGTGCAGTAATTCCTCACTGCTAGTTCTACAGAGTGACGGTGGTTTTGCAAATATTACACTTTAAAGAAAAAAAAAAAAGACAAACACAAACAAAAGTTTTTATGGCGACTTCCGTCTCCAACAGTAAACACCAATTTAGTTTTAAATTGATCTGCATGACCGATGCACATTGATGTTGATGGAATACAGAGCTGGCCCCTTTAAGAGCACAGTGGATGCAACTGCTTTAAATTTAGGTTAGCAGTATAACCTGCCAATCAAGGATGACACGGCTCAGCCACCCTGCTCTATTTTGGTCTCATTATACTGTAATGTCAGGATTTCATGAGTTAAGCAGAGGAAACAATGGTGGTGACATCATGGGAATGGGGGGGGGGAGGGTTGAGGTGGAGTTCTCAAAATAGACAACTTGCATTGAAATAGTGAAAAAGAAAAAAAAGAAAGTGGAAAGAAATAAAAGATTAAATCTTTTGGCCTGAGGTGTTTTACAGATATATCTATAGGCAATTCTATTGGAATAAAAAAAAGGATTTTAATTACCTGCCGGTAAATCCTTTTCTCGTAGTCCGTAGAGGATGCTGGGGTAAATTTTAGTACCATGGGGTATAGACGGTTCCGCAGGAGCCTTCGCCACTTTAAGACTTTTCAACAGTGTGAACTGGCTCCTCCCTCTATGCCCCTCCTCCAGACCTCAGTATAGGAACTGTGCCCAAGGAGACGGACATTCTCGAGAGAGGATTTACTAATAAACTTGTGGCGAGATTCACACCAGCTCACACCGTCCATAAACAACATGTTGGCTAACATGGCCTTTAACATAAGTCATGCCAACCAGCATGTATAACGCAACAGCTGTTAACAATTGAACACATGAAACAATGTGCAAAACAATAAACGTAATCAGCAGGAAAAATGAGCACTGGGCGGGCGCCCAGCATCCTCTACGGACTACAAGAAAAGGATTTACAGGTAGGTAATTAAAATCCTATTTTCTCTTACGTCCTAGAGGATGCTGGGGTCCATTTTAGTACCATGGGGATATACCAAAGCTCCCAGTACGGGCGGGAAAGTGCTAATGTTCCTGCAGAACTGACTGACCAAATTGAAGGTCGTCAGCAGCCGAGGTGTCAAACGTATAAAACTTATCAAATGTGTTTGCACCCAACCAAGTAGCAGCTCGGCAGATTTGCAAAGCCGAGACCCCCCGGGCAGCCGCCCAGGACGAACCCACTTTCCTTGTAGAGTGGGCTTTTACCGAAGATGGTAACGGCAATCCTGCCGTGGAATGAGCGTGCTGAATGGTACCCCTGAACCAGCGCGCAATAGTCTGCTTAGAAGCAGGACCCCCAATCATGTTGGGGTCATAGAGGACAAACAGAGATTCTGTTTTCCTTATCCGAGCCGTTCTTGCAACACAAGTCCTCAGCGCTCTGACAACATCCAAGGACCTTGAGACGGCTGAGGTGTCAGAAGCTACTGGCACCACCACTGGTTGGTTGATATAAAAAGAAGACGCAACCTTTGGAAGAAAGTGCTGACGTGTTCTCAGTTCAGCCCTATCTTCATGAAATATCAAATAAGGACTCTGTGACAGAGTTTCTAACTCAGACACTCGTCTGCCTGAAGCCAAGGCCAACAGCATGACCACTTTTCGAGTGAGAACTTTAACTCCACCTCTTGCAGAGGCTCAAAACAGTCCGATTTAAGGAACTGCAACACCACATTAAGATCCCATGGCGCCGCAGGAGGCACAAAGGGAGGTTGGATGCGCAGAACCCCTTTCACGAACGTCTGGACCTCAGAAAGAGAAGTCAATTGTTTCTGAAAGAAAACTAACAAGGCCGAAGGAGACTTCTTGGTTACACACCAAGATACATATTTTCTCCAAATACGATGATAATGTTTGGACATTACCCCTTTCCTGGCCAGAATAAGTGTGGGAATGACTTCATTGGGAATACCCTTATGGGCTAGGATCTGGCGCTCAACAACCATGCCGTCAAACGCAACCGCGGTAAGTCCTGATAAACTAACGGCCCCTGCTGGTCCTCGCGAAGAGGAAGAGGCCGAGGATCTTCCATTAATAACTCTTGAAGATCTAGATACCAAGCCCTCCTTGGTCAGTCCGGAGCAATGAGTATTGCTCGAACTCCTGTTCTTCTGATGATCTTGAGAACTTTTGGAGTAAGTGGAAGTGGAGGTACCAGATACACCGACCGAAACACCCACTGGGTCACCAGTGCATCTATCGCTATTGCTTGTGGATCTCTCGACCTGGAACAATATTTCTGAAGCTTCTTGTTGTGGCGTGATGCCATCATATCCACTTGAGGAACACCCCAACAACTTGCCACCTCCGCAAAGACTTCTTGGTGGAGGCCCCATTCTCCTGGGTGGAGATTGTGTCTGCTGAGGAAGTCTGCTTCCCAGTTGTCCACTCCCGGAATGAAAATTGCCGACAGAGCTTTTGCATGTCTTTCTGCCCAGAGGAGTATCTTTGTCACCTCTGCCATTGTTGCTCTGCTTTTTGTTCCGCCTCGACGGTTTATGTAAGCTACTGCCGTTACATTGTCTGACTGGATCTGTATGGGACGACCTTGAAGAAGGTGTGCCGTTTGATGAAGACTGTTGTACACAGCTCTCAACTCCAGAATATTTATGTGAAGGCGAGTTTCTTAATTTGACCCTCTTCCTTGGAAGCTTTTGCCTTGCGTGACTGCTCCCCATCCTCGGAGACTTGCATCCGTGGTCACCAGGATCCAGGCCTGAATCCCGAACCTGCGTCCCTCCAGGAGGTGAGAAATTTGTAGCCACCACAGGAGCGAAATTCTGACTTTCGCTGACAAGATTATCCTTTGATGCATGTGGAGATGCGACCCTGACCACTTGTCCAGTAGGTCCCACTGGAAGACCCTGGCATGGAAACGGCCATATTGTAGCACCTCGTAAGCTGCTACCATTTTCCCCAACAGGCGAATGCACTGATGAATTGATACTGTTCTTGGTTTCAAACGTTGTTTGACCATGCTCTGGATGTCCTGAGCCTTTTCCACCGGTAGAAATACTCTCTGTATCTCAGTGTCCAGAATCATTCCCAAAAATGATAATCTCATTGTCGGTTCGAACTGCGATTTTGGAAAGTTGATGATCCAACCGTGGTGTTGAAGCACCTTCGGGGACAATGCTATGTTCTGGAGTAGCTTGTCCCTGGATCTCGCTTTTATGAGGAGATCGTCCAAGTATGGAATTATGTTGACTCCTTTTGTTTGCGAAGGAGAACCATCATCACCTTGGTGAATATTCTCGGAGCCGTGGAGAGCCCGAACGGTAATGTCTGGAATTGGTAGTGGCAATCCTGAACCGCAAACCTCAGGTATGCTTGATGTGGAGGGGTAATTGGGGACATGCAAGTAAGCATTCTTGATGTCCATCGACACCAGAAATTCCTTTTCTTCCAAGCTGGAAATCGCCGCTCTCAAGGATTCCATCTTGAATTTGAACCTTTTCAAATAAAGATTCAGAGATTTTAGGTTTAAAATCGGTCTGACCGAGCCATCCGGCTTCGGCACCACAAACAGGCTTGAATAAAAAACCTTGGTTTCTATGTTCGGCAGGAACCAAGGCAATTATTTTGTCTTAACATAAAATTTGTGTATTGCGTTCAGGACATTTGTGCCGTCCTGAGCAGAAACTGGCAAGGCTGATTTGAAAAAATCGGCATGGGGGAAGGTCTTGAAATTCCAACCTGTAACCTTGGGATACTATCTGTAATATCCAAGGATCGTGGCCCCACCCGATCGCACTCCCGCAGAGGAGCCCCAGCGTCATTCTGTGGCTTTTGCAGAAGTAGTTGCATGACTTCTGCTCCTGGGAGCTTGATGGTGTTGTAGATTTTCTACCTTTTCCTCTCCCTTTTCCTGTGACAAAAGGGGTACTCTTAGCCTTTTTGTACTTGTTGGGCCAAAAGGACTGCATAGTATGAGAATGATATACTTTTTTTTTTTTTTTAAGCCGGTTTAGCTTCCGACGGCAGAAATGCTGACTTGCCAGATGTAGTAGTTGATATCATGGCATCTAGTTTCTCCAAAGAGGGCCTCACCCATGTAGGGGAGCGCCCAATATTTCTTTTGGATTCAGCATCAGCATTCCATTGGCGGATCCAGAGCGCCCTGCGGCTGAAATCGCCATAGTAGAGGCCCTTGAGCCCAGTAAGCCTATGTCTTTCATAGCCTCAACCAAGTAACCTGCAGAATCTTTGATATGACTTAGAATTTGCACCATATCATCTTTATCGACCGTGTCAATATTAACAATTAAATTGCTCACTTTTACCTACCCACACAGAAGCAATCGCGGGCCTGAGTAACGTACCCGTAGCAACATAGATGAATTTGCGGGCAGCAGGTTCTTTTAATGAAGCTGACCCTGGGGCAGGTAAAAATAAGAATTTTACTTACCGATAATTCTATTTCTCATAGTCCGTAGTGGATGCTGGGAACTCCGTAAGGACCATGGGGATTAGCGGCTCCGCAGGAGACTGGGCACAAAAGTAAAAGCTTTAGGACTACCTGGTGTGCACTGGCTCCTCCCCCTATGACCCTCCTCCAAGCCTCAGTTAGGATACTGTGCCCGGACGAGCGTACACAATAAGGAAGGATTTTGAATCCCGGGTAAGACTCATACCAGCCACACCAATCACACCGTACAACCTGTGATCTGAACCCAGTTAACAGCATGATAACAGAGGAGCCTCTGAAAAGATGGCTCACAACAATAATAACCCGATTTTTGTAACAATAACTATGTACAAGTATTGCAGACAATCCGCACTTGGGATGGGCGCCCAGCATCCACTACGGACTATGAGAAATAGAATTATCGGTAAGTAAATTCTTATTTTCTCTGACGTCCTAGTGGATGCTGGGAACTCCGTAAGGACCATGGGGATTATACCAAAGCTCCCAAATGGGCGGGAGAGTGCGGATGACTCTGCAGCACCGAATGAGAGAACTCCAGGTCCTACTCAGCCAGGGTATCAAATTTGTAGAATTTAGCAAACGTGTTTGCTCCTGACCAAGTAGCTGCTCGGCAAAGTTGTAAAGCCGAGACCCCTCGGGCAGCCGCCCAAGATGAGCCCACCTTCCTTGTGGAATGGGCTTTTACAGATTTATGCTGTGGCAGGCCTGCCACAGAATGTGCAAGCTGAATTGTACTACAAATCCAACGAGCAATAGTCTGCCTAGAAGCAGGAGCACCCAGCTTATTGGGTGCATACAGGATAAACAGCGAGTCAGATTTCCTGACTCCAGCCGTCCTGGAAACATATATTTTCAGGGCCCTGACTACGTCCAGCAACTTGGAGTCCTCCAAGTCCCTAGTAGCCGCAGGCACCACAATAGGCTGGTTCAAGTGAAATGCTGAAACCACCTTAGGGAGAAATTGAGGACGAGTCCTCAATTCTGCCCTGTCCGTATGAAAAATTAGGTAAGGGCTTTTATAGGATAAAGCCGCCAATTCTGAGACACGCCTGGCTGAAGCCAGGGCTAACAACATTACCACTTTCCAAGTGAGATATTTTAAGTCCACAGTGGACCAATGTGATTTTAGGAAACCCAAAACTACATTGAGATCCCAAGGTGCCACTGGAGGCACAAAAGGAGGCTGTATATGCAGTACCCCCTTGACAAACGTCTGAACTTCAGGAACTGAAGCCAGTTCTTTCTGGAAGAAAATCGACAGGGCCGAAATTTGAACCTTAATGGACCCTAATTTTAGGCCCATAGACAGTCCTGTTTGCAGGAAATGTAGGAAACGACCCAGTTTAAATTCCTCTGTAGGGGCCTTCCTGGCCTCGCACCACGCAACATATTTTCGCCAAATCCGGTGATAATGTTGCACGGTTACATCCTTCCTGGCTTTGATCAGGGTAGGGATGACTTCATCCGGAATGCCTTTTTCCTTCAGGATCCGGCGTTCAACCGCCATGCCGTCAAACGCAGCCGCGGTAAGTCTTGGAACAGACAGGGTCCCTGCTGAAGCAGGTCCTTTCTTAGAGGTAGAGGCCACTTCTCTGTGAGCATCTCTTGAAGTTCCGGGTACCAAGTCCTTCTTGGCCAATCCGGAGCCACGAGTATAGTCCTTACTCCTCTCCTTCTTATGATCCTCAGTACCTTGGGTATGAGAGGCAGAGGAGGGAACACATACACTGACTGGTACACCCACGGTGTTACCAGAGCGTCCACAGCTATTGCCTGAGGGTCCCTTGACCTGGCGCAATACCTGTCCAGTTTTTTGTTGAGGCGGGACGCCATCATGTCCACCTTTGGTTTTTCCCAACGGTTCACAATCATGTGGAAGACTTCTGGGTGAAGTCCCCACTCCCCCGGATGGAGGTCGTGTCTGCTGAGGAAGTCTGCTTCCCAGTTGTCCACTCCCGGAATGAACACCGCTGACAGTGCTATCACATGATTTTCCGCCCAGCGAAGAATCCTTGCAACTTCTGCCATTGCCCTCCTGCTTCTTGTGCCGCCCTGTCTGTTTACGTGGGCGACTGCCGTGATGTTGTCTGACTGGATCAGCACCGGCTGACCTTGAAGCAGAGGTCTTGCTAGGCTTAGAGCATTGTAGATGGCCCTTAGCTCCAGGATATTTATGTGGAGTGATGTCTCCAGGCTTGACCACAAGCCCTGGAAATTTCGTCCCTGTGTGACTGCTCCCCAGCCTCTCAGGCTGGCATCCGTGGTCACCAGGGCCCAGTCCTGAATGCCGAATCTGCGGCCCTCTAGAAGATGAGCACTCTGCAACCACCACAGGAGAGACACCCTTGTCCTTGGTGACAAGATTATCCGCTGATGCATCTGAAGATGCGACCCGGACCATTTGTCTAGCAGATCCCACTGGAAGGTTCTTGCGTGGAATCTGCCGAATGGGATTGCTTCGTAAGAAGCCACCATCTTTCCCAGGACCCTTGTGCATTGATGCACTGAGACTTGGCCTGGTTTTAGGAGATTTCTGACTAGTTCGGATAACTCCCTGGCTTTCTCCTCCGGGAGAAACACCTTTTTCTGGACTGTGTCCAGGGTCATCCCTAGGAATAGGAGTCGGGTAGTCGGGATCAGCTGAGATTTTGGAATATTGAGAATCCAACCGTGCTGGCGCAGCACTATCTGAGATAGTGCTACCCCGACCTCCAACTGTTCCCTGGATCTTGCCCTTATCAGGAGATCGTCCAAGTAAGGGATAACTAAAACTCCATTCCTTCGAAGGAGTATCATCATTTCGGCCATTACCTTGGTAAAGACCCGGGGTGCCGTGGACAATCCAAACGGCAGCGTCTGAAACTGATAGTGACAGTTCTGTACCACAAACCTGAGGTACCCTTGGTGAGAAGGGCAAATTGGGACATGTAGGTAAGCATCTTTGATGTCCAGAGACACCATATAGTCCCCGTCTTCCAGGTTTGCGATCACTGCTCTGAGTGACTCCATCTTGAATTTGAACCTTTGTATGTAAGTGTTCAAGGATTTTAGGTTTAAAATTGGTCTCACCGAGCCGTCCGGCTTCGGTACCACAAATAGTGTGGAATAGTACCCCTTTCCCTGTTGTAGGAGGGGTACCTTGATTATCACCTGCTGGGAATACAGCTTGTGAATGGCATCCAATACTGCCTCCCTGTCTGAGGGAGACGTCGGTAAAGCAGACTTTAGAAAACGGCGAGGGGGAGACGTCTCGAATTCCAATTTGTACCCCTGAGATACCACTTGAAGGATCCAGGGGTCCACTTGCGAGTGGGCCCACTGCGCACCGAACTTCTTGAGACGGGCCCCCACCGTGTCTGCTTGTAAAGCCCCAGCGCCATGCTGAGGACTTTGCGGAGGCGGGAGAGGGCTTTTGTTCCTGGGAACTGGCTGTTTGTTGCAGCCTTTTTCCTCTCCCTCTGCCACGGGGTATAAATGAGGCGCCTTTTGCCCGCTTGCCCTTATGGGGCCGAAAGGACTGCGCCTGATAATACGGCGTCTTCTTAGGTTGAGAAGCTACCTGGGGTAAAAATGTGGATTTTCCAGCAGTTGCCGTGGCTACCAGGTCTGATAGACCTACCCCAAATAACTCCTCCCCCTTATAAGGCAATACTTCCATGTGCCTTTTAGAATCCGCATCACCTGACCACTGCAGCGTCCATAAACCTCTTCTAGCAGAAATGGACAGCGCGCTAACTCTTGATGCCAGTCGGCAAATATCCCTCTGTGCATCACGCATATATAGAAATGCATCCTTCAAATGCTCTATAGTCAGTAATATACTGTCCCTATCTAGGGTATCAATATTTTCAGTCAGGGAATCCGACCACGCCAGGCCCGCACTGCACATCCAGGCTGAGGCGATTGCTGGTCGCAGTATAACACCCGTGTGAGAGTATATACATTTTAGGATATTCTCCAGCTTTCTATCGGCAGGTTCCTTTAGGGCGGCCGTATCAGGAGAGGGTAGTGCTACCTGTTTTGACAAACGTGTGAGCACTTTATCCACCCTAGGGGGTGTTTCCCAACGTGCCCTATCCTCTGGCGGGAAAGGGTACGATGCCAATAACCTTTTAGGAATTATCAGTTTTTTATCGGGGGAAACCCACGCCTCATCACACACTTCATTTAATTCCTCGGATACAGGAAAAACTACAGGCAGTTTTTTTCTCACCAAACATAATACCCTTTTTAGTGGTACTTGTATTATCAGAGATATGCAATACATTTTTAATTGCTTCAATCATGTAACGTGTGGCCCTAGTGGAAGTCACGTTTGTCTCATCATCGTCGACACTGGAGTCAGTATCCGTGTCTGTGTCTGCCATTTGAGGTAACGGGCGTTTCGGCCGGGCACAAAAATCTAACTGAGGCTTGGAGGAGGGTCATAGGGGGAGGAGCCAGTGCACACCAGGTAGTCCTAAAGCTTTTACTTTTGTGCCCAGTCTCCTGCGGAGCCGCTAATCCCCATGGTCCTTACGGAGTTCCCAGCATCCACTAGGACGTCATAGAAATTATTTTCTTTGACAACCTAGAGACTGAGGTGTCTATCATTGGGTGTGACTCCCACTTACGCCTATCCTCTTCAGGGAAAGGGTACGCTATCCTTAGACGGAGGAAAAGTCACCACCTGTTTTTTTTATTTTTTATTTAAAATAATCTTTTTCCTCAGGTGGAGGTGTTGTGTCAGGAAATTTCAACACCTCTTTTATAGTGACTATCATACATTGAATGCTCTTAGCCAGTTTGGGATCTACCCCCCTCAAATCTCCAGTGTCGACTTCAGTGTCGGAATCTGTGTCAGTGTACCTTTGCATAATTTGGGTCAGAGACCTTTTCTGGGAAAAGTAGGGGTCCCGAGTGGGTGACGTGGAGGAATCCGCAAACAGAGCATCCTCCACAGACTGTCTTGCTTTGTCTGTTGTTCAGACTCAGAGAATTTACATATTACTCTGCAGCTTTCTCACCCACACAGGCTCAGAACACTCTTGTGCCTCCAAAATGGTTTCCTCTGGGGAAGAACTTTCTCTAGACATGTTACACACGTGTACAGTCACACCACTCACACACACTATTGGGGACAGATCTACCTAAAGTCTGTCAGAGAGGCCTAGAGGGGACTGCCAGTCCACACCACGCGCCCTATATGTATTACATACAATGAATATACATATATACCAAAACAGCGCTTTTTATCCAATGTGAAGCCCGCAGACTTCAATAAATTATGTGCTCCCCTCCCCTTCTATAACACCCTGGTACTTGTATCAGCGATGTGAGAGGAGAAGCAGCCTGTAGGATCAGCGCTCCGGCATCTCTGTGAGGAGAAAATGGCGCCAAATGAGTGTTACAAGCAATTCTGAGGTGAAGCCCCGCCCCCTGTAATGGCGCGGGTCAGCCACAGTAATATTTATACTGGCAGGGGTAGTGTACATCAGTGGCTCACATGTATGAACATCTTGCCAGTGAGAGTAAGGATTTATTATGTCCCTCAGAGCGCGCCCCCCCCCCCGCGCGCCCTGTGCTGAGAGACATGTTGCTGCGCAGCGTCCCGTGCTGCGCTGGTACCTTTATGCCGCCATGATGACCGGAGGGCCCCTCTCTGCAGGTCTCCGGTTAATACTCACCAGCCTTCTGACTTCTGGCTCTGTTAGGGGGTGGCGGCAGTGCTGTGGCAAGGGCTGTGTTCAGTATCCTTCAGGAGCTAATGGTGTCCTGTCAGCGGAAGCAGAGCCATTAAACTAACTGAGAAGTTGGTTCCTACTTCCCCTCCTAAGTCCCACGAAGCAGGGAAGCTGTTGCCAGCAGCTTCCCTGTAAAATAAAAAAACTAACAAAATCTTTTTCAGTCAAACTCAGTAGAGCTTCACTGATGTGCAGCCAGTCCCCCGGGCACATTTTCTAAACTGAGGTCTGGAGGAGGGGCATAGAGGTAGGAGCCAGTTCACACTGTTGAAAAGTCTTAAAGTGCCGAAGGCTCCTGCGGAACAGTCTATACCCCATAGTACTAAAATGGACCCCAGCATCCTCTAGGACGTAAGAGAAAGAAGGGTACTCCTATCATTGGAGACACTTTCCTTACCAGATATGTTGGGTAACGTAGCCTATAATTGTACATGCAAATCTGACCACTACCAGCAGTTTTGAAGACTCTAGGTGAAATTTTACTGTACCTAAAGCTGGGTACACACTGAGCAACATATCCGATCCTGGGTACACATTAGAATGATATACAGTATGAAGGACAGAGCGACAAATTACTCTGTGCTTCACTTACACAGAACTAGGGGCCTAATTCAGACCCGATTGCTCTCTGCGGTTTTGCAGAGGTCTGCGATCAGATCTAGCTTATTAATAGGCAGCATTCTCAATACCAAAGTGAAGTCACTGGCTGAAAGTGTATTAACCACATAAATTATTCTTATTTAGTTAAAAACATATTTAAAACAGTATATAAATACTTTATTTAAAAAAAAAAAAATTAGAAAACATGCCTAGGGGGTATACACAGGCCCCTCACTATGCCCCACATTACTCTCACTAGTACCAAATACAAAAAATTGTACACCCCTTCCTCATCCCCAACCCCAATAAAACGTTATGTGGAAATACTCCAGGTCAGGGAACAGTGGTGGTCCCAAGATGCGACCGTGTCATTGAAAGCCCGACTGGTTAAGTGGTTAATACAGAGGCTGTACTCTCAGTGCCTCAATGATGTCACTGGTTCAAAGCTTATTTATTGGCTGTATTCTCAGTGACTTATACCCCTTTTACACCTACGAGCACGGGTCGCAGCCGGGAGCCTGACACGGGAGCTGCCCCCTGCTGCGACCCGTGCTCGGTCCCTTTCCCATCAGCAGTCACAACCCGGCATATGCCGGGTTGGTGACGCTTCTAGCTACACGGCAGGGGCGGCGCAGGGAGATCACATGATCTCCCAGCGCCGCCCATCCATACAGTGTAAACGGGAGCCGTGTCGCATCGACACGGCTCCCGTTTACACTACACCCTACCCGGATCATTCCCGTGTCCTACCCAGGTAAATAGCCGGGTAGGATTCACGGGTCACTTGATCCGGGTTGACCCTTTTCCACTTGCCAAAAACACGGGTAAATGCGCGCCCCCGTGCATTTACCCGTGTTTTTTGAGCTAGTGGAAAAGGGGTATTAGTGATGTAACTGGTTCCTAATCTAAATTCTCAGTGCCTGTGCGAGGACTCAATTGTAAAAGAGGTTTGGTCGCTGACTAAAAGCTGTCAATAGAGCAACATATGTACTTTTGCAACACTAATTCCCCATCCTTTTGGGAACCTTTGTGTTTAGTTTTCAGCAGTATCCAATTGTAAAGGTTTTCTTTTTTAGAAAGTTTGGTTATAAAGCAGAACAGTGAAGCCGCAGAAACGTGAAGCAGATGTATAAGAATAATAAAAGAACATGTAGAACTAGGAAAGCGCAAAAAGGATAAAAGATTACGAGACTGCGATGACCTAGAGATACGGAATTAAGTTGTTCCCATTTGCAGGGATAAAGGGAGATTGGGAGGATAAGCAGTGTGGCTAACTATCTCATTCGTGTTCCTCTAGTAGAGGGATGCGGTACATGCCAGCTCACCACGTTCTGCCCCCTCTTACACATGCCCGCTGGCGCTCCTCTCGGCACAATGGTATGTCCCGTCCCATTGCTGCTGTGGGAGCCATTGGCGGGATGTGGTGTTGGCTCCCACATTGCATGTCGGAGACGGGACAGACCTTAGATTTGCAGATTTGTAACTTCCCCGAACTGTACTTCTGTAAATGTGTTCTATGTTGTATCTCCTCTCTACAGCCCTACAGGAACCCTTGTGAGAATAATAATAGAACGTGCAATCATGATGACCAGTACCTAGAACAACAAGAGAAAGATATGCACATTCTGTACCGCGTACACACTATTACTAGGAGACCGTGGACAACAAAACATTACTGTCCTGACAATCCATTCAAACCAGAGAGGGGACTAAATGTAAGTCATACACGGTTTTACATGTACTTACCTCTTCACGCCTATCATATGAATAACTAACTAGCTGAGATAAATATTGACGGAACAAGTCTCCACAGGGCTATAGCATTGTCTCTGAATTCCAGCTGTCATCACCAATCCGTATCTTAAGGATTCTCACACCTGGAGACTATTGCAATATCCTCTCTGGAAACACTGTTCTAGAATGTACAAAATCCCTCCGACAATGTTAATTGAGTTTGAGATGTTCTGCACCACTGCCAAACCAAGCGGACAACACGTACCATTGAGCTCACCAACATGCATGTAACACAGATAACGGAACACTGAAAAAAGTAAGTTTTGGCCAATACTAATGCACTGACGGATCTTCTGATCGTTCAACTACAGTGTACTATATATCAGGTTGTGCATGGAGAACAGGCCATTTCCTAGAGCTGGTCTAGATACAGTTCCATCTAGTGCAGAGAGAAGACCTATATCATGTCCCTGGGTAACGAAAATAAAGACATGTCTAAAAAGTATCAAAGGAATCCAGGAAAATGAGGTGTAGGGAAATAAATGGCAGACATCTGAAGGGGAAAAGCTCCTCTAAAGGCCCGTACACACTAGTCGATATAGTAAACCACGTCGCTCATTTTGACCCTTCCTGAGCGACGTAGTTTACTATATCGACTAGTGTGTACGCTGTAAACGACAAGTGATGCACGGTTCCGCGGGTCGTTAAGGCCCTTGGAGTCAGCCGTGCACGCAGCTCAATTTGGACTCATCGTCCATAGCTGCATGCTCCCGCCGGCCGCGGCTTGACGTCACTGTGCGATATCGCACAGTGTGTATGCCTACTTTGGGTGGCCCAGCCTGGGAATGGGACACACTAGGTGATGTCGCTCACCAAGCACATCGCCTAGTTTGTATCCACCTTAAGTCATTTTTGTTTCCATTGCTTTGATAAGGAATTCAATTCTATAGCAGTTTTGTTGGTTATACAGTACAGATATGTCCTCATACATCTTTGCTGCAGTTACGCCAAACAGCCGCTCTTGGCACGCCAGGCCGCGTGAGAATCTTCAAGCGTCAGGCGTTCTTTTTATTCCTTTTTTTGCCGCAACTCAATGTGCAAGGAGCCTGAGCAGATTAATTTGATATATGACAATTGTATATCTCTGTGCGACTTGGTGTCTGAATCTGTACACGATGTGCTACAATGTAGCAGCAGCAGCTTTTTTCCAACACAAGTTCTGTTCTGCTCCGTATACAGACTCAGTCACACACAATATACAAGTGTCACATCAAATTATTCTGTATCTGTATATGTATCAAAGATTGCATAGAGACAAAGTGGACGGAGATAAAAATAGCAACCAATCAGCTCCTGTCATTTCTCAAACACAGCCTGTGACATGGCAGTTAGGAGCAGAATGGTCTGTACTTTCTCTCTCTCCGAGGCTTGGTACATCTCCCCCTTAGAATTCTAAAATGTGAAGAAGTAGAAAGAAACCTGATGAATGTACTTGTACTATTTTGAGATTACAGGACACATCAATCCTGCTGCGGATTCAGTGATCCAAGTGGAGTGTATATTAGAGTCAGGCATTGTACAACTAACCGATTTCCACAAAGAAATAGTAAATCCGCATACAATTAACTCAGAGCTGTCAGACGATATGAGTTGTGATCACTCTGGGGTCAGGATTTAGGTGGCACTGACAGGCTGGGGTGGATATAATGCTGCTAGTCAGATGCCCGGATTACAGGAGTCACAACTAGCAATTATAATAATATATATAATAACATATCATTAACAAAAACAATTAAACTTGAAAGGCGGTCAGGGAGCTCGCTGTACAATATAAGCTGAAGAGAAAGAACATTTATGTTTCTAATTATAGTTCATAGGAGAAGCACACATACTGAATGTACACATGTATGTACGAATATATTTTTACACACAATTGTGTGTGTATAATTGTGTGTGTGTGTGTGTGTGTGTGTGTGTGTGTGTGTATGAATGATATACAGTGTCTATCTGCTGGATGGTGTGTGTAGCATTCAGTGTAATGGGATTGTTACTACAGGAACTTCCTGCGCAGTCCTGGATACAATGTGCAGACTCATGAATAAGTTCAGATGTGTAATAAAGCACTAATATATCTGTCTGACACATCTGCCCTGTAGTAAATTCCTTCCTCACCGGCGCAGTGTGGAGAAAATGCCACGTCCCCCAGCATGACAGTACACTAGTGGCTGATAACTCTGATATAATACAGTGGATGTAACATCACACTCTGGAGTCTTACAGGCACAGAACAGAGATATTTCTAATTATGGGGATAATGCAGAGTGGAACCAAATGCAGAAATACAAACGTACATAAAATAGGGTCATTACAGCCATATGCTGGGCCAGGAGCACCAGTAGGATTCGCTACTTCCACCTATCCCGGTCTGAGGGGACCATCCCATGATTGGCATATTACTCCCAATTTGTGGGAGGTATCTCCCCAGAGGCATCAAATAGTGTTGTGCAAAGCGTACGCTGGCCACTATGTACACAAAGCGTACGCTGGCCACTATGACACGGTGAAGCCCTCAGTGTGCCACAGCCTTCCTCCTCCGTATGGATCCCATGTTGGGAGGTATGAGCCAGGCTTACATGAGATACACTTACATCCAAACTAATAAGTGAGTAATGCATTTGCTAGGTTTGCGCAAAATAAAAACTCCTCTGTAATACAGCAGGTGTCATCTTGTGCCTTGTGTACGTATGAAAGTGGCAAAAAAAAGAGCAATTTCCGGAATAAGCCCACAAGACCCTATAACTTAGGCTAGTGCAAGGAATACAGAGCAAGACCTCCCCTTCCCTCACCCCGTTCCAGCTCTACGATCATAAGGACAGGCGAGTGCACAAATCAGAATACAACGCCATTTGTGCACAGACACTGTACATAACAGAATATAAACAACCTCCTGTTTGCCCCACTCAGCACCAGTCCCTCTAGGTGTTAAAGCAATGCATTTATGTTATTAGTTACCCAACTGTGCACAAACCTAGTGTGAGTGGTCAGGTGTTGTTTCCACTACTACAATGTAGTAATAAACGTTCTAGGCTAAACAAATACAATGTGTGCGTGGTTTAATCACCTGGCAGTTGTGTTATAAATGTAACGTAATCATTTATCATAATTTATGTAGAACCACAAGCATCAGCTACTCTACCAATATCATAAGAAGGGGAAATTCTACCAGCCCAAGTAGGGTGTGTACCCATAGCTTGCATGCAGTGTAGGCACACGTTTTTTGCTGTTATACACATAAATAATAATAATAATAATAATAATATGTAGCCTATAAATTCACTAGGAACGTGATATCACTTGAAGCATATTGGTGGAGATGTATCAAACCTTTGAGAGAGATAACGTGGAGAGATAAAATACTAGCCAATCAGCTCCTGTCACGTTATAGGCTTAGTTTGAAATATGACAGGAGCTAAGTGGTTGGTACTTTATCTCTCTCCAAGCGTTGCTACATCTCCCCCAAAGATTTCAATGTCTTTATTATGCTCTTAGGGGGTGATTCAGATCTGATTTTAGATGTGCTAAATTTAGCACATCTACGATCAGTTACTCAGACATGCGGGGAGACGCCCAACAAACGGCTAGTCTGCCCCGCATGTCAGGCCCTTGCATGCTTTTGCACCCACTGAGTAGCTCTCTGCCTGCGCAGCCTAGCTGCGCTAGCAGGCGGCTACCCGACACGTTCTGGGTCACAGCAGCTGAGTGTGATGTCACGCAGTCGTCACAGCCCACCCTTGCAACGTTCCGGACGAGTCTTCATTATCTGGAACTACGCCCTACCAACTGCGTTCTATCGCCGCTGGCACGCCCCCGTCCCGCCTCTGCCTGTCAATCAGGCAGAGGCGATCGCAGCCCTGAGATGCTTTAACATCTCACTGGGCCTCCCGGGCTGCGCGAGCACACTCCCCAAATGGCTTCAGCCCGCAATCGCTGCCGCTGCAGTGATCCAGTCTAAATTAGGCCCTTAATACGTACATGAACAAGCTACATTCCCATGAATACTGTTATACCACACAAATCCATTGCAAGCACCCACTGCATGTAGACGTTCTCTCCATCCTAAAGTACACTGATTTATGGTTGCTACAGTACATTAATGCCCAATTACGTGTCACAATAAGAATGTATGTAAATACTGATTATAAAGCAATAAAGCCTACAAATCATATCATCTGGAACATACTGGCTAGTTTATTACAAATAAATGATTGCTGCTGTCTGTACATAGCTATAAACAGGCAGCAAATAATGATCTTGCAGGCAGTCAGTCTGGATACTCGCTAGCACTATACACACAGTGGGGCTGATTCAGAGGAGGGCACAGTGAGGATCGGTGCTGCGTATTCTGTTGCAGCGGATCTGCACGTATATGTACGTCTGAGGAAGCAGCATCAGATCCACAGCTATCGGCCAGCCCATCAACCAAATGAGTAACCCTCAGGTTACCCACGATGTCCGTCAAAACTAAGCTGTCTAGGCCAGTGAAACGGAGTCAGCCAACGACACGTAACAGTGGTCAATAATGCTGCAAAAAAAACAGGGGACTGGGACACCAACCAGTCCTCTAAACATTCAGAAACTTCGTCAAAACCAGAACAGCGTCCACCTGTCAATCAGTCCCAGTGTTAGCCGCAGCACGCCTGGAATGCTGAGCACGTCACACAGGCACTCCAGCCGTGCAGGGGATCAATACAACCTTGGTCTGTAGTCCTTGTAGAGGGAATTCTGACGTAATGCTCTCTCTCCATACACCCCCCCCCTATAATGCAGTAATACTCTACACAACAGTACACTAACATGTGCTAATGCCATTTTATATCACCCTCTGTATAATGATGTAACATGTGCGGAGAGAGTTAGATTTGGGTGGGTTATTTTGTTTCTGTGCAGGGTAAATACTGGCTGCTTTATTTTTACACTGCAATTTAGATTTCGGTTTGAACACACCTCACCCAAATCTAACTCTCTCTGCACGTGTTACATCTGTTCCCCCCTGCAGTGCACATGGTTTTGCCCATTAGTGTGCTTTTTTGGTTTACTAACTAACTTGAATAAGGCCTTTGGTCCTATATTTGAGCAGGCTTCATCTAGAAGAAGCACTGTATATATATTTCCTCTAGCCAGCTTCTGCCATGTCTCCATTTCTGTGGTGACCTGTCCTGTCAGTAAGAAATCGGAAACATCGGGGCATGTTTGCTATTGAAATAATGAAGACGATAACGAGAAAAGACTTGGTGTGGATTAATGTGTACAGCTAGGTGTTGGAGAGACAGGGACCCAGCAAGGTATGGGCAGCAGGAGTATAGAGGGAGGAAGTGGAGAAATGGTGTATAGGTTCAACTAATATTCATTAGAATGTAGTTTACCAATTGAAGTGGAACTCATTATATTGCTGAGGCATGAGGTACATTCTTCCTCATGCCTCACTGAAGATCTTAGTCAAGCGACAGGCTGCACATAGCTTGATTACACCATGTAAATAATGCAAGGAGCAGGAGACGCCAGTGTCTGTATATAATGTAAGTTCTGTAATGTTACTTACAGGAATTAGCCATGATTGCGGTACAGGTAGACGCACTGCTTCTGTGTGACCCTGAATATGAGCCATGTTATTGGAAGAGGACTATAGGATCTAAAGAGAATGAAAAATATTCACTCATCCGTCTATAGGGAGAGCCGGCCCGCAGAGGGATTGATCAATGTCAGATGTAACCACACAAAGCCTATTTCTGTACAGCTTGAATATGATACGTCATTATTACCCTATGTAGAAAGCACAATAGGCTTTGTTTCCTATTTGCTCTGCCCTGAGACAGACAAACCAGTCTCAATGAAAGAGTTTATGCTCTCTCTGTTTTATCACTCATAATGGCTGTTTTCATGATAAACAGGTGCGCCTTCGTGGATGACCTTAGCCCTGACACCTGGCTTGTCACTATAAGTCTCTTTACCATGGAGTAGGGAGGTTTATAAGGATGGCTATAGATTCAGCCTGAGGCCAGCACCAACTCGGAGTAGCAAAATAAGTGGTTCTCAACCATACAAACCACAGTAATCCCACGATCTAGTGCTGTTCACTCAGTGCATTTGCTATATAACCCTGTGTATTATTTAAGACATGTGCTTGTTTTACATTTGAAAATGTGGAACTTACAATAAGCACAGATGCAGTGGCAGGTGTCTTCGCAGTGCAAGCAGGAAGGAGTCCTGGGACATGCCTCCAGGAATCTTGCCTAACTTTCTCACCCTGGTCTAGTGTCCCACCTCAGGCCAAAAGAGGATACCTCCTCACACCCACTCTAAAGACCAGTACACACGGGGAGATGTGAGCCAGAGATGTGTGCTGAGCGAGGGAGGCGGCGAGGGGGCTGGGTGAAATGAGCGATGTGCTAGATTGTGTCTGCATGCTGGCCAATTTAGGACCGGCGATAGCGACGCACAGGGCCGCACATCACTATTGCTGTGGGGCATACACACGGAGAGATCCGTGCTTAACTTCTAAGCAATCTTAGAATTTAAGCACGGAACTCTCCGTGTGTACCCCCCTTACCACATCTCGCAGAGTTCCCCTGGCTTGCTCCCCCACAACCCTCCTTCTCTTAGCCTGGAACCTCCACTCCACTGACGCAATAAGGAAATAAGGAGGGGATCACCTACAGACTGTGGGGTATATTCAATTGAATTCGGATCCATTTCGACATTCATTTGTCGGAATGGATCCGACCTGGGCTATTCAATGCCATCTCAATTCAACTTTAAAAAAAAGTCGAATTGAGATGCGGGAGCTGAGTCGGGGGAGAGCCTCGGGCAGACGGGGGAGAGCAGCGGCTGTAGCGCTGTTTTTCCCAGTCTGCCCGCGGCTCTTCCCCGTCTCTGCTTCTCCCCGTCCCGCATCACAGCCGCCGCTCACGGCAGCGTCCACCCGGCTCCAGCAAGCGAGGTCTCGCTTGCTGGAGCCGGGTGGACGCTGCTGTGAGCTGCGGCTGTGACATCCTCTGACGCTGCTCTCCCCTGTCTGCCCGCGGCTCTCCCCGTCTCTGCTCCCGCACCTCACTTCGACTTTTTTTAAAGTCAAATTGAGATGGTCGAAAAGGGGGCCAAAACGCCCCATTTTCGACACAAGCACGTGGATCGGCAGCTATTCCGCTGATCCACGTGCTTTTCGACAAGTCGAATTCCTCAACTTGTCGAATAATTTGGGGTTAGATTGAATAGGTCGGAACCCCTTCCGACCTAAAAAAGTCGAAAACTAACGTCTTTTCGACAGACGGCAGCTTTTGACTTCAATTGAATATACCCCTGTATCAGATATTTGGGAATAAAATAAGCTGTTTTCTATGGGAAATCCATGTTTGTTTAGTGATGTTTCAGATTTGTAAAACAAATTATTAATGTTGGGAGGAGTGATTACGGCTTCAAACAATTAGGAATTATCCAAAGAAGCAGCACTGCCTTAAAACTGGACGGTATGAATATTTGAAAGGTTTCTAAGGCCGCTTGCAGAGGTCACTGACGTCCTGTATGTGTGCAGCATCGCATTTTATTACTGTCGCCATACCTTCTGCTTTGCTGAGTTCCAGGACCAAGTGCTCTCTAGCGCTGGCCTCCTCGTTGAGTCTTTCTTGAAGCTCTTCCTGGCATCTGAGCAGGTCAGTAGTCTCCTGCTTCCTCTTGATGGATTCCCGCACCAGCTCGGTCTGTGTCGCTTTGGCATGTTCAAGCTGCAGAGGGAATGAGACACATGATGAGAGAATGCAGAGAGCATCACTACTGAGAGTATGCATTTTCACCATCCTTATTTAAAATGCGACACAAGGGGCCTGCAGCACCTTACACAGTACATAAAGGGTGTGGAGCACGGGTGGTTAGCATAACTGCCTCACAGCACTGAGGTCATGGGTACAATTCCCACTAACTGTGTGGCGTTTGTACATTCTCCCTGTATTTGCGCGAGATTCCTCCGGGTGCTCCGGTTTCCTCCCAAAATTCAAAAATATATACTGGTAGGTTAAGTGGCTCCCTACAAAATTAATCCTAGCGTGAATGTGTACATGTGGTAGGGAATAAAGGGGCAGATGTATTAACCTGGAGAAGGCATAAGGAAGTGATAAACCAGTGATATGTGCAAGGTGATAAAGGCACCAGCCAATCACATCCTAACTGTTAATTTACATAATGGAGCTGATTGGCTGGCGTCTTTATCACCTTGCACATATCACTGGTTTATCACTTCCTTATGCTTTCTCCAGGTTAATACATCTGCCCCATAGATTGCAAGCTCCACTGGGGCAGGGCCTGATATGAATGGCCAACTTTTCTCTGTATAGTAACGCTAATAATAATAATAGTAATAATGAAAAACACAGTATAAACAAAACACTGCAGAACATGGACTACAAGGTTTATAAACATTGTTGCATCGGTTTGGTGCCGTTGTTAGCAGGGGGAAGGAGATAATGTTACAGGTTGGGTATCCCATATCCAAAATGCTTGGGATCAGAAGTATTTTGGATATCAGATTTTTCCGTATTTTGGAACAATTGCATACCACAAGGAGATATCATGGTGATGGGACCCAAGTCTAAGCACAGAATGCATTTGTGTTTCATATATACAGTACCTTATACACACAGCCTGAAGGTCAATTAATACAATTATCTTTAATAACTCTGTGTAAAGTGTATGTACAATGAGCCATCAGAAAACAAAGGTTTCACTATCTCAGTCTCACTCAAAAAATTCTGTATTTCAGAATATTTGGATATGGGATACTTAACCTGTATAAGTGAAGGAAGGAAAAGTACATGAGAGAAGAGGGCCCTGCTTGTGAGAGCTTACAGTCTAAAGGAGAGTGGCAGACAGATAGGGTGACACAGGGGGAAGAGACCGTATGCGAGAGATCATTAATATGCAAATAAAAAATAATCAAATCACTCTTTGGACACGATTGCACAGTGCACTGACATGATAACCTCCATTACACGATATCTGACCAGCACGCACCGTTCTCATCTGTATTTTTATTACAAGCGCTCACTTCAAAATTCATATACACCTAATATATATGTATACAGAAAATGAACCGATCCAAAAGGTCTGAGCAATGAGCATTTACCAAATTTAGAAACATAATAAAATAAAAAATTGGGCCATGTGAGGTAAATGGGAGGGAAACCTCCCTTAATCAAAGCAAGGTGTCAGCGTTCCAAACAGTAAAACAATAATTATCAAGTATAACAAGTTATTTCCTTAAATAGCCACGGCGGGGTATATTTACTAAAGTGCAGGTTTTTAGAAGTGGAGATGTTGCTCATAGCAACCAATCAGATTCTACTTATTTATCTAGCACCTTCCAGAAAATAATAGCAAGAATCTTATTGGTTGCTATGGGCAACATCTCCACTTCTATTTATCAAAAGCAGTGTCCATGCATGGGGAGCATTTTGAGGGGAAGAGATGAGAGGTGGCTAGACTGCACATGAAAATTCATACAACATGCTGAGACTTGTAGTTCTACACAGAAAGAAACATATTTCTTTTTTGCATGTGCACACCCTAGGGACCAAGCACTGCTGATAACAATAGTGAACTCTGCAATTTAACATACATCAAGAACTAAAGAACTAGGGGTGTGGTTCATAGGGTCGACCACTATTGGTTAACAGTAACTAAGTTGACACCCAAAATAGGTCGACACAAGCATTAGGTTGACGAGCAAGATCGACATGACAAAAGGTCGACATGAGGTTTTTTGTGGTTTTCTTCGTAGAGTGACCGGGAACCCCAATTAGTGCACCGTGTCCCCTCGCTTCGGGCAAGGTTACCGCTCCCATTGTAGTCCACATGATTCGTAAAGTATGAAAAAGTTAAAAAAACAACAACATTTTTTGAAAAAAATCGTGAAAAACTCATGTCGACCTTTTTGGCATGTCGACCTAGAACACGTTGACCTAGTGACCAGGTCGACCTAATGCATGTTGACCAATAGTGGTCGAATTACTGACTGTCGACCTAAGTGTGGTCGACCTAGAGACCGGATACCAAAAATTAGGTGCTTGGCATTTTGGTCCAAAAATATATAGGCCCACCCACCGTGTGCCTGTGACCTCATTATCAGGAGGGTTCCTAACACTTAGATACAAGTCCAAGGCGCGGGACCCCCCCCCCCCCCAAGTCAGAACAGGCCAAATGTCCCAATGCACCCCACTATTAAAGTGTTAGAAAGTGTTACTAAGAAGCATAAGCTATGGGTAAAAAGTGTTACATGAGTGAGAGGCAATGTTAGCAGTTGTTAAATAGACAGTAAAATAATAATGCGCTAACATTTTACAATGGGATGACCCAATTCAGCCAGGGCAACACCAACCCAGGTGCCCTGCTCATCCCTAAAACTGACAAATTGTATACATTTATTCAGGACTTACCATTATAGTGCCTTTCCCAAAATGCAGTCTGCAAATGTAAAGAACACATTCCTAATTAAAAACACCCAAGGCAGGTGGGAGGAGTGGTAATCAAGCTGAAGGAGTCTCCGCCTTTAAGTATTTGCATGTACACAATATAGAATATGGGGGGAGGGGCTAGACTGCACAACCTAATTCCAAACATAATGAAGCAATTCTCCCAGCTAGCAGAACAGCTGGAGCCCCAAATGTCTTCAGTTCTATAATCAGTGCACTCTACAGTCACCAGGATGTCCTTATTTCAGAAGCAGCAGTGTACCTGTATGTGGGAAACCTTACGTTGTAATAGGTGGGCAAGGGGGACTTCCCATGAAATATTTACTACGGGTTGGTGTGCCATTTAAGGCCTATGGTACATTTTTGTTTTAATCTACAATGCACAAAGTAATGAAACCATAACACCCATGTGAATGAAAACCTATACATATTTTTTTAGTGTTAATTATAATTACCAATAGGTTAAATTCAACAGTTATTAGATGCAGCAACAAAGGGCAATTATCTCTCGCTATCAGTGAATGGAGAGAGGACGTAGCAGTACGCGGGAAAACTCTTATGTCTGCCAGGGGAAGCGCGCAAAACATTTCTCCAACACCACCAGCTCAACAACCCACAGACTGTGTGTCTGGGCACATTCAATTGCGGCACAAAATTCTGAAAGTTGAAGATTTACATTTGGGATACTTTGATGAAATACTCTGAAATACTCTGAAATTTCTGCACGTGCTCATATCACATTTTCACAGGCAAATTCCTATCATACGAAAGCCAAGGATTCACTCACACAGAGAATGGTTCTGGCTGGGTATTATACATGTGAAGTAAAGCCACACTGATCCTTGGGCACATTTTTCTAAACTGAATCTGCTAGGGGGGCACAGAGGGGAGGAGCCAGCCCACACTAATGTTTTCTTAAAGTGCCAGGCTCCAATGGACCCAATGTATACCCCATGGTACTAATGTCACCCCAGTATCCACTAGGACGTTAGAGTAAAATAGGTGAATGAGGGATTGCCGGCACGATCTGCGTCATGAACTGGACAGAGCAATGCTGTCATCACACCCCTGTCAATCTGTATTATCTAAAGGGTGGGGATTTTGCGTGGGGTTGGGCGTGTTGACATGAGTATGTACCCTCACCCATTGTGGCAGGTAAGTGTCCTTTGGCTGGTGTACCCTTTATTCAGAAGTCTTCTACCTTTTGTATGTAAATATTGAAATAGTCATAATAATAAAGTGATAATTATTAGGAATAGAGAAACTTGTGTCCTTCTACATGAAGCGCCACACGTGTAATTCTTTACACTCAGCAGTCAACTCATATTCTGGTCTAGTAGCCAGTACCTACCTGATTTACCACGCATGATATAATAAGATTTTACTTACCGATAAATCTATTTCTCGTAGTCCGTAGTGGATGCTGGGGACTCCGTCAGGACCATGGGGAATAGCGGCTCCGCAGGAGACAGGGCACAAAAGTAAAAGCTTTAGGATCAGGTGGTGTGCACTGGCTCCTCCCCCTATGACCCTCCTCCAAGCCTCAGTTAGGATACTGTGCCCGGACGAGCGTACACAATAAGGAAGGATTTTGAATCCCGGGTAAGACTCCTACCAGCCACACCAATCACACTGTACAACCTGTGATCTGAACCCAGTTAACAGCATGATAACAGCGGAGCCTCTGAAAAGATGGCTCACAACAATAATAACCCGATTTTTGTAACAATAACTATGTACAAGTATTGCAGACAATCCGCACTTGGGATGGGCGCCCAGCATCCACTACGGACTACGAGAAATAGATTTATCGGTAAGTAAAATCTTATTTTCTCTGACGTCCTAGTGGATGCTGGGGACTCCGTCAGGACCATGGGGATTATACCAAAGCTCCCAAACGGGCGGGAGAGTGCGGATGACTCTGCAGCACCGAATGAGAGAACTCCAGGTCCTCTTTAGCCAGGGTATCAAATTTGTAGAATTTTACAAACGTGTTCTCCCCCGACCACGTAGCTGCTCGGCATAGTTGTAATGCCGAGACCCCTCGGGCAGCCGCCCAGGATGAGCCCACCTTCCTTGTGGAATGGGCCTTGACAGATTTAGGCTGTGGCAGGCCTGCCACAGAATGTGCAAGTTGAAATGTGCTACAAATCCAACGAGCAATCGTCTGCTTAGAAGCAAGAGCACCCAGTTTGTTGGGTGCATACAGGATAACAGCGAGTCAGTTTTCCTGACTCCAGCCGTCCTGGAAACCTATATTTTCAGGGCCCTGACAACATCTAGCAACTTGGAGTCCTCCAAGTCCCTAGTAGCCGCAGGTACCACAATAAGCTGGTTCAGGTGAAACGCTGACACCACCTTAGGAAGAAACTGGGGACGAGTCCGCAGTTCTGCCCTGTCCGAATGGACAATCAGATATGGCTTTTGTGAGACAAAGCCGCCAATTCTGACACTCGCCTGGCCGAGGCCAGGGCCAACAGTATGGTCACTTTCCATGTGAGATATTTCAAATCCACAGATTTGAGCGGTTTAAAATGTGATTTGAGGAATCCCAGAACTACGTTGAGATCCCACAGTGCCACTGGAGGCACAAAAAGGGGGTTGTATATGCAATACTCCCTTGACAAACTTCTGGACTTCAGGAACTGAAGCCAATTCTTTCTGGAAGAAAATTTACAGGGCCGAAATTTGAACCTTAATGGACCCCAATTTGAGGCCCATAGACACTCCTGTTTGCAGGAAATGCAGGAATCGACCGAGTTGAAATTTCTTCGTGGGGCCTTCCTGGCCTCACACCACGCAACATATTTTCGCCACATGTGGTGATAATGTTTTGCGGTCACCTCCTTCCTGGCTTTGACCAGGGTAGGAATGACCTCTTCCGGAATGCCTTTTTCCCTTAGGATCTGGCGTTCCACCGCCATGCCGTCAAACGCAGCCGCGGTAAGTCTTGGAACAGACCTGGTACTTGCTGAAGCAAGTCCCTTCTTAGCGGCAGAGGCCATGAGTCCTCTGTGAGCATTTCTTGAAGTTCCGGGTGCCACGTCCTTCTTGGCCAATCCGGAGCCACGAGTATAGTTCTTACTCCTCTACGTCTTATAATTCTCAGTACCTTGGTTATGAGAAGCAGAGGAGGGAACACATACACCGACTGGTACACCCACAGTGTTACCAGAACGTCCACAGATATTGCTTGAGGGTCTCTTGACCTGGCGCAATACCTGTCCAGTTTTTTGTACAGGCGGGACGCCATCATGTCCACCTTTGGTCTTTCCCAACGGTTCACAATCATGTGGAATACTTCCCGATGAAGTCCCCACTCTCCCGGGTGGAGGTCGTTGCCGCTGAGGAAGTCTGCTTCCCAGTTGTCCACTCCCGGAATGAACACTGCTGACAGTGCTATCACATGATTTTTCGCCCAGCGAAGAATCCTTGCAGTTTCTGCCATTGCCCTCCTGCTTCTTGTGCCGCCCTGTCTGTTTACGTGGGCGACTGTCGTGATGTTGTCCCACTGGATCAATACCGGCTGACCTTGAAGCAGAGGTCTTGCTAAGCTTAGAACATTGTAAATTGCCCTTAGCTCCAGTATATTTATGTGGAGAGAAGTCTCCAGACTTGATCACACTCCCTGGAAATTTTTTCCTTGTGTGACTGCTCCCCAGCCTCTCAGGCTGGCATCCGTGGTCACCAGGACCCAGTCCTGAATGCCGAGTCTGCGGCCCTTTAGTAGATGAGCACTCTGCAGCCACCGCAGAAGAAACACCCTTGTCCTTGGAGACAGGGTTATCCGCTGATGCATCTGAAGATGCGATCCGGACCATTTTTCCAGCAGATCCCACTGAAAAGTTCTTGCGTGAAATCTACCGAATGGAATCGCTTCGTAAGAAGCCACCATTTTTCCCAGGACCCTTGTGCAATGATGCACTGACACTTTTCCTGGTTTTAGGAGGTTCCTGACTAGCTCGGATAACTCCCTGGCTTTCTTCTCCGGGAGAAACACCTTTTTCTGGACTGTGTCCAGAATCATCCCTAGGAACAGCAGACGTGTCGTCGGAAACAGCTGCGGTTTTGGAATATTTAGAATCCACCCATGCTGTCGTAGAACTACTTGAGATAGTGCTACTCCGACCTCCAACTGTTCTCTGGACCTTGCCCCTATCAGGAGATCGTCCATTTTCTTTGAAGAAGAATCATCATTTCGGCCATTACCTTGGTAAGGACCCGGGGTGCCGTGGACAATCCAACCGGCAGCGTCTGAAACTGATAGTGACAGTTCTGTACCACGAACCTGAGGTACCCTTGGTGAGAAGGGCAAATTGGGACATGGAGGTAAGCATCCCTGATGTCCCGGGACACCATATAGTCCCCTTCTTCCTGGTTCGCTATCACTGCTCTGAGTGACTCCATCTTGATTTGAACCTATGTATGTAAGTGTTCAACTATTTCAGATTTAGAATAGGTCTCACCGAGCCATCTGGCTTCAGTACCACAATATAGTGTGGAATAATACCCCTTTCCTTGTTGTAGGAGGGGTACTTTGATTATCACCTGCTGGGAATACAGCTTGTGAATTGTTTCCACTACTGCCTCCCTGTCGGAGGGAGACGTTGGTAAAGCAGACTTCAGGAACCTGCGAGGGGGAGACGTCTCGAATTTCCAATCTGTACCCCTGGGATACTACTTGTAGGATCCAGGGGTCCACTTGCGAGTGAGCCCACTGTGTGCTGAAACTCTTGAGACGACCCCCCCCACCGCACCCTAGTCCGCTTGTACGGCCCCAGCGTCATGCTGAGGACTTGGCAGAAGCGGTGGAGGGCTTCTGTTTCTGGGAATGGGCTGCCTGCTGCAGTCTTCTTCCCTTTCCTCTATCCCATGGCAGATATGACTGGCCTTTTGCCCGCTTGCCCTTATGGGGACGAAAGGACTGAGGCTGAAAAGACGTTGTCTTTTTCTCCTTTATACGGCAATACTTCCATGTGCCGTTTGGAATCTGCATCCCCTGACCACTGTCGTGTCCATAAACTACTTCTGGCAGATATGGACATCGCACTTACTCTTGATGCCAGAGTGCAAATATCCCTCTGTGCATCTCGCATATATAGAAATGCATCCTTTAAATGCTCTATAGTCAATAAAATACTGTCCCTGTCAAGGGTATCAATATTTTCAGTCAGGGAATCCGACCAAGCCACCCCAGCGCTGCACATCCAGGCTGAGGCGATCGCTGGTCGCAGTATAACACCAGTATGTGTGTATATACTTTTTAGGATATTTTCCAGCCTCCTATCAGCTGGCTCCTTGAGGGCGGCCCTATCTTGAGACGGTACCGCCACTTGTTTTGATAAGCGTGTGAGCGCCTTATCCACCCTAAGGGGTGTTTCCCAACGCGCCCTAACTTCTGGCGGGAAAGGGTATACCGCCAATAATTTTCTATCGGGGGAAACCCACGCATCATCACACACTTCATTTAATTTATCTGATTCAGGAAAAACTACAGGTAGTTTTTTCACACTCCACATAATACCCTTTTTTGTGGTACTTGTAGTATCAGAAATATGTAACACCTCCTTCATTGCCCTTAACAAGTAACGTGTGGCCCTAAAGGAAAATACGTTTGTTTCTTCACCGTCGACACTGGAATCAGTGTCCGTGTCTGTGTCGACCGACTGAGGTAAAAGGACGTTTTAACGCCCCTGACGGTGTTTGAGACGCCTGGACAGGTACTAATTGGTTTGCCGGCCATCTCATGTCGTCAACCGACCTTGCAGCGTGTTGACATTATCACGTAATTCCTTAAATAAGCCATCCATTCCGGTGTCGACTCCCTAGAGAGTGACATCACCATTACAGGCAATTGCTCCGCCTCCTCACCAACATCGTCCTCATACATGTCGACACACACGTACCGACACACAGCACACACACAGGGAATGCTCTGATAGAGGACAGGACCCCACTAGCCCTTTGGGGAGACAGAGGGAGAGTTTGCCAGCACACACCAAAAACGCTATAATTATACAGGGACAACCTTTATATAAGTGTTTTTCCCTTATAGCATTTTAATATATATAGTCATATCGCCAAATAAGTGCCCCCCCTCTCTGTTTTAACCCTGTTTCTGTAGTGCAGTGCAGGGGAGAGCCTGGGAGCCTTCCCACCAGCATTTCTGTGAGGGAAAATGGCGCTGTGTGCTGAGGAGAATAGGCCCCGCCCCCTTTTCGGCGGGCTTCTTCTCCCGTTTTTCTGAGACCTGGCAGGGGTTAAATACATCCATATAGCCCCCAGGGGCTATATGTGATGTATTTTTAGCCAGAATAAGGTACTATCATTGCTGCCCAGGGCGCCCCCCCCAGCGCCCTGCACCCTCAGTGACCGCTGCTATGAAGTGTGCTGACAACAATGGCGCACAGCTGCAGTGCTGTGCGCTACCTTATGAAGACTGAAAAGTCTTCTGCCGCCGGTTTCTGGACCTCTTCACTTTTCGGCATCTGCAAGGGGGTCGGCGGCGCGGCTCCGGGACGAACCCCAGGGTGAGACCTGTGTTCCGACTCCCTCTGGAGCTAATGGTGTCCAGTAGCCTAAGAAGCCAATCCATCCTGCACGCAGGTGAGTTCACTTCTCTCCCCTAAGTCCCTCGATGCAGTGAGCCTGTTGCCAGCAGGACTCACTGAAAATAAAAAACCTAACAAAACTTTTACTCTAAGCAGCTCTTTAGGAGAGCCACCTAGATTGCACCCTTCTCGGCCGGGCACAAAAATCTAACTGAGGCTTGGAGGAGGGTCATAGGGGGAGGAGCCAGTGCACACCACCTGATCCTAAAGCTTTTACTTTTGTGCCCTGTCTCCTGCGGAGCCGCTATTCCCCATGGTCCTGACGGAGTCCCCAGCATCCACTAGGACGTCAGAGAAAACACCTTATACGGGTTGGGTATGCGTGACCGGCGGTCACCATACCGACGGCGGGATCTCGGCCGGGTGGGCGAGCGCAAGAAGCCACAGGTTCTATTCCTACTCTATGGGTGTCGTGGAGACCCACGAGTGGGAAAAGTCTCTGGTAGACGGCACGCCGACTGTCGGGATTGTAAATTGTCGGTATGTAGGGGGAAGTATTGTGACCGGCACATAGCTACTGTACATCCCCCCTATACTAGAAGGCAAATCTATGAAATGCTGGCCGTACATTAGTCTCATGACTTCCCCTGAACTCCCCAGGGAGCTCCTGGACACACGATCTGGTTTTTTTTGGAACACGATGTGCATACGATCTACGACCCATTGGCCACCCCCCATACGATGGATCATCTCATGATACATCATATGCTTCACAAACAGCATTACACTCAAATGACACTGACAGAAGGATCCATGGAACGGTGCATTGTATGTACATAAAACGTGGTACGATGTGCATACGATTACGACAGTTAATACGGGCTGCACGTATGATCAGAGGATGAGACGGTCGACCCGCGGGATTCTACCCAAAACATGTACGATGTGCACACGATGCAGCGTATGAGGCGTCAAAATCGTGTATTTATACATGATATTGTCTTAGTGTATGGCCAGCTTAAGAAAAGTGCCTCTGTAACCTATTCTATAAACGGGTGTAGTATGTGTTGCCGGCGCTCAGGCTCCCAGCGACCAGCATACCGGCGCCGGGAGCCCGAACGCCGGCATACCGACAGACTGACAAGCGCAAATGAGCCCTTTGCGGGTTCGCTGCCCTCGCCACGCTGCGGGCACGGTGGTGCGCTACGTGCGCCACGCTATTTATTCTCCCTCCAGGGGGGTCGTGGACCCCCAAGAGGGAGAAAAAGTGTTGGTATGCCGGCTGTCGGGACTCCGGCGCCGGTATACTGTGCGGCGGGATCCCGACAGCTGGCAAACTGAAGACCACCCCTATAAACAAGCATGATGTAACGCACATACCATAGGGGTTATTCCCCGTGATGACTAGTAGTTAATCTGTGATGGCAAGTGAATAACACTAAACGTAAGGTCATTGCAATACAGGTAAAAGTCCGAAAATTAGTATATCGTGCAAAAGTTAATTTATTTCAGTAATTCACGCCTGTGGCACTGCTTTAATAGCGGCCTTCAGATCTTCTGCATTGTCTGGTCTCCTATCTTTCTCTTGGCAATGCCCCATAGATTCTCTATGGGGTTCAGGTAAGGCGAGTTTGGTGGCCAATCCAGCACAGTAATCCCACGGTCACTGAACCAGGTTTTGGTACTTTTGGCAGTGTGGGCAGTTGCCAAGTCCTGCTGGAAAATGAAGTCAGCATCTGCATAAAGCTGGTCTGCTGAAGGAAGCATGAAGTGCTCTAAAATGTCCTGGTAGATGGCTGCGTTGACTCTGGACTTAATAAAGCACAGTGGACCAACACCAGCAGATGACATGGCTCCCCAAATCAATACAGACTGTGGAAACTTCACACTGGACTTCAAGAATCTTGGACTGTGTGCCTCTCCATTCTTCCTCCATACATATGGCACCTTGGTTTCCAAATGAGATGCAAAGTTTGCTCCCATCAGAAAAGATGACTTTGGAACACTGAGCAACAGACCAGCTCTTTTTTTTCTTTAGCCCAGGTAAGACGCTTCTGACGTTTGTTTTTCAGGAGCGGCTTGACAAGAGGAATACAACATTTGAAGCCCATGTCCAGGATCCGTCTGTGTGTGGTGGCTTTTGATGCACTAACTCCAGCCTTGGTCCACTCCTTGTGAAGCTCCCCCACACTTACCTGAGCTGAACCCCATAAAGAATCAATGGGGCATTGCCAAGAGAAAGATGAGAGACATGAGACCGAACAATGCAGGAGAGCTGAAGGCCGCTATTGAAGCATCCTGGTCTTCCATAACACCTCAGCAGTGCCACAGGCTGATAAAGTCCATGCCACATCGCATTGAGGCAGTAATTAATGCAAAAAGGGCCCAAACCAAGCACTGAGTACATATGCATGATTATACACTGCTCAAAAAAATAAAGGGAACACTAAAATAACACATCTTAGATCTGAATGAATGAAATATTCTTATTAAATACTTTGTTCTTTACATAGTTGAATGTGCTGACAACAAAATCACACAAAAATTATCAATGGAAATCAAATTTATTAACCCATGGAGGTCTGGATTTGGAGTCACACTCAAAATTAAAGTGGAAAAACACACCACAGGCTGATCCAACTTTGATGTAATGTCCTTAAAACAAGTCAAAATGATTAATGGGTTAATAAATTTGATTTCCATTGATAATTTTTGTGTGATTTTGTTGTCAGCACATTCAACTATGTAAAGAACAAAGTAGTTAATAAGAATATTTCATTCATTCAGATCTAGGATGTTATTTTAGTGTTCCCTTTATTTTTTTGAGCAGTGTACTTTTCAGAGGGCCAACATTTCTGTAATTAAAATACTTTTTTTTTTTTTATTGATTTTAGAATAAAATACTTTTTTTTTTAATTGATTTTATGTAATACAGGTATTTAAATTTTCTGAGATTTTAGATTTGGAGTTTTCTTAAACTGTAAGCCACAAACATCAAAATTACAGCAAATAAAGGCTTGAAATATCTCAGTTTGCATGTAATGAGTCTATATAATACATCAGTTTCACCGTTTAAGTTGAATTACTGAAATAAATGAACTTTTGCACAATATTCTAATTTTCTGAGTTTTACCTGCACCTGACCCAAAGCTAGAGCCTAAACCATGATGTTCTGTTTCATTCACACACTGGGCCCGATTCTGATTTGCAAGCAAAGCAAAAAAGCAAGCAACTGGGCAAAACCATGCTGTACTGCAAGTGGGGCAGATGTAACATGTGCAG
Organism: Pseudophryne corroboree; assembly: GCF_028390025.1. Taxonomy (NCBI): domain Eukaryota; kingdom Metazoa; phylum Chordata; class Amphibia; order Anura; family Myobatrachidae; genus Pseudophryne; species Pseudophryne corroboree. The sequence continues at coordinate 82,155,683 of NC_086448.1, forward strand.
AGAGAGTTAGATTTGGGTGGGGTGTGTTCAAACTGAAATCTAATTTGCAGTGTAAAAATAAAGCTCTCTAACATTTGTGGGCTACATGCAAAAGCAGACATTATTTACCCTGCACAGAAAAAATATAAACTGTATTTGCTCGCCTTGCATGGCAACATGGTTTATTCACGACACAAAGTTACTTGCTTTTTTTTGCTTTACTTACAAATCTGAATCAGGTTCAATATACCGAGCAGTTTTATTGCTATGTCCAGTTACCGAATCATCAGTCAATTAAAGAATTCAGAAGCTCTTCACAGACAAGGACTGTGAGAAATGTGTCTTTTGTCAATAGCAAACAGACTCTATTTGTAGCGCTGAGCACAATGAGCTTATTTGGAATGTCCACTGAGCAATCATTAATTATTTACACCAGAGTCTAAATTACTACGATACGGTGCTTGCTTTGGGCAGCCAGGTAATGTAATAGCCAGCCCAGCGGATTGCATTACTTCTAGTAACAAATATTTTCCACAGCAAACAGACCCAATAATGAGGTGGGTACAGTATGTGGAGCCTCATACAGAACACAGGGAGATGTCAAGTTGTAAGACTTTATTTTTGGCCAGCTATCACCAGATTCTTTTTACAGTGCATGCAAATTCACGAATACCCCTTTCACATCTCCAACGCCGGATCCCACCCGGGAATTGGAAACGGGTCCGCCTCGGGTGGGATCCGGCATTGGAGACTCTCCTACCTCTTTCTGCTGGCTTCCAGACCCGGCAATATGCCGGGTCGGTTACCATAGCGGCGGGGAACGGAGGCGGCGATGGGAGATGAGCTCATCTCTGTGCCGCCTCTCTCTATCTAGTAAACGGGTCCCGGATCGACTTGACTCGAGAATCCGTTTACGCAGCAACTGATCCGGTATTCAACCTGGGAATAACACTGCTTTATTCCCAGGTTGAATTACCGGGTCAGGCGACCCGGGAATTCCACCCTGGCGCCTTCACACCGCACACTGACCCGTGTCGACCCGGCAGTTAGTGCTGGCTCGCGCCAAGGGTAAGGGTAAAAGACATGAAGACAGGAATACCAGGGGCATTTTCAGCTAAGGTCCTATAGAAATAACATGTATGCTGATATGATTTCAGGTATTCTTAAACCTAAATGTGATCTGGTGGTGGTAAGTTGTGCAGGACAGCAGACCCAGAAAAGGAAACATAACTATACATCAGTACGGATAATGAACTGATCTTTCCAGATTTATCATATGTTGTACCCCCCTTCCTTATCTGGTAAATGTGCTTGGGACATTCATTTGGGTTCCAGATGTCCGTCAGTGGCTAGAACACTGGATGGACTTATGAGAAAAGTATTTTTATCTGAGGTGCAGGTGTATACTCTCCCCCCCCCCCAAAAAAAAAAAAAAAAGTTTGTATTAAAGCACTGCATGTTTTACAATAAAAACATTTCAAATAAAATATAAACTGTGTACAGTCCCATTATTGCATATAAACAAATTACAGTGTGTACAGAGATAAAGATATTATACATAAAACAATATTGTGTTTTGAAAATTGTATTCCGTACAGAGACTGAATATTAACATTTAGAAAGATTCAATACATATCAGTATCGGGAAAGTCACTATAGCATAAAAGAGAACTCTCTCCTGGTAACAGAGTGAATAAATATGTAAAGTATTGTACATTGCTCAGACCATGGGGGGTCATTCTGACCCGTTCGCTCGCTGCTGTTTATCGCAGCCGAGCGAACGGGTCTCTACTGCGCACGCCAGACGGCTGAAGGGCGTGCCAGGGCTGCGATCGCCTGATTGGCAGGCAGAGGCGGTCGCTGGGCGGGAGGGGGCGAAACGGCTGCGTTTGGCTGCCGTTTCGTAGGCGTGGCCGCTGCGAGCCGGGGAGCGAGGGGGGGGGGGGGGGGGAACTGACATGCGGGGCAGACTAGCCCTGTGCTGGGCGTCCCCCTGCATGTCAGTGTAAACGATCGTAGCTGTGCTAAATTTAGCACAGCTACGATCAACTCGGAATGATCCCCCATATCTCCATGCAGAAAAGAAAATAAGATTTTACTCACCGGTAAATCTATTTCTCGTAGTCCGTAGTGGACGCTGGGAACTCCGAAAGGACCATGGGGAATAGCGGGCTCCGAAGGAGGCTGGGCACTCTAGAAAGATTTATGACCACCTGGTGTGCACTGGCTCCTCCCACTATGACCCTCCTCCAAGCCTCAGTTAGGACACTGTGCCCGGACGAGCTGACATAATAAGGAAGGATTTTGAATCCCGGGTAAGACTCATACCAGCCACACCAATCACACCGTACAACTCGTGATACTATATCCAGTTTGACAGTATGAAAACAACTGAGCCTCTCAACAGATGGCTCAACAATAACCCTTTAGTTAGCAATAACTATTTACAAGTATTGCAGACAATCCGCACTTGGGATGGGCGCCCAGCATCCACTACAGACTACGAGAAATAGATTTACCGGTGAGTAAAATCTTATTTTCTCTGACGTCCTAGTGGATGCTGGGAACTCCGAAAGGACCATGGGGATTATACCAAAGCTCCCAAACGGGCGGGAGAGTGCGGATGACTCTGCAGCACCGAATGAGAGAACTCAAGGTCCTCCTCAGCCAGGGTATCAAATTTGTAGAATTTTGCAAACGTGTTTGCCCCTGACCAAGTAACAGCTCGGCAAAGTTGTAAAGCCGAGACCCCTCGGGCAGCCGCCCAAGATGAGCCCACCTTCCCTGTGGAATGGGCTTTCACTGATTTAGGATGCGGCAGTCCAGCCGCAGAATGCGCCTGCTGAATCGTGTCACAGATCCAGCGAGCGATAGTCTGCTTAGAAGCAGGAGCACCCAGCCTGTTGGGTGCATACAGGATAAATAGCGAGTCAATTTTCTTGACTCTAGCCGTCCTGGAAACATAATTTTTCAAGGCCCTGACTACGTCCAGTAACTTGGAATCCTCCAAGTCCCTAGTAGCCGCAGGCACCACAATAGGTTGGTTCAAGTGAAAAACTGATACCACCTTAGGAGAAACTGGGGACGAGTCCTCAATTCTGCCCTATCCATATGGAAAATCAGATAAGGACTTTTATATGACAAAGCCGCCAATTCTGATACACGCCTGGCCGAAACCAAGGCCAATAACATGACCACTTTCCACGTGAGATATTTTAGATCCACGGTTTTTAGTGGTTCAACCAATGTGATTTTAAGAAACTCAACACCACGTTGAGATCCCAAGGTGCCACTGGAGGCACAACCGGGGGCTGAATATGCAGCACTCCTTTTACAATGTCTGAACTTCAGGTACTGAAGCTAATTCTTTCTGGAAGAAAATCGACAGAGCCGAGATCTGTATCTTAATGGAGCCTAATCTTTGGCCCATAGACACTCCTGCTTGTAGGAAATGCAGAAATCGACCTAGTTGAAATTCCTCTGTTGGGGCCTTTTGTGGCCTCACACCAAGCAACATATTTCCGCCAGATGCAGTGATAATGTTTTGCAGTTACATCTTTCCTGGCTTGAATCAGCGTAGGAATGACTTCCTCCGGAATGCCCTTTTCCTTTAGGATCCGGCGTTCAACCGCCATGCCATCAAAACGTAGCCGCGGTAAGTCTTGGAACAGACAGGGCCCCTGCTACAGCAGGTCCTGTCTGAGCGGCAGAGGCCATGGGTCCTCTGATATAATTTCTTGAAGTTCTGGGTACCAGGCTCTTCTTGGCCAATCCGGAACCACGAGTATCGTTCTTACTCCTCGCCTTCTTATTATTCTCAGTACCTTTGGTATGAGAGGCAGAGGGGGGAACACATAAACCGACTGGTACACCCACGGTGTTACCAGAGCGTCCACAGCTATCGCCTGAAGGTCCCTTGACCTGGCGCAATATCTTTTATAGCTTTTTGTTGAGGCGGGACGCCTTCATGTCCACCTGTGGCCTTTCCCAATGGTGTACAATCCTTTGGAAGACTTCTGGATGAAGTCCCCACTCTCTCGGGTGGAAGTCGTGTCTGCTGAGAAGATCTGCTTCCCAGTTGTCCACTCCGGGAATGCACACTGCTGACAGTGCTAACACATGATTTTCCGCCCATCGGAGAATCCTTGTGGCTTCTGCCATCGCCATCCTGCTTCTTGTGCCGCCCTGTTGGTTTACATGGGCGACTGCCGTGATGTTGTCTGATTGGATCAGGACCGGCCGGTTTTGAAGCAGAGGCCTTGGCTGACTCAGGGCATTGTAAATGGCCCTCAGTTCCAGAATATTTATGTAGGGAAGTCACCTGACTTGAGCAAAGTCCCTGGAAGCTTCTTCCCTGTGTGACTGCCCCCCAGCCTCAAAGGCTGGCATCCATGGTCACTAGGACCTAGTCCTGTATGTCGAACCTGCGGCCCTCTTGAAGATGGGCACTCTGCAGCCACTACAGTAGAGATACCCTGGTCCTTGGAGACAGGGTTATCAGCCGATGCATCTGAAGATGTGATCCGTACCACTTGTCTAACAGGTCCCCCTGAAAAGTTCTTGCATGGAACCTGCCGAATGGGATTGCTTCGTAGGAAGCTATCATATTTCCCAGGACTCGCGTGCAATGATGCACCGATAACTGTTTTGGCTTCAGGAGGTCTCTGACTAGAGATGACAGCTCCTTGGCTTTCTCCTGAGGGAGAAACACTTATTTCTGGTCTGTGTCCAGAACCATCCCCAGGAACAGTAGACGTGTCGTAGGAAACAGCTGTGTCTTTGGACTGTTTAGAATCCAACCGTGCTGTTGTAGCACTTTCCAAAATAGTGCTACCCCGACTAGCAACTGCTCCTTGGACCTCGCCCTTATAAGGAGATTGTCCAAGTACGGGATCATTAAAAACTCCCCTTTTTCGAAGGAGTATCATCATTCCGGCCATTACCTTGGTAACACCCTCGGTGCCATGTACAGTCCAAACGGCAGAGTCTGGACTCGGTAATGGTAATCCTGTACCACAAATCTGAGGTACTCCTGGCGAGGATAGTAAATGGGGACATGCAGGTAAGCATCCTTGATGTCCCGGGATACCATGTAATCCCCCTCGTCCAGGCTTGCAATAACCGCCCTGAGCGATTCCATCTTGAACTTGAATTTTTTTATGTATGTGTTCCAGGATTTTAAATATAAAAAAGGGTCACACCGAACCATGCGGTTTCGGTACCCCAAACCGTGTGGAATAGTAACCCCGTCCTTGTTTAAGTAGGGGCACCTTAAGTATTACCTGATGGGAATACAGCTTATTAATTGCCTCTAGCACAGCCTCCCTGCCTGAGGGAGTTGTCGGCAAGGCATATTTGAGGAAACGGCGGGGGGAAGACATCTCGAATTCCAGCTTGTACCCCTGAAATACTACTTGAATGAAACAGGGATCCACCTGTGAGCGAGCCCACTGATCGCTGAAATTTTTGAGACGGCCCCCCACCGTACCTGGCTACACCTGTGGAGCCCCCGCGTCATGCTGTGGACTCAGAGGAAGCGAGAGAAGAATTATGATTCTGGGAACAGGCTGACTGGTGCAGCTTTTTCCCTCTTCCCTTGTCTCTGTACAGAAAGGAAGCGCCTTTGACCCGCTTGCTTTTCTGAAGCCGAAAGGACTGTACCTGATAATACAGTGCTTTCTTAGTCTGTGAGGAAAACTGAGGTAAAAATATTTCTTCCCAGCTGTTGCTGCGGATACGAGGTCCCAGAGACCATCCCCAAATAATTCCTCACCCTTATAAGGCAGAATCTCTATGCGCCTTTTAAAGTCAGCATCACCTGTCCAGTGACAGGTCTCTAATACCCTCCTGACAGAATGGACATTACATTCATTTTGGATGCCAGCCGGCAAAATATCCCTCTGTGCATCCCTCATATATAAGACGATGTCTTTAATATGTTCTCATGTTAGCAAACTAGTATGTTTGACAGGGTCACCGACCACGCTGCAGCAGCACGCTCTGCAGGTTTCAGTCTAGTACCTGAGTGTGTAAATACAGACTTCAGGATAGCCTCCTGCTTTTTATCAACAGGTACCTTCAAAGTGGCCGTTCCTAAAACGGCAGTGCCACCTATTTTGACAACCGTGTGAGCGCCTTATCCACCCTAGGGGATATCTCCCAGCGTAACTTATCCTCTGGCGGGAAAAGGTACGCCATCAGTAACTTTTTAGAAATTACCAGTTTCTTATCAGGGGGAACCCACGCTTTTCACACACTTCATTCATTCAGCTGATGGGGGAACAAAACACTGCCTGCTTTTTCTCCCCAAACATAAAAACCCATTTTTAGAGGTTAATGTCAGAAATGTGTAACACATTTTTTATTGCCGGGATCAAGTCACGGATGTTCCTAGTGGATTGTGTATATGTCTCAACCTTGTCGACACTGGAGTCAGACTCCGTGTCGACATCTGTGTCTGCCATCTGAATGAGCGGGCGTTTTTGAGCCCCTGATGGCCTTTGAGACGCCTGGGCAGGCGCGGCTGAGAAGCCGGCTGTCCCACAGCTGTTACGTCATCCACCCTTTTATGTAAGGAGTTGACACTGTCGGTTAATACCTTTCACCTAACCATCCACTCTGGTGTCGTCCCCACAGGGGGCGACATCACATTTATCGGCATCTGCTCCGTCACTATATAAGCCTCCTCCTCAAACATGTCGACACAGCCGTACCGACACACCGCACACACACAGGGAATGCTCTGACTGAGGACAGGACCCCACAAAGCCCTTTGGGGAGAGAGAGAGAGTATGCCAGCACACATCAGAGCGCTATATAATGTGGGGATTAACACTATAACTGAGTGAATTTTCCCCCATAGCTGCTTGTATATACAATATTGTGCCTAAATTTAGTGCCCCCCCTCTCTTTTTAACCCTTTGAGCCTGAAAACTACAGGGGAGAGCCTGGGGAGCTTTCTTCCAGCTGCACTGTGAAGAGAAAATGGCGCCAGTGTGTCTGAGGGAGATAGCTCCGCCCCTTTTCCGCGGCCTATTCTCCCGCTTTTTTCTGGATTCTGGCAGGGGTATTTACCACATATATAGCCCCTGGAGCTATATATTGTGGTATTTTTGCCAGCCAAGGTGTTTTTATTGCTGCTCAGGGCAGCCCCCCCAAGCGCCCTGCACCCTCAGTGACCGGAGTGTGAAGTGTGTATGAGGAGCAATGGCGCACAGCTGCAGTGCTGTGCGCTACCTTGGTGAAGACTGATGTCTTCTGCCGCCGATTTTCCGGACCTCTTCTTGCTTCTGGCTCTGTAAGGGCGACGGCGGCGCGGCTCCGGGACCGAACACCAAGGACTGGGCCTGCGGTCGATCCCTCTGGAGCTAATGGTGTCCAGTAGCCTAAGAAGCCCAATCCGGCTGCAAGCAGGCGAGTTCGCTTCTTCTCCCCTTAGTCCCTCGCTGCAGTGAGCCTGTTGCCAGCAGGTCTCACTGAAAATAAAAAACCTAATTCTATACTTTCTTTCTAGAGGCTCAGGAGAGCCCCTAGTGTGCATCCAACCTCGGCCGGGCACAAGATCTAACTGAGGCTTGGAGGAGGGTCATAGTGGGAGGAGCCAGTGCACACCAGGTGGTCATAAATCTTTCTAGAGTGCCCAGCCTCCTTCGGAGCCCGCTATTCCCCATGGTCCTTTCGGAGTTCCCAGCATCCACTAGGACGTCAGAGAAAAAGTAATAAATTAAATTACAACCTTATCTGTATCTCAACCCACACTCTCCCAACCCCAGAAACACCCTATGCTAAGAACAATCATATAAAATTCATCAGTCACCTAAGATGTACTATGTGTAGTTGGGATCAATCTCCACAGGTGAATCATTACCTATCAAACGTAATAAATACCAGGATGTATCTAATAAATACCAGGATGTATCTAATAAATACCAGGATGTATCTTTTAAACTGTGATTGAATTGTCTCTTCATCTCCGCAGACAGCGTAGCAATATAGCTTTCCCACATTGTGAAAATATTTCCTACTTTAGATTCTAGGCTAACTTCGACCCAATCCATTCTAAAGAGGTAGAAACGTTTACATTTAAACATGGAAAATGTAGAGGGGGAGTGGATATCCATTCCTGCAAAATGGTCTTGCGGGCCGCCGCACTAATCGCCAAAAGGAGGCGTTTGCCTCCTTTGCTAACTCTCATTGAGGATGGGACCATGCCAAATATCGCCCACTCTGCAGTGAAGGGAACATAGTTAAGTAGTGAGGTTTCAGCATACTGTTTTACTTGCAGCCAAAATCTTCTTACCAAAGGGCATGACCGAAAACAATGATAAAGGTCAGCGTTAGCTTCCCCACATCTGTAGCAGGCAGAAGTAGTAGAGCGTCCCATAAGGAAACTCCTATGAGGGGCTAGGTAAACCCTATGGAAAATATTCAAACACATTTCCGTATATACAGAAGAAGGTAAAGTTTTGCATGACGTTATGAGAGCAGCAAGATCTTTCATTTCATAGTCAGGGAACCACTGTGCCATACCTTTAGTTAAAACCGAATGATCCAAGGTGATCCTGAAGTGTTGGTAATATTGAGTAACAGAGGGGGTTTATTTAAAAGAGTATCCACTGGATTTTACCAATCTTTTTCTGAAAATGCCCGTATCACAGATGCAGCACAATGTTTAGCTTGCAGGAAGGCCAGAGGGTATCCCATTAAAGTGCTATGTTTTTCCAAAGCTTTGGTAAATGCAAAACCCGGTGTGTGGTCATCCAGGCAGCCCAGATCACTGACCCCGCCCACTTCCCATATTTTGAATGGATAAGTCGCTTGACCATTTTGAAAATCAGGTTTGTCCACGAATGGTAAAAAACAGAGATTTGTGACAGGTGTAAACTCATATCAATTTACTGGATTGATATTAAACATATGCATGCCTAAATATAAATGTATAAAATATAGCAGCAGATGGTATACTTTATAAACAAGTACAACACGTAAAAAAATGTAAATCAGAAAGCCATTTATTGTTTGTGTTGTTCTTGTTTATGAAGTATGCCATCTGCTGCTAATCTCTATGGATCTGTATTTAGAAGTTCAAGTTTATACATACATCTCGCATGGGAGTTATATTATTATTTTAGCCCATTCAATATTGGGGATCTCTTACAGTATATATTCTGTACCTCACAGAATCCTAGTTTTGTCATATAAAGTACAACTGGTCCAGTGTTCTAACCACGGGAACTCAAATAAATGTCCCAATCGCATTTACACATAAGGAAGGGTAGTACAACATATAATCTGGAAAGATCAATTCCCTGTCTATACTGGTGTATAGTCATGTGGACTTTTGGGTAATCCATTCCTTGGTATTAAAGTCCAGCACTGAATTATCACTGCAAACTCTTCATCTCTTTGTTGCTTAGCAACCACTGACGGACAACAGTGAGAGATTATCCAATGTCTACATTGAACTTAAAATGAGCTAATATAATCAGAATCACTCCCCTAATATTAATTTCCCCAAACACACTGTACACCAAGGTGGAAAAATCACTTTTAGCTTTAAGAGGTGTCAAAATCATTCCAGCATACAGAAGAGAAGATGTCATATGAAGTTTTCCTGCCTGATCGAGTTAATAATCTATCACCTTGTTCTGGCGGGTACAGGGATGGAAAATGACTTGTCCAAGATCACAAGAAGATAACAGTGGATCTTATTCACTAAGCGCACTAGCTGCACAATACAGATGACTGGTTTTGTGTCGGTGTGCCTACCCCACGCACGTTGCATGCCTCAGGGACTCACCTCCTCACACTAACTGTGCCAGTGTGTATAGGTGACTTGTGAAAACTACAACTTCCATCCACTATAGGACCTCCCGTTTCTTCAAATAAAACCACTTCTACAACACTGCTCACTTCAGTCCCATGTATGGCTTACATTTATTACGAGAGGAAAGAGACATCACAAGTGACGAGGTTTAGGAGATTATTTATTACCAGTTATTTATATAGCGCACACATATTCCGCAGCGCTTTACAGAGAATATTTCCCCATTCACATCAGTCCCTGCCCCAGTGGAGTTTATAATCTATATTCCCTATCACATGTACACAGACACATTCACGCTAGGGTTAATTTTGTTGGGAGCCAATTAACCTACCAGTATATTTTTGGATTGTGCAAGGAAACCGGAGTACCCGTGGGAAACCCACGCAAGTACGGGGAGAATATATAAACTCCACAGTGTTAGGGCCATGGTGGGAATCGAACCCATAACCTCAGTGCTGTGAGGCAGTAATGCTAACCATTACACCATCCGTACTGCCCATATGTACTAAACCCTGGAGAGTGATAAAGTGAAGAGAGATCAAGCACTAACCAATCAGCTACCAATGGTCATGTCACAGGTTGTGTTTGAAAAATGACAATTAGGAGCTGATTGGTTGGTAGTTTATCTCTCGCCAAGGTTTAATACATCTGCCCCTATATGTGACACTTTTGTGAGTTTGAAGCTTTATGTTACACTGGACACCCATAAATGCACTTCTATACCAAAGTGCAGTAACAAGCTGCTGAATGTGTTCCATGAAAACAAAAGAATGAGACACATCCTCCGTCATCTAAGCCCTTGTGCAAATAAAACCAATGCTCCCCCAAATGTGTCCCTTCGCCACTGTATTGCACTTTAATACTAATCTCACTGCTAACTGAAATCTAACTTTTACACTGCTCCAGAAAACTCTGCGACGATGCCCTCACCATGCAAAGAACATTGGTCCAAATGTATTAAGTGATACAGTGGAGACGGATAATGAGTGATAAATGACCAGCCAATCAGCTTCCTAACTGTCATTTTTCAAACACAGCCTGTAACATGGCAGTTAGGAAGCTGATTGGCTGCTACTTTATCTGTGTCCACTTTTAAGGCTTAATACTTAGTCACTCTAACGCAGAGGCGGCCAAAACGTCGATTGCGATCTACCAGTAGCTCGCGGAGCTCCCGTGGGTAGATCGCGACCAACTTCAGTCATCTGCTGCCTGCCGGTGATTTGCAGCGTTCCCAGTGCTGCATTGCACAGGTGCGTGGCTGATGTCATGACGTCACCCGCAAACCCACGCTGTGAGGAGCCTGTGCGCCGCTGGATGCAGTAAGCGGCGACGGGAAGCGGGATTCGGGAGCTGGCACAGCATCACAGCAGGCAGCCAGCCAGCCTCTGAAGCAAGCCAGCCAGCGGGGACCCTCTGAAGCCAGCCAGCCAGTCTCTGAAGCAAGCCAGCCAGCTCCCAGCCAGCCTTTGTAGCCAGCCAGCCGGGTCCCTCTGCAGCCAGCCAGCCATCGTGGATTACAGTATGTTGCACAGCAGCCTGTTCTTGAGTGGGATGGAGAGGTAATGCTGCACATGAGAGTATATGTACAAGGTGGGGGGGAATCTGCACAGAGGGGGACTCTCCACATGGTGGGGGAGTATGCTGCACAGTGGATTGTTCTGCAATGAGAGAGGGAGGGGGGATATGCACTGCACATGGGGCTGTTGTCTGGACCACACTTAGAAAACGCTGCCAACACGCCCCGCAACCGTCTCTGCCTGTCAATCAGGCAGAGGCGATTGCACAAGTGAGATGCCGTCGCATCTCACTGTGTGCACACGCGCGGTGCGGCGCTGTTCGTGCGCACACAGCACAGGGCTTCAGCCTGCGTACACCGCCGCTGCATCAACCAGGTCTGAGTTAGGCCCTAGTGACAGTAAAGCTGACACAGAGATTCCAATCAGGGTCTTAAGCCATTCTTCTATGGCCCAATCACTGGTACTCCATTTAGACGGTGCAAATTTGCACTTAGCGGCAGTAACTGCATGCAATATAAGCAAATGAGCCCCTGCTCGCCACTGTCATACAGTGTTATTCTGGTTTTCCTCCACCCAGTGATAATACCTATTAACTTATTACTCTGCATGGTACTATTTTAAGAAGGCAAGACAGACAAGGAGAGAGGGTGGTTTCCTTGTGGTAAAATAAAAAGACAACACCCTAATTTCTGCATAATGCTGACCCTCAGCTGTATTCCCGAGACTCTCCTGTTCTATTACTTACTGAAAACCGCAGCTAACTACTGTATGTATGTACCGACTGGCTGACTACAAAACACCTACTGCGCCATCACAGCAGGCAGCCAGCCAGCCTCTGAAGCAAGCCAGCCAGCGGGGACCCTCTGAAGCCAGCCAGCCAGTCTCTGAAGCAAGCCAGCCAGCTCCCAGCCAGCCTTTGTAGCCAGCCAGCCGGGTCCCTCTGCAGCCAGCCAGCCATCGTGGATTACAGTATGTTGCACAGCAGCCTGTTCTTGAGTGGGATGGAGAGGTAATGCTGCACATGAGAGTATATGTACAAGGTGGGGGGGAATCTGCACACAGGGGGAAGAGTTATTCTGCATGGGGGGGGGGGGGGGGGGGTATTGCACAGAGGGGGACTCTCCACATGGTGGGGGAGTATGCTGCACAGTGGATTGTTCTGCAATGAGAGAGGGAGGGGGGATATGCACTGCACATGGGGCTGTTCTGCATATGGGGGTATAGCGCTGTGAGGGGAAGGGGGGTATTCTGCACAAGTGGGAATCTGCAAAACATTGTGTTTATTAATATTAAAGTTTTTTTGTAATACGGACATTACTTTTGGTGCTGTTATTTAATGATGTCATTATTAATGCTTTTTTTTTTTTTTTTTATAAATGTGTGCGTCCTTACTAGTGGTGTTATTTGGCGTCATTCTTAATTCTGTTTTTAAATATGTGCGTTCTTATTGGTGTGATTTGATGGCGTCATTATTAATGCTATTTCTAAATGTGTGCGTTCTTATTGGTGTTATTTGATGGAGTCAGTCTTAATGCTATTTTTAAATGTATGCCTCATTATTGGTGTTGTTATTTGATGGCGTTATTCTTAATTAAACAAGTTTCAACGCATGGACGCCGGTAGATAACCGGTAAGTAAGTGAATAAAAAGTAGATCCCAGGTCCGAAAAGTCTGGCCACACCTGCTCTAACGCCTCCCATCTGCCGATGCAAACTGCTGCTCTACTGCAAAAGCTGCCATCTTGCCCTTGGGAACTTTGGTGGAAATCTATATGCACTTGCGTAAATTGAGGAGGACCACTACACACTGTATTTCAGCTGTTTTGCATGCCGTAAATGAGGCCTAATAGAAAATGAACTAGGCTATATTACAGTGAAGGTTGTGTTTATAATCAATTGAAACAGCAGGAACGTATTCCCTAACGAGGAACAATTCAAATGAACACCCGCCATAAAGAGTTGCTGCAAGTTTAAACTCGTAAAAAAAATAAAAATATTTCCATAATGCATGGAGACGTTAAAAATAAATCTTAAACTATGCTTCTCAGATTTCCAATATATTCAATAATAAAGAGTGGTAACGATACAACACAGCTTTAAGTAACAGGCATTATAAGTACTGTAGCTAACGGGTCTATTTACTAAGCCTTGGTTGGAGGTAAAGCGGACGGAGATAAATGATCAGCCAATCAGCTCCTAACTGCCATGTCACAGGCTGGGTTTGAAAAATGACAGTTAGGAGCTGATTGGCTGGTACTTTATCTCCGTCCACTTTACCTCTATCCAAGGCTTAGTAATTAGACCCATAAATGTATAAATGAGATAGTTGGGTATGATGGACATTTCTCAGTCTGTGGAGAATGTGTGGAAATGGACTGTGGGTGTGTATGTCCATGCCCCGCTTTCGCTCCTGCAGAGTAGCTCTCGGCCGGCAGGCGGCTACCCGCCATGTTTAGGGTCGCAGTGGTTATGTGTGACGTCACGCAGCTGCCGCGGCCCACCCTGCAGACGGTCCGGATACGCCTGCGTTGTCTGGACCACACTTAGAAAACGCTGCCAACACGCCCCGCAACCGTCTCTGCCTGTCAATCAGGCAGAGGCGATTGCACAAGTGAGATGCCGTCGCATCTCACTGTGTGCACACGCGCGGTGCGGCGCTGTTCGTGCGCACACAGCACAGGGCTTCAGCCTGCGTACACCGCCGCTGCATCAACCAGGTCTGAGTTAGGCCCTAGTGACAGTAAAGCTGACACAGAGATTCCAATCAGGGTCTTAAGCCATTCTTCTATGGCCCAATCACTGGTACTCCATTTAGACGGTGCAAATTTGCACTTAGCGGCAGTAACTGCATGCAATATAAGCAAATGAGCCCCTGCTCGCCACTGTCATACAGTGTTATTCTGGTTTTCCTCCACCCAGTGATAATACCTATTAACTTATTACTCTGCATGGTACTATTTTAAGAAGGCAAGACAGACAAGGAGAGAGGGTGGTTTCCTTGTGGTAAAATAAAAAGACAACACCCTAATTTCTGCATAATGCTGACCCTCAGCTGTATTCCCGAGACTCTCCTGTTCTATTACTTACTGAAAACCGCAGCTAACTACTGTATGTATGTACCGACTGGCTGACTACAAAACACCTACTGCGCCAGCAACCAAAGTCTCACCCAATGACACACAAAAAGCTGATAGTTGGGGGCAGTTCATTCAAACTGGGTTCAATATGAAAAGCCGACGGTCAGTATACCGATGCCAGCATCCCGATCGTGGCAATGCCGACAGGGGTGCGTTCGGTACCCTAACCTCCCTACCCTAACCCTCCCTGACCACATCCTAACCCTAACCTCCCCTATTGGTGCCTAACCCTAAACTCCCTCCGGTGGTGCCTAACCCTAACCCCCCTTCTTTGCAGCTTAACCCCCCCAGAGTGTGCCTAAACTTCCCACCCCCCCTCACAGCCTAAACCTAAGCTGGCTGTTCATACATACCTACGGGATCCTGACTGTCGGGACTCCATCGTCGGGATCCTGATCTTTTCGGGTTGCCGGAGTCGGTGTTCTGACGGCTGTCGGGATTCCGGTGTCGGTATTACGGTTGCCGGGATCCCAACAGCCGGGATCTTGAACGTATACCATTCATATGAACGTTAGGTGCCCACACGGCTGGCGGCCAAGTGTAGGATGGATCAACATTTAGGAGGATGTGGCCCATCCATTCACTTGGTGCCGCAGTAATTCCAATAGTGGATTCATCATCTGCATTTAAATGTTAAGCAAGGCCAGAAAAGGACTGCTGTGTACAGCACCGAGTACCTGGCCTCGCTCTCCTGATACAGTGCACTGTTTTCTTATCGTGAGGACAATGGGACAAGTGGCGTCTTTACTTACTGCAGAATAAACAGTCGATGTCACATCCTTGTCTTCCCGCAGCAGGTCCTGGCAGAAGTCTCCAACTGTTCCCTGTCCGTGTTTACCGATTGCATGTTTTATTTGCTGATCATTACACAGTGTGCTTGTTAACTACATACAAGTCTACAAAACGCACACATAATCCTTCTAATCTTTCCTCCCATAGATGTGCTCACCCGATAAACACACACAAGTGGTGAGAATGCCAAACGCAATGTATAAAACTTAAAGGACTGCCCCATGAACTAACAAAGTATCTCATGCGATGCAGTCATTAGGTCGGCAATAATAATAATTTACACACCACAAAGTCGACGTTTATGATGTCAACACTGTTACAATGTTGGGGGTCATTCCGACCCGTTCGCACGCAGCGGTTTAACGCTGCGGTGCGAACGGGTACGGAATGCGCACGCGCGGCGGCCGCAGTGCGCGACGTTGCCCGGCAACAGGGGTCGTTGGGTTACGTCGCGGCTAACGAAGGAAGCAACGTTCCAGGACGGATCCGGACCGCTGGCTGCCGTTTTCGGGAAGTGGTAAGGAAAAGGCAGGCGTGTCCAGGAGAACAGAGGGTGGATGTCTGACGTCAGAGCTGGCTCCAGCATCGCAGGGATCGTTGCACAGGGTAAGCATTTCCAGGGCTACTCTGAAACTGCTTGAAACTTTTTTTAGCTTAGCAGGGCTGCACAAGCGATCGCAGCCCTGCTAAGCTAAAATACACTCCCCCATAGGCGTGGACTAGTTGATCGCAGCAGCAGCAAAAAGTTGCTACGTGCGATCAACTCGGAATGACCACCGTTGACAGGCAACTTGCTGACATTTTCAGAATGTTGACATGCTCACAATAGACACTAGAGAGAGGGTTGGGGTTAGGTACTAGAGGGAGGATTAGGGGTAGGGCTAGTGTACTCACCGGGACACCGCTCCGTCAGTTGACTTTGCCGTAAGTGACAGTCGCATGATTACTGGGACCCGGAAGATGGCGTGGAGCCACCGCAATCGTCGGGAGCAGGTTAGTCCCAGAAGGCCCCCCAGTGGGAATATGTCGACATGCTATTATGATGACATTTCATCTGTGTTAACATGATGGATGTTGATATGGACATTGTCAACATGCTCAGCATGTCATCATGATGACCATTGTCTACATTCACGTCAACATTGTGAATGTCAGCATATCACACCACATCTTATTTAATAGGTGAATGCTGCCCCGTCTTATGGAGATGTTCATCTCTAGAGCCACCTTATGGTGGCATTGTGCCGTTGCAGTGTATCACCTATGATTGAGGAAGGGTACTGCTAGCCCCGGCGGGTCATAATGTCGTCAGTTGTGGGCTGCAGACACTTGCCAGCATGTTGAGTTGAGTTTATGCATTTGGGTTGTCACAGCGTTGCCATAAAGAAGACCACAGTGCTCTTGGAGCAATCAGCCCTGTTGGATTACACCATGCCCTTTTCTGCAGAATGGCTGGAGTCAGGCACTTGGCAGGAGGGTGGTGGATGCTCAATAGAGTCTATGGGGGTAAGTCAGACCTGATCGCTCGCTAGCTATTTTTTGCAGTCCTGCGTTCGCATAGTCACCGCCCACCGGGGATTGTATTTTAGCTGTGCAAGTGTGCGATCGCATGTACAGCCGAGCGGTACAAAAAGATCTTGTGTGGTTTCTGAGTAGCCCAGGACTTACTCAGCCGCTGCGATCACTTCAACCTGTCCAGGACCGGAATTGACGTCAGACACCCGCCCTGCAAACGGTTGTACATGCCTGCGTTTTTCCAACCACTCCCTGAAAACGGTCAGTTGCCACCCACAAACGCCTTCTTCCTGTTAATCTCATTGTGATCGGCTGTGCAAATGGATTCTTCGTAAAACCCATCGCAGAGCAACGAACGCTTTGTACCCGTGCGACGCGCCTGCGCATTGCGGTGAATATACATGCGCAGTTCTGACCTGATCGCAACGCTGCAAAAAACGCTAGCGAGCAACTGGGTCTGAATTATCCCCTATAAGTACTGAATAGCATCTTCAGCCTTTGTGGCACAGTTACATACAGTAGCCAGCAAGGTTAATAAAAAGGCAAATGCGTGAAATTAAGCCGCCATTAATTCCAAGAGATTGCACAAGATAACCTCCCTTACAGAAACGCTCTCCTTTCTATGTTGTCTTCTATTCCCAAAGGACAACCCTTTGTCTTCCGTATGGCGCTTGGTACAAAATGTTAATCAGTAAACTACTAATTAGACGCCCTCTCTCCCCAAAGTAAACAAACATATTAACAATTTAAACTATTCCATTCCCTTCAGGTTCGCCTATGTCCTTTTTACTGTAAGGTGGCCAAAGAGGCTACCCCTTATTCTAGTTCAGTATGTTTGACAGAACGTAAACATTCATAATGTTGACGTGTTTAGAATATCGACACTGATGACATGACAGTGGTGCATCGATGCGATTATTTAAGTGGTTGTGGATGTGAGTACCCTAAACATAGTCCGGCAGCTGTGGCTAATAACCCAGGGGTTGCGGCTAATGTTGTAAACCGGCGGTTGCGGAGGTATGTATGTCCTCAATCCTTATGTCGGCATTTCACTTGTTGACATTTACAATGATGGCATTGTGAACGTGTCAAATGTTAGCTGTCGGTGGTAAAACAGGAGACAGTGGAATACTAGTGACATTGACGGTGCTAGAGGAAAAGAATGAAGGCAGAGGCCCAGCCTCTTATAATAGTAATAGTGTTGCCATATGATACGAGAACACGATCACTCTGTTACAGTGCATCTACCACTTCCTTTTATTTCAGCGTCTCTATCCTGGTGGGGCAAGACGCATGACGTTTCCTGTCTAGGCTGGCCCCCCAGTCCCATTTCATATAGCCAATGTCCCCAGTATGAATATAGTAGAGTAGAAAGGTAAAAGTGCTAATCAGTTCAGAGGGAACGATGTTGCATTTGTGAGAATCTGGTTAGGGGCTGCATACCCCCATAGGTAAATGCTAGATACACTCTTGCACAGTTTATCTAGCAAACTATTTTACATAGAGCAGGGTATATATGCCCAATAGACCCTAGAGAAGCAATACAATAGCGGGCAATCCGCGGCGGAACACACCACTTGGAATTACAGTAGCCCAACATCACATTGCCATGGAGGGAAAGGGAGGTTTTGGGGGTGCGGAATTATCGATGGTGGTGGTCGTGAGGTGCACGTAAATGGATTAAATGCTGTCACTTGTCGCCTTCATGTAGAATAAATAGAGTTTCCTCTTTCGACCCTATTTTGCACAGCCCCCTAATTATAATCCTTTCACACCGAAAACCCGGGTCCGACCCGGTATTCTGAACCTGGGTTCGACACGGGTCAGACCCTTTCACACTACACTTTCAACCCGGGTTATTGCAGGGTTGGCTCCTTTTAACTCAACCCGGGTCAGCAATTAAAACACCATGGATGTCATTTTAAATTGACTTTTTTGGGCTCAGAAAGATGAGGTGTCAGAAGGGGACAAAAGGAGAGGGTCGGGACAGGGTTTATTCAATATCGGAGTGGAAGAAGGGACCTTCTGACCTAACTAGGGGAGGAGACACGTCACCAGGGGAAGGAGCCATGGGCGAACATGGGGAACCGGAAAAGTACGCTCGCCACGCTTCGGGCTTGGTGGCTCGCTTCGTTCGCCACCTGATTACTAAAGGTACTAGTTGGTGGCATGGATAGTAGAGGAACTATCCCGCTGGCCTAGCTCCTCCCCCTTGTGTCGTGGGTGCTCCCCCTGACGGAAAAGGTCCCTTAGGCCACTTGGATCTAGCATCAACCGTGGGGACAGCTCACAGCATTGCAGGAATCATGGCTGACAGAACTATGTTTTTATACACAATTGCATCTTTAACTGTCCCAATAACATACCTTCCAACTGTCCCGTTTTTCACGGGACAGTCCCGTTTTTTTGGGACTGTCCCACCCACGGGCTGCAGTGTCCCGCGTTGGGGAGGGGGGGGGGGCGGGCAGTTGGGAGGCTCTTGTCACTGCTGCTTTGCTTAGCAGAGCAGCGGTGAATAGACACTGTGCGCATGCGTACAGCATCTATTCACAGGCGACAGAGGGGGCATGCCAGCAGCTCAGAGAGTGCTGGGCGTGCCCCCTCAGTGACTGTACAAGGGGGTGTGACCCGCGATCGCAGCTCTACTACTAGACCACGCCCATTTCATATAGGTCACACCCCCTTTTCGGGCACACCTGCCCCTGGCGCGCCCCTTTGTATTTTTAATAAGTTGGGAGGTATGCAGTAAGCTGCCTAGCAATCTCTGCCTCACCCCTAATTCTTAGTAGCTCTAATTCTTAATGCTCTCTGTTCTCTCCTGTGTAGCTGGGCTCAGGCTGCTGACATCATCAAGGCACACAATGAACAGCCAATCAGCACTTTTACATGAATACAGGGTTGAATAACACTTTAGAGTGCACATTGACATGGGTCCAACCCGTGTATAACACTGCTTTTATACCGGGTTGAAATGCAGGGTTACTCGACCCGGGATATTCAAAAGTGGTGCTTTTAGACTGCACCTCGACGCGGGTCGAGCTGGCTCAACCCGGCAATATCCCGGGGGTATATTTGCGGTGTGAAAAGGGTATTAGTGGCATCCAAATTACAATAAGATGAGTTCTCACTTACTGGGGCTGTCAACATTATATTGCAACAAGGGGCACAAATGTGTCCGCGGACAAGTTTATTAACAAACAATACAGTGTATATGTACATTATCTGCCGACTGTCCCTGGCAAATGCCCTGCCGCTGTATTCTAACCAGTGACTCTCCACCTGACAAGCGGCTCAACACCTCTGCTATGTTACTGCTGCTCCTGTAGGTAAATGGACTCTCATTCATGTATGGCCTACACTGAAATGACTAGTTATGGATTAAATGAAGCTGCACAGCCATGTCCAAACACATCCACTGGGGACACTAGAGGGCCGGTGTGGAGAAACCTGCTCTAGATGTAATAACCGGAAAGAATGAACTTGGAAAATAATCTCTTGGTGCATCAGTAATAAGGACATGTGGATTAGAGCGATGCTGCGGGATTATATGGGGCGGGATACATTCACTAATGAAAGGACACATCCCGGGCTTCCCTTTATCATCACTACAAACATGTTTACATAAAACACAATACATCATCTGCAGTAATTCAGGTCACTGATAAAAGCTGCAGGAAAGGGCCAGGTTGGACAGGAACAGAAAACCCTAACGCCTCTACAACACCAGACCGTGTTCCAGGACAAGTCTAAATAAAGATTACTTAGATACAATGGGCCTAATTCAGACCTGATCGCTAGCAGGCGATTTTTGCACTGCTGTGATCAGATAGACGCCACCTACAGGGGGAGGGTATTTTAGTTGTACAAGTGTGCGAACGCATGTGTAGCAGAGCTGTACAAACAGATTTTGTGCAAGCTCTGAGTAGCCCAGGACTTACTCAGCCGCTGCAATCACTTGTCTGTCCGGGACCGGAATTGACCTCAGAAACGGCCCGCGTTTTTCCAGACACTACCTGAAAACGGTCAGTTGACACCCACAAACGCCTTCTTCCTGTCAATCTCCATGCGATCGCCCGTGTGAACGGATCCGCCGTACAAACCCATTGCTGAGCGGCGATCCGCTTTGTACCCATGTGACGCGCCTGCATATTGCGGTGCATACGCATGCGCAGTTTGGACCTGATCGCCCGTTGTGCAAAAACGCACAGCAGCATCAGATCTGAATTACTCTCAATATACAGAGCACGTCAGCTATCGGCACCATAGCTGATGAATGAAGCACAGAAGGCTGAAGTAAAGGCTGTGGGCCAGGACTGTTTAATTAAAAAGCAGAGGTGCCAGGACTGAGGCGGAGATGCCAATTTTAACAAAAGTTTGGAAGCAGATTAGAATAAAATGTTGTAATGCACAGGTGATGTTAATACATGTGGAAACTTCTGTAAATAATATCTGTATAAACAGGAAGTTCTGATGTTGTCACTTCAATGGGCATAATAAAAGATCAATGCAATACCTACTGTACTTTACTAAAGATATTAGAAGTCACCTTGGGTTTCGGTCACCTGTTTAAAGGCACTCTGCCTATAGCATCATGCTTTTATATAGTCACAGAAGTCCTTGGTTGATTTTAATGCCCTTATAATTTACAATATTAAATGCACAGTATATATTATCAGCACTGTATGTTATGAGAGCGTCAGGACTATAATCGCAGGCACTGCTGTACTGGCGCTATGGAGTAATATAAAGCGCATGTTTAAATTGGAAAAATCGATCAGCAATGTTTGTTTACACACCACTTGGGTAACCCAGTGATACAAGTAACACGGCATTCACTCTATTACCTGGAGGGCTGGGACGAGTACTTAACATACCAAAGTATGAAGCTACAGACATATTTGTATTTAGTTAAGTCAAACTTTTGTGTTAGAAAAAGAAGACGTACACTAAAAAAAAAAAAAAAAAAATGTATATATATATATATATATATATATATAGAAGATGGAAGGCGGCACTCAGGAGACTTACTTGAGAAAGTAGAAAACGTGCTTTTAATGGGTGACGTTTCGGGAGACGCACTCCCTTCTTCAAGACACAGCAATACAAATGAACACAGTGAAGAACAAAACTTAAATACCTTACCAGTCCCCGGCTCCGTTCCCTCCGTCACGGCCGGCGGCGTCCCGAGCTCCGGAGCCCGCACTTCCGGTTTCGGCTATCTCCGCCCTTTCCGGCTGACGTGACTCCGTTGCCGGGCGACGCGGCCGCTGGGAGGGACCACCTAAGCAAGGGATCTGTGTTGTCATGGCAATGCGTTGTCATGACACCAGAATGCTATAGAAAAAAACATGTGTAAATAAAGCAATATACAATCGGACCACTTCCGTGGAAATAAACAATATCAAAGTGTTTAAAAACGTGCTAGTGGCTGCCACAGAGTGATATACCATACATATTATAAAAAACACAAATCACATGTGTATAAAACAGTAAATGATCTACAGCGAATCCTATCAGACCATATATACTGACTATCTTTAGTGAAAAAAACAGAAGGAACTTTAAAAAGCACTAACAGCTAAGTCCAATCTAATAATAATGACCTATTCTAACGGTCTGTCAATAGTTAAACTACCTGAACTTCAGCCTCAAGAACCAACCCACCTGTAGAAGGGGGCTGTGGGTGTAAGGGTCCCTGTCTAGATGTTCTATCTGACCTTCCATATTAGTTCTGGTGGTCTGATATAACTACCCTATCAGCTATATATAGGATAATCCTTCCCCTGGGACTGTGGGGGTACGTCCTATATAGACCTATTTCAGCCCTGATCCACCAATAATCCTCACAAAAAGCAATTGAGGCTCAGGTATTCATTCAGACCGCGAGGATGAATCGTGTCTAATTTGTGGATCCACCTTGCCTCCAATTGCAACAGCTTTTTTGCTCGGTTGCCACCTCGAATAGACTCTGGAACCTGGTCCACTATTTTGTAGCGGACAGAGGCAAGACTGTGGCGCATCTGCGCAAAATGGCGGGCCACTGGCTGTTCGCTACTCCCTGATGCCAGGGCCGCCCTGATCGCTGACCTGTGTTGGGCCATCCTCTCTTTGAAAAGACACTGGGTTTTACCCACATAATAAAGACTGCAGGGGCAGATTAACACATAAACTACATATGTCGAGCTGCATGTTATTGCTTTGGGTATCTTCAATTTCTTTCCTGTATGTGGGTGTGGAATCGAGTCCCCAGTAAGCATATAGCTGCATGTGGTGCAGCCCAAACATTTGTAGCACCCTGCCTTACGTGTTAAAAAATGAGTGGTGGGTCGTGTTCTTGTAAACCCCGTTACATCATTCTTTACAACTAGGTCTTTAATGTTGGAACTGCGAGTATAGCAAGGCATTATTTGGCTGTTCTTTAGACTTGCTAAATTAGGGTCTGAAGAAATCATCGGCCATAATTGCTTAATTTTCTTGTTAGTCCTTCTGCTGGAGGTGTTATACTGGTTCACCCAGGCCATTTTAGGGGCAGAAGGAACAGGGGCTTTAACCTGTAGCAATTCCTGTCTATTTAGGGACACAGCCCTGGCACGAGCATTCTTCAGAAGCTTAAGTGGGTAGCCTCTCTGTGAGAATTTGTTCGTCATGATATCCAGCTGTATCTCCAGTTCCCCCGGGTCGCTAGTAATTCTGCACACCCTGAGGAATTGGGAATACGGTAAACCCTGTATTAGAGCTGGGGGGTGGAAGCTATCGAATCTAAGAAGTGTATTGCGATCCGTGGGCTTGGAATATAGAGTGGTGTGTAACTCGCCATCTCGTATCTGGATTTTAGTATCCAAGAAACAGATCTCCGACCTGTGTGTAGACACAGTGAACTTGATCGGACTGGAGGAGTTGTTATGTTCCTCTATAAGAGTGGCTAAGGTTCTTTCATCTCCAGTCCAAAACAACAACAAGTCATCTATATACCGAGTATATAGAAAAATGGCCTTGGTTGTCACACTGTTCTCAAAAAAAGTTTGTCTCTCCACCTCCCACATATATATATATATATATATACACACACACAGTCATGCTAGAGTTAATTTTGTTGGGAGCCGGTATATTCTGAAATTGTGGGAGTACCCAGGGGAAACCCACGCAAGCAAGGGGAGAAAATACAAACTCCTTAAAGTTAGGGCCATGGTAGGAATTGAACCCATGACAACAGTGCTGTGAGGCAGTAATGCTAACCAGTACCTTGTCCGTGCTGCCCCATGGCAAAATGTTGCACCTTCTGAATAAAGGGGAGCTTGGGTGGATGTGTACGTCTCTTCTTGAATGAAGGCTAAGACCAGGGTGAGATATGTGTGGAGTTTGTATGTACTCATGTTTTCCGTGTAGGGTTCATGTTTTATCCCATGGTCCAAAAACATATATGTACAGTAGATTACTTAATTAAAAGTGGCTATAGCTGGCCCTGTGGTACGGAGAACGGATTGTATACGAGGTGGGGCAGGGATAGATGTAAATGCCTGTACAACGTTGCATAATATATTGCCACTACAAAGTGTATGATGGTTTTGTGTGAAAAGAAATGCAGGGGTGGGTGCACGTAGGAGGCTATTACCTCGAGAACATCACTATTATGTATTCACAGAAGATGGCAGGAAATAGAGCTAGGCCTATACGAACAATGAGATGCCTTCTGCATCTTCTAGGTGCACCTCATAATGGTAAGTGCAAGCACAATCTGACCAAACTAAAAGGCCCCACACACTTGGCGATACTGATGAATGATATCGTTCAAAAATGAATGATAAATCGTTCATATCGTTCTGTGTGGATGCATCAACGATGAACGATGCGCGCCCCCGCGGTCGTTCACCGTTTATTCATGCAAGTCAATTTGGACGATATCGATATAATGTAAAGTCATATCGTCCAAATCAGCCAGAAAAATCATTGAGTGTGTATGTAAAAAAACGTTGATGGGGGGCGTGGCCTAGCTGTATCCTGGAGCAGACGTGCTGCGGAGGAGCTCCCAAGGATAAACCCAAATATACCCCTTATCCACAGCCAAACCTGGAGTGAAACACACCCAGGTGGGGTATTTGCCGCAGGAGAGTGCCCTGCTGTGCGTCCCTGGACAGCGCTGTCATACAGCGGACGAATCCGGCATTGCGGCCTATGCCAACCACTGAAGCCCGGGGCCTCGAGTTTGGAGGAGGCCCGGCGGGAAGCTCCAGAGCGGCGCGCGGCCGCAGCGGGACCCGGGACGCGCCCTACGGACACCCCTTGGACCCCACAGCAGTCTGGAGACCTCCCCAAGACCCTCAGGTACCTGGTTATAGGGAGGGAATCATCCAGGGACCCACGGGCTCCACACACAAGGAGACATCCTCCAGCCTGTCACAGCTGCGGCGGCCATCTTGGATTCAAAGTTACAGTACACACAGGCTGCCCACATAGAGAGCCCTTTCTGAGCTATCTGGCTCACAACTCCACACCTCACCAAATTGATATCACATCCAGGACTGTTATATTAACTAAAGCTCACTCACTCCCCACTGCCTGTGGGGGTGTCTGGAGCTGTGGGGTGATGCCAAACTGATTCCTGCCTGCCGAACCCCACTGAGGTCACCGGCCATCATCACTGCCTGCTGACAGACAAAGCGGCCCCTAGACACCACCGGACCCGACGGGTGAGCCCTCTCGCGGCCCGCTGCTTATTGCGGGACCCGCGTCTCCTCTATTCCACCCCCACGAGTAATAACCTGTCTGAAGCCAACGACACAGGACCCCTGGACCTCCTACGACACGGCATCCTAACCTGGATTCCTGGGGAGTGCCCGCGCCCTGGAGGCACGGAACCACCGACCCTCCACCCTCCCCTCGCTAACTACGAGGAAAGCTGCGGTCCCACAGTGCAGGTGCTTGGATAGCCCTCACCCCACCTACCCATCGCAAGAGCGACCTGCAAGTGTGACCTGCACTCCATTACCAAACCAAATTTCTCTCCCCGCTCGCTGAGCCTCATAGAGCTCATGGCCCCTTAAGCATAACGACCACGAAGTGACAGGGGGCTCTGCCATACATATTGCATTATTCTATTACATTGGTACAAAGCGCCCTATTTACAATGTCGCAAAAAAACCGCAAGAACTCTCAGATACCTAAAGCTAGTATCCTGCGTGCTTGGGAGAAGTCCGGCTCCTCCACCCGGAGCTCCCCATCAACTGAACAATCCTTTGATCCAGCTGACATCGCCACCTCCAGCAGCCCATTGACCACTCAGGATGTGGTGGCTATCGTTACAAAAACGATTCAGTCAGAAATGAGGTCGGTTTTAACTGAGTTCAGATCCGAAATAGCCGACTTGGGCTCCCGCACAGATACACTAGAGCGCAAAGTGGACGACGTCTGCCAATTTCAAACGGTGGTGGAACAGGAACTTTTGGATATTCGGGCAGATATGGAAGCGTACAAAGAACAACTAGAGGATATGGACAACCGCAATCGTCGGAATAACATCCGAGTCCGCAACATCCCTGAAAATGTGTCCCCCAGCTCTCTCCCTGAGTATCTGGAGAGCCTTTTTTTACAACTGACGCCGGATGTCCCCGAGGCCCTTCTCCAGCTAGACCGAGCCCACAGGGCCCTCCGCCCTAGACCGCCTCCGACACAACCGCCACGAGACGTCATTATGCGTTTTCATTACTACGCCACCAAAGAGCGGGTCATGCTGGCGGCTAGAGGTCTAACGACGGTGTCTTATGCGGGCTCCCAGTTACAGCTGTTCCAGTACCTTGCCCCCTCTACACTCAAGAAGCGCAGAGACCTAGCACATATTACCAAGGTTCTCCGAGCCCACTCCATAAAATATAAGTGGGGCTTCCCCTTCTCACTGCAGGTAACGCAGAATGGGAAGACTTTCACAGTCAAGACACCAACGCAAGGAGCTGATCTACTTAAAACTTTTGAAAGAAGAAGAGAAATTTTGCTGCGCCGATGTGTCTCTATTCCTCTAATAAATTAAGCGAAATAGCTTATAACTTGAAAATAAGATCCCAAGTGTCAGAGGTGTGTGCGCTTCTATAAGGAGTAGTGAGTTACTCCTAGATTGATAAACTAAAGAAAAGTGGATATAGAATAGAAGCGCTCAACACTCACTGACCCTGTGATCTAAAATTAATAACAACCAAGGTGTCCTTGGGGATTTTTTGAATGTAAAAATATATTTATTATAATACAGTAAAAATTGTACAATAAACCAAATCTATATCTTATCATAAAACCCTTTATCCTCACTGCAATTCTATTGCCAAGAGCTATTCTACATTCACATCAAATTGCAGATGTCAGCTAGATAACTAGCAGCAATATAGTGGTAACAATTGTTGCAATCAGATCTTCAGGCTATCTATTCAACAATGTTGAGTGTATATTCAGACACAATTGTTACGATGTAAAGAAAAGAATTAATGGATGTAGAATGCACTCACTCGCTCTGAATTCAAGAGCTATGTTATGTAACGTCTCAGAGTTCCAGGAGCCGATGACAGGTGTTGGTGAAATAATTGATTACCTCTCCGGTAGGCTGGCTGGTCCCGAGCGTCCTCGGGTAAAGCCAGAAAACTCAAATGAAGCTGCAGAATTTTGAAGCACTGGCCGTGCTAGCCGGGGTCCCACTGTTAAACCTGCTGTCCCTGGGCGTGCACCGCCCGTTGCAGTCTGTGGGGAAGAACAGGTGTGTGACTGCTGTTGGAGGGAACCCGCTGCAGAGAGAGTACCTTGGTGGAACGCCTCGATCTCCCTGGACTGGCACCGTCCGTAGGATATGTGGGGGAGAGAGACTGCTGGTGACCACTGGCACTGTGCGGAGAGGAAATTCGGCTGTGTCCTGTCCTGGCTATCGTGCTGATTAATCCCGTGGGAAATGTAGCAGAGCCGTCCGGAGAGTGTCAGAGACAATGATCGGTCAGTGAGGCAAACGGGGGAGGAGTCCTGACGCGTTTCGTCACGTGACCCGTGACTTTTTCACGGGTCACGTGACGAAACGCGTCAGGACTCCTCCCCCGTTTGCCTCACTGACCGATCATTGTCTCTGACACTCTCCGGACGGCTCTGCTACATTTCCCACGGGATTAATCAGCACGATAGCCAGGACAGGACACAGCCGAATTTCCTCTCCGCACAGTGCCAGTGGTCACCAGCAGTCTCTCTCCCCCACATATCCTACGGACGGTGCCAGTCCAGGGAGATCGAGGCGTTCCACCAAGGTACTCTCTCTGCAGCGGGTTCCCTCCAACAGCAGTCACACACCTGTTCTTCCCCACAGACTGCAACGGGCGGTGCACGCCCAGGGACAGCAGGTTTAACAGTGGGACCCCGGCTAGCACGGCCAGTGCTTCAAAATTCTGCAGCTTCATTTGAGTTTTCTGGCTTTACCCGAGGACGCTCGGGACCAGCCAGCCTACCGGAGAGGTAATCAATTATTTCACCAACACCTGTCATCGGCTCCTGGAACTCTGAGACGTTACATAACATAGCTCTTGAATTCAGAGCGAGTGAGTGCATTCTACATCCATTAATTCTTTTCTTTACATCGTAACAATTGTGTCTGAATATACACTCAACATTGTTGAATAGATAGCCTGAAGATCTGATTGCAACAATTGTTACCACTATATTGCTGCTAGTTATCTAGCTGACATCTGCAATTTGATGTGAATGTAGAATAGCTCTTGGCAATAGAATTGCAGTGAGGATAAAGGGTTTTATGATAAGATATAGATTTGGTTTATTGTACAATTTTTACTGTATTATAATAAATATATTTTTACATTCAAAAAATCCCCAAGGACACCTTGGTTGTTATTAATTTTAGATCACAGGGTCAGTGAGTGTTGAGCGCTTCTATTCTATATCCACTTTACTTAAAACTTTTGGCATTTTTGAAGATCTTCCTGAATCAACCCAAGACCAGATGTCACCCTCAATCTCAAGCCCACGGGCCCCAGCCCCGGAATGGTCTTCTACTTGAAAGATTTCAGATACCCGTGTTAAATGTACACTCAATAATTACTGAAAGCTTACATACCTCGGTTCGCCACGTATTCATATACGTTTTTCAGGCTCTACGTGTGACCTGCTGGCTACGGCGCCATGGGCGGTGCTCTCCACTTGGTTACGCGTGAGAGTCAAATAGTTCTCCATTTATATTTTTGTCTTATTTATTTATTTTTATTTTTTATTTCTATAGTATGAAGGCCTTCATACTTTGGTTTGCCATGTTTTCATATATGTTTTTCAGGCTCTCCGCGTGGCCGAGTCGCTGCGACGCCATGGGCGGTGCTGTCCACTTGATTACGCGTGAGAGTCAAATAGTTTTTCTTTTTTCTTTTATTTATTTATTTTTACTTCTATAGTATGTTATCATGTCTGTTCATGTTGGTTTATGATTAACATGGTGCACACTTGTTATTGTTATTATTCATAATCTCCTGGTTAGACTGATGTCGATTTTGACCCAAGACCAGATGTCACCCTTAATCTCAAGCCCAAGGGCCCCGGCCCCGGAGTAGTCCTCTACTTGACTGCTCGCAGGCACCCCATGATACAATCCTTGTTAAATGTGATACGTATAGTTGCTGAATACCCTAATCTGCATACTCTACTGCCTTGACGCGCTAAGTGATCACATGTATTTACTCAGGCCCTCTGCGTGGCCGACTGACTGCGACGCCTCGGACGGCGCGGTCCACTTGGCTACGCGTGAGCGTCAAGCTGTTTTCTTTTTTCAAATTTTATTTATGTTTTTATTATTTCTATAGTCTGTTTTCATGTTTGTTCATGTTGGCCTATGATTAGCGTGGCGCTCATTTGTTACTGTTCATAGTCTCCTGGTAGGACCGATGTTGGTTTAGTATCCGACACCATTGCATGCTTTATCCTTCTCCCTCATCATATCTATACCGCTCACACTACTCCTATTTATCTCAATAATGCGATCCTCCTCGCTACCTTTATTCCCCCCTGTCACTTGGTCGTTCCTATTACAACCTCTCCCTCCCCTATGCCCCTCCTTACCCTACTTATCGTTCTGTCACAATGCCACGTCCCCCCCGAAGGATACGCCAGGATGGCGTTTTTCCTTTTAATGTTAAACCTTGCCCTTCTACAGGAAAAGGTTCTCCCCCTCTGTATTTTCATACAGTCCCTTTCCCCTTTTCTCTCTGTCTCTATTTCTCCTTTCCCCCTCTCCATCCCCATGGTCGGACCGCTCCCATCCCGCCCCTCTATTTGCGTCACCCACAGTTCTTCCCACCATGACCCTGAAAATTATATCGGTTAATGCTAATGGCCTTAACTCTCCCACCAAACGAGCCATGGCCATCCAATTCTTTAACAGACAAAAATCTGATGTGGTACTAATTCAGGAGACTCATTTTAAACCCCCACACCCCTCTATGTCCTGCAAACAATTTCCACATGTCTATTATTCAAACATGCCTACCAAACGAAGGGGAACCGCTATTATGATACGTCGAGGCCTCCCTATAACTGTTCATGATACTATCTTGGACCCCCAGGGCCGTTACGTTATCCTTTCATGTTCCTATAACCAAGCTCCCCTGATCTTGGCTTCCATATATGCCCCTAATGCGCAGCAGGGCTCTCTATTTACAGCCTTTTTTGACAGCCTATCCCGCCTTCCTACGGGCACGATTATAATTGGTGGAGACTGCAATGTCACGCTGGATCCACTCCATGACAGATCTCGCCCCGCCCCTACTACTTCTACTCCCGCCAAACTAGCCAAGCGTCTGCAGACGCATTTAACACTATATAACCTGTATGACAGTTGGAGGACCTTGTACCCCTCAGCGAAGGGTTTCACTCACTACTCCCCGCCCCACGACCTCTATACCCGCATAGACTATATGTTCGTCGACCGAGACACTACTCGTAAACTCCTCAGTGCCCAGACGCTCCCTATCTCCTGGTCGGACCACTCCGCTGTTTTGCTCGAGATCTCATCCTCTTCACCCCTCCCCACCAGATTCTGGCGGCTAAATGAATCTCTTCTGCTTAAAAAATGCACCGTAGCTGATATTGCCACCGCCTTAGCTAACTATTATGCGGAAAATGCGACTCCTGACGTCTCTCCCTCCCTAATATGGGAAGCACATAAGGCCACCATCCGAGGTTACCTTATAAGCCTTTCGGCTGCCCAAAAGAAAACTGAAGCCCAACGGATCCGAGTTTTAGAAACAGAACTTGCCGCCTTGACCCTTCTGCATCAGCGCCGCCCCAGAAAGAAAACATATTCCAAACTCCTAGCAGTTAAAGGTCAGCTATCCCAAATCCTCACCAAAAAGGCAGTCAAGGCACTCTTATGGGCACGCCAAAGGTTCTATGAGAAATCTGATAAGGCTGACACCCTGCTAGCCCAAAAACTAAGAGCGAAACGCACTCAAAATCGCATTATATCCCTACGCTGTGCGGACGGGTCTGCCACATATGATCCATCGCGAATGGCCGCCCAATTCCGGGATTATTATACATCCTTGTACAATCTCCCTTCCACTCTTGATGCAGATCCTGATCACGTCTCTAAACTCCGAGACTATCTTTCCACTTGCAAACTCCCTAAACTTTCCGACTCGGATATATTGACACTCAATGCCCCCATTTCCACAGAGGAAATCTCAGTGGCCATTCAGCAGTTACGCCGCACCGCAGCCCCTGGCCCTGATGGCTTCACCGCTCTATATTATAAAAAATTCACTACCTCTTTGCTCCCCATGCTCCAATCTCTGTTTAACGCAATCCTAGATGGGGACTCATTCGATGCAGCCACCACCAGGGCCAACCTTATCCTCATTCCGAAACCTGACAGGGACCCGATGGAGATGAAGAACTATCGACCCATCTCGCTCTTGAATGTGGACCTAAAGCTTTTCGCCAAAATCTTGGCTAATAGACTTGCTCCATTCTTGCCCGCCCTCATTCACCCCGACCAGGTCGGTTTCATTCCCTCCAGACAAGCCGCAGATAATACCAGGCGCCTCATTGACCTTATCCAGTTGGCACAAGACAAGTCTCTCCCGACGCTGGTCGTGGCTCTCGACGCAGAAAAGGCCTTCGATAGGGTAGCTTGGCCATTCCTACAACAAACACTCCTAAATATGGGCCTGCATGGCGCCTTCTATAAAGGCGTTACTTCGCTGTATCAGAACCCCTCAGCCTCTATCTTAATTAATGGCCTCTCCTCTGATCCTCTTCCCATACGCAACGGCACCCGACAGGGCTGTCCCCTTTCCCCCCTACTCTTCGCCCTTATTATGGAACCGTTGGCAGCTAGAATTAGACTAAACCGTAACATATCTGGTGTCATGTCGGGAGCTCACAATCACAAAATTGCTCTATATGCCGATGACGTCATTCTCACCCTGACTGACCCACCTGCCTCCCTCCCACATCTGATAGAGGAGATAGCTACGTATAGCAGATTTTCAAATTACAACATTAACTCAGACAAAACCGAAATATTAGCCCTACATGTCGCGGACCCAGATCTTCGACTCCTACAGGCCGCCTTCCCATGTGCTTGGCGAGCTGATAAACTCAAATACCTGGGCATCTATCTCACTAAGTCCTACTCTAGTCTCTATGCTGCCAACTTTCCCAGACTCTTAACCTCTATTAAACACGATATGACAAAGTGGAATAAATACATTCTGTCTTGGTTTGGACGTATGACGGCCGTTAAGATGACACTACTGCCCCGTCTGTTATATCTATGGCAAACTCTTCCCATCCACGTCCCCACCTCAATCCTTAAAAATCTTCAAGCAGACCTCACCAGATTTATCTGGGCAGGGCGAAAGCCCAGAGTAAAGATGCGAATCCTCCAAAAGCATCGTCTAGAAGGGGGTCTAGGAGTTCCTGACCTCCTTAAATACTATAGAGCTGCTCACTTAACCACATGTGTCCTTTGGCACGATAATCCTGGACACAGAATCTGGACGCAACTAGAGACTACCACACTCCACAGATATTCCCCCTACAGCTTGCTCTGGTGTCGACCGAATAGCCGTCCCCCAGCTTCCTCGCTGTTGCCCACAGTGAAATTCACCCTTGCCATATGGGACCTTTGCTCACGTCTTTACCGGCTACGCTCCTTTCACCCTCTACTCACCCCTCTGTGGAACAACCCGGCATTCCCGCCAGGGGAGAACCACTTAGCTTTTGAGTCCTGGACCAGCCATAACTCACTTTTCCTTCTAGACATCGCCCCGCTACATACGTTCCCCACGTTTGACGTCTTACAATCCCGTTTCTCGCTCCCACGCTCAACCTTTTATCAATTCTTGCAGATACGCCACTTTTTTGCCTCTATCTCCGGAACACCGCCCGTGGGAGGTAAAACGAGCTTTGAATCCCTCTGCTGTACCTGCCGATCAACTAAAGGCTTACTCTCAACTATATATCAAATCTTATTAGCTCACAACTCGCCCCCGAAGGAACCCCACGAAGTAGCGTGGGAGCGGGAGGTAGGTGAAACCCTGACGACAGATGAGTGGTCTGAGATCAGGCAAGAAATTTCCACGAGCTCCATTTCGGTCCGAATTAAAGAAAATGCCTACAAACTATATTACCGTTGGTACCTGGTACCATCGCGTCTCCATTCAATTTACCCCTCCTGCTCGGATAACTGTTGGCGTCAATGCGGCCAGCGCGGAACCCTGTTGCATATTTGGTGGAACTGCCCGCAAATTAAGGGATATTGGACTAGGGTCCATAGACTTATCTTTAAGGTCCTCGGATTGACGATCCCGATGTCTCCTCTCTATTCCCTGCTCTCTCGCCCAATACCTCACACCCCTCGCCACCAACAAAAGCTAATTAAGCATATTTTAAATACGGCCAAATGCCAAATCGCGGCTAACTGGAAATCTCTGTCACCCCCCACGACCCCTGCTACCATTAATGCTATATGGTAAACCTATAGATTGGAACGTATTACAGCGGTTCTCCGCGACACCCCTGATAATTTTAGCAATACGTGGTCACCCTGGACGTCACACTACGGTGCTGAACCTCCACTAACTACCATATAAGATAATGGGAACCATCACAATACCCTATCCAACTGAGGATAATCTGACGCACTGCCCAGGCGACTGGGACCGCCCGACCATTCCTCCCTTTCCTCCCTTCCCAATCCTCCCTCCCTTCTTTTCTCTTCCCCCTCCTTGCCTCTTTTCTCTTCTACTTCTAATCTTAAACTTACTCTTTGTTTTTCTTTTATAAGCTATAATGCTTCATTAAGAGATATTCCTTCGCCCTTAGCTACGGTACACACCAAATGTATTACACTATCTATTGACAGCTTTCTATACATTGGCATGCGTGCCTGTTTGATTCTTTACTCACTCGATATTGTACATAGATAGATACTCTGCCACTGCTATTTGACAGTTGAATGCGATATGTACCAATGTGTGATACCTGTAATGTATATCTTATGAATATCTTGTTAAAAGTTCAAAATTCAATAAAAACTTTTTCTCAAAAAAACAAAAACAAAAAAAAAAAAACGTTGATGAAAAATCGGCCAACGATGATATCGTTGGTCGCCAAAATTGGCAAGTGTGTAGGGCCCTTAAGCATTCAAATGACCAATAGCGATACATGAAGTAAAGACAGTCACCTAAAGACATGGGGCATAATAAGATGTGATGCCGACCAATTACCCAGTTAGTAACTCACCCCAATATATACAAACAATCTCACAAACATTCTTGGAATGTAAAAATAAACAGTCTTTTTGCCTTTGAAGTAGAAGTACTGTGTTGTGCGGTATTTATTTTTTTATTATTATTTCATGATACTGTAATCAAGTTATACTGCAATTTTCATAATTAGAAAATTAGAGCTGTTGGCATAACTGAAATAGAATAAGGCGGAGAACTGAAATAATACTACAACTACCACACCATGGGCCTAATTCATGTTTGCACGCAATTGCGATGTTTAAGGTTTCAGAACTGCTAATGTTAGCAAGTGTAGCTGCAGCACAGAAAGCATGATAGACGCCCATCAGAGCCACCGAAAACTCACTCCCAACTGCGCACACACAGGCAGCCTGAACGCAATAAAGAGGAACATTGACTGCTAGGGTTGCAATACAGCTACGCAGTCTGGCCACGGCAGTAGCGATGCAGGAACCACGGGTCACTACATGCATGATCGCAGCTGATGGCATATACACACGCTCTGAAAACGGGCATGATACACCTGCGTTTTTCTAGTGATGAGCGGATTCGGTTTTACTCGGTTTTACTCGGTTCTCAAAACCGAATCTTATTGGCTCACTGATGTCACGTGTTTTGGATAGCCAATAAGATTCGGTTTTGAGAACCGAGTAAAACCGAATCCGCTCATCACTTTTGCTGCCATTCCCCGTTACCTCCCCCAAATTTAGACCTGATCATAGATGAGCTAAATTTAGCACATCTACGACCAGGCACACTGACATGCAGGGGGACGCCCGGCACAGGGCTAGTCCGCCCCGCATGACAGGCCCGAGGCCCCCCCCCCCCTCGCACAAGTACAAAAGCATCGCACAGCGACGAAGCTTTTGTACCTGAAGAGGAGCTCCCTACCAGCGCAGCTCCAGCACGCTGGCAGGGAGCTACTCGTCGCTGTGCTGGTCACAGCGGCTGCATGTGACGTCAAGATGCTGCCACGGCCCGCCCCCCGCACGGTCCAGGCTCGCCTGCGCCTGGCACCAGCGCAGTTCAGACCTGATCGGCTGCTGCGCGAAAACACACAGCACCAATCAGGTCTGAATTAGGCCCTTAGTGCAAGCGTGATCGCAAAGGTATCGCAGTCTGCAGCGAATCGCTTACTTGCGTGAACACCGGCCATTACGTACAAACATGAATTGGGCCCATGTTTGCTTAGTCCCATGTGGAACAACTGTCACCACTTGCCAATGGGAACCCGGCCGATTCAGAGTCCGATAGTCGGCATGCCGACTAACAGGGACTATTCCCACTTGTTGCACCCACCCCCACCAATCTAAGGATCGGGATCCCGGCATCGGTATGGTGACCGGCGGGATCCCAAACACCGGTCACCCGAACCCAACCCCTTGCCAACAGGTAGTGGTGACATCCTGCAAACACAAAGCTGGGGATCCTGTCAATCAATGTACAACCCAATTTCCCTTCTAGTCTCTAGCCCTGGACTCTACACATTGCCAGCATCACCGACAATATCATCCAGACAAGTACATTCTTATAACCTGGAGTAAAGACATACAGACTTTCAAGTTCTGCAGAACTGCTTTTGCATACCAGGTACATCGAGCTTCACATCTAACAAGACCCGGTCACGTGATCGGGAGAAACCCGGAAGCGGACCAGGTTGCTGAGCAACAGAAGACGGATAAGCCGGTGACGGGACCTGGTGAACACAGAAGAAGGTAGGAAGCGAGTCTCTGTTGCGGCGAGGGTCACTCAATAGGCGGCTCCGGAGAGCGCTCTCTGAGTTTCTCCCTCGCCCCAGACGAGATTACCGGTGCGGCGCCTCGGCTATCAGGGGGTGTCTGATCCAAGGCGCACCACGGGAAGCTGAGGCCGGCCTGTAAGACCAGTCCAGAGCCTCCCTATCATACCCCCCATGTGTAATTGCCGTATGCCCACACCGTGAAGATTCAAAGTGTGACACATACAGAATAAGCGCTATATGAGAGACTGTAAATAATTTGAGTGCACTCTAACAGAGACAGGAATATTTGCATGCGGGACGCCGCTAGTTTGAACTAATTTGCTGACCAAGAGTGACATTACTTATCAGTGCCATCCAGCACTCATCTTCACAATATTTAGTTATTCACAATATTCAGTTAATTACAATAAAGTGTACATTAATACCGAATCTATATGATATTTACTGAATTTAAGGGTTTATATCCAATTAACCATTTATCAATCCAATCATTTATTTATTTATTTATTCATTCATCACATCCTCATCCATACTTGATAAAATCAAGGGCTCATATCTTATTAACCACCTAATTGAATAAACAGACCAATCATCCGGATTGAGCGCAACACCATTCCCAATTATTTCTATAGTTCCATCAGGTCAGTCACCTGAAGGTGTAGCAGCTCGTCCACACAAATAGATCCCAGTGCGCAGGTTATCACATTTCTATTCTTATAACCTGGGCTGTTCCACCTGTCATTCCATGTCATTAGGGGACATTACAGGAATACTGACTCGGCTACTTGTCAGTATCATTTAAGTCCATTAAAATGTACAGGAATGGGAATGCACAATACCTTTGAGTGTAACCCATTAAACAGTAATACAAAAGTCAACATGAAAAAGCTAGCTACAGGGGGGACTACAAATACCAGTATACCCTGTCAGCCAGTTGTTATTGTTCTCAGTGTGTGTTTGAGACAAACTAAGCAGGGTGCAGCACTTACACGTTTATACTCACCGTATATGGTGGGGTTGGTAACGATATTTTGGAGACTACTTTTAATAAGTGCCCATTTTTTTTGTGATTAATGTGGGCAATGGAAGTGTTGATCACTATGGCGTTTCTATCATTCAGATTCCAAGTGAAAGGGTAGGGTTCCGGCAACGGGACAAGAGACTCCACTTCATAGTTGTCCTCTTCACGGTCCGTGGGCCACAGACCACTCAGTATGTCTGTAGACCACATGGACTTGTGAGAATCCATTGGAAGCGTTACAGCTGCGGGGATCTCACCCCCTGCTATCAGAAGGCAAGACCATGCCTCAGATTCCTGTTTACATGTGGAAACACCGACATGGTCAGATAGTGTAGGTAGAAGAGAGGGCTTCTATCATCCGTCATCGTGGAGGAACCCTGAGCACACTACTGATGGTGTAAGCGAGCTCCTCAGAAAACATTACGCAGGAGTGTGAAGCATCTTTAAATGGGCCACATAATTCTCTCATCTCTGGACGGTTCGGCGCCGGCAGAGGAAGGTGGCCACATCATGCACCGGCCACATCATGCAAAGCAGGCTGTACTAACGGAGCACATCCATGATCCGTGGCAAATCCAGAACCACCGAAAGACAGGTAGGATTAGGTCGGACCTCCTGCTCTGGGATATCTTCACAGAGGCGCAGCACCACGAAACCTCCACTGACAGAGACACCAACTATCTTCAGCAGCACTTTGCAAAGCCAAAGCCTCTTCAGCCCTGCGTTGTAAATCTGCTGCCTCCCACGGAGCACAAGTTGTTTCGCTCCCTGCCTTTCGTGTGAAAGAGACACAGGCGGAGGGAGTGGCCTGATACCTTCAGGCAGGTAAATATTAACTCTGTACAGGCTGGAAGGGCATGCAGTCAGGGAACTCTAAACAATACAGCACCAGGCCTGGGGCACTATGTGTGCTAATGTATTACGCCTACGATCACCAGCCTGGCATACCCTTACATGACACAATGCGTGGGGATGGCATGAGCAGAATATCTGTTCTAGGCTACATATATCTAACTGGTAATTTGTTACAGACTGCTAGACAGATAATGACTGTGCAGTCTTGTTAAGTTAATATCAGTCATATACGTATGTACGTATTTATTTATGTATCTATGTATGAATGGCTCATCAATACTCCGAAGACCAGTTCCATACAAAGCAGCAGGTACAGATTTTGCATTCCCTTGAAATCTAGAATTAACCCCTCAATGCCCTGTACTTTGCAAAGCAGTTCCTGCAAAGTACCTGTTAGTTTTCCTATGACTAGAACGCCTCCGGTGTTACAAGAGCACTTATAAAGAAGGGTTAAGGAAATGAGATTAGCATGGGAAACAAGTAATGTCACCCTTTAGAATGCGGAGAGTAATAAAATTCCACAAGTCTCAGGCACCTGATGAAATATAACCCTAATAGTGAATGGGGAAGTTATGGGAAAGCAGAGAACACGGGGCTTGGTGAGAATACAGCTACATATTTTGCGAATCGCTTAACATTCCTCCGTCTAGTTAATAATTGATTCAGTGATGGTCTTTGCCTTACATTACACAGGCTCGGTACATTCTAGTTCATTAACAAAAATCAGGCAAAAATACTCCTTCGCTAAACATAGGAGCTTGTATACATTGGCAATTCAAAGAGCAGACCTTAAACATGGGCAAAACGGCCTTCCCGTAAGCTCTATTGCATGGTTACACACTTGTGAAAGCTGCCGTCAGGGCTGGAATGGACTCAAAGAGGAGAAGAAAGTGTGTGTAGCGGCCCACCTGGGATTATTCTTTAGCACTATAAGCGCTATAGTACCGTTAGTGCGCTTTGATAATAGGCATTAACGTTTAACAAACAACCCTGTGTACACGAAGTCTAATGCCCAAATGTTGCTAAACTTTACTAGGCAGCAATGAATGAACAAATAGATTTGCTTTTATGTAGATGTTAATCGTGCACAGGGCACATAGGTAAATGTGAAATCACAGATACTGTAAAGTAACTTCCCTGATATGAATTAATGCCTGTAAGGCCCATTAAGAATAATAAGTTTATATTTGGCCTTGTTCCCATCATTGCTTTCTAAAATATTAACATTCTTAAACCACAAAATACCCTATTTCTTGTGTTAAATTGCATTGGTAAAAACACAAAACGTGGATAGTGTAATAAACCTGACTCATTAATATGTATCCATTTTCAAGCATTTTACCAGTGCATACATGAGCCTTACGTGTTTGCACGCAGTGTCTATGACAGTGGTTTTCAAACTTTTTTGAATCACGGCGCCCTAGAATATCAGAATTTTTTTCCCGGCATCCCTAGGCCAAAAATTTCTTATTGAGAAATTTAGAAAGAAAT
Source organism: Pseudophryne corroboree (assembly GCF_028390025.1). Classification (NCBI taxonomy): domain Eukaryota; kingdom Metazoa; phylum Chordata; class Amphibia; order Anura; family Myobatrachidae; genus Pseudophryne; species Pseudophryne corroboree. The sequence continues at coordinate 82,195,324 of NC_086448.1, forward strand.
ATTACATTAAGTAGATTGCGTTTATATGTCATCCTTAGGGTCAGTTGTGTGGTGAGGGACAAGATTTGCTTCTGTTTGGCCACATATTTTATGACTGGCAGTCACCAGCACTGGTTTTGCCTATTATATTGACCATGAATAATTTGAATTGGCCCTGGACCACCAACCCAGGGCACCCCTGCAAGTGTCACGAGGCACCCCAGGGAGCCACGGCACACAGTTTGGGAACCTCTGGTCTATGACATAAGAAGTACAACAATTCATTCATTTGGGGTTTTTTTTATTCAGCAAATCCATAGTGTCCAATTTTATGCATGTGACATGGTGGGAGTAAGGGTATGAACTAGTCTACAATAACCAGGTAAACTGAATCAAGCTTTGCCGTATGAATGAGCGTGTTGTGAAATGATTGTGCTTCTGGACAGTATGGTTCTAGGCAGCTTAGAGTGTACACGTCAGCTATACGCAGCAGCAGCAGCAGATGCCACGTCATAGGCTGAACCAATATTCTGCAGAATGCAGCCAACTCATTCACTAAGACCCACTGATGTGACACTAATACCTCAATGAGTCACTAAATCCTAGTAAAATAATGGGCTGCATTCCTACCAGTACTGGTCCAGCCTATAACACGGATGTCTCCACTGTGTGTAAGCATCAGGCACACGTACTGTAGAGACGGTCACTGTGCCAGGTAGAGGAAATCTAAACAAGGTTTTACGTACAATTGTCTGCACTTTAATCCTTCTGGGATTTCTCTGAAATCTCTTAATGTACATATACAACCCTGAAGGCTTATATAGAGGAAAGAAAATTGAAGTTTTAATGGGAGCTAATTATTAAGTAGCATTTTTACTTCAGGGCAGCAAAGCAATATCAAGTACTACAACAAGGTACCCTTGTGACATGTGACTGCGCTGTCCTTAACATTCTGTATGCATTTTTAAAAAAAAATATATGTAATACGCACTTATTGTATACAGATGTGTACTCTTACATCTTTGCTCCGTGAGCTACAAGTCGTGTTACACATAACGCGCGAGTGCCGTGTGACTCAGTAGCACCAAGCATCTTATTTTTTGTTTTTGTCCCGTGAAAATGCGTCTACGATGCAAAGTAATGTAATAAGATGCACAAACAGCTTCTGCTGATTAAAATTATATGCAGTATGCCTATAGTGTGTGACTGTGGCTCTATCTGCCTCCGAAATGTCACGTTAACGGAGAAAAAGCCCAAAAAAAGAGACTCGCCCTACAGAGTCCCGTAATGGCATGGCGCGACTTCAAGGGCTGTTTAGCGTGACTACAGCAAGGATGCAAGAGGACACATCTGTACTTACTAAATTTATAGAGGTATTAATTAGTATCTCTCTACTTATCTGGTACAACTCTGGTGTACAGTAACAGGATACTGACACTTCCGTACTGCTAGATCAACAAAAGTTAAAACTGAAAGTGACCTGTACCTTTTACAGTGGTGGCAGCTACTCTATAGGCTACACCAACATTGATTAAACCCCAGACTTTCAATTTACTATTTATTTTTATTTATTAACAGTTTGTTATATAGCGCAGCAAATTCCGTTGCGCTTTACAATTGGAAACATCACTTATAAAACAAACTGGGTAATAACAGACAGTCACAGAGGCAGGAAGGCCCTATCCTACTAGGAACATTACTGAGGATGCGCGACTACACCCTGTCACTCAACAAGGAACATTCCGGGGGGTGGGGTGAGACTGCAGCCTATCACCCCACTAGGAACATTACTGATGGTGTGAGAGTATGCCCTATCACTCCACTAGGAACAGTACTGAGGGTGTAAAAGTACACCCTATTACTTCACTAGGAACATTACTGAGGGTGTGAGAGTACACCCTATTACTTCACTAGGAACATTACTGAGGGTGTGAGAGAACACCCTATCATTCCACTAGGAACATTACTAACGGTGTGAGAGTACACCCTATTACTTCACTAGGAACATTACTGAGGGTGTGAGAGTACACCTTATCATTCCACTAGGAACATTACTGAGGGTGTGAGAGTACACCCTATCACTTCACAGGGAACATTACTGATGGTGTGAGAGTACGCCCTATCACTCCACTAGGAACAGTACTGAGGGTGTAAAAGTACACCCTATTACTTCACTAGGAACATTACTGAGGGTGTGAGAGTACGCCCTATCACTCCACTAGGAACAGTACTGAGGGTGTAAAAGTACACCCTATTACTTCACTAGGAACATTACTGAGGGTGTGAGAGTACACCTTATCATTCCACTAGGAACATTACTGAGGGTGTGAGAGTACATCATATCACTTCACTAGGAACATTACTGAGGGTGTGAGAGTACATCCTATCACTTCACAAGGAACATTACTGAGGGTGTGAGAGTACACCCTATTACTTCACTAGGAACATTACTGAGGGTGTGAGAGTACACCTTATCATTCCTCTAGGAACATTACTGACGGTGTGAGAGTACACCCTATTACTTCACTAGGAACATTACTGAGGGTGTGAGAGTACACCTTATCATTCCTCTAGGAACATTACTGAGGGTGTGAGAGTACACCCTATCACTCCACTAGGAACATTACTGAGGGTGTGAGAGTACACCCTATCACCCCACAAGGAACATTACTGATGGTGTGAGAGTACACCCTATTACTTCACTAGGAACATTACTGAGGGTGTGAGAGTACACCTTATCATTCCTCTAGGAACATTACTGACGGTGTGAGAGTACACCCTATTACTTCACTAGGAACATTACTGAGGGTGTGAGAGTACACCTTATCATTCCTCTAGGAACATTACTGAGGGTGTGAGAGTACACCCTATCACTCCACTAGGAACATTACTGAGGGTGTGAGAGTACACCCTATCACCCCACAAGGAACATTACTGATGGTGTGAGAGTACACCCTATTACTTCACTAGGAACATTACTGAGGGTGTGAGAGTACACCTTATCATTCCTCTAGGAACATTACTGAGGGTGTGAGAGTACACCCTATCACCCCACTAGGAACATTACTGAGGGTGTGAGTACAACCTATTACTTCACAGGGAACATTACTAAGGGTGTGAGAGTACACCTTATCATTCCACTAGGAAAATTATTGAGGGTGTGAAAGTACACCCTATCACTCCGCTAGGAACATTACTGAGGGTGCGAGTACAACCTATTACTTCACAGGGAACATTACTAAGGGTGTGAGAGTACACCCTATCACTTCACAGGGGAACATTACTGAGGGTATGAGAGTACACCCTATTACTTCACTAGGAACATTACTGAGGGTGTGAGAGAGTACACCCTATTACTTCACTAGGAACATTACTAAGGGTGTGAGAGTACACCCTATTACTTCACTAGGAACATTACTGAGGGTGTGAGAGAACACCCTATTACTTCACTAGGAACATTACTGATGGTGTGAGAGAACACCCTATCATTCCACTAGGAACATTACTGAGGGTGTGAGAGTACACCCTACCACTCCACTAGGAACATTACTAAGGGTGTGAGAGAACACCCTGTTACTTCACTAGGAACATTACTGAGGGTGTGAGAGCTTGTCAAGTCACTAAGAAAAAGTGAGATCACAGAGTCTGGGACTACAGCCTATCAGATCACTAGGAACCAGTGACATCATTAAGAGTCCGTGAATACAGGCTATCAATTGCTTTCATTTCATCATTCAATTTTTACAATTTAGAGACAGCTAACCACTAATTACCATAATATTCTAATTATTAAAGCGGTCACGGTTATTTCAATAAATGGAAACAAATACCCTGGATTTTAAAGACATAGAAGTGTAGCAGATCAAAGAAACCTTTGATTCTTTTTGACATTTATACTATAATCACATCATTGTCCTGCCAGCCATGTTTAGTCACTGTCTAACTTGGCTCCAGGACAATACTGCATGTCAGCAGGTATGTGACAGTGTGAATAGACAGGCTACAACAACAATCATTAGAACACCGGCAACTGTGAAGTCATTATTATAAACTAAGGACAAAAATGACACAAGAAAAACTATTACATGTTACTCAATTAACACTTTTGTTTTCGATTAGGAGAAATAGGTTTAAGATATAGGGGGTCATTCCGAGTTGTTCGCTAGCAGATTTCGGTCACAGCGCAGCGATCAGGCAAAAAATCGGTACTTCTGCCCATGCAGTGCAATGCGCACGCGCGTCGTACTATTACAACGAACAATGTAGTTTCACACAAGGTCTAGCGAAGCTTTTCAGTCGCACTGCTGGCCGCAGAGTGATTGATAGGAAGTGGGCATTTCTGGGTGTCAACTGACCGTTTTCAGGGAGTGTGTGGAAAAACGCAGGCGTGCCAGATAAAAACGCAGGGTGTGTACGTGACGTCAAAACAGGAACTGAACATTCTGAAGTGATCGCAAGCTAGTAGTAGGTCTGGAGCTACTCTGAAACTGCACAAAATTATTTTGTAGCCGCTGTGCGATCCTTTCGTTCACACTTCTGCTAAGCTAAGATACACTCCCAGAGGGCGGCGGCATATCGTTTGCACGCTGCTAAAAACTGCTAGCGAGCGAACAACTCGGAATGAGGGCCATAGAGTTCAGGTTTAATGTATGCTGTGCTATAGTGAGATATCACTCAGCCAGACAACTAGCCTTGCAATCAGTGACTGCTGGTGAGATGCCGGAACATGAAAATGCATTAAATCACCCTAACTGCAGCCAGGCGATTAAATGTGAAGGTGCATACATGCGGTGCGATATGTACTACCAATATGGACTATATAGTCCATATCAGTAGAAAACATAGTGCATATCGCACCGCCTGCATACACCTTGCGATGCCGATGCGCGGTCCCGCAGGGTCGGTATCTCAAGAAAAAATAGACTGTGCAGGCATGGCAATGTTCACTATATTATTATTATTACTACCAGTTATTTATGTAGCGCACACATATTCCACAGCGCTGTACAGAGAATATTTGGCCATTCACTTCAGTCCCTGCCCCAGAGGAGCTTAAAATCTATGGGGGTCATTCTGACCTGGTCACTCGCTGCAGTTTATCGCAGTGCAGTGATCAGATCAGAACTGCGCATGCGCCTCTGATTGACAGGCAGAGGCGGTCGCTGGGCGGCACGGCGACGTTTGGCCGCCGTTTTGTGGGCGTGGTCTGCAGTGACTACGTGACGCAGGGACGTGCGGTGAGCTAAATGGCTCAGGAGGCACTGGCTAACCCCAGAGCCAGATTTACATGCAATATATGAGCCAAAGGGTACATCTGGGCATTATATACAGGTGCAGCATTATAAACTCCTGGAAATCTGGTGAGTTTTGATTAGAGATGTGTGGAGAGGATACACAGGTGAGGCACTGCCTCACCTGCCATAGACTTTTTACTCCAGAGTTTGGGCTATAAAAATTATTAGAATAATGCAAAGAAGATAATTCAAACAAATTATCAGTATTTTTCATATATTTTATTCAGTCAAAACTCTGGTTTAAACGTAAGTATGGCAGGAAAGGCTCTGCCTCACCTGCCTCACCCCACCGTACGTCACTGGCGTGATGTCACATGCAGCCTCTGCGACCCAGGGCAGCGACGAGTAACTCCCAGCCAGCTGCAGGAGCTTTTTGTACTTGTGCGGTGGGGAAGGGGGGCCAGCCTGACTAGCCCTGTGCTGGGTGTCCCCCCCACATGTTAGAGTAAGTGACCGTAGCTGTGCTAAATTTAGCACAGCTACGATCAGGTCGGAATGACCCCCTATATTCCCTACAACAGGGCTGGCCAAACCGGTCCTTGAGATCTACCAACAGTTCATGTTTTCCAGGCCTCCTGGAGATCTGTAGAATTGTCAGTTAGGAATGAATGCAGCACATCTTAATTAGTAATGACTACACCTGTGCACCAGCTAGGTGGTCTGGAAAATGTGAGCTGTTGGTAGATCTCGAGGACCGGTTTGGCCAGCCCTGCCCTACAACATGTACACGCTCACACATACAGGCTAGGGTTAATTTTGTTGGGATCCAATTAACCTACCAGTATATTTTTGGAATGTGGGAGGAAACTGCAGTTCCCGGAGGAAACCCACGCAAGTATGGGGAGAATACAAACTCCACACAGTTAGAGCCATGGTGGGAATCAAACCTATGACCTCAGTGCTGTGAGACAGTAATGCTAACCATTACACCATCCGTACTGCCCACTATATTGTGTACAGTCTAGTGCATATCGCACGTTTCCAGTAGTGACCAATATTATCTTGCGATACCGATCTACGTCCCCCTGAAATGTCATCCCAACATTCAAATGAGCTGTCAAAACCGGCAATAGCCAAAATCGCAGTCAAAATTGGAAGTACATATAGTCAAAATCGCAAGTAAATATAGTCAAAATTGGTGGTTCTGGGCTCCGGGGAGTTCAAGGATAATCGCATAGTCAAAATTGGTCATAGTAATAATCTCACCGTGTGTATGCACCTTAAGATATACCTAGCAAAAACGCATAGGGTTAGGGTGAGAGGTGGCTAGATTTGATGAAGAGGTCTTGAGAGCCCGTTTCAAGTTTTGTAAAGAGGTCTAGAGTCTGATAGGGAGAGAGAGAGTGTACAAGAAATAATACTTTCCAGCCCAATTAAGGACTTTTCTAATAAATCAAAAACATCAATAAATTAAGTATTTGTTAAAATATGAATTAATATATAGGATACTTTTCTATTAAGGCGGTTTTGTGATGTCAAATTTAGCACCGTAATGTCTAAAACACAACCCCCGTAAGCCATAACCAAGCACTTTTAGCAGAATATGATGCAGTGTCTCCCATGCATCTTGGTGTCTACACACAACGGAGGTATCGGTTTTGAAAGTCTAGCCAACATTTCACAAGACACTGTGCCTCGTGCCTCAGTGACATCACCCGAAAGGCTGCTCTCTCTCATGAACAAAGTTTCAGCACACAATACTGTTTGCCTTATTTGGGAGCAGGCACAGAGCCTACAATAAAGAGCATAATATCAACTTTTACTCAAAAAGGGTATAATGGTAGAAGCACGTTAATGAATACTGGTGGAGATTACAGGTTTTATAAAAACACTGTGATCCGGATTATGGTGACACCTTTCAGTTGAATAAGAGTATTGGACTAATGTGTGGGGCCTGTGTCAGCCAGAGAGGTGAAGAAACTAACCCCCCTCCGTTTCAGGCGAGCATGTTCATCAAAGAGCAGGATTAGCTACGCCCAATACCTCACACCCAGGTACCTGATATCCTCTGTTGCCTACTGTCATATCTGTACTCTGTTGTCCATTTGAGTCTACATACACACTATAGTACTTGGCAGAAGGCGAGATAAACTTCCTACCTTTATGTCTGTTATTATTGCCCAGTTTTATTCTGTTACCATTGTTCCAATTGTAAAGCGCAACGGAATATGCTGCGCTATATAAGAAACTGTTAATAATAACTATGACGCCCTTGGACACAGCATTGAACTGCTCTTTGAAACAGAGTAGGTGCAGACAACAGTAGAAGTCGAGGGCCCATCGTAAACATACACAACACAGTTTTAAGACAACAATTCTTAAATCAAACATTTCCAGTGCTGGTTTCTAAATGAATTCTCAGCTACATTTTCTGTGCTTTTGTCAGGCAAACACCTGTCTACTAATGTGTGAGCTTTTAGAATGCGGAGTAAGTCTACAGTGTGTACTGTCCCGATGTAAGAAATCCTCAGGCGACAGAGAAGAAATAGCAAATCATCCTCTCCTACAAGGTACAACTAGGCTGCAGGCCAAGATCATATTGCTACAGTCACACACCCAATCTCTACTAACAATTTTGCATATTAAATAATCTCCAGCAGGCTCCAACTGGCCCTTTACTACAAACCGTACATCCCCAGGCCCTGTATTGTTTTACGGATCTCAAAAACAGGTTTCATGGATATAGTGTATTATGAAAGAGGGTATTTCCAGCATATGCGGAGCTGAAGAGGCGTTTTGGCCCGGCAGAAATTGAATAAGCGCCTGGTTTACGCTAGGTACACGTTACAGATACTTGTGTCCCTCTTGTACCCATATTGTAAACCATTTCATTTATGTGCAACAAAGGCACTTGGTATTAGACATGAATGAAACTGCAAAAGAAGTGACGTTTATATGCAAAATAAAAAATAAATATAAAAAATACGTTAAACATAATCTCAGACCGACAAGGTAAGCACTAATCCGCATCAGTGGTCATTTGCAAACACGCGGCCACTAAAGGTGCATACACACTTGCCAAGAAAATGAGCGGCCTTGCTCATTTTCACTCTTCCTAAGCGATGTCACTCTCTTTCTCGGCAAGTGTGTATGCCGCCGCTGACCAGCAATGCGCGGCCCCGCGGGTCGTTAACGGGCCTCACTGTCGGCCGTGCAGGCAGCTCAACTTGGACTGTTGTCCAAGAGCTGCCTGCACGGCACGGCCCTGCGTGATGTCACTGAGCGATATGGTTGTCATATCGCTCAGTGTGTACACACTGCCGCCGACCACCCCAGCCCAGGAGGGGAAACACTGGGCAGCGGCACACATTGAGCACGTCACCTAGTGTGTACCCACCTTAAGTCTGTAAATTGACACCATGGGGAATATTTACTAAAGTGTGAGTTTTTTTAAAAGTGGAAATGTTGCCCACAGCAACCAATCAGAGTTTAGTTATTATCTTATAGAGGTGCTAGATGAATGATATGTAGAATCTGATTGGTCGCTTCGGGCAAGCTCTCTACTTCTAAAAAATATATAACACTATAGTAAATGTACCCCCATTATCCCTATTTGTACCTGCCCCTGACCAAATACAAATACTGCAAGCTTTACTAGGTGACTCTGCAAGTATTCACAGCTGCAATTATGCCTTTACTGTACTTGTCCTACATTATATAACCCCATCCTGCCCATCCAGCTATAAGTAGCACAAGCACCCAGATCTGCTTTGTGCTTGTGCAGTGTAATTTTATGCTACACCAAATGGGACGAACTTGATGGTGACTAAAAATAAGATTTTACTTACCGATAAATCTATTTCTCGTAGTCCGTAGTGGATGCTGGGGACTCCGTCAGGACCATGGGGATTAGCGGCTCCGCAGGAGACAGGGCACAAAAATAAAGCTTTAGGATCAGGTGGTGTGCACTGGCTCCTCCCCCTATGACCCTCCTCCAAGCCTCAGTTAGGATACTGTGCCCGGACGAGCGTACACAATAAGGAAGGATTTTGAATCCCGGGTAAGACTCATACCAGCCACACCAATCACACCGTACAACTTGTGATCTGAACCCAGTTAACAGTATGACAACGTAGGAGCCTCTGAACAGACGGCTCACAACAATAACAACCCGATTTCTTTGTAACAATAACTATGTACAAGTATTGCAGACAATCCGCACTTGGGATGGGCGCCCAGCATCCACTATGGACTACGAGAAATAGATTTATCGGTAAGTAAAATCTTATTTTCTCTAACGTCCTAGTGGATGCTGGGGACTCCGTCAGGACCATGGGGATTATACCAAAGCTCCCAAACGGGCGGGAGAGTGTGGATGACTCTGCAGCACCGAATGAGAGAACTCCAGGTCCTCTTTAGCCAGGGTATCAAATTTGTAGAATTTTACAAACGTGTTCTCCCCCGACCACGTAGCTGCTCGGCAGAGTTGTAATGCCGAGACCCCTCGGGCAGCCGCCCAGGATGAGCCCACCTTCCTTGTGGAATGGGCCTTGACAGATTTAGGCTGTGGCAGGCCTGCCACAGAATGTGCAAGTTTAATTGTGCTACAAATCCAACGAGCAATCGTCTGCTTAGAAGCAGGAGCACCCAGCTTGTTGGGTGCATACAGTATAAACAGCGAGTCAGATTTTCTGACTCCAGCCGTCCTTGAAATATATATTTTCAATGCCCTGACAACGTCCAGCAACTTGGAATCCTCCAAATCGCTAGTAGCCGCAGGCACCACAATAGGCTGGTTCAGGTGAAACGCTGACACCACCTTAGGCAGAAAATGAGGACGCGTCCGCAGTTCTGCCCTGTCCGAATGGAAAATCAGATATGGGCTTTTATACGATAAAGCCGCCAATTCTGACACTCTCCTGGCTGAAGCCAGGGCCAGTAGCATGGTTACTTTCCATGTAAGATATTTCAAATCTGCCGATTTGAGTGGCTCAAACCAATGGGATTTGAGAAAATCCAAAACTACATTAAGGTCCCACAGAGCCACTGGGGGCACAACCGGGGGCTGTATATGTAGTACTCCTTTTACAAAAGTCTGGACTTCAGGAACTGAAGCCAATTCTTTCTGGAAGAAAATCGACAGGGCCGAAATTTGAACCTTAATGGACCCCAACTTGAGGCCCATAGACAATCCTGTTTGCAGGAAATGTAGGAATCGACCCAATTGAAATTCCTCCGTGGTGGCCTTCCTGGCCTCACACCACGCAACATATTTTCTCCAAATGCGGTGATAATGTTGTGCAGTCACCTCCTTCCTGGCTTTTACCAGTGTAGGAATGACCTCTTCCGGAATGCCTTTTTCCCTTAGAATTCGGCGTTCAACCGCCATGCCGTCAAACGCAGCCGCGGTAAGTCTTGGAATAGACACGGTCCCTGCTGAAGCAGGTCCCGTCTTAGAGGTAGAGGCCACGGATCTTCCGTGAGCATCTCCTGAAGTTCCGGGTACCAAGTTCTTCTTGGCCAATCCGGAGCCACGAGTATCGTTCTTACTCCCCTTTGCCGTATAATTCTCAGTACTTTTGGTATGAGAGGCAGAGGAGGAAACACATACACTGACTGGAACACCCACGGCGTTACCAGAGCGTCCACAGCTATTGCCTGAGGGTCTCTTGACCTGGCGCAATACCTGTCCAGTTTTTTGTTGAGGCGAGACGCCATCATGTCCACCTTTGGTTTTTCCCAACGGTTCACAATCATGTGGAAGACTTCTGGATGAAGTCCCCACTCTCCCGGGTGTAGATCGTGTCTGCTGAGGAAGTCTGCTTCCCAGTTGTCCACTCCCGGAATGAACACTGCTGACAGTGCTATCACATGATCTTCCGCCCAGCGAAGAATCCTTGCAGCTTCTGCCATTGCTCTCCTGCTTCTTGTGCCGCCCTGTCTGTTTACATGGGCGACTGCCGTGATGTTGTCCGACTGGATCAACACCGGCTGACCCTGAAGCAGGGGTTTTGCCAAGCTTAGAGCATTGTAAATCACTCTTAGCTCCAGTATATTTATGTGAAGAGACATCTCCAGGTTTGACCATACTCCCTGGAAGTTTCTTCCCTGTGTGACCGCTCCCCAGCCTCTCAGACTGGCATCCGTGGTCACCAGGACCCAGTCCTGTATGCCGAATCTGCGGCCCTCTAACAGATGAGCACTCTGCAACCACCACAGAAGAGACACCCTTGTCCGTGGCGACAAGGTTATCCGCTGATGCATCTGCAGATGCGATCCGGACCATTTGTCCAGCAGATCCCACTGAAAAGTTCGTGCGTGGAATCTGCCGAATGGAATCGCTTCGTAAGAAGCCACCATCTTTCCCAGGACTCTTGTGCATTGATGCACAGACACTTTCCCTGGTTTTAGGAGGTTCCTGACAAGTTCGGATAACTCCTTGGCTTTCTCCTCCGGAAGAAACACCTTTTTCTGAACCGTGTCCAGAATCATTCCCAGGAACAGCAGACGTGTCGTCGGGGTCAATTGAGATTTTGGAAAATTCAGAATCCACCCGTGCTGTTGCAGCACTATTTGGGTTAGTGCTACTACGTCCCCCAGCTGTTCCCTGGACCTTGCCCTTATCAGGAGATCGTCCAAGTAAGGGATAATTAATACGCCTTTTCTTCGTAGAAGAAACATAATTTCGGCCATTACCTTGGTAAAGACCCGAGGTGCCGTGGACAATCCAAACGGCAGCGTCTGAAACTGATAATGACAGTTTTGCACCACGAACCTGAGGTACCCTTGATGTGAAGGGCAAATTGGGACATGCAGGTAAGCATCCTTGATGTCCAGGGACACCATAAAGTCCCCTTCTTCCAGATTCGCTATCACTGCTCTGAGTGACTCCATCTTGAACTTGAATTTTTGTATGTACAGGTTCAAAGATTTCAGATTTAGAATAGGTCTTACCGAGCCGTCCGGCTTCGGTACCACAAATAGTGTGGAATAATACCCCTTTCCCTGTTGTAGGAGGGGTACCTTGACTATCACCTGCTGAGAATACAGCTTGTGAATGGCTTCCAATACCGTCGCCCTGTCTGAGGGAGACGTTGGCAGAGCAGACTTTAGGAACCGGCGAGGGGGAGATTTCTCGAATTCCAACCTGTAACCCTGAGATATTATCTGCAGGATCCAGGGGTCCACCTGTGAGTGAGCCCACTGTGCGCTGAAATTCTTGAGTCGACCCCCCACCGCCCCTGAGTCCGCTTGTAAAGCCCCAACGTCATGCTGAGGGCTTTGCAGAAGCCGGGGGGGGGCTTCTGCTCCTGGGAAGAAGCTGCTTGGTGCACTCTCTTACCCTTTCCTTTGCCTCGGGGCAAATATGACTGTCCTTTCGCCCGCTTGTTCCTATAGGAACGAAAGGACTGCGGCTGAAAAGACGGTGTCTTTTTCTGTTGGGAGGGGACCTGAGGTAAAAAGGTGGATTTCCCGGCTGTTGCCGTGGCCACCAAATCCGATAGACCGACCCCAAATAATTCCTCCCCCTTATACGGCAATACTTCCATATGCCGTTTGGAATCCGCATCACCTGACCATTGTCGCGTCCATAAACTTCTTCTGGCAGATATGGACATCGCACTTACTCTCGATGCCAGAGTGCAAATATCCCTCTGTGCATCTCGCATATATAGAAATGCATCCTTTAAATGCTCTATAGTCAGTAAAATACTGTCCCTATCCAGGGTATCAATATTTTCAGTCAGGGAATCCGACCAAACCACCCCAGCACTGCACATCCATGCAGAGGCGATGGCTGGTCGCAGTATAACACCAGTATGAGTGTATATACTTTTCAGGGTAGTTTCCAGCCTCCTATCTGCTGGATCCTTGAGGGCGGCCGTTTCAGGAGACGGTAACGCCACTTGTTTTGATAAGCGTGTGAGCGCCTTATCCACCCTAGGGGGTGTTTCCCAGCGCGCCCTAACCTCTGGCGGGAAAGGATATAATGCCAATAACTTCTTTGAAATTAGCAGTTTTCTATCGGGGTTAACCCACGCTTCATCACACCCTTCATTCAATTCGTCTGATTCAGGAAAAACTACAGGTAGTTTTTTCAGACCCCACATAATACCCCTTTTTGTGGTACATGCAGTATCAGAGATATGTAAAGCCTCCTTCATTGCCGTGATCATATAACGTGTGGCCCTACTGGAAAATACGTTTGTTTCTTCACCGTCGACACTAGATTCGGTGTCCGTGTCTGGGTCTGTGTCGACCGACTGAGGTAAAGGGCGTTTTACAGCCCCTGACGGTGTCTGAGACGCCTGTACAGGTACTAACTGGTTTTCCGGCCGTCTCATGTCGTCAACTGATTTTTGTAATGTGCTGACATTATCACGTAATTCCATAAATAAAGCCATCCATTCCGGTGTCGACTCCCTAGGGGGTGACATCACCATTACCGGCAATTGCTCCGCCTCCACACCAACATCGTCCTCATACATGTCGACACACACACGTACCGACACACAGCAGACACACAGGGAATGCTCTTATCGAAGACAGGACCCCACTAGCCCTTTGGGGAGACAGAGGGAGAGTTTGCCAGCACACACCCAAGCGCTATAAATATATAGAAACAACCCTATAGAAGTGTTGTCTCCCTTATAGCAGCTTAATATATATCAAAAACGCCAAAAAAAGTGCCCCCCCCTCTCTTTTTTACCCTGTTTCTGTAGTGCAGTGCAGGGGAGAGTCCTGGGAGCCTTCCTCGCAGCGGAGCTGAGCAGAAAAATGGCGCTGTGTGCTGAGGAGATAGGCCCCGCCCCCTATTACGGCGGGCTCTTCTCTGGAGTTTGTGAGACCTGGCAGGGGTTAAATACATCCATATAGCCCCAAGGGCTATATGTGATGTATTTTTTAGCCAGAACAAGGTATTCTCATTGCTGCCCAGGGCGCCCCCTACAGCGCCCTGCACCCTCCGTGACCGCTGGTGTGAAGTGTGTGACAACAATGGCGCACAGCTGCAGTGCTGTGCGCTACCTCATGAAGACTGAAAAGTCTTCTGCCGCCGGTTTCTGGACCTCTTCGCTTTTCGGCATCTGTAAGGGGGTCGGCGGCGCGGCGCCGGGACCGGACTCCATGGCTGGGCCTGTGTTCGATCCCTCTGGAGCTAATGGTGTCCAGTAGCCTAAGAAGCCAATCCATCCTGCACGCAGGTGAGTTCACTTCTTCTCCCCTAAGTCCCTCGTTGCAGTGAGCCTGTTGCCAGCAGGACTCACTGAAAATAAAAAACCTACAAACTTTTTCTAAGCAGCTCTTTAGGAGAGCCACCTAGATTGCACCCTGCTCGGACGGGCACAAAAACCTAACTGAGGCTTGGAGGAGGGTCATAGGGGGAGGAGCCAGTGCACACCACCTGATCCTAAAGCTTTATTTTTGTGCCCTGTCTCCTGCGGAGCCGCTAATCCCCATGGTCCTGACGGAGTCCCCAGCATCCACTAGGACGTTAGAGAAAATAAAGAAAAATGGAAATGAACTATTCAAACACCAGCTCAAAATACCTGTAGGAGAAATACAAGTATCTGCAACGTCTGTACCTGATTGCTCGTCTCGTTAATGGCCTCCAGCAGTTTCTCCACAGCGGCCTGAAGTCGGTTGCTGATGTTGAGTATCTGGGCTTCATCTTCAGGGCTTATATCTGTCCCACACACGTCTCCCTCAGTGAGCTGCAGGGGAACATCCACCTCCTCATCAACGGCTTCTGATTGAGTACCTGGTTCCTGTCCCTCAGCACCGCTGTCCACATCACCAGGACCTGCTTGAGAGTAGAGCATTATCTTCATCAGAACATATCAGCGGTTATTAGATATTATAACTTATTTTGCTTTATTTTATATCTACGACTACAAAGAATTGATGTGACCCCGTATTATTGTTACTGTAAATAGAGTTCTTTCGGGGAGGCTGTCTAATGACAAGTCAAAAGGAAAAATAAGGGAGAAAGATGATGTCTTAAGGTGGCGAACGTTAAATGAAAACTTTACTTTTAATAAATTCATATAAAATGTTCAAATTTGGACATACATACTGAGACACGCTCTCAGGCCCTTTTGGCAAATCCGTGTATTCACCATATTTGAACTGAACCCTAAATGGACTCCGTGGGGTAAATTTACTAAGATGGGAGTTCTATTTAAGATGGGATGTTGCCCATAGCAACCAATCAGATTCTACTTCTCCTTTATCTAGCACCTTCTAGAAGATAATATCTGGAATCTGATTGGTTGCTATGGGCAACATCCCATCTTAAATAGAACTCCCATCTTAGTAAATTTACCCCCCGTCTGTCTAAACAGGATTTTTGACAATAATAGTTCGGACCCACATGGTTGTTTTTGCAGAGCGGACAACTGTGTCATGTTGGACCCACAAGCTTTATGGTTTGTGGTGTTGTATTACTGTTACTTATGTACTGTGCAGAACTATGGTTCCCTGAAATAGAGATCTGCCTAATTATGGAGGATTCTATTACACTGTGATATATATTTGTTCACGTGAGAAGCACCACGATACCTACACACAGCGGATTGTTAGGATCTCTCTGCATGCGTCCGCTTGCCTACACCTAAGGGAAGATGTATCAAACCTGGAGAAGTGATAAAGCCAGTGATAAGGGCAAGGTGATAACGCACCAGCCAGTCAGCCCCTAACTGTCAATTTACATATTGGAGCTGATTGGCTGGTGCGTTATCTCCTTGTATGCGTTATCACTTCTCCAGGATTAATTCATCTGCCCCCTTGTGTCTTATGAGAAGTAATAGTCCCAGAATACACAAAGGACAGCTTAGATTTTTCAGCATTTTGTGTGACAGCATGAGACTCATTTCACACATATTTGAGCTGATTTATTAGAGAGAGGATGTCCACACCATAAGATTTTCTTCTAACTATACACCCTGCCTTTTCTTTTCCCAATTCAAGGGGATTATATTATTAAATATGTCACCACGAGACAGTTTTTCTGTCTGTAATTTATTCACTTAGATGTATACCTGTTGATGTGACTCATTAGCCTTGTGAATACTTATGGGTATACGTCCGATAAAGTGAACTCTACCTTAATGTCGTTCTTCAGAATACATAAATGTATTGATGTGAGGGGTATACTGTGCCATAATCTGTTTTATAGTCTTTACACAGCAGTTTTTTTTTAATGAGAACTTTAAGAAAAGTTATGTTTTAGGATAATTATCAGATTTTTTCTATCAAACAAAAGAGTGCCCCACAAAAGGAATCTTCTTTCTACAGCTGGGTTGTGCCAATTATTACCCTTGATGAGATCTCTACCAGGGATACACAACACTCTCCATCGTATACATGCTGATAATTGTAACAATATTGGCCAATACAGAAAAATATTATAGGAAGGATAGAAGGGGAAAGGAAGAAAAGGAAGGAAGGAAGAAAGAAAATTAAGGAAGGAAGGGACAAGGAAGAAGGAAAGGAAGGAAAAGGAAGAAGGGGAAAGGAAGGGAAAAGGAAGAAGGGGAAAGGAAGGAACAGGAAGGAAGGAAGAAAAATGACAGTAAGAGGAAAACAAAGGAAGGCAAGAAGGGAGGACAGGATGGAAGGTGTAAAGTTCCTCATACTCTACTGCATACGATGCATTGTATGTGATCCCAGCCAAGGCTGCTGTATCCGAGAAATCTATAGTGCAGCCCTTGCGATCTACAGGCTCCAATCCGATAAGCAAGGAACTGCGCACTGGATCAGATTCACATGTGATTTGCCACTTTTCAATCGATTTCTCGGCCTGATGCGTCGGAATTGGATGAAAAGGACCCAAATCGCACTCTTTTAGTTCATAATTTTTGGAGAGAGTCCCAAGTGGCAAACGTGTCACTGTAAACGTGCTTCAATACACCTAACAAACTGTCCCTATTTTAAAATGCCTAAACCTATGATATTTTACTGAATAAGGATGTTTTAGCAATGATGAGAAGTAATAGGACAGAACAGATGGGCTTACTGGTATCTCGCTATGGTCATATTTCTTATGTAAATATTTACAATATTTACATATATTCTACATGCTCTTATATTACAAGGTAGGTTGGATAACGCAGTAAAACAATAATTACTCTGTGAAGCGTGATATATTTTACTTGACGTGTTTTGGGTGAAATATAGGAACAGATTTATGAATGTTTGGGGAAGGGACTATTAAGTATTACTATACACTGATCCATACAGGTACATATACAGTATGTGTTTGTATAGCACCACACAGTGTCCACAGAGAGAATTACATCAGGACTGTGTTTTCTAGGCTCCATTACTATAAAAATGACAGATGACAGTACATGTGGCAAATAAACATCTGCTGTGTATTATTTTGCATTCCTAGTCTGCTGGTTACTACACTGATGCTTCCTGCGGTTGTAATGACATAACCATGTTTTGGTATATAGTAAATGGTAATATAAACCTACTGATTATGAGCGGGACTGTCCTGTGAAAAATTTGCATCATTTGGCATTGGGTGCAGAATTTGTGCATGTCTCCGCCAGAATTTGGTTTTCCTGGAAACTCCTGCGCTTTAGTTTCTAGGTGCAGAGAGATGTGAGCGAGCTGCACCACACCTCATACTTCCTTTACCAAGGCACAAAATGTCGCAAACAAACTAGAGCGAGCGTTGCACCTTTTGTGTGTTCTCCTCCTCGTTACAAGCCTTCAGTTCACGTGATTTCCAAGACGGAAATACGTAATTATGAAGATCCGGGTGTGTTCCACAAGCGGTGGAACGCATATCAGCGGACTTATTAAACAGTTCATGTTTTTAATAATTTTTAATCGTTTAAGGCATCTTATTTATTTTTTAAGCCTATTAAAGTTTTATTATATGCCTGCGACAAACACAATTATTAGTTTTACAGATATCCACTACATGCTGCCACAATCCCTCCCCTAGGTAACAGGAAGTGGGAGTGTTAATTATACAGGGTATAAAATAGCAGCATTTGCTCACTACCACAATAAACCCTGAAGAAGACTCTTTGGAGTTGAAACGCGTTGGTGGTTTTGTGTACCTTGAACGAGCCGGTGAGGTATCCTTGCAGAGCAATCAGGAGGGCAGTCCTACCCGGGTTATACCATCTGTTCTGTCATTGTGTTTGCTTATGCCTTGGGACCAACAAGGCTTTACACGGTACCATGCTTTATTTTTAATGTATTTTTAATATATCTATTAAAACCATTTCTGTTTTACTTATTACACTATGTGGAGCATGTTTACATTTCTTTGAGGGAGATTTGGATTGGTTATACCACAGTGTGTGAAGGTCACCAGGTGTGAATTCTGAAGGAACCACGTGAAGAGCTGTGCCTAGTGGAGGCCTAGAAAGGGTACGAAGTAAATCCCATTTTGTATCTCATATACCTCATATCAAGATTATCTGATATACACTATGAGGAGTGTTTTTTGTCCTTTCTTGTCGTTTTTCTGAGGTTATTCTGTGGACAAAGGGAAGAGCTCCAACCGTTACCACTACAAGATTTTATGAGACACAATATCTAAAAACTCACCATTATCCCAATTCAGGAGCGCATGATCCATTCTTTGTTTGTTGTATCATTGTTTATTGACACCTTTGTGGGTGGGTGTCAGGATTATTTGCTGCACCTTTTGTGAAGCGCAGGGTTTCAACATATCTTTTTTTCTACAAAATGCCTCATGTCTCAGTGATGTAACTCGCTCTTGGAAAACTGATCGGCTGAATTCTTATGAATATTCAAACCGCACAATAGTTGCTTCTGCTGTATCTAGGTGGTGGGACCACTTACATCTGTAAATAACCAAGCTGGCTGTTTAGACATTAAACAAATGTAAAGGTGGGTACACACTAGATGACGTACTCTATGAGCGACGTTGTCTAGAGTTTCCTCCTCCCGAGCCACACTGTGCGATATGGTGACCATATCGCTCAGTGACGTCATGCCGCGGCCAGGCGACAGTCCAGATTGAGCATGCATGCACGGCCAACAGCAAGGGTCGTTAACGACCCACGGGGCCGTGCATCGGTTGTCGCCGCCGGCATACACACTTGCCGAGAAAGTGAACGCCGTCGCTCAGGAAGGGTGAAAAGCATCACCCCTTTAAATATTGGGCATAAACACATTCAGAAGCACCGGGTTTTACGGCAAACCCCAATGTGTCTACAGAGGAGACTGGTGGGACAGTCCAGCAGAGACGTGTAAATGTTTTTCCTGTGATGTGTAGTATAATAAGTATAATAGTATAATAAGATTATGCCTGCTCATGAACCACTCCCCTGAGATTTGGAGCCCAATGTCCAGATTGAAGTGGATTGTTTAAACATGTCTGTGCTTGCTGAGAAGATAAAACAAGCTGGGTCTTGCTGGCAAACTATGACGAAGGGACACACATTGTGAAGCTTAGCTGCTCCCTGGCCAGATGCAAGCAAGTCCGTGTTCTCAAAGGCCATTCTGCCTTTTGCCAACTTCTATACTTATAACTGGGAAAAGAACCTTAAAATAAGAATTTACTTACCGATAATTCTATTTCTCATAGTCCGTAGTGGATGCTGGGGACTCCGTAAGGACCATGGGGAATAGCGGCTCCGCAGGAGACTGGGCACATCTAAAGAAAGCTTTAGGACTAACTGGTGTGCACTGGCTCCTCCCCCTATGACCCTCCTCCAAGCCTCAGTTAGGATACTGTGCCCGGACGAGCGTACACAATAAGGAAGGATTTTGAATCCCGGGTAAGACTCATACCAGCCACACCAATCACACCGTATAACCTGTGATCTGAACCCAGTTAACAGCATGATAACAGAGGAGCCTCTGAAAGATGGCTCACAACAATAATAACCCGATTTTTGTAACAATAACTATGTACAAGTATTGCAGACAATCCGCACTTGGGATGGGCGCCCAGCATCCACTACGGACTATGAGAAATAGAATTATCGGTAAGTAAATTCTTATTTTCTCTAACGTCCTAAGTGGATGCTGGGGACTCCGTAAGGACCATGGGGATTATACCAAAGCTCCCAAACGGGCGGGAGAGTGCGGATGACTCTGCAGCACCAAATGAGAGAACTCCAGGTCCTCCTCAGCCAGGATATCAATTTTGTAGAATTTTACAAACGTATTTGCTCCTGACCAAGTAGCTGCTCGGCAAAGTTGTAAAGCCGAGACCCCTCGGGCAGCCGCCCAAGATGAGCCCACCTTCCTTGTGGAGTGGGCATTTACAGATTTTTGGCTGTGGCAGGCATGCCACAGAATGTGCAAGCTGAATTGTACTACAAATCCAACGAGCAATAGTCTGCTTAGAAGCAGGAGCACCCAGCTTGTTGGGTGCACACAGGATAAACAGCGAGTCAGATTTCCTGACTCCAGCCGTCCTGGAAACATATATTTTCAGGGCACTGACAACGTCTAGCAACTTGGAGGCCTCCAAGTCCCTAGTAGCCGCAGGCACCACCAATAGGTTGGTTCAGGTGAGACGCTGAAACCACCTTGGGGAGAAACTGAGGACGAGTCCTCAATTCCGCCCTGTCCGAATGGAAAATCAGATAAGGGCTTTTTCAGGATAAAGCCGCCAATTCTGACACGCGCCTGGCCCAGGCCAGGGCCAACAGCATGACCACTTTCCATGTGAGATATTTTAACTCCACAGATTTAAGTGGTTCAAACCAATGTGACTTTTGGAACCCAAAACTACATTGAGATCCCAAAGTGCCACTGGAGGCACAAAAGGAGGCTGTATATGCAGGGACTGAAGCTAGTTCTTTTTGGAAGAAAATGGACAGGGCCGAAATTTGAACCTTAATGAACCCCAATTTCAGGCCCATAGACACTCCTGTTTGCAGGAAATGTAGGAATCGACCCAGTTGAATTTCCTCCGTCGGGCCTTACTGGCCTCGCACCACGCAACATATTTTCGCCAATTGCGGTGATAATGTTTTTGCGGTTACATCCTTCCTGGCTTTGATCAGGATAGGGATGACTTCATCCGGAATGCCTTTTTTCCTTCAGGATCCGGCGTTCAACCGCCATGCCGTCAAACGCCAGCCGCGGTAAGTCTTGGAACAGACAGGGTCCTTGCTGGAGCAGGTCCCTTCTTAGAGGTAGAGGCCACGGATCCTCCGTGAGCATCTCTTGAAGTTCCGGTTACCAAGTCCTTCTTGGCCAATCCGGAGCCACGAATATAGTGCTTTCTCCTCTCCATCTTATCAATCTCAGTACCTTGGGTATGAGAGGCAGAGGAGGGAACACATACACTGACTGGTACACCCACGGTGTTACCAGAGCGTCTACAACTATTGCCTGAGGGTCTCTTGACCTGGCGCAACACCTGTCGAGTTTTTTAATCATGTGGACGACTTCTGGGTGAAGTCCCCACTCTCCCGGGTGGAGGTCGTGCTGAGGAAGTCTGCTTCCCAGTTGTCCACTCCCGAAATGAATACTGTTGACAGTGCTATCACATGATTTTCCGCCCAGCGAAGAATCCCTGCAGCTTCTGCCATTGCCCTCCTGCTTCTTGTGCCACCCTGTCTGTTTACGTGGGTGACTGCCATGATGTTGTCCGACTGGATCAACACCGGCTGACCTTGAAGCAGAGGTCTTGCTAAGCTTAGAGCATTGTAAATGGCCCTTAGCTTCAGGATATTTATGTGAAGTGATGTATCCAGGCTTGACCCTAAGCCCTGGATATTCCTTCCCTGTGTGACTGCTCCCCAGCCTCGCAGGCTGGCATCCGTGGTCACCAGGACCCAGTCCTGAATGCCGAATCAGCGGCCCTCTAGAAGATGAGCACTCTGCAACCAGCACAGGATGGATACCCTTGTCCTTGGTGACAGGGTTATCCGCTGATGCATCTGAAAATGCGACCCGGACCATTTGTCCAGTAGGTTCCACTGGAAAGTTCTTGCGTGGAATCTAACGAATGGGATTGCTTCGTAGGAAGCCACCATTTTTACCCAGAACCCTTGTGCATTGATGCACTGAGACATGGTTCGGTTTTAGGAGGTTCCTGACTAGCTCGGATAACTCCCTGGCTTTCTCTTCTGGGAGAAACACCTTTTTTCTGGACTGTGTCCAGGAACATCCCTAGGAAACAGAAGACAAGTCGTCGGAACCAGCTGCGATTTTGGAATATTGAGAATCCAATCGTGCTGCCGCAACACTACCTGAGATAGTGCTACACCGACTTCCAACTGTTCCCTGGATCTTACCCTTATCAGGGAATCGTCCAAGTAAGGGATAACTAAAATTCCCTTCCTTCGAAGGGATATCATTTCGGCCATTACCTTGGTAAAGACCCGGGGTGTCGTGGACCATCCCTACGGCAGCGTCTGAACTGATAGTGACAGTTCTGTACCATAACCTGAGGTACCCTTGGTGAGAAGGGTAAATTTTGACATGAAGGTAAGCAACCTTGATGTCCCGAGACATCATGTAGTCCCCTTCTTCCAGGTTCGCAATCACTGCTCTGAGTGACTCAATCTTGAATTTGAACCTCTGTATGTAAGTGTTCAAAGATTTTAGATTTTAGATTTAGAATCGGTCTCACCGAGCCGTCTGGCTTCGGTACCACAATAGTGTGGAATAATACCCCGTTCCCTGTTGCAGGAGGGGTACCTTGATTATCACCTGCTGGGAATACAGCTTGTGAATGGCTTCCAAAACTGCCTCCCTGTCAGAGGGAGACGTCGGTAAAGCCGACTTTTGGAAACGGCGAGGGGGAGACGTCTCGAATTTCAATATGTACCCTTGAGATATTACCTGAAGGATCCAGGGGTCTACTTGCGAGTGAGCCCACTGCGCACTGAAATTCATTGAGAACGGGCCCCCACCGTGCCTGAGCTTGTAAGGCCCTAGCGTCATACTGAGGGCTTTGCAGAGGCGGGAAAGGATTTCTGTTCCTGGGAACTGGGTAATCTCTTCAGCCTTTTTCCTCTCCCTCTGTCACGAGCAGAAAAGAGGAACCTTTTGTCCGCTTGCCAACAAAGGACTGCGCCTGATAATACGGCGTCTTATTTTGAGAGGCGACCTGGGGTACAAACGTGGATTTCCCAGTTGTTGCCGTGGCCACCAGGTCTAAAAGACCGACCCCAAATGTCCCCTTTCAAAGGCAATACTTCCAAATGCCGTTTGGAATCCGCATCACCTGACCATTTTACTGGTAGAATTGGACAACGCACCTATACTTGATGCCAGTCGGCAAATATTCCGCTGTGCATCCTGCATATATAGAAATGCATCTTTTAAATGCTCTATAGGCAATAATATACTATCCTTATCTAGGATATCAATATTTCCAGTCAGGGAATCCGACCATGCCAACCCAGCACTGCACCTCCAGGCTGAGGCGATTGCTGGTCGCAGTATAACACCAGTATGTGTGTGAATACATTTTTGGATACCCTCCTGCTTTCTATCAGCAGGATCCTTAAGGGCGGCCATCTCATGAGAGGGTAGAGCCCTTGTTCTTACAAGCGTGTGAGCGCCTTATCCCCCCTAGGGGGTGTTTCCCAACGCACCCTAACCTCTGGCGGGAAAGGGTATACAGCCAATACTTTTTAAGAAATTATCAATTGTTATCGGGGGGAAACCCACGCATCATCACACACCTCATTTTATTTCTCAGATTCAGGAAAACTACAGGTAGTTTTTCCCTCACCGAACATAATACCCCTTTTTGGTGGTACTCGTATTATCAGAAATGTATAAAACATTTTCCATTGTCTCAATCATGTAACGTGTGGCCCTACTGGAAATCACGGTTGTCTCTTCACCGTCGACACAGGAGTCAGTATCCGTGTCGGCGTCTGTATCTGCCATCTGAGGTAACGGGCGCTTTAAAGCCCCTGACGGCCTATGAGACGTCTGGACAGGCACAAGCTGAGTAGCCGGCTGTCTCATGTCAACCACTGTTTTTTTATACAGAGCTGACACTGTCACGTAATTTTCAACAGTACATCCACTCAGGTGTCGACCCCCTAGGTGGTGACATCACTGTTACAGACACTCTGCTCCGTCTCCACATCATTTTTCTCCTCATACATGTCGACACAAACGTACCGACACACAGCACACACACAGGGAATGCTCTGATAGCGGACAGGACCCCACTAGCCCTTTGGGGAGACAGAGGGAGAGTATGCCAGCACACACAAGAGCGCTATATATATATAAAGGATAACCTTATATAAGTGTTTTTCCCCTTATAGCTGCTGTATGTTTTAATACTGCGCCTAATTAGTGCCCCCCTCTCTTTTTTTAACCCTTTCTGTAGTGTAGTGACTGCAGGGAAGAGCCAGGGAGCTTCCCTCCAACTGAGCTGTGAGGGAAAATGGCGCCAGTGTGCTGAGGAGATAGGCTCCGCCCCCTTTTCGGCGGCCTTATCACCCGTTTTTCTGTATATTCTGGCAGGGGTTAAATGCATCCATATAGCCCAGGAGTTATATGTGATGTATTTTTTTTGCCATGTAAGGTATTTTTATCATGTTTTATTGCGTCTCAGGGCGCCCCCCCCAGCGCCCTGCACCCTCAGTGACCGGAGTATGAAGTGTGCTGAGAGCAATGGCGCACAGCTGCAGTGCTGTGCGCTACCTTATTGAAGACAGGAACGTCTTCTGCCGCCGATTTTTCCGGACCTCTTCGCTCTTCTGGCTCTGTAAGGGGGCCGGCGGCGCGGCTCCGGGACCCATCCAGGCTGGGCCTGTGATCGTCCCTCTGGAGCTAATGTCCAGTAGCCAAGAAGCCCAATCCACTCTGCACGCAAGTGAGTTCGCTTCTTCTCCCCTTAGTCCCTCGATGCAGTGAGCCTGTTGCCAGCAGGTCTCACTGAAAATAACAAACCTAAACTAAAACTTTCACTAAGAAGCTCAGGAGAGCCCCTAGTGTGCACCCTTCTCGTCGGGCACAGAAATCTAACTGGGGCTTGGAGGAGGGTCATAGGGGGAGGAGCCAGTGCACACCAGTTAGTCCTAAAGCTTTCTTTAGATGTGCCCAGTCTCCTGCGGAGCCGCTATTCCCCATGGTCCTTACGGAGTCCCCAGCATCCACTTAGGACATTAGAGAAATATTGCTCCATCCTCATCTTCATTGTTTCCTTAAGAAATGCCACAAATCTAGTCTACAGTGTAAAACTTTTTTGGTAGTGGCTGACAAATGTGTGGGGGAAACGGCCTACTGTGCACCCGGAGATACACTTTCAGATCACTGTGTAAGTGTTTGCCCAATACAGTATTCCTCTCCTAATCAGCATAGTGCCATGAAATACTGCTTCCCCTACAGCATATATAGGTCTCCTATAGAGTGTAAGGCAGTCTATGACAAGTCTTCACGAGATGCAGCACAGCTCCCACCTTGTACAGTGACACCATCTGATGTACCGCAAAACCTCTCTGCTTACATGGGCACTATACCAGGGACAGCGGGTTCCACAGACAGTCCTTTTTTATTTTCATTTAGTAGCAAAGCGACACATCTACATGATGGTACATGCTGTGCATAATATCTGAAGAGTAGATGCAGAGTCACTTAAGCCTATCTCCCCATAATACTCTGCTGTGAAGTTCCATGTGTGAAATCTGCGTCGTCCCTCCCTGGCACGTCCAGTCTGCAGAGAGATCTGACAACTGTGCGGTCCTCACTCTTCTCCTCACTCCCACTGTTCCTTTCTGATCTCATACCTCTCTCCTCTTCCTCACTACAGCACCTTTACTCCTGCTGCTCGCTATACTGTAATGTAGCCAAGGCTGAACGGTGGGGAGAGCACTGATGCAGCTGAAATAAAGAAATGTGACAGATCATTTTCCATAGCTGTAGTTTCCAACCTACTCACTACAAGTGTAACCTGTCAGGATGCTTATTGGCATCGGCAGATAATTGCAGTCACCTGGTTGTAGCTGCTTCTCATTATGCATCACAATGTAAGCAGCCGGTGGAACACTCTGCCTCTTGAAGAAGCCGCCTGAGGTGCGGAGAAACGCATTGAGGGTACAGAAGTAAGGGCCACACTTGACCATTAAGTGTCCCACGGAGCACGACATCCATCACTTTCAGCCGTTTGTTACAAGTTACCGGTGAATGATCCAGCCTGTGATTCAATCACTCCACTCTAACTCTCCTTGCATTTGGAACATTGTTACCTCCTGCCCGGCCGGGCGTCGCTCAGCAAGCTGGAGGATCTGTATGGTGATCTAATACAGGCAACTGGTGCTGCACAGAAAGAAGTGGCTTTCATCTGAATATACCGCTGACGGATGTCTCACCCGTGCACAGGGTGATAACAAGCGGTTTCTTAACCATTTATCCCGTACAGCAAGAGATCATTACGTCTCAGTGAGTAACATTAATCGGCTGGTTTATTTTGCTCCAAGGAAACACTATTTAAATCTGGACACCTTTATGGTCACAAACGCTAATTACATCAGTTTACAGGACTTCCTTTTCATTTAAACTGTCTGATATGGAATTAATGTGAGAGATTAACCCTATCTTACAGAGACGGGTTCTCCTGCATATTAGTGTCCCTTTCACTTATTTATACACTTTATGTGTGAACTATAAGGTATAATACCTCAGTTATATGCTCTGTGTAGTGTTGTGTCTTTTAATCAGTTTGTTATTGGTTTTATGTTAATAAATTGTGTTTTTATCAACATCACTGGTACCGTGCGCCTACTTGGTGATTTTGTTTAAGCAGCCGGTGGGCCTGATTCAGACCCGGATACAGCCCCGATTTGGCTGCTGCTGGCCAATATTTTCGGGGCTGCACATGGGTCGGAGCCATGATGCCAATCTTAGTATCTGTTCTTATTCTGCATGTATGGAGAGCCAACATAATATCTTAAGCTGGGAACACACTATCGCCCAATATATCATTCAGACTTGGATCAGAAATATATCGTACATGTCTTATAGGGTGTACATCCAAACCGCTGTTCCAGGCTGTTGTTTATTGAATCATCGCACTGCATGTGCTGCACGTCCAATGGGACGATTTCACGTCTGACGTTGTACAGTTATCTAAAGCACAGGTTCTCAAACTCAGTCCTCAGGACCCCACACGGTTCATGTTTTGCAGGTCACCTGTAGATTTTTAAAATGTGACAGTTGGTGATACACAGTGCACCTGCCGGGTGACATGGAAAACGTGAACTGTGTGGGGTC
This sequence comes from Pseudophryne corroboree, assembly GCF_028390025.1. NCBI lineage: Eukaryota > Metazoa > Chordata > Amphibia > Anura > Myobatrachidae > Pseudophryne > Pseudophryne corroboree. The sequence continues at coordinate 82,222,734 of NC_086448.1, forward strand.
CTGAGGACCGAGTTTGAGAACCACAGATTTAAAGCATGTAAGGCTACATCGTGCTGTCGTGCAATGGATTGCGTGGTGTGCACAGCAGTGCGATGCAGTTTAACTCATTTGTTCACATATTGCAAAGCTATATATTTAATAATAAGAATTTACTTACCGATAATTCTATTTCTCGTAGTCCGTAGTGGATGCTGGGGACTCCGTAAGGACCATGGGGAATAGCGGCTAAAGGACTGAGGCTGAAAAGACGGTGTCTTTTTCTGCTGAGATGTGACTTGGGGTAAAAAAGGTGGATTTTCCAGCTGTTGCCGTGGCCACCAGGTCCGATGGACCGACCCCAAATAACTCCTCCCCTTTATACGGCAATACTTCCATGTGCCGTTTGGAATCTGCATCACCTGACCACTGTCGTGTCCATAAACATCTTCTGGCAGACATGGACATCGCACTTACTCTTGATGCCAGAGTGCAAATATCCCTCTGTGCATCTCGCATATATAGAAATGCATCTTTTAAATGCTCTATAGTCAATAAAATACTGTCCCTGTCAAGGGTATCAATATTTTCAGTCAGGGAATCCGACCAAGCCACCCCAGCGCTGCACATCCAGGCTGAGGCGATCGCTGGTCGCAGTATAACACCAGTATGTGTGTATATACTTTTTAGGATATTTTCCAGCCTCCTATCAGCTGGCTCCTTGAGGGCGGCCGTATCTGGAGACGGTAACGCCACTTGTTTTGATAAGTGTGTGAGCGCCTTATCCACCCTAGGGGGTGTTTCCCAACGCGCCCTAACTTCTGGCGGGAAAGGGTATAACGCCAATAATTTTCTATCGGGGGAAACCCAAGCATCATCACACACTTCATTTAATTTATCTGATTCAGGAAAAACTACAGGTAGTTTTTTCATACCCCACATAATACCCCTTTTTTGTGGTACTTGTAGTATCAGAAATATGTAACACCTCCTTCATTGCCCTTAACATGTAACGTGTGGCCCTAATGGAAAATACGTTTGTTTCTTCACCGTCGACACTGGAGTCAGTGTCCGTGTCTGTGTCGACCGACTGAGGTAATGGGCGTTTTAAAGCCCCTGACGGTGTTTGAGACGCCTGGACAGGTACTAATTGGTTTGCCGGCCGTCTCATGTCGTCAACCGACCTTGCAGCGTGTTGACATTATCACGTAATTTCCTAAATAAGCCATCCATTCCGGTGTCGACTCCCTAGAGAGTGACATCACCATTACAGGCAATTGCTCCGCCTCCTCACCAACATCGTCCTCATACATGTCGACACACACGTACCGACACACAGCACACACACAGGGAATGCTCTGATAGAGGACAGGACCCCACTAGCCCTTTGGGGAGACAGAGGGAGAGTTTGCCAGCACACACCAAAACGCTATAATTATACAGGGACAACCTTATATAAGTGTTTTCCCTTATAGCATCTTAATATATTATAATATCGCCACACAAAATGCCCCCCCTCTCTGTTTTAACCCTGTTTCTGTAGTGCAGTGCAGGGGAGAGCCTGGGAGCCTTCCTAGCAGCGGAGCTGTGTAGGAAAATGGCGCTGTGTGCTGAGGAGAATAGGCCCCGCCCCCTTTTCGGCGGGCTTCTTCTCCCGTTTTTCTGACAACCTGGTAGGGGTTAAATACATCCATATAGCCCCAGAGGCTATATGTGATGTATTTTTAGCCAGCATAGGTACTTTCATTGCTGCCCAGGGCGCCCCCCCCAGCGCCCTGCACCCTCAGTGACCGTTGGTGTGAAGTGTGCTGAGAGCAATGGCGCACAGCTGCCGTGCTGTGCGCTACCTTAAGAAGACTGGGAAGTCTTCAGCCGCCGATTTCTGGACCTCTTCTCTCTTCAGCATCTGCAAGGGGGTCGGCGGCGCGGCTCCGGTGACCCATCCAGGCTGTACCTGTGATCGTCCCTCTGGAGCTAGTGTCCAGTAGCCTAAGAAGCCAATCCATCCTGCACGCAGGTGAGTTCACTTCTTCTCCCCTAAGTCCCTCGTTGCAGTGAGCCTGTTGCCAGCAGGACTCACTGAAAATAAAAAACCTAACAAAACTTTTACTCTAAGCAGCTCTTTAGGAGAGCCACCTAGATTGCACCCTTCTCGGCCAGGCACAAAAACCTAACTGAGGCTTGGAGGAGGGTCATAGGGGGAGGAGCCAGTGCACACCACCTGATCCTAAAGCTTTTACTTTTGTGCCCTGTCTCCTGCGGAGCCGCTATTCCCCATGGTCCTTACGGAGTCCCCAGCATCCACTTAGGACGTCAGAGAAAAGTCATTTAAAACTGCCAAGCTAGTCTTAAGGCCCGTACACACTGGCCGATATATTGGCTGTTCTCTTGAACGGCCGATATATCGCGGGTCCGTCGGGCAGTGTATACGGCCGATACGTCTGTGAACTCCGTCGTTCACAGACGTGTCGCGCCGGCCCCGCAGCACAGCCGACGGACAATATATCTACCGATATATTGGCGTGTCGCTGTGTGTGTACGGCGGTCGGCCGACCGCCCGTACACATGCTGCGGCGACTGGCGGTGATTGACAGCTGAACTGGGCGGGCGTGTGTACACGCCCGCCCAGTTCATGACGTCAGTCCCAGACGGATCGGGCAGTGTGTATGCTCAACACACTGCCCGATTCGTCCATAGATATATCTGCAGATCAATTGATCTGCAGATATATCTACTACTGTGTACCCACCTTTAGTTGTGTAATACACACCCGCTGCATTTTTTTTAAATCCCATTTTTGTAAAAATCAGTGGCACCCAGTGTGTGTGCTGTTTGCATGTGTATAAGGGTGGCCGATCCTGGGATTTAGGCTAAAAATCAGCTGAGCTCCAATCCTGGGGATTTCAGGATGAAGCGGTCCATTGTTGTTGTTTTTTAATGCCGGGCAGCGTTGAGCGACTTCACGCCGAAGGAAGTGACCTACCCGCCCTCCCAGGTATCATGGTGATTTATGTGTGTGGGGCGGTGCGGGAAGGGGCTACACCGTAAACAAACCAATCCCGGGATTGCCCATTTTTCAATCCCGATACCCAGGATTGCAAAAAATGGCCCGGGATTGGCCACCCTAATGTATACGGTCTTTAAAGAACAAGTAAAGCCATTATTTCATTTTAGTATATACCACAGGCTGTATATGGCTAAGCTGCTTAATACACATGCGATAACTACATGTTTATAATAATAATACAGGTCCTCCATGCTGTCACTCCTCAGCAGCAGGCTGCCATATTGGTAGGGAGCGGAGGGCCTGATTCAGGAATGAGCGCAGAACACATCGCTACTGCAAGGTAAGCACCACTAGACAACCAGGGATACTTGTCGACATTCTAATCATGCAGACCTTTTAGTTATTTAATGTTGGCATTTTCATGTCCACATTATGAATGGTGACAGAATATACCTCAGCCATGTCAGGGTAACGCTGCAGTTGTACCTTTATTTGGGGCTGTAGTGGTCCATATAAAGGATAATGAATACAATTTTTCTGTTTCATTTAATTTCCCAGCAATGATCACACAAGGTGAGCGGTGGAGATGAAAATGTCACGCTTTGCTAGAGGACGCAATGATCTTCACTTCTCTAGACCTTTGTGCTAGTCATATTTATGGTGCTATAACATCTATCTGGCACTATAGGTCAGCAGCTCAACGCTTTTCTGGGCCCATACATTTCAGTAGATGGACTTATGCAATCAGAGTCTCTGTATATTTGCCAAGATCTCCAGAACAGTAATGAAACAAGTGACAATCACTGCTTGGCAATACTCCAAACTCAGCAGTGTCAGGCTCTAATAACCCCAGGGGCATGCCCCAACACGCTCACAAATAAACGCCATTATACACTATGTTCCTCAGCTTTTACACATCACAAATCAAGGAAGAAACTATAACCGTTACAAATCAAGGAAGAAACTATAACAGGCACTTGAGATTGTCACAGTCCACTTAGCTTCTTCTGAACAACTTGTTATTGTGTACTCTTAAAACATGACAAACACTTCAATACATTCCAACCATAACAAACCCCAAGCTACTCTCCTCTTCCTACCATATCCGACCCCCTGCTGCTCTCCATTCTCCTCTTCCAGCCATATCAAACCCCCTGCTGCTCTCCATTCTCCTCTTCCCGCCATATCAAACCCTCTGCTGCTCTCCACTCTCCTCTTCCTACTATATCCGACCCCCTGCTGCTCTCCATTCTCCTCTTCCAGGCCAGCCATATCAAACCCCCTGCTGCTCTCATCTTCCTTCCATATCCGACCCCCTGCTGCTCTCCATTTTCCTCTTCCTAACATATCCGCCCCCTGCTGCTCTCCATTCTCCTCTTCCCGCCATATCAAACCCCCTGCTGCTCTCCATTCTCCTCTTCCCGCCATATCAAACCCCCTGCTGCTCTCCATTCTCCTCTTCCCGCCATATCATACCCCCTGCTGCTCTCCATTCTCCTCTTCCAGCCATATCAAACCTCTATAGTCATGTAGTATATCCTTCACCGAAACCCAAAAAGTTAATACTTCTTACATTTTTAAAAACCAGCTATCTGACAAGTTCCCCATAATAATTTGGATTTTTATTCATCCTGAGCTGGAGGTGCTCCAACAATCATAATTTAACCTTGTAAATAAACAAAAACCGGCAGTTGCCAAGAAAAGAAGGAGATTGCCTTTTTGGAGCACTCTTTTAAATTAATTAATATTACAATGATATGATTATTTATATTAAAACGTAACTTTTAATATTCTCGTTAAAATATAAGGGATATGAATTTATTTATATCTGCCATGTACATATGCACATGTGCAAGGTAAGTATTTGTGTCAACTCCCCCAAAAAGAGCTATTTTATTTGTTGTATAGACATGTAACTGTCTTTGTGGTGAGTATTTTTCAGTGTGAATTTATTACTCAATCCTGTAATAAAACAGATATTTTCCAAAGTCACACGGCTTAATTGTCTTATTGTTAGCTAAACATATTAAAGTTATATTTCTTAGTTCAACAAAAAGCCACTGCAACATAGATCCGGCTTCCATAAAACGTCTTCCCATACACCAGTGGTTCCCAAACTGGGTGCCTCAGGACACTTGCAGGGGTGTCTTGGATTGGTGGTTCAGGACAAATGTAAATTATTTATGATCAGTGTAATAGGCGAAACCAGTGCTGGTGGCTGCCAATTATACAATATGTGGACAAACAGAAGCAAATCTTGTCCCACACCACACAATTGAACCTAAGGATGACATACAAACACAATTTACTTAATTTAATATGTATTCTAAATCTCTCAATAAAAAAGTTTTGGCCTAGGGGTGCCGTGAAAAAAATTCTGATAGTCTAGAACGCCGTGATTCAAAAAAGTTTGGGAATCACTGCCATAAACAATTTAACACTATTTCCCTCAATAATTGAGGAAATTTATAAACCACGCTGCTGCCCTCTATTTACTAATAGTCAAATATGACCGGGCTTGCTAGGTTCACATATTAGGAGTCCTCAGATGGTTGTAACGATACAAATGTAACAAGTGCAAGTTGTAAGCACTTGTTACATTTGTATCGTTACAACCATCTGAGGACTCATAATATGTGAACCTAGCAAGCCCGATCATATTTGACTATTAGTAAATAGAGGGCAGCAGTGTGGTTTATAAATTTCCCCAATTATTGAGGGAAATAGTGTAAAATTGTGTATGGGAAGACGTTTTATGGAAGCCGGATCTATGCTGCAGTGGCTTTTTGTTGAACTAAGAAATATAACTTTAATATGTTTAGCTAACAATAAGACAATTAAGCCGTGTGACTTTGGAAAATATCTGTTTTATTACAGGATTGAGTAATAAATTCACACTGAAAAATACTCACCACAAAGACAGTTACATGTCTATACAACAAATAAAATAGCTCTTTTTGGGGGATTTGACACAAATACATACATTGCACATGTGCATATATACATGACAGATATAAATAAATTCATACCCCTTATATTTTAACGAGAATAATAAAAGTTCCGTTTTAATATAAATAATCATATCATTGTAATATTAATTAATTTAAAAGAGTGCTCCAAAAAGGCAATCTCCTTCTTTTCTTGGCAACTGCCACTCTTTGTTTATTTACAAAGCCATATCAAACCCCCTGCTGCTCTCCATTCTCCTCTTCCCACCATTTATAACTCCATGCTGCTCTCCACTCTGCTCTTGCCACAGCATTCGACCCCCCCCCTCGCTGCTCTCCATTCTCCTCCTCCTCCCACCATATCCGACCCCCTGCTGCTCTCCATTCTCCTCCTCCCACCATATCCAACCCCCTGCTGCTCTCCATTCTCCTCTTCCCACCATCTCTAACTCCATGCTGCTCCCCAATCTCCTCTTCACACCATAAGCTAAATGTAATAGGGTGCGATTTCAAAAAACGTGCAATTTTTACCACGAATTTGCACATTTTCCGAAAAATCACAAATGTAATAGCTTGCGATTTTTGTTAAAGTTTTTAATATATACCAAAAATCGCAAGTGAAAAATTGCATCCAGATGTATTCCCATTGAAAACAATGAAAATACAAATGTAACAGGATGCGATTTTTTCACTTGCACACAAAACCTTACCAAAAATCGCCAGACGTGCAGGTCCCCCCCAAAAGCATAACCAGCCCCGGGCTCTTTGAGTCGGTACTGGTTGCAAAAATACAGGGAAAAAATTGATTGGGGGTTCCCCGTATTTAAACAACAAGCACCGGACTCTTGGACCGGTCCTGGTTCCCAAAAAATAGGATTTTAATTACCTACCGGTAAATCCTTTTCTCGTAGTCCGTAGAGGATACTGGGGTCCACATTAGTACCATAGGGTATAGACGGGTCCACTAGGAGCCTTTGGTACTTTAAGAAATCAATAGTGTGAACTGGCTCCTCCCTCTATGCCCATCCAACCAGACTCAATCTAGGAACTGTGCCCGAGGAGACGGACATATCCTGAGGAAGGATGTAACAGATCAGTGGTGAGAGTCGAACCAGCACACACAAACAAGAGGAAAGCCATGTTAACAAAACGAACAGGAACAGCAACAGATGAACCAACAACAATACTTAACGAAGTAACAGTGCAGGAAACACGAAGCACTGGGCAGGCGCCCAGTATCCTCTACGGCAGTGTTTCCCAACCTCGGTCCTCAAGGCACACTAACAGTTCTGGTTTTAGTGATATCCAGGCTTGAACACAGGTGACTTAATTAGTACCTCAGTTATTTTGATTTAACCATCTGTGCTGAAGACTGGATATCACTAAAACCTGCACTGTTGGTGTGCCTTGAGGACCGCGGTTGGGAATGCCTGCTCTACGGAGTACGAGAAAAGGATTTACCGGTAGGTAATTAAAATCCTATTTTCTCTTACGTCCTAGAGGATACTGGGGTCCACATTAGTACCATGGGGGATGTACCAAAGCTCCCAAACTGGGTGGGAGAGTGCTGAGGTTCCTGCAGAACTGATTGACCAAACTGAAGGTCCTCAGAGGCCAAAGTATCGAACTTGTAGAACTTAACAAAAGTGTTTGAACCCAACCAAGTAGCTGCTCAGCAGAGCTGTAAAGCTGAGACATCCCGGGCAGCCGCCTAGACCTAGTAGAGTGGGCCTGTACTTTAGTAACCGGCAATCCTGCCGATGAATAAGCCTGCTGGATAGTAAGCCTCTTCCAGCGAGCAATAGACTGCTTTGAAGCAGGACACCCAATTTTCTTGGGATCATAGAGAACAAACAGCGAGTCAGATTTTCTGTGACGAGCTGTCCGCTTCACATACAACATCCGAGGACTTTGAGATAGCAGAGGTGTCCATAAGCACCGGAAACCACAATAGGTTGGTTGATATGAAACGAAGACACCACTTTAGGAAGAAATTGCTGACGAGTTCTGAGTTCAGCTCTATCTTCATGAAAAATCAAACAGGGGCTTTTGTGAGACAACGCCCCCAATTCCGACACACGCCTTCCGGAAGCTAAGGCCAACAGTGTAACGGTCTTCCACGTAAGAAACTTTCCGTCAACCTCCTGTAAAGGCTCAAACCATTCTGACTGTAGAAACTGCAACACCATGTTGAGATCCCAAGGTGCCGTGGGAGGCACAAAGGGCGGTTGGTTGTGCAGAACACCCTTCAAGAACGTCTGAACATCAGGAAGGGAAGCCAATTGTTTCTTGAAGAAAATGGATAAGGCCAAAATCTGGACTTTTAAGGAGCCCAAACGTAGGGCCACATCCACACCTGACTGTAGAAAAAGGAGAAAACGTCCCAGTTGAAATTCCACTGTAGGTATTTTCCTGTTTTCACACCACGAGACATTTATTTTCCAAACACCGTGGTAATGTTTAGACGTTACCTCTTTCATGGCCTAGATCAGGGTTGGCATAACCTTGTCCGGAAATCCCTTCCGGATTAGGATTTGACGTTCAACCTCCATGCTGTTAAACGTAGCCATGTTAAGTCTTGATAGACGAACGGACACTGTTGTAGAAGATCCTGTCGAAGAAGCAGAGGCCACGGGTCCTCTAGGAGCATCTCCAGTAGATCCGCGTACCAGGACCTTCTTGGTCAGTCCGGAGCAATGACAAGTGCTTGAACCTTTTCCCTTTTTATTCTTTTGAGAATTCTGGGGATCAATGGAAGAGGTGGGAAAACGCAAACCATCTGGTAGACCCATGGAGTTACCAGAGCGTCCACCGCCACTGCTTTTTGGTCCCTCAACCTGGAACAATACTGCTTGAGCTTCTTGTTGAGACGAGAGGCCATCATGTCTATTTGTGGAATTCCCCACCGACGTGTCAAGGACTCGAACACATGCAGGTGGAGGCCCCACTCTCCTGGGTGGAGGTCGTGTCTGCTGAGGAAGTCCGCTTCCAAGTTGTCTACTCCCGGAATGAAGATTGCCGACAGCACCACCGCGTGTCTTTCTGCCCAGAGGAGAATCCTTGTTACCTCGGACATTGCTGCTCTGCTCTTCGTTCCGCCCTGTCGGTTTATGTACATTACTGCCATCACATAGTCCGACTGAACTTGAATGGTGTGATCTTGAAGAAGATGCGATGCCTGTAGAAGGGCGTTGTATATGGCCCTCAACTCCAGAACGTTGATCGGAAGGATGGTTTCCTGACTTGACCATTTTCCTTGGAACGGTTCCTCCTGGGTGACTGCTCCCCAACCTCTGAGGCTTGCATCTGTGGTTAGCAGAATCCAATTTTGAATCCAGAACCTTCGACCCTCGGTCAGGTGAGAGGTTTGAAGCCACCACAGAAGAGAAATCCTGGCTTTTGGCGACAGACGTATCCTCTGGTGCATGTGAAGATGCGATCCGGACCATTTGTCCAACAGATCCAGCTGGAAGGGCCTTGCATGAAACCTTCCGTACTGCAGAGCCTCGTAAGAGGCTACCATCTTTCCCAGAAGGCGAATGCACAGATGCACCGATATCCGGGTTGGTCTTAGAACATCCCACACCATTGACTGGATTACCAATGCTTTTTCCAATGGAAGGAATACCTTCTGTTCCTCTGTATCTCCATATCATCCCCAGGAACGGAAGCCTCCGTGTTGGTTCCAGGTGGGATTTTGGTAGGTTCAGAATACACCCGTGATCCTGTAGTCGGGTTGAGAGGGCAATGCTGTCCAACAACCTAACAACCTCTCCCTGAATGGTGCTTTTATCAGTAGGTCGTCCAGGTACGGTATTATGTTCACTCCCTGCTTGCGGAGGAGAAACATCATCTCTGCCATTACCTTGGTGAACACCCTCAGTGCCGTGGAGAGGCCAAATGGCAGGGCCTGGAACTGGTAGCGACAGTACTGCAGTGCAAACCGTAGATAAGCCTGATGAGGCGGCCAAATTGGAATATGAAGGTACGCATTCTTGATGTCCAGAGACACCAGAAATTCCCCCTCCTCCAGACCTGAGATCACCACTCTCAGAGACTTCATCTTGAACTTGAACACCCTTAAGTACGGGTTCAATGACTTGAAGTTTAAAATGGGCCTTACCGAACTGTCCGGTTTCGGTACCACAAACAGGTTGGAGTAATAACTCTTGTTTTGTAGTTGAAGTGGAACTGGGACAATGACCTGAGTTTGTACCAGTTTCTGAATTGCTGCCTGCAAAGTCATACCTGCTTCTGGAGAAGCTGGTAAGACTGATTTGAAGAACCTGTGAGGAGGGTGTTCCTGAAACTCCAGTCTGTAATCCTGGGCGATAAGGTCTTTGACCCAGGGATCCTGGCATGATGTTGCCCAAACGTGACTGAAATAACGTAACCGGGCTCCCACCTGCCTGTCTTCCAGGCAGTGCACTCCACCGTCATGCTGAAGGCTTTGAGGAAGCAGAGTTGGGAGTTCTGTTCCTAAGAACCTGCAGCTGCTGGTTTTCTGGGTTTACCTTTATTGCCTTTGAAGGCTGTAGAAGATCCTTTGGGTTTGCCTCTAAACTTCGCTGTCCGAAAGGACTACAGAGTTGGAGCAGAGTAAGTTTTTCTAGCTGGGGGTGCTGTGAAAGGAAGGTATGTAGACTTACCCGCCATAGCCTTGGATATCCACGTATCCAGTTCACCTCCAAAAAGGGCCTCGCCTGTGAATGGTGGGCTTTCCACGCCTTTTCTGGCATCCGCAGTCCACTGGCGCAGCCACAAGCGTGTGTTGAGCAAACAAATTTTCTTTATGGGCTCCACCATAAAGTTAGCAGAGTCCTGAATATGCTGTAGGAGTAAAATTATCTCCCCCCTGAATAAGGAATCCAATCCATCAATTAGGTTACCTGACCATATAGCAATGGCCTTAGTGATCCATGCACAAGCAATAGTGGGTCTCTGGGCCACACCAGAAGCAGTATATAAAGATTTCAGAGTGGTCTCAATCTTGCGGTCAGCTGTGTCCTTTAAGGATGCTGCCCCAGGAACAGGCAAGACTATCTTACGTGACAACCTAGATACCGATGCGTCCACAATCAGCGGGTTTTCCCATTTCTTTCTATCATCCAGAGAAAAGGGAAAGGATGTGATTAACCTTTTAGGGATCTGAAACTTTTTGTCAGGATTAGCCCAAGTTTCTTCAAACAGGGCATTCAGTTCCTGTGATGCAGGAAAAGTAGTTGAGGATTTCTTTTTTACATTAAAATAAGATTCCTCCTCTACCTCCACCACCTTGTCAGGAATGTGCAGGACATCTCTGATGGCTTCTATCAGGGCCTGTATTCCTTGTGACAGGACAGCATCCCCCGCACTCGCATCCACTTCACCCTCTTCTGGGTCTGAAGTATCGTCGTCAGTATCATCCTGCATGAGCTGGGCCAGAGTACGCTATTGTGGGCAAATGGCAGGGGTCAGACGTTGGTATGGGAACCGACTCTCTATTCATCAGGTCATCCATAGACTGTCTTAAGTATTGCGTCTCTTACTCAGTATGGGATAATTTAGTAGAAATATTGGATATCATCCCTTTAATGGAATCTAACCATGTGGGTTCTGCCCCACTAGCCTGTGAATGTGCACTATTCTGGGTACATGGTAGTGAGTCTCCGGGGGAGGACAGACACTCTGCTGTGCAGGAAACAACAGTCTCTCGACATGGTAACGTGAAGGGACACACACACCCACACACAGAAGGTGAAAACACAGTTTAACCCACACAGAGCCCTCAGGGAGACACAGAAATGAAGCCAGCCACACTGGGCCCTTATAGCCAAGTAAAACTCAGTAGGGTCGCCACACTAAGAGAGTCATTCTGAGTTGATCGCTAGCTGCCGTTGTTCGCAGCGCAGCGATCAGGCTAAAAATCGGCCCTTCTGCGCATGCGGCTCAATGCGCACGCGCGACGTACTTTCACAAAAGCCGATGCAGTTTCACACAAGGTCTAGCAACGCTTTTCAATCGCACTGCTGGCCGCAGAGTGATTGACAGGAAGTGGGTGTTTCTGGGTGGTAACTGACCGTTTTCGGGGAGTGTGTGTAAAAACGCAGGCGTGTCAGATACAAACTAGGGCGTGCCAGGAGAAACGCAGGCATGGCTGGCCGAACGCAGGGCGTGTTCGTGACCTCAAAACAGGAACTAAACAGTCTGAAGTGATCGCAAGCTAGGAGTAGGTCTGGAGCTACTCTGCAGCTGCACAGAATTTTTTTGTAGCAGCTGTGCGATCCTTTCGTTCGCACTTCTGCTAAGCTAAGATACACTTGCAGAGGGCGGCGTCTTAGCGTTTGCACGGCTGCTAAAAGCAGCTAGCGAGCGAGCAACTCGGAATGAGGGCCTAAGTCTCTTAATACGGTTTAGTATTCTACAAAACCCCCCCCCCCCTTCTAAGACTCTCTGGATACCGCTGAGGAGACGTGGAGTCTTTGTGGAGGAGCTGCGCTTTCCTGTGATTCCTGTCAGTGTAAGAAGCAGAGGGGAAATGGCGCTGATGGGCTGCTGGATCCGCTCATAGTGAAGCCCTGCCCCCGTAATGGCGCGGTGTTTCCGTTTTTTTTTTATACTGGCCTGAGGTCGAAGTGTGCTTAGCAGAGGGTTAGAACCCCTGTTAAGTATGTTGGTCAGTGTGGGTAATCATTGGTGGCTCAGCGCGCCACTCACAGCGGGACACACTTATTTGCATATCCTCCTGAGCCCCCTGGAGCACAGCCTGCATCAGCGCTGCGCTCCTACCCTTGTGCCACCATTCCCGTCGGCAACCCGCTAACCGGGACGCCGGCGTTGTACTCACCACTCTTCTATCTTCTGGCTCTGTTAGGGGTGGCGGCGTGCTGTGGAAGGGTACGTTCGCCATGGTGGGGCTTACGAATGACTCCCTCAGAACCTCAGTGTCCTGTCAGCGGAGAAACGGGACAATTAACTCTATAGGAAGTTGGGCCGTTTTCTCTCCCCTAAGTCCCACGAAGCAGGCAGTCTGCTGCCACCCAGCAGTGCCTGTAAAATAACAAACAGAAAATAAAGGCAGAAAACTCTTCAGGAACTTCCCTAAGCGTAACCGGCTCCTCCGGCACATTTTGTAAACTGAGTCTGGTAGGAGGGGCATAGAGGGAGGAGCCAGTGAACACTTGATTCCTTAAAGTGCCCAAGGCTCCTTGTGGACACGTCTATACCCCATGGTACTAATGTGGACCCCAGTATCCTCTAGGACATAAGAGAAATATGGGGGACAAAAGAAGTAAGGCTCCCCCGTATTTCTGAAACCAGCACTGGGCTCCACTAGCCAGGGAGGTGATGTCGCAGCCGGGGGACACGCCAGAGAGGTGATGCCGCAGCCGGGGGACACTTTTATACAGGTCTCTGCGGCCAAAGCATCCCTCCCCCCAACTAGTCACCCCTGGTCGGGGTTCCCTGGGAAAGTGGGGACCCCTAAAATAAAGGGGAGCCCCCCACCCCCAAGGGTCAGGGATAAAGCTGGGGCTGTCCACAGCATCCCTGGGCAGTGGGTGCTTGGCTGATAGCCGTGAAAGTGTTAAAAATAATAATATTTCCTTTGTCTGTGGAACTACAGTTGCCAGCAATCCTCCCCCGCATGCTGGTACTTGGAGAACCACAAGTACCAGCATGCGGGGCATTAAAGGGCTCACTGGTACATGTAGTTCCACAACAAAAGAAATATTACAATAATCACACAGACACCGTGACAGTAAAACTTTAATAAAACATACTTGCACACTCACATACATACACACACTTACACATACTTACCTACATCGAACATAGCCATTCACGTCCACTTGTCCTGTAGCATCCACGATTGCTGTAAAAAAAAATACTCACCTACCCCTTGTCTCGAGTCCTCTTCTTTTCCTGTAGGCATCCCAGGGGTTAATAAAATAAAAAAACGAGAAACCCGATACAACGCAGTAAAGGGGATCCATGTTTACACCCTCTTCCCACCATATCTAGCCCCATGCTGACCTCCACTCTCCTCTTCCCACACTATCCAGCCCCGTGCTGCTCTCAACTCTCCTCTTCCCACAGTATGTGGCCTTATGTTGCTCTCCACTCTCCTCCGAGCACTCAATGGTTCTTAAAACCAATGCGGGGGAGTTCATAAGGGCGGGGCAATGACAACCGCTCAGCACTGTGCTGAATACTGTGAGCGTGGAGCTCTATGTCAGGAGTATACAGTGGTTACTCTGACTTTGGAAACATTTATGTTGGGCACTGGGATTGTATTTGTGCACAGTATTTATTTCTTAGTCATAATGTGCACTTAGCACTCATTTATTCTTTTTGGCTTTACCACTAAAGTATTATCTTTTGTTGACACGGCCTGCTGGCCATTGATAGGTTTAGATAGCGTGTTATTAGCCTGTAAGGAATCAGGAATGACCAATGGCCAGTGCAGGAAGACGTGGAGCTTAGTTATACAGTTTGACAGTAAGGACAAGCAGATTTGGTACATAGGTAACAACAGTACAAGTATCACAGGTACAAACCACATTAATCAGTCAAAAGGGAAACTGCTGGGTTTAAGTCCTCTGAGTCGAAGTTTAGAATATAGTTGCCTATGTTTGAAAACTAGATTCATAGAGATTATGGTAGAATGCGCAATGCAAATTGTGGAATGTTACTGAGTGGGTGTTTCATGCTCCAACCAAAGTGCTTGTCTAGCTCCAAATATGAGCATATCTAAGCTTAAATGTTGTTGCGATATATTCCTATATAAAATTAGCAGCAATACATTTTGGGACATTTTGCAATTATTTGTACTACCACTGCTGCCTGTAATACCGGATTTCTCGTTTGCAATTATTTGTGGTGATATTTCTTTTCTTCTCTTCTCACTCAGCACAACATATATGATAAATGTGATGCCTATGCAATAAATTCCAAAAGCAATTTGAACTTGTGTGTTTGTCACCTGGTAAAAAAAACCAGATTATATAACTTTTTGTTGTATCGGCTTTTTTGTGTGTTTAACTAAAGATTACTAATAAAACATTCCATAGCTCACTCACACTAGCAGCAGCAGTAGCAGCAGACATGAGATAAGAAGACACAGATCTCAGGGGTCGGGCAAGCTGTATTCTCTACTACTAAGTATCCTACAAGGATTTGTTGAGAGGTGACAGCAGATGAGGCCGAACAGTAGTCAAACTGCAGTAAATCACTGTCCTTGCCCAGAAATTCCTTGGTGGTACTCTGGCTGCAGTAAAGATTTTAAAGAATTGGGAGACTTGTTTCATAATGCAGGGCAGTTGGAGATAAGAGCTCCAAAAGGGACTCTGCCACAGGTTGCAGGAGGAAAGGCAATTTTGTATGTAAACCTCATTAATTAGAAATACTTGGTAATAGTCAATCAAAAATTGTGTATCTGTGGCAGACTATCAATGCACCAGGGCACACAAAATACGGGGTCAGTCCATGCATTTGGCCTTTATTCACAGCTTTGTAGCACCCTCCATAAAAGTCACAGATCATCAAAGATTTAATCAGCGCTCCATGGGGGAGATTCAAATGTTTGAAAAGTCAGTTGCGAGTCTGTTTTTTCCTATCTAATAGACAGTAAAAAACAGACACCCAACCGACTTTTCAAACATTTGAATTCCAACCTTTAAGTCTGACATTTACTTCAAAGCAATACTTTAACCATACATATAACACCTACTGTACACTACCATCTACTGTAACTTCTACATTACTATCCCATATGATCAGAATATGTGACTACTGAATAATCAGTAATTGCTGGCACAACAGTCCAACTTAGCAGCAGAACTATCCAGTACTCTGCCCACTGGCTACTAAGCAGTGTTTATTTATTTGGCTCACTCATACACACTCAAGGGGCAGCAATACACAGAGAAAATAAACGCACCCATTATTGGGCTCCAAATGTCAAAATTAATGTTTTGGGATGTTCCTTTCTCTCAATGACACATGTAACAGTCAATGATTGCCTTTAAAATGGGATATGCCATGTATACAATACAGGTCTTGTTAAGGATACTAAAGGGGGGTACTCACGGAGCGATCGCTGCTTAAAATCTAAGCAATCTGACTAGATTGCTTAGATTTTAAGCATGATCGCTCCGTGTGTAACCCCCACAGCGATAGCGATGCGCAGCCCTGCGCATCGCTATCGCTAGATTGGCCTGCCGTGCAGGCCAATCTAGCAGGTCGCTCGTTTCTCCCCCCGCACGCTCAGCACACATCGCGCTGTGTTGAGCGGCGGGAGAGATGTGTGCTTAGCGGTTTGCTCGGCACACATCTCTCCCGCATCGGCTGGTGAGTACCGGCCTTAAGAGTAATAACTCATTTGGAGGGGCAGATTTGTTAGCCTGACCTCAGGCGCTGAAATCCTGACCGTAAACTAGAGAGTGATATAATCATTACTGGGCAATGTAGCCTACTTTCTCAGCCACACACACAACCACAGCTGACTAATTGCTGATACTGCGCGATACAGCCAGCACCAGAACTATAGATAGCCAGCTGCTCTGCTGCAATACATTACACACTTAACGGGGAATTGTATCAAGCCTCCTACAGTGGGGAAGTGGAAGAGTTTCCCATAGCTAGAAATTATCAAGTACATTCTATAAAATGACAGATGATAGGTTAGTTGCTATTGGCAACCTCTCCACTTGTCCACCCATTAGAAGGCTTGATATATCTCCCCCATACACACCAATATAAGAGTGCATCCACAGACAAGAACTTCAATCTACGTAAAAGTTAGGATTAAACACGCCTCATTGACAATATTATCTGTTACTTTGCTGCTCGTCTTAAAACTCCAGAGTGACAGCAAGAATTCCTTGTAACAGGGCTACATCATAAACCTTACCAGTAACCGTGACCCCCGCGGCAGACGCAGCTTGTAGCTCCTCCGGCTTGGTGCTCCAAACAGACACCTTGGGAACAGATTGCCGCCTTCCAGATTTGTCTAGCAGACTGAGGACGTGCCGCCCTATGGTCTCTTCCACCGCGCCCGTCGTCTTCACTACTTCCAGAAGAATCTTCAGTAAGTGCTTATTGGCCCTCTTCAGGCTTTTCCTATAGATACACACAGAGCGGAATCATTAGCTGTGCTCACATCCCATTAACACAGAAGCGTGCAGGAGATTTCATGCTTTAGGTGCCTAGATAGCAGCATAAGTAATGAGAGAAGCAGATTTGTCTGTGCTACAATCCACATCGCATCATATATGAAAAACTAAAGCGGACTTGTCACAATTATTTAAAATAAATAAAGTGTATACGATATCTCTATAGACTAACCCAGAAGAGAGGTCACTCTGTATAGCGCCTAATACGCTAATGGCTTGCCTGGGCAACATTGTATATCCTTCATCAGCAAATATTACCGGAAAGATTACTTATGCTGGGTACACATTGGCGATATATCGGCCTTTCAATTGAATGGCGGATATATATTGTGGACACGTTGGTGGATGTGTACCAGCGATATGTCTGAACGACATACACAGACATATTGCGTCGACCCAGCAGCACATGCGATGACTGATATATCGGCAGATATATCTGTCCATCATGCTGTGTGTACGGGCGGTCTGTACACTTGCTGCAGGGGCCGACTGCTGGGGAAAATTCAAATGCCTGCCTAGTTGCATGACAAGGATCGACATATTAAGCGTCCGATCGGCAAGTGTGTATACTTACTTAGATCCGCCGTTCGGTCGGCACGAGCGCAGGTCCACAGTCATGCTGTATGTACCCAACCTTAGAGGAAGGATTCCTTACTATGGATAGATACAGCGCTGACATTTATTAGCATACCCATTCCATAACATCAGGAAATCAAGCTTGATGATTGGGGGGGTTTTATTGTCTGCAGTGGGGGATTGATGTATATATACACAGATGTGTCCTCAAATATCGTTGCAGCGCATCGTGTAGCAGGCGGCATGCAACTTGCGCCCGCTCCTTGAGTTACAAGTCCCATTATAAGTTGCGTTATAAATGTAACATCACGCTATAATTGTAACGTGCATACTACTTTCTGTCCACCAGATGTCGCTTTTCCTAAACTGTACAGCGCATGCCTAAATAGCCAACAGACCCTTCCTTGCGCCGCCTCCTGATTGGCTGACATTTATTGTGACAATAAAGAACCATTAATCACTTCCCTTTATAAAAAAAAAAAATCCCCTTCTACAAAATACAATGCCATGCTTATACAATGCCACGCTGCCGCTCTGTTCACACTATTCATTTTGTTGTTACATTGTGTACTAAATTCTGGATTTTATTAGCATAAACAGCTTTATTATCTCAGAAAGCATTCCAGGTTCTGTTACTATCAAATGGATAGAAACATGTAATCCACTGTACCACTGGTTCCTATCTCATTAATATGACTTCCAGATGGTCTCCACTTGCTGTGCCGCCATGCTTGTTGGATTCGATACAACTTTTTCTTTCATTTTAAACGGGGCTGCAAATCAGACAAGACACATCACATATACACTAGGGGTTCTTACGCTTACCACAGATGGCTGTGGCCTAGCGAATACGGTCACAAGCTGCAATGCGAGCACCCTGGGGTTCGATCCCCAGCGAGGCGCACAATTAATATTATTTTTTAAATGTATTTTATTATATTTTATTCAATAAAGTTATTTGGTATGTTGCTACTTCCTTTTATATAAAAAAAAAAATCCCGTCTACAAAATACAATGCCACGCTGCCGCCCTGTTCACACTATTCATTTTGTCGTTACATTGTGTACTAAGTTCCAGATTTGCGTCCCCGTTTAAAAAACAAGTCGGACTGAATCAGACAAGCATGGTGACACAGCAATGGAGACCATCTGGAAGACATATTAATGAGATAGGAAGCAGTGGTACAGTGGATTACATGTTTCTATCCATTTGATAGCAACGAAACCTGCAATGCTTTCTGAGATAATAAAGCTGTTTATGCTAATAAAATCCAGAACTTAGGGGGTCATTTAGCATAGCTACGATCATGTTCCCAAACATGCGGGGTGACGCCCAGCACAGGGCTAGTCCGCCCCGCATGTCTGTTCGGCCCCCCCGCACAAGTACAAAAGCATCGCACAGCAGCGATGCTTTTGTACTTGTTAAGTAACTCCCGGCCAGCGCAGCTCCTGCGGCTGAACGGGAGTTGCTCGTCGCTGCCCCTGGCACGGTCCGGCCACGCCTGTGTTGGCTGGGCCGTGCCCCCAAAACGGTGGCCATACACCGCCGTGCCGCTCCCTCCCGCCCAGCGACCGCCTCTGCCTGTCAGGCAGAGGCGATCACTAGGGGTCAAAAGTGTGCCGGCGTATGCGCAGTTTTGACCCGATTGCTGTGCTGCGATAAACTGCAGCGAGCGATTGGGTCGGAATGACCCCCTTAGTACACAATGTAACGACAGAATGAATAGTGTGAACAGGGCGGCAGCGTGGCATTGTATTTTGTAGAAAGGGATTTTTTTTTATATAAAAGTAAGTAGCAACATATCAAATAACTTTATTGAATAAAAAAAAAATAAGATTTTAAACCTACCGGTAAATCTTTTTCTCCTAGTCTGTAGAGGATGCTGGGGACTCTGTAAGGACCATGGGGTATAGACGGGCTCAGCAGGAGATATGGGCACTCTAAAGACTTTAGGATAGAATGGGTGTGCACTGGCTCCTCCCTCTATGCCCATCCTCCAGACCTCAGTTAGATCCTGTGCCCAGAGGAGACGAACAGTAGGAGGAAAGGATTTTGTTAATCCAAGGGCAAGATTCACACCAGCCACACCAATCACACCATATAACATGGAATATACGAACCAGTCAACAGTATGAAACAGAACAGCATCAGTCCAATACTGAACAAAACTGTAACATAACCCTTATATAAGCAATAACTATATACAAGCCTTGCAGAATGTAGTCCGCACTGGGACGGGCGCCCAGCATCCTCTACGGACTAGGAGAAAAAGATTTACCGGTAGGTTTAAAATCTTATTTTCGCTTACGTCCTAGAGGATGCTGGAGACTCCGTAAGGACCATGGGGATTATACCAAAGCTCCAAAACTGGCGGGAGAGTGCGGATGACTCTGCAGCACCGATTGAGCAAACATGAGGTCCTCATCAGCCAGGGTATCAAACTTGTAGAATTTTGCAAAAGTGTTTGAACCCGACCAAGTCGCCGCTCAGCAAAGCTGTATAGCCGAGACGCCTCGGGCAGCCGCCCAAGAAGAGCCCACCTTCCTAGTGGAATGGGCCTTTACAGAATTTGGTAACTGCAATCCAGCCGTAGAATGAGCCTGCTGAATCGTGTTACAGATCCAGCGAGCAATAGTCTACTTAGAAGCAGGAGCGCCAACCTTGTTGGCCGCATACAGGACAAACAGAGCCTCTGTTTTCCTAACCCTAGCCGTTCTGGCTACATAAATTTTCAAAGCCCTGACCACATCAAGGGACTCGGAAACCACCAGATCCCTTGTAGCCACAGGCACCACAATAGGTTGATTCATATGAAAAGAGGAAACCACCTTAGGCAAAAATTGAGGACGAGTCCGCAACTCAGCTCTATCCATATGGAAAATCAGATAGGGACTTTTGTGAGACAAAGCCGCTAACTCAGACACTCGCCTTGCAGATGCCAAGGCCAACAACATGACCACTTTCCAAATACTTTAATTCCACGGTTTGAAGAGGCTCAAACCAGTGAGACTTAAGGAACTGTAACACCACGTTAAGGTCCCATGGTGCCACAGGGGGCACAAAAGGAGGCTGGATATGCAGCACTCCCTTTACAAAAGTCTGGACTTCTGGGAGAGAAGCCAATTCCATCAGAAAGAAAATGGACAGGGCTGAAATCTGTACCTTAATGGAGCCTAATTTGAGACCCAAATTCACCCCAGTCTGTAGGAAGTGGAGAAAACGGCCCAGATAGAATTCTTCCGGAGGAGCATTCTTGGTCTCACACCAAGACACATACTTCCTCCAGAAACGGTGATAATGTTTCGCCGTCACCTCCTTCCTAACCTTTATCAGAGTAGGAATGACCTCATCCGGAATGCCCTTTCTAGCTAGGATCTGGCGTTCAACCGCCATGCCGTCAAACGCAGCCGCGGTAAGTCTTGGAACAGACAGGGCCCCTGTTGCAACAGGTCCTCCCTGAGAGGAAGAGGCCACGGATCTTCTGTGAGCATATCCTGCAGATCCGGATACCAGGCCCTTCGAGGCCAATCTGGAACAATGAGAATTGTCTGTACTCCTTTTCGTCTTATGATTCTCAATATTTTTGAGATGAGAGGAAGAGGAGGGAACACATAGACCGACTGAAACACCCACGGTGTCACCAGGGCATCCACTGCCACTGCCTGAGGGTCCCTTGACCTGGCACAATACCTCCGAAGCTTCTTGTTGAGGCGTGACGCCATCATGTCTATTTGAGGCAGTCCCCACTGACTTGCAATCTCTGTAAAGACTTCTTGATGAAGTCCCCACTCTCCTGGATGGAGATCGTGTCTGCTGAGGAAGTCTACTTCCCAGTTGTCCACTTCCGGAATGAAGACTGCTGTCAGAGCGATTACATGATTTTCCGCCCAGCGAAGAATTCTGGTGGCTTCTGCCATTGCCACTCTGCTCTTTGTTCCGCCTTGGCGGTTTACATGAGCCACTGCTGTGACGTTGTCTGACTGGATCAGAAACGGTAGGTCGCGAAGAACATTCTACGCTTGACGCAGGCCGTTGTATATGGCCCTCAATTCCAGTACGTTGATGTGTAGACAAGCCTCCTGGCTTGACCACAGTACCTGGAAGTTTCTTCCCTGTGTGACTGCTCCCCATCCTCGGAGGCTCGCGTCCGTGGTCACCAGAACCCAGTCTTGAATGCCGAACCTGCGACCCTCTAGAAGGTGAGCACTCTGCAGCCACCACAAGAGAGATATCATGGCCCTGGGGGACAGGCTGATCATCTGATAAATATGTAGATGTGACCCGGACCACTTGTCCAGAAGGTCCCACTGAAAAGTCCTCGCATGGAACCTGCCGTAGGGAATGGCCTCGTAAGACGCCACCATCTTTCCCAGAACTCGAGTGCATTGATGGGCCGACACCCTTTTTGGCTTTAACAGGTCCCTGACCAAGTTATGGAGTTCCTGGGCCTTTTCTAAAGGGAGAAAACCCCTTTTTTTGTTCTGTGTCTAGAATCATGCCTAAGAAAGGCAATCGGGTCGTTGGAACCAACTGTGACTTTGGTAGATTGAGAATCCAGCCGTGCTGCTGCAACACCCTCAGGGAGAGTGATACGCTGTTCAGTAACTATTCTCTCGATCTCGCTTTTATCAGGAGATCGTCCAAGTACGGGATAATTGTGAATCCCTGCATGCGCAGGAGCACCATCATTTCCGCCATTACCTTGGTGAAAATCCTCGGGGCCGTGGAAAGCCCAAACGGCAACGTCTGAAATTGGTAATGACAATCCTGTACAGCAAATCTCAGGAACGCCTGATGAGGAGGATATATGGGGACATGAAGGTATGCATCCTTTATGTCCAGGGACACCATATAATCCCCCCCTTCCAGGCTGGTGATGACCGCTCTGAGTGATTCCATCTTGAATTTTAACCTTTTAAAGTATAGGTTTAAGGATTTTAAATTCAGAATGGGTCTGACCGAACCGTCCGGTTTCGGGACCACAAACAGGGTTGAGTAGTACCCCGTCCCCTGTTGAAGTAGGGGAACATTGACCACCACTTGTTGAAGACACAGTTTTTGAATTGCATTTAAAACTACCTCCCTCTCTGGGGAAGAAGCTGGTAGGGCCGATTTGAAAAACCGGCGAGGAGGCACCTCTTCGAATTCCAGCTTGTAACCCTGGGAAACAATGTCTATTGCCCAGGGATCCACCTGTGATTGAACCCAGACGTGGCTGAAAAGTCGAAGACGTGCCTCCACTGGGGCGGACTCCCTCAGCGGAGCCCCAGCGTCATGCGGTGGAGTTTGTAGAAGCCGGGGAGGACTTCTGCTCCTGGGAACTAGCTGTAGTTGGCAGCTTTTTCCCTCTGCCCTTACCTCTGGAAGGAAGATCCCCGTACTCTTTTGGATTTATGCGACTGAAAGGACTGCATCTGTTAATGTGGCGTTTTCTTTGACTGTGAGGAAACATAAGGTAAAAAAGTGGATTTACCTGCAGTAGCTGTGGAGACCTTCCCCAAATAAGTCCTCACCCTTGTAAGGCAACACCTCCATATGCCTCTCTGAGTCGGCATCACCCGTCCATTGGCTGGTCCACAGGGCTCACCTAGCAGAAATCGCCATGTCATTGGCTCTGGAACCCAGTAGGCCAACGTCTCTCTGAGCATCTCTCATATATAGGACAGCATCCTTAATATGACCCAAAGTCAATAAAATGGTATCCTTATCCAGTGTATCAATTTCAGCTGACAAGGTATCTGTCCACGCTGCTACAGCGCTACAAACCCAAGCCGACGCTATCGCCGGTCTGAGTAATGTACCAGTATGTGTGTAATTCAACTTCAAGGTAGTCTCCTGCCTGCGATCAGAAGGATCCTTGAGGGCTGCAGTTTCTTGAGACGGCAGCACCACCTTTTTGGATAAGCGCGTTAACGCTTTGTCCACCCTGGGGGAGGATTCCCACCGTATCCTGTCCTTTTGGGAATCTGCAGTTTTTTGTCTGGAGTTTCCCAAGCCCTTTCAAACAACTAATTTAGCTCATGTGAAGGGGGGAAAGTAACCTCAGGTTTCTTTTTTTTAAACATGTGGACCCTCGTGGCAGGTACAGAAGGGTCATCTGTGATATGCAACACATCTTTTATTGCAATAATCATATAATGAATACTTTTTGCCAATTTTGGCTGCAACCTCACATCATCGTAAACGACACTGGAGTCAGAATCCATGTCAGTATCAGTGTCTACTACTTGGGATAGTGGGCGCTTCTGAGACCCAGAAGGGCCCTGTGACATAGTAAAAGGCAGGGATTGACTCCCTGTACTTTCCCTGGACTCCGCTTTGTCCAACCGTTTGTGTAATAAATTCACATTTGCATTTAAAACATTCCACATATCCACCCAATCAGGTGTCGGCGTTGCCGACGGAGACACCACACTCATTTGCTCCACCTCCTCCCTAGAAGAGCCTTCCGCTTCAGACATGCCGACACACACGTACCGACACCCCACACACTCAGGGAAATCTCTAATCTGGAGACAGGTCCCCAACAAGGACCTTTGGAGAGACAGAGAGAGTATGCCAGCACAACACCCAGCGCCAATGACCCTGGAAACACAATTCCCAGAAATATAGCGCTTTTTTATATACGTATTGACTGCGCCAAAATTATGTGCCCCCCCCCTCCTTTAAAGCCCTCTGTCACCGTGTTTAGCAGGGGAGAGTCCGGGGAGCCAGCTTCTCAGCAGCGTGCTGTGGAGAAAATGGCGCTGGTTAGTGCCGTGGGATCAAGCTCCGCCCCCTCAGCGGCGGGCTTCGGTCCCGCTCAAAATACAAACAAACCTGGCGGGGGATTGTATATAATAATGCCACAACATATTATACCATTATTCATGCCAGCCAAGAGGATTATTGCTGCCCAGGGCGCCCCCCCTGCGCCCTGCACCCATCCGTGCCTGCATCGTGTGTGTGTGAGTGTGTGTGGGAGCAATGGCGCGCAGCGGTACCTCCGTGAAGATCCGAAGTCTTCTGTCGCCTGTGAAGTCTTCTTTCTTCGTTACTCACCCGTCTTCTATCTTCTGGCTCTGCAAGGAGGACGGCGGCGCGGCTCTGGGACGAACAGCTAGGGTGAGACCTGCGTTCCGATCCCCCTGGAGCTAATCGTGTCCAGTAGCCTAAGAAGCAGAGCCTATCACTGAAGTAGGTCTGCTTCTCTCTCCTCAGTCCCACAACGCAGGGAGCCTGTTGCCAGTAGGACTCCCTGAAAATAAAAATCATAACAAATTTATTTTTTACAGAGAAGCTCAGGAGAGCTCCCCTGAAAGCACCCAGTCTCCTCTGGGCACAGGATCCAACTGAGGTCTGGAGGAGGGGCATAGAGGGAGGAGCCAGTGCACACCAATTCTAAAGTTTCTTTATAGTGCCCATGTCTCCTGCGGAGCCCGTCTATACCCCATGGTCCTTACGGAGTCCCCAGCATCCTCTAGGACGTAAGAGAAAAATACATGAACATTTTTTCATTGTTCGCCCCGCTGGGGATCAAACCCGAGGGTGTACACATTGCAGCCAGTGACCGTATTCGCTACGCTACAGCCATCTGTGGTAAGACTAAGCACCCCTGCTGTACATGTGATATGTTTTGTCGGATTTGCAGCCCCATTTAAAAAAAAAAGTCGGATTGAATCCAGCAAGCATGGTGGCACAGCAATGGAGACCATCTGGAAGTCATATTATTGAGATAGAAACATGTAATCCACTTTACCACTGGTTCCTATCTATTTGATAGCACCAAAACCTGGAATGCTTTCTGAGATAATAAAGCTGTTTATGCTAATAAAATCCAGAACTTAATACGACAATATCAACCTCGTGAAT
The DNA here is from genome assembly GCF_028390025.1 of Pseudophryne corroboree. Lineage (NCBI taxonomy): Eukaryota > Metazoa > Chordata > Amphibia > Anura > Myobatrachidae > Pseudophryne > Pseudophryne corroboree. Next base: position 82,248,245 of record NC_086448.1, read on the forward strand.
GGGCGGCAGCGTAGCATTGTATTTTATAGAAGGGGAATTTTTTTGTTATAAAGGGAAGAACGTGTTTGGCCAGTCTTTCGCAGATCACTGTCTACTGCCACAGCATTGTATTCAGCACTGTAGGCTAAACGTGGAGCATTCGCCACCCAGCGGTTAAACTGTGTATTATATGGCGTGGGACATAACTCACGCCATAACGTTATTTACAACTCGCGACTCAGGAGCCTAAATCGTATGCTATGAGCCACGATGTTTGAGGACACGTCTGTAAGCCCTGTTCCACCAGAGACGGGCAGCCACAGAAAAGACAAGTGTTGGATACGTCGTGCCAGAGAGTTTATCTAGCAAACAATTATGAGAGACAAAAATAGCATATGGTGTATATGCGCAAAGCACATATGTCGAGTCTATTTTGCACATGTATTCTCAATAAAACCATTCCGCAAAGTGGAAATGGATTCAGACGGCTCTCTGCAATTGATTCTGCATTGTCCTGTGGAGTCTGCGTCACACTACGAGCTGCAATGTTATCGTCACTCATTCGGAGTGCTAATTATCTTTTTATTTCAACATCATTTAAACGGGTGTGGATCATAGAATCAACACTATCTAGGTCGACAATGTTTGAGTCAACCACTGAAGGTCGACAGGAACTAGGTCGACATGGGTGGAAGGTCGACGTGTTCTATGTCGATAGTTCAAATGTCGACATGAGTTTTTAACTTTTTTTTTGTGTCGTTTACTCTGTACAGTGACCGGGAAGCCGAATTAGTGCACCGTGTCCCCTCGCAAGGATCGCTTTGCTTCGGGCATGGTGCCTTGCTCCGCTGCTGCTGCGCTCGGCACAGGTTACTATTCCCAATTATAGTCCACGTGGATCGTTACGTATAAAAAAAGTTAAAAAAATTAAATTAAAAAAACGCATGTCGACCTTGTGAACTGTCGACATAGAACATGTTGACCTAGGAGCCATGTCGACCTTCCATCGCTGTCGACCTAGTGCCTGTCGACCTTCCTTGGTCGACTCAAACATTGTCGACCTAGGCAGTGTCGACTTTCAGACTGGATCCGCATTTAAACACAATGTAAATTTTACTATTAATGATGAGATTATACTGTAAATATAATAACAGTACTTAATTTCAATTAACAGGAACTGTAGGAGGTTTCCATTTCGTTGAAGCCTTGACAAGCAGCACACAAACTGAGAATAGCAATGAAAGTAACTAGGCCACGTGGACTGACATTAAGGCTGCTGACTGATGTGACATTTACCCGTGCTAGCACATGCACAGCCTCCAAGCTCACAGCCGGCTGCCAGAAACATAAAACTGTATGAATAAGCAGATTCACAAGTATTCAAAATAAAATGAACTTGTTCAGGTCCTCATTAATAATCCTCTGAGTAAGCAGTGCCATTTCCTCAACTGCAATAAAGCTGCTTTATTCAACAAGAGATGGCACTGGTGCTGGAAAATCCGACCAGAGTAAATGCTCCGCACACGGGTCCTAGTGCCCTCCAGAGAAAATAGGAATTCAGAAAAACAGACATGAAGCATCCGTTGTTTTCATGGGATCAGTATGATTTACCTACAATCAAAATCCCGACAACAATTGACCGATGGTCAAAATACCGACAAGGTCAAAATACCGGCATGGTAAAAATAGACATTTAAAATGTCGATGCAGTCAAAGCACCGACGTTTAAAATGTCGACTGCTCAAAAACTCGACACGAGTTGTTTAAAAAAAAACATTTGGTGTGTATGTCGACATAGGTCGATATGGATACCGTATATGTGTACCGCTGCGCTCGGCCCACTATTATAGTCCCCCTTCACGTCCACTGGGATGGTAAAGTATGCACTGGGATGGTAAAGTATGCACTGGGATGGTAAAGTATGAACAAGTCGGTTTCAATGAAAAAATCATGAAAAACCCATGTCAATTTATTGAGCTTTCGACATTTGTAATGTCAGTATTTTGACCATGACGGTATTTTGACCATGACGGTATTTTGACCATGTCGGTATTTTGACCATCGGTCAATGGTTGTCGGTATTTTGACCGTCGGCAAACTGACTGCATCCCGTTTTCATGGTCTCTGACAACAACCACTTAGTAGATAACTGTTTAAAAATATTAAAATCTAAGACAACCATTAGATGAATAGTATGTGTGGCAAGAATTTAACACTATTCTAGCTAAAGACGTCTGTTAACACAGTGTTTTTGTCGGAACTGGGGTTAAGTGGTATAAAGCAACATACTAGACTGATGTCATAATCATAGAGTCGCACAATTTCTGGGCCAGATTCATGTTTGTATGAACGATGCAATTTAGTCTAATTAAAATTCGAATGCAGCAGGAGGCGTCTGCAGAAGATAGACACCTCCTGTAAGCATTAGCAAGGATCGGAGTGAGGCGTCTGAGGACGCAGTCTTGGATCACCATTGCGACCATATTTATGCATCTCTGCACAGATTCGGTCAAGTTGTGCGAGTCAGACGCAACTTTGCTGAATCTGTCTTTCCATCAAATAGGGTGTTTTGGTGAATGAACTGGGCGGTGGGAGTCTCGTGGGCCTCTATCAAAACCTCTGTGCGATTCTGAATCGTATGTACTGGGGAAAGAAGCTTAGCATAGCACTGCGATAAGTACAGATACTAATCATGGCACTTGCGTCGGCCAGCATAACAACACTGGGCAGCATAGGCAAACGCGGGGAAGGGGGGGGGGGGATTGTTCCAGTTGCCCGGAAATCCACCTTCCCCACAATCTGGCCAGTGGCAGCAGATTTTCTTACCAAGTCTGCTGTGTGTGTTTGTGGATCTGAGTGCTCAGTCATCACATCACAGAGAGAATCTGTCTTACCGTAATCATTGGTACAGAGTTTATTTGAAGATGAGCATTATTTGAAAATGTTTGTGTCTTGAAACCAAACTGAAAAATGGGAAGAGGACACCGATATCGGCATAGGTGGAAAGTAGTTAACATACAGCAAATTAATGAATACTATAGACTCCTTGGAGATCCTAGTATTCTTGTATTTCCTTCCTCATTATACAAAACTCCACTTCATATGACATATAGGAAAGAAAATAAAACCAATAGCGTATAGTATTGTCATCAACGCCCCAAAAAAGGTCCAAATAGAAGAAATTAGCAGGTGTACAAAGGTTTCTTTATCATACACAGACTTGGTAGGAAACCTTTTTTTTTTCTCCACATATTGGATTGCATTCCCATTTTTTTCTGGCCTGATTTTTTAAACATCTACCATTGACCGGTGTGGAGAACGTGTCCATCCTTGGCAGGATCAAAGAAACCCAGATAGGAGTACATTAACTTCGACTATCATGAGTGTGGCACGCCAGCACTTAACCTCTGATTTGTGTATTATAAAGAAACCTTTACACAGCTGCTGTTTTCTGAGTGAGTTGGGGTACGCTATCTGTCTTCTATTTCTGTTGGATGATCCTTGCACATGAGTAGAAGCTACATTTACAAACTTTGTGAGTTTGGGTAAGCCATATGACACCATACTGTATACCTATATTGAGAGTGTTTATAGAGTCACCCCTATATTCTTCTTTTTGACAAATTATGACAATACTAAACACTGTTGTTTTTATTTTCTGTTCTATGTGCTACATGAAATCTGCAACAAAGTTGAGTTCTGTATAAGGAGTAAAGAAAATAGGATTTTAATTACCTACCGGTAAATCTTTTTCTTGTAGTCCGTAGAGGATTCTGGGGTCCAGAAGTGTCCACTAGGAGCCACTGGCACTTTAAGAGTTTAATAGTGTGGGCTGGCCCCTCCCTCTATGCCCCTCCTACCAGAATCAGTCTAGAAACTATGCCCGAGGAGACGGACATACTTAGAGAGAAGGAAATACACAGATAGTGGTGAGATTCACACCAGCTCACACATAACAAAAGGAAAGCCAAGCTAACCAACCAACATGAAACAATTCAGCAACGGCTGAAACAACAATACTTAACCAAGTAACAATGCAGGAAATCGAAGCACTGGGCGGGCGCCCAGCATCCTCTACAGACTACGAGAAAAGGATTTACCGGTAGGTATATAAAATCCTATTTTCTCTTACGTCCTAGAGGATGCTGGGATCCAATTTAGTACCATGGGGATCTACCAAAGCTCGCAGTACGAGAGGGAGAGTGTGAGGTTCCTGCAGAACAGATTGACCAAACCTTAGGTCCTCAGAGGCGAAAGTATCGAACTTGTGGAACTCAGCAAACGTGTTCGACCCAGACCAAGTAGCTGTTCGGCAAAGTAGAAGAGCCGAGACACCCTGGGCAGCCGCCCAGGAAGAACCCACTTTATGGGGTAGAGTGGGCCTGAACAGATTTTGGAATCAGCAATCCTGCCGTAGAATAAGCATGCTGGATAGTAAGTCTGATCGAGCAAGAAATGGTCTGCTTAGAAGCAGGACACCCAATCTTGTTGGGATCATAAAGGACAAACAGTATATCTGACTTCCTGTGACGAGAGGTTCTCTTCACATATAATTTCAAAGCCCATACAACATCCAAGGACTTAGAGGTAATCGAGGTGTCCGTAGCCACAGACACCACAATAGGTTGGTTGATATGAAAAGCCGACACAACCTTTGGAAGAAACTGCTGACGCGTTCTGAGCTCAGCTCTATCCTCATGGAAAATCAAGTAGGGGCTCTTGTGCGACAATGCCCCCAATTCTAACACACAAGACGTGTGTCAGAATTGGCAGATGCCAATGCCAACAGTGTGACCGCCTTCCAGGTTAGAAACTTTACGTCTACCTCCTGTAAATGCTCAAACCAATCCGATTGCAGGAACTGCAACACCACGTTAAGATCCCAAGGTGCCATTGGAGGCACAAAAGGTGGTTGGATGTGCGGAACTCCTTTCAAGAATGTCTGAACCTCAGGGAGAGCAGCCAACTCTTTCTGAAAGAAAATGATCAAGGCCGAAATCTGGACCTTTATGGAGCCCAAGCATAGGCCCACATCCACATCCGCATGCAGAAAGAGGAGAAAACGTCCTAGTTAAAACTCCACTATTGGAAACTTCTTGGATTCACACTAAGACACATACTTCTTCCAAATCCGATGGTAATGCTTAGACGTTACTCCCTTCCTAGCTTGGATCAGAGTAGGAATGAACTTGTTTGGAATGCCCTTCCGAGCTAAGATCTGGCGTTCAGCCTCCATGCCGTCAAACGTAGCTGCAGTAAGTCTTGATAGGCGAACGGCCCCTGTTGTAGAAGGTCCTCACGAAGAGGAAGGGGCCTCGGATCCTCGAGCAGTAATTCTAGAAGATCCGCATACCAAGCTCGTCTTGGCCAGTCCGGAGCGATGAGGAACGCCTGAACTCCTGTTCGCTTTATTAGTTTGAGAATCTTTGGGATGAGCGGAAGAGGAGGGAATACATATACTGACCGGTACACCCACGGAGTTACCAGAGCGTCCACCACCACTGCTTTTGGGTCTCATAACCTGGAACAGTACCTCCTGAAACTCCACTCTGTACCCCTGGGTAACAATATCTTTCACCCAGGGGTCTAGGCATGATGACGCCCAGACATGACTGAAATCTTTTAGTCTCGCTCCCACCTGACCAATCCCCAGGCTAGGAGGTCCACCGTCATGCTGAAGACTTGGAGGAAGCAGAACCTGGTTTCTGTTCCTGGGAACCTGTTGGTGCAGGTTTTCTGGGTTTTCCCCGACCTCCTCTAAAGAAGGGTGGGGCCCTTGGATTTTTTAAATTTTGCGGTCCGAAAGGACTGCAGTGTACACGTAAGACAAGTTTTCCGAGCCGGTGCAGCTGTGGAGGGAAGAAAAGTCGACTTATCCGCAGTTGCCATGTATATCCACGCATCCAGTGCATCCCCAAACAGGGACTGACCTGTGAAGGTTAGATTCTCCACGCTCTTCTTGGATTCCGCATCCGCAGTCCACTGGCGTAGCCAGAGTCCTCTGCGTGCCGAGACTGCCATGGAAGTAGCCCTTGCATTAAGCAGGCCAATGTCCTTCATGGCTTCCACCATGAAACCTGCAGAATCCTGTATGTGACGTAAAAACAAGTCAATGTCACTCCTGCATTGTATCTAATTCCTCTAGTAATGTGCCTGACCACTTTACTATGGCTTTAGAAATTCACGCACAAGCAATAGTGGGCCTTAAGGCCACGCCTGTAGCAGTGTATAGTGATTTGAGTATAGTCTCAATCTTGTGGTCAGCCGGCTCCTTTAAGGCGGTTGAACCAGGGACAGGCAAAACCACCTTTTTTGACAGCCTAGATACAGAAGCTTCGACTATAGGTGGATTTTCCCACTTTTTCCTGTTCTCTTCCGGGAAAGGAAAAGCAATGAGAATTCTTTTAGGAATTTGGAATTTTTTTCTCTGGGTTTTCCCAGGATTTCTCAAACAAGGAATTTAACTCCTTAGAAGCAGGGAAGGTAATTGAGGATTTCTTATTTACAGTAAAATAAAGATTACTCTTCCTGCTCAGGTATCTTTTCAGTAATGTGCAAAACATCCCTAATTGCTTAATCATTAGTTGCATCCCCTTAGCAAAGGATGCATCCCCCCCTGTGCATATCCCCATCACAGTCCCCTGTATCAGAGTCGGTATCAGTTTCAGCTTGCATTATCTGGGCAAGTGTATGCTTTTGAGGGTATGTAGATGGGTCTTTTGATGAAGTAATGGGGGTCGAATATTGTAAACCCTCCACAGATTTCCTCAAAAACTGCGTCTCTTTCTCGTTATGTGACATCCTGGTAGAAATCTGGAATATCATTCCCCCTAAAGAATCCACCCATGCAGGTTCGTATTCAGAAGGCGAGAAGGCGTATTCAGGAGAAGATAAACAATCTGCAGCACAGGACACAGAGTCCTTAGACATGGTAATGTGGAATACACAAACACACACATACAGACACACACACAGGAAAATGTCAGACACAGTTTCCCCCAGAGTACCTTCACAGAGTCACAGAGTATAAGGAGCCAGCCACACAGCGCTTCTGTAAGCAATTATTATGATAAAAGCTCGGCGCTGACTAACTATTCTTTTTATAGGGTAGTCAGTCCTAAAATAACACTCCCTTCCCTGTCTATAACACCATGGTGCCGCAGAGTACTTGTGGAGTTATGTGGAGGGCAGCGCTCCAAGTCAGCGTTTCTGTATGATCTGCAGGGAGAAAATCGTGCTGGTGAGTGCTGGATCCGCTCTGAGAGGAAGCCCCACCCCCTGTAATGGCGCGCGGCTTCCTGCACTAAGTGATTATACTGGCCTGAGGTTTTTATAGTGTTAACAGCGGGATTAGCCCCTGTTAACTAGCGTGACCAGTGTAGGGTAATGCGCTGGCCCAAGGCGCCCCTCAAGCGCCGACATGATGCATGTTGCTGGACCTTCTGACGGGCTGCGCTCCAACCCTTGTGCCGCCATACCCACCGGCGACCTGCTAACCGGGACGCTGGCGCTGTACTCACCACTCTTCTATCTTCTGGCTCTGTTAGGGGGTGGCGGCTGTGCTGCGGCAGTGAGCGGTCACCACGTGGGCTTGCGATCATCACCCTCAGGAGCTCAGTGTCCTGTCAGCGGAGTAGAGAACCATTAACTCTTCAGGAAGTTGGTTGCTACTCCCCCACCCCCGTAAGTCACACGAAGTAGGGAGGCTGTTGCCAGCAGCCATCCTGTAAAAATAAGATTTTAAACCTACCGGTAAATCTTTTTCTCCTAGTCCGTAGAGGATGCTGGGGACTCCGTAAGGACCATGGGGATAGACGGGCTCCGCAGGAGACATGGGCACTAAAAAGAACTTTAGATATGGGTGTGCACTGGCTCCTCCCTCTATGCCCCTCCTCCAGACCTCAGTTAGAGAAACTGTGCCCAGAGGAAACGGACATTACGAGGAAAGGATTTTTGTTAATCTAAGGGCAAGATTCATACCAGCCCACACCAACCACACCGTATAACATGGAATATACGAACCAGTTAACAGCATGAAAACCAAACAGCATCAGCCCGAGACTGATCAAAACTGTAACATAACCCTTAAGTAAGCAAAAACTATATACAAGTCTTGCAGATGTAGTCCGCACTGGGACGGGCGCCCAGCATCCTCTACGGACTAGGAGAAAAAGATTTACCGGTAGGTTTAAAATCTTATTTTCTCTTACGTCCTAGAGGATGCTGGGGACTCCGTAAGGACCATGGGGATTATACCAAAGCTCCAAAATGGGCGGGAGAGTGCGGATGACTCTGCAGCACCGATTGAGCAAACATGAGGTCCTCATCAGCCAGGGTATCAAACTTGTAGAACTTTGCAAAGATGTTTGAACCCGACCAAGTAGCAGCTCGGCACAGCTGTAAAGCCGAGACACCTCAGGCAGCCGCCCAAGAGCCCACCTTCCTAGTGGAATGGGCCTTTACAGAATTTTGTAACGGCAATCCAGCCGTAGAATGAGCCTGCTGAATCGTGTTACAGATCCAGCGAGCAATAGTCTGCTTCGAAGCAGGAGCGCCAACCTTGTCGGCTGCATACAGGACAAACAGTGCCTCTGTTTTCCTAACCCGAGCCGTTCTGGCTACATAAATTTTCAATGCCCTGACCACATCAAGGGACTCGGAATCCTCCAAGTCCCGTGTAGCCACAGGCACCACAATAGGTTGGTTCATATGAAAAGAAGAAACCACCTTGGGCAAAAATTGAGGACGAGTCCGTAACTCTGCTCTATCCACATGGAAAATCAGATAGGGGCTTTTGTGAGATAAAGCCGCCAACTCCGACACTCGCCTTGCCGATGCCAAGGCCAACAACATGACCACTTTCCAAGTGAGATATTTTCATTCCACCGTTTTAAGTTGTTCAAACCAGTGAGACTTAAGGGACCGCAACACCACGTTAAGGTCCCAGGGTGCCACTGGAGGTACAAATGGAGGCTGGATATGCAGCACTCCCTTCACAAAAGTCTGGACTTCTGGGAGAGAAGCCAATTCCTTCTGAAAGAAAATGGATAGGGCCGAAATCTGAACCTTAATGGAGCCTAATTTTAGGCCCAAATTCACTCCCGTCTGTAGGAAGTGAAGGAAACGGCCCAAATGGAATTCTTCCGGAGAAGCATTCCTGGACTCACACCAAGATACGTACTTTCGCCATATACGGTGATAATGTTTCACTGTCACGTCTTTCCTAGCCTTTATCAGAGTAGGAATGACCTCATCCGGAATGCCCTTTTCTGCTAGTATCCAGCGTTCAACCGCCATGCCGTCAAAAGTAGCCACGGTAAGTCTTGGAACAGACAGGGCCCCTGTTGTAACAAGTCCTCTCTGAGAGGAAGAGGCCACGGATCTTCTGTGAGCATTTCCTGCAGATCCGGATACCAGGCCCTTCGCGGCCAATCTGGAACAATGAGAATTGTGTGTATTCCTCTTCGTCTTATGATTCTCAATATCTTTGAGATGAGCGGAAGAGGAGGGAACACATAGACCGACTGAAACACCCATGGTGTCACCAGGGCGTCCACCGCCACTGCCTGAGGGTCCCTCGACCTGGCGCAATACTTCGGTAGTTTCTTATTGAGGCGTGAATTTCCTCCTCTATGTGATAAAAACACACCAACAACAGTATCACCACTAATTCTATCCTGCAATTTCTCATCATAGTGTTTACATTATTAGCAGTTTCTTTGACTGACTTATGATGCCCACAAATTTTTCTTGAAATTTTTCTTGCAATTATGGCATTTGTATGTAATTCAGGTGTACAATCCTTAGAGTGATGACTGCTGATTACCATTCTAGTTATTCACGGTCTAAGTGTTTGGACTTCCCTTACAAAAACTGTGTCTTGACCAACCCCTGGTTCCATCAATACAGAAACCCTGTACTGGTCAGGGGAAATGGGGGTATGACAATCTAGATAAACCCTGTGCCAGATCGCCCTTTGTCTTTCTGAGGCGTGACGCCATCATGTCTATCTGAGGCAGTCCCCACCGACTTGCAATCTCTGTGAAGACTTCCTGATGAAGTCCCCACTCTCCTGGATGTAGATTGTGTCTGCTGAGGAAGTCTGCTTCCCAGTTGTCCACTCCCGGAACGAAGACTGCTGTCAGGGCGCTTACATGATTCTCCGCCCAGCAAAGAATCCTGGTGGCTTCTGCCATTGCCACTCTGCTCTTTGTTCCGCCTTGGCGGTTTACATACGCCACTGCGGTGATGTTGTCTGACTGGATCAGAACCGGTAGGTCGCAAAGCAAATTTTCCGCTTGTCGAAGGGCGTTGTATATGGCCCTCAACTCCAGTACGTTGATGTGAAGACAAGCCTCCTGGCTTGACCAGAGACTCTGGAAGTTTCTTCCCTGTGTGACTGCACCCCAACCTCGGAGGCTCGCGTACATGGTTACCAGAACCCAGTCCTGAATGCCGAACCTGCGACCCTCCAGAAGGTAAGCACTCTGCAGCCACCACAGGAGAGATACCCTGGCCCTGGGGGACAGAGTGATCATCTGATGAATCTGTAGATGTGACCCGTACAACTTTTCCAGAAGGTCCCGTTGAAAAGTTCTCGCATGGAACCTGCCGAATGGAATGGCCTCGTAAGTCGCCACCATCTTTCCCAGAACTCGAGTGCAGTGATGCACGGACACCTTTGTTGGCTTCAATAGATCCCTGACCAAAGACATGAGTTCTTGGGCCTTTTCCATCGGAAGATAAACCCTTTTCTGGCTGTATCCAGAATCATGCCTAAGAAGGGGAAACGAGTCGTTGGAATCAACTGTGACTTCGGAATATTGAGAATCCAGCCGTGCTGTTGCAACACCCTCAGGGAGAGTGATACACTGTTCAGCAACTGTTCTCTCGATCTCGCTTTTATTAGGAGATCGTCCAAGTACGGGATAATTGTGACACCCTGCTTGCGCAGGAGCACCATCATTTCTCTGACGTCCTAGTGGATGCTGGGAACTCCGTAAGGACCATGGGGAATAGCGGCTCCGCAGGAGACTGGGCACAACTAAAGAAAGCTTTAGGACTACCTGGTGTGCACTGGCTCCTCCCACTATGACCCTCCTCCAGACCTCAGTTAGAATCTTGTGCCCGGCTGAGCTGGATGCACACTAGGGGCTCTCCTGAGCTCCTAGAAAAGAAAGTATATTTTAGGTTTTTTATTTTCAGTGAGATCTGCTGGCAACAGACTCACTGCTACGAGGGACTAAGGGGAGAAGAAGCGAACCTACCTGCTTGCAGCTAGTTTGGGCTTCTTAGGCTACTGGACACCATTAGCTCCAGAGGGATCGAACACAGGACCCGACCTCGATCGTCCTGTCCCGGAGCCACGCCGCCGTCCACCTTACAGAGCCAGAAGCATGAAAATAGTCCTGAAAATCGGCGGCAGAAGACTTCGGTCTTCAACAAGGTAGCGCACAGCACTGCAGCTGTGCGCCATTGCTCCTCATGCACACCTCACACTCCGGTCACTGATGGGTGCAGGGCGCTGGGGGGGGGGGGGGGGCGCCCTGAGCAGCAATATTAACACCTTGTCTGGCAAAATAAGCACAATATATAGTCCTAGAGGCTATATATGTGTAAAACACCCCTGCCAGGATCCATAAAAAAGCGGGAGAAAAGTCTGCCGAAAAAGGGGCGGGGCTATCTCCCTCAACACACTGGCGCCATTTTCTCTTCACAGTGCAGCTGGAAGACAGCTCCTCAGGCTCTCCCCTGTAGTTTTCAGGCTAAAAGGGTTAAAAAGAGAGGGGGGGGCACTAAATTTAGGCGCAAATCTGTGTATTATAGCAGCTATAAGGGAAAAATCACTGTGGGTAGTGTGAATCCATGCATTATATAGCGCTCTGGTGTGTGCTGGCATACTCTCTCTCTGTCTCCCCAAAGGACTTTGTGGGGTCCTGTCCTCAGTCAGAGCATTCCCTGTGTGTGTGCGGTGTGTCGGTACGGCTGTGTCGACATGGTTGATGAGGAGGCTTATGTGGAGGCGGAGCAGATGCCGATAAATGTGATGTCGCCCCCTGTGGGGCCGACACCAGAGTGGATGGATAGGTGGAAGGTATTAACCGACAGTGTAAACTCCTTACATAAAAGGCTGGATGACGTAACAGCTGTGGGACAGCCGGCTTCTCAACCCGCACCTGCCCAGGCGTCTCAAAGGCCATCAGGGGCTCAAAAACGCCCGCTACCTCAGATGGCTGACACAGATGTCGACATGGAGTCTGACTCCAGTGTCGACGAGGTTGAGACATATACACAATCCACTAGGAACATCCGTTGCATGATCTCGGCAATGAAAAATGTGTTACACATTTCTGACATTAACCCAGGTACCAAAAAAAAAAGGGGTTTCATGTTTGGGGAGAAAAAGCAGACAGTGTTTTGTTCCCCCATCAGATGAGTGAATGAAGTGTGTGAAGAAGCGTGGGTTCCCCTGATAAGAAACTGGTAAGTTCTAAAAAGTTACTGATGGCGTACCCTTTCCCGCCAGAGGATAGGTCACGTTGGGAGATATCCCCTAGGATGGATAAGGCGCTCACACGTTTGTCAAAAAAGGTGGCACTGCCGTCTTAGAATACGGCCACTTTGAAGGAGCCTGCTGATAAAAAGCAGGAGGCTATCCTGAAGTCTGTATATACACACTCAGGTACTATACTGAGACCTGCAATTGCCTCAGCATGGATAGTGCTGCTGCAGCGTGGTCTATTACCCTGTTTGGACAGGGATACTATTTGCTAACCATAGAGCATATTAAAGACGTCGTCTTATATATGAGGGATGCACAGAGGGATATTTGCCGGCTGGCATCCAGAATTAATGCAATGTCCATTCTGCCAGGAGGGTATTAGGGACCCGGCAGTGGACAGGCGATGCTGACTTTAGAAGGCACATGAAGATTCTGCCTTATAAGGGTGAGGAATTGTTTGGGGATGGTCTCTGGGACCTCATATCCACAGCAACAGCTGGGAAGGAAAAAATTTACCTCAAGTTTCCTCACAGCCTAAGAAAGCACCGTATTAAAAGGTTCAGTCCTTTCGGCTTCAGAAAAGCAAGCGGGTCAAAGGCGCTTCCTTTCTGCACAGAGACAAGGGAAGAGGGAAAAAGCTGCACCAGACAGCCAGTTCCCAGGATCAAAAATCTTCCCCTGCTTCCTCTGAGTCCACCGCATGACGCTGGGGCTCCACAGGGAACTTCAGCGACCAGTGGGCTCGCTCACAGGTGGATCTCTGGGTTCTGCAAGTAGTATCACAGGGATACAAGCTGGAGTTCGAGGCGACTCCCCCTCGCCGTTACCTCAAATCAGCCTTGCCTGATGCCTTCGAGGAGAGGTAGTACTGGCGGCAATTCACAAGCTGTACTTCCAGCAGGTGATAATCAAGGTACCCCTCCTTCAACAAAGCCGGGGTTACTATTCCACAATGTTGGTGGTACCGAAACCAGACGGTTCGGTGACACCCATTCTAAAATTGAAATCCTTGAACACTTATATACGAAGGTTCAAGTTCAAAATGGAATCGCTCAGGGCGGTTATTACAAGCCTGGACGAAGGGGATTACATGGTATCACTGGATGCTTACCTGCATGTCCCCATTTACCCTCCTCACCAGGAGTACCTCAAAATTGTGGTACAGGACTGTCATTACCAATTCCAGACGTTGCCGTTGGTCTGTCCCCGGCACCGAGGGTATTTACCAAGGTAATGGCCGAAATGATGATACTCCTTCAAAAAAAGGGAGTTCTAATTATCCCGTACTTGGACGATCTCCTTATAAAGGCGAGGTCCAGGGAGCAGTTGTTCGTCGGAGTAGCACTATCTCGGGAAGTGCTACAACAGCACGGCTGGATTCTGAATAGTCCAAAGTCGCAGCTGGTTCCTACGACGCGTCTACTGTTCCTGGGTATGGTTCTGGACACAGAACAGGAAAAAGGGTTTCTCCCGGAGGGAGAAGGCCAAGGAGTTGTCATCTCTAGTCAGAGACCTCCTAATACAAATACAGGTGTCGGTGCATCAATGCACGCGAGTCCTGGGAAAGATGGTAGCTTCTTACGAAGAAATTCCATTCGGCAGGTTCCATGCAAGGATCTTCCAGTGGGATCTGTTGGACAAGTGGTCCGGGTCGCATCTTCAGATGCATCGGCTGATAAATAAACAAATAGAATAGCAGCGCTAATGGAGGCTTGTTAGGCCACCATCTCTTGATACTACAGCTGCCTTGGTGTGTCCGGACCAGGACTGGAGTGCAAAATTTACAAAGAATCTGAGGTGAACCAAATCATCTGGAATACCACCCATTCTCTCCATAACAGGAGGATACCGCAATGCAGTGAGGATCCCTCTAAACCCTTGCTTGGGTTTGAGTCCAACAAAAGGATAATTTAAAGGGACTACACCTCCAGCGGCTTACTGTGGTAATGACCTATGTGGGACTTCATTTGGTTTATTGCATCACCAAAGTCTTTGCCAGTCCTTTTAACAATAGGAACGGACTACACCTGATAGGCAGCAATTTCATTAATTGGTTAATTATATGAGTGGCCATACTATAGTTTTTTTATGTGTTTTTAATAATATGTGTAATTAAACTGTGATTAATTTTTCACTCAATCCTTCATATTTACATTATTCCATTAGCACTGCTATTCTATTTGTTTATTTGTATGTGGTTTTGGGTTTGACTACCCCATTTTTTTAGCAGCAGCATTAGAAACGCAACATCCATTAAGCGCCCGACCCTTTTCTATCTTGATAGAAGAAATTCCTTTGCATCGGCTGATAACCCTGTCCCCAAGGGCCAGGGTGTCTCTGTTGTGGTGGCTGCAGAGTGCTCATCTTCTAGAGGGCCGCAGATTCGGCATACAGGACTGGGTCCTGGTGACCACGGATGCCAGCCTTCGAGGCTGGGGGGGCAGTCACACAGGGAAGAAACTTCCAAGGACTATGGTCAAGTCAGGAGACTTCCCAACACATAAATATTCTGGGACTAAGGGCAATTCACAATGCCCTAAGTCAGGCTAGACCCCTGCTTCAACACCAGCCGGTGCTGATCCAGTCAGACAACATCACGGCGGTCACCCATGTAAACCAGCAGGGCGGCACAAGAAGCAGGATGGTGATGGCAGAAGCCACAAGGATTTTCCGATGGGCGGAAAATCATGGGTTAGCACTGTCAGCAGTGTTCATTCCCGGAGTGGACAACTGGGAAGCAGACTTTCTCAGCAGGCAGAGTGGGGACTTCATCAAGAAGTCTTCAAAATGATTGTACACCATTGGGAAAGGCCACAGGTGGACATGATGGCGTCCCGCCTCAACAAAAAGCTAAAAAAATATTGCGCCAGGTCAAGGGACCCTCAGGCGATAGCTGTGGACGCTCTGGTAACACCGTGGGTGTACCAGTCGGTGTATGTGTTCCTTCCTTTGCCTCTCATACCCAAGGTACTGAGAATACTAAGACGGAGAGGAGTAAGAACTATACTCGTGGTTCCGGATTGGCCAAGAAGAGCTTGGTACCCAGAACTTCAAGAAATGATCTGAGGACCCATGGCCTCTGCCGTTCAGACAGGACCTGCTGCAGCAGGGGCCCTGCCTGTTCCAAGACTTACCACGGCTGTGTTTGACGGCATGGCGGTTGAACACCGGATCCTAAAGGAAAAAGGCATTCCGGAGGAAGTCATTCCTACGCTGATTGAGGCTAGGAAAGATGTGATCGAAAAACACCGCATATGGCAAAAATATGTTGCTTGGTGTGAGGCCACAAAGGCCCCAACGGAGGAATTTCAACTGGGTCGATTTCTGCACTTCCTACAGTCAGGAGTGACTACGGGCCTAAAATTGGGTTCCATTAAGGTCCAGATTTCGGCTCTGTACATTTTCTTCCAAAAAGAACTGGCTTCACTGCCTGAAGTTCAGACTTTTGTTAAGGGAGTGCTGCATATTCAGCCCCCGTTTGTGCCTCTAGTGGCACCGTGGGATCTCAACGTGGTGTTGGATTTCCTGAAGTCGCATTGGGTTGAGCCACTTAAATCCGTAGAGCTAAAATACCTCACGTGGAAAGTGGTCATGCTGTTGGCCTTGGCGTCGGCCAGGCGTGTATCAGAATTGGCGGTTTTGTCATGCAAAAGCCCTTATCTGATTTTCATATGGATAGGGCGGAATTGAGGACTCGTTCCCAATTCCTTCCTAAGGTGGTATCAGCTTTTCATGTGAACCAACCTATTGTGGTGCCTGCGGCTACGTGGGACTTGGAGGACTCCAAGTTACTGGACGTAGTCAGGGCCCTGAAA
Organism: Pseudophryne corroboree; assembly: GCF_028390025.1. Lineage (NCBI taxonomy): Eukaryota > Metazoa > Chordata > Amphibia > Anura > Myobatrachidae > Pseudophryne > Pseudophryne corroboree. The sequence continues at coordinate 82,264,541 of NC_086448.1, forward strand.
ATATATGTTTCCAGGACGGCTGGAGTCAGTAAAACTGACTCGCTATTTATCCTGTATGCACCCAACAAGCTGGGTGCTCCTGCTTTTAAGCAGACTATTGCTCGCTGGATCTATAGCACGATTCAACTTGCACATTCTGCGGCTGGACTGCCGCACCCTAAATCTGTAAAAGCCCATTCCACGAGGAAAGTGGGCTCTTCTTGGGCGGCTGCCCGAGGGGTCTCGGCTTTACAACTTTGCCGAGCTGTTCCTTGGTCGGGTTCAAACATTTTTGCAAAAGTCTACAAGTTTGATACCTTGGCTGAGGAGGACCTTGAGTTTGCTCATTCGGTGCTGCAGAGTCATCCGCACTCTCCCGCCCGTTTGGGAGCTTTGGTATAATCCCCATGGTCCTTACGGAGTTCCCAGCATCCACTAGGACGTCAGAGAAAATAAGATTTTACTCACCGGTAAATCTATTTCTCGTAGTCCGTAGTGGATGCTGGGCGCCCGTCCCAAGTGCGGATTGTCTGCAATACTTGTATATAGTTATTGCCTAACTAAAGGGTTATTGTTATGAGCCATCTGTTACTGAGGCTCAGTTATATTTCATACTGTTAACTGGGTATAATATCACGAGTTATACGGTGTGATTGGTGTGGCTGGTATGAGTCTTACCCGGGATTCCAAATCCTTTCCTTATTGTGTCAGCTCTTCCGGGCACAGTATCCTAACTGAGGTCTGGAGGAGGGTCATAGTGGGAGGAGCCAGTGCACACCAGGTAGTCCTAAAGCTTTCTTTAGTTGTGCCCAGTCTCCTGCGGAGCCGCTATTCCCCATGGTCCTTACGGAGTTCCCAGCATCCACTACGGACTACGAGAAATAGATTTACCGGTGTGTAAAATCTTCTTTTCCGCCATTACCTTGGTGAAAATCCTCGGGGCCGTGGAAAGCCCAAACGGCAACGTCTGAAATTGGTAATGACAATCCTGTACAACAAATCTCAGGAACGCCTGATGAGGCGGATATATGGGAACATGAAGGTATGCATCCTTTATGTCCATGGACATCATATAATCCCCCCCTTCCAGGCTGGTGATGACCGCCCTGAGCGACTCCATCTTGAACTTGAACCTTTTTAAGTATAGGTTTAAGGATTTTAAATTCAAAATGGGCCTGACCGAACCGTCCGGTTTCGGGACTACAAACAGGGTTGAGTAATACCCCATCCCCTGCTGCAGCAGGGGGACCTTGACCACCACTTGTTGAAGACACAATTTTTGAATTGCTTTTAAAACTACCTCCCTCTCTGGGGAATAAGCTGGTAGGGCCGATTTATAAAACCGGCGAGGAGGCACCTCTTCGAATTCCAGCTTGTAACCCTGGGACACAATTTCTATTGCCCAGGGATCCACCTGTGAGTGAACCCAGACGTGGCTGAAAAATCGAAGACGTGCCCCCACTGGGGCGGACTCCCTCAGCGGAGCCCCAGCATCATGCGGTGGATTTTGTAGAGGCCGGGGAGGACTTCTGCTCCTGGGAACTAGCTGTGGCTGGCAGCTTTTTCACCTTGCCCTTACCTCTGGCAAGAAAGGAAGATCCCCGCACTCTCTGTATCTGATAATGTGGCGTTTTCTTAGGCTGTGAGGAAACATAAGGCAAAATAGTTGATTTACCTGCCGTAGCCGTGGAAACTAGGTCTGTGAGACCTTCTCCAAATAATTCCTCACCCTTGTAAGGTAAAACCTCCATATGCCTCTTCGAGTCGGCATCGCCCGTCCATTGTCGGGTCCATAGGGTTCGTCTAGCCGAAATCGCCATAGCGTTGGCTCTGGAACCCAGTAGGCCAATGTCTCTCTGAGCATCTCTCATATATAGGACAGCATCTTTAATATGACCCAGAGTCAATAAAATGGTTTCCTTATCCAGCGAATCTATATCAGCAGATAAGGTATCTGTCCACGCTGCTACAGCGCTACAAACCCAAGCCGACGCTATTGCCGGTCTGAGTAAGGTACCAGTATGTGTGTAAATAGACTTCAAGGTAGTCTCCTGCATGCGATCTGCCGGATCCTTGAGGGTTGCCGTATCTTGAGATGGCGGTGCTACCTTTTTGGATAAGCGTGTCAACGCTTTGTCCACCCTCGGGGAGGATTCCCACCGTATCCTGTCCTTAGTCGGGAAAGGATACGCCATAAGAATCCTTTTGGGAATCTGCAGTTTTTTGTCTGGAGATTCCCAAGCCTTTTCAAATAATTCGTTCAGCTCATGAGATGGCGGAAAAGTTACCTCAGGCTTCATTTCTTTAAACATGTGTACCCTCGTGTCAGGGACAGAGGGTTCATCCGTGATATGCAACTCCTCTTTTATAGCAATAATCATATAATGAATACTTTTAGCCAATTTTGGCTGCAACTTTGCATCATCGTAGTCGACACTGGAGTCAGAATCCGTGTCGGTATCAGTGTCTACTATTTGGGATAGTGGGCTATTTTGAGACCCAGAAGGTCCCTGTGACATAGTGATAGGCAGGGCTAAACTTGTACAGTCCCTGTACTCAGCTTTGTCCAACCTTTTATGCAATAAAATAAGAATTTACTTACCGATAATTCTATTTCTCATAGTCCGTAGTGGATGCTGGGGACTCCGTAAGGACCATGGGGAATAGCGGCTCCGCAGGAGACTGGGCACATCTAAAGAAAGCTTTAGGACTATCTGGTGTGCACTGGCTCCTCCCCCTATGACCCTCCTCCAACCCTCAGTTAGGATACTGTGCCCGGACGAGCGTACACAATAAGGAAGGATTTTGAATCCCGGGTAAGACTCATACCAGCCACACCAATCACACCGTATAACCTGTGATCTGAACCCAGTTAACAGTATGATAACAGAGGAGCCACTGAAAGATGGCTCACAACAATAATAACCCGATTTTTGTAACAATAACTATGTACAAGTATTGCAGACAATCCGCACTTGGGATGGGCGCCCAGCATCCACTACGGACTATGAGAAATAGAATTATCGGTAAGTAAATTCTTATTTTCTCTAACGTCCTAAGTGGATGCTGGGGACTCCGTAAGGACCATGGGGATTATACCAAAGCTCCCAAACGGGCGGGAGAGTGCGGGTGACTCTGCAGCACCAAATGAGAGAACTCCAGGTCCTCCTCAGCCAGGATATCAATTTTGTAGAATTTTACAAACGTATTTGCTCCTGACCAAGTAGCTGCTCGGCAAAGTTGTAAAGCCGAGACCCCTCGGGCAGCCGCCCAAGATGAGCCCACCTTCCTTGTGGAGTGGGCATTTACAGATTTTTGGCTGTGGCAGGCCTGCCACAGAATGTGCAAGCTGAATTGTACTACAAATCCAACGAGCAATAGTCTGCTTAGAAGCAGGAGCACCCAGCTTGTTGGGTGCATACAGGATAAACAGCGAGTCAGATTTCCTGACTCCAGCCGTCCTGGAAACATATATTTTCAGGGCACTGACAACGTCTAGCAACTTGGAGGCCTCCAAGTCCCTAGTAGCCGCAGGCACCACAAATAGGTTGGTTCAGGTGAAACGCTGAAACCACCTTGGGGAGAAACTGAGGACGAGCCCTCAATTCCGCCCTGTCCGAATGGAAAATCAGATAAGGGCTTTTTCAGGATAAAGCCGCCAATTCTGACACGCGCCTGGCCACTTTTCATGTGAGATATTTTAACTCCACAGATTTAAGTGGTTCAAACCAATGTGACTTTTGGAACCCAAAACTACATTGAGATCCCAAAGTGCCACTGGAGGCACAAAAGGAGGCTGTATATGCAGTACCCCTTTTACAAACGTCTGAACTTCAGGGACTGAAGCTAGTTCTTTTTGGAAGAAAATTGACAGGGCCGAAATTTGAACCTTAATGGACCCCAATTTCAGGCCCATAGACACTCCTGTTTGCAGGAAATGTAGGAATCGACCCAGTTGAATTTCCTCCGTCGGGCCTTACTGGCCTCGCACCACGCAACATATTTTCGCCAATTGCGGTGATAATGTTTTTGCGGTTACATCCTTCCTGGCTTTGATCAGGATAGGGATGACTTCATCCGGAATGCCTTTTTTCCTTCAGGATCCGGCGTTCAACCGCCATGCCGTCAAACGCAGCCGCGGTAAGTCTTGGAACAGACAGGGTCCTTGCTGGAGCAGGTCCCTTCTTAGAGGTAGAGGCCACGGATCCTCCGTGAGCATCTCTTGAAGTTCCGGTTACCAAGTTCTTCTTGGCCAATCCGGAACCACGAATATAGTGCTTACTCCTCTCCATCTTATCAATCTCAGTACCTTGGGTATGAGAGGCAGAGGAGGGAACACATACCCTGACTGGTACACCCACGGTGTTACCAGAGCGTCTACAGCTTATTGCCTGAGGGTCCCTGGACCTGGCGCAATACCTGTCGAGTTTTTAATCATGTGGAAGACTTCTGGGTGAAGTCCCCACTCTCCCGGGTGGAAGTCGTGCTGAGGAAGTCTGCTTCCCAGTTGTCCACTCCCGGAATGAATACTGCTGACAGTGCTATCACATGATTTTCCGCCCAGCGAAGAATCCTAGCAGCTTCTGCCATTGCCCTCCTGCTTCTTGTGCCACCCTGTCTGTTTACGTGGGTGACTGCCGTGATGTTGTCCGACTGGATCAACACCGGCTGACCTTGAAGCAGAGGTCTTGCTAAGCTTAGAGCATTGTAAATGGCCCTTAGCTTCAGGATATTTATGTGAAGTGATGTCTCCAGGCTTGACCATAAGCCCTGGATATTCCTTCCCTGTGTGACTGCTCCCCAGCCTCGCAGGCTGGCATCCGTGGTCACCAGGACCCAGTCCTGAATGCCTAATCTGCGGCCCTCTAGAAGATGAGCACTCTGCAACCACCACAGGAGGGACACCCTTGTCCTTGCTGACAGGGTTATCCGCTGATGCATCTGAAGATGCGACCCGGACCATTTGTCCAGCAGGTCCCACTGGAAAGTTCTTGCGTGGAATCTGCCGAATGGGATTGCTTCGTAGGAAGCCACCATTTTACCCAGAACCCTTGTGCATTGATGCACTGAGACTTGGCTCGGTTTTAGGAGGTTCCTGACTAGCTCGGATAACTCCCTGGCTTTCTCCTCCGGGAGAAACACCTTTTTCTGGACTGTGTCCAGGATCATCCCTAGGAACAGAAGACACGTCGTCGGAACCAGGTGCGATTTTGGAATATTGAGAATCCAATCGTGCTGCCGCAACACTACCTGAGATAGTGCTACACCGACCTCCAACTGTTCCCTGGATCTTACCCTTATCAGGGAATTGTCCAAGTAAGGGATAACTAAAATTCACTTCCTTCGAAGGAATATCATCATTTCGGCCATTACCTTGGTAAAGACCCGGGGTGCCGTGGACCATCCATACGGCAGCGTCTGAACTGATAGTGACAGTTCTGTACCATAAACCTGAGGTACCCTTGTTGAGAAGGGTAAATTTTGACATGAAGGTAAGCATCCTTGATGTCCCGAGACATCATGTAGTCCCCTTCTTCCAGGTTCGCAATCACTGCTCTGAGTGACTCAATCTTGAATTTGAACCTCTGTATGTAAGTGTTCAAAGATTTTAGATTTAGAATCGGTCTCACCGAGCCGTCCGGCTTCGGTACCACAACAGTGTGGAATAATATATAATATATATATAATATATACTGAGGGCTTGGCAGAGGCGGGAGAGGGTTTCTGTTCCTGGGAACTGGCTGATTTCTGCAGCCTTTTTCCTCTCCCTCTGTCACGGGGCAGAAATGAGGAACCTTTTGCCCGCTTGTCCACGAAAAGACTGCGCCTGATAATACGGCGTCTTCTCATGTTGAGAGGCGACCTGGGGTACAAACGTGGAATTCCCAGCTGTTGCCGTGGCCACCAGGTCTGAAAGACCGACCCCAAATAACTCCTCCCCTTAATAAAGCAATACTTCCAAATGCCGTTTGGAATACGCATCACCTGACCACTGACGTGTCCATAACCCTCTACTGGTAGAAATGGACAACGCGCTTAGACTTGATGCCAGTCGGCAAATATTCCGCTGTGCATCACGCATATATAGAAATGCATCTTTTAAATGCTCTATAGGCAAAAATATATTGTCCCTATCTAGGGTATCAATATTTTCAGTCAGGGAATCCGACCACGCCAACCCAGCACTGCACATCCAGGCTGAGGCGATTGCTGGTCGCAGTATAACACCAGTATGTGTGTAAATACCTTTTAGGATACCCTCCTGCTTTCTATCAGCAGGATCCTTAAGGGCGGCCATCTCAGGCGAAGGTAGAGCCCTTACAAGCGTGTGAGCGCTTTATCCACCCTAGGGGGTGTTTCCCAACGCACCCTAACCTCTGGCGGGAAAGGATATAATGCCAATAACATTTTAGAAATTATCAGTTGTTATCGGGGGAAACCCACCCATCATCACACATCTCATTTAATTTCTCAGATTCAGGAAAACTACAGGTAGTTTTTCCTCACCGAACATAATACCCCTTTTTTGGTGGTACTCGTATTATCAGAAATGTGTAAAACATTTTTCATTGCCTCAATCATGTAACGTGTGGCCCTACTGGAAGTCACATTCGTCTCTTCACCGTCGACACTGGAGTCAGTATCCGTGTCGGCGTCTATATCTGCCATCTGAGGTAACGGGCGCTTTAGAGCCCCTGACGGCCTATGAGACGTCTGGACAGGCACAAGCTGAGTAGCCGGCTGTCTCATGTCAACCACTGTCTTTTATACAGAGCTGACACTGTCACGTAATTCCTTCCAACAGTTCATCCACTCAGGTGTCGACCCCCTAGGGGGTGACATCACTATTACAGGCAATCTGCTCCGTCTCCACATCATTTTTCTCCTCATACATGTCGACACAAAAGTACCGACATACAGCACACACACAGGGAATGCTCTGATAGAGGACAGGACCCCACTAGCCCTTTGGGGAGACAGAGGGAGAGTTTGCCAGCACACACCAGAGCGCTATATATATACAGGGATAACCTTATATAAGTGTTTTTCCCCTTATAGCTGCTGTATAGTTAATACTGCGCCTAATTAGTGCCCCCCTCTCTTTTTTAACCCTTTCTGTAGTGTAGTGACTGCAGGGGAGAGCCAGGGAGCTTCCCTCCAACGGAGCTGTGAGGGAAAATGGCGCCAGTGTGCTGAGGAGATAGGATCCGCCCCCTTATCGGCGGCCTTATCTCCCGTTTTTCTATGTATTCTGGCAGGGGTTAAATGCATCCATATAGCCCAGGAGCTATATGTGATGCATTTTTTTGCCATCCAAGGTGTTTTTATTGCGTCTCAGGGCGCCCCCCCCTAGCGCCCTGCACCCTCAGTGACCGAAGTGTGAAGTGTGCTGAGAGCAATGGCGCACAGCTGCAGTGCTGTGCGCTACCTTGTTGAAGACAGGACGTCTTCTGCCGCCGATTTTCCGGACCTCTTCTGCCTTCTGGCTCTGTAAGGGGGCCGGCGGCGCGGCTCTGGGACCCATCCAAGCTGGGCCTGTGATCGTCCCTCTGGAGCTAATGTCCAGTAGCCTAAGAAGCCCAATCCACTCTGCACGCAGGTGAGTTCGCTTCTTCTCCCCTTAGTCCCTCGATGCAGTGAGCCTGTTGCCAGCAGGTCTCACTGAAAATAAAAAACCTAAACTAAAACTTTCACTAAGAAGCTCAGGAGAGCCCCTAGTGTGCACCCTTCTCGTTCGGGCACAGAGATCTAACTGAGGCTTGGAGGAGGGTCATAGGGGGAGGAGCCAGTGCACACCAGATAGTCCTAAAGCTTTCTTTAGATGTGCCCAGTCTCCTGCGGAGCCGCTATTCCCCATGGTCCTTACGGAGTCCCCAGCATCCACTTAGGACGTTAGAGAAATTCACATTTGCATTTAACAAATTCCACATATCCAACCAGTCCGGTGTCGGCGTTGCCGACTGAGACAGCACACTCATTTGCTCCACCTCCTCCCTAGTAGAGCCTTCCGCTTCAGACATGCCGACACACGCGTTCCCCGACACCCCACACACTCAGGGAATTCTCTATCTGGAGACAGTTCCCCCCACAAGGCTCTTTGGAGAGACAGAGAGAGAGTATGCCAGCACACACCCCAGCGCCAATGACCCAGGGAAAAAAATTACCCAGATAGTGCTTTTTACAATTATATATATATATATATATATATATATATATATATATATATAAATAACACTGCGCCAAATTATGTGCCCCCCCCCCCCTTCTTTCAAACCCTCTGTCACCGTGTTCAGCAGGGGAGAGTCCGGGGAGCCAGCTTCTCAGCGTGTGCTGTGGAGAAAATGGCGCTGGTGAGTGCTGAGGATCAAGCTCAGCCCCCTCAGCGGTGGGCTTCGGTCCCACTTGATTGCTTTGAAAAACTGGCGGGGGCTCTCATATATACCGAGCAAAGCTAATATTTATATCCTACTATGCCAGAGAAGAGGTTTAATTGCTGCCCAGGGCGTTCCCCCTGCGCCCTGCACCCTTACAGTGCCTGCCGTGTGTGTGTTGTGTGGGAGCAATGGCTGCGCGTTACCTCAGTGAAGATCTGAAGTCTTCTGCCGCCTTTGAAGTCTTCTTTCTTCATATACTCACCCGGCTTCTATCTTCCGCCTCTGTGAGGAGGACGGCGGCGCGGCTCCGGGACGAACTGCAAGGAGAGACCTGCGTTCCGACTCCCTCTGGAGCTAATGGTGTCCAGTAGCCTAAGAAGCAGATCCTAGCAATTAAGTAGGTCTGCTTCTCTCCCCTCAGTCCCACGATGCAGGGAGCCTGTTGCCAGCAGGCTCCCTGAAAATAAAAAACCTAACAAAATACTTTTTCAGGGAAACTCAGGAGAGCTCACTGTAATGCACCCAGTCTTCTCTGGGCACAGTATCAAACTGAGGTCTGGAGGAGGGGCATAGAGGGAGGAGCCAGTGCACACCCATATCTAAAGTTCTTTTTAGTGCCCATGTCTCCTGCGGAGCCCGTCTATCCCCATGGTCCTTACGGAGTCCCCAGCATCCTCTAGGACGCAAGAGAAATAACAAACTCTAAACATTTAAAAAATTTATATAAAACTAAGGAAACTCCTAGGAGCTCCTCTAGCTGTGACCGGCTCCTCCGGGCACATTTTCTAAACTGAGTCTGGTAGGAGGAGCATAGAGGGAGGGGCCAGTCCACACTATTAACTCTTAAAGTGCCAGTGGCTCCTAGTGGACCCGTCTATACCCTATGGTACTAAATTGGACCCCAGCATCCTCTAGGACGTAAGAGAAATACAAGAATACCAACATCTCCAAATAAGGAGTGTATAGTATTCATTCATTTGATTTACAGACGGGTCCTCAGTTATCTTGGCTGTTTCTGCGCCTAGACGGAGGTTTAGTCACGCCTAGGTGATAGCTTAGGTTGCTGAGTTTAATCACGGACAGGCATGTTGAGGCACGACTACATACTCAGCATGCAATACACATCTCCACCACTGGGTGGCTAATGCTCCACTAATCCAGTACTTTAGAGCGAAAAGCGGCGGATTGATCTACAAGCTCTTGCAAATGGTCAGTGACGAATGTACGTACTGCATACTGTACACACAGACCAATGGTAAGATGGAGAGAGTAAAGAGAAATTTATTTTTATAGAGACGCAAACGAACGTGTTAAAACACTTGTGCCGTGTAAGTGTATACAGACTCAAACGCAATAAGCAACACAGTAGTTTATATAGATGCAAATCATGATATACTGTAGAATGTGTTACAAACTACAGTATGTAACGATAAGGATACAGTATGATGAAGTGTCCAATATGAGCGTCCAAGTCCCCTACACAAAAACCAATGGGAGGGGCTCACTGCTTACAGTACATTTACACATGAGCTTGTGCAGTTGCGCAGACTATGATTGGGAATAGTAACTTGTGCCGAGCGCAGCAGTAGCGGAGCGAGGCACCTTGCCCGAAGCATGGCGAGCGGACACGGTGCACTAATTGGGGTTCCCAGTCACTGTACGGAGAAAACGACACCAAAAATACATTAAAAAACTCATGTCGACCTTTTGACCTGTCGACCTAGACCATGTCGACAAATAGTGGTCGACCTAGTTACTGACGACACTCCAAACCACACCCGTCTGCTTGCACATGCAGGATAGCCCGCATTAGTTGAACGGATACTCGCATTAGCATAAGGTAGCAAGTTTCGCTTTAGCAGCAGCCTGCACCTACAGCTGCTTTGCCTGCCGCTCAGAATCAGCACCTAGGAAAACTGAAGCAATATGCTGTATCAAAAATACATACAAACTGCATAAAAAATGACTTGGCAGCTTTAAACTTCAGTGTAAAGGTAGATCTGTCACTACACATTAAGTAGGTATCTGAATATAAATAAATGTATATTTACTGTGTGTTACAGCTGCATTGTTTCATCTACATTTCAAACTTTACATGTCTCCATGAAGTTACCCCATGACTATTACCTCTATGCACTGGCAGGAGCATGGCAGTTTAATCCTTGCAGACACTGTGACTGGGTCGGACAAATATTTACTATGACAGTTTCACTGTGAAACTGCGTAAGAAATACATGAAAGAAGCAGACAGCATAGATGACAGGAAATAATAGAGGCGGACAGATTACGGGGAAGATTCGACCATCCCAAGCGGGAAATAAATGGTGAAGATTATATTGCAATTGATCAAATACATACTTTCATTTTGCTCACTGGCTTTGGCATATTCTTTGCTTTAAAGGCAAATGATCATCAAAAATATTTTAAAGAATCCCATCACCTGCCCACAGCAGATGTAGTAATCTTGGGTCTTGTGTCGGACTAGCAACCGTGAGAATGCACTCGATCAATGTTTCTAGGTGACTGGTGTGCATCAGTGAACAATGGGGGTAATTCTGAGTTGATCGCAGCAGCCAGAAAGTTAGCAATTGGGCAAAACCATGTGCACTGCAGGTGTGGCAGATATAAAATTTGCAGAGAGAGTTAGATTTGGGTGGGTTATTTTGTTTCTGTGCAGGGTAAATACTGGCTGCTTTATTTTTACACTGCAATTTAGACTGCAGATTGAACACACCACACCCAAATCTAACTCTCTCTGCAAATGTTATATCTGCCTCCCCTGCAGTGCACATGGTTTTGCCCAATTGCTAAAAAATTTCCTGCTGTGATCAACTTGGAATTACCCCCAATATTTGCTTGCTCTGGTGTTGTATGAAATGTCACAGCGCCCCCACTAGGTAATGTATAAGCCGGACGCTTGTCTGCAGGAAATGTGTAGAGGGAATGCCCGAGTAAAATGTGTAAAGGCTGAAATAAAAGCGCGTGAGCCATTACTGACATTCCTACTGACTGGCTATAACTTCTACCTCTCTGGCCTGTTTATTTACCATTGTACTAAAGGGGTTTTCCACCTTTGGATTATTTTCATCTATTTATTTGCTTCTACTGCAAGATGATTGTCAGCCGTGCCTAAATACTGCCAAATAACATTTTATTTTTTGTTGCCCTGGGATAGGACGCAAAGCCGTTCTCTGGATGAAGATCACAGCAGAGATGTTGTATATCCAGAGGAAACATAATATAAATACATGGCTGAAACATGCAGAAAGGCATCCGAAAGAAAAAATGGATAGCAAAAGATGCAGGGGCCCTTGTCCAACCCAATAATACAAAGCCATTTGGAGATAGAAAATCTGTCAATATTCTGCAACTACTGACACAAAGTATGGATTTCAAGGGGAAGATTTATCAAAGCTTGGATAGGGATAAAGGGGGGGAAGGATGTATTACCCACAGATTGTTTCAGTGGTGAAGCAGGAAGCAGTAGAGACAAGGGTGGTCATTCAGAGTTGATCGCTCGCTAGCAGTTTTTAGCAGTTATGCAAATGCTAAGCCGCCTCCCACTGGGAGTGTATTTTAGCTTAGCCGAAGTGCGAACGAAAGGATCGCAGAGCAGCTACAAAATTATTTTGTGCAGTTTCAGAGAAGCTTCAGACCTACTCAGCGCTTGTGATGACTTCAGACTGTTCAGATCCTGTTTTGACATCACAAACACGCCCTGCGTTCGCCCAGTCACGCCTGCGTTTTTCCTGGCATGCCTGCGTTTTTCCGAACACTCCCTGAAAACGGTCAGTTGACATCCAGAAATGCCCACTTCATGTCAATCAGTCTGCGGCCAGCAGTGCGACTGAAAAGCTTCGCTAGACCCTGTGAGAAACTACATCGTTCGTTGTAATAGTACGACGCGCGTGCGCATTGCGCTGCATACGCAGTAGTGCCTTTTTTTGCCCCATCGCTGCACAGCAAACGAATGCAGCTAGCGATCAAATCGGAATGACCACCCAGAAGTATAATCATTTCGCTTGCCGGAGTTGTGGTAGGAGGGAAAACTGACCATTCATACATTGCCTGGCATACCGTAGTGTGTACATAACGCACACCGATACAGATTCTCTCCCATACCGACAAATCATACCAACCAATCAACTTCTAATTGTCATCATTCAAACACTCCCTGTAAAGTTACAGTTAAAAGTTGATTGGTTGGTACTTTAAACTCTCTCCAAGGCTTGATACATCAGTATAGACTGAGCAACAGATTAATACCCAAACGAATCACAGCCGCTGAAAAGCAACTCCCAGTTTGCTCTGGGATTTGTAGTTCTTCAACAACTGAGGTGCCATTACTTTCCCACTCCAAGATTAGAACATAACCCGGCTAAAGTGGTCAATAAATGCCAACAGCCAAACACAGAGCAACTTTGTGCAGTGACATGTCATTTATATACACTCCTATACAACAGCAGGGCATTCCGTAGCACAGGCAATTATACACGTGACACACAATACATACATGTGCTGGATATTACTGGTCTACAAAACATAAACAAGGAACTAAAGCAGTGTGGAACAGCAGCAAGCAGAGCTTCGGGATATTACAGAAATACAACTGCATAGATTTAATATATTCCTATCAAAGTCCATTTTTACGACTATGAACAGCTGACGCATACAGTTTATAAACCGCTAGTGACACCCAGAGACAAGCTGTCCGGCCATGTATATACCTTTATCAGATAAAACGAGGTGACACACAGGCTACACATACAGACTGCATTCACTGATCACTGCTGGGGTCACTCACCAGGCTGCAAACACCTCTCCTTGCAGATGTCACACACACACGGCATACACACACACGGCATACACACCCCACCCTGCAGGTGGGCACTGATAAAGACTGCATACTCTCCCTCAGTGCTAGGGTCACTCACACATCATACACACTCACACAGCATACCTCTCACTGCTGGGGTCAGTCACATGACATACCGCCCACTGCTGGGGTCAGTCACATGACATACCTCTCACTGCTGGGATCTGTCACATGACATACCTCTCACTGCTGGGGTCAGTCACATTACATACCTCTCACTGCTGGGGTCAGTAATATGGCATACCTCTCACTGCTAGGGTCAGTCACACGGCATACCTCTCACTGCTGGGGTCAATCACATTACATACCTCTCACTGCTGGGGTCAGTCACACGGCATACCTCTCACTGCTGGGATCCGTCACACGACATACCTCTCACTGCTGGGGTCAATCACATTACATACCTCTCACTGCTGGGGTCAATCACATTACATACTGTACTTCTCACTGCTGGGCTCTGTCACATGGCATACCTCTCACTGCTGGGATCCGTCACATGGCATACCTCTCACTGCTGGGGTCAGTCACACGGCATACCTCTCACTGCTGGGCTCCGTCACATGGCATACCTCTCACTGCTGGGGTCAGTCACATGGCATACCTCCCACTGCTGGGGTCAGTCACATTACATACCTCCCACTGCTGGGGTCAGTCACATGGCATACCTCTCACTGCTGGGGTCAGTCACATTACATACCTCCCACTGCTGGGGTCAGTCACATGATATACCTCCCACTGCTGGGGTCAGTCACATGATATACCTCTCACTGCTGGGATCAGTCATACGGCATAACTCTCACTGCTGGGGTCAGTCACATGGCATACCTCTCACTGCTGGGGTCAGTCACACGGCATACCTCTCACTGCTGGGGTCAGTCACATTACATACCTCTCACTGCTGGGGTCAGTCACATGGCATACCTCTCACTGCTGGGGTCAGTCACACGGCATACCTCTCACTGCTGGGGTCAGTCACATTACATACCTCTCACTGCTGGGGTCAGTCACACATTACCTCTCACTGCTGGGGTCAGTCACACGGCATACCTCTCACTGCTGGGGTCAGTCACATGACATACCTCTCACTGCTGGGGTCAGTCACACGGCATACCTCTCACAGCTGGGGTCAGTCACATTGCATACCTCTCACTGCTGGGGTCAGTCACATGGCATACCTCTCACTGCTGGGCTCCGTCACATGGCATACCTCTCACTGCTGGGGTCAGTCACACAGCATACCTGTCACTGCCGGGGTCAGTCACATGGCATACCTCTCACTGCTGGGGTCAGTCACATGGCATACCTGTCACTGCTGGGGTCAGTCACATTGCATACCTCTCACTGCTGGGGTCAGTCACATGGCATACCTCTCAGAGCTGACGTCACCTGAAGGGATCTCCTTGTCCTCCACTTTCCTTTCTCCATCTTCTTGCTCACACTCTTCCCTCTCTGGCTGAGGCTCAGGTTCATGCTGGTTCAGTTTTTGCAAAGGTAAGTAGGAGAAAAAAGACAGGAAGCCTGTCATGCCGCAGTCAGCATAAAGAGTCAGACATAGAGCCAATCACCACTTTCCTTTCTAAAGACAACTTAAAGAACTTAAAGCAAGTCAGCTTTCACCTAAACATAAAACGTGTCATTAGCATGCTGTGACATTGCTGTAGCTCCACAGACTCTCCTGACAACACTACGGTAACCATAGATGGGAGCCAATCTGTCATATAAACACTGTAACTCCACCCTCTCCCACTGCTATCAGAACACAAGGGCTAGAACTTGATACTCAAAAGGGAAAATAAACAGTGTACAGTCTAAATACAACGGGAGCCTGCAGAGTTCAGCACCCAGCATCCAGACATGATCCTACCTGTGTCTGAGAGCTGCTATCCTGCACAGTGGTGACAGGCGTCCGGCCAGCGGCTTCTGCGCAGGACTGTTTCATGGTCTCCAGCTCCTCCAGCAATATCTTCTCTCTCTCCGTGACCTGATTTTCACTGATCGCTGATGCATTCTGAACACATTATACTCATTTCACTTCCTTGCTACATAATAGATTGTTTCCACAGTTACAGTAAAACTTAAATGTCCACATAATTCTGTTTGTTTTTTTTTTGAGAATGCTGAAGGGAAAGATACTGGGCTGGATATTAGGATACAATGACAGAATCAGCCTCTAGATAGAACCAAAGTGGAACAAGGTTGGCAAATTCCTTTTTCCTTTATATAGGCTCTGATGTTGTCAGAGCTCAAGTGACTAAGGGCCTGATTGAGAGGTGGACACTAATCATGTCGCTGCTACGTCTTTGTACGGACCGGAGAAGATATGCAAATGTCGCAGCCGCCATATTTTATACAGAGACGCCTACCACAGGCTACTCAGATCCGCCGCTTGTGCATGAAGACGCAACAATGGATCAACAATGGCTGCACTATGGGACCTCTTCTGGGCAAGCCTAGGGTTGCTGAGAATGGGGCCAAAACTAGTGTATAAGAAGATGCAGTTGCTGGCTGCGGCACGTCCCGAAATAGTTGCAGTACAGCTGCGTTTCAGTTGCCGCACCCCCGTTACCTCCTACAAACGGTCACTATCTGTCAGTCACTCTGCAGCACACAACGAGCATTGCTGCAATACAATCATGGCACATGTGCGCAGTGTGACTCTGATGCAGGCGCTGTAGCAAAAACATTGGCCAACTGTGCAAATATGGGCTTTGCATCCAACTCCGAATCAGACCCAGACTGATCTGTCCACATAATGGTAAGGGTACGGAGTTTCAATTACTATTACGGCATATAAAAATATACTGCTACCTTCATCCAGTGTATGTAACACAACAAAGAAGTATCAAGGCCACAAGCACGCTAGGGACCAGAGATGCATTGTGCTAGGTCTATTGTCTCACCAGAACACCGAGCACTGCCACGTGTACTCTCTGAGAAAACATTTAGCGTTGTGATTGTTCCATCTGTCCACATGCGTGAAATCCGGTTCATCGTTATTCAGTGACATGCGTTATCATTACACTGGTCAACAGTCATGTTAGTTCTCCCCCCTTACACCCCCCCCCCCATTTATCACCAATCACACATTCTGCAAAATATAAAGAGTGCATTATAACAGTGATAAATCCATTATAAGTCACCCACTCCCCATTGCTTTTGCCTTTCTATACTGTACAATGGTGGTCATTCCGAGTTGTTCGCTCGGATGCTGCTTTTAGCAGCTTTGCACACGCTAAGCCGCCGCCTACTGGGAGTGAATCTTAGCTTATCAAAATTGCGAACGAAAGATTAGCAGAATTGCGAATAGACACTTCTTAGCAGTTTCTGAGTAGCTCCAGACTTACTCGGCATCTGCGATCAGTTCAGTGCTTGTCGTTCCTGGTTTGACGTCACAAACACACCCAGCGTTCGCCCAGACACTCCTCCGTTTCTCCAGCCACTCCCGCGTTTTTCCCAGAAACGGTAGCGTTTTTTCACACACTCCCATAAAACAGCCTGTTTCCGCCCAGAAACACCCACTTCCTGTCAATCACACTACGATCACCAGAACAAAGAAAAAACCTTGTAATGCCGTGAGTAAAATACCTAACTGCATAGCAAATTTACTTGGCGCAGTCGCAGTGCGAACATTGCGCATGCGCAGTTAGCGGAAAATCGCTGCGATGCGAAGAAAAATACCGAGCTAACAACTCGGAATGACCCCCAATGTCTTTGCCAGGTTTTCTAGTTAGCCATTAAAGGTTATTATTTTGTTGTACTGTTTTAGCCACACAAAGGTATCTACGGCTACACATTTGACTAACATAGGGCAGCAGTGTTCCTGATTGCAGTGCGATGCAAATCCCATGTTATTCTGGATAAGCCTGTTCCTATGACAGCGCAGATCATCCTCTCACCTCTGCTAGTTGTGTCCTGAGCTGGTGCAGATCTGCAAGGAGCTGTTCCTGGTCGTACATCTGTCTCTCCAGCTGTGCCGTATGAGCCAGCCTCAAGGCCTCGGTCGCTTGCTGGTACTCCTGCTCCTGCCTCACCAGCTCCTGCGACATTTCCTCCACTCGCTCCTCATACATTTGTTTGAATTTGGCGCTTTCTGCACCCATGGCAACCAACTGGTTATAGTCCTGCAGGAAGTGGACGATTTCAATTAATTTCCAGCACATGTCACTCAGAGACCGCTCATATTCCTTTCACACCATAGTACAAGGTATCTCTTGTATGCCTCTAGGAAACAACTTTAATGTGTGGACGTTAATTCAGATAGAAGTGTACTTGGCAGTAGGGTTTTCTTTCATCGCTCTGATAAAGGCTTACATCACTACTCGTGTCATTGGGGATTCCGCTAATTCCACCACATAATCCTTGTGTTTTTCTCCACTCTCCTCCTAACGTCATGGTACTGCCCCGGTCACACACAGCCCTCGCAGACACATCACTCATCTCTTTATATATGCAGCGCTGCTGGGAACCCTGCTATTCCCATTATATAACTCAGACTGTGGCTTCCTTCTGCCTCCATTCCCTTGCTCACATCATGACACTACCCCTACTAAATACAGCCCAATCCCCTCTAATACATCACACATCTCATGGTATACTGCTGGGAACCCTGTAATTCCCATTATATAACTCTGAGACTGTGGCTTCCTTCTGCCTCCATTCCCTTGCTCACATCATGACACTACCCCTAGTAAACACAGCCCACTCCTCTCTAATACATCACACATCTCATTGTATACTGCTGGGGATCCTGCTCCTCCCATTATATAACTCTCAGTCTGTGGCTTCCTTCTGCCTCCATTCCCCTGCTCACATTACCCCTACCATATACAGCCAAGTCCCCACTAACCACATCACTCATCACAAGGTATACTGCTGGGGATCCTGCTCCTTCCACTACATGCAGTTTCTATGCCCCCTCTATCATGTTGTTGCTCCTGTCACATATAGCCCTGTCCTCACTGACTTAATTACATGAGTTGAGACAGGGCCGACGAGCAGTGCAACCGCACTGGGCGCCCACCGCGGCACTAACTGTGGCTCCCTGCTTCCCCCTCCTATTTCTCCCCGAGTAACCCGCTCGCGGGGCGAAGTTTCACGGAATGACGCGGTTGCGTCGTTACGTCACGATGCAACCCCGTCACTCCGCGAACCCCCCCGAGCGGAGTACAGAGGGGGATCCAAGTTAGGAAGAGGGAAAGGACGGAGCGAGGAGCGACTGGTGAGGCGGGCCGAAGAGCGGTAATCGCCTCTGTAAGTATTCTCTCTCTCTCAATGTGTAAAATGGGGACACCTGCCGTAATGTGTGAAATGGGGACTCTTGCCTGCCGTAGTGTGGGGATTTAATGTATCGAGGGCATTGTGGTGTGTGGCATAATATGGTGCAGGGGGCATTACTGTGTGGGGCTTAATATGGTAGAATTTTTTTATTTTTTTTCCTGTGGTGGTCGTGATCTGTTGGGGCAGGGTCAAAAACTGGATTGTGAGGTAGTCTTTTCAGACGAGGCCATGCCCATTTAAATGAGGCCACACCCATTTAGATGAGGTCACGCCACTTGCCGTGTGCGCGCGCACATTTTTTTTTATCTAGGTGGGTGGGGGGGCGGGGGCACATTTTTTTATGTCATGGGGGGGCGCATTTTTAAATCTCGCACTGGGAGCCAAATTGGCTAGAAACAGCCCTGAGTTGAGAATCACTTGGGAAAATTCAATTCCCAACATCAATGCAATGAGCCATTTTGGAACAACATCACAACATCAAGAATTATTAATTGTGAACATCCTCTGCAAATAACTACACTGGAACACTATGCTTAAAGTGGAATCACCATAATGTTAACTACAGAATATTAGATTTATTACAGCAAAATAAGGCATTTTTTAATTTGGTCATAAATTAATATCATCAATAGAGAAAAATATAAGAGAGACTTTGCTATACAACTTAATGGGAACATGGAGTGAGTGACGCTAGTGGCCATGGCAGCTCCAGCCCCCGCCCACTAGTGATGTGCTGAGAGACTGGGGGTGTAACAGCAGTTCACACATGCACCAAGAGCTTCCTATTGGTCCACGCATCACAAACAGGGGCAGATTTTGCGGCAACCATAGCCTGGCATGAAAGGAACTGGTGCAATGTGGCCCAAAATGTACGCAGTGGTTGAGCTTATAAAATAGAAGACAAAGTGCGCAGTCCTCACTCTAAACCAGCTACCAGCGAAATGCCGCCATAACAACACGCTGGACTCTGAACAGAGGATCATGAGTAGCTTTACACGTTACTCGGAATGCCACAGAACGCAATGGCATTGCTATGTGATATATCATCTGTAATATGAAGATGCTGGTGCACATTTTGATCAAATAGGGTTTGCCAATCTACTGAAGTAAGGTGACATTATCCAGCTGGTACTGCAATAAAGTAATCTTGTTCAGATGGCTACCACGACAAAGTAATCTCATACAGGTGGGTACTTCAACATTGTAATCTGATTCAGATCAGTAACACACCAAGGTGATCTTATTCAGATGGGTGGCAGACCTAGGTGATCTTATTCAGATGGGTGGCACACCAAGGTGATCTTATTCAGATGGGTGGCAGACCTAGGTGATCTTATTCAGATGGGTGGCACACCTAGGTGACCTTATTCAGATGGGTGGCACACCTAGGTGACCTTATTCAGTTGGGTGGCACACCTAGGTGACCTTATTCAGATGAGTGGCACACCTAGGTGACCTTATTCAGATGAGTGGCTCACCTAGGTGATCTTATTCAGATGGGCGGCACACCTAGGTGACCTTATTCAGAAGGGTGGCACACCTAGGTGACCTTATTCAGATGGGTGGCACACCTAGGTGATCTTATTCAGATGGGTGGCACACCTAGGTGATCTTATTCAGATGGGTGGCACACCTAGGTGATCTTATTCAGATGGGTGGCACACCTAGGTGATCTAATTCAGATGGGTGGCACACCTAGGTGACCTTATTCATATAGTCATCCATAATTTGATCACTATACAGGTACACCACCGATTTTCCGGCAACCGATGATCCGGAACCTCTTTTAATCCGGACAATTTTGATTTGTCCGGATTAAAGGGGGTTAGGGACATCCTTTAATCCGGAACATTTTCTGCGCATGGGCGTAACACGCAATACGCGCAAGTGTCAGTGGGTACAGCTTCCACGGACACTGCAGGTGACACAGCAAGCATCAGTGGGGCTGTTATGGCGTCCAAGGTCACAGCAAGTACCGCACATGGGCGGAACACACAGCCTGAGCCCGCACATGGGCGGAACACACAGCCTGAGCCTAATACCTGTTTTGCTTATAAACAGTTTTGCATACACTACTGTGTTTATTCATTAATTAATATTATACTGTAGCATAAATTTTTACTATTTATTACTTTAGAAATGTTCTGAAGGTGCAAAATTAGTTTCCACCGTTAATCCGGCAAAATCGATAATCCGGCACGGCACTGGAACCGAGGATGCCAGAAAATCGGTGGTGTACCTGTATTACAAACTCAGGACATCATGTGATCGGACATTTCCTTAGGCCATAAAACCAGCCCACTCATCACTTTGGTCCATATATAAAGTCATCATCAATAGGAAACTATTAGCATTTATGGTGTTTAATTTGGATTCCTTCAATACTGTGTACAATTCTGGGCACCTTACTACAAAAAGGATATCCTGGAGCTAGAAAAGGTTCAAAGGCGGGCGACCAAACTAATTAAGGGTATGGAGACGCTGGAATACGAAGAAAGGCTTGCAAGACTAGGCATGTTTACACTGGAAAAGAGGAGATTAAGAGGGGACATGATCAACATTTACAAATATATAAGGGGACAATATACAGATCTTGCGCAGGACCTGTTTTTGGTTAGATCAACACAGTGAACTCGTGGACACTCACTCAGGTTAGAGGAGATTCCACACAATACGGCGTAAAGGCTTTTTTACGGTAAGGACGATACGTGTTTGGAATTCCCTGCCTGAGGGAGTTGTAATGGCCAACTCAGTCAACACCTTTAAGAATGGGTTAGACAAATTCCTAATGGATAAGGATATCCAGGGTTATGGGGCATAGTCACGCACTATGGTTATTATAAAAAAGAGGGGTTAATCGGAACGGCAGTCAGCAACTTCAGTCAAAATTTTATACAAAATAATCGTGCATAGGAGACCACAAATAGGTTGAACCCGATGGACAATTGTCTTTTTTCAACCTTAGATACTATGTTACTATGTTACTATGTATGTCACAACCAAGTCACAGAAGTCAGATGCAAAGAAGGTAAAAATAAGAATTTACTTACCGATAATTCTATTTCTCATAGTCCGTAGTGGATGCTGGGAACTCCGTAAGGACCATGGGGGATAGCGGCTCCGCAGGAGACTGGGCACAAAAAGTAAAAGCTTTAGACTAGCTGGTGTGCACTGGCTCCTCCCCCTATGACCCTCCTCCAAGCCTCAGTTAAGATACTGTGCCCGGACGAGCGTACATAATAAGGAAGGATCTTGAATCCCGGGTAAGACTCATACCAGCCACACCAATCACACCGTACAACTCGTGATCTGAACCCAGTTAACAGTATGATAACCGTAGGAGCCTCTGAAAAGATGGCTTCCAACAATAAACAACCCGATTTGTTTGTAACAATAACTATATACAAGTATTGCAGACAATCCGCACTTGGGATGGGCGCCCAGCATCCACTACGGACTATGAGAAATAGAATTATCGGTAAGTAAATTCTTATTTTCTCTGACGTCCTAGTGGATGCTGGGAACTCCGTAAGGACCATGGGGATTATACCAAAGCTCCCAAACGGGCGGGAGAGTGCGGATGACTCTGCAGCACCGAATGAGAGAACTCCAGGTCCTCCTCAGCCAGGGTATCAAATTTGTAGAATTTAGCAAACGTGTTTGCCCCTGACCAAGTAGCTGCTCGGCAAAGTTGTAAAGCCGAGACCCCTCGGGCAGCCGCCCAAGATGAGCCCACCTTCCTTGTGGAATGGGCTTTTACAGATTTTGGCTGTGGCAGGCCTGCCACAGAATGTGCAAGTTGAATTGTACTACAAATCCAACGAGCAATCGTCTGCTTAGAAGCAGGAGCACCCAGCTTGTTGGGTGCATACAGTATAAACAGCGAGTCAGATTTTCTGACTCCAGCCGTCCTGGAAACATATTTTCAGGGCCCTGACTACGTCCAGCAACTTGGAGTCCTCCAAGTCCCTAGTAGCCACAGGTACCACAATAGGTTGATTCATGTGAAACGCTGAAACCACCTTAGGGAGAAATTGAGGACGAGTCCTCAATTCCGCCCTATCCGAATGAAATATCAGGTAAGGGCTTTTATAGGATAAAGCCGCCAATTCTGATACGCGCCTGGCTGAAGCCAGGGCCAACAGCATTACCACTTTCCATGTGAGATATTTCAAATCCACTGTGGCAAGTGGTTCAAACCAATGTGATTTTAGGAACCCTAAAACTACATTGAGATCCCAAGGTGCCACTGGAGGCACAAAAGGAGGCTGTATATGCAGTACCCCTTTGACAAACGTCTGAACTTCAGGCACTGAAGCCAGTTCTTTCTGGAAGAAGATCGACAGGGCCGAATTTTGAACCTTAATGGATCCTAATTTTAGGCCCATAGACAATCCTGCTTGCAGGAAATGTAGGAAACGACCCAGTTGAAATTCCTCCGTAGGGGCCTTCTTGGCCTCACACCACGCAACATATTTTCGCCAAATGCGATGATAATGTTTTGCAGTTACATCCTTCCTGGCCTTGATCAGGGTAGGGATGACTTCATCTGGAATGCCTTTTTCCTTCAGGATCCGGCGTTCAACCGCCATGCCGTTAAACGCAGCCGCGGTAAGTCTTGGAACAGACAAGGTCCCTGCTGGAGCAGGTCCTTCCTTAGAGGTAGAGGCCACGGGTCCTCCGTGAGCATCTCTTGCAGCTCCGGGTACCAAGTTCTTCTTGGCCAATCCGGAGCCACGAGTATCGTTCTTACTCCTCTCCTTCTTATGATTCTCAGTACTTTTGGTATGAGAGGAAGAGGAGGGAACACATATACCGACTGGAACACCCACGGAGTTACCAGAGCGTCCACCGCTATTGCCTGAGGGTCCCTTGACCTGGCGCAATATCTGTCCAGTTTCTTGTTGAGACGGGACGCCATCATGTCCACCTTTGGTTTTCCCAACGGTTTACAATCACTTGGAAGACTTCTGGATGAAGTCCCCACTCCCCCGGGTGGAGGTCGTGTCTGCTGAGGAAGTCTGCTTCCCAGTTGTCCACTCCCGGAATGAACACTGCTGACAGTGCTATCACATGATTTTCCGCCCAGCGGAGAATCCTTGCAGCTTCTGCCATTGCCCTCCTGCTTCTTGTGCCGCCCTGTCTGTTTACGTGGGCGACAGCCGTGATGTTGTCCGACTGGATCAATACCGGTTGACCCTGAAGCAGATGCCTTGCTTGACTTAGGGCATTGTAAATGGCCCTTAGCTCTAGGATATTTATGTGAAGAGACGTTTCCATGCTTGACCACAAGCCCTGGAAATTTCTTCCCTGTGTGACTGCTCCCCAGCCTCTCAGGCTGGCATCCGTGGTTACCAGCATCCAATCCTGAATGCCGAATCTGCGGCCCTCTAGAAGATGAGCCTTCTGTAACCACCACAGGAGAGATACCCTTGTCCTTGGAGATAGGGTTATCCGCTGATGCATCTGAAGATGCGATCCGGACCATTTGTCCAGCAGATCCCACTGAAAAGTTCTTGCATGGAATCTTCCGAATGGAATCGCTTCGTAAGAAGCCACCATTTTTCCCAGGACTCTCGTGCACTGATGCACTGACACTTGTCCTGGTTTTAGGAGGTTCCTGACTAGCTCGGATAACTCCCTGGCCTTCTCCTCCGGGAGAAACATCTTTTTCTGGACTGTGTCCAGAATCATGCCTAGGAACAGTAGACGTGTTGTTGGAATCAGCTGTGATTTTGGGATATTTAGAATCCACCCGTGCTGACGTAGCACTACCTGAGATAGTGCTACTCCGACCTCTAACTGTTCCCTGGACCTTGCCCTTATCAGGAGATCGTCCAAGTAAGGGATAATTAATACGCCTTTTCTTCGAAGAAGAATCATCATTTCGGCCATTACCTTGGTAAAGACCCGTGGTGCCGTGGACAATCCAAACGGCAGCGTCTGAAACTGATAATGACAGTTTTGTATCACAAACCTGAGGTACCCTTGGTGAGAAGGGTAGATTGGGACATGGAGATAAGCATCCTTGATGTCTAGAGATACCATATAGTCCCCTTCTTCCAGGTTCGCTATCACTGCTCTGAGTGACTCCATCTTGAATTTGAACCTTTTTATGTAAGTGTTCAAAGATTTTAGATTTAAAATTGGTCTCACCGAGCCGTCCGGCTTCGGTACCACAAACAGCGTGGAATAATACCCCTTTCCCTGTTGTAGGAGGGGTACCTTGATTATCACCTGCTGGGAATACAGCTTGTGAATAGCTTCCAATACTGCCTCCCTGTCGGAGGGAGACGTTGGTAGAGCAGACTTCATGCCCGAGTCTGCTTGCAGAGCCCCAGCGTCATGCTGAGGACTTGGCAGAAGCGGGGGAGGGCTTCTGCTCCTGGGAAGAGGCTGCATGGTGCAGTCTTTTTCCCCTTCCTCTGCCCCGGGGCAGGAACGAGCGGCCTTTTTCCCTCTTGCCCTTATAGGGACGAAAGGACTGGGTTTGAAAAGACGGTGTCTTTTTCTGCTGAGAGGTGACCTGGGGTAAAAAAGGTGGATTTTCCAGCCGTTGCTGTGGCCACCAGGTCCGATAGACCGACCCCAAATAACTCCTCCCCTTTATACGGCAATACTTCCATATGTCGTTTGGAATCCGCATCACCTGACCACTGTCGCGTCCATAACGTTCTTCTGGCAGAAATGGACATCGCACTTACTCTAGATGCCAGGGTGCAAATATCCCTCTGTGCATCTCGCATATATAGTAATGCATCCTTTAAATGCTCTATAGTTAATAATATACTGTCCCTATCCAGGGTATCAATATTTTCAGTCAGGGAATCCGACCAAGCCACTCCAGCGCTGCACATCCAGGCTGAGGCGATCGCTGGTCGCAGTATAACACCGGTATGTGTGTATATACCTTTTAAGATATTTTCCAGCCTTCTATCAGCTGGTTCCTTGAGAGCGGCCGTATCAGGAGACGGTAACGCCACTTGTTTTGATAAGCGTGTGAGCGCCTTATCTACCCTAGGGGGTGTTTCCCAACGTGCCCTAACCTCTGGCGGGAAAGGGTATAGTGCCAATAATTTATTAGAAATCAGCAGTTTTTTATCGGGGGAAACCCACGCTTTATCACACACCTCAATTAATTCATCTGACTCAGGAAAAACCACTGGTAGTTTTTTCACACCCCACATAATACCCTTTTTTGTGGTACTTGTAGTGTCAGAAATGTTCAATGCCTCCTTCATTGCCGTGATCATGTAACGTGTGGCCCTACTGGACATTACGTTTGTCTCGTCACCGTCGACACTGGATTCAGTATCCGTGTCAGGGTCTGTGTCGACCATCTGAGGTAACGGGCGTTTTAGCGCCCCTGACGGTGTGTGAGACGCCTGAACAGGCACTAATTGATTTGTCGGCTGTCTCATGTCGTCAACAGTTTTTTGCAAAGTGCTGACATTGTCACGTAATTCTTTAATTACTACCATCCAGTCAGGTGTCGACTCCCTAGGGGGTGACATCACTAACACAGGCAATTGCTCTGCTCCACATCATTTTCCTCCTCATACATGTCGACACAATCGTACCGACACCCAGCACACACACAGGGAATGCTCTGATAGAGGACAGGACCCCACTAGCCCTTTGGGGAGACAGAGGGAGAGTTTGCCAGCACACACCAGAGCGCTATATATATATATACAGGGATAACCTTATATAAGTGTTACTCCCTGTTATAGCTGCTGTATTTATATATTAGCTGCCAATAGTGCCACCCTCTCTGTTTTACCCTGTTTCTGTAGTGCAGGACTGCAGGGGAGAGTCAGGGAGCCGTCCTTCCAGCAGAGCTGTGAAAGAAAATGGCGCTTGTGTGCTGAGGAGAAAGGCCCCGCCCCCTTCACGGCGGCCTTTTCTCACGCTTTTTTCAGGAAACTGGCAGGGGATAAATGCATCCATATAGCCCAGGAGCTATATGTGATGCATTTTTTTTTAGCCATATAAGGTTTTTATATCGTTTTTATTGCGTCTCAGGGCGCTCCCCCCCAGCGCCCTGCACCCTCAGTGACCGGAGTGTGAAGTGTGCTGAGAGCAATGGCGCACAGCTGCAGTGCTGTGCGCTACCTTATTTGAAGACAGGAACGTCTTCTGCCGCCGCTTTCTCCGGACCTCTTCGCTCTTCTGGCTCTGTAAGGGGGCCGGCGGCGCGGCTCCGGGACCCATCCAGGCTGAACCTGTGATCGTCCCTCTGGAGCTAATGTCCAGTAGCCAAGAAGCCCAATCCACTCTGCAGTCAGGTGAGTTCGCTTCTTCTCCCCTTAGTCCCACGATGCAGAGAGCCTGTTGCCAGCAGGACTCACTGAAAATAAAAAACCTATTTAAACTTTTACTTCTAAGCAGCTCAGGAGAGCCACCTAGCTTGCACCCTTCTCGTTCGGGCACAAAAATCTAACTGAGGCTTGGAGGAGGGTCATAGGGGGAGGAGCCAGTGCACACCAGCTAGTCTAAAGCTTTTACTTTTTGTGCCCAGTCTCCTGCGGAGCCGCTATCCCCCATGGTCCTTACTGAGTTCCCAGCATCCACTAGGACGTCAGAGAAAAAGTGGATATACAGATGCGTCCTCATACATCCAGCCTCAATATGCCATGCCGTGTGAGATGCCTGGCCTGAGTGAGGCAGCAGATCCCATACAGCTCTGCTAGCATAAGGCACCTATCTTTGCAAAAAAAGCAATGCGACTAAGACGCACCAGGAGACTGTGCTGATTATTTGACACTTGTATATTGTGTGTGACTGAGTCTGTATATGGATCAGAACAGAACTTGAATTAGAAAATAGCTGCTGCTGCTACATTGCAGCACTGCGTATACAGATTCAGAGTCTCAGTCGCACACAGATATACAGGTGT
This sequence comes from Pseudophryne corroboree, assembly GCF_028390025.1. NCBI lineage: Eukaryota > Metazoa > Chordata > Amphibia > Anura > Myobatrachidae > Pseudophryne > Pseudophryne corroboree. The sequence goes on from NC_086448.1 coordinate 82,291,947, forward strand.
CACACAGCAAAGGTGTCCGCACAGTCTACTGATGCATCCTAGTCGCATCGCATTGTGACTAAGATGCACTTTCTGTGATAAAAGACGCCACACGCTAGTGGAGTCTCACAGGACCTGGCGCGCATAAAGGGGCTGTTTGGAACGACTACAGCAATGATATATGATGACACATCTGTATACAGCTGCGTGCAATGGCTGCGTGCAATCATTCACAAACAGAAATACAGGTATACAGACTCCTAGGTTTGTTGGAGGTATTCTTCATATGCAAGATTTTTATTTCATTAAGGAGTCAGGAATTATGCAGCAGCTGAGAAAAATAATCACAATCTTCCATTCTATCTTGGACTATAGATGTGACCTTAAATAAGAGTTCAAACTTCTATACACCGAGATCTTTAAATAATACAAATGGAAAAAAAATTATTTATAGCAGATTTACAACATATAACCACAAAATTCTATATACAACAGATATACAGTTTATGACCCCAAAAATCCATATAGAGCAGATATACAGCATAAGACCCCAAAAATCCATACACAGCAGATATACAGCATAAGACCCCAAAAATCCATACACAGCAGATATACAGCATAAGACCCCAAAAATCCATATAGAGCAGATATACAGCTAATGACCCCAAAAATCCATATAGAGCAGATATACAGCATATGACACCAAAAATCCATACACAGCAGATATACAGCATAAGACCCCAAAAATCCATATAGAGCAGATATACAGCTAATGACACCAAAAATCCATACACAGCAGATATACAGCATAAGACCCCAAAAATCCATATAGAGCAGATATACAGCTAATGACACCAAAAATCCATATAGAGCAGATATACAGCATATGACCCTAAAAATCCATATAGAGCAGATGTACAGCATATGACCCCAAAAATCCATATAGAGCAGATATACAGCATGCGACCGCAAACAGTTCGCACTGCAAGAAATATACCATGTGTTAATATAAAGACATAGCTAAAGCAAAATTAAAGCTATTATAGTAATTAACCCTAACTTATAATTGCCCAATTGCTAATATAATATAAAATATATACGGAATAGCACGTGCTACTTACAGCAACGCAGCACACCCGCAGCCCCTCTCCTCACAGACAGAGATCCTTCCGGACTGTTCCTCATTACCTGAACAAATATTTGACTTTCCAAACAAGACACTTTTCCGACACAATTCAAACTTGTTTTCCCAGAGCCATACAATGTGTTGATTGTTTAACAATTTGTTACAACCTATGACTGAACAACAAATGATTGAGCATTGAACGTAAATTCTGCAGAGCTTATAATTTATTATGCAGGAGCGTCCATATATCCGCCATCTGCGGACTGATCAAACAAGCCCCCATTTTCTAGAGGTGGTCACATCGGTCTAATTTGCGTAGCCACATGAGTGCCGAATTGGAAAATGATCAGTTGTCAGAAGGCCACTGCTGCTCCAGTGAATACATTTCTACACAGATAGAGAACTATAGAGAGACACCATATATGGTGCTCTACAGAGGAGTACCAGATATACAAGTAACACATTGTCTGCACCAATATAGATGGTGAGTTTGGGAACGTTAGCACCGGGCTTACACTTACCTTTTCTTTAAGGACCAGAGTTTTATCCTTAGAAAGAGCCTCTATTCCAAGGTCTGTATTGCGCCCTTCTGGGGTCATCTCTTTTTCATTAGAAGCTGTAATTGAGGACTGTGCAATAATTAAATCCACATCCTGCTCGTCACTCTCAGGCATTTCCTTTAATTGGATTCCCCCCTGGAGTTTCCCTTCCAAGGGCTGCGACTCTGGTCTCTGCTCGTCACCCAACTTCTGTCCATCCTGGTCAGTGACCTCAATATCACGGACCTTGCTGTCTACAGTCTTCTGGGAGGACAGCCGTGTCAGCTCAGTCTGCTGGGCAAATGCTATGGTCATCTCAACAATAACCTGGGGCGGAAAAAGGAAAATGCAGGATTAACGCCAAACGTGAGCATATTAAGAAGTAATGAGTTAACAAACGAGCTTTTGTGCCATTAACTGAAAGACCCATAAATGTATGCTTAGAAATGAAGTGTAGACAATATACAGTATCTGTTACAGATGTATGGACATGGGTACGGAGTCCCTTTACAAAACTGCGTAGGGTCCGGAGGCCCTTTGTGGGACTGCGCACTAGCCAGAGGCCCTTTGCAGGACTGCGCACAGTGTCCGGAGGCCCTTTGCGGGACCGCGCAGTGTCCGGAGGCCCTTTGCGGGACCGCGCAGTGTCCGGAGGCCCTTTGCGGGACCGCGCAGTGTCCGGAGGCCCTTTGCGGGACCGCGCAGTGTCCGGAGGCCCTTTGCGGGACCGCGCAGTGTCCGGAGGCCCTTTGCGGGACCGCGCAGTGTCCGGAGGCCATTTGCGGAACTGCACGAATCCAGACTCAGCGTTTTGTTCCACAATACAGAGAATTACGGTACATTTACAAAGCAAAGTCTGAAATTTACTCATTTATATGACATGAATTACAGTACATTTAAAAACCAAAGTTTGGAGATTACTCATTTATACGATAGACTGATTAATGATTAAATAAGTTCAACTTTAATATAAAGCTATTTCAAATTAATAGAAAGCAGAGCAGAAAAGTAACATTACTCTATAATAGGTGTGGATAAATTGATCAACAAAGTTATATTCAACAAGCGTTAGGTCAGCTGATAAAATGTCGATGGTGCTTACGGTCGATACGGAGAAAAGGTCGACACAATTTATTTATTTATTTATGCTGCGGGGTACACTGGGCTCCACAAGTCTGGACAATGGGGTTCTGTTCCCAGAATGCACAGTGCCGCTTCCTATATCACCCCGCCTCCCAGCACAGGAGCTCAGTTTGTCAGTTGGTGCTGCAGTAAGCAGGCACTTAACAGAGGGGCTGCTCCAAGCAGCCCTGAGAAAAGCTTTTTATGAAGGACCTAGCCCGGCTGTCTTTGACGGCGTGGCTCCTGAAGCTTCCGTATTAAGAGCTAAGGATTTTTCTGAAGAGGTCATTAAAACTATGTTGCAGGCCCGGAAACCGGCCTCTGCTCGGATTTACCATCGGGTCTGGCATTCCTACTTTGTTTGGTGCGCATCTAACCATTATGACGCTTCCAAGTTTAGTACAGCCAAACTTTCGGCTTTTCTACAGCAGGGCCTAGATTTAGGCCTGCGTCTGGCCTCCCTCAAGGTTCATATTTCTGCCTTGTCGGTGTGGTTTCAGAGAAAAATTGCGATTTTACCTGATGTTCATATTTTCACTCAGGGTGTGTTGCGTATCCAACCTCCCTATGTCCCGCGTGTGGCTCCTTGGGACTTGTCGGTGGTTTTGGAGGCGTTGCAGGAGCCTCCATTTGAACCTCTTGGTTCAGCTGACCTTAAGTGGCTTTCCCTTAAGGTGGTGTTCTTGCTGGCTATTGCCTCTGCTAGAAGAGTGTCGGATTTGGGTGCCTTGTCTTGTAGTTCCCCCTATCTGATTTTTCACCGTGACCGGGCGGTTCTTAGGACTCGTCCCGGATATTTACCTAAGGTGGTTTCTTCGTTCCACCTTAATCAGGAGATTGTGGTTCCAGCTTTTGTCTCTCCTGATTTGTCTCCCAAAGAGCGGTCTTTGGATGTGGTACGGGCTCTCCGTATCTATGTGAAGAGAACTGCTTCTATTCGAAACTCTGATTCTCTCTTTGTTTTGTTTGGATTTCACAAACGTGGCTGGCCTGCTCACAAGCAGACCCTGGCCAGGTGGATTAGAATGGTGATTGCGCATGCTTATGTGCAGGCTGGTCTGTCAGCTCCTGTTCACATTACGGCCCATTCTACTCGGTCTGTTGGACCTTCTTGGGCGGCCCAACGTGGTGCGACCCTTGATCAATTGAGCAAGGCGGCTACGTGGTCCTCCGGGAACACGTTCATAAGGTTCTATGCCTTCGATACTGCCGCTTCCCAGGATGCTTCCTTTGGACGCCGGGTTCTTGTGCCCGCTACAGTGCGTCCCCTCCCATAAGGAACTGCTTTAGGACATCCCCATTGTCCAGACTTGTGAAGCCCAGTGTACCCCGCAGCAGAAAATAAGAATTTACTTACCGATAATTCTATTTCTCGGAGTCCGTAGTGGATGCTGGGGTTCCTGAAAGGACCATGGGGGAATAGCGGCTCCGCAGGAGACAGGGCACAAAAAGTAAAGCTTTAGGATCAGGTGGTGTGCACTGGCTCCTCCCCCTATGACCCTCCTCCAAGCCTCAGTTAGGATACTGTGCCCGGACGAGCGTACACAATAAGGAAGGATTTTGAATCCCGGGTAAGACTCATACCAGCCACACCAATCACACTGTACAACCTGTGATCTGAACCCAGTTAACAGTATGATAACAGCGGAGCCTCTGAAAAGATGGCTCACAACAATAATAACCCGATTTTTGTAACTATGTACAAGTATTGCAGATAATCCGCACTTGGGATGGGCGCCCAGCATCCACTACGGACTCCGAGAAATAGAATTATCGGTAAGTAAATTCTTATTTTCTCTATCGTCCTAGTGGATGCTGGGGTTCCTGAAAGGACCATGGGGATTATACCAAAGCTCCCAAACGGGCGGGAGAGTGCGGATGACTCTGCAGCACCGAATGAGAGAACTCCAGGTCCTCCTTAGCCAGGGTATCAAATTTGTAGGATTTTACAAACGTGTTTGCCCCGACTAAGTAGCCGCTCGGCAAAGTTGTAAAGCCGAGACCCCTCGGGCAGCCGCCCAAGATGAGCCCACCTTCCTTGTGGAATGGGCATTTACATATTTTGGCTGTGGCAGGCCTGCCACAGAATGTGCAAGCTGAATTGTATTACACATCCAACTAGCAATAGTCTGCTTAGAAGCAAGAGCACCCAGTTTGTTGGGTGCATACAGGATAACAGCAAGTCAGTTTTCCTGACTCCAGCCGTCCTGGAACCTATATTTTCAGGGCCCTGACAACATCTAGCAACTTGGAGTCCTCCAAGTCCTTAGTAGGCGCAAGGCACCACAATAAGCTGGTTCAGGTGAAACACTGACACCACCTTAGGGAGAGAACTGGGGACGAGTCCGCAGCTCTGCCCTGTCCGAATGGACAAACAGATATGGGCTTTTTTGAGAAAAAAAACCACCAATTTGACACTCGCCTGGCCCAGGCCAGGGCCAAGAGCATGGTCACTTTTCATGTGAGATGCTTCAAATCCACAGATTTGACTGGTTTTAAACCAATGTGATTTGAGGAATCCCAGAACTACGTTGAGATCCCACAGTGCCACTGGAGGCACAAAAGGGGGTTGTATATGCAATACTCCCTTGACAAACTTCTGGACTTCAGGAACTGAAGCCAATTCTTTCTGGAAGAAAATCGACATGGCCGAAATTTGAACCTTAATGGACCCCAATTTGAGGCCCATAGACACTCCTGTTTGCAGGAAATGCAGGAATCGACCGAGTTGAAATTTCTTCGTGGGGCCTTCCTGGCCTCACACCACGCAACATATTTTCGCCCCATGTGGTGATAATGTTGTGCGGTCACCTCCTTCCTGGCTTTGACCAGGGTAGGAATGACCTCTTCCGGAATGCCTTTTTCCCTTAGGATCCGGCGTTCCACCGCCATGCCGTCAAACGCAGCTGCGGTAAGTCTTGGAACAGACATGGTACTTGCTGAAGCAAGTCCCTTCTTAGCGGCAGAGGCCATAAGTCCTCTGTGAGCATCTCTTGAAGTTCCGGGTACCAAGTCCTTCTTGGCCAATCCGGAGCCATGAGTATAGTTCTTACTCCTCTACGTCTTATAATTCTCAGTACCTTAGGTATGAGAAGCAGAGGAGGGAACACATACACCGACTGGTACACCCACGGTGTTACCAGAACGTCCACAGCTATTGCCTGAGGGTCTCTTGACCTGGCGCAATACCTGTCCCGTTTTTTGTTCAGACGGGACGCCATCATGTCCACCTTTGGTATTTCCCAACGGTTCACAATCATGTGGAAAAACTTCCCGATGAAGTTTCCACTCTCCCGGGTGGAGGTCGTGCCTGCTGAGGAAGTCTGCTTCCCAGTTTCCATTCCCGGAATGAAACACTGCCGACAGTGCTATCACATGATTTTCCGCCCAGCGAAAAGTCCTTGCAGTTTTTGCCATTGCCCTCCTGCTTCTTGTGCCGCCCTGTCTGTTTACGTGGGCGACTGCCGTGATGTTTTTCCCACTGGATCAATACCGGCTGACCTTGAAGCAGAGGTCTTGCTAAGCTTAGAGCATTATAAAATTACCCTTAGCTCCAGTATATTTATGTGGAGAAAAATCTCCAGACTTGATCACACTCCCTGGAAATTTTTTCCTTGTGTGACTGCTCCCCAGCCTCTCGGGCTGGCCTCCGTGGTCACCAGCATCCAATCCTGAATGCCGAATCTGCGGCCCTCTAGAAGATGAGCACTCTGTAACCACCACAGGAGAGACACCCTTGTCCTTGGATATAGGGTTATCCGCTGATGCATCTGAAGATGCGATCCGGACCATTTGTCCAGCAGATCCCACTGAAAAGTTCTTGCGTGAAATCTGCCGAATGGAATTGCTTCGTAGGAAGCCTCTTTTCCAGGTTTTAGGAGGTTCCTGACTAGCTCGGATAACTCCCTGGCTTTCTCTTCCGGGAGAAACACCTTTTTCTGGACTGTGTCCAGAATCATCCCTAGGCACAGCAGACGTGTCGTCGGGAACAGCTGCGATTTTGGAATATTTAGAATCCACCCGTGCTGTTGTAGCAGTATCCGAGATAGTGCTACTCCGACCTCCAACTGTTCCCTGGACTTTGCCCTTATCAGGAGATCGTCCAAGTAAGGGATAATTAAGACGCCTTTTCTTTGAAGAAGAATCATCATTTCGGCCATTACCTTGGTAAAGACCCGGGGTGCCGTGGACAATCCAAACGGCAGCGTCTGAAACTGATAGTGACAGTTCTGTACCACGAACCTGAAGTACCCTTAGTGAGAAGGGCAAATTTGGGACATGGAGGTAAGCATCCCTGATGTCCCGGGACACTATATAGTCCCCTTCTTCCTGGTTCGTTATCACTGCTCTGAGTGACTCCATCTTGATTTGAACCTTTGTAAGTGTTCAAATTTTTTTAGATTTAGAATAGGTCTCACCTAGCCTTCTGGCTTCAGTACCACAATATAGTGTGGAATAATACCCCTTTCCTTGTTGTAGGAGGGGTAATTTGATTATCACCTGCTGGGAATACAGCTTGTGAATTGTTTCCCATACTGCCTCCTTGTCGGAGGGAGACCTTGGTAAAGCAGACTTCAGGAGCCTGCGAGGGGGAAACGTCTCGACATTCCAATCTGTACCCCTGGGATACTACTTGTAGGATCCAGGGGTCCTGTACGGTCCCAGCGTCATGCTGAGAGCTTGGCAGAAGCGGTGGAAGGCTTCTGTTCCTGGGAATGGGCTGCCTGCTGCAGTCTTCTTCCCTTTCCTCTATCCCTGGGCAGATATGACTCTTATAGGGACGAAAGGACTGAGGCTGAAAAGACGGTGTCTTTTTCTGCAGAGATGTGACTTAGGGTAAAAACGGTGGATTTTCCAGCAGTTGCCGTGGCCACCAGGTCCGATGGACCGACCCCAAATAACTCCTCTTCCTTTATACGGCAATACACCTTTGTGCCGTTTGGAATCTGCATCACCTGACCACTGTCGTGTCCATAAACATCTTGTGGCAGATATGGACATCGCACTTACTCTTGATGCCAGAGTGCAAATATCCCTCTGTGCATCTCGTATATATAGAAATGCATCCTTTAAATGCTCTATAGTCAATAAAATACTGTCCCTGTCAAGGGTATCAATATTTTTAGTCAGGGAATCCGACCAAGCCACCCCAGCTCTGCACATCCAGGCTGAGGCGATCGCTGGTCGCAGTATAACACCAGTATGTGTGTATATACTTTTTATGATATTTTCCAGCCTCCTGTCAGCTGGCTCCTTGAGGACGGCCCTATCTATAGACGGTACCGCCACTTGTTTTGATAAGCGTGTGAGCGCCTTATCCACCCTAAGGGGTGTTTCCCAACGCGCCCTAACTTCTGGCGGGAAAGGGTATACCGCCAATAATTTTCTATCGGGGGGAACCCACGCATCATCACACACTTCCTTTAATTTATCTGATTCAGGAAAAACTACAGGTAGTTTTTTCACATCCCACATAATACCCTCTTTTGTGGTACTTGTAGTATCAGAAATATGTAACACCTCCTTCATTGCCCTTAACATGTAACGTGTGGCTCTAAAGGGAAATACGTTTGTTTCTTCACCGTCGACACTGAAATCAGTGTCCGTGTCTGTGTCTGTCGACCGACTGAGGTAAAAGGACGTTTTAACGCCCCTGACGGTGTTTGAGACGCCTGGACAGGTACTAATTTGTTTGCCAGCCGTCTCATGTCGCCAACCGACCTTGCAGCGTGTTGACATTATCACGTAATTCCATAAATAAGCCATCCATTCCGGTGTCGACTCCCTAGAGAGTGACATCACCATTACAGGCAATTTGCTCCGCCTCCTCACCAACATCGTCCTCATACATGTCGACACACACGTACCGACATATAGCACACACACACAGGGAATGCTCTGATAGAGGACAGGACCCCACTAGCCCCTTGGGGAGACAGAGGGAGAGTTTGCCAGCACACACCAAAGCGCTATATTTTACAGGGATAGCCTTATAATAAGTGCTCCCTTATAGCTGCTTTTATAAAATCACAATTTCGCCAAATTTTGCCCCCCCTCTCTTGATTTAACCCTGTTTCTGTAGTGCAGTGCAGGGGAGAGCCTGGGAGCCTTCCTGACCAGCGGAACTGTGTGAGGAAATGGCGCTGTGTGCTGAGGAGATAGGCCCCGCCCCCTTTTCGGCGGGCTCGTCTCCCGCTTAAAAATGGATTCTGGCAGGGGTTAAATATCTCCATATAGCCCCGGAGGCTATATGTGAGGTATTTTTTGCCAAAAAAAGGATTTTCATTGCTGCCCAGGGCGCCCCCCCCCCCCAGCGCCCTGCACCCTCAGTGACTGCCGTGTGAAGTGTGCTGAGAGCAATGGCGCACAGCTGCAGTGCTGTGCGCTACCTTAAGAAGACTGAGGAGTCTTCTGCCGCCGATTCTGGACCTTCTTCTCTTTTCAGCATCTGCAAGGGGGCCGGCGGCGAGGCTCCGGTGACCATCCAGGCTGTACCTGTGATCGTCCCTCTGGAGCTAATGTCCAGTAGCCAAAGAAGCCAATCCATCCTGCACGCAGGTGAGTTCACTTCTTCTCCCCTAAGTCCCTCGATGCAGTGATCCTGTTGCCAGCAGGACTCACTGTAAAATAAAAAACCTAAGCTAAACTTTTCTAAGCAGCTCTTTAGGAGAGCCACCTAGATTGCACCCTTCTCGGCCGGGCACAAAAACCTAACTGAGGCTTGGAGGAGGGTCATAGGGGGAGGAGCCAGTGCACACCACCTGATCCTAAAGCTTTACTTTTTGTGCCCTGTCTCCTGCGGAGCCGCTATTCCCCCATGGTCCTTTCAGGAACCCCAGCATCCACTAGGACGATAGAGAAAACGGGTTTTATGGTAAGAACTTACCCTTGTTAAAACTCTTTCTGCGAGGTACACTGGGCTCCACAAGGCGCCCACCCTGACGCACTTAGCTTCTTTGGGTTGATATGGCATTAGACGCTTCTCTTGTCGTGAGAGTGTGGTGTATGTGGCTACTAACCGTTGTTGTCTCTTTTCCTGCTACTGCATTGGGCTGGTTAACAAAACTGAGCTCCTGTGCTGGAAGGCGGGGTGATATAGGAGGCGGCGCTGTGCATTCTGGGAACATTCAAAGCTTTGAGCCTGTTGGTGCCTCGGATCAAGATCCTACTCTACACCACATTGTCCAGACTTGTGGAGCCCAGTGTACCTCGCAGAAAGAGTTTTAATAAGGGTAAGTTCTTACCATAAAACTCTGTGTTTTTTTTTGCACATTTTGAATATTTCAGGTCATGTTACCACCATCAGTACAAACAAATAAACGTGCCACGCTTTGGGAAAGGTGGTACGCTCTGCTCGCCACAGGTTACCAAACAGATGTTCACGTGGATAGTAAATAAAGAAAATGTTGAGAAAACAGGTGAAAAACCCCAAAAACTTGTGTCAACCCGTTGTCTCGTTGACCTGTTGTACCTGTCGACCATATGGTGTTGACCTACTGACTGTCGATCTATCATCTGGACACCCTCTATATTCCAGTGTGAGATGACAGCACAAAGCCCTTATGTACAAAGGGTGACCACACATATAGGGCCCAGATGCATGGCGTCGGAGGTAACCGGAGGTGCGGGTTCCCCACGTAACTTAAGACTTTTTTTTTTAAAAAGCAATCATTTATAACTCAGACCTCATTACATCCGGCCCACGGCGCGTAAGAATTACGTCAAATGCTTGTTAATATCAGTGCTATCTACTGGATTGTAAATTAATTTCCTTATGTTGAGGGCATGAGGCCCTTCACCACGAGGATGACCACATGTATGGTATGAGAGAATCTCTCTATGACAGAGCAATATTCATTACTCTTATCTTATTAGCGGTGTTATATCATCTGCTAGATTCAAAATTCAGAGGCAGATTTATTAAGCCTGGTGAAGTGATAAAGTGGAAGGTGATAACGCACAAGCCAATCAGCTCCTAACTGCCATGTTGCAGGGTGGGTTTGAAAAATGACAGTTAGGAGCTGATTGGCTGGTGCGTTATCACCGTCCACTTTATCGCTTCGCCAGGCTTAATAAATCTGCCCCTCATTTCCTTATGCTCAGAGTTTAGAATGGACTCATGTATCAGAGACCTGGTTGGATACATGAGCGGTGAGAAACTCATCACACCTGCCCGCACAGGATGGAGAGCAGATAGAGATTCGGGATATAATATAACATCCATCTATACAAGGCTACACCAAGGGTCTCAGAAGACATCACATGAAGCTGTATACTTTACAGTAAAAGTATAAGGAGATTTATGGTAAGAACTTACCTTTGTTAAATCTCTTTCTGCGAGGTACACTGGGTTCCACAGGGATAACATGGCACCAACAGGCTAAAAGCTTTTACTGTTCCCAAGATGCTCAGCCGCCTCCTCTATAACCCCGCCTCCGTGCACAGGAGCTCAGTTTTGTTAACCAGTCCTATGCAGCAGGCAAAAGAGACGACAACCGTTAGTAGCCACATACACCACAGTCTCACGGCAAGAGAAGGTGTCAGCGGCTAATGCCATACAAACCCAAAGAAGCCAAGTGTGTCAGGGTGAGCGCCCTGTGGAACCCAGTGTACCTCGCAGAAGGAGATTTAACAAAGGTAAGTTCTTACCATAAATCACCTTTTCTGCAGCGGGGAACACTGGGTTCCACAGGGATAACATCGGGGATGTCCTAAAGCAGTTCCTCAAGGGAGAGGACGCACTGTAGCGGGCACAAGAACCCGCTACATCCTGGAAGCATCCTGGGAGGCGGAATTATTGAAGGCATAGAACCTTATGAACGTGTTCACTGAGGACCACGTAGCCGCCTTGCACAATTGCTCAAGGGTCGCACCATGGCGGGCCGCCCAAGAAGGTCCAACAGACCAAGTAGAATGGGCTTTGATGGTATCAGGATCTGGAAGACCAGCCTGTACATAAGCTTGTGCAATCACCATTCTAATCCACCTGGCCAGGGTCTGCTTATTCGCAGGCCAGCCACATTTGTAAAAACCAAATAGTACAAAGAGAGAATCAGACTTCCTAACGGAGGCTGTCCTCTTCACATAGATACAGAGAGCCCATACCACATCCAAAGACCACTCTTTGGAGGACAAGTCAGTAGAGATAAAGGCTGGAACCACAATCTCTTGGTTAAGGTGGAAAGAAGACACCACCTTAGGTAGATAACCAGGGCGTGTCCTAAAAACCGCTGATCACGGTGAAAAATCAGAAAAGGTGACTGACAGGATAAGGCACCCAAGTCTGAAACCTGTCTGGCAGAGGCAATAGCACGCAGAAACAAGACCTTAAGAGTAAGCCACTTAAGGTCCACAGATTAAAAAGAGGTTCAACTCTTGTAAGGCCTACAGAACCAACGACAAATCCCAAGGAGCCACAGGTGGGACATAGGGAGGTTGAATCTGTAAAACACCCTGAGTGAATGTATGAACATCAGGCAGAGTCGCAATATTTCTCTGAAACCATATCGACAAGGCAGAAATATGAACCTTGAGGGAGGCCAGACGAAGGCCTAAGTCCATGTCCTGTTGCAGGAAAGCCAACAGTTTGGACGTACTAAAGCGTCATGATTGTTAGATGCGCACCAACAAAAGTAAGAATTCCAGACCCAATGATAAATCCGAGCAGAAGCCGGTTTACGGGAGTTCAAAATAGTTTGAATGACCGCCTCAGAAAACCCTTTGGCCCTCAGAACTGAAGCTTTAAGAGCCACGCCCTGAACGAGGAGGTCGGAACGTTGCGGAAGTAAAAGAGGACGCTCTAACGAGAGACCCTGTAGGTCTGAGAACCAATGCCGTCTGGCCACGCTGGAGCGATCAGAAGTAGGATTCCTCCTTCTTGCTTGAACTTCCTGATTGCTCTGGGCAGGAGTGACAATGGAGGGAACACATACAGCAGCCGAAAGTTCCATGGAATTGCCAGTGCGTCCACGAACGCTGCTTGAGGATCCCTTGTCCTTGCTCCGAAGACCAGAACCTTGTTATTGTGACGAGACGCCATCAGGTCTATGCCTGGTAGGCCCCACTTGTCCACTAAGAGTTGAAGTACTTCTGGATGAAGGCTCCACTCTCCAGCGTGTACGTCCTGATGACTGAGGAAGTCCACTTCCCAGTTGAGGACCCTCAGAATGAACACTGCCGATATGGCTGGATGGCGTTCCGCCCACTGAAGAATCCTGGACACTTCCATCACTGCCATGCGGCTTCGAGTGCCACCTTGATGATTTATGTATGCCCCTGTGGTGGCGTTGTCCGACTGTACTTGAACAGGCCAGTTCTGTATCAGATGCTGGGCCAGGTTCAGAGCATTGAACACCGCCTGCAATTCCAGAATGTTTATCGGGAGGAGAGACTCCTCTCTGGTCCAAAGACCCTGAAGAGAGTGTTGCTCCAACACCACGCCCCAACTCCTCAGGCTGGAATCCGTTGTCAGGAGGACCCAGTTGGAGATCCAGAAGGGACGCCCCCTGCTCAATCCTTAGTCCTGTAGCCACCAGCTCAGTGACAGACGAACCTCCGGAGACAAGGAGATCATTTGAGACCTGATCCGGTGAGGCACCCTGTCCCACTTGGCAAGAATCATCTTCTGCAGAGGGCGTACTCTACCATGTCGAAAGCAGACACCATGAGGCCTAGTACTTGCATCACCGAGTGTATCGACACTCGCGGGCGAGAGAGGAAGCATCGAATCCTGTCCTGAAGGTTCAGGACCTTCTCCTGTGAGAAGAACAACCGCTGGTTGTGAGTGTCCAACAATGCCCCCAGGTGCACCATGCTTTGAGCAGGGACCAGGGAAGATTTCTTTCAGTTGATGAGCCACCCGTGGGCTTGCAGAAACTGGACCGTCAGATACAGATGGCGGAGGAGAACTTCTGGGAAATTCGCCAAGATCAACAAGTCGTCCAGATACGGTAGGATGAAGTCTTGCAGAGCCGTGGTCAATCCAAAAGGTAAGGCCCGGAATTGATAATGGAAGTTGCAAATAGCAAACCGCAGGTATTGCTGATGCGACATGGCAATAGGAATATGGAGGTAAGCATCCTGTATATCCAGGGATACCATATAATCCCCAGGCTCCAAAGCCAGAACAATAGAGTGAAGAGTTTCCATACGAAACTTGGAAACTCTCACAAAGATGTTCAAATTCTTCAGGTTGAGAATGGTCCGGGAGGAACCATTCGGTTTCGGGACTAGGAACAGCGGTGAATAGTACGCCTGATGAGGGGGACGTTTCTTGAAGGATATGGCGTATCCGTGAGTGACGAATTCCCTTACCCAGGCGTCTGAAGTGGTCTTCAACCATACTTGGGTAAAACGTAGAAGTCGGCCTCCCACTCTGGGATCCCCAGGGGGAGGCCCGCCCCGTCATGCAGCAGGCTTGTCTGATATGGAAGCAGGCTGACGGGCAGCCCAGGCACGTTTAGGTTTGGGCTTACTGGTTTTGGAAGTGCGAGCCTGTTTCGGGTACGCCTGACCCTTTGCTTTACCTGGAGGTCGAAAGGAACGAAAGGAAGTACTCTTAACCTTCGGAGCCGAAGAAGCAATACTAGGTAGACAAGGCCGTCTTAGCGGAAGCTAAAATCAGCAACAATCTTGTTGTGATCTTCACCAAAAAGGATGTTCCCCTTAAAGGGGAGCACCTCCAAGGTTTTCTTAGAGTTCAGATCCACAGACCAGGACCGTAACCAGAGAATCCCGCGAGCCAGAATAGACATAGTAGAAGCCTTGGCCGCCAGAACACCGGCATCAGAAGCCGCCTCCTTAATGTAATGAGAGGCTGTGACAATATACAAAAGACATTGTCTAGCATTATCAGAAAAATTGGACAGCAGCTCTGCTTTCACCTCCTGAGCCCACGCTTCAATAGCTTCTGCAGCCTAAGTAGCCGCAATAGTGGGCAGATGCACAGCTCCCGCAAAGATATAAATAGACTTTAAGCAACCCTCCACACGCTTATTCGTCGGTTCCTTCAGAGACAGGCAGAGTAGAGGACACCACCAGCCAAGCGACTTGCGAATCCACCGGCGGTGGCGTTTCCCAATTTTTACTTAACTCCGCAGCGAGGGGGCAGCGAGCTAGCATCTTCTTGTGAGGTGTGAATTTCTTTCCTGGATTCTCCCAGGATTCCTGACGTATATCAACCAAATAGTCAGAATGAGGCAAAATTAATTTGGTAACCTTCTGACGTTTGAATCTGTCAGGTTTCTTGGAGGCAACAACAGGTTCTGGGTCATCATCAATTTGAAGAATCAGTCTGATAGCCTCTAACAGGTCAGGAACATCCACCTGTGAAACAGACTCCCCATCAGAAGCATCTGGATCAGTGTCTGAGGGGTCAGTATACACGCCATCCTCATCGGACGAAGTATCTGAAACATGAGTGCATTGCGAGGAAGAAATGACCCGCTTAGAGGACCCCTTGGTCTTAGGCTGGTGAGGGTTAGATTTTTGTTTAGTCAATGAGTGATTCAATTGCTGTAACTGAGTGGACAGGAGATTAACCGCAAGGACGATATGTGGCTGTAAATGCACGTGAGGTCATATAGGGGGCGTAAGTCTAATTAACAGCGTAGTCAGTAAATTAGAGAAAGTAGCCCAAGGTGGGTCGTGATGTGCCCCCGTTGCTACAGACTGACTGGGGGGAAAGGAACCCCCAGAACCTGAACCCTCCGCTGCTATATTTTCCTCTAATGCACATGTAGCATCACCACAGCGTATTGCGGGATCAGCCACAGAACCATCGCCCCTTGTAGCTGACATGATATGAAAGCGTAAACCACGGGCAAACCCAGTACAATATCAGCAGATATAATACCTCACCAAGAACCCCCTGTGCAGTGTGACAGCACAAACAGAGGATTCAGGAGGTATATGGTGACTGAAAATCACAGAGAAAAATATACGTTATGGTAAGAACTTACCGTTGATAACGTGATTTCTCTTATGTCCACAGGTATCCACAGGATAACATTGGGATATTGTCGAGCGACAGCGAAAATGGCACCAGCAAGGTCACAAGCTTTCTGGCCTCCCAGGATGCATTGGGGCATCCACTATATAGTCCCGCCCACTGACTCAGTCAGATCAGTTCTTTCCACAGCGATTTTAGGCAGGAACATTAGGTAGAGACCTGTACAGGCGATAAGAACACACATTCACACCCTTCCATACAAGAAGGAAGAGGTTTTAGTGATTGTCTAGTTCCTCAAATCAGATGCGTCAGTGTGGGATCCCTGTGGACATAAGAGAAATCACGTTATCAACGGTAAGTTCTTACCATAACGTATATTTCTCTGGCTGGGTCCACAGGATTATCCACACGATAACATTGGGATTCCCAAAGCCATTTTAGTGGTGGGGACGCTCCTAAACCTCCTAGACCTTTCGCCCGAAGTCTGCGTCATGAGAGGCAAAAATAAGATTTTACTTACCGGTAAATCTATTTCTCGTAGTCCGTAGAGGATGCTGGGACTCCGTAAGGACCATGGGGAATAGACGGGCTCCGCAGGAGATAGGGCACTTTAAGAAAGCTTTGGACTCTGGGTGTGCACTGGCTCCTCCCTCAATGCCCCTCCTACAGACCTCAGTTAGGGAAACTGTGCCCAGAGGAGATGGACAGTACGAGGAAGGATTTTTGTAAATCTAAGGGCGAGATCCATACCAGCCACACCAATCACACCATATAACTTGTGATAAACTTACCCAGGAAACAGTATGAACAACAACATAGCCACGGTTCAACCGAAAAACTATAACATAACCCTTATGTAAGCAATAACTATATACAAGTCTTGCAGAAAAAGTCCGCACTTGGGACGGGCGCCCAGCATCCTCTACGGACTACGAGAAATAGATTTACCAGTAAGTAAAATCTTATTTTCTCTAACGTCCTTGAGGATGCTGGGACTCCGTAAGGACCATGGGGATTATACCAAAGCTCCCAAACGGGCGGGAGAGTGCGGATGACTCTGCAGCACCGATTGAGCAAACAGGAGGTCCTCCTCAGCCAGGGTATCAAACTTATAGAACTTTGCAAAGGTGTTTGTCCCCGACCAAGTAGCTGCTCGGCACAACTGTAATGCCGAGACCCCTCGGGCAGCCGCCCAAGAAGAGCCCACTTTCCTAGTGGAGTGGGCCTTAACCGATTTCGGTAACGGCAATCCTGCCATAGAAAGCGCCTGCTGAATCGTGTTACAGATCCAGCGAGCAATAGTCTGCTTTGAAGCAGGAGCGCCAACCTTGTTGGCCGCATACAGATTGAACAAAGCTTCAGTCTTCCTGATTCTAGCCGTTCTGGTCACATAAATCTTCAAAGCCCTGACTACATCCAAGGACTCGGAATCCTCCAAGTCCCGTGTAGCCACAGGCACGACAAGAGGTTGGTTCACATGAAAAGATAAGACCACTTTTGGCAGAAAGTGAGGGCGAGTCCTCAACTCTGCCCTATCCACGTGAAAAACAAAGTATGGGCTTTTATGTGATAAAGCAACCAATTCGGAAACACGTCTTGCCGAAGCTAACGCCAACAACATGACCACTTTCCAAGTGAGGTATTTCAACTCCACAGTTTTGAGTGGTTCAAACCAAGGTGACTTGAGGAAACGCAACACCACGTTAAGATCCCAAGGCCCCACCGGAGGCACAAAGGGAGGCTGAATATGCAGCACCCCCTTGACAAAGGTCTGTACTTCAGGAATAGAGGCCAATTCTCTTTGAAAGAAAATGGATAAGGCCGAAATCTGGACCTTTATGGACCCTAATTTTAGGCCCAAAGTCACTCCTGTTTGAAGGAAGTGAAGTAGACGGCACAAATGGAACTCCTCCGTAGGAGCAGCTCTGGCCTCACACCAAGAAACATATTTCCGCCATATACGGTGATAATGTTTTAACGTCACGTCATTCCTAGCCTTGATCAGGGTAGGAATGACTTCCTCCGGAATCCCTTTTTCCGCTAGGATCCGGCGTTCAACCGCCATGCCGTCAAACGCAGCCGCTGTAAGTCTTGGAACAGACAGGGACCCTGCCACAGCAGGTCCTGCCTTAGAGGAAGAGGCCACGGATCCCCTGCGAGCAACTCTTGCAGCTCCGGATACCAAGTCCTCCGTGGCCAATCCGGAACAATGAGTATTGTTCTGACCCTGCTTCTTCGTATTATTCTCAACACCTTGGGTATGAGAGGAAGAGGAGGAAACACATAGACCGATCTGAACACCCAAGGTGTTACCAGAGCGTCTACCGCTACCGCCTGAGGGTCCCTTGACCTGGCGCAATACCGCTTTAGCTTTTTGTTGAGAAGGGATGCCATCATGTCGATTTGAGGCAGTCCCCAACGATCCATGATCTGTGCGAAGACTTCTTGATGAAGTCCCCACTCTCCCGGATGCAGGTCGTGCCTGCTGAGGAAGTCCGCCTCCCAGTTCTCCACCCCCGGGATGAACACCGCTGATATCGCGCTTACATGGCCTTCCGCCCAGCGCAGAATCCTGGTCGCTTCTGCCATGGCCATTCTGCTCCTTGTTCCACCTTGGCGGTTTATATGAGCCACTGCCGTGACATTGACTGAATCAGAACCAGTTTTCTCCGAAGCAATTCCTCCGCTTGACGCAGGGCGTTGTATATGGCCCTCAACTCCAGGAAGCTGATGTGGAGACAAGACTCTAGGCTTGACCAGAGACCTTGGAAATTTCTTCCCAGTGTCACTGCTCCCCAGCCTCGGAGGCTTGCGTCCGTGGTCACCAGGACCCAGTCCTGAATGCCGAACCTGCGACCTTCTAGTAGGTGAGCACTGTTCAGCCACCACAGGAGAGATACCCTGGTCCTGGGAGACAGGGTGATCCTTTGATGCATTTGTAAATGGGACCCGGACCATTTGTCCAAGAGGTCCCATTGAAAAGTCCTCGCATGGAACCTGCCGAAAGGGATGGCCTCGTAGGAAGCCACCATCTTCCCCAGGACCCGCGTGCACTGATGCACTGAAACCTTTTTTGGTTTTAATAGGTTCCTGACCATGGCTATGAGTTCCTGAACCTTTTCGATCGGAAGAAAAACCTTTTTCTGGTCTGTGTCTAGAATCAGCCCCAAAAAGGTCAGACGCGTTGTAGGGACTAGCTGGGACTTCGGTATATTGAGAATCCAGCCGTGTATCTGCAAAGTCTTCATGGACAGAGACACGCTGTCCAGCAACCTCTCCCGAGATCTCGCCTTTATGAGGAGATCGTCAAAGTATGGGATAATTGTGACCCCCTGCCTGCGCAGGAGCACCATCATTTCCGCCATTACCTTGGTGACAATTCTCGGGGCCGTGGAAAGCCCAAACGGCAACGTCTGAAATTGGTAGTGACAGTCCTGCACTGCAAATCTCAGGAACGCCTGATGCGGGGGGAATATCGGAACATGAAGGTAAGCATCCTTTAAGTCCATGGACACCATCTAATCCCCCCCTCCAGGCTGGCGATGACCGCCCTGAGTGATTCCATTTTGAACTTGAACCTCTTCAAGTACAGGTTCAGAGATTTCAGGTTTAAAATGGGTCTGACCAAACCGTCCGGTTTCGGGACCACAAACAGGGTTGAGTAATATCCCTCTCCTTGCTGGAGATGAGGAACTGTGACAATCACCTGTTGAATACACAATTTTTGGATTGCTGCCAACACTAGCTCCCTCGCTGACGGGGAAGCCGGCAGAGCCGATTTGAAACATCGGCGAGGAGGCAAGTCTTCGAAATCCAGCCTGTATCCCTGAGAAACAATCTCTAACGCCCAGGGATCCACCTGCGAGTGAACCCAGACGTGGCTGAAAAACCAAAGCCGAGCCCCCACCAGATCTGCCTCCCCTCGGGAAGCCCCAGCGTCATGCGGTGGACTTTGCAGACGCAGGGGAGGACTTCTGCTCTTGGGAACTAGCTGTGTGCAGCTTTTTCCCCCTGCCTTTCCCTCTGGCAACAAAGGATGATCCCCGTACCTTCTTGTTTTTATTGGAACGAAAGGACTGCATTTGATAATGAGGTGCCTTTTTTGTATGCTGCGGGGGGACATAAGGTAAGAAATTTGACTTACCAGCCGTAGCCGTAGAGACAAGATCCGAGAGGCCATCTCCAAACAACTCCACCCCTTTGTAAGGCAAGGACTCCATATGCCGCTTTGAATCGGCATCTCCCGTCCACTGTCGGGTCCACAAGAGCCGCCTAGCAGAAATAGACATAGCATTTATTCTGGAGCTTAATAAACAAATGTCTCTCTGAGCATCCCTCATATACAAGGCAGCATCTCTGATATGCTCTATGGTCATATGAATGGCATCCCTATCTAAGGTGTCAATTTCCGTAGATAAGGAATCTGCCCATGCCACAACCGCACTACAAACCCAGGCCGACGCCATAGCCGGTCGAGCAATAGTACCGGAATGATTGTAAATGTGCTTTAAGGTAATTTCCTGCCTGCGATCAGCAGGTTCCTTGAGGGAAGCCGTATCCTGAGAAGGCAGTGCCACCTTTTTGGACAAACGTGTCAGCGCCTTGTCAACTTTTGGCGAAGATTCCCAGTGTATCCTATCAGTTTGTGGAAAAGGATACGCCATGAGAATCCTTTTGGGAACTTGTGGTCTCCTATCCGGAGATTCCCAAGCCTTTTCGCACAAGTCACTTAATTCAAATGAGGATGGAAAAGTGACTTCAGGCTTTTTCCCTTTATACATGTGTACCCTCGTGTCAGGGACAGGGGGTTCCTCAGTAATATGCAAAACCTCTTTAATGGCAATAATCATGTACCGTATACCCTTTGCCACCTTCGGCTGTAATTTTGCATCTTCATAGTCGACACTAGAGTCAGTATCTGTGTCGGTATCTGTGTCATCGATCTGAGATATGGTGCGCTTCTGAGACCCCGAAGGACCTGGTGCCCCAGGGACAGGCATGGACTGGCTACCTGACTGATCCCTAGCTTCTGCCTTGTCTAACCTTTTATGCAATAGATTGACATTTGCATTCAAGACATTCAGCATATCCACCCATTCCGGTGTCGGCGTTGCAGACGGCGACCTGACATTCAAGCACTCCCCCTCCACATTAAGCGAGCCTTCCTCGTCAAACATGTCGACACACGCGTACCGACACACTTCCCACACACACAGGGAACCCCTTTCCTGAAGACAGTATCCCTGTCAAGGCCCTTTGGAAAAACAGAGAGAGAGTATGCCAGCACACACCCCAGCGCAATGACCCTGGAGACCAACACAAAATGTTTTTCCCCAGCAGCGCTGTATAATATGTAAACCGCCAATTATGTGCTCCTCTCTTTTAAGCACCCTTTCACCGTGTGTAAGCAGGGGAGAGTCCGGGGAGCTTCCTCTCAGCAGTGCTGTGGAGAGAAAATGGCGCTGGTGAGTGCTGAGGGAGAAGCCCCGCCCCGTCGGCGGCGGGCTTCTGTCCCTCTCAAACTTAGTAAAATATGGCGGGGGCTCTTTTATATACATGTACAGAGCCCACCTGTACATGTATATAGTCTTTTTGCCATGCAGAGGTTTATATTGCTGCCCAGGGCGCCCCCCCCCCCCCTGCACCCTTACAGTGACCGGAGTATGTGAGGTGTATGGGAGCAATGATGCACAGCTGCAGTGCTGTGCGTTACCTCAGTGAAGCTGAAGGCTTCTGCCGCCTGACGACTTCTGTCTTCTGTACTTCTAGCTCTGTGAGGAGAACGGCGGCGCGGCTCCGGGGGTGGACGCCCAGTAAGAACCTGCGTTCACCCCGTCTGGAGCTAATGGTGTCCAGTAGCCGAGGAAGCAGAGCCTATCTCCACAGTCCCTCGATGCAGGGAGCCTGTTGCCAGCAGTGCTCCCTGTGAAAAAGTAGTAAAAGGTAGAAAAAAATCCAAACAAAAATGCTTCTAGGCAGAGAACTCTGGAGAGCTCTCTGCAGTGCACCCATCTTGCTCTGGGCACAGTGTAAAACTGAGGTCTGGAGGAGGGGCATAGAGGGAGGAGCCAGTGCACACCCAGAGTCCAAAGCTTTCTTAAAAGTGCCCCATCTCCTGCGGAGCCCGTCTATTCCCCATGGTCCTTACGGAGTCCCAGCATCCTCTTGGACGTTAGAGAAAGTATCCAAGGCATAATGTCTAATGAATGTGTTTATGGAAGACCATGTGGCTGCCCTACATATCTGTTCTGCTGAAGCACCCTGCTATGCTGCCCAAGAAGGACCTACCTTACGTGTAGAGTGTGCAGAGACATTAGCGGAATAGGGAGATCTGCATGAGAATAAGCTTCTGATATTACCATTCGGAGCCATCTCGCCAGCGTCTGTTTACTAGCAGGCCATCCTCTTCTATGGAATCCGTAGAGGATGAAGAGAGAATCTGTTTTCCTGATGGCACTAGTACGATCTATGTAGATTCTTAAAGCCCAGACCACGTCCAGCGACGCTTCTCCCGCCGAAAGTCCAGAAACCTGAAAAGCTGGGACTACAATTTCTTCATTCAGGTGAAACTTTGATACCAACTCTGGAAGATAGCTAGATCTCGTTCTGAGAACTGCTCTGTCTGGAAAAAAACTTAGGAAAGGAGATTTACATGATAATGCTCCCAAATCTGACACTCTTCTGGCTGACGCCATTGCCAGTAAAAAAAGAACTTTAACCGTTAACCACTTAAGATCTGCTCTCTCAAGTGGTTCAAACAAAGGACCCTGGAGAAATTTAAGAACTAAATTCAAATCCCAGGGAGCTGCAGGAGGAACAAAAGGAGGTTGAATATGTACTACTCCTTGGAAAAATGTACGTACATCCTGTAAATCAGCAATCTTCTGCTGAAACCATACAGTTAACGCTGAGACTTGAACCCTCAAGGAAGCAGCTTTCAACCCTTTATCCAATCCTGAGAAACAACAAAAAGTGGTTGCGCTGTGTATCAGCAGCTATATAAAAGTAGAGAGCACAACGTGTAATATATTAAATATTTATTCTCATAATAGAAACAATTTAAAAACATATAGATTGACAGCACACCTATATCTGTCTCAGGTGATATAAAAGTTCAGCCATATAATAAAGGTAGCTATCCAAATGAATACTTCCTATTGTGCAATGTAGTGGAAACAGGAGGATTGATAAGTACAATTCCAGATGGTAAGTTCTATCATTTACTGGATAGATAATAAGAGCGTATACTACCTCTCCGACAGGGGCTGGTATATAATAGCCGAGCGTCCCCGGCTAGTAAGTCCTGCGTTGCCCGATGTTATGCACAGCAGAGAGGAAAGATCGGGTGCCCAATGCTGAGCACCTGCCGCTGTAGAGGAGTGTGCGGTCGTCTCCTGTTCTCCTGGTCGCTGGCCGGCGGTAGTAGCAAGCTGCTGCGGTGAAGTGAAAAGCGGCCTCTTGCCGCGGTCAGCTTTGATGGAGATGTAGCTGTATGAATTGCACAAGGATGATTCACTTGGACCAGGTGTGCAGAAGGCGGAGTCCTGACGCGTTTCGTCACGATCACGTGACTTTATCAAAGGTGTAGTCCTGCCTCCAGACAAGTCAATATTTATAGCCCAAATGTCTAATCACAGACAGGTGTCAGTAATAGAAAATTAAAACAAAACATTCAATACACGTTGGCTCTCATCATAAAACAAAAGGTGTATAACAACAAAATATATGGCAGAAATATTTAGTAATATAGTTACTTATATCATATGGTAAAATACAGATAAACATATATAAAGGCGTAAATGATCCTATAATATACATAGATTCGTATAATAAACACTGATATGACAACACCAGATTATCTTTGTCTTCAATCAAAGGTCAATAGTAACAGCTGCAAAAGCAGCTGATCGTGACAAATGAAAAAATGCCTCTCTGAAAGCAATGGCAATCTTAAATATATAATACAGAGAGAGAAATATATAAGTATAAAACTCTACAAGAACAGCTTTTTTGTCCAGCGCTATTAACCCTCTAAATACAGGGCTGAGTAGATTCGAAGCTGAAAAACCTGACATGCACAAATACTGCCAACATGGGTTCGAACTCAGATCTGGACAGACACATTAATCAGTGGCTTAACCTCTTACACCACTGATTTCACTTGTATGGGGGGGGGGGGGGCGACTATATATTGTCGTTCCAAGATGATAGATCTTATATTGTGCGCTTGACTGACTCTTCTCAGCAAAAAGTTGGAGGATCATACTGGTGCCTGGTAATACATTATATATGAAAATACATATAATAAAATAAGATAAAATAAAATAAAATAAAGCGGAAGCCTGGATCTCTCTATCCGGCATCCTAATACTCCAGACATTAGGCTGGTTTAATCTATACTAAGACCTTGGGGCCATATGCCGCTATCAAACACCAACTTAACCGCCTAAAACGAGGACATAAATCTAACAGAGAAACATTCTACGATTCATATCCCACAGGAACTTCCAGTCCTACCAAAATAAAACTAAACTATAAAAACTGTGTTAGAGTGTGTATAATAATTTAAGTTTTGATTAAAGAGCTTCAAAGAGGTGAGCATAAATGAACCAATAAGTTTTTCTTATCATAAATCGAATTCAATGCACTCGTTTAAACCATTCGGCATTAAAGTTCTTAGTTTATGGATCCAATAGTTTTCCCTAAGACAGAGTTTTCTATGTCTATCTCCTTCACGTACTGTTGGTGTAATTGTTTCAATACCAATCAATTGGATATCATCTGGATTTTTTTTATGTTTTTAGATAAAGTGTGTCAAAGTCGAAAAATATAGCGACCTATGATGCCTTGTACTAACCCCATGCGCTTGCCCGCTGCACGTGCACATTCTCTCCCGTGCGTGCGCATATTCGCAGTTGCGTGACGGCGCCTCCACGGTCGTGCGCTCAGGCGCGTGGTATGCGCATTTACGGTAGAGTTTGTGTGCGTCTGGCGGGCAACTCGATCGTTACATAGTTAATCTAAATAGTGTATTTTATAGGTTATGGTCCCCTTAATAATATCAGTAAGTTTGTTTAGTGTAACTGGTTCATGGACAGAGAGATCCCTCTTTACATGATACGAAGGGTCAGACAGGTTTTGAGCAGTGGTGTTTAGTATGCAACGGTAGAGTATATTATTAGTAACATTCCGGTGTTGGTTAAAAAGAGATTAATCGCTCCTGCGTATAGTTATGTTTATAAGAAGTTTATGGACATTTACTGTATTTGCAGTTCATTATCCATGCGGCGGGAAACCTGGGATTCCCTCCCTCCTGAGCAGTTTGAAATAGTCACAGCCCACCTGTTCGAATCAACCTATGACCTTTTGTTATAATGTGAAGACAGACTCCTGTGTCCAATGAACAATGAGATTGTAGGGCCCTTTGTAGTGTACTGTATGTAGTGTATATAAGAACAGCCAGCCTGGCCCAGCTCAGTCTACTCTCCACAACGGTTTTCATCATTGACTAACTAGAGTGCTGGTTCCAGGACTGCGCTAGCGATCATTCCCCAGTGTGTAAGTTTTACTCTGTGACCAACTTATTCTCTGTTTGTATTTGCCATACGCTCTCTCACTGTTATTGTTTAGGATTAAGACGCTGTTGTATATTGTATATTTTCAGTTATTCTGTTTAGGTGTTTTATGTTAGTGCTGTAGTGCATAAGCTGTTAACTGTTTTCCCCTTTTTACATAGCTAAATCTCGTTAGTAAAGGTGTTGGAACTTCAGCAAGGTGTCTGTGTTTCTCTAGCTAGTATAGAGGGATTCTGAGCGTCTCAATCGCTCAATCAGCTTTCATGTAATAGAGGTTAATCAGCGTTACATTGTGTTAACATTACAAGACCAAGATTTACAGTATAAGCTTAGCCTTTCAGTGTGTTGCATACAAGGTTTACTGTGTGTCATCCTGTGAGCGTCTGCGCCGCTCGTGTTCCTCTCGTGGACACAGCGTCCACTACGCTAGTAGCGTAGCATTACAGTGCTCGGTCCGCCTATATCGTGCTCGATACCCAGCGGAAGCCGTGAGCGAATGTGCCGCACGTGCGTCTCGACCACGGCCTAGCGTCTGCTACGCTAAGTGCGTACCATTACGGTACCCCGTACGCCCATTGCGTACTGAGTCTTTTACCAATATATAGTGAATGTTATAAGATAAATAATTAGCTTTATCAAGTGTCTAGAGACACTATGGAATAAAAAACCTTTTTGGATATTGCGTCTGTGTTCGAGAAATCTGATTCTCAGTTTTCGTGTTGTTCTGCCTACGTACATCAGGTTACATTTGCAGATCAATAGATATATTACAAAAGAACTATTGCAATTTATGTGTGAGCGAATTTCTACCTTAAAGGAGTTGGGAGTATTGAAAATTTTCACATTGTTGATAATATATGCACAGGTGATGCACTGTTTTGCCCCGCATCTAAAGCATCCAATAATTTTAGGAAGCCACTGCACATTTTCAGTGGAAATGATATTACTCTCTGTTTTTCTTTTATCTACAAACAAACTTGGTGCAAGATGTTGTTGTAGATTATGGGATTTCTTGAAAATGACCGATGGTACATCTTTTAACTCTGTTCTCAGAACTTGATCTGTCAAGAGTATGGAATAGTTATTGTATATAATATTCTTAATTTTTGATGAAGAACTATTAAACTGTGAAATAAAATGAGGTTGATCCTGTTCAAACTTACGAAGAGGGTTTTTTTGTATCAAAAGATCCTTCCTATCTAGAATATCTGCCCTTTCACGGGCTGATTTGATAAGGGTCTCGGGTTATCCTCGACTCTGAAACGAGGTTGATATTTCATCTGCTTGTAATTTGTAGTCTAACGGATCAATACAATTGCGTTT
Organism: Pseudophryne corroboree; assembly: GCF_028390025.1. Taxonomy (NCBI): domain Eukaryota; kingdom Metazoa; phylum Chordata; class Amphibia; order Anura; family Myobatrachidae; genus Pseudophryne; species Pseudophryne corroboree. The sequence continues at coordinate 82,318,560 of NC_086448.1, forward strand.
AATGCGTCTAAGTTGTCCAAAAGGGATATTGTTTAACCATGGTTTATAATGAGAGCTGTTATAATGTATAAAGTTGAGGGTGTCTACCTCCTTACGATATGTTTTAGTGGAGATTTTACCATCAACTACACTATGTGTAATATTAAGAAAAGAAATGGATGTATTACTCGTAGTGCCCGTAAAGCGCAGATTATATTCATTAGTTTTCAATTGGGTGATAAAGTCAGCAGAAAGCGAGATATCACCATCAAAAATAAAAAACATGTCATCTATATAACGGCCACAGTAGACGAGGTCCGCGCCGAAGCTCCGCCCCCACACATGATGGTCCTCAAAGGCACCCATGTAAAGGTTGGCGAAGCTCGGCGCGAACCTCGTCCCCATGGCCGTCCCAAGTGTCTGCAAATAATATTTCTTATTGAAAACAAAAAAATTATGTGATAAAATGAAAGCGATGGAGTCTATTATAAATTGCTGTAACCCAGGCTCAATATCATTATTTCTGGAAAGATGGTTTGTTATGGTTGATAGGCCCTTTTGATGTGGGATATTCGAGTATAGCGCCTGTACATCACAGGTCATAAAGAAGAAAATAAGATTTTACTTACCGGTAAATCTATTTCTCGTAGTCCGTAGTGGATGCTGGGGACTCTGTAAGGACCATGGGGAATAGACGGGCTCCGCAGGAGACTGGGCACTTTAAGAAAGAATTTGGATTCTGGTGTGCTCTGGCTCCTCCCTCTATGCCCCTCCTCCAGACCTCAGTTAGAGAAACTGTGCCCGGAAGAGCTGACAGTACAAGGAAAGGATTTTGGAATCCAGGGCAAGACTCATACCAGTCACACCAATCACACCGTATAACTTGTGATAAACATACCCAGTTAACAGTATGAACAACAACAGAGCATCAGATGCAACTATAACACAACCCTTATTTAAGCAATATCTATATACAAGTATTGCAGAAGAAGTCCGCACTTGGGACGGGCGCCCAGCATCCACTACGGACTACGAGAAATAGATTTACCGGTAAGTAAAATCTTATTTTCTATAACGTCCTAGTGGATGCTCGGGATTCCGTAAGGACCATGGGGATTATACCAAAGCTCCCAAATGGGCGGGAGAGTGCGGATGACTCTGCAGCACCGAATGAGCAAACACAAGGTCCTCCTCAGCCAGGGTATCAAACTTGTAGAACTTTGCAAAGGTGTTTGAACCTGACCAAGTAGCCGCTCGGCAAAGCTGTAATGCCGAGACCTCTCGGGCAGCCGCCCAAGAAGAGCCCACCTTCCTTGTGGAATGGGCCTTAACTGATTTAGGCAGCGGCAATCCAGCCGCAGAATGAGCCTGCTGAATCGTGTTACAGATCCAGCGAGCAATAGTTTGCTTTGAAGCAGGCGCCCCAAGCTTGTTGTAAGCATACAGGATAAACAAAGATTCTGTTTTCCTGACCCTAGCCGTTCTGGCTACATAACCTTCAAAGCCCTGACTACATCAAGTAACTCGGAATCCTCCAAGTCAGTAGTAGCCACAGGCACCACAATAGGTTGGTTTATATAAAAGGATGAAACCACTTTCGGCAGAAATTGTGGGCGGGTCCGCAATTCTGCTCTATCCGCATGGAAAACCAGATAGGGGCTTTTATGTGACAAAGCCGCCAATTCTGACACACGCCTAGCTGAAGCCAAGGCTAGTAGCATGACCACCTTCCACGTGAGATATTTTAACTCCACGGTTTGAAGTGGCTCAAACCAGTGTGATTTCAGGAAACTCAACACCACGTTAAGATCCCAAGGTGCCACTGGAGGCACAAAAGGGGGCTGAATATGCAGCACTCCCTTTACAAACGTCTGAACTTCAGGCAGAGAAGCCAGTTCTTTTTGAAAGAAAATAGACAGGGCCGAAATCTGAACCTTAATGGAACCCAATTTAAGGCCCAAAGTCACTCCCGACTGTAGGAAGTGAAGGAAACGGCCCAGCTGGAATTCCTCCCTATGGGCATTCCTGGCCTCACCCCAAGCCACATATTTTTGCCATATACGGTGATAATGATTCTGCTAGGATCTGGTGTTCAACCGCCATGCCGACAACCGCAGCCGCGGTTCTTGGAACAGACAGGGCCCCTGTTGCACAAGTCCTGTCCTAGAGGCAGAGGCCACGGGTCCTCTGTGAACATTTCTTGCAGATCTGGATACCAAGTCCTTCTTGGCCAATCCGGAACAAAGAGTATTGTTCTCACTCCTCTTTTCCTTATGATTCTCAGCACCTTGGGTATGAGAGGAAGAGGAGGAAATACATAGAACGACGGGAACACCCACGGTGTCACCAGTGCGTCCACAGCTATCGCCTGAGGGTCTCTTGACCTGGCGCAATATCTCTGCAGCTTTTTGTTGAGGCTGGATGCCATCATGTCCACCTGTGGCAGTTCCCACCGACTTGCAATCTGCATGAAGACTTCTTGATGAAGTCCCCACTCTCCCGGGTGGAGGTCGTGCCTGCTGAGGAAATCTGCTTCCCAGTTGTCTACTCCCGGAATGAACACTGCTGACAGTGCGCTTACGTGATTCTCCGCCCAGCGAAGAATTCTGGTGGCTTCTACCATCACCACCCTGCTCCTTGTGCCGCCTTGGCGGTTTACATGAGCCACTGCGGTGATACTGTCTGACTGAATCAGAACCGGTTGGTCGCGAAGCAGGGACTCCGCTTGACGTAGGGCGTAGTATATGGCCCTTAGTTCCAGGATGTTGATGTGAAGGCAAGTCTCCTGACTTGACCACAGCCCTTGGAATTTTCTTCCCTGTGTGACTGCCCCCCACCCTCGGAGGCTTGCATCCGTGGTCACCAGGACCCAGTCCTGAATGCCGAATCTGCGACCTTCGAGAAGGTGAGCACTCTGCAGCCATCACAGGAGAGACACCCTGGCCCTGGGGGATAGGGTGATTAACCGATGCATCTGAAGATGTGATCCGGACCACTTGTCAAGTAAGTCCCATTGGAAGGTCCTCGCATGGAACCTGCCGAAGGGAATGGCCTCGTATGATGCCACCATCCTTCCCAGGACTCGAGTGCAGTGATGCACTGACACTTGTTTTGGTTTTAATAGATTCCTGACCAGTGTCACGAGCTCCTGAGCTCTCTCTATCGGGAGATAAATCCTTTTCTGGTCTGTGTCTAGGATCATGCCTAGGAGAGGCAGATGAGCTGCAGGAACCAACTGCGACTTTGGAATATATAGAATCCAGTCGTGTTGCCGTTACACTTCCAGAGAAAGTGATAAGCTGTTCAGCAACTGCTCTCTTGATCTCGCTTTTATGAGGAGATCGTCCAAGTACGTGATAATAGTGACACCTTGCTTCCGCAGGAGCACCATCATTTCCGCCATTACCTTGGTGAATATTCTCGGGGCCATGGAGAGACCAAACGGCAACGTCTGAAATGACAATCCCGTACCGCAATTCTGAGGTACGCCTGATGAGGTGGATAAATGGGGACATGAAGGTATGCATCCTTTATGTCCCGAGTCACCATAAAATCTCCCCCTTTCAGGCTTGCAATGACCGCTCTTAGCGATTCCATCTTGAACTTGAACCTTTTCAGGTATATGTTCAGGGATTTTAATTTCAATATGGGTCTGACCGAACCGTCTGGTTTCGGGACTACAACATGGTCGAATAATAACCCCCTCCTTGTTGAAGGAGGGGAACCTTGACCACCACCTGTTGAAGATACAATTTGTGAATTGCAGTTAACACTGTTTCCCTCTCGTGGGGGGAAGCCGGCAGGGCCGTCGGTGAGGAGGCATCTTCCCAAAGTCCAGCTTGTATCCCTGAGACACAATATCTATTGCTCAGGGATCTAACAGGGAGTGAACCCACTTGTGGCTGAACTTACGAAGGCGTGCCCCCACCGGGCCTAGCTCCGCCTGTGGAGCCCCAGCGACATGCGGTGGATTTTTGTAGAGGCCGGGGAGGACTTCTGTTCCTGGGAACTAGCTGTGTTGTGCAGCTTCTTTCCTCTGCCCATGCCTCTGGCAAGAAAGGACGCACCTCGGACTTTCTTGTTTCTTTGTTCGAAAGGCTGCATTTGATAATGACGTGCTTTCCTAGGCTGTGCAGGAATATAAGGCAAAAGATCAGAATTACCAGCTATAGCTGTGGAGACCAGGTCCGAGAACCCTTCTCCACACAATCCTCAGCCTTCCATATGCCTCTTAAGTCGGCATCATCTGTCCATTGTATATTCTACAGGACACGTCAAGCAGAAATCGACATAGCTTTGACTCTAGGACCCAGTATACTCATGTCTCTTTGGGCATGTTTTATTATATATATCTCTTAAGACAGCATCTTTAATATATATATATCTATATCTCTCTCTCTCTCTATATATATATATATATATATATATATATATATATATATATATACATACTAGGGTCTCAATCTCTGCTGATAAGGTACCTGTCCACGCTGCCACAGCGTTATAAACCCATGCCGACACAATCGCCGGTCTGAGTAGTGTACCAGAATGTGCACGCTATCTGCAGGATCCCTGAGAATAGCTGGAACGACAGTGCTACCTTTTGGGCAAACGTGACACCCTAGGTGAAGATTCCCATCATATCCTGGCCCTAGTGGGGAAAGGATACTGCCTGAGAATTCTTTGTGGGAAACTGCAGTCTCTTGTCTGGAGATTCCCGCTCTTTTTCATCCTGAGAGGAGGGAAATTTACCTCAGCTTTCTTCCCCTTACCCATGTGTACCCTTGTGTCAGGGACAGATGAGTCATCAGTGATATGCAAATCATCTTTTATTACAATAATCATATTGAATACTTTTCTGCCATTTTGGCTGTAACTTTGCATTATCGTAGTCGACACTGGAGTCACCTCCGTGTCGATATCAGTGTTTATTATTTTGGATAGTGAGCATTGAGAGACTCTGAAGGTCTCTGCGACATAGGGACAGACATGGGTAGATTTCCCGTCTGTTCTCTAATCTTTTGTGCAATAAATTCACCTTAGCACTTAATTACACATATCCAAACAGGTGTCGGCGTTGTCGACGGAGACACCCTTACACACACATATTTGCTCTATCTCCTCCTTAGGGGAGCCTTTTACCTCAGATATGTCGACACACACGTACCGACACACCACACACTCAGGGAATGCTCATCTGAAGACAATTCCCCCATAGGGCCTTCGGAGAGACAGAGAGAGAGTATGCCAGCACACACCCCAGCGCTATTAACCCAGGAATAACACAGTAACTTAATGTTAACGCAGTAGCTGCTGTTTATATTGATTTTTGCGCCTAATTATGTGTGTCCCCCTCTCTTTTTACCCTCTTCTACCGTGTAACTGCAGGGGAGAGACTGGGGAGCTTCCTCTCAGCGGTGCTGTGGAGAAAAAACATGGCGCTGGTGAGTGCTGAGGAAGAAGCCCCGCCCCCTCAGCGGCGGGCTTCTGTACCGCGTTTCTGTGTAAAAATATGGCGGGGGCCCATGCATATATACAGTGCCCAACTGTATATACGCCCACTTTTGCCAAGAGGTCTCTAATTGCTGCCCAGGGCGCCCCTCCCTGCGCCCTGCACCCTACAGTGACCGGAGTATGTGGGTTTAGTGTGGGAGCAATGGCGCACAGCTGCAGTGCTGTGCGCTACCTCATATGAAGACTGGAGTCTTCTGCCGCCGATTTCGAAGTCTTCTTGCTTCTGTCACCGGCTTCTGTCTTCTGGCTCTGCGAGGGGGAAGGCGGCGCGGCTTCGGGATCGGACGACCAAGGGTGCGATCCTGTGTACGATCCCTCTGGAGCTAATGGTGTCCAGTAGCCTAAGAAGCAGGACCTATCTTCAGTGAGTAGGGCTGCTTCTCTCCCCTCAGTCCCACGTGGTAGAGAGTCTGTTGCCAGCAGATCTGAAAATAAAAAAACCTAACAAAATACTTTCTTTTTAGCAAGCTCAGGAGAGCTCACTAAGATGCACCCAGCTCGTCCGGGCACAGATTCAAACTGAGGTCTGGAGGAGGGGCATAGAGGGAGGAGCCAGAGCACACCAGAATCCAAATTCTTTCTTAAAGTGCCCAGTCTCCTGCGGAGCCCGTCTATTCCCCATGGTCCTTACGGAGTCCCCAGCATCCACTAGGACGTTAGAAAAAGTACTCTGCCATTTAATATTAGAGACCGTGTTCAAAAATGTAGTGGTGTCTTTAATGTGTGAACGTAGGGAAGATGCAAGTGGCTGTAAGAAAAAATCAACAAAATGTGATAAATTGTGATAAAAGACATTAAAGACACCAATACATTTCAAAAGGGCCTATCAACCATAACAAACCATCTTTCTAGAAATAATTATATTGAGCCTGGGTTACAGCAATTTATAATAGACTCCATCGCTTTCATTTTATCACATAATTTTTTTTGTTTTCAATAAGAAATATTATTTGCAGACACTTGGGACGGCCATGGGGACGAGGTTTGCGCCGAGCTTCGCCAACCTTTACATGGGTGCCTTTGAGGACCATCATGTGTGGGGGCGGAGCTTCGGCGCGGACCTCGTCTACTATGGAAGTTATATAGATGACATGTTTTTTTATTTTTGATGGTGATATCTCGCTTTCTGCTGACTTTATCACCCAATTGAATACTAATGAATATAATCTGCGCTTTACGGGCACTACGAGAAATACATCCATTTCTTTTCTTAATATTACACATAGTGTAGTTGATGGTAAAATCTCCACTAAAACATATCGTAAGGAGGTAGACACCCTCAACTTTATACATTATAACAGCTCTCATTATAAACCATGGTTAAACAATATCCCTTTTGGACAACTTAGACGCATTAAACGCAATTGTAGAGATCCGTTAGACTACAAATTACAAGCAGATGAAATATCAACCTCGTTTCAGAGTCGAGGATACCCTGAGACCCTTATCAAATCAGCCCGTGAAAGGGCAGATGTTCTAGATAGGAAGGATCTTTTGATACAAAAAAAACCTCTTCGTAAGTTTGAACAGGATCAACCTCATAATAGTTCTTCATCAAAAATAAAGAATATTATATACAATAACTATTCCATACTCTTGACAGATCAAGTTCTGAGAACAGAGTTAAAAGATGTACCATCGGTCATTTTCAAGAAATCCCATAATCTACAACAACATCTTGCACCAAGTTTGTAGAAAAAAGAAAAACAGAGAGTAATATCATTTCCACTGAAAATGTGCAGTGGCTTCCTAAAATTATTGGATGCTTTAGATGCGGGGCAAAACAGTGCATCACCTGTGCATATATTATCAACAATGTGAACATTTTCAATACTCCCAACTCCTTTAAGGTAGAAATTCGCACACAAATAAATTGCAATAGTTCTTTTGTAATATATCTATTGATCTGCAAATGTAACCTGATGTACGTAGGCAGAACAACACGAAAACTGAGAATCAGATTTCTCGAACACAGACGCAATATTCAAAAAGGTTTTTTATTCCATAGTGTCTCTAGACACTTTATGGAAAAACATCAAAAAAAATCCAGATGACATCCAATTGATTGGTACTGAAACAATTACACCAACAGTACGTGAATGAGATAGACATAGAAAACTCTGTCTTAGGGAAAACTATTGGATCCATAAACTAAGAACTTTAATGCCGGATGGTTTAAACGAGTGCATTGAATTCGATTTATGATAAGAAAAACTTATTGGTTCATTTATGCTCACCTCTTTGAAGCTCTTTAATCAAAACTTAAATTATTATACACACTCTAACACAGTTTTTATAGTTTAGTTTTATTTTGGTAGGACTGGAAGTTCCTGTGGGATATGAATCGTAGAATGTTTCTCTGTTAGATTTATGTCCGCATTTTATGCGGTTAAGTTGGTGTTTGATAGCGGCATATGGCCCCAAGGTCTTAGTATAGATTAAAATAAGATTTTACTTACCGATAAATCTATTTCTCGAAGTCCGTAGTGGATGCTGGGACTCCGTCAGGACCATGGGGAATAGCGGCTCCGCAGGAGACAGGGCACAAAATTTAAAAGTTTGACCACTAGGTGGTGTGTACTGGCTCCTCCCCCTATGACCCTCCTCCAAGCCTCAGTTAGGATACTGTGCCCGGACGAGCGTACACAATAAGGAAGGATTTTGAATCCCGGGTAAGACTCATACCAGCCACACCAATCACACCGTACAACTTGTGATCTGAACCCAGTTAACAGTATGACAAACGTAGAAGCCTCTGAACCAGGCATTCCCAAACACGGTCCTCAAGGCACACTAACAGTGCAGGTTTTAGTGATATCCAGGCTGCAGCACAGATGGTTAAATCAAAATAACTGAGGTGCTAATTAAGTCACCTGTGCTGCAGCCTGGATATCACTAAAACCTGCACTGTTGGTGTGCCTTGAGGACCGTGGTTGGGAATGCCTTCTCTGAACAGACGGCTCACAACAATAACAACCCGATTTTTTTGTAACAATAACTATGTACAAGTATTGCAGACAATCCGCACTTGGGATGGGCGCCCAGCATCCACTACGGACTACGAGAAATAGATTTATCGGTAAGTAAAATCTTATTTTCTCTGACGTCCTAGTGGATGCTGGGACTCCGTCAGGACCATGGGGATTATACCAAAGCTCCCAAACGGGCGGGAGTGCGCGGATGACTCTGCAGCACCGAATGAGAGAACTCCAGGTCCTCCTTAGCCAGGGTATCAAATTTGTAGAATTTTACAAACGTGTTCTCCCCTGACCACGTAGCTGCTCGGCAGAGTTGTAATGCCGAGACCCCTCGGGCAGCCGCCCAAGATGAGCCCACCTTCCTTGTGGAATGGGCCTTGACAGATTTAGGCTGTGGCAGGCCTGCCACAGAATGTGCAAGTTGAATTGTGCTACAAATCCAACGAGCAATCGTCTGCTTAGAAGCAGGAGCACCCAGCTTGTTGGGTGCATACAGTATAAACAGCGAGTCAGATTTTCTGACTCCAGCCGTCCTTAAAATATATATTTTCAATGCTCTGACAACGTCCAGCAACTTGGAATCCTCCAAATCGCTAGTAGCCGCAGGCACCACAATAGGCTGGTTCAGGTGAAACGCTGAAACCACCTTAGGCAGAAAGTGAGGACGCGTCCGCAGTTCTGCCCTGTCCGAATGGAAAATCAGATATGGGCTTTTATACGATAAAGCCGCCAATTCTGACACTCTCCTGGCTGAAGCCAGGGCCAGTAGCATGGTTACTTTCCATGTAAGATATTTCAAATCCACCGATTTGAGTGGCTCAAACCAATGGGATTTGAGAAAATCCAAAACTACATTAAGATCCCACGGTGCCACTGGGGGCACAACCGGGGGCTGTATATGTAGTACTCCTTTTACAAAAGTCTGGACTTCAGGAACTGAAGCCAATTCTTTCTGGAAGAAAATCGACAGGGCCGAAATTTGAACCTTAATGGACCCTAATTTGAGGCCCATAGACAATCCTGTTTGCAGGAAATGTAGGAATCGACCCAGTTGAAATTCCTCCGTCGGGGCCTTCCTGGCCTCACACCACGCAACATATTTTCTCCAAATGCGGCGATAATGTTGTGCAGTCACCTCCTTCCTGGCTTTTACCAGGGTAGGGATGACCTCTTCCGGAATGCCTTTTTCCCTTAGGATTCGGCGTTCAACCGCCATGCCGTCAAACGCAGCCGCGGTAAGTCTTGGAATAGACACGGTCCCTGCTGAAGCAGGTCCCGTCTTAGAGGTAGAGGCCACGGATCTTCCGTGAGCATCTCCTGAAGTTCCGGGTACCAAGTTCTTCTTGGCCAATCCGGAGCCACGAGTATCGTTCTTACTCCCCTTTGCCGTATAATTCTCAGTACTTTTGGTATGAGAGGCAGAGGAGGAAACACATACACTGACTGGTACACCCATGGTGTTACCAGAGCGTCTACAGCTATTGCCTGAGGGTCTCTTGACCTGGCGCAATACCTGTCCAGTTTTTTGTTGAGGCGGGACGCCATCATGTCCACTATTGGTCTTTCCCAATGGACCACAATCATGTGGAAGACTTCTTGTGGACAATTTTATCCGCTGATGCATCTGCAGATGCGATCCGGACCATTTGTCCAGCAGATCCCACTGAAAAGTTCGTGCATGGAATCTGCCGAATGGAATCGCTTCGTAAGAAGCTACCATTTTTCCCAGGACTCTTGTGCATTGATGCACAGATACTTTTCCTGGTTTTAGGAGGTTCCTGACTAGATCGGATAACTCCCTGGCTTTCTCCTCCGGAAGAAATACCTTTTTCTGAACAGTGTCCAGAATCATCCCTAGGAACAACAGACGTGTCGTCGGGATCAGTTGGGATTTTGGAAAATTCAGAATCCACCCGTGTTGTTGGAGCACTACTTGGGTTAGTGCTACTCCGACCTCCAGCTGTTCTCTGGATCTTGCCCTTATCAGGAGATCGTCCAAGTAAGGGATAATTAAGACGCCTTCTCTTCGAAGAAGGATCATCATTTCGGCCATTACCTTGGTAAAGACCCGGGGTGCCGTGGACAATCCAAACGGCAGCGTCTGAAACTGATAATGACAGTTTTGGACCACGAACCTGAGGTACCCTTGGTGTGAAGGACAAATTGGAACATGAAGGTAAGCATCCTTGATGTCCAAGGACACCATAAAATCCCCTTCTTCCAGATTCGCTATCACTGCTCTGAGTGACTCCATCTTGAACTTGAATTTTTGTATGTACAGGTTCAGAGATTTTAGATTTAGAATCGGTCTTACCGAGCCGTCCGGCTTCGGTACCACAAATAGCGTGGAGTAATACCCCTGTCCCTGTTGTAGGAGGGGTACCTTGACTATCACCTGCTGAGAATACAGCTTGTGAATGGCCTCCAATACCGTCGCCCTGTCGGAGGGAGACGTTGGCAAAGCAGACTTTAGGAAACGGCGAGGAGGGGACTTCTCGAATTCCAACCTGTAACCCTGAGATACTACCTGCAGGATCCAGGGGTCCACCTGCGAGTGAGCCCACTATGCGCTGAAATGTTTGAGGCGACCCCCCACCGCCCCTGAGTCTGCTTGTAAGGTCCCAGCGTCATGCTGACGCCTTTGTAGAAGCCGGGGAGGGCTTCTGCTCCTGGGAAGGAGCTGCTTGTTGCAGTCTCTTACCCTTTCCTTTGCCTCGGGGCAAATAGGAATGTCCTTTTGCTCGTTTGTTCTTATAGGAACGAAAGGACTGCGGCTGAAAAGCCTGCGGCTTTTTCTGCTGGGAGGTGACCTGGGGTAAAAAGGTGGATTTTCCGTCCGTTGCCGTGGCCACCAGATCCGATAGACCGACCCCAAATAATTCCTCCCCCTTATACGGCAATACTTCCATATGTCGTTTGGAATCCGCATCACCTGACCACTGGCGCGTCCATAAACTTCTTCTGGCAGATATGGACATCGCACTTACTCTTGATGCCAGAGTGCAAATATCTCTCTGTGCATCTCGCATATAAAGAAATGCATCCTTTAACTGCTCTATAGTCAGTAAAATACTGTCCCTATCCAGGGTATCAATATTTTCAGACAGTGACTCCGACCAAGCCACGCCAGCACTGCACATCCAGGCTGAGGCGATTGCTGGTCTCAGTAGAACACCCGTATGTGTGTATATACTTTTTAATGTATTCTCCAGCCTCCTATCAGCTGGATCCTTGAGGGCGGCCGTATCAGGAGACGGTAACGCCACTTGCTTTGATAAGCGTGTGAGCGCCTTATCCACCCTAGGAGGTGTTTCCCAGCGCGCCCTAACCTCTGGCGGGAAAGGGTATAATGCCAATAACTTCTTTGAAATTAGCAGTTTTCTATCTGGGGTAACCCACGCTTCATCACACACTTCATTCAGTTCCTCTGATTCAGGAAAAACTATCGGTAGTTTTTTCACACCCCACATAATACCCCTTTTTGTGGTACTTGCAGTATCAGAGATATGCAAAGCCTCCTTCATTGCCGTGATCATATAACGTGTGGCCCTACTGGAAAATACGTTTGTTTCTTCACCGTCGACACTGGATTCAGTGTCAGTGTCTGGGTCTGTGTCGACCGACTGAGGTAAAGGGCGTTTTACAGCCCCTGACGGTGTCTGAGACGCCTGGACAGGTACTAACTGGTTTGCCGGCTGTCTCATGTCGTCAACCGACTTTTGTAGCGTGCTGACACTATCCCGTAATTCCATAAACAAAGCCATCCATTCTGGTGTCGACTCCCTAGGGGGTGACATCACCATTACAGGCAATTGCTCCGCCTCCACGCCAACATCGTCCTCATACATGTCGACACACACGTACCGACACACAGCAGACACACAGGGAATGCTCTGATAGAAGACAGGACCCCACTAGCCCTTTGGGGAGACAGAGGGAGAGTTTGCCAGCACACACCCAAGCGCTATAAATATATATAGGGACAACCTTAATAAGTGTGTTCCCTTTATAGCAGCTCAAATATTATAAATATCGCCAATAAGTGCCCCCCCTCTCTGTTTTTACCCTGTTTCTGTAGTGCAGTGCAGGGGAGAGTCCTGGGAGCCTTCCTCGCAGCGGAGCTGGGCAGGAAAATGGCGCTGTGTGCTGAGGAGAATAGGCCCCGCCCCCTTTTCGGCGGGCTTCTTCTCCCGGTTTTTTTGGAACCTGGCAGGGGTTAAATACATCCATATAGCCCCAGGGGCTATATGTGATATATTTTAGCCAGAATAGGTATATTACATTGCTGCCCAGGGCGCCCCCCCCAGCGCCCTGCACCCTCAGTGACCGCTGGTGTGAAGTGTGCGGAGAGCAATGGCGCACAGCTGCAGTGCTGTGCGCTACCTCATGAAGACTGAGACGTCTTCTGCCGCCGGTTTCTGGACCTCTTCTCTATTCGGCATCTGCAAGGGGGTCGGCGGGGGGGCTCCGGTGACCCATCCAGGCTGTACCTGTGATCGTCCCTCTGGAGCTAGTGTCCAGTAGCCTAAGAAGCAAATCCATCCTGCACGCAGGTGAGTTCACTTCTTCTCCCCTAAGTCCCTCGTTGCAGTGAGCCTGTTGCCAGCAGGACTCACTGAAAATAAAAAACCTAACAAACTTTTTCTAAGCAGCTCTTTAGGAGAGCCACCTAGATTGCACCCTGCTCGGACGGGCACAAAAACCTAACTGAGGCTTGGAGGAGGGTCATAGGGGGAGGAGCCAGTACACACCACCTAGTGGTCAAACTTTTAAATTTTGTGCCCTGTCTCCTGCGGAGCCGCTATTCCCCATGGTCCTGACGGAGTCCCAGCATCCACTAGGACGTCAGAGAAAAAAGCCTAATGTCTGGAGTATTAGGATGCCGGATAGAGAGATCCAGGCTTCCGCTTTATTTTATCTTATTTTATTATATGTATTTTCATATATAATGTATTACCAGGCACCAGTATGATCCTCCAACTTTTTGCTGAGAAGAGTCAGTCAAGCGCACAATATAAGATCTATCATCTTGGAACGACAATATATAGTCTGCACCCCCCCCTCCCCCATACAAGTGAAATCAGTGGCGTAAGAGGTTAAGCCACTGATTAATGTGTCTGTCCAGATCAGAGTTCGAACCCATGTTGGCAGTATTTGTGCATGTCAGGTTTTTCAGCTTCGAATCTACTCAGCCCTGTATTTAGAGGGTTAATAGCGCTGGACAAAAAAGCTGTTCTTGTAGAGTTTTATACTTATATATTTCTCTCTCTGTATTATATATTTAAGATTGCCATTGCTTTCAGAGAGGCATTTTTTCATTTGTCACGATCAGCTGCTTTTGCAGCTGTTACTATTGAAGACAAAGATAATCTGGTGTTGTCATATCAGTGTTTATTATACGAGCCTCTATGTATATTATAGGATCATTTACACCTTTATATACAGATAGGATTGAAAGTTTGGGCACCCCAGGCAAAAATTCATTTTATTGTGCAAAAAGAAGCCAAGGAAAGATGGAAAAATCTCCAAAAGGCATCAAATTACAGATTAGACATTCTTATAACATGTCAAAAAAAGTTTGATTTTATTTCCATCATTTACACTTTCAAAAGAACAGAAAACAAAAAATGGTGTCTGCAAAAGTTTGGGCACCCTGCAGAGTTTATAACTTGTACTGCCCCCTTTGGCAAGTATCACAGCTTGTAAACGCTTTTTGTAGCCAGCCAAGAGTCTTTCAATTCTTGTTTGAGGTATCTTCGCCCATTCTTCCTTATAAAAGTTTTCCAGTTCTTTGAGATTCCTGGGCTGTCTGTGACGCACTGCTCTTTTAAGGTCTATCCATAGATTTTCAATTATGTTGAGGTCAGGAGATTGTGAAGGCCATGGCAAAACCTTCAGTTTACGCCTCTTGATGTAATCCACCGTGGATTTTGAGGTGTGTTTAGGATCATTATCCATTTGTAGAAGCCAGCCTCTCAGCTTTTACCTTCAGCTTTTTCACAGTTGGCATCAAGTTAGCGTCCAAAATTTGCTGGAATCTAATTGAATCCATTTTTCCTTCTACTCGTGAAATGTTCCCTGTGCCACTGGCTGCAATACAACCCCAAAGCATGATTGATCCACCCCCATGCTTAACAGTTGGACAGAGGTTCTTTTCATTAAATTCTGTGCCCTTCTTTCTCCAAACGTACCTTTGCTCATTCCGGCCAAAAAGTTTGATTTTAACCTCATCGGTCCACAGAACTTTATTCCAAAATGCATCAGGCTTGTCTATATGTTCATTTGCAAACTTCAAACGCTGATTTTTGTGGTGAGGACGTAAAAGAGGTTTTCTTCTGATGACTCTTCCATGAAGACCATATTTGTACAAGTATCTCTTTATAGTGGAATAGTGTACCACAACTTCAGTGTCTGCCAGATCTTCCTGGAGGGATCGTGCAGTCAAACGTGGATTTTGACTTGCTTTTCTCACAATCCTGCGAGCTGTTCTGTCTGATATTTTTCTTGGTCTTCCAGATCTTGCTTTAACTTCCACTGTTCCTGATGACTGCCATTTCTTAATTACATTCCGAACAGAGGATATGGGCATCTGATAACGCTTTGCTATCTTCTTATAGCCTTCTCCTGCTTTGTGAGCGTCAACTACTCTCAATTTCAGTGTTCTACACAACTGCTTAGAGGAACCCATGATGCTGATTGTTGGAGCAAGGTCAGATGAGTCTGGGCTTTTAAAACCTTTGAGATTGACATCACCTGGTCCTTCCAGACGATGATTGAGAACAATCCATGACACTGCCAGGTCTCAGCTGTCCAAAGGGGGCAGTACAAGGTATTAACTCTGCAGGGTGCCCAAACTTTTGCAGACGCCATTTTTTGTTTTCTGTTCTTTTGAAAGTGTAAATGATGGAAATAAAATCAAACTTTTTTTGACATGTTATAAAAGAATGTCTAATCTGTAATTTGATGCCTTTTGGAGATTTTTCCATCTTTCTTTGGCTTCTCTTTGCACATTAAAATGAATTTTTGCCTGGGGTGCCCAAACTTTCAATCCCCACTGTATGTTTATCTGTAATTTACCATATGATATAAGTAACTATATTACTAAATATTTCTGCCATATATTTTGTTGTTATACACCTTTTGTTTTATGATGAGAGCCAACGTGTATTGAATGTTTTGTTTTAATTTTCTATTACTGACACCTGTCTGTGATTAGACATTTGGGCTATAAATATTGACTTGTCTGGAGGCAGGACTACACCTTTGATAAAGTCACGTGATCGTGACGAAACGCGTCAGGACTCCGCCTTCTGCACACCTGGTCCAGGTGAATCATCCTTGTGCAATTCATACAGCTACATTTCCATCAAAGCTGACCGGCTGACCGCGGCAAGAGGCCGCTTTTCACTTCACCGCAGCAGCTTGCTACTACCGCCGGCCAGCGACCACGAGAACAGAAGACGGCCGCACACTCTTCTATAGCGGCAGGTGCTCAGCATTGGGCACCCGATCTCTCCGCTCCGCACAACATCGGGCAACGCAGCAGCTTGCTACTACCGCCGGCCGGCGACCAGGAGAACAGGAGACGACCGCACACTCCTCTACAGCGGCAGGTGCTCAGCATTGGGCACCCAATCTTTCCTCTCTGCTGTGCATAACATCGGGCAACGCAGGACTTACTAGCCGGGGACGCTCGGCTAGTATATACCTGCCCCTGTCGGAGAGGTAGTATACGCTCTTATTATCTATCCAGTGAATGATAGAACTTACCATCTGGAATTGTACTTATCAATCCTCCTGTTTCCACTACATTGCACAATAGGAAGTATTCATTTGGATAGCTACCTTTATTATATGGCTGAACTTTTATATCACCTGAGACAGATATAGGTGTGCTGTCAATCTATATGTTTTTAAATTGTTTCTATTATGAGAATAAATATTTAATATATTACACGTTGTGCTCTCTACTTTTATATAGCTGCTGATACACAGCGCAGCCACTTTTTGTTGTTTCTCAGTTTGTTAATCCATCTCACATAGTAGTTGTGGCAAGCGCGGTGTCTCAGGAGCCCGTTTCATATTTGTTTGGTATATTAATTTATCTATTTGGGTGAGGCGCTGTATAAGTAGTTTTCTCTGTTGTTCTTTATCCAATCCTGCCTGAAGGAAATCCAAAATCCTAGCTACTTTAAAAGATCTCGGATTGTAATTTTTTCCAGTACACCAATGAATATAGGCTTGCCATATTCTATGATACACACGGGCTGAAGAAGGCTTTCTTGCTCTAAGCATAGTTTGGATTACTTGTTTCGAAAAACCTTTAGCCTCTAGGATAGAGGTTTCAACAGCCACACCGTCAAAGATAGGCGATCCAGATGACTGTGATAACAAGGACCCTGCATTAACAGATCTGGACGTTGAGGGAGCAGTATCGGTGCTTCCACGGACATTCTCAACAGATCTGTGTACCAATGCCTTCTTGGCCAAGCTGGAGCTATTAGAATGATTGCTCCTTTTGCGTGTTTTATCTTTCTCACAACTCTGGGTTACAGAGATATCGGAGGGAACAGATATGCCAGCTAAAACCTCCATTCTACTGACAGTGCGTCTACCAGGACCGCTCCTGGGTCCCTTGCTCTTGATCCGTACCTCGGAACCTTGTTGTTTAGACGAGACGCCATAAGGTCTATCTCCGGTAGACCCCATCTGTTCACCAGTGTCTGAAACACTTCTGGGTGTAGTGCCCATTCGGTTTCCTGAATGGTGTGTCGACTGAGAAAATCCGCTTCCCAATTTAGTACACCCGGGACAAATACTGCTGACAATGCCGGGAAATGGAGTTCTGCCCATTTTAGAATGGGAGTTACTTCCTCCATCAGACTCTTGCTGTGAGTTCCTCCTTGAAGATTGAGGTATGATACTGCCGTCGCATTGTCTGAGCGGATCTGGACTGGTCTGCCTTGTAGATTGTCCTTTGCCTGAACTAAGGCCAAGTAAACGGCCCTTATCTCCAACAGATTTATCGGCAGGCGACTTTCCCTTGCGGTCCATTTTCCCTGGAACCATAGGCTTCCGAGTACCGCCCCCCAGCCTTGCAGGCTGGCATCTGTTGTCAGGACTTGCCACTCTTTTATCCAAAAGGGTCTCCCCTTGTTTAAATGGTCTGTCTGTAGCCACCACGCTAGAGACCTTTTTACATTTACTGGAATCTTTATCATCTGCTTCTTAATCGTTTGATTATTTCCGTTCCATTTGGTCAAAATCAGGTGCTGCAATGGTCTGGAGTGGAGTTGCGCATATTCCACCATGTCGAAGGTTGCTGCATGGACTGACATTGTCTGGGCTTGCATTGCTTCCTGAGCCATGACCTGCACCTTG
The DNA here is from genome assembly GCF_028390025.1 of Pseudophryne corroboree. NCBI lineage: Eukaryota > Metazoa > Chordata > Amphibia > Anura > Myobatrachidae > Pseudophryne > Pseudophryne corroboree. The sequence goes on from NC_086448.1 coordinate 82,336,412, forward strand.
ACTATCTTTTTCTCTGGTAAGAGAACTTTCTGTAGGTCTGAATCCAATATGGCCCCCAAATGCACCATCCGCTGTGACGGATTCAGGGACGACTTCTCCCAATTTATGAGCCACCCGTGTCTCTGTAAACAAACTATCGTCTGTTGAAGATGGCTCAACAGTAAATCTTGCGACTGTGCTAAGATTAACAGGTCGTCGAAGTATGGGAATATTCTTATTCCCTGCTTGCGCAGACAAGCTGCCATAACCACCATGATCTTGGTAAACACCCTGGGTGCTGTAGCTAGCCCGAAAGGCAGAGCTTGGAACTGGAAATGTTCCTGGAGGATGGCAAACCTGAGGTAACACTGATGTGACAGTGCTATAGGCACATGTAGGTAAGCATCCCGTACATCCAGAGATACCATGTAATCTCCCGGTTCCATAGCCAACATTATGGAGCGTAACGTCTCCATGTGGAACTTCGGGATCCATATGTATTTGTTCAACATTTTCAGATTTAGAATTGGTCGATATGACCCATTTGGTTTCTGGATTAGAAATAGATTGGAGTAATACCCCTGTCCCTTTTGTGATGGAGGTACTGGGACAATCACACCTGACTGCAGTAATTTTTGGACTGCTTCTTGCAGGGCATTGGCCTTCGACTCTATACGAGATAAGCTGGTGCAAAAAAATATTTGAGGAGGCTGCCTCCTGAATGGGAACCCATACCCCGGGTGTAGTACAGGTGACCGGTGGTCTCCTGACCGCCGGTCACCTTACCGACGCCGGGATCCCGGCAGCATACCGACGCCGGGATCCCGGCGGGGAGGGGCGAGTGCAGCAAGACCCTTGCGGGCTCGGTGGCGACCTGCGGTCGCCACAGGTTCTATTCCCACTCTATGGGTGTCGTGGACACCCACGAGTGGAAATAGTCCCTGTTGGTCGGCATGCCGACCATCGGGATAGTGAGCCGTCGGGCTCACGGAGGAGGTCATGTGACTGTCGGTCAGCCGACCGGCGGTCACATGACTACCACCCCCATACCCCTGAGATACTACCTTCTGCACCCAGGCATCTGCTGTTGACTGTCGCCATATGTGTGCAAATTGAAGGAGTCGGCCCCCAAACCCGGAATCCTCCAGGCGGAGGCCCGTCTCTTCAGGCTGAGGGTTTCTGTTCAGGTTTGGAAGCTGGCTTTTTGCTAGCCCACTGCTTCCTACCCCTGGATTTAAACTGGGGTTGTTTAGGTTCCTCTTTTGCTTTTGCTTTGCCAACGAAAAGAGCGAAATTTTAAACCCTTGGACTTAGGGTTATAGGTAGCCGGAAATCTGACCTTTTTCGATTCAGCCTCTGATTCTAGGATATCCGATAAAGGTTTTCCAAACAATATATTACCCACAAAAGGCAATGCTTCCAATTCTTTCTTGGATTCCGCATCTGCCTTCCAGGTACGTAGCCAAATAGCTCGACGAGCGACTACTGTCAAGGCTGAAGCTTTAGAAGCAACTGTACCTACATCAATTGCTGCTTCTTCCACATACTGGGCAGATTGTCTTAAACGGCAAAAATGATCCTCTTGCTCCCTAGTAGGAGAAGAGATGCTATTCTCTAGTTCCTCTATCCATTCGCCCATTGCCTTTGCTACCCAGGCCGAAGCCATAGCAGGTCTTACCACTGCTCCTACTAGAGAAAAAATATTTTTCAAAAGGCTATCTACCCTTCTGTCTGTGACATTATTTAGTGAGGTAGATGACAGCGGTAAAGCAGATTTATGCACGAGTCGCAGAACATGTGCATCTACTTTTGGAGGAACTTCTCTTTTCGAACAATCCACAGCTGGAAATGGATAATAAGAATCCCATCTCTTAGGAATCTTATACTTTTTACTGGGCGCTGCCCAAGACTCCTCCATCATTTCTGTCAGCTTATCTGACGCTGGGAATTCATCTTTCACCGATTTTGTTCGTTTAAATACAGGTGCTTTAGATTTTAACACTGTCTTGGCTGGCTCTTCCAACGAGAGAACAGCTTTCACAGCATTAATAAGTTCAGCTACATCATCTGAATTAAAACTCTGCGACTGATCATCATACGGAGTCGAATCTATTGTCTCATCGTCCGATGTATCATCTTGTGTAGTCTGCCACATAGACATATCTGTCTTAGTCTTAACTGTCTCTTGGTTGCTTGTAGAGGCTACTGGAACCAAGCCGTAGGAAGGGAGCTGCATGTATGGGTTCATAGTGTAACCTAACCCCTGAGGTGGTGCTACTGTAGTTAACTTGTCCGCTATAGAAGATAGAGTCTTTGCGAACATATTCCATGGTGGCTCTGTTGGTTGTTGAACCAACTCCTGTCTTTTACTTCGCTGAAAAGCGAAACAGTTTGCACACAAACCCTCATAAGTGACCAATTGATTCATATCAATTACCCCTGACTTACAAGATAAGCATGTTAGGGCTATAGGAGTGCTTGATAAATTCTCCTCATCACTTTTGCCGCTCACAGACATGGTAATAATCTGTTATTGACTACACAATTTTGTGACTGAAAAACACCCTATATGTCAGTATATAGAGATGAGATCAATCTGACCACAGTGCACCTGATTTGAGGGTCAGAACAGGACTGACATTACACAGAAAAGTCAGCACACATACTAGCAGTCAGTCACATGTTAAAGCATTAGACATTGTCATATGAGAATACAACCTCCATAACAACTTATACATAAGTAGGAAAATTGTACTTCTGTTTTAACTGGCTCTTTTTTTCAACATAACATGCAGAAAACACAGTAATATACAGGTCTCATATGCAATAGGTACTAAAAATTAACAATGCATACTAAAAAGTAGAAGGAATTTTTAGTACTGTATACCCTGCCTCCGGAGAGCGGGATACAGGGAGACTCATCACACTTCCATATCCAAGCAAATACGCTCGTAAGACGCTGAGTGGATTCAGACGCTACTGATGTACACTGCCGCTCTTGGTAACTGATAACGGACACGGACGCTCACCAACGGACACGGACGCTGAGCGACTTCCACGTGTATGCAGACGCTAAGGCCTGCGACTTGGTCTGGCGGGTTTCATCTCCAGTGTACACAACCGCAGCGTCTAAGCTGCGACCGAGTACCCTCGTGGTAGCGTCTGAGCCGGAAGTGAGGTCATTCAGTTCATGAAACGAGAGACACGCGGGAACTGGCCCTGAACTCGGAGGAGGGACGGCCAGGAGAGCGTCTGAATCCCCCCATTGACTTAAACTCCCAGGATCGCGGCCTCTACCTAGTCCTGGCGCCTATGATCCCCGGAGCATAGCGCTGTCACACTCGAGATGTTCGGCGCATCAACACACTGTTTGTAGTCTCCACCAAATCAGTGTAGCTGTGTCCTGAACCCTCTAGTAAGAGGAAGTCCATAGACTCAGTGTCTCCCCATGCTCTGGCCACAGCCTGGTTACGTTTGCTGGACATGCTAGAACATCCGACACAGACGCCCGTCGAGACAGCACTGATACCCGAAGGTAAGCGTTGTTGCGACCCGGTGGGGAGTTGTTGGAGCGACTCTTTCTAATATGTGTTTAAGACGCTGTTAAGAGAAGTCGCTCAAAAAAAAAAACAATATAGTAAGTCTTTGAAAAATAAAATAATAAAAGCTTTAGGCTGCTTTATTCACAGCAGCCCTGTGACCATGCGGCTTCCTGCCGCACAAAGCAAAAAACTGATCTGACTGAGTCAGTGGGCGGGACTATATAGTGGAGTTCCCAATGCATCCTGGGAGGCCAGAAAGCTCGTGACCGTGTTGGTGCCATTTTCGCTGTCGCTCAACAATATCCCAATGTTATCCTGTGGATAATCCTGTGGACCCAGCCAGAGAAAAATAAGATTTTAAACCTACCGGTGAATCTTTTTCTCCTAGTCCGTAGAGGATGCTGGGGACTCCGTAAGGACCATGGGGTATAGACGGGCTCCGCAGGAGACATGGGCACTATAAAGAACTTTAGAATGGGTGTGCACTGGCTCCTCCCTCTATGCCCCTCCTCCAGACCTCAGTTAGAGAAACTGTGCCCAGTGGAGATGGACAATACAAGGAAAGAATTTTGTTAATCTAAGGGCAAGATTCATACCAGCCCACACCATCCACACCGTATAACCTGGAATATACGCAACCAGTTAACAGTATGAACAAAAAACAGTATCAGCTAAAGACTGATCTCAACTGTAACATAACCCTTATGTAAGCAACAACTATATACAAGCCTTGCAGATTTTGTCCGCACTGGGACGGGCGCCCAGCCTCCTCTACGGACTAGGAGAAAAAGATTTACCGGTAGGTTTAAAATCTTATTTTCTCTTACGTCCTAGAGGATGCTGGGGACTCCGTAAGGACCATGGGGTTTATACCAAAGCTCCAGACCGGGCGGGAGAGTGCGGACGACTCTGCAGCACCGACTGAGCAAACGCAAGGTCCTCATCAGCCAGGATATCAAACTTATAGAACTTTGCAAAAGTGTTTGAACCTGACCAGGTAGCTGCTCGGCAAACCTGTAAAGCCGAGACGCCTCAGGCAGCCGCCCAAGAAGAGGCCAACTTCCTAGTGGAATTGGCCTTTACCGAATTTGTTAACGGCAATCCAGCCGTAGAATGAGCCTGCTGAATCGTGTTATAGATCCAGCGAGCAATAGTCTGCTTCGAAGCAGGAGCGCCAACTTTGTTGGCTGCATACAGGACAAACAGTGCTTCTGTTTTCCTAACTCGAGCCGTACTGGCTACATAGATTTTTAAGGCCCTGACTACATCCAGGGACTTGGAATCCTCCAAGTCACTCGTAGCCACAGGCACCACAATAGGTTGGTTCATATGAAATGAAGAAACCACCTTAGGCAAAAATTGAAGACGAGTCCTCAACTCTGCTCTATCCACATGGAAGGTCAAATAGGGGCTCTTGTGAGACAAGGCCGCCAATTCGGATACTCGCCTTGCAGATGCCAAGGCCAACAACATGACCACCTTCCAAGTGAGAAACTTCAATTCAACTGTTTTAAGAGGTTCAAACCAGTGAGACTTCAGGAACCGTAACACCACGTTAAGGTCCCAAGGTGCCACTGGGGGCACAAAAGGAGGCTGGATGTGCAGTACTCCCTTTACAAAAGTCTGGACTTCTGGGAGAGAAGCCAATTCCTTCTGAAAGAAAATAGATAGGGCCGAAATCTGTACCTTAATGGAGCCTAATTTTAGGCCCATATCCACTCCTGTCTGTAGAAAGTGGAGAAAACGGCCCAGATGGAAATCTTCCGTAGGAGCATTCTTGGCTTCACACCAAGAAACATACTTCCTCCAGATACGGTGATAATGTTTTGCCGTCTCCCTAGCCTTTATCAGAGTAGGAATGACCTCATCTGGAATACCTTTCCCAGGTAGGATTCGGCGTTCAACCGCCATGCCGTCAAACATAACCGCGGTAAGTCTTGGAACACGCAGGGCCCCTGTTGTAACAGGTCTCCCTGAGAGGAAGAGGCCATGGATCTTCTGTGAGCATCTCCTGAAGATCTGAATACCAGGCCCTTTGAGGCCAATCTGGAACAATGAGTATTGTTTTCACCCTTTTTTGTCTTATGATTCTCAATATTTTTGAGATGAGAGGAAAAGGGGGGAACACATAGACCGACTGATACACCCAAGGTGTCACCAAGGCGTCCACCGCTACTGCCTGAGGGTCCCTTGACCTGGAACAATACCTCCGAAGCTTCTTGTTGAGGCGTGACGCCATCATGTCTATGTGAGGAATTCCCCAAAGACTTGTTATCTCTGTAAAAACTTCTTGATGAAGTCCCCACTCTCCTGGATGGAGATCGTGTCTGCTGAGGAAGTCTGCTTCCCAGTTGTCCACTCCCAGAATGAAGACCGCTGACAGAGAGCTTACGTGATTTTACGCCCAGCGAAGAATCCTGGTGGCTTCCGCCATTGCCACTCTGCTCCTTGTCCCGCCTTGGCGGTTTACATAAGCCATGGCTGTGACGTTGTCTGATAAAATCAGAACTGGTAGGTCGCGAAGAAGATCCTCCGCTTGTCGTAGGCCGTTGTATATGGCCCTCAATTCCAGTACATTGATGTGTAGACAAGCCTCCTGGCTTGACCATAGCCCCTGAAAATTTCTTCCTTGTGTGACTGCTCCCAATCCTCGGAGGCTCGTGTCCGTGATCACCAGAACCCAGTCCAGAATGCCGAACCTGCGACCCTCTAGAAGGTGAGCACTTTGCAGCAACCACAGGAGAGACACCCTGGCCCGGGGGGACAGGCTTATCTTCTGATGCATTAGTAGATGGGACTCGGACCACTTGTCCAGGAGGTCCCACTGAATCGTCCTTGCATGAAACCTGCCGAAGGGGATGGCCTCGTAGGCCGCCACCATTTTCCCCAGAACACGAGTGCATTGATGAACAGACACTCATTTTGGTTTTAGCAAGTCTCTGACCATGTTCTGGAGGTCCTGGGCTTTATCCATCGGGAGAAAAACCCTCTTCTGTTCCGTGTTTAGAATCATGCCTAGGAATGATAGTCGAGTCGTTGGAATCAATTGTGACTTTGGCAGATTGAGAATCCAACCGTGTTGTTGTAGCACTCTCAGGGAGAGCGACACGCTCTTCTGCAATTGATCTCTTGATCTTGCTTTTATTAGGAGATCGTCCAAGTATGGGATAATTGTGACTCCCTGCCTGCGCAGGAGCACCATCATCTCCGCCATCACCTTGGTGAAAATCCTCGGGGCCGTCTCTGAGGTACGCCTGATGAGGAGGATATATGGGGACATGAAGGTATGCATCCTTTATGTCGAGTGACACCATAAAATCCCCCCCTTCCAGACTGGAGATCACAGTCCGGAGTGATTCCATCTTAAATTTGAACTTTCTCAAGTACAGGTTTAGGGATTATAGATTTAAAATGGGTCTGACCGAACCATCCGGCTTCGGGACCACGAACAGGGTCGAATAGTACCCTTTCCCCTGTTGGACTAGGGGAACCTTGACAATCACTTGCTGTTGATACAGCTTTTGAATTGCAGCGAACACTACTTCCCTCTCTGGGGGAGAAGCTGGCAAGGCCGACTTGAAAAATCGGCGAGGGGGCACCTCTTCGAATTCCAGTTTGTAGCCTTGGGATACAATATCCATCGCCCAAGGAACCACGTCTGACAGAACCCAGACCTGGCTGAAGAGTCGAAGACGTGCCCCCACCGGTGCGGACTCCCTCAGTGGAGCCCCAGCGTCATGCGGTGGATTTAGTAGAAGCCAGGGAGGACTTCTGCTCCTGGGAACTAGCCGTAGCAGGCATTCTTTTCCCTCTACCCTTACCTCTGGCGAGGAAAGATGAGCCCCGACCTCTTCTGGACTTAAGGACTGCATCTGATACTGTGGAGTTTTCTTTTGCTGTGGGGGAACAAAAGGCAAAAAGGTAGATTTACCCGCGGTAGCTGTGGCAACCAGGTCCGCGAGACCTTCCCCAAATAAAACTTCACCTTTGTATGGCAAAACCTCCATATGTTTCTTTGAGTCGGCATCACCCGTCGATTGGCGAGTCCACAGGGCGCGCCTAGCAGAAACCGCCATGGCGTTGGCTCTCGACCCCAGCAGCCCAACGTCTCTTTGAGCATCCCTCATATATAAGACTACGTCTTTAATGTGGCCTAAGGTTAATAAAATAGTATCCCTATCTAGGGTATCAAGGTCAGCTGACAAGGTATCTGTCCAAGCTGCAACTGCACTACACACCCATGCCGATGCTATTGCCGGTCTGGGCAATGCACCTGTATGCGCATAAATAGACTTTAAAGTAGTTTCCTGCCTGCGATCAGCAGGATCTTTGAGGGCTGCCGTGTCCGGAGACGGTAGCGCCACTTTCTTGGACAGGCGTGTTAAAGCCTTGTCCACCCTGGGTGAGGATTCCCAACGTACCCTGTCCCGTGCAGGGAAAGGATATGCCATAAGAATCCTCTTGGGAATCTGCAGTTTTTTATCAGGAATTTCCCAAGCCTTTTCAAATAACTCGTTAAGTTCATGAGATGGGGGAAAGGTTACCTCAGGTTTCTTTTCCTTATACATGCGCACCCTCGTGTCAGGGACCGAGGGGTCATCTGTGATATGCAAAACCTCTTTTATTGCAATATTCATATAATGAATACTTTTTGCCACCCTCGGGTGCAACCTCGCTTCATCGTAGTCGACACTGGAGTCAGAGTCCGTGTCGGTGTCAGTGTCTGCTATCTGGGATAGGGGACGTTTTTGAGACCCAGAAGAGCCCGGTGACTCAAGCGAAGCCGTGGATTGACTCCCTGCTCTTTCCCTGGACTCTGCTTTGTCCAATCTCTTATGTAATAAGGTCACATTTGCATTTAAAACATTCCACATGTCCATCCAATCATGAGTCGGCGTTGCCGATGGCGACAGCACAATCATCTGCTCCACCTCCTCCTTAGCTAAGCCTTCCGCATCAGACATGCCGACACACTCGTACCGACACCCCCACACACACAGGGATATAGTTATAAGGAGACAGTTCCCCAATAAGGCCTTTTGGAGACACAGAGAGAGAGTATGCCAGCACACACCCAGCGCCAACTGACACTGGAAAATAATGTCCCAGATAATAGCGCTTTTATATTAAATTACTGTGTAATACACTCACTGCGCTTTACAAGTGCCCCCCCTCCTCTATTCAGCCCTGTGTCACCGTGTTCAGCAGGGGAGAGACCGGGGAGCCAGCTTCTCTGCAGATCTCTGTGGAGAAAATGGCGCTGGTTAGTGCTGAGAGACCAAGCTCCGCCCCCTCCAGCGGCGGGCTTCGGTCCCGCTCAAAATATCTCAAACTGGCGGGGGATTGAAAGAAATACTGCCTCCGCAGTATCTATGCCAGATATAGAGGCTTTATTGCTGCCCAGGGCGCCCTCCCTGCGCCCTGCACCCATCTGTGCCCGCTAGTGTGTGTGTGTGTGTGTGAGAGCAATGGCGTGCAGCGTTACCGCTGCGCGCGTACCTCAGTGAAGATCTGAAGTCTTCTGCCGCCTTGAAGTCTTCTTTTCTTCTTACACTCACCCGGCTTCTATCTTCCGGTTCTGCGAGGAGGACTGCGGCGCGGCTCCGGGACGAACAGCAAGGGGAGACCTGCGTTCCGACTCCCTCTGGAGCTAATGGTGTCAAGTAGCCTAAGAAGCAGAGCCTATCACTTAAGTAGGTCTGCTTCTCTCTCCTCAGTCCCACGATGCAGGGAGCCTGTTGCCAGCAGTGCTCCCTGAAAATAAAAAACCTAACAAAATTCTTTATCAGAGAAACTCAGGAGAGCTCCCCTGTAGTGCACCCAATCTCCTCTGGGCACAGGATCTAACAGAGGTCTGGAGGAGGGGCATAGAGGAAGGAGCCAGTGCACACCCATTTTAAAGTTCTTTATAGTGCCCATGTCTCCTGCGGAGCCCGTCTATACCCCATGGTCCTTACGGAGTCCCCAGCATCCTCTAGGGCGTAAGAGAAAAACTAAATAAGTATATCCTGTGAAAATTCCTATATCAAACTAATAACCCTGATCACTTAGCCCCGATCAGGGTACAGAATATAGGGATAGCAATAGGAGTGAGATACACGAAGTAGATATCACACAGCAGCTATATGCACACACACATAGTCACATGTACAATGCAGAAATTATAACAAACAATAAAACTGCACTGGACTAGCAATACTAAGTAGTACTAAGTAACGCTACATAGACTTATAGATATATCAATGCACAGTAAAGACTGGATGTATATCACAGGGTACTTGTACTAAATAGCCCTGTAGTAATGCACTGTTTCTTAACTAACACTGTCAAAAGACATGTAGAATACTTAAGTGTCCTGTAAAATGCACAGCGCCGATGATGCAGGCGGCTTTACATGAGGAGGAATTGCCCATACGGTCCCAGAATCAGCTCAGCATGTGTAATGGTGCCCAAACGCTGACAGGGAGTGAGGGAGAGAGATGCAGCTCGAAGGCAGGAACATTTACTCTAAATGGCGCCGAGGGGCTACCGGTCAGAGCCTTATCACCTTGCTGGACTTCACCACCGGGTACTGCGGGTCTTAGCAAACGGATTTTTAAGAGAATCTGACCTGTGCCCTTGCCCTGGTGGTCTAGATGGGTCCCTGTACCAACACAGTGTCCACGCCAGCGCGCGCGGCCCGACTCCTAAAGGCTGCGCTGGATCGTGATTTACAGCGGGTCACGCCTGGGGGACCCTCTTACCTCCTCCCTTGATGCGGCCATGCGATCCCGGAGAGCTGCGTTGTGTGTGTCTGACCAGAAGAACAGGAGCCCTCCGCTGTAAGTACCCGGCAACCAGGGCGCGGGAGTATACAGCACCACCGGGGGAGGTGATGGAGCTGCAGCATGAGATGTCAAAATGACTTCTAGCACTGTGAGTGCCTCTGCTGCAGCCCTTGATGTCTTCTATCTTCATTAAAAAAGCTCTTTTTAGGCCTGCCTGTTAGCTGCCTGCACTGCAGGCACCAACTTACAAATTGAGCTCCTGTGCACGGAGGCGGGGTTATAGAGGAGGCGGTGCTGAGCATCTTGGGAACAGTCAAAGCTTTTAGCCTGTTGGTGCCTCGGATCAAGATACTACTCTACACCCCGATGTTATCCCTGTGGAACCCAGTGTACCCCGCTACAGAAAATAGGATTTTAATTACCTACCGGTAAATCCTTTTCTTGTAGTCCGTAGAGGATGCTGGGGTCCACATTAGTACCATGGGGTCTAGACAGGTCCATCAGGAGCCATGGCACTTTAAGAGTTTGAGAGTGTGGGCTGGCTCCTCCCTCTATGCCCCTCCTACCAGACTCAGTCTAGAAACTGTGCCCGAGGAGACGGACATCTTCGAAAGAAGGATGATACACAGATAGTGGCGAGATTCATACCAGCTCACACATACAAGGCAAACCAAGCTAACAAGCTTGAAACTCAGCAACAGCTGAAACAATACTTAACCAAGTAACAAGGCAAAACTTAACTAAGAACAAAGTTGTACTGAACCAGACAACCACTGCAGGACAACAAAGCGCTGGGCGGGCACCAGTATCCTCTACGGACTACGAGAAAAGGATTTACCGGTAGGTAATTAAAATAAGATTTTACTTACCGCTAAATCTATTTCTCGTAGTCCGTAGAGGATGCTGGGACTCCGTAAGGACCATGGGGAATAGACGGGCTCCGCAGGAGATAGGGCACTTTAAGAAAGCTTTGGACTCTGGGTGTGCACTGGATCCTCCCTCTATGCCCCTCCTCCAGACCTCAGTTAGGGAAACTGTGCCCAGAGAAGATGGACAGTACCAGGAAGGATTTTTGTAAATCTAAGGGCGAGATCAATACCAGCCACACCAATCACACCGTATAACTTGCGATAAACTACCCAGTTAACAGTATGAACAACAACAGAGCCTCGGTTCAACCGATAAACTATAACATAACCCTTATGTAAGCAATAACTATATACAAGTCTTGCAGAAGAAGTCCACACTTGGGACGGGCGCCCAGCATCCTCTACAGACTACGAGAAATAGATTTACCGGTTAGTAAAATCTTATTTTCTCTAACGTCCTTGAGGATGCTGGGACTCCGTAAGGACCATGGGGATTATACCAAAGCTCCCAAACGGGCGGGAGAGTGCGGATGACTCTGCAGCACCGAATTGAGCAAACAGGAGGTCCTCCTCAGACAGGGTATAAAACCTACAGAACTTTGCAAAGGTATTTGACCCCGACCAAGTAGCAGCTCGGCACAGCTGTAGTGCCGAGACCCCTCGGGCAGCCGCCCAAGAAGAGCCCACCTTCCTAGTAGAATGGGCCTAAACCGATTTAGGTAACGGCAATCCTGCCGTAGAATGCGCCAGCTGAATTGTGTTACAGATCCAGCGAGCAATAGTCTGCTTTGAAGCAGGGCCGCCAACCTTGTTGGATGTATACAAGACAAACAGTGCTTCTGTTTTGCAGATCCTAGCCGTTCTGGCCACGTAAATTTTCAAAGCCCTGACCACATCAAGGGACTCTGAATCCTCCAAGTCACGCGTAGCCACAGGCACGACAATAGGTTGGTTCATATGAAAGGATGAGACCACCTTTGGTAGGAATTGAGGACGGGTCCACAATTTCGCTCTATTTATATGGACAATCAGATAGGGCTTTTAGTGATAAAAGCCTCCAATTCCGAAACTCGCCTAGCCGAAGCCAAGGCGAACAACATGACCACCTTCCCGGTGAAATATTTCAACACCACTGACTTAAGTGGTTCAAACCAAAGAGTCTTAAGGAACCGTAACACCACGTTAAGGTCCCAAGGCGCCACCGGCGGTACAAAAGGAGGCTAAAAATGCAGTACTCCCTACCCAAACGTTTGTACTTCAGGAAGAGAAGCCAATTCTATTTGGAAGAAAATGGATACGGCCGAAATTTAAACCTTTATCGATCCTAATTTTAGGCCCAAGTTCACTCCAGTTTGAAGGAAGTGAAGCAGACGGCCCAAAAGGAATTCCTCCGTAGAAGCATTCCTGGCCTCACATCAGGAAACATATTTTCGCCAAATTTGGTGATAATGTTTCAATGTCACTTCCTTCCTAGCCTTAATTAGGGTAGGAATGACCTCCTCCGGAATACCCATTACCGCTAGGATCCTGCGTTGAACCGCCATGCCGTCAAACGCAGCCGCGGTAAGTCTGGGAACAGACAGGGCCCCTGCTGCAGCAGGTCCTGTCTTAGAGGAAGAGGCCACGGATTCTCTGTGAGCATTTCCTGCAGATCTGGATACCAGTTCCTCCGTGTCCAATCTGGAACAATGAGAATTGGTCTCACTCCTCTTTTTCTTATTATCCTCAACACCATGGGTATGAGAGGAAGAGGAGTAAACACAGAGACCGACCGGAACACCCAAGGTGTCACTAGGGCGTCCACAGCTTACTGCCTGAGGGTCTCCTGACCTGGCGCAATAACTCTGCGGCTTTATGTTGAGGCGGGACGCCATCATGTCTATCAGTGGCAGTCTCCACCGAATTGCAATCTGTGCTAAGACTTCCTGATGAAGTCCCCACTCTCCGGGACGTAGGTCGTGTCCGCTGAGGAAGTCTGCTTCCCAGTTGTCCACTCCCGGAATGAACACTGCTGACAGTGCGCTTACATGATTCTCCGCCCAGCGAAGAATTCTGGTGGCTTCCGCCATCGCCACTCTGCTCCTTGTGCCGCCTTGGCGGTTTACATGAGCTACTGCGGTGACGTTGTCTGACTGGATCAGAACCGGGTGGTCGCGAAGTAAGGTCTCCGCCTGACGTAGGGCGTTGTATATGGCCCTTAGTTCCAAGAAGTGAAGAAAAGTCTCTTGACTTGACCAAAGACCTTGGACATTTTATTTTTCCCTGTGTGACTGCTCCCCAACCTCGGAGGCTCGCGTCCGTGGTCACCAGGATCCAGTCCTGAATGCCGAACCTGCGGCCCTATAGAAGGTGAGCATCCTGCAGCCACCACAGGAGAGATACCCTGGCCCTGGGGGAGAGGGTGATCAACTGATGAATCTGTAGATGTGACCCGGACCACTTGTCCAGTAGGTCCCATTTGAAAGACCTCGCATGGAACCTGCCGAAGGGAATGATTTTCCCCGGACTCGGGTGCAGCGATGCCGACACCTGTCTTGGTTTCAAAAAGTTCCTGACCAGAGTCATGAGTTCCTGGGCCTTCTCTATATGAAGGTAAACCCCTTTCTGGTCCGTATCCAGAATCATACCCAAGAAGGGCAGACTAGTCATAAGAACCAACTGTGACTTCGGGATATTGAGAAACTAGCAGTGTTGCTGTGACACCTTCAGCGAAAGTGACACGCTGTTCAACAACTGCTCTTTTGATCTCGCCTTATAGGAGATCGTCCAAGTATGGGATAACTGTGACTCCTTGCTTGCGTAGGAGCACCATCATTTCCGCCAATTACCCTGAAATTGGTAATGACAATACTGTACCGCAATTCTCAGGTACGCCTGATGGGGTGGATAAATGGGAACATGAAGGTATGCAGCCTTTATGTCTAGATACACCATCAAATCCCCCCTTTCCAGGCTGGCCATGATCGCTCTCAGCGATTCCACTTTAATTTTGAACCTTTTCTAGTATAGGTTCAGAGGTTTTAATTTTAAATAGGTCTGACCGAACCGTACGTATTCGGGACTACAGTCAAGGTTGAGTAATAGCCCCTTCCTTGTTGCAGGAGGAGAACCTTGAGCACCACCTGTTGGAGATACAATGTGTGAATTGTATTTAATATAACTCCCCTTCTGGGGGAGAAGTCGGTAAGTCCGATAAGGAAAAACCGGCGAGGAGGCACCTTTCGAATTCCCTTGTAACCCTGAGAACAATTTTTATTGCCCCGGGATCCACCTGTGAGTGAACTCAGATGTGGCTGAAGAGTCGAAGACATGCTCCCCCTGGGACGGACTCCCTTAGCGGAGCTCCGGCATCCTGCGGTGGATGTTGTAGAGGCCGGGGAAGACTTCTATTCCTGGGAACTAGCTGTGCCCCGTGCCCTACCTCTGGTAAGAAAGGACGCTCCTCATACTTTCTTGTTATTCTGCGACCGAAAGGACTGCATTTGATAATGTCGTGCAAAAGATCAGAATTACCAGCTATAGCTGTGGAGACCAGGTCCGAGAGCCCTTCTCCACACAATTCCTCAGCCTTGTGAGGTAAACCCTCCATATGCCTCTTTTAGTCGGCATCACCTGTCCATTGCATGTTCCACAGGACAAGTCTAGCAGAAATCGACATAGCGTTGACTCTAGAACCCAGTAGACTAACGTCTCTTAGGGCATGTCTTATATATATATATATATATATATATATATATATATATATATATATAAGACATCTTTTACACATATATATATATATATATATATATATATAAGACAACATCTGTAACATATATATATATATATATATATACACACTAGGGACAATAACATGGCATCCTTATCTAGGGTTTCAACCTCCGCTGATAAGGTATCTGACTACGCTGCTACAGCGCTATAAACCCATGCCGACACAATCGCCGGTCTGAGTAGTGTACCAGAATGTGTGTAAATGGACTTCAAAGTACTTTTACTGCATGCTATCTGCAGGATCCCTGAGGACAGCTGTTAAATCAGCGCTACCTTTTTGGGTAAACGTGTCAATGCCTTGTACACCCTAGGGGAAGATTCCCATCTTATCCTGGCCCCATTAGGGAAATGATACTCCCTGATAATTCTTATTGGGAAGCTGCAGCAGCTTGTCTGGAGATTGCCGCTCTTTTCCTTCATGAGAGGAGGGAAATTAACCTCAGCTTTCTTCCCCTTAAACATGTGTACCCTTGTGTCAGGGACAGATGAGTCATCAGTGATATGCAAAACATCTTTTATTACAATAATCATATATTGAATACTTTTCTGCCAGTCTTGGCTGTACTTTGCATTAACGTAGTCGACTGTGTCGATAACAGTGTCTATTATTTTGGATAGTGAGCGTTGTGAGACTCTGAAGGTCTCTGTGACAGAGGCAGACATGGGTAGATTCCCTGTCTGTTCTCTAATCTTTTGTAATAAGTTCATCTTAGCACTTAATTTCACATATCCAATCAGGTGTCGGCGTTGTCGACGGAGACACCACGCACCCACACAGATTTGCTCCATCTCTTCCTTAGGAGAGCCTTTTACCGCAGACATGTCGACACACACGTACCGACACACTCCACACACACACACAGGGAATCTCTTATCTGAAGACAGGTTCCCCCCTAGGCCCTTTGGAGAGACAGAGAGAGAGAATGCCAGCACACACCCCAGCGCTATTTAACCCAGGAAAAAACACAGAATGTTTACCCAGTAGCGCTGCTGTAATGTATAATCGCCAAATATGTGCCCCCCCCTCTACTTTAAAACCCTCTTCACCGTGTGTCAAGCAGGGGAGAGTCCGGGGAGCTTCCTCTCAGCGGTGCTGTGGAGAGAAAATGGCGCTGGTGAGTGCTGAGGGAGAAGCCCCGCCCCCTCGGCGGCGGGCTTCTGTCCCGCTCAAACTTACTAAAATATGGCGGGGGCTCTTTTATATACATGTACAGTGCCCATCTGTACATGTATATAAACTTTTTGCCATAAGAGAGGTGTTATATTGCTGCCCAGGGCACCCCCCCCCCCCTGCGCCCTGCACCCTTACAGTGACCGGAGTGTGTGAGGTGTATGGGAGCAATGACGCACAGCTGCAGTGCGTTACCTCAGTGAAGCTCTGAAGGCTTCTGCCGCCTGAGACGTCTTCTGACTTCGTTTCTTCTGGCTCTGTGAGGAGAACGGCGGCGCAGCTCTGGGGGTAGACACCCAGTAAGAACCTGTGTTCACCCCCTCTGGAGCTAATGGTGTCCAGTAGCCGAGGAAGCAGAGCCTATCTTAGACAAGAAGGTCTGCCCCTCTCTCCTCAGTCCCTCGATGCAGGGAGCCTGTTGCCAGCAGTGCTCCCTGTAAAAATGTAGAAAAAATCCAAACAAAAATGCTTTTTAGGCAGAGAACTCAGGGAGCTCCCTGCAGTGCACCCATCTCGCTCTGGGCACAGTGTAAAACTGAGGTCTGGAGGAGGGGCATAGAGGGAGGAGCCAGTGCACACCCAGAATCCAAAGCTTTCTTAAAGTGCCCTATCTCCTGCGGAGCCCGTCTATTCCCCATGGTCCTTACGGAGTCCCAGCATCCTCAAGGACGTTAGATAAAATCCTATTTTCTCTTTTGTCCTAGAGGATGCTGGGGTCCACATTAGTACCATGGGGATGTACCAAAGCTCCCAGAACAGAAGGGAGAGCGCGGAGGCTCCTGCAGAACTGATTGACCAAACTTTAGGTCCTCAGAGGCCAAAGTATCGAACCTGTAGAACTTAGCGAACGTGTTCGACACTGACCAAGTAGCCGCTCGGCAAAGCTGTAAAGCCAAAACACCCCGGGCAGCCGCCCAGGAAGACCCCACCATACGAGTAGAGTGGGCCTTAACAGATTTTGGACACGGCAATCCTTCCGTAGAATACGCATGCTGGATAGTGAACCTGATCCAACGCAAAATCGTCTGCTTAGAAACAGGACACCCAATTTTCTTGGGATCATACAGGAACAGAGAGTCCGTTTTCCTGTGACGAGCAGTCCTCTTTACATAGATTTTCAGAGCCCTTACAACATTCATGGACTTTGATGGAATTGAGGAGTCTCCAAATGCGATGGTAATGTTTAGACGTTACTCCCTTCCTAGCCTGTATCAGGGTAGGAATAACCTTGCTCGGAATACCCTTTCGGGCTAAGATCTGGCGTTCAACCACCATGCCATCAAACGTAGCCGTGGTAAGTCTTGAAAAGCGAACGGCCCCGCTGCAGAAGGTCCTCGCGAAGAAGAAGAGGCCTCGGATCTTCCAGCAGTAAGTCCAGAAGATCCGCGTACCAAGGCCTTCTTAGCCAGTCCGGAGCAATGAGAATTGCCTGAACCCTTGTTCTTTTTATCAGTTTTAGAACTCTTGGAATGAGTTGAAGTGGTGGGAACACATACACTGACCTGAACACCCACGGAGTTACCAGGGCATCCACCGCCACTGCTTGTGGGTCTCTCGACCTGGAACAGTACCTCCAAAGTTTTTTGTTGAGACGTGAGGCCATCATGTCTATTTGAGGCACGCCCCAACGACAGGTCACGTCTGTGAACACCTCCGGATGGAGGCTCCTGGATGGGGATCGTGTCTGCTAAGGAAGTCCGCTTCCAAGTTGTCCACTCCTGGAAGGAAGATCGCTGACAGTGCCAATGCGTGCCTTTCTGCCCAGGAGAGGATTCTTGTTACCTCTGACATTGCAGCTCTGCTCTTTGTTCCTCCCTGTCGGTTTATGTAGGCCACTGTCGTTACATTGTCTGACTGTACCTGAATGGCCCGATCTTGTAGAAGATGTGCCGCTTGGCGAAGACAGTTGTACACAGCTCTTAGTTCCAGAATGTTTATTGGAAGAATGACTTCCGGATTAGACCATCTTCCCTGGAAGGTTTCCCCCTGTGTGACCGCTCCCCAACCTCTGAGACTTGCATCCATGGTTAGAAGGATCCAGTTCTGAACTCCGAACCTGCGGCCGTCCAGAAGGTGAGGCATTTGCAGCCACCAGAGGAGCGAAATCCTTGCCTTCGGTGAGAGACGTATCCTCTGGTGCATGTGCAGATGAGATCCCGACCATTTGTCTAGGAGATCCAGCTGGAAGGGTCGAGCATGGAATCTTCCGTATGGTAGAGCCTCGTAGGCGGCAACCATCTTCCCCAGAAGGCAAATGCACTGATGAACAGATACCCGGGCAGGGTTCAAGACATCCCGGATCATTGATTGTATCACCAACGCTTTCTCCACCGGTAGAAACACCCTCTGCACTTCTGTGTCGAGGATCATCCCCAGGAAAGATAATCTCCTTGTCGGTTCCAAATGTGACTTTGGAAGGTTCAGGATCCAACCATGATCCCTCAGCAGTCGAGTCGTGAGAGCAATGGATTGCAACAACCTCTCCCTGGACACTGCCTTTATCAGCAGATCATCCAGGTATGGAATTATGTTTACTCCCTGCCTGCGGAGAACCATCATCTATGCCATCACCTTAGTGAACACCCTCAGTGCCATTGAGAGGCCGAACGGCAGTGCCTGGAACTGATAGTGAAAGCCTAACAGTGCGAATCAGAGATAAGTCTGATGCGGCGGCCAAATTGGAATGTGGAGGTACGCATCCTTGATATCTAGGGATACCAGGAACTCCCCCTTCTCCAGACCTGAGATCACCGCTCTCAGAGACTCCATTTTGAATTTGAACTCCCTCAGATAGGGGCTCAACATTTTCAAATTCAAAATTGGCCTGACCGAACCATCCGGATTCAGTACCACGAAAAGGTTCGAATAGTAACCCTTGTTGTGCATCTGAGGTGGAACTGGTATAATGACCTGTGACTTTTCCAATTTTTGGATGGCTGCCTGAAGGACAGCCCTCTCTGCCAGCAAAGCTGGTAAGCCTGATCTGAAGGAACGGTGAGGCGGGAGTTCTTGAAACTCCAGCCTGTACCCCTGGGCCACAATATCCTGCACCCAGAGGTCCAGGCCGGACGACACCCACACGTGGCTGAACCATCTGAGCCTCACCCCAACCGGCCCTTCCTCCAGGCCATACGGTCCACCGTCATGCGAGGATTCTGATGTACCAGAAGCAGGCTTCTGGTCCTGGGAAACTGCAGCAGCAGGTTTTTGGGATTTTGCCCGACTCCTCTAAAGAAGGTGTAA
The DNA here is from genome assembly GCF_028390025.1 of Pseudophryne corroboree. Taxonomy (NCBI): domain Eukaryota; kingdom Metazoa; phylum Chordata; class Amphibia; order Anura; family Myobatrachidae; genus Pseudophryne; species Pseudophryne corroboree. Next base: position 82,355,754 of record NC_086448.1, read on the forward strand.
AGAAGGCTAGGTCCTTCTTGTTTTAGCTGTCTGAAAGGACTGTGACGTAGCAGAAGAATAGGGTTTCTTCGTAGCAGGCGCAGCTGAGGGAAGAAAAGGTCACTTACCCGCAGTTGCCGTGGAAATCCACGCATCCAACGATTCCCCAAATAGAGCCTGACCTGCGTAAGGTAGGTTCTCCACACCTCTCCTGGATTCCGCGTCGGCAGACTATTGGCATAGCCAGAGTCCTTTACGAGCCGAGACAGACATGGAAGATATCCCTGCAGCCATCGAACCCAGGTCTTTCATGGATTCCACCATAAATCGTGCAGAATCCTGTATGTTACGTAAAAACAAATCAACGTCTCTTTTATCCATTGTATCCAATTCCTCAAGTAATGTGCCTGACCACTTTAATGTAGCTTTAGAGATCCATTCACAGGCAATAGTAGGTCGGAGTATCGCCCCTGAAGCCGTGTATATGGATTTAAGCGTAGTGTCAGTTTTGCGATCAGCCGGTTCTTTTAATGCGGTAGATCCTGGGGACAGGTAAAATCACCTTCTTTGACAGTCTGGAAACAGATGCGTCAACTATGGGTGGGTTTTCCCATTTCTTTCTATCCTCCTCAGGGAAGGGAAAGGCAACCAGAACCTTCCTTGGAATCTGAAATTTTTCTCCGGGTTTTCCCAGGATTTTTCAAATATAGCATTTAAATCTTTATATGCAGGGACAGTGAGCGAGGCTGTATTATTATCGGTGAAGAAAGCCTCCACAACCAGCGCGGGTGTTGTGTCAGCTATATTCAACACATCTCTAATGGCCTCAATCATCAACTGCACCCCCTTTGCAAGAGATGCCGCCCCCCGCAGCACATCCCCATCACCTTCAGCCGTGTCAGAATCGGTATCCGTGTCATCTTGCATAATCTGGCCAAGAACACGTTTTTGAGGGTGTACGCTAGGGGGGCCTGAAGGAACAGCACTAGACCAAACCCCCATAGAGTTCTGTAAAACCTGAGTTGCAGTCTGTGCTACCCTAGAAGAAATCTGAGCAATCATGCTCTTAATAGAGCCCAACCACTCAGGCTCCTTTGCTGGGATCTGTGATAAAACAGTACAATCCTGAGTACATGGAATGGGATCATCCTGAGAGGAATTATCCTCTGCAGCGTATGACACAGAGTCCCTAGACATGGCGTTGGTAAACAGCAAACACTCCACACACACACACACACACACACACACACACACACACACACACACAGGGAAATGACAGACACAGTTTCCCCTCCAAGAATGCCAAGAGAGACACACAGAGATTGGAGCCAACCCACACACAGCGCTTTTCAGATAGAGAGAAGCCCCTATCTAGCGCTTACTGTGCACCTTAATAGGTTACACAGTATTCACACAGCCTCCCTCCCCTTCTACAACCCCCAAGATAGCTGGAGTTGAAATGGAGGGACAACTCTCCCTGTCAGCGTCTCCACATTGGTCTGCAGGCAGGGAAAATGGCGCTGAACGCTGCTGGGTCCACTCTGAGGAGAAGCTCAGCCCCTTTCATGGCGCTGCTTCCCGCTCCACCGTTCTTTATACTGGCCTGAGGAAAATGCTGGCAGTGAAACCGGGCCCCTGACATACTTTACAACCAGTGTAGGGTATGGCGCTGGCTCAGGGTGCCCCTCACAGCGCCACACTAAGTACCGCTGAGCCTCCCACCCTATTGCCACCATCTTCACACCGGCTCCCCGCTTGCTAGGGGGGCCGGTGACTCACTCGCCACTTCAGTATTCTGGCTCTTTAAGGGGGTGGCTGCATGCTGCGGGGGTGAGCGATCCCCTGTGGCGGCGAACAATCATTCCCCTCAGGAGCTCAGTGTCCTGTCAGTGGAGATAGTGGCTCAGACCCCTTAGGGTGGACACTACTCCCCCCCTTAGTCCCACAAAGCAGGGAGGCTGTTGCCAGCAGCCTCCCTGTGCCTAAAATCTAAAAAAGAAACAATTAAAATAGAAGAACCCCTATGGAGCTCCCCTAGCTGTGACCGGCTCCTCCGGGCACATTTTCTAAACTGAGTCTGGTAGGAGGGGCATAGAGGGAGGAGCCAGCCCACACTCTCAAACTCTTAAAGTGCCATGGCTCCTGGTGGAACCGCCTACACCCCATGGTACTAATGTGGACCCCAGCATCCTCTAGGACGTAAGAGAAAAGTTTGTGAGGGAGAGGCCAATCCGGTGTCAGCTGTTACCACCGTCTTCATTACTGAAAGCCTGGGCAAGCAACCACCATACTGTACATAAAGGAGGAAAGGGCTGACCATTGTGAAAGAACTTGGGGTACCTCATGGAAAGTTAACACTTTAAAAACATGAGTGTATGATCCAATACAGTGATTCTCATTGTTTAGCATTAGCAGAAGCGCCGTGGAGTGGCGCGAGTGGCTTGTCATGAATTTGCAAATGTGTGTAACAAAGTTTTCTGCATATTATTTACATATGAAGTAACCGCTTTTATCACTGGCTTACTGCAGTGTGCTCAGCCTTACAACATTATACATCATGGTAAAGCATCATGACTAACGATATAGAGTGGAGATGGTGATGGAGCTTTGCAGCAGAGCTAGTATTGTAACTATGTCCCTGCTAGGGGGGATTTGTGTGTTTTCTAGTTGTGAAAGAACACAGAAAACATGTACATGTATGTACGTGTGTGCATATTTCATAGGCTTTGAGAATGCACGTTAGGCACCGTACACCAAGATGGGTTTTTAAATTGTTAAAGATACAGGACAGACAGGAACTTAAGTAAATAGTAATGAATCTGGTCCTTAATAAAAACAGAGGTATACCATACAAGACCCACTGGCTACAAATTGCTCTATCGCCGGACTGTACATGATTTGTGCAATGCTTTACAGCATATCGCTGTGCAGCTCCTTCAAGAACAGTGATTCGAGGGCAATTCACGTTCTTTACCATTGGACACGCAAGTTAAGGGGGGTACACACAGAGAGATCCATGCTGAAATTGTACTAGATTGTGACTAGCTTGCTTAGAATATCAGCACAGATCTTTCCGTGTGTAGGGTGCCGGTGACAGCGATGCGCGGCCCCACGCGTCGCTATCGCCGGCTCTAGATTTCACCGCTAGGTGAAATGAGCTCCCCCCCCCCTCGTCCTCCCCCCTTGCTCAGCACACATTGCTCCGTGTGTACCCCCCTTTAGATTTATGCTCGATGGCTGTGGACCATTCAGAACCTATTGATGGCTGTGGACCATTCAGAACCTACAGTAAAGGACGTAATGGATTGGCAGGAGATCACATGAACCAATTGGAATAGTAATATATGGAACATTTATGAGAAGGCATACAGGGTACACCATGGGTCTTCAACCTGTCTTCCTCCAGCTGTTGTGGAACTACACATCCCAGCAAATCCCTGCCCAGTTTTGCTATTAAGGCATCTTAAAACTGAGGCAGGGCATGCTGGGATGTGTAGTTCCGCAGCAGGTGGAGGGTCACAGGTTGAAAACCCATGGGGTACACTAACAAACCTCCCAACATTTTAAAAAGCAAAATTGAAACACAATAAGCCCCACTCAGATCTACCCCAGCCACGGCTACGTTCTCACAAGGCCATGCCCAAAAATAGGGACTGCTGGGAAGTATTTATTAATGATAGCGTGGGGACTATGAGGAGAACACAATTAATGGTTGTTCTGGGAAAACGGTATCTGGATGAGAAGTAAAGATAGCGTCTCTGTTGACAGTCAATTGTTCTACACCATATGGTCGACAGGTACAAAAGGTCCACAGGTCGACAAGATAAAAAATGTGACATGACAATTGTCGACGCATGCTTTTTTGTGGGTATTTGTAGATGTTTACCCAACATTTGCTTGATTTACTATCCACGTGGAACATGATTGGGAATAGCAACCTTGCCTATCGAGTGATGGTGGTCACATATTACACATTTGACCCAAAAACTGAAAAACCTTGTGTTGTGTCAATCTTTTGAACCTGTCATCTTAATGCATGTCGACTATTTGTGTGTCAATCTTTTGAACCTGTCAACTTAATGCATGTCGACCATTTGGCGTTGACCGATTGACTGTTGACCTAAATACTGTAGATCTTCTAAACCACACCCTGGGAAAAGCAGAAACCAGTTATATCTGGACATAGAACAGTGCTACCATACAGGTAATACACTGCTGCATGTAATGGTAATCACTTACACATACTCCTGAGCGATGCAATGTTACGTCTACTGCTACCAGATCAAGCTCACAAAGAAGAGAAATTCTGACTGTGAAAGGACAGTGAGACCGGATAACGTAGTCTTGAAGCGTAACCCCATCCCAGTAATATCTGCTACCGGGACACCACTACCAGATCTGATGAACGACACAAGTGCCTGGTTCTAGGTGACTGGGCCCTGACCTCAGGAGAACAATATAACCGGGTACAAAGCCTCGGCAAGTACAAGAGACTGTACTCATCCCCTCTGGATACTAGAGAACGTGTGATTAAATATACATAAGTAAATCCCAGTAAATAAAATAAAAACAATCTTATGAATAATACTTGCTGAGCTCAGGTTAGTACAGACGCCTGGTACACAACATGATAAAAATGAGATTACTCTGCAAGGTGATGCTGGAAATTACTTCTTAGTTTTTAAAATCTACCCAAGAAATTTTATATTGTTGTTATTTTTTAGGTTTTTTTTGGGTGGCCAGTTATAGGGGTATTTTTGATGCATATCAAAAAATGTCAGCTTTTATTTTACAATTGATTTCCTAAGGAGAACCAGACAAAAACAACAATTTCTAAATATAGAATTTCTCCTAGGGTTACTTTTGCATAGAACGATTCCAGAAAATAAATTACAGTAGGAGTTCTCAACCTGAACCCACAAGTATCCGCGACAGGTCATGTTTTGAGGATTTCTTTCTGTGAAAGCAAGCGGGATAATTACCAACTCAGCAAAAAAGTATAACTCACCTGTGCCTGATTAAAGAAAATCCGTAAAACATGACCTGCTGGTGGTACTTGGAGGACTGGAGTTGAGAACCCGTGTATAGTAATACTAGAAAAGTATTTTGGAATCCTTTCTTGCATTTGTTAAACTGAACCTGAACCATATACTGTACATATCAAAACACTTGATGAAACGGTACCTGTCCGGTTCCCGGCCCCAGACGGCTGTCACTGACCGACACGATTCTGTAGACTTTCTACATTTTTTTCAGTGAGAACCGTCCTGCTTTTTTGTTTTAAGGTTTATCATTTCTCAAGTACATTCTATAAGATGAAAGCTAGAAACTGTGCCTGTCCTATATGGAGGGTTTGATACACCTTCACCTTGGTTTGGGCAGGTCAGGCTGTGACTTGGACATCTATCCCAGAGTTCTAATCAACAAATACATTTTCAATGGCTAGCAGTGCATGCTGGGATATCCACAACAGCGGGAGAGCCAGAAGGAGGCAACCTCAACCTAAAATATATGGCATCACGACCTGGTAAGGTTGTGACATTCACATTGTTCCAGCATAGGAGAGGATGTTATCAAGTCCGAGCTGGCCGGAGGAAATGTAATGAAGTCTGCGTTGGCTGGAGGTGTGGGTTCCCGGCTGAACTCTGATTAATTTATTTATTTATTAAAGCGGCAATCATGTACAAGGTAAAACCTGCACCTCCGGCCAACTGGGATTTCATTACATCCGACCCCTAATGTGGCGGGAGAGAAGGACATTGGGGCAGATGTATTAAGCCTGGAGTAGGGATAAAGAAGTGATAAAGCAGTGATAAGTACAAGGTGATAACGCACCAGCCAATCAGCTCCTATCCGTCATTTTTCAAACCCGTATTGATTTACTGGTGCGTTATCACCTTGCGCTTATCACTGCTTTATCCCTTCTCCAGGAGGGTGTGGTATGGCTGAACGATGGGCTCCTGACCATCGGTCAGTATACCGACGCCGGGATTCTGGCAGCATACAGATGCTGGGATCCCGGCGGGGAGGGGCGAGTGCAGCAAGCCCCTTGCGGGCTCGCTGCGCTCGTCACGTTGCGGGCTCGGTGGTGAACTGCGGTCGCCATGGGTTCTATTCCCACTCTATGGGTGTCGTGGACACCCGCGAGTGGAAATAGTCCCTGTGCGTTGGCATGCCGACCGTCGAGACAGTGAGGGGGCGGGATTTTAGGGGAGATCAGGTGACCGTCGGTCTGCTGACTGCCGGTCACATGAATACCACCCCTCCAGGTTAATACATCTGTCCCACTGTATGATGAGGTGAAAACAGAGGATAACGTGGACTCACTCGTGCAATTTCTTCCTCAATTTTCTCATGGTAGCGTTCCTCCAATAACTGATTTAAGTCAACAGGATTCTTCTCCTCTGTCCGAGTAACCAGAGTCGGTGCCTGGAGGCTGCCGTTGAGGATTTCTTGCTTGGCGCTGGTCAGGCGAGCGATCTCCTGTTTCATAGCAGCGTTTTCACGGTCATGTTTTTCCGTCAGGTCTGCTCTTAGCTGACTCAGCTCTGCTTCATGCTGCTTCTTCAGGGCATGCACCTCTTCTACATACTTTGAAAACAGCGCTTGTCTCAGAGTTTGCAATTGATGGTAAATTGGACCACCGGGCATCCTTACTGAATGTTCTCCCATTTGTGCTACCTCATCGGTCTGTTTGGAGATAGACAAAGACAAAAATTAATTAACATTTTCTATTATAATTTTCCTTTGACAAAATCAATATTCATCCCCTTTTAATAAATACTAAAAGCAGATAGCCTTGATAACTGTACTTACGCCGGTTTGCTACCATAGATTGCGCAAATTTGCCCTGCGCATGCAGTTATGCCATTTTTTTTTTTTAGTATTTTTCATGAAAATTGAAAGACCTGGCACCCATAAACGTAATTAAACAAGAACATAAAAAAGAACAATAAAACAATAAGCATGAAATTGAACAAAACATAGTAATAGGACAAAAGAAGAACAATTTAAACATAAAAAGGATGTCAATAGAATGCATGTATTACACAATACAGTAAAAAAAAGAATAAATAGAATAATCGGAGATAAAAATAAGATAACCCTCAGAAGAAATCAAGAGTAAAACGGGTTGATACCGATATCCTGGTACACAGGATCCCAGCAGTCAGAACGCAGACAGCGGCATCACAACGGATATTGCAATTTTAGCCCTAACCCTAAACCTTCCAGTAGTTCCTAATCATAACAACAGTACTTACCATCAGGATTCTGACCATAGGGGTCTTGAGCGCAGGAATATTAACTACATCCCAAGTAAAACAAAATTTAAGGAATAAATAAGGCCAGGAAAATCCACGGGATACCCAATGGGAGTTTAGGGAGTAGAGCAGTGATTTTCAACCTTTTTTTACTCGTGGCACACTGAACGATATTTTAAAATTGAAAAATAAAATGTTTCTAAAAGGACTATTAAGCACTATTCTTAAATCAGCTTTTCTCTCAAAACAAGCAACTGGTTATTTAAAAAACAACCGTGGATTTATTCGAAACAATGACAGTCCAAATCTGATGTCCTCTTTATACCAGAAATTTTATATGGCCAAAAACATATATCGACACTTCCTTATGAATAAAAATTCAATAAAGTCCCGCAATGAGACTCCAATCTGAAACAATTCCTTGTGTCTTTTCTATGCACCACATATGATACAGTCCTGCAATGTTTTTTTTAAAACATGGAAGATTTATTAAAAAATAAAGAATAAAAGATAAAAAAAAGTGCTTCTTCTAAAACATCCAAGAATCTCCATCAAATACACTTTACACAGCTTAGCATTTGGAAATAGCAGCGTTGAGGTTGTTAATCGCTAGGCAGGGGTTTATCTCACCGGACCTCCAGGACGCCGTTATATCTCACGGTTCCGCCTTTACCACCAGGGATTTTCTGCCCGGGGCTGTGCACAAATTTTAGGCTTGATCTAACCGCTGGTCGTCCAAGGACTCCTTTCCCCAAGCCGCTCCTGAGCTGCTAATCCTCCCACTGCTCTACCAACTGCAAGCGTGTGAATGTAATTTTGATCGTGACCAGATGCACCTGTAGCCTATATTTATTTATTTTTTCTCTTTAAACTTTGGTGCACTGATTGGCTGAGCGGTGCTTTCTGAAGGACACGGCTGCAGTTCTTGTAGTAAGCGAATGAATAAGGGTCCCTTTCCTTTTTATATTGAATCCAATATTTTAAAATTGCCAAGGCACACCATCAGTTCCTCACAGAAAAAAACAAAAAACACAAATTGGCCCTCACAGTAAAAAAAAAAATCCACACATACACTGGCCTACACAGAAAAAAACAATCACACTGCGCACCACATAAATCATGTTGCTCCCTACATAAATCCTATTGCTCCCCACATAAATCAATCACATTGCTCCCCGACATAAATCCAATTGTTCCCCACAGGAGAAATAAATTAACAAATATTTGCCCCTACCGCTCAGCTGTCCTTCTCCCTGTCCCTCAGTGGCGGGAGTTGTTCTCAGTGGAGTGCTGCGAATACTGAGCAGCGGGCGGTCGGGCAGGTGTGGATGTGGGTGGGTAAGGAAAGCTGTGGGTGCAGGCAGGAACTAGAAGATGTGTATGAAGGCGGGTGGGCTCTCTGGGTGGTGAGACGCGGCGGCCGTGACCTATGATATCACACCGCCGCGTCTTCAAGGTATAGGTCACGGCCAGAGCACAACTGATCCTCTAAGAAGAACCTGGGCCAACAGTTCACTCTGAAGGTGCAGGAAGCTGCTCTGCCTCCGCGGCACACCTTGCAACTGGTCGCGGCACACTAGTGAGCCACGGCACACTGGTTGAAAAAGCCTGGAGTAGAGGGTTCCGGTCCAAGGCAAAGTGGGATGATTGCTAAAGAGACCACACCTAAGCAAATTTATCACGGCATTTGTGTTCTGCGTTTAAAATACATAAAACATTCAAGGGGGGTGCCAGAATTTGACAACCTAATCCAAACAGCAAGTGACGGATCCAATGCAGCCCCTGGCAATAAGCACTTTGCCTAGTGTTGCAAAAACAGTAAAAAAGTTGTAGAAAGGAATTACAGCATTCTGAAAGGCTGAGGCCACAGATACAAATACAGTCAGCAGGGGGGAACCCGGTCTCACCAACGTAACACTGCAGAGCAGAATTTAGATACTTAGGGACCTGACCATAGAAGATGCCAGAAATCAGCATAAGGAATGTGTTGTCTTTAGGGCAGAAGGGAGAAGTTGACCGCACAAGCTTAGCTAAACGCTCTGGGGTCCAGGAACCCCTGCGCACTATATAAATGTGTATTTACTGAAAACAGGCATGGGCCGAAGGCAATCAGGGGGAGCCACGTACCTCTGCTCAGTCATCATCTGTTAGCGAGTTATCTCACCATGATCTAAGTGACTACAGCCCCCCCCCCCTCCCCCCCCTCTCCAAAGTGTAGAATCAGGGAGGAATAGATATAGGAGTTTCTTAGAAGCCATGGTGTACAGCACAGTAGGTATTATTCGGATACAGCCGGGACCACACCCCCCACCCCCACCCTAGCTGAGCACAGACAGCATGGTGGAGCTGCATATATCTATAAAACACATTATTCAGAAGTCCATATTCAGTTCTAATCTCAGAAAGAGAATACAGCTAACCCACAGTTCCTAGTCTAGTCCGTATAACAACCAGAGACAGAGCTGCCCGCAAAAGGGAGTTCAGAAAAAAAGATGGTTACATCAAAGAGGGGTACAAGGTCAATAACAGAGTCATCTAAAATCTTGGTCACCGACTGCTAGAAACTGCGAGCCTGTACTAAAATAGGAGGGAAAAACTTTAGGTAGAACGTAGCAAGTAAAACCTGGAGAGGATTAAGTGGACTTTCAGCCTGATGAAGTAAAGCCCAGTGCGTATCCCATTGGTCAGAGGGCCTGATGCAGATGTGGAAGCGGTTACTCAAATTGGCCGTAGCAGCTGTGTAAGCGAGGCCAGTATTTTTCATTGGAAGGTGCAGACCCTGGCCACGGCATTCCCTCTCCACCCCCAAATGACCGCAGCCTGTCAATCAAGCTGCGTGTGTCAGGCCGCATTGGATTTCTGCGTAAACCATTGGGTTTGCATAGAAATCCGAATCAGGCCTAGAATTAACAATCCCAGAGATGCAGCAATTGGGCACCTAATTAGTATAACCTTATATCCGTAAGAGCTGGAGCCTCCTCTCCCTGGGGACAGCATCAAGGTTTTGTATGCAATTTGTGAATGCTTACTCCCCCAGATAAAGGAAGACACATAGCGGCAATTAAGGAGCATAAGGAGAATATTGAAGGATAAATTACTTTTGGTACCAGGTCCTCTCTACCTGTAACAGAAAGCCACAAACCCCACAAGGGACATTACGGGATAACATATTCATGTGGAGAGGAAGAAATCTGAATACATTGGTATTTAATTTGTAAGTACCAGCATAAGGGGAACTCTGCACATTAGAGAAAGTAAACTGGTCAGGGAAAACTAATCCCAATTACTCTGTATACTGGAATAAAAGCAGGAGCATCCACCAGGTCATGAAGCATTGCATATCAGACAAAAATAGATTTTACTGGTAAGTACAAAAATCCTGTAGAAATAATTATTTCCATTCAAACTGCCTTTATGACGGGGGAATCGACTGTTATTATTTAATATGTTTGTTTTGTCAACTGCAGCATGCTTAGGATGAACCATATACAGTATCTGTCTTGCCTTTTGATGCAGCCTGAGCATATAAAATTGGTTGAATGATTTAATTTATGGGATGTGATCTCTCGTTTTGGGGAGGATGATGGGTTTACAGGCTGGATCCGTTTGTTGCACTTGTGTCCCTTGGCTGGAGCTTGTGTTAATGGATATGATGCTGACCCTTTTCTTTGGGCAGGGGTACCAGGCGGGGCAGCCCGCTCTCCCCTTCCTTCTTTGCTGTTGCCATTGAGCAGTTAGCTTATGCTGTTCATGGACTTGGGTCGAGAGGAGAAGTTGTGTTCAGATGTTTCTCCTTCATCCGTGGGGTATAGGAAGTGATGGAGGAGCCTGGCACTTTAAGAATTAAACAAGTCTGAACTGGCTCCTTTCCCCTCCAGGCCTAGCAAGCTCAGGTTAGAAGAGGTGCCCGTTAGAGCCGGAATCTTGTTTTCAGGCTGATTTGTCTTTTTACGTGTCCCGAGGGTAGACTATGGCTTTGCAGGAGTTTGCCTGCTACGTGGGACCCGCAGCATAGCCAGTTTAATTTGGAATTTTAAAACAACTTTATTGAGCTGTGAAGCAAACACTTTTGCCAATAAATTATCAGTAGGAAACAGGGCGATAAAAGTCCGGATAAGCAGCATCCTTACTAGGTATGGCACGAGGGTAGCGAGTCAACCTCTAGAAGTGCAACAAATATTTCCAACAGCTTAGGGACAAAGAAACCCAGATGAGAATTATAAAGTTCAGTAGGAAGCCTTTCAATACCAGACGCCTTGCCAGAAGCCATCCTTCGTCTCAGAAGTGGAGGAATCTAAAAAAAACAACAACAAAAAACCTGCTACTATTCTCCGACAGCGAAGGAATAACTATCTGGGCTAAATAAAAAGTGAGATCAGGGAGTACCGAGCATAAGAAGCATACAGCTTTCGAAAGTAATCATAACATACCGCAGCTATAGATGGGGTGGCGATATAAACCACCTCCGTTTTGTTCCAGCAGTCTGTACAGAGAGGGAGAGGCAGAGTCAACTCGTGCCATATATGCCAAATATTTGCTCAGCCTAGCCGCCTGAATGTAGTGGTTGTGAGAAGACTAAAGAAAACTCCATTTAGACTTATCAAATAGGAAGTCAGACCACTCCTTATGAACAATAAGCCATTCCACTCGATTGGCTATAAGGCAACTAGCAAGGTAACAGGCCTCAAGAGCACATCATCATTTTTCCAACTCCTCCTACCGCTTCCTGTGAAACACCTTGATCTGATCCACTTTAGAAATGAAAGTGCCCTGGAGAAAGGTTTTATAGGCGTCCCAGACTACTGGGGCAGACTGTCCTACAGGAAGGTCCAAAAAGAAACCATCCAAACAAAAAACTGATTTGTCTGAGCCAGGAGGCGGGGATATATGGACAGGCCTGTTGCCTTTTGGGAGGCTGAAAGCTTTGACCGTTTGGTGCAAATCCGCTGTCGCATCATCATATCCCAATGTTATCCTGTGGATAACCTGTGGACCGAAAGAAACCATCCCAAGCCACCAGGAGCCCGGATGAAGCCCCCATATGCGAAAGTCAAAAATAGCTCCCCTAGGAAGCTATAAATTCAAGGCGACAGCCAACAGAGAGGAGGAGTGCTCCGAGGCTCCACAAGACAAGTAGCTTGTACTCATGTTTTAAAGAATTTGTTGGCTGGTGAAACATTGTGCCAAAAGTCATGGTATAGTATATAAAGGTAATGGTAGGTGCCGCCAATGTACTGTGATGTCTTTGGAATGCCTAAACCTGTATCAGTTGCAATCCGACACCTCATGAGTCAGTAGGAACACCGGCTAGGTTGCTCACGGCAAGGCGACGTGACTTATAGGAATTCTAATGGGGTATGATAGCGGGTACCCGGCGGATGGGACATTCCATTTCTGAAGTTGTGTGAACATTCAACATTCCTTGATCTAAGGAGTCATGCTTGTACCGGAAATACCTCATGGAAGGCTTAACCACCTATGGAGGACAGTGCAGTGGTAACATACAAGCGACACGGGTTCAAATCACATCCACATTCACTGCAGGAGGTACTACCAGACGCATATCCAGCAGGTCAATGCAGCCTTCTTTAGCTTCCATGGTATAGGCACCAGAGTGCCCGTTAACACTATACAGACACAGCTCCTCAACTGGGCTTGTGATGTCGCTAATTTGACGCCGGTGGACTGACGACACGTGGCATGATTCGATGAGTCACGGTTACAGTTTAGAGCTAAAGGTATTGTTTGGGTGTGGCGTCGACCCCATGATGCCATGGACCTCAGTTGTCAACAAGTCACCTTGCAAGCTGGTGGTGGTTCCATAATGGTGTGGGGTGTATTCACGTGACATGGGTTGGGTTCCTTGGTTCTCATGAGCACGTCATTGACTAGTAACCACTTTGTTGCAGTGCTTGGTGACCACTTGCAGCCCTTCAAGGACTCCCACAACGAATGAATATTCCAGCAGAAGTTTAGACGTGAGGTACTACTGTAGCGATACATCACGTCAAAAATTTGGCCCTTCAAAATCAAAATATGCCCTCCTCACTGATTAAAAAACACCTCTACGTTTCATGTACGGGTGAAAGGGGGGATGCACAAACAATCAATTAAAAAGCAGATACTGTTTCTGAGTACATTAAGACAATGAAAAATAAAATAAAAAATACAAGAACACACATTAATTACTTACCATCAGCTAATGTAACATGTGAAAACTCAAACATCAGTTATAAGACCCTGTGGCTCCAATATAAGCAGAAGTAAGACATCCATTAGACAGTGCTCTGGACGGACAGCAATCACTCTCAGTACAGGTACCAGTGTACCTCTCCAGTACGCATTGCTTGGTCTGTTACCAGCCAACACAGTGCAGGGGGTGTGTACAGCAATGTGCTACACAAACAAAGACTGATATCAAACACTCCATTCTCTCATGCCCGTTGTTTACCTTCTGCATATCAGGAACTGAAGCACAAACGCTCTGAAATATGGCAGCTTCCTGTAACCCGAGCCCCACTCCAGCTTCATTCTCACACAGCTCCCTAAAATTGCAAAACACCCCAAAAATACACAAGTCAGTATAGATGTAAAAAAATGCACCGGCTGAAGATCTGCGGCAGCCTATAAACTGAAAATGTACACATTTTTAAAACAATGAAGGTTTTCTGAAACTTGCTATTTAAAACAGGGTTACTCACATGTCATCTGTATTTTATATAGTGATGCAGCCACTTAGTGAGATGAATCAATGTTCACGACAACGTAGCCGATCAATTCACAAGAAACCAGTGATTCCTCAGCAATTTAGCAGCTTTTATGTGAGGCTGCATTCTGATAACTACTCATTCAACACACAATATGGGTGCCTTCATTACATGTAGATGGAAAAAGGGAGCGTCAGCGCGGGAGAAGGTAGAGGGAGAGATGTGGGAGGGAGAGAGTAAGATGGGAAAAAAAGGGAGGGACTGGGGAGGTGGAAAGAGAGAAACTGGGGAGGAGGAAGACAGAAATGCTGGAGAGGGGGTTGGACGGAGAGAGCGCAAGGGGGTTGGACGGAGAAAGAGAGCGCAATGGGGTTGGTTGGAGAGAGAGCGCAAGGAGGTTGGACGGAGAGACAGAGAATGCAAGGGGGTTGTAAGGAGAGAGAGAGAGCGCAAGGGGGTTGGACGGAGAGAGAGAAGATGAGAGAAATAAAAGATGGGGAGAGACTGAGACGGGAAAGGTGAGAGAGGGACTAAGGAGAAGGTGGAGAGAGAGGGACTAAGGAGGAGAAAGATACTGGGGAGGAGGAGGAGGAGGAGGAGATGAGACACTGGGGGGGGGGGGGTGAAAGATGCTGGAGAGAGAGAGACAGGGGAGAAGAAAGAGAGACAGGAGAGTAGAGAGAGAGAGAGAGAGAGAGAGAGAGGGGGAGAGAGAGAGAGAGAGGGGAAGAGAGAGAGGGAGAGAGGGGTAGAGAGAGAGAAAGACAGGGGAGGAAAGGGCAGAGAGAGACAGGGGAGAAGAGGGCGGGAGGAGAGGGCAGAGAGAGACGGGGAGGAGAGGGGAGAGAGACAGGGGAGGAGAGGGGAGAGGACAGAGAGAGACAGGGGAGGAGAGGGGAGAGGACAGAGAGAGACAGGGGAGGAGAGGGGAGAGGGCAGAGAGGGACAGGGGAGGAGAGGGCAGAGAGAGACAGGGGAGGAGAGGGGAGAGGGCGGAGAGGGACAGGGGAGGAGAGGGCAGAGAGAGACAGGGGAGGAGAGGGCAGAGAGAGACAGGGGAGGAGAGGGCAGAGAGAGACAGGGGAGGAGAGGGCAGAGAGAGACAGGGGAGGAGAGGGCAGAGAGAGACAGGGGGGCAGAGAGCGACAGGGGAGGAAAGGGCAGAGAGGGACAGGGGAGGAGAGGGCAGAGAGGGACAGGGGAGGAGAGGGCAGATAGGGATTGGGGAGGAGAGGAGAGGAGAGAGAGGGATAGGGGAGGAGAGGAGAGAGAGGGATAGGGGAGGAGAGGAGAGAGAGGGATAGGGGAGGAGAGGGCAAAGAGAGACAGGGGAGGAGTGGGCAGAGAGAGACAGGGGAGGAGTGGGCAGAGAGAGACAGGGGAGGAGTGGGCAGAGAGAGACAGGGGAGGAGAGGGCATAGAGAGACAGGGGAGGAGAGGGCATAGAGAGACAGCGGAGGAGAGGGCAGAGAGAGACAGCGGAGGAGAGGGCAGAGAGAGACAGCGGAGGAGAGGGCAGAGAGAGACAGCGGAGGAGAGGGCAGAGAGAGACAGCGGAGGAGAGGGCAGAGAGAGACAGCGGAGGAGAGGGCAGAGAGAGACATCGGAGGAGAGGGCAGAGAGAGACAGCGGAGGAGAGGGCAGAGAGAGACAGCGGAGGAGAGGGCAGAGAGAGACAAGGGAGAGAGAGAGAGAGACACAGAAGAGGAGGGAAATAGTGAGATGGGTGAAAGAGAAGGGGAGAGAGCAAGGAAAGAAAGATGGTGAGTAGAAAGACTGAGAGGTCTATTTATCACCATCCGGATCTGATGATGTGGATGACAGGTGACAAACTCGACCAATCTCGCATGGATGTATCAATTATCGCATGCAGGGACAGAGCTTGCGGGCAAGCTGTCCCTGTGATGCCTCTTCGCAGCGTCATCAGGGTATTTTTCGTAAAAAATACCCTGATGGCCTCCTGCCGCCGGGTTCCCCCCCCCCCCCCCACATCGCGTCTACCCCCCACGCCGGATATAGCACGCAACCACCCCTGGATTCATACTTTTCAGTCCAGGAGCCGGCTGCGGCGTCACTTTACTGCACCGGGGTCACAGTGCAGCATATGGAGGTCCCGACATCCGGCAGCGCACACCGGAGCAGCAGACACCGGCTCCCTGGACTGGTAAGGGTGCTTTTTTTTTTTTTTTTACCTTTTTTATTTTTCACACTGCAAATTCGCCATCCTGAGCTGGCGAAATTATCACAGGGCACACTGCGGTTATTTTTCACATTTTTTTTTTTTTTTTAGTAAATTCCGCCACATCGCAATTAAAGGGATTGGAGCAGTTTTTCATGGAAACTGCTCCAAATGCCCTTTAATACATTCAGGTGATACTAAAATAATGTGGAAAGGGTGTGAAAACACTTTTTCACATTATTTTAGTAAAAGTAATGTTAATAAATAGGCCCCTGAGTGAGACTAAGTAGAGAAGGAGAGAGAGAAATTGGGAAAATTTGGAGGGCGAGAGAGGAAAAAAAGATTACACTGCACTGCCGAACACAACAGCTAGCGACCAGACATATGAAGAGTCCAAAATATTAATAAGGCTTTTGCTGCATATTCATATTTATACCCCCAACAGCCCACCTGAACTGCACAGAGCCCTCTGTGACGTCCTGAAACTGCTCCTGCAGATGGATTATCTCTGTTGAAAATCGATCTTCATTTTCCTGCAGCTGTTGCTGGAAGTACGCTCGCAGGTGCTCAATTTCCTCAGAGTGCTTGTCTTCAAGCTGTGCTCTTTGCTGGCTAAACTCAATCTTTAGTCTCTCAACTTCCTCTGATGCCGATTCCTGCACATCTAAGGAGAGCAGATTCACTGTGCGAGGACATTTTGGAGCAGATTTAGAGAGAACATTATGTTGCTCTAAAGAACAACGTTAATATGACTACAGTGAAGGTTACAGCGAGTGTTACTAACAATGGACACAAGTGGCACATATACAAGTATTGAGAATAGATAACGCTTTATATGTAAACACTTTGGACTATGAAAAGCACTCCTGTGGCTTCAAAATTAAATTACATTAGCTATTAATTCACATTTGTACTATATAATCTTAACACCTTATTTTAAAAGTTAATAGTGCTCCCAAGTGCACAGCTCCCGGGCTGTCCAGGGAGGACATGTGCTGCTCATTGGGGAAGGGGCCTTGCTGCACTTCTGGAAGAGAGACCCCCTGCTGCACACTGAGGGGAGGGAGAACCTTGCTGACAAATGGGGTTGGGGCGGAATAGAGCTTGTTGCACGTAGGGCAGGAGGACCTTTGTTGCTCATTGGGCAGGAGGACCCTTGCTGCTCATTGGGCAGGAGGACCCTTGTTGCTCATTGGGCAGGAGGACCCTTGCTGCTCATTGGGCAGGAGGACCCTTGCTGCTCATTGGGCAGGAGGACCCTTGCTGCTCATTGGGCAGGAGGACCCTTGCTGCTCATTGGGCAGGAGGACCCTTGCTGCTCATTGGGCAGGAGGACCAAAGATGCTCATTGGGCAGGAGGACCAAAGATGCTCATTGGGCAGGAGGACCCAAGATGCTCATTGGGCAGGAGGACCCAAGATGCTCATTGGGCAGGA
This sequence comes from Pseudophryne corroboree, assembly GCF_028390025.1. Classification (NCBI taxonomy): domain Eukaryota; kingdom Metazoa; phylum Chordata; class Amphibia; order Anura; family Myobatrachidae; genus Pseudophryne; species Pseudophryne corroboree. Next base: position 82,373,317 of record NC_086448.1, read on the forward strand.
GGACCCAAGATGCTCATTGGGCAGGAGGACCCAAGATGCTCATTGGGCAGGAGGACCCAAGATGCTCATTGGGCAGGAGGACCTAAGATGCTCATTGGGCAGGAGGACCCAAGATGCCTATTGGGGGAGTACCTTACCTGCCCTTTGGGAAAGGATGCTTGTTGTCCAAATAAATCAGTAAATTTAAGCTAAATTTGGTACTGTCATTGTTGTGAATGTAACCATGCTATAGCCTCTACTTGAAACTCAAGTTTCCTAAGAACGCTTAACTACTTTTAATAAGAAACGCCATACCCCCTACCATATATAAAAGCCCTGCAACTCCAATACTATACCTTTTCTGTGTATTACACATTTACCTGATCGGCTCAGTGCTGAGGTCTGAGACTCGATCACAATCTGCCTCACCCCAGTTATGTCTGGATCTTCTCTTCTACTATGGAGATCCCCTGTCTGGGAAAAAAAGGAAAAATAAGACAAACACATATGAAAGTCTTTTCATCAGCAATAAAAGGAGCTACAGTATACATTTATTTTAAGTCCTCTATTCTCTCTTTCTTCCGAAGTCTGCATTAGAAAGAACATCCAACTAATATGTCAACAGATTACTTTTAATAAACCTGAATAGCAAATCATGTTTTAAAGGGCTCCACACAATGGAGACGGTTGTTTTGAGTACTGGACGAATATTGATGAGAAAGCAGCCTATTAATTCACCAGGTATGGGTGACATCAAAGAGAAACAAATGTGTCTCAGTGCTATAACTAGCTCCTAGGGAACGGATGGACAGCTGTATTCTCAGCACACACAATGTCTGCCTCCACTAAGGTCATATTAGTCTGAATCTCTCCTAGATCCAATTAAACCCACATTGCCTAGTTTCTGTCAGTTTGTTGTTTACAAACATAAGAAACAGGTTTGCAAAATGATTTCCGACGATGCTGTTTAACATAAGCTGTATTTAAGGGATGCAGTCAAGATTTCGATGGCGGAATCCCAACAGCCGTCAGAATGCAGACGTCGGCATCCCGACAGTAAGTGTAGTGGGGGGTTAGGGTTGGGCTGCAGGGGGAGGAGGGGGTGTAGGTTTAGACACTAAGCGGTAGGGTTAGGCTGCAGGGAGGGAAGGGGGGGGGAGGTTAGGTTTAGCACTAAGGGGGGAGGTTTAGGGTTAAGCTGCAGGGAGGGGGAGAGGGGGTTGGGCTAAGGCACTAAGGGAAGAGGTTTAGGGGTAGGCTGCAGGAAAGGGGGGGGGGGGGGGGGTGTTAGGGTCAGGCACCACCAGGGGGAGATTAGGGTTGAGCACCATCGGAGGGAGAGTTAGGGTTAGGCTGCAGGAAAGAGGGGGGGGGGGGGGGTGTTAGGCTCAGGCACCACCAGCGGGAGATTAGGGTTAGGAACCACCAGGAAGAGATTAGGGTTAAGCACCATCGGAGGGAGAGTTAGGGTTAGACTGCAGGAAAGAGGGGGGTGGGGGGGGGTTAGTGGGTATGAGAGAGAGGTGGGGGGAATGCCAGTGTAAATCCTGACAGGGGGGAGCTAAGACTATCGGGATGCCGGAGTCGGTATTCTGACTGCTGGTATCCCGTCAGCCGGGATATCCTACTGAATCCATATTGAAATATTATAATTAAGACTACTTATTAAGAAAAAAAAAATGTTTCCGATTACACAGATACCAGTTATTAATTCTATTTCCCATAACACAGTCAATTATAAAGTATAAAGTGAACTAAAGCTGGCTGCACACGCAAATTCACGTTTGCCAGTTTGGTCGTTCTACACTAAAACCAGGACAGCATTATAGGGGGGAACATAATATCCTGGGAGAAGCAGGTAGTGCAAAACTACGTGCAAGTTCTCGGTTTTTTGGGGGGGGGTTAAAGCGGCAAACATTTACAGGGTAAAACCAACCTAGTTTTACCGTGTAAATGACTGTCGCTTTAAAAAAAACTGGGAGAACTTGCACAGTCTCACACTTCCTGCTTCTCCCAGGCTATAACATTCTCCCCATAGTGTGCGTTGCTAATGAGATAATTAAATCCTTAGGCCAGAATGTAAAAGCTGATCAGTCAATAACATCTACTTGTGCATGCAGCATATGATATTTCCAGGTGGGTTGTTTTTTTTTTACAAACCATATATATGAATTATAGAACCAAACCAGTCATACCTTTTCCACGCAACTGGAAATATCTCTCATTTGTTTATATTCTTTCAAAAACCTCTCCAGGAGTACTGTCAGGTTTGTATGTAGAGCTGTAATAAGACACAATGGCGGGTAAGACAGGTGCTCACTAACAGTAATGCATCTGTTAAACTTTAATAAAAGTAAAGCCTAAAACAGTGGTTCTCACACTCAACCTTCACGTCTTCCCAACAGGACATGGTCTGAAGATTCCTGTCAGTGGGAACAGGGGGGATAATTACTGTCTCAGCAACAGAGATTAACTGACCTGTGCATCATTAAAGATATCCACAAAACATGACCTGTTGAAGGTACTTGAGGGCTGCAGTTGAGTACACCTGCCTTAAAGAATACATGACTGATAAGAAGGTAATATCTTCTAATGAAAGAGGAATGGTTATCAGAAACATTTTCCGCATATTGGGCCTGATTCACGTTTGTAAGTAAAGCAAGAAAAAGCAAGCAAATGGGCAGAATTATGTTACACTGTAGGTGGGGCAGATGTAACATGTGCAGAGTTAGATTTGGTTGGGGTGTATCCAAACTGAAATCTAAATTGCAGTGCAAAAAATAAGATTTTACTCACCGGTAAATCTATTTCTCGTAGTCCGTAGTGGATGCTGGGGACTCCGTAAGGACCATGGGGAATAGACGGGCTCCGCAGGAGACTGGGCACTCTAAGAAAGATTTAGTACTACTGGTGTGCACTGGCTCCTCCCTCTATGCCCCTCCTCCAGACCTCAGTTAAGGAAACTGTGCCCGGAAGAGCTGACATTACAAGGAAAGGATTTTGGAATCCAGGGTAAGACTCATACCAGCCACACCAATCACACCGTATAACTTGTGATAAACTTACCCAGTCAACAAAGCATCAAACAATGGATGCCAACATAACATAACCCATTATTAAGCAATAACTATATACACGTATTGCAGAAAGTCCGCACTTGGGACGGGCGCCCAGCATCCACTACGGACTACGAGAAATAGATTTACCGGTGAGTAAAATCTTATTTTCTCTAACGTCCTAGTGGATGCTGGGGACTCCGTAAGGACCATGGGGATTATACCAAAGCTCCCAAACGGGCGGGAGAGTGCGGATGACTCTGCAGCACCGAATGGGCAAACACAAGGTCCTCCTCAGCCAGGGTATCAAACTTGTAGAACTTAGCAAATGTGTTTGAACCCAACCAAGTAGCTGCTCGGCAAAGCTGTAATGCCGAGACCCCTCGGGCAGCCGCCCAAGAAGAGCCCACTTTCCTTGTGGAATGGGCTTTCACTGATTTTGGATGCGGCAATCCAGCCGCAGAATGAGCCTGCTGAATCGTGTTACAGATCCAGCGAGCAATGGTTTGCTTTGAAGCAGGAGCACCCAGCTTGTTGGATGCATACAGGATAAACAGCGAGTCAGTTTTCCTGACTCCAGCCGTCCTGGCTACATAGATCTTCAAAGCCCTGACTACATCAAGCAACTTGGAATCCTCCAAGTCACGAGTAGCCGCAGGCACCACAATAGGTTGGTTCAAATGAAAAGATGACACCACCTTCGGCAGAAATTGCGGACGAGTCCGTAATTCTGCCCTGTCCATATGGAAAACCAGATAGGGGCTTTTACATGACAAAGCCGCCAATTCTGAAACACGCCTAGCCGAAGCAAAGGCCAATAGCATGACCACCTTCCACGTGAGATACTTTAGCTCCACGGTCTTAAGTGGCTCAAACCAGTGGGATTTCAGGAAACCCAACACCACGTTGAGATCCCAAGGTGCCACTGGTGGCACAAAAGGGGGGCTGAATATGCAGCACTCCCTTAACAAACGTCTGAACTTCAGGAAGAGAAGCCAGTTCCTTTTGAAAGAAAATGGATAGGGCCGAAATCTGGACCTTTATGGACCCCAACTTCAAGCCCATAGTCACTCCAGACTGTAGGAAGTGCAGGAACCGGCCCAGCTGGAATTCCTCTGTAGGGGCCTTCCTGGCCTCACACCAGGCAACATATTTTCGCCATATACGGTGATAGAGTTTTGCTGTCACGTCCTTCCTAGCCTTTATCAGCGTAGGAATAACTTCATCCGGAATGCCTTTTTCCGCTAGGATCCGGCGTTCAACCGCCATGCCGTCAAACGCAGCCACGGTAAGTCTTGGAACAGACATGGCCCCTGTTGCAACAGGTCCTGTCTGAGAGGCAGAGGCCATGGGTCCTCTGTGAGCATTTCTTACAGTTCCGGGTACCAAGTCCTTCTTGGCCAATCCGGAACAATGAGTATTGTTCTCACTCCTCATTTTCTTACGATTCTCAGCACCTTGGGTATGAGAGGAAGAGGAGGAAACACATAGACCGACTGGAACACCCACGGTGTTACTAGTGCGTCCACAGCTATCGCCTGAGGGTCTCTTGACCTGGCGCAATACCTTTGTAGCTTTTTGTTGAGACGGGATGCCATCATGTCCACCTGTGGCAGTTCCCATCGATTTGTAATCTGAGTGAAGACTTCGTGATGAAGTCCCCACTCTCCCGGGTGGAGGTCGTGCCTGCTGAGGAAGTCTGCTTCCCAGTTGTCCACTCCCGGAATGAACACTGCTGACAGTGCTTTCACGTGATTCTCCGCCCAACGAAGAATCCTGGTGGCTTCCGCCATCGCCACTCTGCTTCTTGTGCCGCCCTGGCAGTTTACATGGGCCACTGCGGTGATGTTGTCTGACTGAATCAGCACCGGTTGGTTGCGAAGCAGAGGCTCCGCTTGACTCAGGGCGTTGTATATGGCCCTTAGTTCCAGGATATTTATGTGCAGGCAAGCCTCCTGACTTGACCACAACCCTTGGAAGTTTCTTCCCTGAGTGACTGCCCCCCATCCTCGGAGGCTCGCATCCGTGGTCACCAGGACCCAGTCCTGTATGCCGAACCTGCGGCCCTCGAGAAGGTGAGCACTCTGCAGCCACCACAGAAGAGACACCCTGGCCCTGGGGGACAGGGTGATTAGCCGATGCATCTGAAGATGCGATCCGGGCCACTTGTCCAACAGATCTCACTGAAAGATCCTTGCATGGAACCTGCCGAAGGGGATGACTTCGTATGATGCCACCATCTTTCCCAGGACTCGCGTGCAGTGATGCACCGACACCTGTTTCGGTTTTAAGAGGTCTCTGACTAGAGTCACGAGCTCCTGAGCCTTCTCTGCCGGGAGAAACACCTTCTTCTGGTCTGTGTCCAGAATCATGCCCAGAAAGGGCAGACGCGTCGTAGGAATCTGCTGCGACTTTGGGATATTCAGAATCCAGCCATGCCGCTGCAACACTTCCTGAGAGTGTGCTACGCTGATCAGCAACTGCTCTCTGGACCTCGCCTTTATGAGGAGATCGTCCAAGTATGGGATAACTGTGACTCTTTGTTTTCTCAGGATCACCATCATTTCGGCCATTACCTTGGTAAATATTCTCGGCGCCGTGGAGAGCCCAAACGGCAACGTCTGGAATTGGTAATGACAATCCTGTATCACAAATCTGAGGTACTCCTGATGAGGTGGATAAATGGGGACATGCAAGTAAGCATCCTTGATGTCCAGAGACACCATAAAATCCCCCTCTTCCAGGCTTGCAATGACCGCTCTGAGCGATTCCATTTTGAACTTGAATCTTTTCAGATAAATGTTCAGGGAATTTAAATTCAATATGGGCCTGACCGAACCGTCCGGTTTCGGTACCACAAACATTGTGGAATAGTATCCCCTTCCCTGTTGAAGGAGGGGAACCTTTACCACCACCTGCTGGAGATATAACTTGTGAATTGCCGCTAACACTACCTTCCCTTTCTATGGGGGAAGCTGGCAGGGCCGATTTGAGGTAACGGTGAGGGGGCATCACTTCGAATTCCAGCTTGTATCCCTGAGACACAATCTGTATAGCCCAGGGATCCACCTGTGAGCGAACCCACTGATGGCTGAAATTTCGGAGACGCGCCCCCACCGCTCCTGGCTCCACCTGTGGAGCCCCAGCGTCATGCGGTGGATTTAGTGGAAGCCGGGGAGGACTTCTGTTCCTGGGAACTAGCTGTAGGTGCAGCTTCTTTCCTCTACCCCTGCCTCTGGCAAGAAAGGACGCACCTCTGACCTTCTTGCTTCTTTGTGATCGAAAGGACTGCATTTGGTAATACGGTGCTTTCTTAGGCTGTGAGGGAATATATGGCAAAAAATTTGACTTCCCAGCCGTAGCTGTGGAAACTAGGTCCGAGAGACCGTCCCCAAACAATTCCTCACCCTTGTAAGGCAAAACCTCCATGTGCTTTTTGGAGTCGGCATCACCTGTCCATTGCCGAGTCCACAGGACCCTTCTGGCAGAAATTGACATTGCATTTATTCTAGAGCCCAGTAGGCAAATGTCCCTCTGGGCATCCCTCATATATAGGACAGCGTCTTTTATATGCCCCAGGGTCAGTAAAATGGTATCCTTGTCTAAGGTATCCAGTTCCTCAGACAGAGTATCTGTCCATGCTGCTACAGCACTACACATCCAGGCCGACGCAATTGCCGGCCTCAGTAGAGTACCTGAATGTGTATAAACAGACTTCAGGATACTTTCCTGCTTCCTATCTGCAGGATCCTTTAGGGCGGCCGTATCCTGTGACGGCAGGGCCACCTTCTTAGATAAGCGTGTCAGAGCTTTATCTACCCTAGGGGAGGATTCCCAGCGCACCCTGTCCGTTGGCGGGAAAGGGTACGCCATAAGTAACCTTTTGGAAATCAGCACTTTCCTATCTGGGGAATCCCACGCTTTTTCACATAACTCATTTAACTCATGTGAAGGGGGAAAAGTCACTTCTTGCTTTTTCTCCCCATACATATAAACCCTCTTGTCAGGGACAGGGTTTACCTCTGATATGTGCAATACATCCTTCATTGCTATAATCATGTAGCGGATGGCTTTTGCCATTTTAGGCTGCAATTTTGCATCATCGTCATCGACACTGGAGTCAGAATCCGTGTCGATATCTGTGTCAACAATTTTGGATAGTGGGCGCTTCTGAGACCCTGACGGCCTCTGTGCTGTAGGATCAGGCATGGGCTGAGACCCCGACTGTCCCAAGGCATCAGCTTTATCCAACCTTTTATGCAAGGAGTTTACATTATCATTTAACACCTTCCACATATCCATCCAATCAGGTGTCGGCACCGTCGGCGGAGACACGTCATTCATCTGCACTTGCTCTGCCTCCACATAGCCCTCCTCGTCAAACATGTCGACACACGCGTACCGACACACCACAAGGCCTTTTGGAGAGACAGAGAGAGAGTATGCCAGCACACACCCCAGCGCTATATGACCCAGGAATCACACAGTAACTTAGTGTTTACCCAGTAGCTGCTGTATATATGATTAATGCGCTAAATTTATGTGCCCCCTCTCTCTTTTTACCCTCTTTCTACCTTGAGACTGCAGGGGAGAGCCTGGGGAGCTTCCTCTCAGCGGAGCTGTGGAGAGAAAATGGCGCTGGTGAGTGCTGAGGAAGAAGGCCCGCCCCCTCAGCGGCAGGCTTCTGTCCCGCAATTTTGTGTAAAATTAATGGCGGGGGCTCATGCATAATACAGTGCCCAGCTGTATATATGCTGCTTTTGCCAGGAGGTAATCAATTGCTGCCCAGGGCGCCCCCCCCCTGCGCCCTGCACCCTACAGTGACCGGAGTGTGTGGGTTAGTGTGGGCGCAATGGCGTACAGCTGCAGTGCTGTGCGCTACCTCAGTGAAGACAGGAGTCGTCTGCCGCCGATTTTGACGTCTTCTTGCTTCAACCCGCCGGCTTCTGTCTTCTGGCTCTGCGAGGGGGGCGGCGGCGCGGCTCCGGGAACGAACGACCAAGCTTAGGTTCCTGTGTTCGATCCCTCTGGAGCTAATGGTGTCCAGTAGCCTAAGAAGCGCAACCTAGCCGCAGTTAGTAGGTTTGCTTCTCTCCCCTCATTCCCACGTAGCAGAGAGTATGTTGCCAGCAGAAGCTCTCTGAAAATAAAAAACCTAACTAAAATACTTTCTTATTAGCAAGCTCAGGAGAGCTCACTAAAATGCACCCAGCTCTGTCCGGGCACAGATTCTAACTGAGGTGGAGGGGCATAGAGGGAGGAGCCAGTGCACACCAGTAGTACTAAATCTTTCTTAGAGTGCCCAGTCTCCTGCGGAGCCCGTCTATTCCCCATGGTCCTTACGGAGTCCCCAGCATCCACTAGGACGTTAGAGAAATAAACCTGTCTAAAAGTGGGCTACATGCAAAACCAGCCAGTATTTACATGGCAACATGGTTTGTACCAGAATTACTTGCTTTGTTGCTTTACTTACAAACATGAATCAGGCCCATTGTACATACACTATGTAATCAAGTGGATCACTGAGATGTTCTTCTACTAGAACCACACATTACACATCACTTCTAGAGCACAATACATTCCGTATGCTATAGGTATTTAATTCATGAACTTCACATTCAATTAAAATCTGTATCAAATAACCTCAACTCCCAATGTTAATGCACTGCACTGGATATCTCCCCAGGAACCTGCACCATGCTCTGTCATTAGCAGGATCCCAGCACTTTAATATAGCTCTGGCCTTTGCTGATCACATTCAGTGCTGCTCTCGCTCTCTGCTACAGAAGGGCCAGAGCAGCAGAAGTCCTGGCTCTGGGAGGGGAGGGGGTAATTCCGTGTTGATCGCACGTAGCAACTTTTTGCTGCCTTTGCGATCAACTAGACGCCGCGTAAGGGGGAGTGTATGTCTGCATGGCAGGGCTGAGATCGCTTGTGCAGCCCTGCTATGCTAAAAAAAGTGTTTCCTGTAAGAGTTACTTACCCTGTGCGATCGATCCAGCGATGCAGGTCCCGGAATTGATGTCAGACATCCGCCCTCCAAACGCCTGGACACGATGCGATGGACTAACCACTCCCAGAAAATGGTGAGTAGCTGCCCCGGAACGCCTTTCTGCTGTCAATCTTCTTGCGATCGCTCCAGCAATCGCTTTCTTCGTTTCTCTGGTCGTTGCCCGCCGACGGCCGTCGCTAGGCAACGACGTGCGTGTGCAATGCGGCAGGCGCAGACCTGACCCGTTTGCACCGCTGCGACAAACAGCAGCGTGCGGACGGGTCGGAATGACCCCCTATATGCAGGTGCTGGGACCCTGCTACATACACCCATACTGAGTACTACTATTGCGAATGGAGGGGAACTAGTAAGTGGTTATGTAAAACAGAAAACTCCTATAACATTTTAGCGTAAATAGTTGTGTCATGAAGAGTGTAAAACACACTGCATCGCCTCAATCCCTACTAGTAACGACATTTGTTCAAACTCATGTTTATACAGAAGTATAAGGTGCTTAATATACAATAACTCGCAGAACAGGGTAATAAATATAATGTGTATGGTGACCACCAATGCATTAGGCCCAGTGTGGCATCACAGAAGAACCAGCTTTGGTCACTTCTGCACATGATGGAGCAATCTGAACCATATCCCTGCGGGGAAAGCACATCATGATGAGACCTATTGCCTATAAAAACAATGAAGAGGCTGAAAGACAGGTGGAGAGCGCTGGCATTTTCTGCGATGCTGCTTTTTTCCATGGAGCAATAATGCACTCCGTTAATATGCAGCTAAAACTTTCTCAGTGTACAGTCATCCAAGCGAGTGATGTTTCTGCTACTGTTAACTCCCCACCAACGGGAAGTTATCACTGCGTTACTTTATTAGATGTAGATTTCCACTGACAGTAGAAGAGTGTTTTTCCTAAACGCAGCAGACTGTGAACGACAGCAATGGGATGCGGTTAGTATCCCGACAGTCAGGATGCCCGCGGTCAGGTGACCGACCCCGGAATCCCAACACCACTCAGAATCCCGGTACCAGAACACCAGCCACCAACACCCTGAAGGTAAGTATCAGGGTACCTGATAGGGCCCGACGGTGCACTAATGGGGGGCTTAGCCGTATCCACCACTCCCTGTGTCTTAGCCCTAAGCTGACACCCCTGGTGTCTTAGCCCTAGCCGCCACCCCAGGCAGGTTTGGGTTAGGGTAGGGGGCAGGGGATGGCTATAACAAATTATCCCCTGACTGCATTCAGAACGTCTAGATGCCGGTGTCGGTCATGTGACCACCGGCACCCCGACCACCGGGATGGTGTATCACACCAATAGCAACACATGCTCGTGTAACTAGAAAAGAGAAAAAACGGCACTGGGGCTATATCACGGGGTGACAACTGTACAGTACAGTAAGTACTCACTGGTGGCACTTTGTACTGTACAGCCAACCCAACGTTTTAATCTGCACAAACCAGTAGTGGATACTTGCTAGTCTGTGTGTTCCCTTTGAGTTTATTCATTAAACCATTTTGTTTCTCCAAACAATGTTATTTCTAATGGAGAGGTATTTCCACACAAAATACCGAATCCTTTTAACCAGTCAATAAGCCATCTGATGCCACATCTTACCTTTCATCTATCGCCCCCACCCCCTAGAGTCCATATCGCCCGCTTTATACTGCACGTCTCTGTGTGAACGGACTGTGCAATCGCCTAACATACATTAAAACAATGACACATTAATCTACACTGAATACCACCAATTAGCCATGCGCCATATCTCCTATATAAACCTCATGCACCCAGTAAACCAGTGTAGTCAGAGCGTTAGGCTATATGCATTACTTTGCACCGCAGTTCTGTGTTGTTCCAAACATGTAAAGTGCGCGACATCCTCCAACATTTGTGTTCCCTCGGCCTTATCTTCCTTATCGGTCAATCTTCCAAAAAGAATCTGGTTAAAAAAAATTATTTTGTAAATAGAAATAACCAACGGAACATATTTATCTACCTATCCTATCCTATGGGAGGTTTACGTTAAGAAATTCTTATATGCATTTTATTGCTTTAAAAATGTGAACGTTCAATGAAATATATGGGCAGAAGTCACTTCATACATGGAACCTTACTTCTCTGCATTATTATATGTATCTTTAAAGGTGAATACACACTTGTCTAGAAAATGAGCGACATCGCTCATTTTCCCCCTTCCTTAGCAACAGCGCTCATTTTCCCCCTTCCTTAGCAACATCGCTAATTTTCCCCCTTCCTTAGCAACAGCGCTCATTTTCCCCCTTCCTTAGCAACAGCGCTCATTTTCCCCCTTCCTTAGCAACAGCGCTCATTTTCCCCCTTCCTTAGCAACATCGCTCATTTTCCCCCTTCCTTAGCAACAGCGCTCATTTTCCCCCTTCCTTAGCAACATCGCTCATTTTCCCCCTTCCTTAGCAACAGCGCTCATTTTCCCCCTTCCTTAGCAACAGCGCTCATTTTCCCCCTTCCTTAGCAACAACGCTCATTTTCTCCGCAAGTGTGTATGCCGCCAGCGACGATTGATGCGCGGTCCCGCGGGTCGGCAACGATCGTCGCTGTCGGCAGTGCATGCATGCTCGATCTGGACTGTCGTCCAGGAGCTGACTGCACGGCCGGCAATATGAACAGTCATATCGCTCAGTGTGTACGGGCAGCCCCGGACCGCCCGGGAAGGGAAAAATGAGGCGACGTCGCTCATAGAGCGTGTGTATGGACCTTTAGTTTCCCATAAGATTAAAAACATTTTACACTTATTTAGCAATAATTCACATGATAATAACTTACTCCTTATTCAACCCATGACCATAAATCTGATTCCGGTCTTTCACGGAACTAGTGTCTGCTTGTGAAGCAAGAGAAGTCCTGACAGTGAATCTTATGTAAAATCTAGGTCTTCGTAGGAATAGCGTACAGCTTGTACTGTAAACCAACCTGATTAATATGATCACATTCTTTATTGATGATCTTCATCAACGTTTCTGTAAGAACCTGACAGGTTTCCCCTTCAACAGCTGTGGAAACAATAAGGTTAAATGCAGAATATTTTCATGCATAGATGAGAACTGTGCTGCACTGTGGTCTGCCTAGAATCACAGAACAAAGATAAGGTAAGTTCAAATCGTAGACGGTTACAGTAGTTACTTTGGGAGAGGCATAGGGCAGAGTTAACGATAACTAAAATCAAGTGTTATCAAGGCTGAGTACTCAGAGATGTCACTGGCACATGACAGTTAAATTATATAACTTATGGACAAATGCTAAAGACAGATATTTACATGTCTGCGGTAAGTGAGGTTGAACAGCCTGGGCCAACAGTAGCCTAAATGAGTGCCCTCGCTGATACCACCAGTGCTGGTGAACTACTGGCACCATCAAAGCTTTGCGACAATGATATAGGGGGTTATTCCGAGATGATCGCACGTAGCAACTTTTTGCTGCTCATGCGATCAACTAGACACCGCCTATGGGGGAGTGTATTTTAGCATAGCAGGGCTGCAATCACTTGTGCAGCCCTGCTATGCTAAAAAAGTTTAAAGCAAAACAAGACCAGCCCTATATCTACTTACCCTTTGCGACAGATCCAGCGATGCAGGTCCCGAATTTGATGTCAGACATCCTCCCTCGAAACGCCTGGACACGCCTGCATTCGCTGCACCACTCCCGGAAAACGGTCAGTTGCCGCCCCAACACGCCTTCCTCCTGTCAATCTTCTTGCGGTCACCGCTGCGACCGCTTTCCTCGTTCCCGGCGATGGCTGTCGCCAGGCAACGACGCGCGTGCGCGATGTGCACACCACGCATGCGCAGTCCCGAACCGTTCACACCGCAGCAAAGAACCGCTGCGTGCGAACGGGTCGGAATGACCCCCATAGTTTGGCAAATTAGAAGGACGACAGGAGGCTATTGAAAGAAGAGAAGGGTAGACTGGTAATATAATCTGGGGGGGGAGTCCTCTGTACATGGGCCTAGGATAATCACAATACTAAATGTCTGTGGGAAATGAGGGAAGGCTATGATAGCTTATTACAGATGACATAATGGATCACCAAAACTACTGCCTTAGCTGAAAACGTGATTTGAAAGTCTATGGCCAGCACCGGGCTGAGAAATCAACATTTTCCAAAAATAACAGTTCTTAAATGGGGTACAGTATGTTTCTCGACATTCATCTATCTTAGCAAGAGAATGTCGACATGTTTAGCATATCAACATTGACCATGTCGACATCAAAGAAATGTCAACATGGTGAGAATGTCGAAAATATTAGTGGGTCCAGCCGGTGTGGCGGTCACTTCTGGGTCTGGCAGTGTCAGGTGATAGAGTTCTGGTACACTGACCCCTATCCCCAGCCCTAACCCCCGACCCTGCAGCCTAACCCTAATGTCAGCATTTCAGATAATGAGACAATAAGATCAATAAAAGATATTAATCAGGCGCTACAAAAATCAATAAACCACACTAATAAAATATTGCAACCTATGTTATGTGCAATTAGCAGCTCTCATAAGGTATTTTGATATACCCAATAGAATAAACTAAAAACTAATATAATCCATATAATTAGACCGTATAAGAGAGCGCATTAAATGAATGACAATTTATTCCAACTTTACAAAAAGGATATATAATATCCAAGCATAAATAAAAACAATTGTATCTTATAATAAAACCACAATGATAAGTCCTTGATGATCACCTATATAAACCACCAGAAATGTATAGACAATTGAGATATACATCTGCACTTTGTTGGAACTTTGGACATTATCAACATGCTCCAGTAGGGAGTCAATTGTCTATACATTTCTGGTGGTTTATATAGGTGATCATCAAGGACTTATCATTGTGGTTTTATTATAAGATACAATTGTTTTTATTTATGCTTGGATATTATATATACTTTTTGTAAAGTTGGAATAAATTGTCATTCATTTAATGCGCTCTCTTATATGGTCTAATTATATGGATTATATTAGTTTTTTCAGATAATGACACTGTGAACATGTAGACAATCTGGTGTTGACATTATGACTGTCAACATTCTGAGTGTCTACATGGTGACTGCAAGATTGTAAGCTTGCGAGCAGGCCCTTCCTACCTCTATGTCCGTCTGTTTTTGCCCAGTTTTGATCTATTACTGTTGTTGCGCTATATAAGAAACTGTTAAGAAATAATAAAATAAATCTCCTTAAGAGTGTAACGTACAAGGATATGTATACTGTAAAACATGGTAGGGTTTAATTCAATAAATGAATTATGGTAATGTGAAACAATGAATATAAATACATTTTCTAAACTGAAACTCTGGTTTTACATTAATAAGCAATAAACTAAGTAAAACGGGGACACACACACACACACGTCTTTTCCTGCTCATCGTTACCTGTGTGTTGCACTAATTCTGGATGGGGCACATCCTGCAGCACTTGTGTTCTTTGGTCTTGAGCTGTGAGCAGCGAATCTCGGAGGCTACAACGCTCGCTCTCCGTATCAGCATGGAAGCTTTCACTGATCTGCTCCAAATGAGCCTTGGGGGTCTGAGTGAGACTGACACGCTGTGCCTCCTGTTGCATACAGCATATGGGAATGACAGTAAACAATAGTATGATACCACAAAACCATCTATTAAATTGAACTAGAGTTTCATGGAAATTACAGGACAAACTACAAAAATTCTAAAAACTTAAAAGAAAGGTGTCCTCTGTCACTGTAGAAATGAAGTTAGGGTGGGTACACAATAGAACGATATTCGGGACGATTTGCAGCACTGGAACGACAAATAGTCTATATTGCGTGAATGCACAATTGAGCTCTTCCGCGGGTCGCATGCAACATCTTCTGGTCGGCCGTGCTGCACAGCCAATCAGATTATACCGTGTGCGTGGCAGTGCAGTGTAATGGAGGATGGAACGAGGTATCATTCTGTTGTTCAGTACATCGTGTAGTGTGTACGCCCAATTTGGCATGGTCCGGGCAGAAGGGAATTCGGTTTGATCATCGGGACTATCAGCTATTGTTCTGGTGTGTACCCACTCTTAGACTTGACACAATGGAGTGCTTACAAGTAACAGCGTTATACAGTTTACTGCACTTTAAAAATGGTAGACTTAGTTGGGCTCCATTATTATTCCTACACACTGTATTTAAATACAGTGCAAATTAAAGAAAATAAAATAATTATCACTTTCAGATCAGATTTTCAGAGTCCTGATTTTTGTCATTTTGGAAAGGGCAATTAATGGCAAAGGAAAAAAGTATTTCTTTCTGGTGTTTATTAAATAAAACAAAACAAAAAAGATTTTAGTTCAAATTTGTTCTTTTTGTGAACTCTTAATAGAAAAACTCTTCCTTTGTATTTTTAGTAAATTTTTTGGTCCGCATTAAAACATGTTTGAACAAGGTTTCTAAATAGATAGCTACTTTTCACTTTATTAATACTGTATAAATAATCAGGATCCATTAAAACATTAATGCCAAAACACTAGTTTAAACCCCAAAAAAGTGTTTGGTTTTTCTTTTTTTCTTTTTATAAACAAAAACTTTTTCCCCCAACCCTGAAAATAAGGGAGATTGATGTTGAAATGTGATGCTCAATAACCTACATCATTACATTGTGTAAATGGTAGAAAAAGATATTCTCCGCTCTTTATTTTTAAATAATGTTGACTTACTAAACCCTACAAATTGGAATAGGTATTGATAATTACATCTAATATCCAGATATTTGACAGTAGGTCAATTTTGAATAATAATTAATTTGCTAGGTAAAACCTGTAAAACATGAGACGTCCTTGGAAATTAGCTGCCTACTGCGACATTCTCATAATAAGCAGTATAAAAACCTAAACAAATAAAGTATAAGACACACAAACTCCTACACCAGACAAAACTTGGAAAACCATATATTATGAACGAAGGCTCAGTAACAAAAACAGAACTACAGTATAACATACATACTTTGTCTGTACTGCTGACACATGGAAACACACCTGATCCTGAAGTATATCCAGTGTCTGCGTAAGAGCATCTTTTTCCGGTTGATCGCACCCTGGCAGTGAAGATCCAGAGTCGGGTTTACTAGTCAACTCCTGCAGCCTTTCTAAATGTGTGTCTCTCTCTACAACAGAAAGCTCAGGCTGTTTGGACACGTTGTAAACTTGTGGGGATAAAGGCAAGAGGGGACTATCATCTGAAATCACTTTGTAGTCTACCAAATGTTCACCTTTAGCAGTAGACTCACTACCATTGCCTTGTTTGCTCTTTTGGATGTTCTCGGATAGAACGTGGTCTCTTTCAAAGCATAATGCATTCACTTGTTCTTTTAGCCGGTTGATTTCATTTTGCTTTACCTGTAACTGTTCGATGAGATTGGAAAGCTTTGCCGATAGTTCTTGTTTATCACGTTGGACATTTTCCAGTTTTTCCATTAATTCAGTGGTGTCCTTCTCAACAATTTCTCCACCACCTAGTTTATCGGCATTGATCGACTCTGAAGGACCCAACTGGTCCTCCCCTGCTGAAACCCCTTTCAACTTTGCAAGCTCATCATTAACAGCTACTAACTGCATTCTAGACTCTTTCTCTAGCTTTGATTTACTGTCTTCTAACTGCTCTTTCACCTTTACCAGACAGGTGTATTCTTCCTGAAGTTCATGATAGTTGACCTCAAAATTCTTCTCGGCAAAAGAGAATGTGTTTTTCTGCCGCTGAATCTCCTCTTTCAGCTGAAGTTCTAGGTTTTGGAGTCGTTTGTTTTCCGAAATGAGAAATTCAATGTTATTTTTAACATCGAAGTGACCAGAGTGAACCAGTTCGGGAAGGTTTTCGCAGATTTCCGTGTTGCACTCTTTCAAGATATTCTCCAAAGTCTCGTTTTTATCTTTGAGAAGTCTACTGTCGTCCTCCAGGACCGTCAACTTTAAATTGAGGGCGTCTTTGTCTTTCACTTCGTTCTCCAGGAACTCAATTCTCAGCTGCAAAGCCTGAACTTCTTGCTCAATTGTCCCCTTCTCCTTTTCCTCGTTCCTCAAATAGTCCAACTGTTTCTGCAGTTCATTAACCTGAATCATCAGCTCCTCTGACTTGGGGTCTCTGACAGATTGCATTAAGTCCTTCATAGTAGAAATTTCCTGCATTAGACTAGTCTGTTTGGTTATCAAACTATCGTTTTCTGACTGCATGGCAGTGATGGTCCGACTACTTTCATCTTGCATCTGATCTATTTGCTGTTTGTACTGTACTTCTAAGTTATCCTTCAGGTTCTCAAGGTTTGTCTTATGCTCAAGCGTTAAGTCCTCCCGGAGTTTAGTGAGCTCCTCTTCCTGACTGAATAAAAAGTGTGTCCTGAGTTTCTCAAACTCGGCTTCTTGAGATTCGGCCATCCGGTCCAGTACCGCGTCCTTCTCTCTCTCCAGCATTTCCAGCTTGATCTTGTAATTGGTTACTTCAGCCTCGTGTTTCGATTCCAATTCTTTGGTAGATTCATTGGCTGCGGCCAGCTCCGCTTTGAGGTTGTCGATTGTGACGAACAAACTGCTGGCCTCGTTGAGCTTGTTCTCCTTTTCAGTGAGGCTCTGCTTGACCCTATGAACCTGTTCCCTGGCATAGCTCAAGTCCTGTAGCAAATCTTCAATTTGCCTTTGCAGATGTGATTTTTCTGACGAAACAGTCTCTAGTCTCTGGGAGAAATCTTCCTTCATTTTAATCCTCTGCTCGTCAGACTGCAGCAATCTAGCATTTAATTCACTAATGACTGCATTAAGTTCATTTATTTGATCGTTGGTCACGCGGATGGTTGTTTGGCTGTTGACGTTGTCCACCTCTTGCCTGTGCTGGACGAGGAGCCTCTCTATATCCAGCGCGTGCTGCTTGGCCAGCTCCTGCTTCATTTGTACAATCTGCTGTCCGTGAATCTCGTCTAGCTCAGCCTGAAGCTGTTCCAGTTTCTTTTGTGTCTCTAATTCCATTCGCTGAACAAGGTCTGCCTCCGACTGACTGCCTTTATAGTGCTTTTTCTGTAGGTCTTCTACGGTGCCCATTAACTGCTTGATTTCATCCGAGGATCTCCTCTCCTTTTGTTTAGAAATGTTCAGCTCGTCGCAAAGACTATTTATTTCCTGGATCTTCTGGGTTAATTGTTCCCGCAGCTCATCGGCAGATTTCTCAGATGCACTAATTCGCTCTTTCAGTTCCAGGCACTTGATTTCCTCGTTGTGTAAAGCAGATTTCAGGCTATCGAGCTCCAAATCCTTTTCATTCATCTTTTGTTTGTGAGATAATTCAAGTTCTTTCTGTTGTACCTTAAAGAGATCCAATAGATATAAATTATGTTATAGAAAACATTTTCTTGCTACATGAAGCCTGCGATCCAATTAGTCTGACAATACATGTCCCACCCTACAAAGGGTTTATGGAGTTGATAAAACCCCTCCCAGCTAGATTGGGACTGAGAGTCCTGTGGCACTCCTTTCTACAAAGCTATGCCTGAAATAATGCCATAATACATATTATAAATAAGATTTTATTATGTATCCAATTTGATAAGTTATTTTTTAACATACACATAATATATTTAGCTTCCTGCGAACATGAAACACAATTGTGGCAATATCTGGGTCTTTCTCTCCCCCGGCTGAAAAAGGGAAACAATAATTAAACAATAGGTGGCTGCATTTCTGGTTCATTGTCTTGAGTGTTCTTGCTAAATAGCCCATGGTTCAGACATCCAGATGTGAGTGCCCTCTATAAAATATAAACACCATCCCGGTGACATTAACCAGAACATACCTGGCATGTGGGCACTTAGGCTACGTTGCTGCCTGGGAAGACAGATCTACTGCAATTGTAATATGAACTTGTTTCAATATGCTCCAGACATGTTACAGTTAATTAAACCAGAAAGTCAAATAAAAGAGTCAAGCTTTTGCCACAATAAAAGTATAGTAGCACAGAGGTATATCATCGTCATTCTCTGTAAAGACTGAATCAATCCATTGATTACTCCTCACTGTTTCCAAAATAATGTATTGCAGTGGTAATAGTTAAAAAATTCTGACCGTCTTCTCTACCAATTATACAGCTGTAGCAGCCCTCATTTATCCCGCGATGTGGTGACCGGGTGTGGACAGTCATACCCCGGATTAAACAATGCATTGCCTATGGCCCAAGGGTGTGAATACTTGCACGTGTCCCCGTTTGCAGGCACTCTACCCACGAAAATCTAATTGCGGGTGCGATTAATCGGAAGCGAGATAAGAGCTGCTATACCTGTACAAAACACACACACCCAATGTTCTAGTCTAATTAATGGAAAAACCTTTAGTAATCTCTGTTTAGCATATTTTGTCGCTAGAAATAGGCAAATACAGCTCTCCACTTGCATATATGGATGTTCCAATGTTTATTCTTTTACAAGAAAGAACAAAAACAGCCATCCAATGTGCAAATATAAATAAAACCTTCATTTAATCAATGTGTGACCATGGGGGAAACCATCTACTCACTGGCTACCCGAAGTTCAGGCACAACTAGGTCATTTCTCTCCACCACCTCAACAAACTGACCCTCCGCTGGAGATGGCCCCAACTCGCCCCACATCCCAGACACAGGGGGAAGGGAGGGGAACCCATCACACAACTATCAAACTAGCAAACGATAGGTCCAAAATAATGGTTTGACAACGTGATACTACAGGAATATAAAGGGGAATATAACCTGACGAGATATCCTCTTGACACTATGGGGTATATGCAATTGCGGTCGAATTCCCGAAAATGTCGAAAAACTGGACTTTTTCACCAAAAAAAAAAAAAAAAAAATCGACAATGCAATTCAGTACTTTCCGTCAAAAAAACGGACTTTCAAAATTCGACTTTTTGAAATTCGACATTTGTCAAATTTGACTTTTCTGCAATGGTACAAATGCGGCAATTCGACAAAAGTATATTCAATTGAAGTTTGGAAATTCGACAACAGTGCTTTTAGACAGTAAATTCGTCATTTTCAATCCGCCACACTTTGGTGGGTGAATCTAATAAAAAAAAATTAAAACATGTTTTTTTTGGTGTTTTTTTTATTGGTAATAGCATATCTATTTATATTAGAAGGGGTTAGGTACTTGGTTTGTCTTTTTGGGAGGCACAAGTATTATTTATATATTTAAAATTTTTTTTTTTTTTTTTTTTTTTTAGATGGAATGGTAAAATCCCGGAAAAAAATGGCGTGGGGTCCCCCCTCCAAAGCATAACCAGCCTCGGGCTTTTCGAGCCGGTCCTGGTTCTAAAAATCCGGGGGGGAAAATGGACAGGGGATCCCCCGTATTTTTAAAACCAGCACCGGGCTCTGCGCCTGGTGCTGGTGCAAAAAATACGGGGGACAAAAAGAGTAGGGGTCCCCCGTATTTTTTACACCAGCATCGGGCTCCACTAGCTGGACAGATAATGCCACAGCCGGGGGTCACTTTTATACAGCGCCCTGCGGCCGTGGCATTAAATATCCAACTAGTCACCCCTGGCCGGGGTACCCTGGGGGAGTGGGGACCCCTTCAATCAAGGGGTCCCCCCCCAGCCACCCAAGGGCCAGGGGTGAAGCCCGAGGCTGTCCCCACCATCCAAGGGCTGCGGATGGGGGGCTGATAGCCTTGAGAAAATGACAAGAATATTGTTTTTTCCTGTTGTACTACAAGTCCCAGCAAGCCTCCCCCGCAAGCTGGTACTTGGAGAACCACAAGTACCAGCATGCGGGAGAAAAACGGGCCCGCTGGTACACATGGGACCCCTTTCCCCGAATGCAGAGACCCCCCCGTGACTGCTGTCACAGAAAGGTCTCTTAAGCCAATCAGCGAGCGCAACGTCCTAGCACTCTGCTGATTGGCTGCACGTCTGAGCTGTCAGACAGCGCCTCGCAAAGCCTCTCCATTATACTCAATGGTGGGAACTTTGCGTCAGCGGTGAGGTCACCCGCGGTCAGCGGCTGACCGCGGGTAACCCCACCGCTACCCGCAAAGTTCCCACCATTGAAAGTAATGGAGAGGCTTTGCGATGCGCTGTCTGAGGTCACACGCGCATACAGCCAATCAGGTGAGTGCAACGAAGTAGCGCTTCCTGATTGGCTGAAGGGACCTCGGTGACAGGAGTCACGTGGGGTCCCGGCATTCGGGGAAAGGGGTCCCATGTGAAAACATGGGACCCCTTTCAGTCCGCTGGTCCGGGTGTGCGTTTATTTGTTTTGCCAAGTACGAGGATTTATATCTGGACACTGGATTAAGGTGAGTATAATTTGATTTACAGGTACCCTGGATCGTCGGATCAGGAGACGTGGCAGTCGGCGGGTCAACATAGGTAAGTATGTGTGTGTCGGCAGGTGTGCAATAAAGTTTTACTCTCAAGGTGTGTGTCTCCTGTTTTTATTTGGGTATTTTTTTTCCAGTAGTACTACAGGTACCAGCGGGCCCGTTTTTCTCCCGCATGATGGTACTTGTGGTTCTCCAAGTACCAGCTTGCGGGGGAGGCTTGCTGGGACTTGTAGTACTACAGGAAAAAACAATATTCTTGTCATTTTCTCAAGGCTATCAGCCCCCCATCCGCAGCCCTTGGATGGGGGGGGGGGGGGGGGACAGCCTCGGGCTTCACCCCTGGCCCTTGGGTGGCTGGGGGGGGGGGACCCCTTGATTGAAGGGGTCCCCACTCCCCCAGGGTTCCCCCGGCCAGGGGTGACTAGTTGGATATTTAATGCCACAGCCGCAGGGCGCTGTATAAAAGTGACCCCCGGCTGTGGCATTATCTGTCCAGCTAGTGGAGCCCGATGCTGGTGTAAAAAATACGGGGGACCCCTACTCTTTTTGTCCCCCGTATTTTTTGCACCAGCACCAGGCGCAGAGCCCGGTGCTGGTTTTAAAAATACGGGGGATCCCCTGTCCATTTTTCCCCCGGATTTTTAGAACCATGACCGGCTCGAAGAGCCCGAGGCTGGTTATGCTTTGGAGGGGGGACCCCACGCCATTTTTTTCTGTTTTTTTTCCCGTTTTTACCCGTTTTTAAAAAAACGGAACAAAATCCGTCAAATCGTCCGTTTTTCGTCAGCGGGACTGTCGAATCCGTTTTTTATTGCATATGGTCAATTTCGGCACCCACTTGCCGAAATTAGACTGTCGAATTGAAAAACGGCCGAAAAATGGCCGCGATTCGCCGCTAATTGCATATACCCCTATGTGCCGGAGTCTGATTTGTGAGTAAAGTACAAAAAAAAAAAACAACAAACAGGTAACTTGGTACCTGGACAAACCATGTTGCAATCCAAGTGGTGCAAATACATGTATTTTTGGCATTTAGGGTAAACACTGGCTGCTTCTCCATGTAGCCCACAAATGCTGGACAGCTTTATGTTTACACTGCAATTTAGATCTGCATTTGGACAAACCCCTCCCAAATCTAAAGCCAGGTACACAGTGGAGTGATGTCGGGCTGAAATGCCATATCGTAACGACATATCGCCTACATTGTTCAGTGTGTGCGCTCAATATGCGCTACCACGGTCGCATGCGTAGTCAGTTTTGATTTGCTGCACATCAAACCTAGTGCTATCGCCAGCAATTTGGTGCCTATCGTCCAGTGGGTACGGCCAACCGGACGACATACGATATGTCTGTCCAATCTGACGTCACCTTCTTTCCATTCATTATTCAAATTTCAAGGGGATCCTGATGCCAAGTTGGTCTCCTGTGTACAGGAGCAAAGATAAATCGTATCCTACCAAGCAATACGATGACTGTTCAGAAGTTAGCAAGATTGCAGCGTGTGCGCGCTCAGTTTGGCTACTTCTGGGCTCAAGGGAAATCTTCATTAAAGTCAGCACGATTGTCGGTGGCTTCAGTGTGTACCCCAGCTAGGATCTCTCTGCACATGTTACATCTGCTCCTCCTGCAGAGCAGCATGATTTTACCCCGGAGCAAAGTTACTGGCTTATTTTATTATTAAGGAATGAATATATGTAAATTTTCCTTTTACAGAAGTCATTCTAGCATCTAAGATGGTACTAGTGAATGCATAAACATTCCTTGTATTTTCCTCTTCCAATATAATTCCTTCCTCCCTTCCTAGGGCTGCCCTGTCAATCTTATTGATGACCAGTATCTATATCCTGAAACAATAGCTTGGGGTGTGATCCAGTATGTAACGACAGGGGATAGAGAATATAACATAGTCCAGAAATATATATTTATGACGAACAGCTTGCAATCAGTGAATATCAGGCGGCTGCGAGGGGGTGATTTCTCTCTCATTGCTGGCGTTTGTATGCCGATGCAATGGCATCTCGCCCCTAACTGAATTGACCCCAATAACTGTTATGATTACACAAATGCCCAAAACAGCAAAATGTACTACATGCCAAAATCGTGCACTCACTATGTAGTGCTTACATGGTTCTGGCATGTGGTGCATTTCACTGCTGCACATGCACGAACATCTTTCACTCACAGTATTATTACCAATGCATCCGTCCCGCAGCACAAACAATACCCTACAGAAACAGAGCAGTTCTCACTGTACAGACCTGGTGCAGGATGTGCATCTGTTCTCGCAGAGAGATGACCTGGGTCTGGAAGTCCTCATTCTCTTTCTGGCACTGCCGCAGCTGGTGACCCCGCTCCTCTAGCTGCTGCTGGTAAGTGAATAGCTGTTGCTTAGAGTGAAGGAGATCGGCGGCTGTACTCGTGTGGCTGGTGTTCCTCAAGGTCTCTCCGGCCTGTAGCTGCAAGCAACACAGAGGGCAGCCTGTCATCACAAATGGCTACTAAGAGAAGTAAGCACCAGCAGCTTCGTTACAGCTTCCCAATGAATGATACAGAATAAATGGGTGTAGTACGGTATGCCGGCGCTCGGGCTCCCGGCGACCAGCATACCGGCGCCGGGAGCCCGACCGCCGGCATACCGACAGCGTGGCGAGCGCAAAGGAGCCCCGGGATCCCGGCGCCGGTATACTGTGCGCCCGGGATCCCGACATTCGGCATACAGGAGACCACCCGAATAAATAGACTCTGAATGGTTTGTATTATGGCCAGAAGGTGACCAGAACACGTATACATGAAATTATCATATTAGATAGCGACTGCTGTTTCTGCTGGACGTTTGACCCTTGCAGGAAGGTGGTATTTGCCAACCACTGGGTAATATTAAATGTATCGCTAGACATTACCAGCCGATTCTAGACTAGACACTAGTAAAATGATTAAAAACCTAAGGCTGTATATATTTTCCAATAACCAATACACCCTCATTGCATGGTTTGTTTACATTGGGGGGGGGGTATTAAGGAGGATTACACATCAAAAAATCTACCAAAAACAGTAAAAAGAATAAGTAAAGTCGACACAAAACCCTTTTCCATCTTGATCCCAGATAAGTTCTATCCTAACACAGGTACCTAGCTCGCCTATACGTTACATACAGTCCTACTTTGGTCTGTGTGTGCATATAAAGCAATGCTACACTAACCGTATTTTAAGAAACTATTCTGGCAGGTCAAGTATAATGTGCTAGTCATATCTGACATTGGCATATCAATTGTCTGTACACCGGTGATAGGCCCCATGATATCTGAGTGGGCCTCACACGTGGAGAAGCCTCAGGTCACATGGGGGATAGGTTGACAAGCATGAATCTATGACTGTCGCACACTAACCTGCTAGATGCATTGTGCAGCTACACAGCGCTATATCTGTAACTTCAGAAACTCATAAGAGTATAAAACTAATACCGTCGAACACATTCCATGTAGCCAGTATGAGGGTGGCAAAGGCCCCCCTTTGTTCACTCCTTAATAACAACGTGGGTGCAGCCATTCTCTGCACTGAACAAATATGTGGAGAAGCGCCCATATGATGTCACAGGTCTCTAGTGGATTGAGGGGCTGCAATCGGCAGGTGTACATACAGTAAATGAATGGAAAATGCAAATAATAAAAGTGTAACATGGTGTATACATACACGCAACACATTAAAAGATTTAAATTAAAAAAAAATTCTGTTTTAAAAATGGAATCAATTTGCCTTAGATATACAATTAAGCACAAAGGGGCAGATGTATTAACCTGGAAAAGGCATAAGGAAGCGATAAACCAGTGATAAAGCAGTGTTAAGTGCAAGGTGATAATGCACCAGCCAATCAGCTCCTAACTGTTAATTTACATATGGGAGCTGATTGGCTGGTGTGTTTATCACCTTGCACATATCACTGGTTTATCACTTCCTTATGCCTTCTCCAGGTTAATACATCTGCCCCAATGTTCTGGCTGCGCACGTAGGAGGATATCAGGGTGGGAAAACCGTGCTTGCTGGCCTTTCCTGCTTGTTGGCGAATAACCCACCGTACTTTACAGCACTAGCTTTCAAGGGAATATCCCCTTTAATATACAACAAGGTCCAATAGGGACTGGAAGCCATTCCTACAATGTGATTCCTACTTCTATCTAACCTCCATAGAGGACTGACTGATCACTCATCTAGAAACATTCTGTTATCTCTGGAAATGAAATAAACCTGCTCACATGCTGAAACTGGATCTTCAGCTTCTGACTTTGTTCTGTAAGATCCAGAAATTCCCGCATGATGTCGTCCTTCTCCTTCCGTGCTTGCTGGAGATTGGTGGTCAGCTGGGTGATAATGCTGTCCCTCTGCTTTATGGCCATTTCAAACTCCTGAAGCTGGAAAGGAAGCACAAAGCACAGAACAGGGGGTGGGCTTACTGTACATGTCTTGCGCTCAAGACTAAGAAAAGATTTGGAATTCATGAGGATAAACGTGAAATATAGAATATTATGTGACGCACAAATGACCCTTATCTCCCTAACCTCAATAGAGGACTGATTACTCATCTAGAAACATTCTGCTATGGGTTCTCTTATCCAGAACACAGTCTGCCAGAATGTACAGGAACCCTTAAAAGAAAAGGCAATATAGGCTCATGCCTACCAAGCGGGACGGAGAATTGGGGAGGCAAAATTTGCTGAGCAGGGGTCCAGATTGCCTCTTTGCTGCCAGAACCATTCCCAAATGTCTTCCCCCCCTACATTTGGTGGTGATCAGGGCTGCACTAGAGAGCACTGCTACATACTGTCAGTGCGATTGTTGGGAAAGACAGGGGCCCTTATAAGTATAACTGACTAGAGGCAGGATGCCATTATCATCCTGACACAAACCCCTTAACTGCCACACAATCTAAACTATAGATTAACATTTTGCTGTCATCTACTCTCATATATCTCGCTTAGGGCCAAATGCAATTAGTCACAAAATTGTGGTAATTTACTGCGATTGCTGTTTACAAGGTTTTCGCGTGTATGTGCGCTCCCACGATTCACCTATTCAATTGCAAATTTGAAAAATGGGATTACCGCAAAAATTGTTGCCGAAAGTGATAAGTGAAAAATGGGTAAATCTGTCTTTACCCCCAAAAAGGTTAAACTACTGTAACATCGGATAACAGTAAAGTAGTTTGTTATCGGTTATAATAAAAGTATTTCTGGTACAGGTTGAGTATCCCTTATCCAAAATGCTTGGGACCAGAGGTATTTTGGATATCAGATTTTTCCGTATTTTGGAATAATTGCATACCATAATGAGATATCAAGGTGATGGGACCCAAGTCTAAGCACAGAATGCATTTGTGTCTCATATACACCTTATACACACAGCCTGAAGGTCATTTTGTCCAATATTTTTAATTAAACAAAGTGTGTGTACATTCACACAATTCATTTATGTTTCATATACACCTTATACACACAGCCTGAAGGTCATTTAATACAATATTTTTAATAACTTTGTGTTTTAAACAAATTTTGAGTACATTGAGCCACAGAAAACAAAGATTTCATATGTCACTCTCACTCAAAAAAGTCCGTATTTCGGAATATTTGGATATGGGATACTCAACCTGTACTTAAATTGGGTAATATAAATGTAAAAAAAAAAAAAATGATAGGGCATTTTTCCCCAGCAAATTTAGTGCAAAAATTAATTTGAGTGTACATAAAAAAAGGTATACGTATATATTTGGGTCATTATAGGAGACTTAAAAAAAGTGAAAACAGACCAATTACACCAACCTGCAAGTCTAAAAACACTTGTCCTACTCATAAACCACCCAGTATACCTTGTACCCCAACTTCCATCATTTTGCACTTTTTAAACCCAAAAATGACGTGTCATTATTTGATCAATTAAAAATAATGACAAATTTTCAAGTGACTAATTAGTCATTCATGGGGGTGTCCCAGAGGTTCTGAACCAAATTCCAACATTTTTAACTTAAACTAGGCATTTCCAACTTTTCATCTGCTCAGAGGTGGTGAAATGAAATTTGTGGCAAAATTACCGCAAATCCGTTTTCGCGGACAATGAAATAGGTCCTTTTCGCAATTTGCAGTAAAATCTAGATTTTTACAGAGAAAACAGCTTTTCACAGGTAATTGAATTCAGCCCTTAAAAGGAACCATAGATTGAAGACACAACTAATTTAGTATTATAAAGAAGGTGAAAAGGTATAAAAATGGTGTCTATATTTGATAGAATTTTTTTTTATGAATTACAAAGAAACACATTAACAATCACAA
The DNA here is from genome assembly GCF_028390025.1 of Pseudophryne corroboree. NCBI lineage: Eukaryota > Metazoa > Chordata > Amphibia > Anura > Myobatrachidae > Pseudophryne > Pseudophryne corroboree. The sequence goes on from NC_086448.1 coordinate 82,400,986, forward strand.
TCTAAATCATCTGTCAAGAATTTTAGGTAATCAACAGGTTATTGATTACAAAATAAACCAAGTTCTGTTGGTCGCCTATTAATGAAGATTGTATATATGTTGTAACATTTTATAAAAAAAATAAAAAAAATCTGGTACACCAAGGTTTGGGCGACATGTTCCTCAGGGCGATTAGGAGACACCATAGCAGGACCTCACTCTTATCAGCTATAGATATCCAGAATGACTACCTCCAGGCCTGGATTTAATAACATTTGGCCCTATATCTGGATTTTTCTGTCTTTCTCCTTAACACCATCACCATACAGGTTCCATGGCCCTGACCTACCCAAGATTTCACTTATTTAGCAGAAAAATGTATAATAAAGTGTTCCCTACCAGTAATTCACAATGACTACTGTTTTCACTGGTATCCGGTCCCTAGGTCGACATGGTTACTAGGTCGACATGACAAAAGGTCTACATGAGTTTTTCACAATTTTTTTTTTTTTTTACTTTTTCATACTTTACGATCCATGTGGACTACAATTGAGAACAGTAACCGAGCCATGCGAAGAAAACGACACAATTAAAATGAAAAACTCATGTCGACCTAGTGTCATGTCAACCTAATGCTTGTGTCAACCTATTTCAGGTGTCTTTTAGTTACTGTCGACCAATAGTGGTCGACCCTATGATTCACACCCGTTTTCACTATACATAGTTAATCCATATTATGCAAACCAATAGTGTACAGTACTACAGGAACTGGTAGCAGCCATTCAACAGCTATTCTGTATAGGGAAATGCCCAAGACCTAGACCGGACCTCTTTGGTAGGGTGACCCGTACAGTTCTCAAACAGCACAATCTACTCCCTGGCTTATTAAAAGTTATAGTTTAGTTTCCAGATCAAAGAGAATTGTACATTATTTTGTAGGACTAGAACTACAAGCCAAGTCCACACACCTAGTTACAGATGGAGCCCTGCTCATCTATCCCTTTAATAGGATAAACTGAGCCTTGGCAGTCGGATTTAATCCCCTGCTGTATTGTTCTCTCTGTATTGTATTGCAGCTGAGAACAATAGATGGAATGCTTATGCTAATAAACCTTGGTGCACCATGGCGGACCAGAGAAGGCTAAATGAGCGAGGCTCCATCTATATTGTGTACAGAAATCCCTGCCTGACGGGACTGGATAAACACACTTTAGGTAGAAATATACATGGAGACTCTTTGTTACATGGGAAACATCACTGCTGCCTCCGTATCCACCATTAAGATGATCTGTTCAAATGCATTTAAAGCAACATTCCCACTCTGTCACCTGTCACTGACCTGCTTCTTGCCCATAGTGGAGCCCTGGAAACTTCCATTTCTGCATTATAGGGCACATTGAGTTAGTTTTGCTCACCACTAAAAAGGCAAAGTGAAGGGGGGGGGGGGGGAATTGAGCAGGAGCTCTGATAGGAAACTCTTGGGACTTATATGAGGAGGAGGAAGAGGAAGAGGAAGAAGACAAAGAAGAAAAAACTGCAGACTGTCAAACACAAATGTGATTGACATGTAATGGTTTGCTGCACATTTACCCATGCTCAGGATTCCATAATTACCTTGTGGCCAGGTTTGAAAAAACACATTTACGATTGCAAGTACGGGGTCAACGAAAACAAGACTTTTTGTTTAGACCCAGCTACATGCGTTGTCCTTACCTTAAAACTGAACAGACCTAAGACCTCTGGATTTCTATATAGTCCTTCATGTCTAAGTACAGGTAAAGCTTGGTGTGCTGGGGGACACCAATGGATTTCTAGTTTAGACTACCCCCTCCCTTTAACGCACCTGAATTGTATTTTCTAATTGATATGAGCAACTTACATCCTGTTCTGTTGGTATGAGGGGCACAGATGGAACCAGTGTTTGGAGGGCATGCTGGTCTCTGTAGTGCTATTTGGAGATCCCAGGGGGTATCTTCAAGTAAGTTAGCTCTCAATTCGGATACATTTGCTTAGATGCCATTATCATGTGGCATTAGGTTACATAACCCGGAAGAGTTGATATTATTATTATTATTATTAGTGCCTGGGGCGAGTCTGGGATGCAGTTTCCCATGGATTGGTGAGGCTGGGCTGCTTTGGGGTAGCAAAGTGCGAGATCTTATTTAGAACCCCCTTAACACACTTATTAATACTTCTGGCCTTTTAATTACACCTTCACTGGTATAATCATTTTGGTATATAGATATTGCTTTCCTTTCATTAACACTTACTAATACCCCTTTCAGACCGCATGAGGTGGGTCGCACACGGGAGCTCCCAGTGTGCGACCCGCCTCAGGTGCCCCGCTACCGCTGACTGCAACCCGGCATATTGTCGGGTTGGTGATGTCAGCGGTGACAGCACTTGGAGATCACATGATCTCCAAGCGCCGCCCGTACGCACACAGTGAACGGGAAACGAGTCGCATCGACCCGGCTCCCGTTCACACCGCACAGTGGGCCGGGTTGAAGACGTGTTCAACCCTGCTCATGACCAGGGCTGAAATACCGGGTCACTCAACCCGGTATTTCAACCCTTGCACGTTTCAGACCGCACCTGAACTTGGGGTATGTGTGTTCATGTGCCCATAACCCGTCTTAATAGGTGGCGGTCTGACAGGGAAATTACACTTTACCTTCTCGCAATGTGCTGCCCTGGGGTAGCTGGCTTTTGCCGGTTTGTGGGGTTCTGCACCCCAGGCCCAGACCTAGAGTTAGGGAACACCAGCATCAGAAAAGCCCTGTCAGGGCCTGGTGGCTTTATCATTCATTTGCAAATGTATGTAACTAAGACCTCTGGAGATTATAAGCATTTAGACTGTTTTCATGTCAATAGTTTTTTTGTTGTTGTTTTTTTCAATGTATGCTTTTTTTAAAAATGCTTCAAAAGAGTGGTCAATGCGAGTAAAATGCAAAACTAAGTACTCATTAATTTAAGTACATTGCATTAAAAGGTGTCTATACTTAGTGTGAATGAACAAGCACTTTAAAGCATTGTAAGCGCCTTGAGTCCTGTTGGCGAAAAAGTGCTATATAAATATATGATTATTATCATTATTATTGTTGTTGCTGGCAGTTTTAAGATAAGAAATACATTGGGGATTAACTCTTGGTGTCCGCCAGCACACAAAGCTGTACCTGTACTAAGACATAAAGGAATATAAATATATATATATATATATATATATATATATATATATATATATATTTTCTAAAGATAAAAATGAGGAGAAGGTGCGCTCATAGTGCAGGTAAGTATTTTAATGGATAAAACAACACTGTGTACAATCCAGGACAGGTAATTCAAAGACTCGTACCCTGATTACCCACTCTGTGGGCTGATTACCACATGATATGAAGGTTTCCACAAGGCTGTCTCAATGATCGCCCACCGCAGTCCGGGACAAAGCACCGAATCCAGCCGTGAACACGTCAGGATCCGTCCAGCCACCGTGCCGTGCAAACAACCAGATCAACCAGTGCACTTGTGGAGAGAAGACGTCAGACAGACCACGCCCCAACGCGTTTCGTATACCACTTCGTCAGGAGGCTGGTCTGTCGGTTGTCAAAAGCGGTTTTTATAAGGGAACAAAACCGCTCCCATACAGCGTCATCATACTAAGTTTCACAGAGCCGCTGACTATCACAGCTTGCCATAATTACATCTTTATATAAAATCTAACAGTCTAAATAAACACAAGTATTTATCTCGGATTTCCACATATGAGAACGCATATTCACAATACATATAAAAATACATATAACAATACATATAAAAATACAAAAATACAAAACCCATATATATAACACATCATCGGTACGCATATCACATTTATCATTACAAATGATCATATAAATAACACACACATATCGGGTCCATTAGTAGATATTCGCTCGTCCTGTTTGAACATATCCATCAATTATTTTTGTCTTATTGTCATATCATTCAACAGTTATTTTTTAGAAAAATATATCTATATATAAACCGACTTTTTTCTCAGGATATCTTGTTCTACCTGAGATGATACAACTAGATATAAACACAAGAAAAATACATTTTATCAATGTTGGACAACAACTTATTTAAATCATACTCTAATAAATTTACTGGTTTCCGACATATATACTCCAAACACAAAATACCTGAACATGCAAAGAGAATTTGTTAAAAATACAAAGAGAATTTGTTAAAGATACAAAGAGAGGTAATAGAAGCAATATTGGTAAAGACTCTAATTCACTAATAAATTAATTCCTTACTCACTTCATTTTAGATTAATTCTACAATTCCACAGTGGAAGGAAAATATCCCCTATTCGCAATATACAAGGCTTAGGCGAAATTGCACTGACCTAACAAAATTTGATGAACAGTCAGATACATATACAGAGAGATTTAAAGCAAGAGGTTATCCCTTAAAATTATTGGACTTAGCACGTGAAAAGGCAAAAGCAAAAGATCGTGAATCCTTATTGACATATAAAAATAAGATCACTAATGAGAAGAAAAAAATATTTTGCCCGATGGTCACTCAGTTCAGTACAGGTTTTAGGGATTTAGAGAGAATAGCCAAGAAGAACTGGCATGTGTTACAAATGGACCCTATTTTAGGTCCAGAACTAGCAAAAAAAACAGATATTATATACAAGAAGGCAAAAACGCTTAAATCAATGTTATCTAAGAGTACGTTACCTATAGCTGTAACTGAGAAGAGTGACTATAAGTTTTTGGGGACGACAAAAGGCTTTTTCAGTTGTGGCAGTTGCAAAGTGTGTAGTTTAGACAGAAAAGAAAAAAACGTTTCAAGGTAATTACAGGAGAAAGGAGCCTTTAATTATTAGATCTTTTATGAATTGCAACTCGTCATTTTGTATTTACCTGTTGACTTGCCCCTGTGGGCTAAGATATGTGGGGAAAACAAAAAGGGTCCTCAAGATCAGGATTCTGGAGCATTGTAGGAATATTAAAAACAGAGTGTTAAATCACAGTATCCCACGCCACTTTGCTGAATTCCACAATGCCGACTCCAGTGTACTAAAGTTTATGGGGATAGAACATGTGGCTTGTAGTAAGAAAGGAGGTAATAGGGAAGAACAATTATTAAGGAGAGAAACCTTCTGGATCTTGTCCCTGGATACGTTAATACCCAGGGGGTTGAACGAAAATTACGAGATCACCCCCTTTATTAGAAAACGGTAATTTAGTGTACGTTAATGTACTAGATCTCGTGAATCACTAACCCTGGAGTGCTAGAGCACTATTGTCTTTTGGAATTAATCTAAAATGAAGTGAGTAAGGAATTAATTTATTAGTGAATTAGAGTCTTTACCAATATTGCTTCTATTACCTCTCTTTGTATCTTTAACAAATTCTCTTTGTATTTTTAACAAATAATTGATGGATATGTTCAAACAGGACGAGCGAATATCTACTAATGGACCCGATATGTGTGTGTTATTTATATGATCATTTGTAATGATAAATGTGATATGCGTACCGATGATGTGTTATATATATGGGTTTTGTATTTTTGTATTTTTATATGTATTGTTATATGTATTTTTATATGTATTGTGAATATGCGTTCTCATATGTGGAAATCCGAGATAAATACTTGTGTTTATTTAGACTGTTAGATTTTATATAAAGATGTAATTATGGCAAGCTGTGATAGTCAGCGGCTCTGTGAAACTTAGTATGATGACGCTGTATGGGAGCGGTTTTGTTCCCTTATAAAAACCGCTTTTGACAACAGACAGACCAGCCTCCTGACGAAGTGGTATACGAAACGCGTTGGGGCGTGGTCTGTCTGACGTCTTCTCTCCACAAGTGCACTGGTTGATCTGGTTGTTTGCACGGCACGGTGGCTGGACGGATCCTGACGTGTTCACGGCTGGATTCGGTGCTTTGTCCCGGACTGCGGTGGGCGATCATTGAGACAGCCTTGTGGAAACCTTCATATCATGTGGTAATCAGCCCACAGAGTGGGGAATCAGGGTACGAGTCTTTGAATTACCTGTCCTGGATTGTACACAGTGTTGTTTTATCCATTAAAATACTTACCTGCACTATGAGCGCACCTTCTCCTCATTTTTATCTTTAGAAAACTTATCTCCTGGAGTTCGGAGTGAATATAGGAGTAAAGTGCTGCGGTAATTAAATTTACCTGTGCGTGAATCCCGGATTGCTGGTCTGTGGACTACCTAGCATAGAGTCACCAGCGCACCTGTATATACTTGTTTAAAAAAAAAAAAAATATATATATATATATAATTTTTTTTTTTTTTTTTTTTAATTATTTTTTTTTTTACAATTTCACATGTTTTTGAGGACAGTGGATAGTGATTGTCAAGTGTGCGATGCTGGCTAAAATTATTTCTACTGTGTCAATTACCATGAATGCGTGGGGTACTTTATTCAGATATATTCCCATACACCTAGCCTTAATACGCCATGCAGCACGAGACACCTGGTGTGACTGAGCCGCACCGAGCAACATTTTTGCACAAAGGTGTATCTTAATCGCAATACGATACAACCACTTCACAGGACTGCACTGATTCATTTGATAAATGACACTTGTATATCTGTGTGCATCAGAGTCTGACTCTGTATACGAAGAACAACAGAACAATATGGAAAAAATAAGATTTTACTTACCGGTAAATCTATTTCTCGTAGTCCGTAGTGGATGCTGGGTACTCCGTAAGGACCATGGGGAATAGACGGGCTCCGCGTGAGACAGGGCACTTTAAGAAAGAATTAGGATACTGGTGTGCACTGGCTCCCCCCTCTATGTCCCTCCTCCAGACCTCAGTTAAAGAAACTGTGCCCGGAAGAGCTGACAGTACAAGGAAAGGATTTTGGAATCCAGGGTAAGACTCATACCAGCCACACCAATCACACCGTATAACTCGTGATAAACTTACCCAGTTAACAGTATGAACAACAACAGAGCATCAGATAAACCCTGATGCAACCATAACATAACCCTTATTTAAGCAATAACTATGTACAAGTATTGCAGAAGAAGTCCGCACTTGGGACGGGCGCCCAGCATCCACTACGGACTACGAGAAATAGATTTACCGGTGAGTAAAATCTTATTTTCTCTAACGTCCTAGTGGATGCTGGGGACTCCGTACGGACCATGGGGATTATACCAAAGCTCCCAAACGGGCCGGAGAGTGCGGATGACTCTGCAGCACCGAATGGGCAAACACAAGGTCCTCCTCAGCCAGGGTATCAAACTTGTAGAACTTTGCAAAAGTGTTTGAACCCGACCAAGTTGCTGCTCGGCAAAGCTGTAATGCCGAGACCCCTCGGGCAGCCGCCCAAGAAGAGCCCACCTTCCTTGTGGAATGGGCTTTTACTGATTTTGGTAGCGGCAATCCAGTTGCAGAATGAGCCTGCTGAATCGTGTTACAGATCCAGCGAGCAATAGTTTGCTTTGAAGCAGGAGCACCCAGCTTGTTGGGTGCATACATGATAAACAGTGACTCAGTTTTCCTGACTCTCGCCGTTCTGGCTACATAAACCTTCAAAGCCCTGACCACATCTAGCAACTCGGAATCCTCCAAGTCACGAGAAGCCACAGGCATCACAATAGGTTGGTTCATATGAAAAGATGACACCACTTTTGGCAAAAATTGCGGACGGGTCCGCAATTCCGCCCTGTCCATATGGAAAACCAGATAGGGGCTTTTATGTGACAAAGCCACTAATTCTGACACACGCCTAGCTGAAGCCAAGGCTAACAGCATGACCACCTTCCACGTGAGAAATTTTAACTCCACGGTTTTAAGTGGCTCAAACCAGTGTGATTTCAGGAAACTCAACACCACGTTAAGATCCCAAGGTGCCACTGGAGGCACAAACGGGGGCTGAATATGCAGCACTCCCTTTACAAACGTCTGAACTTCAGGAAGAGAAGCCAGTTCTTTTTGAAAGAAAATGGATAGGGCTGAAATCTGGACCTTAATGGAACCCAATTTTAGGCCCAAAGTCACTCCCGACTGTAGGAAATGAAGGAAATGGCCCAGCTGGAATTCCTCTGTAGGGGCATTCCTGGCCTCACACCAAGCAACATATTTTCGCCATATACGGTGATAATGTTTAGCCGTCACGTCCTTCCTAGCCTTTATCAGCGTAGGAATAACCTCATCCGGAATGCCTTTTTCTGCTAGGACCCGGCGTTCAACCGCCATGCCGTCAAACGCAGCCGCGGTAAGTCTTGGAACAGACAGGGCCCCTGTTGCAACAGATCCTGTCTTAGAGGCAGAGGCCATGGGTCCTCTGTGAGCATTTCTTGCAGCTCTGGATACCAAGTCCTTCTTGGCCAATCCGGAACAATGAGTATTGTTCTCACTCCTCTTTTTCTTATGATTCTCAGCACCTTGGGTATGAGAGGAAGAGGAGGAAACACATAAACCGACTGGAACACCCACGGTGTCACTAGTGCGTCTACAGCTATCGCCTGAGGGTCTCTTGACCTGGCGCAATACCTCTGTAGCTTTTTGTTGAGGCGGGATGCCATCATGTCCACCTGTGGCAGTTCCCACCGACCTGCAATCTGCGCGAAGACTTCTTGATGAAGTCCCCACTCTCCCGGGTGGAGGTCGTGCCTGCTGAGGAAGTCTGTTTCCCAGTTGTCCACTCCCAGAATGAACACTGCTGACAGTGCTCGTACGTGATTCTCCGCCCATCGAAGAATTCTGGTGGCTTCCGCCATCGCCACCCTGCTCCTTGTGCCGCCTTGGCGGTTTACATGAGCCACTGCAGTGATGTTATCTGATTGAATCAGCACCGATTGGTTGCGAAGCAGGGTCTCCGCTTGACTTAGGGCGTTGTATATGGCCCTTAGTTCCAGGATATTGATGTGAAGGCAAGTCTCCTGACTTGACCGCAGACCCTGGAAATTTCTTCCCTGTGTGACTGCCCCCACCCTCGGAGGCTTGCATCCGTGGTCACCAGGACCCAGTCCTGAATGCCCAATCTGCGGCCCTCGAGAAGGTGAGCACTCTGCAGCCACCACAGAAGAGACACCCTGGCCCTGGGGGATAGGGTGATCAGCCGATGCATCTGTAGATGCGATCCGGACCACTTGTCCAACAGATCCCATTGAAAGGTCCTCGCATGGAACCTGCCGAAGGGAATGGCTTCGTATGACGCCACCATCTTTCCCAGGACTCGCGTGCAGTGATGCACCGACACCTGTTTTGGTTTTAAGAGGTCTCTGACCAGTGTCATAAGTTCCTGAGCCTTCTCCATCGGGAGAAAAACCTTCTTCTGGTCTGTGTCCAGAATCATGCCCAGGAAGGCAGACGCGTCGTAGGAATCAGCTGCGACTTTGGAATATTCAGAATCCAGCCGTGCTGTTGTAACACTTCCCGAGAGCGTGCTACGCTGATCAGCAACTGCTCTCTGGACCTCGCCTTTATGAGGAGATCGTCCAAGTATGGGATAATTGTGACTCCTTGCTTTCGCAGGAGCACCATCATTTCCGCCATTACCTTGGTAAATATTCTCGGTGCCGTGGAGAGACCAAACGGAAACGTCTGGAATTGGTAATGACAATACTGTACCACAAATCTGAGGTACTCCTGATGAGGTGGATAAATGGGGACATGAAGGTAAGCATCCTTTATGTCCAGAGACACCATAAAATCCCCCTCCTCCAGGCTTGCGATGACCGCTCTGAGCGATTCCATCTTGAACTTGAACCTTTTCAGGTATATGTTCAGGGATTTTAAATTCAATATGGGTCTGACCGAACCGTCCGGTTTTGGTACCACAAACATTGACGAATAGTAACCCCTTCCCTGTTGAAGGAGGGGAACCTTTACCCCCACCTGCTGGAGATACAATTTGTGAATTGCAGCTAACACTATTTCCCTCTCTAAGGGGGAAGCTGGCAGGGCCGATTTGAGGTAACGGTGAGGGGGCATCTCTTCGAATTCCAGCTTGTATCCCTGAGACACAATCTCTATAGCCCAGGGATCCACCTGTGAGTGAACCCACTTGTGGCTGAAATTTCGGAGACGCTCCCCCACCGGGCCTGGCTCCGCCTGTGGAGCCCCAGCATCATGCGGTGGATTTAGTGGAAGCCGGGGAGGACTTCTGTTCCTGGGAACTAGCTGTATTGTGCAGCTTCTTTCCTCTACCCCTGCCAAGAAAGGACGCACCTCGGACTTTCTTGCCTTTTTGTGATCGAAAGGACTGCATTTGGTAATATGGTGCTTTCTTAGGTTGTGAGGGAACATATGGCAAAAAATTTGACTTTCCAGCCGTAGCTGTGGAGACCAGGTCCGAGAGACCGTCCCCAAACAATTCCTCACTCTTGTAAGGTAAAACCTCCATGTGCCTTTTCGAGTCAGCATCGCCTGTCCATTGCCGAGTCCACAGGACCCTTCTAGCAGAAATCGACATTGCATTTATTCTAGAGCCCAGTAGGCTAACGTCTCTTTGATCATCTCTCATATATAGGACAGCGTCTTTTATATGCCCCAGGGTTAGTAATATAGTATCCTTGTCCAAGGTATCAAGTTCCTCAGATAAGGTATCTGTCCATGCTGCTGCAGCACTACACATCCAGGCCGACGCAATCGCCGGCCGTAGTAAGGTACCTGAATGTGTATAAATGGACTTCAGGATACCTTCCTGCTTTCTATCAGCAGCATCTTTAAGGGTGACCGTATCCTGTGACGGCAGGGCTACCCTCTTGGATAAGAGTGTTAAAGCTTTGTCTACCCTAGGGGAGGATTCCCAGCGTAACCTGTCCATTGGCGGGAAAGGATACGCCATAAGCATCCGTTTGGAAATCTGCAGTTTTCTATCTGGAGATTCCCAAGCTTTTTCACATAACTCATTTAACTCATGTGGAGGGGGAAAGGTCACCTCTTGCCTTTTCTCCCCATACATATAAACCCTCTTGTCAGGGACTGGGGTTTCCTCTGTGATGTGCAACACATCTTTCATTGCTATAATCATGTAGCAGATGGCTTTAGCCATTTTAGGCTGCAACTTTGCATCATCGCCATCGACACTGGAGTCAGAATCCGTGTCGATATCGGTGTTAACAATTCGGGATAGTGGGCGCTTCTGAGACCCTGACGGCCTCTGCGATGTAGGATCAGGCATGGGTTGAGACCCTGACTGTCCCAAGGCTTCAGCTTTATCCAACCTTTTATGCAAGGAATTAACATTATCATTTAAAACCTTCCACATATCCATCCAATCGGGTGTCGGCGGCGACCCCACATTCATTTGTACCCGCTCTGTTTCCACATAGCCTTCCTCGTCAAACATGCCGACACAAGCGTACCGACACACCACACACACAGGGGATGCTCTATTTTAAGACCGTTCCCCCACAAGGCCTTTTGGAGAGACAAAGAGAGTATGCCAGCACACACCCCAGCGCTATATGACCCAGGAATCACACAGTAACTTAGTGTTAACCCAGTAGCTGCTGTATATACTGTTTTTGCGCCAAATTTATGTGCCCCCCCCTCTCTTTTTACCCTCTTTCTACCGTGATTCTGCAGGGGAGAGCCTGGGGAGTTTCCTCTCAGCGGAGCTGTGGAGAGAAAATGGCGCTGGTGAGTGCTGAGGAAGAAGCCCCGCCCCCTCAGCGGCGGGCTTCTGTCCCGCGTTTTGTGTGTAAAATAATGGCGGGGTCTCATGCATATATATATATATATATATATATATATATATATAGTGCCCAACTGTATGTATGCTGCTTTTTGCCAAGAGGTTCCCAATTGCTGCCCAGGGCGCCCCCCCCCCCCCCCCCCTGCACCCTACAGTGACCGGAGTGTGTGGGTTTAGTGTGGGAGCAATGGCGCACAGCTGCAGTGCTGTGCGCTACCTCATATGAAGACTGGAGTCTTCTGCCGCCGATTTTGAAGTCTTCTTGCTTCTCACGCCGGCTTCTGTCTTCTGGCTCTGCGAGGGGGACGGCGGCGCGGCTCCGGGATCGGACGACCAAGGGTGCGTTCCTGTGTACGATCCCTCTGGAGCTAATGGTGTCCAGTAGCCTAAGAAGCAGGACCTATCTTCAGTGAGTAGGGCTGCTTCTCTCCCCTCAGTCCCACGTAGCAGAGTCTGTTGCCAGCAGATCTCTCTGAAAATAAAAAACCTAACAAAATACTTTCTTTTTAGCAAGCTCAGGAGAGCCCACTAAGTAGCACCCAGCTCGTCCGGGCACAGATTCAAACTGAGGTCTGGAGGAGGGACATAGAGGGAGGAGCCAGTGCACACCAGTATCCTAATTCTTTCTTAAAGTGCCCTGTCTCCTGCGGAGCCAGTCTATTCCCCATGGTCCTTACGGAGTCCCCAGCATCCACTAGGACGTTAGAGAAAAAAGCCGCGCCCGCTGCATCGTAGCACTTCATATACAGATTCACACTCAGTTGCACACAGATGTCTAAGTGTCGCATATAGGATTAATCAATGCAGTCTCATGAAGCGGTTTTGTTGCACTGCAATTAAAATGCACATCCATACAAAAACAGCGTCCGGCGCAAGAGGAGTCGTACGGGACTTGGCACGCCGAGAAGGGGTGTTTGCCACAACTGTAGCAATAGTTGCTGAGGGTACAACTGAAGATAAATGAGGTGCAAGAAACATTGCCAAGCTTGCAGGTTACAAACGTTCTGCTTTGGTTTGTAAATGACGCTTATTGTCTGATGATCGAATATACAGATGGAAGCTACAAAAAGAAAGGGGGTTATTTAGGTTTCTTAGCAAACCAGAAAAGTTAGCAATTGGGCAAAACCATGTCGCACTGCAGGTGGGGCAGAAGTAACATGTGCACAGAGAGTTAGATTTGAGTAGGTTATATTGTTTCAGGTTGGGTATGGGTGACCGGCGTTTGGGTTCTAGCCGGTCACCATACCGACTGTGGGATCCCGAGTTATAGACTGGCGTGGGGGGGTGTTAGGGGGGCCAGTGTAACAAAGTCCCTTGGCGAGAGCAGTGAGCCACCGAGCCTGCTGCGTAGAGCATCTCGCTACGCAGGATCTATTCACACTCTAAGGGTGTCGTGGACACCCACAAGTGGGAATAGTCCCTGTTATTCGGCATGCCGAATGTCGGTCTTTCAATTGCTCTGGATCCCGGCGTCAGTATAGTGACCGGCGGCATTGTTTCTGTGCAGGGTAAATACTGGGTGCTTAATTTCTACACTGCAATTTACGTTTCAGTTTGAACACACCCCACCCAAATCTATATCTCTCTGCACATGTTACATCAGTCTGCACTGCAACATGGCTTTGCCCAAATGCTAACTTTTTTGGTTTACTATCAAACCTGCATATGGCCCAATGTACTGTATTCAGTATAAAGTTAGAAAGGTTAAAATCAAAATAAAACCCCCCTTTAAGATAAAAAGTAATAGTCTTCAATGTTAACAAGTACAAATATAGCAATAAAAGCTGTTGAGAAAGTTCTAGAACAAACGAGGGACAATGGTAAGACGGAACAACTTGCACTGAACTGGACTAGCTACACACAGAGGAACAGTTGTGCTGGACAGCTTACAACTGCATTGTCTCACCATGAATCTGGCTGCCATTTGAGATGATAGGCGACACACTGTTTTTCTGATGTGTAACTTGACATGTGAGGGCAATTTAATAGTAAAACAAAAAAATAAATTAGAAGGAGCTACTCTATTTAACAAATACTTTAGTGTTACAAGTTAAAGTGGCGGTAAGCAATATATAGTGCAATAGTACCCATCCTCTTCTGTGCCGAACCCACCTCCTTCCCCTAGTACTGTGCTTTGCCATGTGATGTCCCATCTACTTGTACACAGTTTATATTACAATATCCATGTAAGTCACATGTGGGCAGGTAGGTAATTTTATTTCACATTTCATAGGATTTTAATGTTTTGTTTTTGGTGGACAATTGGTTCAGTTTTATGTGCAAATTCTTAGAAATAGATTGCAGCTCCATACAAATGAAACCATGTAGATGAATGACGTCTGCCAGGGCCACCATCAGGGGGGAGCTGCAGGGACTGGGACAAAGGAGGTCCTGGTCCTACAACTTAATAGTGTGAAATAGAATAGTCTTCTGTCTTACAGGACTCCGGAGGTAATGGTTCTGCGCCTGCAATCTCGCCCCGTGCTGTGCAGCAAATAATTACATAAAAACTACATGTCCCAGCAGCACCTGCTCTCCAGGACCAGACTTGTCTAAATGATGCATCTTTCGGGAGACCAACTGCTCCCTCTGAACGGAAGAAGAATCCTGCAGGGAGGTGGCATCTGATTGTGAAGAGAGGAGGAGGAGCAAAGACATTCGGGGCAAAAGGAACCCAATGCAACCAGGACCACCCTCTCAGCCTCCCCACCAAGGTGAGTATGAGTCTGCTGTATTCTAGTCAGGGAGCTCTCTCCCTCTATTCCTCCATTCTCCCATTTCCCCTATTCTTCTCTCTCTCCTCTCCATTTCCCCTATTTATTGTCTCTCTCTCTCCTCCATGTCCCCTTATTCATTCTCTCTCTTTCTCATACTATTCCCCCTACACCGTCTCTCTCCCATTTCCACCCTATTCATTCTCTCTCTCTCATTGTCTCCTATTTCCACTTTTTATTCTCTCTCTCTATTCCTCCTTTCTCCCTATCCATCTCTCTGTCCCATTTCCCTCTAATAATTTCCTCTCTCCCCCCTCCTCTCTCTCACTCTGTCCCATTTCTCTCTATTCCCTATCTCTCTCCCATTTCCCCTATTCCTTCTCTCTCACGCTCTTATTTCCCCTATTCCTTCTCTCTGTCTGTCGCTCTCTCTCCCATTAGCTATTCATTCTCTCTCTCCCATTTCCCCCTAATAATTTACTCTCTCTCTTCCATTTCCCCCTATTCATTCTCTCTCCCTCCCCCCACCCCTCTGTCTGTCCCGTTTCCTTCTATTTCTTCTACCTCTCCCATTTCCCCTTCATTCTGTCTCTGTGTGTCTCTCTCCCCCACTGGGTATTCATTCTCTCTCTCTCATTGTCTCCCACATATTTATTTTCTCCCCCTTCCATTTCCCGCTATTCATTTCTCTGTCTCCCATTTTCCCCTATTTATATTTTTCTCTCTCCCATTTCTCCTCTATTCATTCTCTCTAACCTCCTCCCCCATTGCCCCCTAATTCTTCTCTCTCTGTTCGTCCTCTCTATCCCATTACCCTCTATTCTACCTCTTTCTCCCCATCTCCCCCTATTCCTCCTCCTCTCTCTTCCCCGTCTGCCCATATTCCTTCTCTCCCACCTACTATTTCTGTTTCTCTCTACCATTTCCCTCTATTCAATAATTTTATTCTCACTGTTGTTCTCACGTCGTCCGATCTCCCCTCCCCATGGTGGAGGGTTAGTGGGGTCCTGTCTATTTGCCAGGGCTGGGCCCCACAATTTCTGATGGCGGCCCAGACATCAGTCCCTAGCACATTTCTTCTATAACCAGCCATAAAGCATTAATTTCTCAAAAGTCATGAACCAATAACCTATATATTGTTATAATACCATGCAAGTGGCTACAGGTAACTAATGAATAATACTCAGAACTAATAATAAAACGTCCCTACATGAAAACAAAAATAAAAATCAGACAGACTAATGTCTGCTAATACAGTACTGTCTGAGGAAATCTACAACGTTTTAATATTATTTTATCTATCCCGAAGTGTTGTAGAGTCTGTTAAGCCAAACCGTCGACTCTAACTTATCTATTAGTAAAACAGAAGAGCCTGAGCTGAAGGTTTGACTTACAGACCTCACAGCCCTGGGAATAGAGAAAACATTTATAATGAAAAGTGTTTCCATCTAACACCCATGTTGCCAGAGCGAAACAGATTAACTGTCCCTGACTCAAAGCAAATCTGTGGTTCCACTCACTTTGCAACCAATGCAGCAGGGAAAAGCTCATTTCTACAGGTCTCTGCTCTTTTTGTAAAACCACAAGACATTAAAACAACAACTGTCACATGATGCGTCACATTCCACCAGTAGTGGAAGGCAAACATAAGCAAATCAGCTATGTGGCTCCATATATGTTTCAACGTGTAGATCCGCTATGGGGCAATATATATTAATTACTCATATTCACAGGTAGACATATAACAGGGAACAACAGAGGCAAAAGAAACACAATGTTCTCATCCATAACGCGGGTGCTAGAGGGGAACGCAGAAACGCCAGAAACAGGTGAATTCTGCTGGATCACTAACCAGGTAGATCCATCTGTGTTTATATATATATATATATATATATATATATATATATATATATATGTGTATATCTTGATTAAGTGGTGAAAGTCTATGTACCTGCTGCAGTCCTTCGGTGCCGTAGGCTGCCCTCATCTCTTCCAGTTCCCTGTTCAACTCTTCAATCTCTTGCCGCTTTCCAGCCAGCTCATCCTCCATCACCTCCAGCCGCGACAGCGAGCTCTGGTTTCCACGCTCAGAGAAAGTCTCCTGGACCCCAAACTCTTCCTCCTGAATAAATCCAGCTTGGTTAATGAACACAGCACTTGCAAGTCTGCAAAGTCACTCTGCTAATCTCCGACTCCACCGCTGCTGGGACGATGGCCACATTAAATGATCAGGCAGCACAGAGCAGGCTTATTGCCAGGGCAACCACCGTTGTTGTGGAGATAATTTGCGCCACAAGAGCACGGACACATTTCCAGCACATTGGCGGTGTGTGAAAGAGAATTAGGGGCTATTTGTTTCTCTCCACCATATTATTATGCAACAGGTATCAAGGATGCCAGCAACTCACAGGAGAGAGAGAAAGAGGGCTAGTATGTGTTAATAGAGGAGGCGGTGTAGCTAAATAGTCCCAGCATTATCTCACTTCAACACGGTGATGCTTGGCGGGTATGGAATGTTAGCTATGCCGTTAGTGATACAGCGAGACACTTCTCATAGTATACTGTACCCAATGTGTGTGTGATGCACTGTCTGATGATAGGAGAAAATGATCAGCCACTGCCTGTGACAAAGCACAAAACCCAGGAATCCATTATTCAGAGAAACTGTTTATACAATATATTTCATGATTGATAGATGTGAGAGAGAGAGAGAGAGAGAGAGAGAGAGAGAGAGAGAGAGAGAGAGAGAGAGAGAGAGAGAGAGATGGGAGAGATAAGACGTGAGAGAGAGAGAGAGAGAGAGAGAAAGACTGATTCAGAGTAGGATGTAATGACAACGTTCATGTAAATTGCTCATTTTTTGCTGTAAAAAGCTGCCCGGCGCACGCATCCCACGGAGTCTGCGTAGAGAATTTCAGGTCTGATTGTGCAGCACGTACTCCGGAATGTACTGGGCAGTGACTGGAAAGTGGCTAAACAGACGCACAGAGATATTCTGATGGGCGTGTTAAGGGAGTGTCCCGGGTGTGTCACAGAAGTGGTTGCACACTCAGAAGCTTAATCGAGTATATAGGAGGCCATACTGTGGTGGAGATTCTGCACCTAGCATGGTGCTTGCGATGGCTGCCACTGCAGACACACCAAGTGGCCGCCCCTGCCCTTGCACATTCAGACACGGCTGTGCACCAGGGAAAGGGTTATACTAGCATTAGCATAAAGCTGCAGACGTGATGACGACAAAAGGCGCTAATGCAGTCTCAGCGGTGTGCAATTCGGAATCAGCCCGAGAGAGAGCGAGAAGAGGAGGTTAGAAAAAATTCTCTCTACTTTTATAGATTTGATTTAAAAAAAATAGCTGTATCTTATGTAACTGGCGAATACTGATCCATGCGCTGGGTCCGCTATGCACCCCCCCCCTCCTGTCTCATACCCGATTTTTAATCAACCACCTCATATGCAATCAGTTCTGATTTTTTTGTATGATCCATTACGCTATCCGACACCTTACACATAGGCGATGGTTATAGCGTAAATAAAGGGAAATGGTAAGTAGATCAGACGCTGTACAATTAGTAAGCAGCCCCGTCCCAGCACTGGTGCATCTGTATAAAGTATCTTATTAACATGTAGCAATATGCATTTATGTGCCGGCTTATTCTTGCGGTGATTTGCTCCACTTTGTGACAACATGTTGACTGCTGCTTGTTTGATTGCTAATTCTGCTTCTCACCGGGGAATATGTCCTGACAAAAGCTGTTCTCATCTCCACAAAACTGTAAACAGACGCATGTCCCATCCTCCAATTCCTTGCCTTGTGATCACTCAGAACTAAACAGATTATTTTAAAAGACAGACAAGTTAAAGACTTGCTGTACAAAAAGTGATAATTTTTTTTATTTTATTTTTTAAGTAAACGGGTTCTAGGCACAGAAACAGAAAGGCTTAAAGTATCAGATTATAGATGGAGAATCATCAGTGGTCCTTAGAGACACAGGGGTTACGTGTCCTAGGCACGATGTCAAAGAGCAGTAAAGGCAGCACAATGCTACGCCCACTAACGAATGTAAACAGAATGGACTTAAGGTCCGTACACACGGAGTGATTTTGACTGAGCGTTTTACTTTGGACTGGCAGTAGGCGATTTTGACTACCTGTACCAGCGATTTTGACTAAGTGTGCAAGCGATTTTGGCTATGGGCGATTTTGACTAACTCATTTAAATAGGGGGGTGCTTTTGCTTTTCCAGCGACCTAGTGAAAATTGACTTGCCTGCAGTTATTTTTCCCAGTGAAAGCAACCTGGCAGCGACGCACATCACTGTCGCTCGCCGTGTACACACCGAGCGATCTTACGGACTTTGACTCTGTGATGAAAATAATAGATCAAGGGGGAGCTGTAGATGTAGCATATCTAGACTTTAGTAAGGCATTTGACGCTGTCCCACATCGCAGACTGATAAATAAACTTGAAAGTGTGGGGGTGGATTATAAAATAGTTAAATGGATAAGAAACTGGTTGCAGGATAGGAAACAGTTGTAGTAAATGGAGTGCAATCTATGGAGGGAAATGTTACCAGTGGAGTACCCCAGGGATCTGTACTCGGACCAGTTCTCTTTAATATCTTTGTTGGTGACATTGCAAATGGTATTGAAGGGAAAGTATGCCTTTTTGCAGATGATACAAAGATATGCAACAGGGTAGACACACCAGGAGGGGTAAAACAAATGATTGATGACCTAGCTAGACTTGAAAAATGGTCAAGAACATGGCAACTACAGTTTAATGCTAAAAAATGCAAAATCATGCACTTGGGTCTCAAAAACCCAAAGGCTAAATATAGTATCGAGGGTACTATAATGGAAACTACTGAGGAGGAAAGGGATTTAGGAGTCACTATTTCAAGTGACTTAAAGGCAGGAAAGCAATGCAACAAAGCAATGAGAAAGGCAAGTCAGATGCTTGGTTGCATAGGAAGAGGAATCAGTAGCAGGAAAAGAGAAGTAATAATGCCACTGTATAGGTCAATGGTGCGGCCTCATCTGGAATACTGTGTCCATTTCTGGAGACCATATCTCCAGAAGGATATAAATACATTAGAGAGTGTACAAAGAAGGGCAACTAAAATGGTGCATGGCCTACATCACAAAACTTACCCGGAAAGGCTAAAAGATCTTAACATGTGTAGTATGGAGGAGAGAAGGGAAAGGGGGGACATGATAGAAACTTTCAAATATACCAAAGGTTTTAACAAAGTTCAGGAGGGAAACATTCTTCAAAGGAAGAGAAGTATTAGAACTCAAGGACATACACTGAAACTTGAGAGAGGCAGGTTCAGGGGAAATTTAAGGAAAAATTATTTCACATAAAGGGTAGTGGATAAGTGGAATAGTCTCCCATCAGAGGTGGTAGAGGCTAAGACTGTAGAGCAATTTAAACATGCTTGGGATAGGCATATGAATATCCTTACAAAGAATTAAGGTTCAAAAAGGGTTGAGATTACCTAAAGGATAAAAAAAAGGGGCCGACTAGATGGGCCAAGTGGTTCTTATCTGCCGTCAAATTCTATGTTTCTATGTTTATGTTTCTATGATATGCACTAACTTTCTTAGCGATTTAGACTATATAGTCAAAATCGCTGAGCCACATCGCTCCGTGTGTACACACCTTAAGTAGCGGTAACATGCCAAGGCTGGGTGGAAATGCTGAATTGGCACTGGCCAAGACGTATCTGACCTGCATCTGACCTCAATGAACTCTGCAGATGAGCATGCACTTCAAGTAACATGGACGGAGATAAAGTACCAGCCAATCAGCTCTTAACTGCCATGTTACAGGCTGTGTTTGAAAAATGACAGTGAGGAGCTGGTTGGTTGGTACTTTATCTCCGTCCACTTTCTCTCTCTCCCAGGCTTAGTACATAGACCCCCATAGTTTCTTACTCTTTGATCATGAGTGACAGTGCTACTAACATGGGGAATTTAAGCACATATACTGAGTGTGGCGTTTGCACTCACATGAGGACTTGGGACCAGTGTTCCTAACTAATATTAGTGAGAAAATAAGAATTTACTTACCGATAATTCTATTTCTCGGAGTCCGTAGTGGATGCTGGGGTTCCTGAAAGGACCATGGGGAATAGCGGCTCCGCAGGAGACAGGGCACAAAAGTAAAGCTTTTACAGGTCAGGTGGTGTGTACTGGCTCCTCCCCCTATGACCCTCCTCCAGACTCCAGTTAGGTACTGTGCCCGGACGAGCGTACACAATAAGGGAGGATTTTGAATCCCGGGTAAGACTCATACCAGCCACACCAATCACACCGTACAACTTGTGATCTAAACCCAGTTAACAGTATGATAACAGAGGAGCCTCTGAAAGATGGCTTCCTAAACAATAACCCGAATTAGTTAACAATAACTATGTACAAGTATTGCAGATAATCCGCACTTGGGATGGGCGCCCAGCATCCACTACGGACTCCGAGAAATAGAATTATCGGTAAGTAAATTCTTATTTTCTCTATCGTCCTAAGTGGATGCTGGGGTTCCTGAAAGGACCATGGGGATTATACCAAAGCTCCCAAACGGGCGGGAGAGTGCGGATGACTCTGCAGCACCGAATGAGAGAACTCCAGGTCCTCCTTTGCCAGGGTATCAATTTTGTAAAAATTTACAAACGTGTTCTCCCCTGACCACGTAGCTGCTCGGCAGAGTTGTAATGCCGAGACCCCTCGGGCAGCCGCCCAAGATGAGCCCACCTTCCTTGCGGAATGGGCCTTAACAGATTTAGGCTGTGGCAGGCCTGCCACAGAATGTGCAAGTTGAATTTTGTTACAAATCCAACGAGCAATCGACTGCTTAGAAGCAGGTGCACCCAACTTGTTGGGTGCATACAGTATAAACAGCGAGTCAGATTTTCT
Source organism: Pseudophryne corroboree (assembly GCF_028390025.1). NCBI lineage: Eukaryota > Metazoa > Chordata > Amphibia > Anura > Myobatrachidae > Pseudophryne > Pseudophryne corroboree. The sequence continues at coordinate 82,422,289 of NC_086448.1, forward strand.
GACTCCAGCCGTCCTTTAAATGTATATTTTTAAGGCTCTGACAACGTCCAACAACTTGGAGTCCTTCAAGTCGTCTGTAGCCGCAGGCACTACAATAGGCTGGTTCAGGTGAAACGCTGATACCACCTTAGGGAGAAAATGCGGACGCGTCCGCAGCTCTGCCCTATGTCGAATGGAAAATTAAATAAGGGCTTTTATAAAACAAAGCCGCCAGTTCAGATACTCTCCCGGCCGAAGCCAGGGCCAGTAACATAGTCACTTTCCATGTGAGATATTTCAAATCCACATTCTTTAGTGGTTCAAACCAATTGGATTTGAGGAAATCTAAAACTACATTTAGATCCCACGGTGCCACCTTAGGCACCACAGGAGGCTGTATATGCAGTACTCCTTTGATAAAATCTGGACCTCAGGGACTGAGGCCAATTCTTTTTGGAAGAATATTGATAGGGCCGAAATTTGAACCTTAATAGATCCCAATTTGAGACCCATAGACAATCCTGATTGCAGGAAATGTAGGAAAACGACCCAGTTGAAATTCCTCCATCGGAGCACTCCGCTGCTCGCACCACGCAACATATTTTCGCCAAATACGGCGATAATGCTTCGCGGTGACTTCCTTCCTTGCCTTTATCAAGGTAGGAATGACTTCTTCTGGAATGCCTTTTCCTTTTAGGATCTGGCATTCAAACGCCATGCCGTCAAACGCAGCCGCGGTAAGTCTTAAAAAAGACAAGTACCCTGCTGAAGCAGGTCCCTTCTCAGAAGTAGAGGCCACGGATCGTCCGTGACCATCTCTTGAAGTTCCGGGTACCAAGTCCTTCTTGGCCAATCCGGAGCCACTAGTCTTACTCCTCTTTGCCGTATAATCCTCAATACCTTTGGTATGAGAGGCAGAGGAGGAAACACATATACCGACTGGTACACCCAAGGTGTTACCAGCGCGTCCACAGCTATTGCCTGCGGATCTCTTGACCTGGCGCAATACCTGTCCAGTGTTTTGTTGAGGCGAGACGCCATCATGTCCACCATTGGTTTTACCCAACGGTTTAATAGCATGTGGAAAACTTCTGGATGAAGTCCCCACTCTCCCGGGTGAAAGTCGTGTCTGCTGAGGAAGTCTGCTTCCCAGTTGTCCACGCCCGGGATGAATACTGCTGACAGTGCTATCACGTGATTCTCCGCCCAGCGAAGGATCCTGGCAGCTTCTGCCATTGCCCTCCTGCTTCTTGTGCCGCCCTGTCTGTTAACATGGGCGACTGCCGTGATGTTGTCCGACTGGATCAACACCGGTCTTCCTTGAAGCAGAGGTTCCGCCTGGCTTAGAGCATTGTAGATTGCTCTTAGTTCCAGAATGCTTATGTGAAGAGACTTTTTCAGGCTCGACCACACTCCCTGGAAATTTCTTCCCTGTGTGACTGCTCCCCAGCCTCTCAGGCTGGCATCCGTGGTCACCAGGATCCAATCCTGCATGCCGAATCTGCGGCCCTCCAATAGATGAGCCTCCTGCAACCACCACAGAAGGGATACCCTTGTCCTCGGCGACAGGGTTATCCGCAGGTGCATCTGAAGATGCGACCCTGACCATTTGTCCAACAGATCCCTTTGCATGGAATCTGCCGAAAGGGATTGCTTCGTAAGAAGCTACCATTTTTTCCCAGGACTCTTGTGCATTGATGTACAGACACCTTTCCTGGTTTTAGGAGGTTCCTGACCAGGTCAGATAACTCCTTGGCTTTTTCTTCGGAAAGAAAAACCTTTTTCTGAACTGTGTCCAGAATCATCCCCAGGAACAGCAGACGAGTTGTCGGCATTAATTGGGATTTTGGAATATTCAGAATCCATCCGTGCTGCTTTAGCACCTCTTGAGATAGTGCTAAACCCATCTCTAGCTGTTCTCTGGACCTTGCCCTTATTAGGAGATCGTCCAAGTATGGGATAATTAATACGCCTTTTCTTCGAAGAAGAAATATTATCTCGGCCATTACCTTTGTAAAGACCCGAGGTGCCGTGGACAAACCAAACGGCAGCGTCTGAAACTGATAGTGACAGTTTTGTACAACGAACCTGAGGTACCCCTGTGTGAGGGGTAATTGGAACGTGGAGATACGCATCCTTGATGTCCAAGGATACCATAAAGTCCCCTTCTTCCAGGTTCGCTATCACTGCTCTGAGTGACTCCATCTTGAACTTGAACTTCTTTATGTACAGGTTCAAGGACTTCAGATTTAGAATAGGCCTTACCGAGCCATCCGGCTTCGGTACCACAAAAAGAGTGGAATAATACCCCTTCCCTTGTTGTAGAAGAGGTACCTTGACTATCACCTGCTGAGAATACAGCTTGTGAATGGCTTCCAAAACCGTCTCCCTTCCTGAGGGGGACGTTGGTAAAGCAGACTTCAGGAAACGGCGAGGTGGCTCTGTCTCTAATTTCAACCTGTACCCCTGAGATATTATCTGCAGGATCCAGGGATTTACCTGCGAGTGAGCCCACTGCGCGCTGTAATTCTTGAGACGACCGCCTACCGCCCCCGAGTCCGCTTGCGAAGCCCCAGCGTCATGCTGAGGCTTTTGTAGAAGCCGGGGAGGGCTTCTGTTCCTGGGAAGGAGCTGCCTGTTGCTGTCTCTTCCCTCGTCCTCTGCCTCGTGGCAGATATGAATAGCCCTTTGCTCTCTTATTTTTAAAGGAACGAAAGGGCTGCGGTTGAAAAGTCGGTGCCTTTTTCTGTTGGGGAGTGACTTGAGGTAGAAAGGTGGATTTCCCGGCCGTAGCCGTGGCCACCAAATCCGATAGACCGACCCCAAATAACTCCTCTACGCATCGCCTGTCCACTGTCGTGTCCATAAAGCTCTTCTGGCCGAAATGGACATAGCACTTACCCGTGATGCCAGTGTGCAGATATCTCTCTGTGCATCACGCATATAAAGAAATGCATCCTTTATTTGTTCTAACGACAGTAAAATATTGTCCCTGTCCAGGGTATCAATATTTTCGATCAGGGACTCTGACCAAACTACCCCAGCACTGCACATCCAGGCAGTCGCAATAGCTGGTCGTAGTATAACACCTGCATGTGTGTATATACCTTTTTGGATATTTTCCATCCTCCTATCTGATGGATCTTTAAGTGCGGCCGTCTCAGGAGAGGGTAACGCCACTTGTTTTGATAAGCGTGTTAGCGCTTTGTCCACCCTAGGAGGTGTTTCCCAGCGCTCCCTAACCTCTGGCGGGAAAGGGTATAAAGCCAATAACTTCTTTGAAATTAGCAGTTTTTTATCGGGGCACCCCACGCTTCATCACACACGTCATTTAATTCTTCTGATTCGGTAAAAACTACTGGTAGTTTTTTCACACCCCACATAATACCCTGTTTAGTGGTACCTGTAGTATCAGCTAAATGTAACATCTCCTTTATTGCCAAAATCATATAACGTGTGGCCCTACTGGAAAATACGGTTGATTCGTCACCTTCACCACCGGAATCAGTGCCTGTGTCTGGGTCTGTGTCGACCGACTGAGGCAAGGGGCGTTTTACAGCCCCTGACGGTGTTTGAGGCGCCTGGACAGGCACTAATTGAGTGTCCGGCCGCCTCATGTCGGCAAACGACTGCTTAAGCGAGTTGACGCTATCCCGTAATTCCACAAATAAAGGCATCCATTCTGGTGTCGACCCCCTAGGAGGTGACATCCTCATATTTGGCAATTGCTCCGCCTCCACACCAATAACGTCCTCATACATGTCGACACACACGTACCGACACACAGCAGACACACAGGGAATGCTCTATACGAAGACAGGACCCACTAGCCCTTTGGGGAGACAGAGGGAGAGTCTGCCAGCACACACCAAAAAGCGCTATATATGACAGGGATAGCCTTATGATTAAGTGCTCCCTTATAGCTGCTTTTATATTAATATATTGCCATTTATTTTGCCCCCCCTCTCTGTTATACCCTGTTTCTGTAGTGCAGTGCAGGGGAGAGACCTGGGAGCCTTCCTGACTAGCGGAGCTGTGACAGAAAATGGCGCCGTGTGCTGAGGAGATAGGCCCCGCCCCTTTTTCGGCGGGCTCGTCTCCCGCTATTTAGTACATTTAGGCAGGGGTAAATATCTCCATATAGCCTCTGGGGCTATATGTGAGGTATTTTTAGCCTTTTTAAAGGTTTTCATTTGCCTCCCAGGGCGCCCCCCCCCCAGCGCCCTGCACCCTCAGTGACTGCCGTGTGAAGTGTGCTGAGAGGAAAATGGCGCACAGCTGCAGTGCTGTGCGCTACCTTAAGAAGACTGCAGGAGTCTTCAGCCGCCGATTCTGGACCTCTTCTTGCTTCAGCATCTGTGAGGGGGCCGGCGGCGTGGCTCCGGTGACCATCCAGGCTGTACCTGTGATCGTCCCTCTGGAGCTTCATGTCCAGTAGCCAAGAAGCCAATCCATCCTGCACGCAGGTGAGTTCACTTCTTCTCCCCTCTGTCCCTCGTTGCAGTGATCCTGTTGCCAGCAGGAATCACTGTAAAATAAAAAACCTAAGCTAAACTCTCTAAGCAGCTCTTTATGAGAGCCACCTAGAATTGCACCCTTCTCGGCCGGGCACAAAAATCTAACTGGAGTCTGGAGGAGGGTCATAGGGGGAGGAGCCAGTACACACCACCTGACCTGTAAAAGCTTTACTTTTGTGCCCTGTCTCCTGCGGAGCCGCTATTCCCCATGGTCCTTTCAGGAACCCCAGCATCCACTTAGGACGATAGAGAAAAGGAATTTGAGCTGTTTATTTATCATTGAAGTGGGACTTTTTGCTCCGGAATCATTCCAAGTTGTACTTTTTGCTACTGACCACTTAGACTTTGGCACTAAGGAGATACATTATAGTGGCATATAAATAACATATGTGCCTTTTATTAAATGTAACGGTTGGTAATTTATCAGTCTGTGCAGGTGTAAAATCCGCTGACATTAATGCTATCATTTGTTTCTGTTACTTTTGTGTTATTTTTCATACTTTATCAGATAAATTTAATGTAATAATTGATCAACATTGGTGTCATTATTCACACCGGAACGAAGGAGATCTACAATATGTACCATTCTATTTTATGTAGATACTCCATTATAACTATCAAATAAGAACAATTTAAATACAGGTTGAGTCTCCCTTATCCAAAATGCTTGTGACCAGAAGTATTTTGGATATCGGATTTTTCCGTATTTTGGAATAATTGCATACCATAATGAGATATCATGGCGATGGGACCTAAGTCTAAGCACAGAATGCATTTATGTTTCATATACACCTTATACACACAGCCTGAAGGTAATTTTAGCCAATATTTTTAATACCTTTGTGCATTAAACAAAGTGTGTGTACATTCACACAATTCATTTATGTTTCATATGTACCTTATACACACAGCCTGAAGGTCAATTAATACAATATTTTAATAACTTTGTGTATTAAACAAAGTTTGTGTATATTGAGCCATCAGAAAACAAAGGTTTCACTATCTCACTCAAAAAATTCCGTATTTTGGAATATTTGGATATGGGATACTCAACCTGTACTTCAATATCTATCTAAGATCTGTAGGTCTTGTTCAGGGGTGGTCTTCAGTATGCCGACTGACGGGATTCCGGCGCACAGTATACCGGCGCCGGGATACCGACAGCCGGCATACCGACACTTATTCTCCCTCGTGGGGGTCCACAACCCCCCTAGAGGGAGAATAAAGTGGCGTGCGTAGCGCGCCACCGTGCCCGTAGCGTGGCGAGCACAGCGAGCCCGCAAGGGGCTCATTTGCGCTCGCCACACTATCGGTAAGCCGGCGGACGGGCTCCCGGCGCCGGTATGCTGGTCGCCGGGAGCCCGACCGCCGGCATACCATAGTGAACCCCTTGTTCAGGAGCGTCTTCCAGATGCCCACGTGTGGACCAGTCACTGGTTCAACCAACTACATACACAGTGTGCTCCTATGGGCCTTGGAGAAGATACTCAAAATAGGCACTTTGAGAGGCCTGAAATCTGGTGTAACAGTTCTGATTGGATTCCTGTTTATATTAGATTGGGTGGCAGATTTGTCTTTGTGGATTATAGCCCCTCCGTGTCACTTACTCCTCCTCTAGATCGGACACCTATCCAACAGCGATGGACAGAACTGAAGAGCTGACTGTAAAATTCTCTCATTTAAATATATCTGGAAGGCTGCTCCGCTCACTGAACAGGTAGTCCGAAAAAACATGGAAGCTCTTCCTTTCGGACGATTTATTAATGTTGAAAGAAAGGAGCTACGGAGTCTGGTAGTGCTATATAAAATCAGTGTATTTAAATAAGAAAAAGGTCATAGCATCAGGTATCAGGTCTTTAATAGGCTAAATAAACATTTTATTTGAAGGTATTAAAGTGGACCCATCATATACAACATGAAATACAATTGAGGTAGAATAGAGCAGAACATTTACTTTTTGAATAAACTGCTTAAATAAACAAAAAACAATTTACAGTGAAATTTTAATTCCCGGGTGCCTTTCAGTATAGGCGTTTGTTAGCTCCAATTTATCCACCCATCGGACACTGGGGGTCATTCCGAGTTGTTCGCTCGCTAGCAGTTTTTAGCAGCCGTGCAAACGATATGCCGCCTCCCACTGGGAGTGTATTTTAGCTATGCAGAAGTGCGAACGAAGGGATCGCACAGCGGCGGCATAATTTTTTTGTGTCGTTTTAGAGAAGCTCAATACCTACTCAGAACCTGCGATGACTTCAGACTGTTTAGCTCCTGTTTTGACGTCACAAACGCCCTGCGTTCGCCCAGCCACGCCTGCGTTTTTCCTGGCACGCCTGCGTTTTTACGAACACTCCCTGAAAACGGTCAGTTGACACCCAGAAACGCCCTCTTCCTGTCAATCACTCTGCGGCCAGCAGTGCGACTGAAAAGCATCGCTAGACCTTGTGAAAAACTACATCATTCGTAGTAATATTACATTGCGCCGCATGCGCAGAAGTGCAGTTTTTTTGCCTCAACGCTGCACAGCGACCGAAAGCAGCTAGCGATCAACTCAGAATGACCCCCATTGACTTAAAACCTCAGAACATAGTGGGTATTAGCAAATTAGTAATTACTACCACCCAGTGATGCCATTACCAATAGTCTTTTGTTGAGACCATTTAAGTGTAGATTTGATCAGCTGCCCCAATCACTGTATTTCTGCACGGATCCACCTTGACACCAAACAAAGAGGGGGAGGAAGGGGGTGGGGGGAGTTCTCTCCTGTTGGTAAGAGGAGTAAGAACACATGCAATGGAACACTGAATGTTGATTTCGGAAACCGTGACCAATCAGAATGTTTACAATCCTGAGAAAGGAAGGTGCAATTCATTCACAGGAGCCATACAAATCTCAGGTTCATTAATGAGGAGGAGATGGAGAGCACCCACACACTGATGAATGATCTGCATGCAGCACACCTAGCTTACCTCCGAGCTATAATCGTCAGCAGTGGTGGACACTTCGCTTTCAGGCTACAATTAGAAACACAGTCTCTCTCAATAACTTTTCTTCCAGCTCATAAAGAACTGTTTGTTGTGTGATTACATAACTGTAATTGCATGAACTGGAAGCCGATCAAGTCTGTTTGTTTACCTGAGTATTAGAACTTTAATTCAGTGATGCACGTTCCCATATTGTGACACGTATTAAATGTGATGTGGCCACTGCGAGCGTTCTGTCAGAGTGCAGTGGCTGCACTGCATGTACACGACACAAAGTCTGTGTGTCAATGAGGGCCAAGGGTACGTCAGCAAGATATCGGAGAGCTTGGGCTCTTCCCTGGCGTCGCAGGAGGCCCTTGGCCTGTGGAGCAACTCTCACAATGAATCTGCAGAGCTCCCATTACACTGACAACTGAGCGCTTTATACCGTGCTCTGCGATATCGTCACATGATCATCTCTGCGCACGCAACAAGCCAATCCATAACTCGTAGCTCTAGGTTACTATACCAGAGGACATGAGAGTCTGATTAAGGCGTGGCAATTGCTATTTGTAGGGTTAGGCCTTGTGTACTGACAAAATGGCTCAGTAGATGGGATACAATAGCCACTGGATTCAAATTGTTATTCAGAAACTTTGTACAGTAGCAGAATAAGGGGAATACAAATGAAAATCTTGAAATTATAATTTAGCCGAAAAAAAATAAGAATTTACTTACCGATAATTCTATTTCTCGTAGTCCGTAGTGGATGCTGGGAACTCCGTAAGGACCATGGGGAATAGCGGCTCCGCAGGAGACTGGGCACAAAAGTAAAGCTTTAGGACTACCTGGTGTGCACTGGCTCCTCCCCCTATGACCCTCCCCCAAGCCTCAGTTAGGATACTGTGCCCGGACGAGCGTACACAATAAGGAAGGATTTTGAATCCCGGGTAAGACTCATACCAGCCACACCAATCACACCGTACAACCTGTGATCTGAACCCAGTTAACAGCATGATAACAGAGGAGCCTCTGAAAAGATGGCTCACAACAATAATAACCCGATTTTTGTAACAATAACTATGTACAAGTATTGCAGACAATCCGCACTTGGGATGGGCGCCCAGCATCCACTACGGACTACGAGAAATAGAATTATCGGTAAGTAAATTATTATTTTCTCGGACGTCCTAGTGGATGCTGGGAACTCCGTAAGGACCATGGGGATTATACCAAAGCTCCCAAACGGGCGGGAGAGTGCGGATGACTCTGCAGCACCGAATGAGAGGAGAACTCCAGGTCCTCCTCAGCCAGGGTATCAAATTTGTAGAATTTAGCAAACGTGTTTGCCCCTGACTAAGTAGCTGCTCGGCAAAGTTGTAAAGCCGAGACCCCTCGGGCAGCCGCCCAAGATGAGCCCACCTTCCTTGTGGAATGGGCTTTTACAGATTTTGGCTGTGGCAGGCCTGCCACAGAATGTGCAAGCTGAATTGTACTACAAATCCAACGAGCAATAGTCTGCTTAGTAGCAGGAGCAGCTTGTTGGGTGCATACAGGATAAACAGCGAGTCAGATTTTCTGACTCCAGCCGTCCTGGAAACATATATTTTCAGGGCCCTGACTACGTCCAGCAACTTGGAGTCCTCCAAGTCCCTAGTAGCCGCAGGTACCACAATAGGCTGGTTCAAGTGAAACGCTGAAACCACCTTAGGGAGAAATTGAGGACGAGTCCTCAATTCTGCCCTGTCCGTATGAAAAATTAGGTAAGGGCTTTTATAGGATAAAGCCGCCAATTCTGAGACACGCCTGGCTGAAGCCAGGGCCAACAGCATTACCACTTTCCATGTGAGATATTTTAAGTCCACAGTGGTGAGTGGTTCAAACCAATGTGATTTTAGGAACCCCAAAACTACATTGAGATCCCAAGGTGCCACTGGAGGCACAAAAGGAGGCTGTATATGCAGTACCCCCTTGACAAACGTCTGAACTTCAGGAACTGAAGCCAGTTCTTTCTGGAAGAAAATCGACAGGGCCGAAATTTGAACCTTAATGGACCCTAATTTGAGGCCCATAGACAGTCCTGTTTGCAGGAAATGCAGGAAACGACCCAGTTGAAATTCCTCTGTAGGGGCCTTCCTGGCCTCGCACCACGCAGCATATTTACGCCAAATACGGTGATAATGCTGTACGGTTACATCCTTCCTGGCTTTGATCAGGGTAGGGATGACTTCATCCGGAATGCCTTTTTCCTTCAGGATCCGGCGTTCAACCGCCATGCCGTCAAACGCAGCCGCGGCAAGTCTTGGAACAGACAAGGTCCCCGCTGAAGCAGGTCCCTTCTTAGAGGTAGAGGCCACGGATCCTCCGTGAGCATCTCTTGAAGTTCCGGTTACCAAGTCCTTCTTGGCCAATCCGGAGCCACTAGTATAGTCCTTACTCCTCTCCTTTTTATGATTCTCAGTACCTTGGGTATGAGAGGCAGAGGAGGGAACACATACACTGACTGGTACACCCACGGTGTTACCAGAGCGTCCACAGCTATTGCCTGAGGGTCCCTTGACCTGGCGCAATACCTGTCTAGTTTTTTGTTGAGGCGGGACGCCATCATGTCCACCTTTGGTTTTTCCCAACGGTTCACAATCATGTGGAAAACTTCTGGGTGAAGTCCCCACTCTCCCGGGTGGAGGTCGTGTCTGCTGAGGAAGTCTGCTTCCCAGTTGTCCACTCCCGGAATGAACACTGCTGACAGTGCTATCACATGATTTTCCGCCCAGCGAAGAATCCTTGCAACTTCTGCCATTGCCCTCCTGCTTCTTGTGCCGCCCTGTCTGTTTACGTGGGCGACTGCCGTGATGTTGTCTGACTGGATCAGCACCGGCTGACCTTGAAGCAGAGGTCTTGCTAGGCTTAGAGCATTGTAGATGGCCCTTAGCTCCAGGATATTTATGTGAAGTGATGTCTCCAGGCTTGACCACAAGCCCTGGAAATTTCTTCCCTGTGTGACTGCTCCCCAGCCTCTCAGGCTGGCATCCGTGGTCACCAGGACCCAGTCCTGAATGCCGAATCTGCGGCCCTCTAGAAGATGAGCACTCTGCAACCACCACAGGAGAGACACCCTTGTCCTTGGTGACAAGATTATCCGCTGATGCATCTGAAGATGCGACCCGGACCATTTGTCTAGCAGATCCCCCTGGAAGGTTCTTGCGTGGAATCTGCCGAATGGGATTGCTTCGTAAGAAGCCACCATCTTTCCCAGGACCCTTGTGCATTGATGCACTGAGACTTGGCCTGGTTTTAGGAGATTTCTGACTAGTTCGGATAACTCCCTGGCTTTCTCCTCCGGGAGAAACACCTTTTTCTGGACTGTGTCCAGGATCATCCCTAGGAATAGAAGTCGTGTCGTCGGGATCAGCTGCGATTTTGGAATATTAAGAATCCAATCGTGCTGGCGCAGCACTATCTGAGATAGTGCTACTCCGACTTCCAACTGTTCCCTGGATCTTGCCCTTATCAGGAGATCGTCCAAGTAAGGGATAACTAAAACTCCCTTCCTTCGAAGGAGTATCATCATTTCGGCCATTACCTTGGTAAAGACCCGGGGTGCCGTGGACAATCCAAACGGCAGCGTCTGAAACTGATAGTGACAGTTCTGTACCACAAACCTGAGGTACCCTTGGTGAGAAGGGTAAATTGGGACATGTAGTCTCACCGAGCTGTCCGGCTTCGGTACCAAAAATAGTGTGGAATAGTACCCCTTTCCCTGTTGTAGGAGGGGTACCTTGATTATCACCTGCTGGGAATATAGCTTGTGAATGGCTTCCAATACTGCCTCCCTGTCTGAGGGAGACGTCGGTAAAGCAGACTTTAGAAAACGGCGAGGGGGAGACATCTCGAATTCCAATTTGTACCCCTGAGATACCACCTGAAGGATCCAGGGGTCCACTTGCGAGTGGGCCCTCTGCGCACTGAACTTCTTGAGACGGGCCCCCACCGTGCCTGAGTCCGCTTGTAAAGCCCCAGCGTCATGCTGAGGACTTTGCGGAGGCGGGAGAGGGCTTTTGTTCCTGGGAACTGGCTGTTTGTTGCAGCCTTTTTCCTCTCCCTCTGCCACGGGGCAGAAATGAGGCGCCTTTTGCCCGCTTGCCCTTATGGGGCCGAAAGGACTGCGCCTGATAATACGGTGTCTTCTTAGGTTGAGAAGCTACCTGGGGTAAAAATGTGGATTTTCCAGCAGTTGCCGTGGCTACCAGGTCTGATAGACCTACCCCAAATAACTCCTCCCCCTTATAAGGCAATACTTCCATGTGCCTTTTAGAATCCGCATCACCTGACCACTGCCGCGTCCATAAACCTCTTCTTGCAGAAATGGACAGCGCGCTAACTCTTGATGCCAGTCTGCAAATATCCCTCTGTGCATCACGCATATATAGAAATGCATCCTTCAAATGCTCTATAGTCAGTAATATACTGTCCCTATCTAGGGTATCAATATTTTCAGTCAGGGAATCCGACCACGCCAGGCCCGCACTGCACATCCAGGCTGAGGCGATTGCTGGTCGCAGTATAACACCCGTGTGAGTGTATATACATTTTAGGATATTCTCCAGCTTTCTATCGGCAGGTTCCTTTAGGGCGGCCGTATCAGGAGAGGGTAGTGCTACCTGTTTAGACAAGCGTGTGAGCGCTTTATCCACCCTAGGGGGTGTTTCCCAACGTGCCCTATCCTCTGGCGGGAAAGGGTACGATGCCAATAACCTTTTAGGAATTATCAGTTTTTTATCGGGGGAAACCCACGCCTCATCACACACTTCATTTAATTCCTCGGATACAGGAAAAACTACAGGCAGTTTTTTCTCACCATACATAATACCCTTTTTAGTGGTACTTGTATTATCAGAGATATGCAATACATTTTTCATTGCTTCAATCATGTAACGTGTGGCCCTAGTGGAAGTCACGTTTGTCTCCTCATCATCGACACTGGAGTCAGTATCCGTGTCTGTGTCTGCCATTTGAGGTAACGGGCGTTTTAAAGCCCCTGATGGCGTTTGAGACCCCTGGACAGGCACAAGCCGAGTAGCCGGCTGTCTCATGTCGTCAACTGTTTGTCGTAAAGAGCTGACACTGTCACGCAATTCCTTCCATAAGCTCATCCACTCAGGTGTCGACTCCCTAGGGGGTGACAACTCTATAATAGGCAATTGCTCCGCCTCCATCTCATTTTCCTCCTCAAACATGTCGACACAATCGTACCGACACACCGCACACACATAGGGAATGCTCTGATAGAGGACAGGACCCCACTAGCCCTTTGGGGAGACAGAGGGAGAGTATGCCAGCACACACCAGAGCGCTATATATAGACAGGAATACCACTATAAAATGTGCTTTTCCCTTTATAGCTGCTGTTAGTATCAAAACTGCGCCAAATTAGTGCCCCCCTCTCTTTTTTACCCTTTTCTGTAGTGCAGGACTGCAGGGGAGAGTCAGGGAGACGTCCTTCCAGCGGAGCTGTGATGGAAAATGGAGCCCGTGTGCTGAGGAGATAGGCTCCGCCCCCTTCTCGGCGGCCTTTTCTCCCGCTTTTGGTGAGTTCTGGCAGGGGTTAAAATACATCCATATAGCCCTGGGGGTTATATGTGGTGTATTTATGCCAGCCAAGGTGTTTACATTGCTGCTCAGGGCGCCCCCCCCTAGCGCCCTGCACCCTCAGTGACCGAAGTGTGCCTGAGTAACAATGGCGCACAGCTGCAGTGCTGTGCGCTACCTTGTTGAAGACTGATGTCTTCTGCCGCCGATTTTTCCGGACCTCTTCTTGCTTCTGGCTCTGTAAGGGGGCCGGCGGCGCGGCTCTGGGACCGAGCTCCGAGACTGGGCCTGTGTTCGGTCCCTCTGGAGCTAATGGTGTCCAGTAGCCTAAGAAGCCCAATCCACTCTGCACGCAGGTGAGTTCGCTTCTTCTCCCCTTAGTCCCTCGATGCAGTGAGCCTGTTGCCAGCAGGTCTCACTGAAAATAAAAAACCTAAAACTAAACTTTCACTAAGAAGCTCAGGAGAGCCCCTAGTGTGCACCCTTCTCGGCCGGGCACAAAAATCTAACTGAGGCTTGGAGGAGGGTCATAGGGGGAGGAGCCAGTGCACACCAGGTAGTCCTAAAGCTTTACTTTTGTGCCCAGTCTCCTGCGGAGCCGCTATTCCCCATGGTCCTTACGGAGTTCCCAGCATCCACTAGGACGTCAGAGAAATAACAGTCCTCTTCTTTTTAACAAATTCAGTCAATTAGCTTAATTTGCATGTATGGGTATATAAGGTGTGCGATAGGCAGTCTGCACACATATCACTCGTTGCGGTCATTGGTAAAAGGGGCGATTTATCAGAGTTGCAAAAAGGGATGATTATCGGCTTTCGTGCCAAGGGCGGCAGTATTTCTGTAACAGCGCAGTTTGTGAACTGTGCGCGTGCTGCTGTGGTGACTGTGTATCGTGACTGGACAAATGGCACCACTGCGAATAACGGACGTGGAAACTGCGGAGCACCATGTGCCATAGAGATTAATGACAGCTACAAAGGTGCGTGAGGGCCGGCCGACACGCTACAGTGGAGCAGCTCACCATCAAAATGAACCTGGGGTCTACCAGACGTGTGTCTAAAACGACAGTTCAGCAAATCTAGCTGCTGTCTGTGCCGCACACGGTGGTCACTCTGACTACTAGCTGGTGGCCATAATAATGTGACTCGACCGTGTATATTTCACGGTGCATGCTGAATAATTAATCTCTAATTAAGGTGACAAAGTCAAAGGTAGAATCATTGAGTGAATGCTGGCTGTGGCCATTAGGTGTGACCAGGGGTTCACTACGATATGCCGGCGGTCGGGCTCCCGGTGACCAGCATACCGGCGCCGGGAGCCCGACCGCCGGCTTACCGACAGTGTGGCGAGCGCAAATGAGCCCCTTGCGGGCTCGCTCGCCACGCTACGCGCGCCACACTATTTTATTCTCCCTCCAGGGGGGTCGTGGACCCCCACGAGGGAGAATAAGTGTCGGTATGCCGGCTGTCGGGCTCCCGGCGCCGGTATGCTGGTCGCCGGGAGCCCGACCGCCGGCATACTGAAGACCACCCGTGACCAGTAGTTGCAAGGCTTTGAAACCAATCAAGGACCGATTGCCCTCACTTGAAAACTCAGGATCTAAGATTAGTTCATTTATCCATTTTACATAATCCTGTAACGTGATGACAGTGAAGTTGTCAGGGATTTCCCAGAGTGAAAGGAAGCCCAGATTGCTTTGGGGAATAACAATCTCAGATCTAACTTGCCCTGGCAGATTGAAGGTAACTTGGATCTAAAGTGACTGACAGCTAGTTCCAAGAAGAGTGGCCGCACTGAGAAGCCCCAGGGCTCCACTACTCAGAGGCAACCTTATGGTGGTAATGTGGATTTAAAGAAATGTATTTTAAAACAAGCTGCGTAAAAAAAGTTAATAGAATGGCCACTAGTACATTGTTATTACTTGTGTCATGCATTGCCAGTTCAGCGTTCTACTTTGCCTCTGTATGAAACGGGCTAAATAAAATGTAATGTGCTATTGCAACAGTGGAGGCCCTGTAAATGTATACAGTTCATGGTAGAACCACCTACCTCTATGGTATACGTCTTGTCATGTTTAATAGTTTCCCCATGGGGCATTGTTCTCATGATGGTGAACTCAGCAGTGGTACTGGCCCCACTTGGAGCCGCCTGGGAGCGGGTGTCATCGCTCTGTGATAAGGCGGCTTCTGAAGCCTCATCGGGGTGATCCTGTTGCTTGGAGCTAGAGGACGACTTCTTCTTTTTGGTTTTCTTTGCTGAAGACTGGCTGTCTGGCTGTCCCTTGCGTTGTCTGAACTGGGCAAGCTAATAAAGACAAAAAACAGTCATTACTTTCATATTATGTTACAAAGAGGCCGCATTAGGTAGATATATGCTGCACAAGGGTCACTGGTATGTCCATATACCGGCATGAGTGACCTCAGGATAGATCTGGAGCACATAACGCAAGCACCAATGTTCTGACACTCAACAGTTGTCCATAGACACAGAACAGAAAGATCTGATAACTATATAGTTACATACACAGAAGGGAAACATATAGTGGCATATAGTAGCTCGGTGTATGAGGGCACATCTGGTGATACATTTATACAGTGTACGGAACACAGGCTTTGCACTCTACAGCAACAGATGTCCCTACATACAAGAGAAAAATACAGAACAAGGAGAAGGAGTGTTGTGCGACTGCTGATACATAAACACTGAGGACTTGAATTTAAGTTGAACGCATACGTGGCTGCATTTACCACCCTATGCTAATGCCAGTCTATGCGGAATATCCACCCTTCATCAATGACGAAGGCCACACCATCTGCTGTTTTTTCATCCGCAAGTCTTATTATTAGTATCAGAACTTACACTCACCCTGTAACGAGTGCAAAGATGCAGCGGAAACAGCAGTCCTATCACTGCCCAGACACGCCAAATAAGCAGGATAATCGGCCTACACACCCACAAGACAGATAAGTTCTGTGCATCTGCCAGGCTGCCGCACAGCTGCCACTCAGAAACGCATATATCCGCCCGCATATACACATTCTGTGATTGATTTCTATTGGGCCAATTCAAATGGGTTTGAGTTGTTGCTCTGATAGAGTGCCTAAAAACACCGGGTTTGGCCCAAAATAGCTAAAGCCGACAAAAATAGTGCCCATAACGTGAAAAGTCCCATTTTCGCACATTTCTGCATGCCACTTCCGGAGGCTGCGAGCAGAAATGTCGGCAGTGATATCACCCGAACAGCAGAATAATTGGATTGCTGCCTTTGAGCGCCATCTAGTGCCCGTGCCTAAAAAAAATAATACTGAATTGCCCCCATAATACACATAAGCAGTTTGCAGACATCCGCGGGTTCCAGTACAGCCAAATAGCCCCTCTTGGCGTGCCAGGTCCCAGGCAGATGATCTGCTGCACCAGGCGCCTTTCTTGCTGACACATATGTCTGGCATAAATAAGACACCTGTGAGCGACAAAACTACTTTTCTAGATTGTACGGTTCAATTTGATAAGTGACATTTGTAAATCTGTGTACGACTGAGTCTGAATCACATCTAGTACAGAAAACGAGAGGTGGCACTACAGTAAGTTGCTAGACAAATATACATGCACCGCGCAAGTGACGGGAAGAAAAGTAGCAACTATTTTGGAACTGCTGGACTCTGTAGAACATCTACATTACAATAAGACTGCAAAGCATATCTGCATCACAGGATAAAACACATTGATTCCCTCTGGATGATACCTGCAAGAGGTTTAAATAATGTACAGTACACCTTACTAGAAATACAGTAAAAAGAGGATATACGGGGAGAAGATTAAAGCAGATAAATAACTTCATATAACCACAAATAGCCTTAAAAAAAAAAAAAAAAAAAAAACAATCATTTCCTTCCTGTCATATCACTTGATTAACATTCTGCATTCTCACTTGTACTATTGTAACTGGAAGACTGACGTCTGTAGAACCACACACTGTACCCAGACATTTCTAAACAAATCCAGTTGCAGAACAGTGATTCAGCCTTTCTAGCACCCACTGTAATGCATGAAAGGCTCTTGTTGCAGATTACAGCAGCCTAAGAGGTTAATGACACAATCGATTTAATCAAACGCCCTGAAGACTGTTTCTCCTGCAAAGCTCCGTGTTAATCCTGCAAATCAAATTTAGAGATTGACAGCGGCTGTTGTTTGCCATGTGCCAGGATCTTATTTGGCGCAAGCACTCTTACAACACGGCACTTACAAGAAAATACAAGTACAGTGAAAGTAAACGGTTAAAACCCAGGGGCAGATTAAAAAGGGTACAGAGTTGTAATTAAGTCAGGGGCCACTATTCCTCACACATTTTTCTTGCCAGATCATCCATCTGATGTAAAGATCTCTCTGTAACAGTTCTGATGGAACATTTTCCAGCAAGAACCAAACCAATTGCATGCGAATACAACTTAGCAATGAATTCAAACATGCAGCGCCCAGAACAAAGCGGACTAAGGCCCTTAATAAGCAGGGTGTGGTTCAATGGATCGACAGTTACTAGGTCGACACATGAAATAGGTCGTCACGGTCATTAGGTCGACGTGGAAAAAGGTCGACATGAGTTGAATTTTTTTGGGCGTCGTTTTCTTCGGAGAGTGATCGGGAACCCCAATTAGTGAACCGTGTCCTCTCACCATGCTTCGGGCAAGGTGCCTCACTCTGCTACCACTGCGCTCGGAACAGGTTACTATTCCCAATTGTAGTCCACGTGGATCGTAAAGTATGAAGAAGTAAGAAAAATGGAAAAAAATAAATTGAAAAACTCAAGTCGACCTTTTCATGTGTCGACCTTTGCTACGTCGAACCAGTGACCATGTCGACATAATGACCACGTCGACCCAGTGCATGTTGACCAATAGTGGTCGACCTAATGAGTGTCGACCTAAAGACCAGATACCAATAAGCAGACCATCTTGAGTTTAAAGGGATTTCTGTAAGAGTGGAGAAAACATCACTTGTGACTGTAATAAGCAATGTTGTCTACTGGAATATGCTCACACAGATGTGTTATTTTAGGTGTAGAATAGGCATCGTATAACTAGAATGGTCCAGTTACCTTACCTATACCGCCTAGTATGTTCCATTTGTACAATATCCAACAAGAAATGTTTATTAGTAAGACGATTGCTACCAGGGATTTTTCCTTTTCATTACAGTGTTTCAAGCTATATCATTTATAAAGGATGGGATGTGAGAATTACTGCGTACTATGGTCTGCTTGGTGCGTATCGGATTTATAAGTAAATGCAATTCTCATTCATTCGTTAGAGGAACTTCTGGGTTTTGATTTTTTCCAAAATGCTTACAAGGGGGTCGATTCAACTCAGCGACAGTTGAATAGCGACGGGAGTTAGCTCCCGTCGCTATTCAAGTCAGCTCAAGTTAAGTCGGCGAAGGCCCGTTCTCACCGACTTAACAGGTTGAATTGTTGGGAGAACGGGCATTCTCAACTCCCCGCCGCGATGCCGATTCCCAACAGAATCAGCCTCACACCGGCCGCGCGGCAGCACTTTTGTCGGATTTCTTCTCTCATACCCCGGGGGTAAGAGAAGAATTCCCGACAATTGAGAGTCGCTTGTCGCTGTACTGAATAGCGCCGGGAGCTAATTCCCGGCGCTATTCAATTGTCAGTGAATTGAATCGACCCCTAGGTGTCATTGGGTATGGGTCATTAGGTCAACCACACGTAGGTCAACAGTCATTAGGTCGGCCACTATTAGTCGACATGCAGTAGGTCGACATGGTCAATAGGTCAACATGAGTTTTTTTTACTGTTTTTGGTGTTGTTTTCTTCGTAAAGTGACGGGGAACCCCAAATTAGTGCACCGTGTCCCCTCGCATGGCTCACTTCACCCGCCATGCTTCGGGCAAGGTTCCTCGCTGCGCTCGGTAGAGGTTACCGTTCCCAATTGTAGTCCACGTGGATCGTAAAGTATGAAAGTTCAAAAAATGAAAAACAAAAAAATGTGAACTCATGTCGACTTTTTTCCATGTCGCCTAGTACATGTCGACCTACTGACATCGTCGACCTAATGCATGTCAACCTAATGACTGTCGACCTAAGTCCTGTTTACCTAATGACCGTATCCCGTGTCTTTTGCATCATGTGCTGTAAGAAACAAAAAAATTGCTGTAATCAAAAACAACGTGGACCAGCGCTAATTAAAAATAAATACTAACCATCAATACGGCAGAAATTTAAAAATCAACACAGAATAAGAAATAAAAAAATTATAGATTTAATATCTAAAATAAAGCATGTAATATAGGAGTGGGTGAAACGCGTCAGTGGTTGTCTCATGTTTGTGTATGTCCTATTGGATTCTATTTGCCCTGTGCCCGTAAGTGACTGACCTGTCTGTCATGATTTCTCACTCTGGGGCAGATGTATTAACCTGGAGAAGGCATAAGGAAGTGATAAACCAGTGATATGTGCAAGGTGATAAAGGCACCAGCCAATCAGATCCTAACTGTTAATTTACATATTGGAGCTTACATATGCCTTCTCCAGGTTAGTACATCTGCCCCTCTGTTTCATGATGCCGTAGTCAAAGAGGAAGCAGAGGTGTGACGCCACGAACAGAGCGGTTATGAGAGATGGAGCCCGGAGCACTTTTGTAATCCGCACCAATATATTCACCTAACTTGGAGTGGTGAGCTGTGCCACAGAGTGAGCGGCAAATACTCTATACTATTACATACAGCCGGACTGCATACTGAAGTCTCTCCACTGGATTCGGGGTAAAACTGCATTGTATCCATTCTACTATGGGACCTGTAGTTCCACAGATTGCCTTATAGACTGGATGAGTGTCGCATTCTCACTGTAACATCAAACTTTAACTGCCACTTTATTCTATCTAAAACGTGAAACACTTTTTATATAAAAAAAAGGACTACTGTAATATAGATTTATTACCTAGTTTATTAATTTTTAATAGGAAAAAAGATCCTTTTCTATATTATATGCTGTATTTCTATATTAGATCGCTATAAAAAATTTTTGGACATCAGCAGCTCATAAGTAACTATATATATATATATATATATATATATATATATATACACACACACACACACACACACACACACACACACACATTTATATATTTTTTATTGTTTAAAGGAAATTTTGAGACTAGCCCTGGAGTAAATATTTTAGCCTTTGTAGAAACAAAACACTCAGGGGGACATGTACTAAGCAGTGATAAAAGTGGAGAAGTGAGCCAGTGGAGAAGCTGCCCATGGCAACCAATCAGCTGCTCTGTATACTTTTGTATTATGCAAATTATAAATGTTACGTCAATGCTGATTGGTTGTCATGGGAAACTTCTCCACTGGCTCACTTCTCCACTTTTATCACTGCTTAGTACATGCCCCCCTTACTCCTGGGAGAGAAGCACAGAAAACTGCCCGTGCTGCAATCAAATGCCCTAGAGCTCAGCTTGAATGCTGGCTAGGGTACTGAACAGAGGACACGGTAGGACATGGAACAGAGAGCCGGGTAGGACACAAGAACAGAGAGCCGGGTAGGACACAGGAACAGAGAGCCGGGTAGGACACAGGAATAGAGAGCCGGGTAGGACACAGGAACACAGAGCCAAGTAGGACACAGGAACAGAGAGCCGGGTAGGACACAAAAACAGAGAGCCGGGTAGGACACAAAAACAGAGAGCCGGGTAGGACACAGGAACAGAGAGCCGGGTAGGACACAGGAACAGAGAGCCGGGTAGGACACAGGAACAGAGAGCCGGGTAGGACACAGGAACAGAGAGCCGGGTAGGACACAGGAACACAGAGCCGGGTAGGACACAGGAACAGAGAGCCGGGTAGGACACAGGAACAGAGAGCCGGGTAGGACACAGGAACACAGAGCCAAGTAGGACACAGGAACAGAGAGCCGGGTAGGACACAAAAACAGAGAGCCGGGTAGGACACAAAAACAGAGAGCCGGGTAGGACACAAAAACAGAGAGCCGGGTAGGACACAAAAACAGAGAGCCGGGTAGGACACAGGAACAGAGAGCCGGGTAGGACACAGGAACAGAGAGCCGGGTAGGACACAGGAACAGAGAGCCGGGTAGGACACAGGAACAGAGAGCCGGGTAGGACACAGGAACAGAGAGCCGGGTAGGACACAGGAACAGAGAGCCTGGTAGGACACAGGAACAGAGAGCCGGGTAGGACACAGGAACAGAGAGCCGGGTAGGACACAGGAACAGAGAGCCGGGTAGGACACAGGAACAGAGAGCCGGGTAGGACACAGGAACAGAGAGCCGGGTAGGACACAGGAACAGAGAGCCGGGTAGGATACAGGAATAGAGAGCCGGGTAGGACACAGGAACAGAGAGCCGGGTAGGACACAGGAACAGAGAGCCAGGTAGGACACAGTCATGCTCACTGCAATGTAGTCTCCTCACTTTGTGCCCTGCCTCACAAGCAGAGTAGGAGAAGTAGTGAACTACAATTTCATTGCATAGTGCAAAAAATAAGAATTTACTTACCGATAATTCTATTTCTCGTAGTCCGCAGTGGATGCTGGGAACTCCGTAAGGACCATGGGGAATAGCGGCTCCGCAGGAGTCTGGGCACATCTAAAGAAAGCTTTAGGATCACCTGGTGTGCACTGGCTCCTCCCCCTATGACCCTCCTCCAAGCCTCAGTTAGGATACTGTGCCCGGACGAGTGTACACAATAAGGAAGGATTTTGAATCCCGGGTAAGACTCATACCAGCCACACCTATCACACCGTACAACTTGTGATCTGAACCCAGTTAACAGCATGATAACAGAGGAGCCTCTAGAAAAGATGGCTCACTACAGCAATAACCCGAATTTTTTGGTAACAATAATTATGTACCAGTATTGCAGACAATCCGCACTTGGGATGGGCGCCCAGCATCCACTACGGACTACGAGAAATAGAATTATCGGTAAGTAAATTCTTATTTTCTCTGACGTCCTAGTGGATGCTGGGAACTCCGTAAGGACCATGGGGATTATACCAAAGCTCCCAAAACGGGCGGGAGAGTGCGGATGACTCTGCAGCACCCAATGAGAGAACTCCCGGTCCTCCTCAGCCAGGGTATCAAATTTGTAGAATTTTACAACGTATTTGCTCCTGACCAAGTAACTGCTCGGCAAAGTTGTAAAGCCGAGACCCCTTGGCAGCTGCCCAAGATGAGCCCACCTTCCTTGTGGAGTGGGCATTTACAGATTTTTGGCTGTGGCAGGCCTGCCACAGAATGTGCAAGCTGAATTGTACTACAAATCCAACGAGCAATAGTCTGCTTAGAAGCAGGAGCACCCAGCTAGTTGGGTGCATACAGGATAAACAGCAAGTCAGATTTCCTGACTCCAGCCGTCCTGGAAACATATATTTTCCGGGTCCTGACAACGTCTAGCAACTTGGAGTCCCCCAAGTCCCTAGTAGCCGCAGGCACCACAATAGGTTTGGTTCAGGTTAACGCTGAAACCACCTTATGGAGAAACTGAGGACGAGTCCTCCATTCCGCCCTGTCCGAATGGAAACTCAGATAAGGGCTTTTACAGGATAAAGCCACCAATTCTGACACGCGCCTGGCCCAGGCCATAGCCAACAGCATGACCACTTTTTCTGTGAGATATTTTAACTCCACAGATTTAAGTGGGTCAAACCAATGTGACTTTTGGAACCCAAAAACCACCTTGAGATCCCAAAGTGCCACTGAAGGCACAAAAGGAGTCTGTATATGCAGTACCCCTTTAACAAACGTCTGAACTTCAGGGACTGAAGCTAGTTCTTTTTTTGGAAGAAAATCGACAGAGCCGAAATTTTAACCTTAATGGACCCCAATTTCAGGCCCATAGATACTCCTGTTTGCAGGAAATGTAGGAATCGACCCAGTTGAATTTCCTCCGTCGAGCCTTACTGGCCTCGCACCACGCAACATATTTTCGCCAAATGCGGTGATAATGTTTTTCGGTTACATCCTTCCCGGCCTTGATCAGGATAGGGATGACTTCATCCGGAATGCCTTTTTTCTTCAGGATCCGGCGTTCAACCGCCATACCGTCAACGCAGCCGCGGCAAGTCTTGGAACAGACAAGGTCCCCGCAGAAGCAGGTCCCTTCTTAGAGGTAGAGGCCACGGATCCTCCGTGAGCATCTCTTGAAGTTCCGGTTACCAAGTCCTTCTTGGCCAATCCGGAGCCACTAGTATAGTGCTTACTCCTCTCCATCTTATCAATCTCAGTACCTTGGGTATGAGAGGCAGAGGAGGGAACCCATACACTGATTGGTACACCCACGGTGTTACCAGAGCATCTACAGCTATTGCCTGAGTGTCCCTTGACCTGGCGCAATACCTGTCGAGTTTTTCCCAACGGTTTATAATCATGTGGAAGACTTCTGGGTGAAGTCCCTACTCTCCCGGGTGGAGGTCGTGCTGAGGAAATCTGCTTCCCAGTTGTCCACTCCCGGAATGAAAACTGCTGACAGTGCTATCACATGGTTTTTCGCCCAGCGAAGAATCCTTGCAGCTTCTGCCATTGCCCTCCTGCTTCTTGTGGCACCCTGCCTGTTTACGTGGGTGACTGCCGTAGTGTTGTCCGACTGGAACAACACCGGCTGACCTTGAAGCAGAGGTCTTGCTAAGCTTAGAGCATTGTAAATGGCCCTTAGCTTCAGGATATTTATGTGAAGTGATGTCTCCAGGCTTGACCATAAGCCCTGGATATTCCTTCCCTGTGTGACTGCTCCCCAGCCTCGCAGGCTGGCATCCGTGGTCACCAGGATCCAGTCCTGAATGCCGAATCTGCGGCCCTCTGGAAGATGAGCACTCTGCAACCACCACAGGAGGGATACCCTTGTCCCTGGTGACAGGGTTATCCGCTGATGCATCTGAAGATGCGACCCGGACCATTTGTCCAGTAGGTTCCACTGGAAAGTCTTGCGTGGAATCTGCCGAATGGGATTGCTTCGTAGGAAGCCACCATTTTTACCCAGAACCCCTGTGCATTGATGCACTGAGACTTGGTTTGGTTTTAGGAGGTTCCTGACTAGCTCGGATAACTCCCTGGCTTTTTCCTCCGGGAGAAACACCTTCTTTCTGGACTGTGTCCAGGATCATCCCTAGGAACAGAAGACAAGTCGTCGGAACCAGCTGCGAATCTGGAATATTGAGAATCCAATCGTGCTGCCGCAACACTACCTGAGATAGTGCTACACCGATCTCCAACTGTTCCCTGGATCTTACCCTTATCAGGGAATCGTCCAGTAAAGGATAACTAAAAATTCCCTTCCTTTGAAGGAATATCATCATTTCGGTCATTACTTCAGTAAAGACCCGGGGTGTCGTGGACCCTCCCTACGGCAGCGTCTGAACTGATAGTGACAGTTCTGTACCATAACCTGAGATACCCTTGGTGAGAAGGGTAAATTTTGACATGAAGGTAAGCATCCTTGATGTCCCGAGACATCATGTAGTCCCCTTCTTCCAGGTTTGCAATCACTGCTCTGAGTGACTCAATTTTGAATTTGAACCTCTGTATGTAAGTGTTCAAAGATTTTAGATTTTAAAATCGGTCTCACCGAGCCGTCTGGCTTCGGTACCACAATAGTGTGGAATAATACCCCGTTCCCTGTTGCAGGAGGGGTACCTTAATTATCACCTGCTGGGAATACAGCTTGTGAATGGCTTCCAAAACTGCCTCCCTGTCAGCGGGAGACGTCGGTAAAACAGACTTTTTGGAAACGGCGAGGGGAATACGTCTCGAATTCCAATTTTGTACCCCTGAGATAACACCTGAAGGATCCCGGGGTCTACTTGCGAGTGAGCCCACTGCGCACTGAAATTCACTGAGAACGAGCCCCCACCGTGCCTGAACTTGTAAAGCCCTAGCGTCATACTGAGGGCTTGGCAGAGGCGGAAAAGGGTTTCTGTTCCTGGGAACTGGCTGATCTCTGCAGCCATTTTCCTCTCCCTCTGTCACGAGCAGAAAAGAGGAACCCTTTTGTCCGCTTGCCAACCAGGACTGCGCCTGATAATACGGCGTCTTATTTTGAGAGGCTACCTAGGGTACATCCCCTTTTTTTTTTAAGGCAATACTTCCAAATGCCGTTTGGAATCCCTGACCACTTTACTGGTAGAATACAACGCACTTATACTTGATGCCAGTCGGCAAATATTCCGCTGTGCATCATGCATATATAGAAATGCATCTTTTAATTGCTCTATAGGCAATAATATACTGTCCTTATCTAGGATATCAATATTTCCAGTCAGGGAATCCGACCACGCCAACCCAGCACTGCACATCCAAACTGAGGCGATTGCTGGTCGCAGTATAACACTAGTATGTGTGTAAATACATTTTAGGATACCCTCCTGCTTTTTATCAGCAGGATCCTTAAGGGCGGCCATCTCAAGAGAGGGTAGAGCCCTTGTTCTTACAAGCGTGTGAGCGCCTTATCCCCTGTAGGGGGTGTTTCCCAACGCACCCTAACCTCTGGTGGGAAAAGGTATACTGCCAATAACTTTTTAGAATTATCAATTGTTATCGGGGGGAAACCCACGCATCATCACACACCTCATTTTATTTTTCAGATTTAGGAAAACTACAGGAAGTTTTTCCTCACCAAACATAATACCCCTTTTTTTGGTGGTATTCATATTATCTGAAAAGTGTAAACATTTTCCATTGCATCAATCATGCAATGAGTGGCCCTATTGGAAATCACGGTTGTCTCTTCACCGTCGACACAGGAGTCAGTATCCGTGTCGGCGTCTGTATCTGAGGTAACGGGCGCTTTAGAGCCCCTGTATGAGACGTCTGGACATGCACAAGCTGAGTAGCCGGCTGTCTCATGTCAACCACTGTCTTTTATACAAAGCTGACACTGTCACGCAATTTCAACAGTACATCCACTCAGGTGTCGACCCCCTAGGGGGTGACAACACTATTTCAGACACTCTACTCCGTCTCCACATCATTTTTCTCCTCATACATGTCGACACAAACGTACCGACACACAGCACACACACAGGGAATGCTCTGATAGAGGACAGGACCCACTAGCCCTTTGGGGAGACAGAGGGAGAGTTTGCCAGCACACACCAGAGCGCTATATATATATATATAGGGATAACCTTATATAAGTGTTTTTCCCTTTATAGCTGCTGTATTGTTTATACTGCGCCTAATTTGTGCCCCCCTCTCTTTTTTAACCCCTTTCTGTAGTGTAGTGACTGCAGGGGAGAGCCAGGGAGCTTCCCTCCAACTGAGCTGTGAGGGAAAATGGCGCCAGTGTGCTGAGGAGATAAGGACGCCGAGAAAGGGGCGGAGCCTATCATCCGTTTTTCTGTATGTTTTGGCAGGGGTTAAATGCATCCATATAGCCCAGGAGTTATATGTGATGCATTTATTTTAGCCATATAAGGTTTTTATCGATTTATTGCGTCTCAGGGCGCTGCCCCCCCAGCGCCCTGCACCCTCAGTGACCGGAGTGTGAAGTGTGCTGAGAGCAATGGCGCACAGCTGCGGTGCTGTGCGCTACCTTATCTGAAGACAGGATCGTCTTCTGCCGCCGATTTCACCGGACCTCTTCGCTCTTCTGGCTCTGTAAGGGGGCCGGCGGCGCGGCTCCGGGACCCATCCAGGCTGAACCTGTGATCGTCCCTCTGGAGCTAATGTCCAGTAGCCTAAGAAACCCGATCCACTCTGCACGCAGGTGAGTCCGTTTCTTCTCCCCTTAGTCCCACGATGCAGTGAGCCTGTTGCCAGCAGGTCTCACTGAAAATATAAACCTAAACTAAAACTTTCACAAAGAGCTCAGGAGAGCCCCTAGTGTGCACCCTTCTCGTCGGGCACAGAAATCTAACTGAGGCTTGGAGGAGGGTCATAGGGGGAGGAGCCAGTGCACACCAGGTGATCCTAAAGCTTTCTTTAGATGTGCCCAGACTCCTGCGGAGCCGCTATTCCCCATGGTCCTTACGGAGTTCCCAGCATCCACTAGGACGTCAGAGAAATAAGATTTTACTTACCGGTAAATCTATTTCTCGTAGTCCGTAGTGGATGCTGGGGACTCCGTAAGGACCATGGGGAATAGCGGGCTCCGCAGGAGACTAGGCACTCTAAAGAAAGATTTAGTACTACTGGTGTGCACTGGCTCCTCCCTCTATGCCCCTCCTCCAGACCTCAGTCAAGGAAACTGTGCCCGGAAGAGCTGACATTACAAGGAAAGGATTTTGGAATCTCGGGTAAGACTCATACCAGCCACACCAATCACACCGTATAACTTGTGATACACTTATCCAGTCAACAGTATGAACAACAACAGGGCATCAACCATGGATGCCAACATAACATAACCCATTATTAAGCAATAACTATGTACACGTATTGCAGAAAGTCCGCACTTGGGACGGGCGCCCAGCATCCACTACGGACTACGAGAAATAGATTTACCGGTAAGTAAAATCTTATTTTCTCTGACGTCCTAGTGGATGCTGGGGACTCCGTAAGGACCATGGGGATTATACCAAAGCTCCCAAACGGGCGGGAGAGTGCAGATGACTCTGCAGCACCGAATGGGCAAACTCAAGGTCCTCCTCAGCCAGGGTATCAAACTTGTAGAATTTTGCAAATGTGTTTGAACCCGACCAAGTAGCAGCTCGGCAAAGCTGTAATGCCGAGACCCCTCGGGCAGCCGCCCAAGAAGAGCCCACCATCCTTGTGGAATGGGCTTTCACTGATTTTGGATGCGGCAGTCCAGCCGCAGAATGAGCCTGCTGAATCGTGTTACAGATCCAGCGGGCAACGGTTTGCTTTGAAGCAGGAGCACCCAACTTGTTGGGGGCATATAGGATAAACAGCGAGTCAGTTTTCCGGACTCCAGCCGTTCGGGCTACATAAATCTTCAAAGCCCTGACTACATCTAGTAACCTGGAATCCTCCAAGTCACGAGTAGCCGCAGGCACTACAATAGGTTGGTTCAAATGAAAAGATGACACCACCTTTGGCAGAAATTGGGGACGAGTCCGCAATTCCGCCCTGTCCATATGAAAAACCAGATAGGGGCTTTTACATGACAAAGCCACCAATTCTGACACACGCCTAGCCGAAGCTAATGCCAATAGCATGACCACCTTCCACGAGAGATATTTTAGCTCCACGGCCTTAAGTGGTTCAAACCAGTGGGATTTTAGGAAACCCAACACCACGTTGAGATCCCAAGGTGCCACAGGTGGCACAAAAGGGGACTGAATATGCAGCACTTCCTTAACAAACGTCTGAACTTCAGGAAGAGACGCCAGTACCTTTTGAAAGAAAATGGATAGGGCCGAAATCTGGACCTTTATGGATCCCAACTTCAAGCCCATAGTCACTCCAGACTGTAGAAAGTGCAGAAATCTGCCCAGTTGGAATTCCTCTGTAGGGGCCTTCCTGGCCTCACACCAAGCAACATATTTTCGCCATATGCGGTGATCATGCTTTGCTGTCACGTCCTTCCTAGCCTTTATCAGCGTAGGAATAACTTCCTCCGGAATGCCTTTTTCCGCTAGGATACGGCGTTCAACCGCCATGCCGTCAAATGCAACCGCAGTAAGTCTTGGAACAGGCAGGGCCCCTGTTGCAACAGGTCCTGTCTGAGAGGCAGAGGCCATGGGTCCTCTGTGAGCATTTCTTGCAATTCCGGGTAACAAGGTCTTCTTGGCCAATCCGGAACAATGAGTATTGTTCTCACTCCTCTTCTTCTTACAATTCTCAGTACCTTGGGTATGAGAGGAAGAGGAGGGAACACATAGACCGACTGGAACAGCCACGGTGTTACCAGGGCGTCCACAGCTATCGCCTGAGGGTCTCTTGACCTGGCGTAATACCGTTGCGACAGTGCTTGTACGTGATTCTCCGCCCACCGAAGAATCCTGGTGGCTTCCGCCATTGCGACTCTTCTTGTGCCGCCCTGGCGGTTTACATGAGCCACCGCGGTGATGTTGTCTGACTGAATCAGCACCGGTTGGTTGCGAAGCAGGGGCTCCGCTTGACTCAGGGCGTTGAATATGGCCCTTAGTTCCAGGATATTTATGTGCAGACAAGTTTCCTGTATGCCGAATCTGCGGCCCTCGAGAAGGTGAGCACTCTGTAGCCACCACAGAAGAGACACCCTGGCCCTGGGGGATAGGGTGATCAGCCGATGCATCTGAAGATGCGATCCGGACCATTTGTCCAACAGATCCCATTGAAAGATCCTCGCATGGAACCTGCCGAAGGGAATGGCTTCGTACGATGCCACCATCTTTCCCAGGACTCGCGTGCAGTGATGCACCGACACCTGTTTTGGTTTTAAGAGGTCTCTGACTAGAGACACAAGCTCTTGAGCCTTCTCCGTCGGGAGAAACACCTTCTTCTGGTCTGTGTCCAGAATCATGCCCAGAAAGGGCAGACACGTCGTAGGAATCAGCTGTGACTTTGGGATATTCAGAATCCAGCCATGCTGTTGCAACACTTCCTGTGAGTGCGCTACGCTGATCTGCAACTGCTCCCTCGACCTCGCCTTTATGAGGAGATCGTCCAAGTATGGGATAACTGTGACTCCTTGCTTTCACAGGATCACCATCATTTCTGCCATTACCTTGGTAAATATTCTCGGTGCCGTGGACAGCCCAAACGGCAACGTCTGGAATTGGTAATGACAGTCCTGTACCACAAATCTGAGGTACTCCTGATGAGGCGGATAAATGGGGACATGCAAGTAAGCATCTTGATGTCCAGAGACACCATAAAATCCCCCTCTTCCAGGCTTGCAATGACCGCTCTGAGCGATTCCATTTTGAACTTGAATCTTTTCAGATAAATGTTCAGGGACTTTAAATTTAATATAGGTCTCACCGAACCGTCCGGTTTCGGTACCACAAACATTGTGGAATAGTATCCCTTCCCCTGTTGAGGAAGGGGAACCTTTACCACCACCTGCTGGAGAAATAGCTTGTGAATTGCCGCTACCACTACTTCCCTTGCTATGGGGAAAGCTGGCAGGGCCGATTTTAGGTAACGTTGAGGGGGCATCACCTCGAATTCCAGCTTGTATCCCTGAGACACAATCTGTATAGCCCAGGGATCCACCTGTGAGCGAACCCACTGGTGGCTGAAATGTCGGAGACGCGCCCCCACCACTCCTGGCTCCACCCGTGGAGCCCCAGCGTCATGTGGTGGATTTAGTGGAAGCCGGGGAGGACTTCTGTTCCTGAGAACTAGCTGTAAGGTGCAGCTTTTTTCCTCTACCCCTGCCTCTAGCAAGAAAGGAAGCACCTCTGACCTTCTTGCTTCTTTGTGCGCGAAAGGACTGCATTTGGTAATACGGTGCTTTCTTCGGTTGTGGGGGAATATATGGCAAAAAGTTTGACTTCCCAGCAGTAGCTGTGGAAACCAGGTCCGAGAGACCGTCCCCAAACAATTCCTCACCCTTGTAAGGTAACACCTCCATGTGTTTTTTGGAGTCGGCATCACCTGTCCACTGCCGAGTCCACAGGACCCTCCTGGCAGAAATTGACATTGCATTAATTCTAGAGCCCAGTAGGCAAATGTCCCTCTGGGCATCCCTCATATATAGGACAGTGTCTTTTATATGCCCCAGGGTCAGCATAATGGTATCCCTGTCCAAGGTATCCATTTCCTCAGACAGATTATCTGTCCACGCTGCTACAGCACTACACATCCACGCCGACGCAATTGCCGGCCTCAGTAGAGTCCCTGAATGTGTATAAACAAATTTCAGGATACTTTCCTGCTTTCTATTTGCAGGATCCTTTAGCGTGGCCGTATCCTGCGCCAGCAGGGCCACCTTCTTAGATAAGCGTGTCAGAGCTTTATTTACCCTAGGGGATGATTCCCAGCGCGCCCTGTCCTCAGGCGGGAAAGGGTACGCCATAAGTAACCTTTTGGAAATCAGGACTTTCTTATCTGGGGAATCCCACGCTGTTACACATAACTCATTTAACTCATGTGAAGGGGGAAAAGTCACCTCTTGCTTTTTCTCCCCATACATATAAACCCTTATGTCAGGGACAGGGTTCACCTCTGATATGTGTAAAACATCCTTCATCGCTATAATCATGTAACGTATAGCTTTTGTCATTTTTGGTTGCAATTTTGCATCATCGTCGTCGACACTGGAGTCAGAATCCGTGTCAACATCTGTGTCAACCATTTTGGATAGTGGGCGCTTTTGAGACCCTGAGGGCCTCTGCGC
This sequence comes from Pseudophryne corroboree, assembly GCF_028390025.1. Taxonomy (NCBI): domain Eukaryota; kingdom Metazoa; phylum Chordata; class Amphibia; order Anura; family Myobatrachidae; genus Pseudophryne; species Pseudophryne corroboree. The sequence continues at coordinate 82,453,600 of NC_086448.1, forward strand.
TGTAGGATCAGGCATGGGTTGAGACCCTGACTGACCCGAGGTATCAGCTTTATCCAACCTTTTATGTAAGGAGTTTACATTATCATTTAACACCTTCCACATATCCATTCAATCAGGTGTGTCGGCACCATCGGCGGCGACACGTCAGTCAACTGCACTTGCCCTGCCTCCACATAGCCCTCTTCGTCAAACATGTCGACACACGCGTACCGACAAACCACACACACAGGGGAAGCTCTAAATGAGGACAGGACCCCCAAAAGGCCTTTTGGAGAGACAGAGAGAGAGTTTGCCAGCACATACCCCAGCGCTATATAACTCAGGGATTACACAGTAACTTAGTGTTTACCCAGTAGCTGCTGTATAATGATTAATGCGCCTAAATTTATGTGCCCCCCCCTCTCTTTTTTACCCCTCTACCGTGATTCTGCAGGGGAGAGCCTGGGGAGCTTCCTCTCAGCGGAGCTGTGGCAGGAAAATGGCGCTGGTGAGTGCTGAGGAAGAAGGCCCCGCCCCCTCAGCGGCGGGCTTCTGTCCCGCGATTTCTTGTAAAATAAATGGCGGGGGCTCATACATATAACAGTGTGCCACTGTTTATATGCAGCATTCGCCAGGAGGTAACAATCGCTGCCCAGGGCGCCCCCCCCCTGCGCCCTGCACCCAACAGTGACCGGAGTGTGTGGGTTAGTGTGGGCGCAATGGCGCACAGCTGCAGTGCTGTGCGCTACCTCATGTGAAGACAGGAGTCTTCTGCCGCCGATTTCGATGTCTTCTCCGCTTCTGCCGGCTTCTGTCTTCTGGCTCTGCGAGGGGGACGGAAGCGCGGCTCCGGGAACGGACGACAAGGTCAGGTCCTGTGTTCGATCCCTCTGGAGCTAATGGTGTCCAGTAGCCTAAGAAGCGCAACCTATCCGCAGTTAGTAGGTTTGCTTCTCTCCCCTCAGTCCCTCGTAGCAGAGAGTCTGTTGCCAGCAGAAGCTCTCTGAAAATAAAAAACCTAACTAAAATACTTTCTTATTAGCAAGCTCAGGAGAGCTCACTAAAAGCACCCAGCTCTGTCCGGGCACAGATTCTAACTGGGGTCTGGAGGAGGGGCATAGAGGGAGGAGCCAGTGCACACCAGATAGTACTAAATCTTTCTTTAGAGTGCCCAGTCTCCTGCGGAGCCCGCTATTCCCCATGGTCCTTACGGAGTCCCCAGCATCCACTAGGACGTCAGAGAAAATGCAATATGCAAAAAAATAAAAAATAATCAAAACTGATCTAAAAACAAAAGATAAAGTTTCACAGGTCCTTTTTTTTTTTTATATGAAAGATCTGGGTCCCCCTATTATATTCTACCATTGGATAAAGTAAACAAAGTACCAAACAGAAACATTTTGTTTTTTCCATTTTATGTCATCATTGAGTCTGAATGGATTTATCTGGCCCCAGATCGACACAAAATGCATTCATTTTCGTGACTGTTTTTCAGGATTACTGCACTCATCCAATACATCTGTCAAATACCATTCATTTAAAAGAAACCTCCAATGAAAAGTGACAAAGTACCTCTGCATAAGTGCGTCGCCTCATGAAAACAATTTAAAGCACACAAGTTACTGTTAGAGATTTCCGTCATTACCGACTATTATGCCCCAAAGGACCTGAGATATACACCCAAAACCGAAGATCAACACCTTAAAATAGGTCATCAAATATAAAACGCAGCCAGGAGATGATTCAGTATTTGCGCCCTGGCTAACGTAACATTACGATCGATCAAGAAACAAAACGTAATAAATATATATATTTATATACACCCTACCTTGTAACAAAACATGACAGCCGGAGGACAACGTCCCAGTCTGCAACTTCAAGGAGGCAATTACCACGCTACATGACAATGACTTGTGATAGCAGAGCTTATGTGATTTACAGCAGCGTTAGGATTTATGTGCACAAATCCTGTTACGATGTGAGAACCTTAGAGAGGCCGTAAGCCGGTCACCGTGCAACCATTAATTAGGCCCTTCCAGTCACGGCTTGGGTAGTAAGTGACAAGAAACAGATCTGATGGCAGAAGACACGCACCGCACAAGATTTCTGTAACCTTCACTTACATTACCAATTCACCGGATTTGGTGAAGAGCTGCCACGACACCGATTTCAATCAGTCTGCGAGTGTTCAATACATTTCTACCAAACCAGCAAATTCATTGTATAACAAAAGTCATTCATTATAGCAAAGGCGAAAAGAAATATGCTGCAAAAAGACTGCAAGAGAGAAGGTCCCGTATTCATTAAATTTATTTTATTATTTATTAACAGTTTCTTATATAGCGCAGCAAATTCCGTTGCGCTTTACAATTTGAAATAACAATAACAAAATGGATGATAACAAACAGTCATAGAGGTAGGGCCTGACGGTCCCCCCGATTGGATCCTTGTACTTGTTCTATGCTGGGTCTGACTTGGTGTTGGTCAAGGGGTCTAACAGGGCTAGTCCTACTGACTTGCACAGCGGAGAATATCCCACTCTGCACATTTACATACAGCGGCTAAAATAAGTATTGAACACATCAATATTTTTGTCAGCAAATATATTTCTAATGGGGCTATTGTAATGAAATTTTCACAAATTGTCAGCAACAACCCATACAATCCACACATGCAAAGGAATCAAACCATAGCAGGTCCATAAATTAGCCACTTGGCCGGCATGGTCACATCAGATGCGACCACATCAGCAAGTGTTTTATCTGATATGGTGGCACAGGATGCGACAAGTCAGATAAACAGTGTGTGCAGCTGCAGGGAAGAGAAACTTCCCCCCGCTGCTGCTCTCTCCGGTCCCTCTGCCTTCTTGCACCCTGCCCCCAATGTTTGCCATGCCGAAGATCATTGATGATCGGTCAGCACGGCAGGACCCCCACCCAGCGGCTGCAGATAATAGCAGCTGTTGGGGGAAGTGTAAATCAGTCTCCCTGTGTACCTGGTGGCTGTACCCACCGGAAGGAAGTCGCGACTGTCACAATGTTTCCGATGTTCTGACGGTGCAGACCGTTTTTTTTTAGATAAGGTTAAATTGATGTTCTTCACCTAATTCATTTAAAAAAAAAAAAAAACATAAATTTCTGAGCGGTATTTGGGGAACAAAAAGTTGTCAATTAAGTGGTAAAGTTATGTGTAATAATGTGAAATGACACAGAGAAAGAGTATTGAACACGCTTACTGAAATTTATTTAATACTTCATACGAAAGACTTTGTTGGTAATGATAGCTTCAAGATGCCTCCTGTATGGAGAAACTAGTCACATGCATTGCTCAGCTGTGATTTTGGCCCATTCTTTCACACACACAGTCTTCAAATCTTGACAGTTCCGTGGGCCTCTTCTATGGACTCTGATCTTTAGTTCCTTCCATAGATTTTCAATTGAATTCAAGCCAGGTGATTGGCTGGGCCATTCTAGCAGCTTTATTTTCCTCTCTCCTAAACCAATTGAGAGTGTCATTAGCTGTGTGTTTGGGATTATTGTCTTGCTGAAATCTCCACCCTCGTTTCACCTTCAGCATCATGGTAAATGGCAGCAGATATTTATCAAGAATGTCTCAGTACATTTTTCCATTCATCTTTCCCTTAATCACATGAAGTTTGCCAGTACCGTATGCTGAAAAATAACCTCACACCATGATATCCCTACCTCCAAACTCCACTGTTGGTATGGTGTTTTTTGGGGTGATGTGCCGTGCAATTTCTCCTCCAAACATGGTGTGCATTAGGACATCCAAAGAGTACAATTTTGGTCTCACCTGACCAGATTATATCCTCCCAGTATTTCACAGGCTTGTCCAAATGTTGTGCAGCAAACTTTCAAGGAGCTTCAACATGCTTTTTCTTCAGCAATGGGGTTGTGCGTGGTGAGCTTGCATACAGGAATGGCGGTTGAGTGCAATTACTTACAGTTTTCTTTTAAACAATTGTACCTGCTAATTCCAGGTCTTTCTGAAGCTCTCCTCAAGTGGTCCTTGGCTCTTGGACAACTCTTCTGATAATTCTTTTCACTCCTCTGTCAGAAATCTTACGACTAGCACCCGGTTGTGGCCGGTTTATAGTGAAATAATGTTCTTTCCACTTCCGGATTATGGCCCCAACAGTGCTCACTGGAACATTCAGAAGTTGAGAAACCCTTCTGTAATCAATGCCATCAGTATGTTTTGCAACATTAAGATCGCAAAGGTCTTGAGAGAGCTCTTTGCTATACCCATCATCAGATGTTTCTTGTGTGTTCCTTGGTAATGAGACAACTTTTTATAGGCCATCAGTTGGGACTAAACCAGCTTTTATTAATTTGCACTGACAAGGGGCAGGATTGCTTTCTAATTACTGATAGATTTCAGTTGGTGTATTGGCTTTCCATGCCATTTTGCCCCTCCTTTTCTTCATGTGTTCAACACTTTTTCACTGTGTCATTTCACATTATTACACATAATTTATGGACATTCATGGTTTGATTTCTTTGCATGTGTGCATTGCACGGGTTGTTGCGGACATTTGGTGAAAATTTCATTACCATAGCCCCATTACAAATATATTTACTGAGAAAAATGTTGATGGGTTCAATACTTATTTTGCCTGCTGTTGATGCCAGATACCCGCTGCAGCAGAAGTGCCTCATGCCTAATTCCCTTGACTAGTTCCAAGCGAATAGATAGGTTCAGTGTGTAGATGACTGGTCTACGTAAAGGGCTCATAGACAAGTGCCTATCAAACAGGGTGATTCAGACCGGATTGCTGGGCTGCAAACTTTGCTGTCCTGCGTTCGGATAGTCGCCACCTCCAGGGTAAGTGTAAATTTGCCGTGCAAGTGTGCGATCCCATGTGTACGTAGAGCTGCAAAAATCCACTTTGTGCAGTCTCTGCGCAGCCCAGGACTTACTCCTACAGTGCGATGAGAACAGGCTGATCGGGGCCGGAGTTGACGTCAGACACCCTTCCTGGAAACGCTTGGACACACATGCGTTTTTCCGGACACTCCCAATAAACGGTCAGTTACCACCCACAAGCGGCTTCCTCCTGTCAAATCACCTTGCGAACGCCCGTGCGATCGGATTTTTTGCACCATCCCGTCGCTGACCGGCGATGCCCTTTGTTGTTGTCCAGCGCACGTGCGCATTGTGGTGCATATGCATGCGCAGTTACTACCTGATCACCCACTGTGATTCTGTGTGACCCACAATCACTGCATGGGGATTTCTGCTCCACCTCCACTCCTGATAGGGCTAATTGCATCCTATAAGGAACACGTTGACCGGACCATTAGCAGCAATTCTGAACAGAACATGGAAGAGAGAGGATATGTTACAGGTTGAGTATCCCATATCCAAATATTCCGAAATACGGAATATTCCAAAATACAGAAAATACAGATAGTGAAACCCTTGTTTTCTGATGGCTCAATATACAGAAACTTTGTTTAATACACAAACTTATTAAAAATATTGCATTAAATGACCTTCAGGCTGTGTGTATAAGGTGTTTATGAAACATAAAAACATCCTGTGCTTAGACTTAGACCCCAACGCCTTGATATCTCATTATGGTATGCAATTATTCCAAAATACGGAAAAATCCGATATCCAAAATACTTCTGGTCCCAAGCATTTTGGATAAGGGATACTTAACCTGTACAAATAAATGGTAAACAAGGCACGGACTAAACATATCATGGAAGCAGAAAATCGCTCACATACGCAAATTCTAATTCACGCAGAAACGTAAACTTATCTAGACGCAGGTTTTTTTGGGTTTAAACAAGGTTTTGTGTTTTTGTATTAATGTTTTAATGAAAAGAAAATTGAATCCTGCTTATTATATTAATACTGTGAATCATTGCTATGTATTAGAAACCTTTATCAACCATGTTTTAATGCTTTCTAACTTTAACAATCCAAAGTATATGATTTATTTTACAGCTTTCAATAAAACCACTTTTTTCACTGATTATTATTCCTATTACGTCTGAATACATGTAGATAGACTAAACATATTAAAACATACACAGTACACTCAGAGATAGACTAAATTGAAAATAAGAATGTGAGTTGTGGTTCTCTCCTGTCCTATAGGATTGTCAGGGGAGGAGTTGTGGAGCCTTAGCTGATGCTAGGTAGATTTAGTATCTTTCTGATCTGGTTCACCCTCCATATATCTATGTTGTGATTGTGAATTTACTGCATTGGCTCATCTCACTCAAAATGAAGACTACAAGCAACACGAATGTGGAATAATACCAGGGGAATTCCCTTATAATAGGTTTTTTTTAAGATGTCACAATATCATAAAACAAAAACAGTTTTTGAGGGCTTTTTTTTTTTTAAACATTTGGTTTAAACCATGGTTTTAACCAGCCAACCCTGTCTAGATGAAAACATGAGCTCTGAATACACATAAAACTTAAAATTTATTAAGCACAATTCTGGTTATGTATCAGCTCTAAGTGTGTGGCTTTATATAGCGCTTTGTGTCTTACAAATTTACTTTTAGCTGTGTATGTTAATCTACGGTATATACTGTATATCTAAATGAGAAAAGTTAGTCACATCTACAATGAAGGCCCATCTCGAAAAAGCTAATTTTAAATTGCAGTTGAAAAGTACTCTTTTCTGTCACCAGTATTATACTGCAAGTATTACAGTGTATGTGATTAATGCTGGAAAGTAATACATAATACATAGGTCATTCATTAGAGTACATTAATAATCACAAGCAGGTGCTCCAATTAATTAGATCTGGATTCCAGCTATTTAACTATTCCCTCTGTAGATGGAGCAGGGCTCACACTAAAGGTCTGAAAACTGCATTTGTAATAGTTTGAAAGATTTTTTTGGTGTTTTTTTTGGGTCGTTCCCACCTTTGAATATTTTTTTATAAAATTTAAAAACATGACACAATTTCTCATGTTAGTAGTACAACAGGTTGTAATGGCGTAAGAGTGCTGCGTCATGAATGCCTGGCATCGCTACAATGCCTCTACAGAGAAAGTTATTTTGCATGTGTTTTATCATCTCCCGAGCATGTTTATGTGAATGTACCTTGGACAGCGATACTGAATAATGCATAAATTAAATTAACATCCCAACGGTCTCCGGAACTTAAAACGTGTCAGTGAGAGGTTTAAATCACTTGTACATATTTATGAGCTAGAACGGTGACATGTGAGGGTGTAATCAGAGCTGAGGCGACGCGGCCTCTCACTTTCTTGTGGATAAGGACTCTCTCTGCCTTTCTCCTCTGAAATTACCGTGATGGGAAATCATGGGCAGACATGATCTCTTGTATGTACACAAGGTAGAATTCTAAATCATCTTCTGTGATTTCAGACATTGGTGCAAAGCCAGTCTGCCATGCCTGCAAAAGACAGCCGCAGTAGATATTACAGGGTTCCCTATAACCAAGGAACATGCTACAGTTAATAAACCCAAATCCCACATTTCAGTTTCCTGCCTACCTTTTGCTTTTAAAATAACTGAAAAGGAGCACTCCTGAGGGGTGTGGATCATTAGATCTACACTAAGAAGGTCTACAGTCACTAGGTCAACCACTAATGGCCGACATGCATTAGGTCAACAGGTCGACATGGAAATTGTCGACACAAAACATATTGACTTTTCTGATACAAAAAAAAGTCCCATTAGTTTAACGTTTCACTCGCTGTGCTTCGGGCAAGGTGTCTCGCTCTGCTGCCGTGGATGGTAAAATGTGAAAGAGTAAAAAAAAAAAAAAAAAAAAAAAAAAACTTGGGTCGCCCATTGTTACGTTGACCTTTTGAACTGTCTACCTTTAGACCATGTCGACCATTGGTGGTCAACAATTTGACTGTAGACCTTTTTAGTGTAGCTCTATAGACCAGATACCCTCCCGAGTCCAGTTACACTTTACTAAGCTGCTTGTTCCCCATAGTGGAAGCACTGGCGTACTAAAATCTGCTGAAACCGGGTGCGATTGGGGTACACATAATACCAATCACTCGGCTAACCGGATTAAACTCTCCAGATCAGATTGACCCTCTGTGACCCTCGTACACACCGAGTTACAAATAGCTCAGTGTGTACATTCTTCTATGGGATAGGTAGGTCGGTGTCTAAAATAGTAAACCTGCACATAAGTTGCAACCTCCCGTCTCCCGATCAGGCAGTTTCAAGAGCACTGTACACACCTATACAATCGTCGATCCAATTAGCAGATATGAGGTGATCAGGCCAACGATTATATAGGTGTGGACCCAGCATTAGAAAAGCTCCTTCACATCCCAATAAGTTGTCTTAAGGGTTTATAGAAGTTGCAATAATGTATGGGTATAAGCAAGATATAAATGGAATGCATATTTTATATACAAGATTTTAATTTTTATGAAGAAATGTTTTTATTGAAAGACCAATGAATGAACATTACAATATTCATTTGCAGTAAACAGACATTGTGAAGCCATACACGAGTTTGCATTTTTTTATTTTTTAATCTCTCTCTCCTGTCCTTCTCCAGCTTGATCCAACAGTGTGGAAGGAGACTTTAAAAGAGGCCACAGGAAAGGCATTGGACATTCCTCTAAACGCAATGCAGCCCATAGGACTGAAGTATGAAACTACAGCCAGATTATACCCTTTTTAGACAGAAATGTTTTGCAGGGACCTGCCTGACCCCCCCCCCCCCCCCCCACCCCCCTTCCTGCCTCTTTCACACAGAGAGGCAAATTACCGGGTCAAGAACTCTGACCAGGTAATTTGCGGAACAAAATGGCTATTTTGTCTGTGTGAAAGGGTCAACACAGGTCGAAATTCCCGGGTCTCCAACCCTGGTATATTCCTGGGTCGAAGTTCCGGGATTTCAACCCGGGTTGACCCTTTCACACAGAAAAAGGTCCCATGTTTTTCATGAAATTACCAAGTAGAACGGTGTCACCTGGTAATTTAATTTTCTGTCTGAATAGGGTATTAGTTAGATCAGGGTGCCCGCTTAATGCTACAGTGAGGCAAACTTTTACACTGAACGAGCTACAGAAGTTACTTGGTGAGATGGAAGATCATGCACTCCAAAGCACGTGACAAAGAGAACCTTTGCAGGAGGGTAACATGGAAGAAGCTCCATATCCTTACCTACAGATTCCAGAACACCATCTAGAAGACAGGGTAGAGATAGTGGAGATTCTTGTCGAATGGGGAATATGAAGCTTAAAAAGACATACAATGATACCATCTCCACCATGGGTAGGTGGCGATGTCACAGGGATTCGGTGGCACAGACTGGTAACCTCATCAAGGTTGATGGTTAAATGAAAACAATATTAATGGACAACCTGCAACACTCTTCTCATAAGCAAAATTTCATGCACACACAGATGTGGCACTTGTAATACATATTCCCAATGTTTCTTTCACGCTCATAATTTAGGCTAAAAAAGCCTAAACCGAGCTGTATTTTAGGAGAGAAATTTAAAAGTATAATTTTGTGAAATGAGTGGTTCTAATCGGAGGCGTTTTGGGGTGTGCACTGAGGTTATTCTCATATACACCAACCAATATTGGGGGCTGAGACCAATCTGTATTGGTTTCTTTGCTAGAAAGCTTACAATGATGATACAAGCTCCCCTCAAACATTGGGGTCAGTTCAATCTGCCGACAGTTGAACGGCGCCGGAAATTAGCTCCCAGCGCTATTCAATACAGCGCCATGTGACACTTAATTGTTAGGATTTCTTCTCGCACCCCACGAGGGGGTGCAAGCTGAAATCCGACAAAACTGCTGGCGTGCGGCCGGCGCGATGCTGATTCTGTCGAGAATCAGTATCGTGTCGGGCATTTAAGTCGGAGAATGCTCCTTCACCCAACAAATCAACCTGTTAAAGTCCAGGAGAACAGGCATTCGCCAGCTTAACATTGAGTAGAATTGAATAGTGCCAGGAGCTAATTCCCGGCGCTATTGAACTGTTGGCAAATTGAATTGACCCCATTGTTTCTAACCTGTAACCTCACTCCGATATATTAAATAAATACAACAGAAAAACCTCCTATCTACATATCTGCGTACTCCGTTTTGGCGTCATGTAATTTCGCTTAGCCACTTGACTTTAATGATACAAATGCATGCTGTGCTTTTCTAGGGCTTAATAAGGTGTGACTTATGACTGGACGTCTTATCTGTTTCATGGCCCATTTAGTTCCATTCCACACTTAGGAGGCTGCTCTGATATGTAAAGCAGACATTGGTCAATAAATGCTGAATAAAACACATCTGTTGTCAGTTTCCTTTTTTAAAACCCCAGTATTCCAGGGCCAGATAAGACTACAGTGTATGTAATAGAAAAGGGCGTCATAGCTGCTGTGTCATTTTACACTGTGACCAGTTTTAGTTTTCTCACTTCTAACAAACATCACTAAATTGCACTTTTACCATGCTTTCCGGTCACAGAAGATGGAATGTTTGGTTAGAACGGTATCTGGTCTATAGATGTGTGTGTCTACAGTCAACAGATTGACCACTAATGATCGACATGCATTCGGTCGACAGAGTCAAAAGGTCGACCTATAAAAATGTAGACAGCTCAAAAGGTCAACATAACAATGGTCGACAAACATGATATACACTTTTTTCTTTTCTTTTGTCATTTTCGTAAAAATTTTCATATTTTGCCAATTGTAGTCCACGTGGATGGTAATAGTAACCTGTGCCCGAAGCTTCCCTCGCCATGTGAGGGGACGCGGTACACTAATGGGGGGGTTTTGTGAGAGAAAAGTGACTAAACGACACCTCCCCCCTCAAAAAAATAAGAATTTACTTACCGATAATTCTATTTCTCATAGTCCATAGTGGATGCTGGGAACTCCGTAAGGACCATGGGGAATAGCGGCTCCGCAGGAGACTGGGCACAAAAAGTAAAAGCTTTAGACTATCTGGTGTGCACTGGCTCTTCCCCCCATGACCCTCCTCCAAGCCTCAGTTAAGATACTGTGCCCGGACGAGCGTACATAATAAGGAAGGATCTTGAATCCCGGGTAAGACTCATACCAGCCACACCAATCACACCGTACAACTCGTGATCTGAACCCAGTTAACAGTATGATAACCGTAGGAGCCTCTGAAAAGATGGCTTCCAACAATAAACAACCCGATTTGTTTGTAACAATAACTATATACAAGTATTGCAGACAATCCGCACTTGGGATGGGCGCCCAGCATCCACTACGGACTATGAGAAATAGAATTATCGGTAAGTAAATTCTTATTTTCTCTGACGTCCTAGTGGATGCTGGGAACTCCGTAAGGACCATGGGGATTATACCAAAGCTCCCAAACGGGCGGGAGAGTGCGGATGACTCTGCAGCACCGAATGAGAGAACTCCAGGTCCTCCTCAGCCAGGGTATTAAATTTGTAGAATTTAGCAAACGTGTTTGCCCCTGACCAAGTAGCTGCTCGGCAAAGTTGTAAAGCCGAGACCCCTCGGGCAGCCGCCCAAGATGAGCCCACCTTCCTTGTGGAATGGGCTTTTACAGATTTTGGCTGTGGCAGGCCTGCCACAGAATGTGCAAGTTGAATTGTACTACAAATCCAACGAGCAATCGTCTGCTTAGAAGTAGGAGCACCCAGCTTGTTGGGTGCATACAGTATAAACAGCGAGTCAGATTTTCTGACTCCAGCCGTCCTGGAAACATATTTTCAGGGCCCTGACTACGTCCAGCAACTTGGAGTCCTCCAAGTCCCTAGTAGCCACAGGTACCACAATAGGTTGATTCATGTGAAACGCTGAAACCACCTTAGGGAGAAATTGAGGACGAGTCCTCAATTCCGCCCTATCCGAATGAAATATCAGGTAAGGGCTTTTATAGGATAAAGCCGCCAATTCTGATACGCGCCTGGCTGAAGCCAGGGCCAACAGCATTACCACTTTCCATGTGAGATATTTCAAACCCACTGTGGCAAGTGGTTCAAACCAATGTGATTTTAGTAACCTTAAAACTACATTGAGATCCCAAGGTGCCACTGGAGGCACAAAAGGAGGCTGTATATGCAGTACCCCTTTGACAAACGTCTGAACTTCAGGCACTGAAGCCAGTTCTTTCTGGAAGAAGATCGACAGGGCCGAAATTTGAACCTTAATGGATCCTAATTTTAGGCCCATAGACAATCCTGCTTGCAGGAAATGTAGGAAACGACCCAGTTGAAATTCCTCCGTAGGGGCCTTCTTGGCCTCACACCACGCAACATATTTTCGCCAAATGCGATGATAATGTTTTGCAGTTACATCCTTCCTGGCCTTGATCAGGGTAGGGATGACTTCATCTGGAATGCCTTTTTCCTTCAGGATCCGGCGTTCAACCGCCATGCCGTCAAACGCAGCCGCGGTAAGTCTTGGAACAGACAAGGTCCCTGCTGGAGCAGGTCCTTCCTTAGAGGTAGAGGCCACGGGTCCTCCGTGAGCATCTCTTGCAGCTCCAGGTACCAAGTTCTTCTTGGCCAATCCGGAGCCACGAGTATCGTTCTTACTCCTCTCCTTCTTATGATTCTCAGTACTTTTGGTATGAGAGGAAGAGGAGGGAACACATATACCGACTGGAACACCCACGGAGTTACCAGAGCGTCCACCGCTATTGCCTGAGGGTCCCTTGACCTGGCGCAATATCTGTCCAGTTTCTTGTTGAGACGGGACGCCATCATGTCCACCTTTGGTTTTTCCCAACGGTTTACAATCACTTGGAAGACTTCTGGATGAAGTCCCCACTCCCCCGGGTGGAGGTCGTGTCTGCTGAGGAAGTCTGCTTCCCAGTTGTCCACTCCCGGAATGAACACTGCTGACAGTGCTATCACATGATTTTCCGCCCAGCGGAGAATCCTTGCAGCTTCTGCCATTGCCCTCCTGCTTCTTGTGCCGCCCTGTCTGTTTATGTGGGCGACAGCCGTGATGTTGTCCGACTGGATCAATACCGGTTGACCCTGAAGCAGAGGCCTTGCTTGACTTAGGGCATTGTAAATGGCCCTTAGCTCTAGGATATTTATGTGAAGAGACGTTTCCATGCTTGACCACAAGCCCTGGAAATTTCTTCCCTGTGTGACTGCTCCCCAGCCTCTCAGGCTGGCATCCGTGGTTACCAGCATCCAATCCTGAATGCCGAATCTGCGGCCCTCTAGAAGATGAGCCTTCTGTAACCACCACAGGAGAGATACCCTTGTCCTTGGAGATAGGGTTATCCGCTGATGCATCTGAAGATGCGATCCGGACCATTTGTCCAGCAGATCCCACTGAAAAGTTCTTGCATGGAATCTTCCGAATGGAATCGCTTCGTAAGAAGCCACCATTTTTCCCAGGACTCTCGTGCACTGATGCACTGACACTTGTCCTGGTTTTAGGAGGTTCCTGACTAGCTCGGATAACTCCCTGGCCTTCTCCTCCGGGAGAAACACCTTTTTCTGGACTGTGTCCAGAATCATCCCTAGGAACAGTAGACGTGTTGTTGGAATCAGCTGTGATTTTGGGATATTTAGAATCCACCCGTGCTGACGTAGCACTACCTGAGATAGTGCTACTCCGACCTCTAACTGTTCCCTGGACCTTGCCCTTATCAGGAGATTGTCCAAGTAAGGGATAATTAATACGCATTTTCTTCGAAGAAGAATCATCATTTCGGCCATTACCTTGGTAAAGACCCGTGGTGCCGTGGACAATCCAAACGGCAGCGTCTGAAACTGATAATGACAGTTTTGTATCACAAACCTGAGGTACCCTTGGTGAGAAGGGTAGATTGGGACATGGAGATAAGCATCCTTGATGTCTAGAGATACCATATAGTCCCCTTCTTCCAGGTTCGCTATCACTGCTCTGAGTGACTCCATCTTGAATTTGAACCTTTTTATGTAAGTGTTCAAGGATTTTAGATTTAAAATTGGTCTCACCGAGCCGTCCGGCTTCGGTACCACAAACAGCGTGGAATAATACCCCTTTCCCTGTTGTAGGAGGGGTACCTTGATTATCACCTGCTGGGAATACAGCTTGTGAATAGCTTCCAATACTGCCTCCCTGTCGGAGGGAGACGTTGGTAGAGCAGACTTCAGGAACCGGCGAGGGGGAGACGTCTCGAATTCCAATTTGTTCCCCTGTGATACTACCTGCAGGATCCAGGGGTCCACTTGCGAGTGAGCCCACTGCGCGCTGAAATTCTTGAGACGGCCCCCCACCGTGCCCGAGTCTGCTTGCAGAGCCCCAGCGTCATGCTGAGGACTTGGCAGAAGCGGGGGAGGGCTTCTGCTCTTGGGAAGAGGCTGCATGGTGCAGTCTTTTTCCCCTTCCTCTGCCCCGGGGCAGGAACGAGCGGCCTTTTTCCCTCTTGCCCTTATAGGGACGAAAGGACTGGGTTTGAAAAGACGGTGTCTTTTTCTTGACCTGGGGTAAAAAGGTGGATTTTCCAGCCGTTGCCGTGGCCACCAGGTCCGATAGACCGACCCCAAATAACTCCTCTTCTTTATACGGCAATACTTCCATATGTCGTTTGGAATCCGCATCACCTGACCACTGTCGCGTCCATAACGTTCTTCTGGCAGAAATGGACATCGCACTTACTCTAGATGCCAGGGTGCAAATATCCCTCTGTGCATCTCGCATATATAGTAATGCATCCTTTAAATGCTCTATAGTTAATAATATACTGTCCCTATCCAGGGTATCAATATTTTCAGTCAGGGAATCCGACCAAGCCACTCCAGCGCTGCACATCCAGGCTGAGGCGATCGCTGGTCGCAGTATAACACCGGTATGTGTGTATATACCTTTTAAGATATTTTCCAGCCTTCTATCAGCTGGTTCCTTGAGAGCGGCCGTATCAGGAGACGGTAACGCCACTTGTTTTGATAAGCGTGTGAGCGCCTTATCTACCCTAGGGGGTGTTTCCCAACGTGCCCTAACCTCTGGCGGGAAAGGGTATAGTGCCAATAATTTATTAGAAATCAGCAGTTTTTTATCGGGGGAAACCCACGCTTTATCACACACCTCATTTAATTCATCTGACTCAGGAAAAACCACTGGTAGTTTTTTCACACCCCACATAATACCCTTTTTTGTGGTACTTGTAGTGTCAGAAATGTTCAATGCCTCCTTCATTGCCGTGATCATGTAACGTGTGGCCCTACTGGACATTACGTTTGTCTCGTCACCGTCGACAATGGATTCATTATCCGTGTCAGGGTCTGTGTCGACCATCTGAGGTAACGGGCGTTTTAGCGCCCCTGACGGTGTCTGAGACGCCTGAACAGGCACTAATTGATTTGTCGGCTGTCTCATGTCGTCAACAGTTTTTTGCAAAGTGCTGACATTGTCACGTAATTCTTTAATTACTACCATCCAGTCAGGTGTCGACTCCCTAGGGGGTGACATCACTAACACAGGCAATTGCTTTGCTTCCACATCATTTTCCTCCTCATACATGTCGACACAATCGTACCGACACCCAGCACACACACAGGGAATGCTCTGATAGAGGACAGGACCCCACTAGCCCTTTGGGGAGACAGAGGGAGAGTTTGCCAGCACACACCAGAGCGCTATATATATACAGGGATAACCTTATATAAGTGTTACTCCCTGTTACAGCTGCTGTATTTATATATTAGCTGCCAATAGTGCCCCCCTCTCTGTTTTACCCTGTTTCTGTAGTGCATGACTGCAGGGGAGAGTCAGGGAGCCGTCCTTCCAGCGGAGCTGTGAAAGAAAATGGCGCTTGTGTGCTGAGGAGAAAGGCTCCGCCCCCTTCACGGCGGCCTTTTCTCCCGCTTTTTTCAGGAAACTGGCAGGGGATAAATGCATCCATATAGCCCAGGAGCTATATGTGATGCATTTTTTTTAGCCATATAAGGTTTTTATATCGTTTTTATTGCGTCTCAGGGCGCTCCCCCCCAGCGCCCTGCACCCTCAGTGACCGGAGTGTGAAGTGTGCTGAGAGCAATGGCGCACAGCTGCAGTGCTGTGCGCTACCTTATTTGAAGACAGGAACGTCTTCTGCTGCCGCTTTCTCCGGACCTCTTCGCTCTTCTGGCTCTGTAAGGGGGCCGGCGGCGCGGCTCCGGGACCCATCCAGGCTGAACCTGTGATCGTCCCTCTGGAGCTAATGTCCAGTAGCCAAGAAGCCCAATCCACTCTGCAGTCAGGTGAGTTCGCTTCTTCTCCCCTTAGTCCCACGATGCAGTGAGCCTGTTGCCAACCTATTTAAACTTTTACTTCTAAGCAGCTCAGGAGAGCCACCTAGCTTGCACCCTTCTCGTTCGGGCACAAAAATCTAACTGAGGCTTGGAGGAGGGTCATGGGGGGAGGAGCCAGTGCACACCAGATAGTCTAAAGCTTTTACTTTTTGTGCCCAGTCTCCTGCGGAGCCGCTATTCCCCATGGTCCTTACGGAGTTCCCAGCATCCACTAGGACGTCAGAGAAAAAGTAAAAATAAAAAAACAAAATGCATCGACCCTTTGAACCGTCAACCTTTTCTACTACCTACCTATTCCATGTCGACCTTTTGACTGTCAACCTAATACATGTCGAACATTAGCGGCTGACCTATTGACTGTAGAACTTTTTAGTGTAGATCTAATGATCCACACCTGGTTACAACTTCACTTCACTGGTGGTGGCATCTTACCGACATGTATACAGACATGAGGAAGAGTCATGAACGGAGTAGCAGAGTAACATTTCATAGCACTAACCCCTTCACTTCCACACGCAACCGTGACATCTGTAACCTACACTTCATGACAAAATACACATCAGAATAAATACTGAGTGGGGTCAATTCTATTCGGCAACTTAAGAATAGCGCCGGGAATTAGCTCCAGACGCTATTCAGTTCAGCTCCAGTTAAGTCGGCGATGTCCCGTTCTCGCCGACTAAACAGGTTGAATTGTCGGGAGAACGGGCATTCTCCGACTTAACTCCCCGGCGCGAGGCTGATTCCCGACAGAATCAGCCTCGCGCCGGCCGCGAGGCAGCACTTTTGTCGGGTTTCTTCTCTCATCCCCCGGGGATGAGAGAAGAATTCCCGACAATTGCGGGTCACTAGCAGCTGAATTGAATAGCGTCGGGAGCTAATTCCCGGCGCTATAATTAAGTTGCCGAATAGAATTGACCCCATTGTATCTGTTCCGCGCCAGTGAGATAAACATTGGGGTCATGTAAATCTACAATGTTCCTCAGCATCTGCTGCTGATCATCATCTCTCATGCAGGAACACCCCTTCTCCTTCATCATATGTACCAGACATTACCTGCTAGCACAGCTACTAGCATGGACAGGTAAATGTAAATTCCCATAAAGCTGGCTTCATATGCAAACTGCACTAATACTGGCACAGGACTGGTCCTACAATGATTGACATGCCCAAGAAGGGTCCAATCATATCTGGCCAACAAATGTCATCTGCCACGTGCAATAACAGGCCCAGCGTAATCCGGCCACTCGCCTCCATCCTGTTACTCGTTTGTGTACGGTCAGGCCTAACTATTAGATCATTTTATTTTACCACAAACGACTTGATGGACAATGACACAATTTGTATTGAAATGATATATGTTAAAAAAGAAAATCAACGGCAGATATGATATTGTAACAGGAGGCCCACTGTAGGGCTGAGGAGGGAATAGCTGGATCAATGAAGGCATTTCAGTCCCCTGCCATATTACAAGTCCAAAGGGTGTTAATTTGACTGAACCACAATCAGCAGTATGGTAAATATTGTCTATATAAGTGTGTTCTGTCCACCCTGAAATCACTATACAATTAACTATATAACTATATATATATTTCTCCTAAGTCCACAGGTTCCACAGGAGAACATTGGGATATGATGAAGCGACAGCGGATTTGCACCAGTCAGTCAAAGCTTTTCGGCCTCCCAGCATGCAACGGGCCCGTCCATATATCCCCGCCTCCTTGCTCAGGCAAATCAGTTGTATTCCCAAAGCTCAAGGCAGGAGCATCATAGATTAGGCGAGAAGCCTCATCAGGCGAGAAGAAACACATACACACCCTTCCGTACAAGAAGGAAGAGGTTAGTGAGTAAAAGGCTCCTCAAAGGACTTCCGGGGGCGGAGCATCATGTATGGCCGCTATCCTAACTCTATACTTTCCCTGAGGCTTGGAGTAGCTGAGGATTCGTTAATTCTGGAAAGAACAATCATTATTCCCCGGAACCCAGCCCTGAAATAGTGGCGTGGATGACAGCCGGACATTTTGGCGCGAAGACCGGGCTTCACTGCGCTGGAGAGCCCAGACTACACTAATTATATAATCGACCTCTCTTGCCTCACCCTTGATTTATGGGGTGCCTTTTGCTGCTGGCTGGAGTCGTTTCTTGGAGCTGGTGACTTGGAGCTACTGGTCTCCGTGCTCTGTGGCTGATGGGTGCTTGGTGCTAGACGTGGCGACGCGATATGGAAACTGTGGAAGAGTCGCCCACTATATTTACCCATCTGATGCTTACCTGTATACTGGCCCTGACTGCCGACGCCGACGGGCGCTGATCGTCGTGGTTCATTGGACTGGTGCTATTTGCTTCTACTGGGCAGCTGCTGGGGAGTTGCGGGTGGCCGCCGGACATAGCGGACCACCTGTGTGTTGCTGCTCTGACTGTTGACCTCGATCCCCTGCTTGGTGAGCAGATGCTGATCGCCCCCTGCTTTGACCGGGATGTTGTGTGGAGCAGTCCTTGGAGGTGGAGTGAAGCTCTGGGTTTTATCTGAGGCTTCTGTGTGCCTGGATGAGAGAGGGGACCTTCGGAGAGTTTTGGGGTCTGGTGCCTGAGGTCTTCTGGATTGGAGTTTGGGAGCCTTGCTCTGCTTCCTGACTGGATCTACGGTCAGTGTCCTCGCTGATCCCGTTGACCACCCACTTCAATGCAGAGTGATACTTTCCCCTCTAACCCGGTATTTGTGTTGTATCCCTATTAAAGAAGGGATTGTTCCCTTTCCCCCCCATACCCATCAGTCCTGCCTTGTCCATTTTCCCTTGCCAATCTCCCCTCTCTTTTCTGTACTTAATACTGGACAGTTTACTGTATATAACGGTTACATTTAATCCTATAGTAGTGATAAACAGTTTATACCACATTAACAGACTTTATTACGGATTTTATATTGGTAGTAGCGGATATCCTTTATATATTTCTGAACTTTATAAAGAGGACATTTTTACTGTGTATGACATTAAAAGGGATTACTTTCAGAACTTATTCTGTTATTCTGGGAGCCTATGCTCATCATCTGCTACCTAGTGTCCTTTAGTATTATTACAGGACAATTCTGCTGTTGAAAACGCACATTTATTACCTGAACTATATGAAGGATTCAGCCTCGTAGGATTAATACTATTTGTCATTTATATTGTCAATCCAGCCTAGAGGACTTCAATACCTCTTTTATATCTGATAACACATTGATCAGTCAACCATATTGTGACTTGGTAATGAGAATTAGAAATTTTTATTAAGACATTGCTTGGTTATCACAATTATTTTAGCAGTAATACCATAAATTCTATTCTGGAATTTCTTACTCTACCCTCTCTGGATCACCCTACTTTTACGACATTTGGGGACACGTTGCAACTAATAGCCGCAATGTCTCTGTTGAGCAGGAAACTAGATGATATCTTGACGTCTTTACAGGCTGTACTGTCACATCTTAATGTCTCACCTGTTTCTAGTTCCCAACATGCTCCTAATGATAGTGATAGTTTACCATTTTTAATGTTGAATGATACTCACTAAACAATTTAAAAAATTACTTCTATACCCACTGCTTTGGCCAATTTGATAACCCCTGAGCTTTGTCCTAAAGTTACTCCATTTGATGTACGCGAGAGGTCTGGGGAGTTTAATGTGCCTGTGTTTACAAATGTACAGTTGTGCTCATAAGTTTACATACCCTAGCTGAATTTGTGATTTTCTGGCCATTTGTCAGAGAATATGAATGATAACTCACAAACTTTTCTTTCACTCATGGTTAGTGGTTGGGTGAAGCCATTTATTGTCAAACAACTGTGTTTACTCTTTTTAAATCATAATGACAACAGAAACTACCCAAATGACCCTGATCAAAAGTTTACATACCCCAGTTCTTAATACCGTGTATTGCCCCCTTTAACATCAATGACAGCTTGAAGTCTTTTGTGGTAGTTGTGGATGAGGCTGTTTATTTTCTTCTTGGCAAAAAGCCTCCAGTTCCTGTAAATTCTTGGGCTGTCTTGCATTAACTGCACGTTTGAGATCTCCCCAGAGTGGCTCAATGATATTGAGGTCAGCAGACTGAGATGGCCACTCCAGAACCTTCAATTTATTCTGCTGTAGCCAATGACAGGTCGACTTGGCCTTGTATTTTGGATCATTGTCATGTTAAAACGTCCAAGTACGTCCCATGCGCAGTTTCCGGGCTGATGAGTGCAAATTTTCTTCCAGTATTTTTTGTTAACATGCTGCATTCATCTTGCCATCAATTTTGACCAAGTTTCCAGTGCCTTTGTAGCTCACACATCCCCAAAACATCAGAGATCCACCTCCGTGTTTCCCAGTAGGAATGGTGTACCTTTCATCATAGGCCTTGTTGACTCCTCTCCAAATGTAACGTTTATGGTTGTGGCCAAAAAGTTAAATTTTGGTCTCATCACTCCAAATGACTTTGTTACAGAAGTTTTAAAGCTTGTTTCTGTGCTGTTTGGAGTATTGTAAGCGGGATGCTTTGTGGCATTTGCGTAGTAATGGCTTTCTTCTGGCGACTCGACCATGCAGCCCATTTTTCTTCAAATGCCTCCTTATTGTGCATCTTGAAGCAACCACACCACTTTTTTTCAGAGAGTCCTGTATTTCAGCTGAAGTTATTTGTGGATTTTTCTACACAGGGCGGTAGGGAGGGGATACGGAGAGGCGGGGCAGTAGGGAGGGGATACGGAGAGGTGAGGCGGTAGGGAGGGAAGAGGGAGATGCGGGCGGTAGGGAGGGGCTACGGAGAGGCGGGCGGTAGGGAGGGGATACGGAGAGACGGGCGGCAGGGGGGGATGCGGAGAGGCGGGGCAGCAGGGAGGGGATGCGGAGCAGCGGGGAGGAGACGCGGGGCGGAGACGCAGGGCGGCAGGGAGGAGATACGGAGAGGTGGGCGGTAGGGAGGGGATACGGAGACGCGAGAAAGCAGGCAGGGAGGGGATACGGAGAGGCGGGGTGGTAGGGAGTGGATACGGAGAGGAGGGGCGGTAGGGAGTGGATACGAAGAGGAGGGGCGGTAGGGAGGGGATACAGCGAGGCGGGGCGGTAGGGAGGGGACACACCGACGCAGGGCGGTAGGAAGGGGACACACCGACGCAGGGCGGTAGGAAGGGGACACACTGACGCAGGGCGGGGATATGGAGACGCAGGGCAGTAGGGAGGGAATACGGAGATGCGGGAAAGCAGGCAGGGAGGGGATACGGAGAGGCGGGGCGGTAGGAAGGGGCTACGGAGAAGCGGGCGGTAGGGAAGGGATACGGAGATGCAGGGTGGCGGGGGGGACACGGAGACGCAGTGCGGCAGGGGGGACACGGAGAGGCGAGGTGGCAGGGCGGGGACACGGAGAGGCGGGGTGGCAGGGCGGGGACACGGAGAGGCAGGGAGGAGACGCGGAGAGGCGGGGCGGCAGGGAGGGGACGCGGAGAGGAGATGCGGGGCGGCAGGGAGGGGACGCGGAGAGGCGGGGTGGCCGGGAGAGGACGTGGAGACGCAGGGCGCTGGGGAGGGGACGCAGATTGTGGGGCGGCAGGGAGAGGACGCAGGGCGGCAGGGATGGGACGCGGGGTGGCAGGGTGGGGACGTGGAGACGCAGGGCGCCAGGGAGGGGAGGCGGAGAGGCGGGACGGCAGGGAGGGGACGCAGGCTGCAGGGAGGGGATGCAGAGGCACGGGCGAAAGTGAGGGGATACAGAGAGGCAGGGCGGTAGTAAGGGGACACACCGACGCAGGGCAGGGATATGGAGACGCAGGGCAGTAGGGAGGGAATACGGAGATGCGGGAAAGCAGGCAGGGAGGGAATACGGAGAGGTGGGGCGGTAGGAAGGGGCTACGGAGAAGCGGGCGGTAGGGAAGGGATACGGAGAGGCAGGGTGGCGGGGGGGGGGGGGGGACACGGAGAGGCGGGGTGGCAGGGCGGGGACGCGGAGAGGCGGGGCAGCAGGGCGGGGACGCGGAGAGGCGAGGAGACGCGGGGTGGCAGGGAGGGGACGCAGAGAGGCGGGGTGGCCGGGAGAGGACGTGGAGACGCAGGGCGCTGGGGAGGGGACGTAGAGAGGCAGGGCGCCAGGGAGGGGACGCGGGGTGGCAGGGAGGGGACGTGGAGACACAGGGTGCCAGGGAGGGGGCGCAGAGAGGCGGGGTGGCAGGGAGGGGGCGCGGAGAGGCGGGCGGCAGGGAGGGGGCGCGGAGAGGCGGGGAGGGGACGTGGAGACACAGGGCGCCAGGGAGGGGGCGCGGAGAGGCGGGGTGGCAGGGAGGGGACGCGGAGAGGCGGGCGGCAGGGAGGGGACGCGGAGATGCGGGGCGGCAGGGAGGGGAGGCGGAGATGCAAAGGCTGCAGGGAGGGGACGCGGAAAGGCGGGGAGGCAGGGAAGGGACGCAGGCTGCAGGGAGGGGATGCGGAGGTGCGGGCGGCAGGGAGGGGACGCGGAGAGGTTACAGGTAAAGTATGGGGGGCATGGTGGATGTGGGCAGTGGAGGAAGTGGTGACAGTGTGACCCCACATACCTGTGGTGTGCAGTGAGGGCATCGGCTGTGGCGACGGTGGGAGGCAGCGTCACGTGTGCGGAGAAGGCAGCGGGTCTCTGGCGGTGGTGTGTCCGGAGGAGGCGGCGGGTCTCTGTACGTGGCGCAGGGAGGGCTTCTCCTGCACCACCCGTCCTTTGTGTATGGCGGCGGCAATTGTGCGTCAGCCAGGCGCCGCTGCCGGGGAGAGAGGGTGTGCTGATGGCGGAGGGGGCTTATAGACAGGCGGCAGTTGTTGCTGTGCCGCGGCCGGGGAGAGAGGGTGTGCTGATGGCGGAGGGGGGTTATAGACAGGCGGCAGTTGTTGCTGTGCCGCTGCCGGAGAGTGAGGGTGTGCTGATGGCGGAGGGGAGTTATAGACAGGCGGCAGTTGTTGCTGTGCCGCTGCCGGGGAGTGAGGGTGTGTCTATGGCGGAGGGGGGTTATAGACAGGCGGCAGTTGTTGCTGTGCCGCTGCCGGGGAGTGAGGGTGTGCCTATGGCGGAGGTGGGGTTATAGACAGGCGGCAGTTGTTGCTGTGCCGCGGCCGGGGAGTGAGGGTGTGCTGATGGCGGAGGGGGGTTATAGACAGGCAGCAGGAGGAAGGACGCAGCAGAGAGATTTGCAGGACATGTGGAGGGCTCTGTGACTCCGCCCAGCGTTAGAAAGCCAGGCACAGAGTCACAGGGCTATTATATAGGAGATTACTGAAAATGTTTTTGCGACTTCTATATTCTTAGTAACAAAATTCTGTTTCTTGATATTCTGTACTGTTATATACCTATTTGATATTACAATTGTAATGTCTATTGTTATTGTAATTGAAATGTTAAAACTCCAATAAAAACATTTTTGGGGGAAAAAAAAAAAAAAAAAGGATCCTCAAAACAGGTGCATCAGGGTGGGATCCCTGTGGAACCTGTGGACTTAGGAGAAATACCGTTATCAACGGTAAGTTCTTACCATAACGTATATTTCTCCGGCAGGGTCCACAGGTTATCCACAGGATAACATTGGGATTTCCCAAAGCAATTTAGTGGTGGGGACGCTCTTGATTGGACAGGAGAATTCTTCGCCCGAATTCAGCGTCATGAGAGGCAAAAGGTATCCATGGCATAATGTCTAATAAATGTGTTAATGGAAGACCATGTGGCTGCCTTACATATCTGTTCTACCCATGATGGATCCACATTACGAGTAGAGTGAGCAGAGACATTAGCCGGAACAGGGAGATCAGCTTGAGAATATGCTTCTGAAATAGTCATCCGAAGCCACCTTGCCCGTGTCTGCTTATCAGCAGGCCATCCTCTCTTGTGAAATCAGTAGAGAATGAAGAGAGAATCTGTCTTTCTGATGGCACTGGTACAATCCACGTAGATCCTTAAGGCACGGACCACATCCAGCTATGCATCTCCCGCAGAAAGGCCCAGTAGCTGGAAAGCCGAGACTACAATTTCTTCATTAAGGTGGAACTTAGACACCATCTTCGGAAGATACCCAGATCTAGTTCTGAGAACTGCTTTATCTGGTTAAAAAATCAGAAATGGGGAACGACATGACAATGTCCCTAAATCTGACTCTCTTCTAGCTGACGCCATGGCCAGTAGAAAGAGAATTTTAGCTGTCAACCATTTAAGATCCACTTTATTAAGTGGTTCAAATGGGACAACTTAAAAGGCCATTAAGACTAAATTTAAGTCCTAAGGCACTGTAGGAGGAACAAAAGTACGCACATCCTGTAAGTTGCCAATTTTCTTTTGGAACCATACAGTCAATGCTGACACTTGCACTTTCAAGGAAGCCACCTTCAAACCTTTAGCATTCCTGCAGGCAGGAATGAATAAGACCCTGGAAACTCTGAAAGACTTAGGGTCCATTTTCCATTCACTGCACCAATGAATATAAGTTTGCCATATTCGGTGATAAATGCGAGCTGAGGAAGGTTTTCTTGATCTGAGCATTGTTTGAATTGGGTTCACTATGATATGCCGGCGGCCGGGCTCCCGGCGACCAGCATACCGGCGCCGGGAGCCCGACCGCCGGCTTACCGACAGTGTGGCGAGCGCAAATGAGCCGCTTGCAAGTTTGTTGCACTCGCCACGCTACTGGCACGGTGGCGCGCTATGCGCGCCACACTATTTTATTCTCCCTCCAGGGGGGTCATGGATCCCCACGAGGGAGAATAAGTGTCGGTATGCCGGACTCCCGGCGCCGGTATACTGAGCGCCGGGAGCCCGACCGCCGGCATACTGAAGACCACCCGTTTGAATTACCTGTTGTGAGAATCCTCGACTTCAGGATAGAGGTTTCAAGAGCCACGCCATCAAAGACCATCGATCCAGATGTCTTTGATAACAAGGACCCTGCATCAGTAGATCTGTACGTTGAGGGAGCAGGAGTGGAGCATCCATCGACATTCTCGGCAGATCTGTGCACTAATGCCTTCTGGGCCAAGCCGGAGCTATTAGTATCATGGAACCCTTTCCTTGCTTTATCTTTCTCACCACCCTGGGATCCTTTGTTCTTGACCCTTATGCAGGAACTTTGTTGTTCTGACGGGACGCCATGAGATCCATCTCTGGCAACCCCCACTTGTCTACTAGAGTCTGGAAGACATCCAGGTGTAGAGCCCATTCGCTTGCCTGAATGGCGTGTCGACTGAGAAAATCCGTTTCCCAGTTTAGGACTCCTGGAACGAACACTGCGGACAAGGTTGGATGATGAAGTTCTGCCCACTTTAGTATGTGACTTACCTCCTTCATCGCTTTTTGGCTGCGAGTTCCTCCTGATGGTTGAGATACGCTACTGCTGTCGCATTGTCCGAATGGATCTGAACTGGTTTTCCCGAAGAATGTCCTTTGCCCGAATCAGTGCCATGTAGTGGGTGCCTGGTGGAGCAATTCAATTGTTACTGGTGCGTGTGTTACACACAGCTAAACCCGGTCGCAGCAAGCATGACAATTAATGGGCGCCCAGAACAATTTAATAGCTCTGTTGTGCGCCCATTAATTTAGCGCTACTGATAAAACAATTGAATTCCCCCATTAAGGCTTTCAATGCAATGTTTTTCTCATTTTTACAATACCCTTACTTTCACAGGGGTAGAGGCAATTTATCCTACTGTGTGGTAGAGTGATTGAGGAACTTGAGCCATTAAGTTACTTGATAATTAGAAAGCCTTTCACGTTCCAACAGGCGGGGAAAAATGGCATTTTCTTAGCTCTCAGGAATCTGAAGAGACACTTCTAGGAGCAGGGCTACAATAATCCACTAGACACCTTTCTATCTCAAAAACTCATAAGGTTATTTCTACTAATGACTTTATACGGGATAACAATGGGAGCACGACAGTAGTTATATCACTTTCCTGTTCTAACAATAGAGAACCTTATTGTGGCCTGCCAGAAACTTGCCTCCTCATAGAAGGGATCGTTATTGTGTTCTGTAGAACATACTGAAGCCCATATCATGGTTATACAATAACATCCAAGATGATGAGGCAGACTTATTTCATTATTATTGAAACTGTCCTTTAATAAGGAACTGGTTCTGTGTACCTTGAGATATTTTGTAAACTTTCTTCCTTTTAATCCTATTTGGGCCATACTGGGCATACTTCCGTAAGCATGTCCCCAGAGTTTGTTGGAGACATCTTCTAACTTGGAGTGTCTCTGCTAAGAGAACAATCCTTCAGGAGTCATACAAGGAGGGGTACCTCGATTTACCTTGCTTATACCCTTTTCACACCGCAAAAATAACCCAATATCGACCCGATATGTTGCCGGGTCGACGCGGGTTGCTGTGCGGTGTGAAAGGGGCCATGGAAGAGTTCCCAGGCCACCTTACCCGTTAATTCAACCTGTGAATAAAGCAGTGTTATTCCCGGGTTAAATACCGGGTCAGGTGGAGTGTGAACGGGTTGCCGAGTCGATGCAACCCGGGACCCGTTCACTGCATAGGGAGAGGCAGTGTGGAGATGATGTCCTCTCCCAGCGCCGCCTCCACAACCGCCCCTGATGCCGGCTCCGCCCCTGCCCACGATAGCAAACCGGGTGGCAGTGTGAAAGGATCCAATGCCAGGTCCCACCTGGGAAGGACCCGTTTTCCAATTCCCGGGTGGGACCCGGCATTGCGATGTGAAAGGGGTATTATACTTTCAGAATGGACTGTTACTACATTGGCTGAAGAGTCTAAAGTCAGCATTTGCTGGCAATGTGGGAAAGCTATATTGAGATATTTCCCACAGATATGCAGTTGGTTATCATCCACAATGTGCAGTTACCTGAGAATATCAGATGATAACCCACAAAATATGTCTGATTGATATTTCATTATTTTTATTATTTTGCTGACCACTTAAAAGATTAGCAATACACCTGTACTTTGACTTACTCCGATAATCTATACATCCTCACTACTTGTTAAGGTGGGCACACACTAGGCGATGTGCCCTAAGAGCGATGTTGCCTAGTGTTTCCCCGACAGTCGGACATACACACTGTGCAATATAACTAATGATATCGCCGCGGACAGCCGGAGCATGCAGTTTTGGACGAGGAGTCCAAATTGAGCTGCATGTACGGCCAACACAGAGGGTCGGTAATGACCCGCGGGACCGCACATCTCTCGGCAGCGGAGGCAAACATACTTAGCGATAAAGTAAACCTTAACTTCTACAAATTCTACTACAGAATATAGTACATAATATCACTGAATCTGGTCTATTTTCTATGCTTCACAGCTAATAAAAACATATTTTGAAGTACATGGGATTTTTCTGTCAAATGCGTTTTATTTATTTAACTATCAAAAGGTGGTATTTTGTCGCCATTATAAACTACAGCTACAATATACGTAGGCATCAACAACTGTGTCAGAAACTCAGAGATTTGCGGCAGTCATTTAAACTTCTGCTAAAAAAAATGTTTCAGCCGCCCTGGCCCAAAAGCTTACAATATCTGCAGCACTTGTGAATAATTTATACCCAAAGCTCAGTGCTGTAAACCACGCCATGTATCCTGCAATCTTCCAACTGTAAACTCGCATCTGGAAATGATGAATCACTGTAGTTAGTGGCTCTGGACGTCTAAAGGACAGGACCGCTTTAAATCTCACTATCACAGAGAGGTTCACCTTTCCTCTGGGGGAATGCATCCTTTACGGAGTGCGTGCATTTATTAACAATCGGAAGAGATTAATCTCTTGGTGGTAAATAAGCATGCCAAAGTTTTTCCATGACGCAAAGCACTGCAAATTGAACAGTAAAATAAGTAATTAAAACACCAAGATTATATTAACCTCTGCTATGTATTTGTGCGAGACAGTATTGAAAGTAAGAAATAAACAGCACGGATGATGTAATGGTTAGCACTACTGCCTCACAGCACGAAGGTCATGGCCCTAACTGTGTGGAGTTTGTATATTCTCCCCGTGCTTGCGTGGGTTTCCTCTGGGGGCTCCGGTTTCGTCCCACAGTCCAAAAATAGGTTAATAGGCTCCCAAAGAAAATGAACGCTAGCGTGAATGTGTGTGCGTGTACATGTGGTAGGGAATATAGAGTGTAAGCTCCACTGGGGTAGGGACAGGTGTGAATGGCCAAATATTCTATTACCCCTTTCACATAGCAAAAATAACTCGGTATCGACCCGGCAATATGCCAGGTCGGCACAGGTCGCTGTGCGATGTGAAAGGAGCCTTGGAGAACTCCCGGGTCGCCTGACCCGGTAATTCAACCTGGGTTATAAAATGGGTTATTCCCAGGTTAAATATCGGGTCAGTGGCAGTGTGAACCAGTTGCCGGGTCGATGCAATCCGGCACCCGTTAACTACATAGGGAGAGGCAGCGCAGAGATGAGCTCATCTCCTAGCGCAGCCTCCGCCCCCGCTGCCGGCTCTACCCCCCACCGCTATGGCAACCGACCCGGCAAATTGCAGAGTCAGGAAGCCTGCCGTTAGAGTCCAATGCCAGATCCCTCCCGGGAAGGACCCGTTTCCAATTCCCGGGAGGGAACCGGCATTGGAGATGTGAAAGGGCTATATACAAAGCGCTGCGGAATATGTGCGCTATATAAATAACTAATAATAATTAAGAGTCTTGCATTGCAGCAGAGGTGAATGCAGCACAAAGCAAACACAAAATGTAGAAGCACAGAATAAATGTAAGGCCAGACAGACATAATCAGACAGGGTCTACCGTCCTCAAGCAATAATTTTATTGGCTATACCTGTACTATCAGAGTGGAATAAAATAATGTAACTTAGCCATTTACTGTTAAACAACATTCTCTGTACATTTATCGCATACAGACTGCAGTATCAGAACATTTTAGTGAAAAGGACCTTTCTGTTAGTGCACCCAAGAGACCGGTAAAATCATGGCGGCTTCATAAGTAAAAGTACTTTGAAAAACTTGTTTTTCTAGTTAAAGCAATAGTAATTGAGTTAGTAAATCACAGGGAATCTATATCACCATGTGATACAAAGTAGCTGCCACGGGCTCAGACTATTATGTGCCTGTTATGTAACCACAGCTGCTTTTCTGGCATTTAACCATTCACTTTATAGCTACAGCTTACGTATTCGCAAATAATTCACAGGTGACGCTAACTGCGCAAAGTTCAACTTTAAAACAACTGGACGATAAGCTATAAAACTTAAATGATGGTACATGCACCTCCAGCCAGACCTTAGCAAATTGTAAGGGAAATCCAATGTTAAATGAACAAATAACGAATATGTAGTCAATATTGACAGAACCACACTTTATAAACACACAATTAGTGTTCATTCTAGCACCCTGCACCTTTCAAATCCTGTGCAGTTCCTCTTTCCTGCCTGGGGTGTCGCTCTCAGCACACACAGGTCTGTATCACAGCCCTGAGTAACAGATCAGAGTGTGCTGAGAAGCACCACAGCAGAGAGCGACACCCCAGGCAGGAAAGAGGTACTGCACAGGTTCTGAAAGGTGCAGGGTGCTAGAATGAACACTACACAATAATAACACACAGTTACAGGCATATTTGAGTACTGCTGCTGCTTTGTAGAACGCCTTAAAGGGCCTCATCCGGTGTCGCACGCAGCAGCGTCTATTGGCGGTCACACATCTGAGCATTTATGTAAATGGCATACAATTTCTCTCCATTGTGTACATTCGTGCGATCAAATGTGTAAGGACTAAGATGCCCGCGCTTAGCGCCAGTGCGCTCTGTAATACCGATTGATGCGTCCGTACACGCACACCCACTAAAGGGCCCATTTCTGAGTGTCCACCTCGCCACCTTCCAGTCACCAGTCAGGAATGCTCGCCACCTTCCTGATACCATCAGAATCAAACGCAAGAGCAGCGAACGCTCTGTGTAACGTATGTACTGTAGGAGTGCGCAGACGTTTCTGCACATGCACAGGTGCAAATAATCGCTCAGCTTAGTGAACATCGATGTTGTGTTGCTTTGAATAAGGCCCAAAATCTCACTGAAATCACTGGAACCGCTCACTAAGGATTCAAACGGGCACACACTGACCAGCTTTATTTTACAGAAGTAGAATGATTAAATATTGTTTGTTTCTGGAAAATAAAATAACATTCTTTTTTGTTTTTAAAAACCTATGATGATGAAAAGTCTTGAAAGACATGTAATAAAATAAACCCTGCAATGAAGTGAAGGTGGGCACAGTATTGCAGGGACGGCTGCCAGGAAGTTACAAATAACAGACGATGGATGGCACCGGCAGAGGAATCAGACAGCAGCAGAGGATTTCCCAGCATTATACCATGATAGTAACTGCTTTCATTCAGCAAGGAAACATGGAATACATGATGACTTTACTAAGACTCCATCGCACACTATTTGCTCCATCACGCGGACCTCTGCTAATGGTTTCATATGACCACCAGATTCCCCAATCCAAATATTCTCTTTTCCCCAGACATCAACATATGAAGGGGAAGGTGTCTGTGTCACCACGTTAAAGGCGCTCTAAATTGGTCTGAGAAAGTCTTAAAAACAGAATAAAATCTTATGTATTACTTACACATTACAAAAAGTAAAAGTTAATGGTTTTGAACTTCAGTAACTTAAAGTTGCTCACACAATCTTCTGGTCCAGACTTTTCAGCATCGGTTGCATTGGTAAATGTTACTGTAGAGAATGACTATAATAATTAATGCATCTCATTCTCAAGACAATATCTAGATCTGACCATATGTGACTATACAGTGGGGCAAAAAAGTATTTGGACAGCCACTGATTGTGCAAGTTGACCCACTTAAAAAGATGAGAGAGGTCTGTGATTTCCATCATAGGTACACTGCGACAGTGAGAGACAGAATCTGAAGGAAAAGAAAAAGAAAAAAAAAAAACAGAAACTCCCATTGTATGATTTTTTTTTTTTAAATATATATTTATTGAGAAGGGAACATGCAATAAAATACAGGTCATATGTCAAAATGCTTGCGAGAATACATCAACCACTGCGGTGTACAGAAATTGTCAATCAAAAAGCTGAACCAAAACTTTAGTTAGTATAGGCAAGGTTAAGAGGACAATCAACCATATAGTTCAAGCGGGGAAATGCAATAACAGCTAACAAATTTAAAAGGGTAGTGAGCCTTGAATGAGAGATTCCGTATTATACCACGTTGTTAATCTAACTACTCTGCGCACATATTCCCTGGTAGCAGTTGGTAGCGTATGTAGGTAGGGTAACCAAATGGCAAAAAAATTTGGCGCGCGGGACTCTGCGTCCAGGGAACAATCAACCCAGTCCATTTGGTAGAGATATGTTAAACGTGGTAACATGAGGGAAAGGGGTATCGGCTCCGAATGTATCCATTGGGATAGAATAGTTTTCTTTGCTGCAGCGGCCACACGAGCCAACAGTAATTTCGTCCCTTTGGAATATGGGGGATCCCGAGTCTGGACGGAGTTCCAGAAAGCCCAGGCCATAGTGATATTAAAGGAAATGCGAAGTTCCATATTAATATACGTTTGGACTGCCATCCAAAATGTCTGTACTACCGGGCATGCCCAGAGACAATGAATAATATCGGCATCGGGGGAATTACATTTAAAACATAAAGAGTTATCAGATACTCCAGTGAGAAACCTGTCTAGGGGTATAGTAAGCTCTATGTAATATCTTAAAGTGCATCTCTGCATAGGAAGATGAGACTAGTTGTTTATTTAGTAGACCACACCACCGAATCACCGTCAGAAGATCGGTGTCTGGGAAGTCGTCTGTCCATTTGGCCATCCCTGTTGTGAGCTTAGATAGATCCAACCTCCGCCTAGTATGAGAATAAATTAAAGAAGTATTATATGGGGCTCCGGGGGACTGTCGTACCAGACCATCCAGGGGAAAGGTGCGATCAGGGGGGTGTAGTCGTGATATTTTGCTAGTGACAAAACTACGAATTTGGAAATAGGCAAACAGGGGAAAATGGAGAGTGGGGAATTTTTCTTTTAGTTGTGCTATAGTCAATATCGCGGAGCATTCTGTATTCAGAAATTGATATAGAAGGGAGAGGCCCTGGAGAACCATGAACAATCCTATTATCCTCTCCACCCTGAAAACGCGGGTTACACCACAAAGGCTGAAATAAAGAATCCGTTAGGGATAGGCCTAGACGTTTCCTGAGTTTACGCCAAGCTGTACATGGCGTGTATAGTAATGGATTATGAAGTCTGTCATGTTGAGGGGGAATATCAGCAAAATGCAACAAATGTACGAAAGTGTGTTGAGGTGAGAGAGCCTGCTCCAAAGCTCCATTAACGAAATTGTCACAATCCCCTATCCAATCCAGAGCATATCTATAGTTGGCGGCTAGGGAATAGTCTTCAGGACAGGGGAGATTAATACCACCAAGTGAAGGGGGTTGTTTTAGTTTAAAAAGTGAGATGCGGGGACGTTTGTTTGCCCAAATAAATTTAGTAAGGGCTTTGTTAATAGAATGGACATCTCGTTTGGACAATATAAATGGAAGCATCTGGATTGGATAGAGTAGTCGAGGGCAGGAGACCATCTTATATAAATGACGCCGACCCAGATAAGAAATAGGGAGATGTTGCCATTTCAAGAAATCATTCGTCATTTGGGTAATGTGGTAAGAAAAGTTCACCGTATATAGGTCAGTGAGGAGTGGCGGGATGCAAAGGCCCAAATATTTTAAGTAATTGTGGGCCCATTTGAAGGGAAATGAGTCCCCTCAATCCCGTGCCGCTTCCCCTCCCAACGCCAGCGCCTCTGTCTTATCAAAATTGATAAGAAATCCAGAAATTAAATTAAAATCATGCAGTGTGGTTAGTAACGATGGAAATGCCTGTTTGGGGTCGGCAAAATATAATAACAGGTCGTCCGCAAAATCAGACACCTTAACTTCGTTGTCACCTACCCTAATACCTTGCCAAGTAGGATCTTGTATAAAGTGATGTATCAAAGGGTCTAGGGCTAGATTGAATAGCAGGGGGGAAAGAGGGCATCCCTGACGGGTCCCTCTACCTAACGTAAAAGCAGACGAGTTTAAGCCATTTATAGTCAGATGTGCCTGAGGTAGTGTAGTGTATATAACATTTTGAACAGATGGATGAATTCCTCACCAAATTGCTGGGCATGAAAAATACGAAGCAAATGAGACCAGGAGACACGATCAAACGCCTTGTCGGCGTCACAACTAACAATAAGAGCGTCTGGGCAGGCAGACTGTTGTGCACTATACATTGCTGCAATTAGCGTGCGGATATTACGAACTGAGGTTCTACCTTTGACAAACCCTGTTTGAGCAGGATGTAGGACCCTATTCAGGATTGGTTGAAGTCTCATTGCAATTAGTTTTGTGAAAAGCTTCAGGTCCTGATTCAGTAATGAAATCGGTCTATAAGATTGAGTATATCGGGGATCTTTTCCCGGTTTTGTAAACACAATTCTGGCGTCTCCAAATCCCATAGGGGGAGGTTTTCGCTCCAACAGTGCATTGAAAAGGGATAATAAATGGGGTGACAGATGGGGGGGCCAGAATTTGATAATACTCCGCCCCAAATCCATCCGGCCCAGGGGACTTACCATTGTGTAATGATTTAATCAGGGAAAGTAGTTCCGGTTCTGTGACCGGTTCGGTTAAGGATTGTCTCTCCTCTTCCGTTAAAACAGGTAGTTTTGCCCTCTCAAGGAATTGCATTCCAAGAGTCGGATGATCCGGGGGGCTTCATAGAGAGTGTTATAATATTGTAAGAAGGCCTCAGATATTGAGGGGGTATCAAAGATGGTTGTAGACGAGTCTGTGATTAGTTGGGGGATACGGGAAGGAGCGGAGTATGACCGTACCAGGTTCGCCAATAACCTCCCGGATTTATTTCCCCCTCGAAAAAATCTATTCCGTTGTAGATCATACGAGAATCTCGCCCGCTCCGTACATAATGAGTCGTACAGTTGCTTAGCAGCAAGATAGGCCTGCCGGTTGCCGGGTGAATCCTGCAACAAAAGTGCGTCATAGGTTTTGGTCAGGTTACAAGCAAGGTCCTGTATTTGGGTCGCAAGCCGCTTGCGTCTCCTGGAGACATATTCCATAATATGTCCTCGGATCACTGGCTTCGAAGCTGACCAAAACAAATTGATATCCTCCATATGTGTACTATTATCTGCTACATAATTCTGGAACGTTTGTTCCAGGTGGGTGCAAAAATCAGAGGATTTCGTAAAATAAGCTGGAAATCTCCAATTGTATGATTGAGAGACAGGGGACTGTAGGTTAAGGGTAAACCACACTGGGGCATGGTCAGACAATGATATGGGTCCTATTTTAGTGTCAGCCACGTGCTGCAATAGGGTGTCAGCTATTAGCCAATAGTCAAGGCGAGAAGAGGAGTGATGTGGATGGGAGTAAAATGTGTACTCCCGGGAGTCAGGGTGTTGGCATCTCCAGGGGTCGCAGAGTCGCAGCGAATCAGTCAATAGGGATAGGGATTGGGGCGGTGTAGAAATATGCGATCTAGCAGAGGTGGATCTTTCCAAACCCGAAGACTGGACAGTATTGAAGTCTCCGCCTAAAATAATCTCCCACTCCGCCCATTCTTGCAGCTTATTGTAAATGTTAGAGAAAAAGAGTGAGTTGGGGCCATTAGGCGAGTATATAGTGGCTAAGGTGTAAAGAACACCAAAAATAGTGATTTTAATAAATAAATAGCGACCTTCAGGGTCACTAAGCCTATCATTTATTTGGTACGTGAGACGTCTACTAAAAAGAATCAGTACACCCCTTCGTTTGGCTGAGTAAGAGGCCGATTTGAATTCCCCTATCCAAGAATCTCTCACAACATTAGGGTCCGTATTTTTCCAATGAGTCTCTTGCAAGAGGCCTATGTCAGGTTTTAGATGTTTAAGATAGGAGAGGATCTTTCTCCTTTTGACTGGGGTGTTGAGGCCCTCAACATTCCATGTTACAAATTTGATATGGGACTGTACTCTAGTGGAGGTGACAACATTCAAAGACATTTAGCCTATACCTACTCTAGGCCAAGATTCCCATTTATCTAATAAGGAGAAACCCAGCCAGCCCGTCCCAGCAAGCGGTCTAGTGAGCCTGATGCCTGTACCTAAGCAGCTTAAGGATAAAAGGAGCAACAGTGACAATGACATACAAAAAATTAGAACAACTTCTAAATCAAAATCCCGACTCAAAGATATTTTAAATATTATACGAACCAAAGCGTACAGGTCTATGGGACGGTCCACCGAGACGCCTCATAGATTCCAACCTAACACATGCGTGTAGTGGGAGACCGTGCCAAAAGACCGTACAACAATCAAACATAACAATAACAAATAAGTAAAGAGAAAAGGGGGGGTGGGATTAAGTCGGAGAGGGGGAGGGAGAGAGTCAAAGAGAGAAGAGAGCAGTTCAAGAAGAGTTGAGAACAATAAGATAAGCGGTCGCAGAGAGAAAGACTGATTCCGTAAATACAATACGGTATAGATGACAATATACCCACATATACTATAGGCAAGATATATATCAACCAGTGGTAGGACCCACTCTTAGTAGTTACTAAGAACCTGAATGTGTACTGTTCAAGAAGATGCTAAGAAACAAGGCCATGAGGTATCAATCTTCATCGTCATTCCCGGCAGAGGAGTGTGAGGATAGTGAATCTACAAAGTTCTTGGCCGTCTTCGGATTCTCAAAGAAGTAGGCCTTTCCCGCATGAGTGACTCTCAATTTAACCGGATAAAGAAGCGCAAAGCGGTGGCCTAGTTCGAAAAGTCTCTTGCAGACAGGCGAGAATTCCCTCCGTTTGGAAGCCACCATATAGGAATAGTCCTGGAAAAGCAGCAATTTAGCATCTTGGTATTTCAAGTCTGCACATTTTCTATAGGCGTCCAATAGCATGACCTCGTCAGCGTAGTTAAGGACACTCAGTATGACGGGCCGGGGTCTATCATTTGTGGATTGCCGCTCCTGGCCTATACGGTGTACACGTTCCACTACTATGAATCCTGAACTCGGAACACAGCCCAGCTCCCTAGGCATCCACTGAGAAACGAGCGTCATGAGGTCACGAGGTTTCACCGACTCCGGTAGGCCGATGAGGCGCACATTATTTCTCCTATTTCGGTTTTCAAGGTCCTCAAGCTTATCCTGAATAGATGCAATAAATTTTTCTTGGTCAGAAAGAGCCGTCTTAGCCGTAGTGAGATCATCCTCTAGGTCGGAAATTCTCTGTTCTGCCTCGGTGAGTCGCTGAGCATGTTGGTTCAGTTGAGTGAGAGCGGAGTCAAGCGAATCCTTTAGAGGAGCCAGTTTTTGTCCAATAACTGGGACAGGATATGTTATCTCATTCGTCGTGCAGGATTTTGCAGAATCCATTGCAGATGCAGATTCGGATCAGCCTCGGGGACTAGAATGCGGACCCAATGGAGGTGAAGTAGGGCTATCGACCGAGGAGTTATCACGGCCTCTGCCTCTACCCGACTGATTGCCACGAGTACCCCGTGCCTGCTTGGCCGCAAATTTGTCCAACATCAGAATAGTGAGATAATAACAGCAGTGAGTGCAGCAGTAAATAGCTTGAGATATATAATAATATGAGTCGCAATATAAAGTTCCACCAGCAGAGGGAGTTCAGCAGATGTATTAAGATATTAGATGTAATATGATTGAATGATATTCCTTCAAGAAATAAAATATAGATACTGGAGGTATGATAAGAAGAGGGCATGAGGTCCCAGGTCCCTTTTAGTAGGTTCCAACTAGGCCAAAGAGGACAGCCAGCAGAGATCACGGACCTGCCAGTGACCACAGCTGACTGCCCGTGGCAGGGAGCTCCAGCTTACCAGCTCGCCTCCTCCAAGATGGCCGCCGGGTGCAGGGGGAGATGTGTTGCAGCCAAAGAAAAGTCTTCCTCCCGGCCGCCCAGCGTCCCGGTGTCGCCAGAGGGGGACCTGACAGGTCAGTGGCCGCCTTCCCGGGGAGTACAGCGAGCGGGTGCGTCCGCCGCGGGCAAAGCTGGATCTTCCGCTCCGCCGCCCTGGAAGTCCGCGGCGGGTCACGGTCAAACTTTAGGTACCGGCCTGTGGAGGCGATGTAGGCCGCTGGGCTCCGGAGCTCCCCGAACGGTCCCCAGCTCTCGGGAAAGTGCCCCCCAATAGCGGGCCCGGCAGGGCAGGGAGGCAGGGGGCAAGGAGTGGCACAAAGTGTGGGCCAGCGGCAGGGGGGTGCTATGAAATAGCGGACGCAGTGCTAGAAGCTCCAGGGCACGTCTTCCTCCCCTGCTGGCCACCGCTGGACCATCACATTGTATGATTTTTAAACAATTTACTTGTATAGTCTTGTGGAAAAAAATATTTGGACACTTACCAAGCAGCAAGATTTCTGGCTCTCACAGACCTGTTACTTCTTCTTTAAGAAGCTCTTCTATCCTCCACTTGTTACCTGTATTAATGGCACCTGTTTGAACTGGTTATCTGTATAAAAGACACCTGTCCACACCCTCAAACAGTCAGACTGCTACCTCTCCACCATGGCCAAGACCAGAGAGCTGTCTAAGGACACCAGGGACAAAATTGTAGAGCTGCACAAGGCTGGGATGAGCTACTCGACAATAGGCAAGCAGCTTGGTGAGAAAAGATAAACTGTTGGCGCAATGATTAAAAAATGGAAGAAATACAAGATCACTGACAATCTCCCTCGACCTGGGGCTCCATGCAAGATTGCACCTCGTGGGGTATCAATGATCTTGAGAACGGTGAGGAATCAGTTCAGAACTACACGGGGGGACCTGGTCAATGACCTCAAGAGAGCTGGGACCAAAGTCACAAAGGTTACCATTAGTAAAACACTACGTTGTCATGGATTGAAATCCTGCAGCGCCCGAAAGGTCCCCCTGCTTAAGCCAGCACATGTCCAGGCCCATCTAAAGTTTGCCAGTGACCATCTGGATGATCCAGGAGGAGGATTGGTAGAATGTAATGTATGTCAGATGAGAGCAAAATCAAACTTTTTGGTATAAACTCCACTCGCCGTGTTTGGAGGGAGAAGAATGATGAATGGCTTCTCAAGAACACCATACCCACTGTGAAGCATGGGGGTGGAAACATCATGCTTTGGGCCTGCTTTTCTGCAAAGGGGACAGGATGACTGATCCGTATTAAGGAGAGGATGAATGGGGCCATGTATCGTGAGATTTTGGACAAAAACCTCCTTCCCTCAGTAAGAGCATTGAAGATGGAACGTGACTGGGTCTTCCAGTATGACAATGACCCCAAACACACTGCCCGGGCAACTAAGGAGTTGCTCCGTAAGAAGCATTTCAATGTCCTGGAGTGGCCTAGCCAGTCTCCAGCCCTCAACCCAATAGAAAATCTGTGGAGGGAGTTGAAAGTCCGTGTTGCCTGGCGACAGCCCCAAAACATGACAGATCTAGAGAAGATCTGCATGGAAGAGTGGGCCAAAATACCTGCTACAGTGTGTGCAAACCTGGTCAAGAACTACAGGAAACGTTTGTCCTCTGTAATTGCCAACCAAGGTTATATTACAAAGTATTGAGTTAAACTTTTTGATTGTCCAAATATTTATTTTCCACAAGAATAAACAAATAAATTGTTTAAAAATCATACAATGTGATTTCCTTGTTTTTTTTTTTCAAATTCTGTCTCTCACAGTTGAAGTGTACCTATGATGGAAATTACAGACCTCTATCATCTTTTTAAGTGGGTCAACTTGCACAGTCGGTGGCTGACCAAATACTTTTTTGCCCCACTGTATATACCCCCAATGGCCTCCTAACACTCCCATCCTGCAGCCTAAACCTACCCAACCCCCCCTCCCCCTCGAAGCCTTACCCTCACCCCCCTTCCAGCAGCCTAAACCTAACCCTGCAGCCTCACTTTATCCATCAACCCCCCAAGTATGCAGCCTAACCTTAATGCACCCCCCGCATCCTAAACCTAACACCCCCCTCCCCCATCGCGGCTTACCTCTCCTGCGGCCCAGCACAAGATTGTTCGGAAAGCCGGCGGTCGTGATTCCTGCGCCGCGCTTGTGACCCTATTCGGGATGCCGATGTCAGCATTCCGAGAAGTGTTGAGATCCCGGCATCTGTATTTTGACTGCCGGGATCCTGAACAGATCCCCTAGTCAGGAGGTATTCCATGAGTGGCCCTTATTTACTTATTCTGTTCTCTTATGTTACTATGGGTACTGTACTCCATTTTATTTTATTTTGTTTTAGGTTTGTTAG
This sequence comes from Pseudophryne corroboree, assembly GCF_028390025.1. Classification (NCBI taxonomy): domain Eukaryota; kingdom Metazoa; phylum Chordata; class Amphibia; order Anura; family Myobatrachidae; genus Pseudophryne; species Pseudophryne corroboree. The sequence continues at coordinate 82,493,094 of NC_086448.1, forward strand.
TTTGGGTTTTTTGTCTGTATAATATGTAGATTGATCTTGGCTTATCTGATTTACCAACAGTGGGACCAATTCAATCGAATTGTCACTATTCAATTGATGTTTGGACGCACCTCTATTCCGCACCAAAACAGACCGTATTTAGCCGCCTAAAACTGCTGCTTTGGGCATCCAAACTCCGGTTTGGACGCCCAAAGTGCCGAGTTTGCACACATTTTTTTCTTGCACGTCAGGAGGGTACAAGAAAACGTGTGTCCTCCACGGCTGCTGGGCAACAGAACAGCAGAACAACTGAATTGCTGCCGTTGGGCGCCATCTGGTGGCGGCCACTCAAAAAAAATAATAATAATTGAATCGTCCCCAATGTGTTTACTGTTTGTACGGTGATTGCTTAAGGACCCGTTGTTATTCTTGAATATATTACTGTATACAGGAGAACAACTGGGTCTTTCCATGAAATATAGGACACAATACATGAAAATAAAATTTTACATAACCGCTAACATTTTAGTATATTTATGCTGCTAAAGATCGTAATATATTGTGTGATAAATGAAAATGTGTGTATATATATATATATATATATATATATATATATATATATATATATATATATATATATATATATATATATATATATATATCACATATCGATTTCCCACGTGTATGAACATTGAACACATATGGTAGTTGCTAAAGTGGATGGCAGATGGTGAATATTGTGTGAGCACAATGCAGCAGCTGGGAATGGTCATCATCACCAGATGAGATATTTTATACATTTTCAGAGTTAATCAGAATATAAACAGGCCTACACTGATTAATTCAAGTGGATTCTACAGGTTTGAGTCATTTTTATCAGAGCCCTTTGACTGGGGACGGAAATGTAACATGAGTCACATATGTAGGTAACATGAGTCACATATGTAGGTAACATGAGTCACATGTCATAATAGATTTTTAGTGTAGTTTGGTTTACATTCAGTTTTCTGGTTTGTGTGTCAATCATAATTTAGGGTCTTATAAGTGTATAGTATAACACTCATACTGTAAAAATAAGGACAGCAGGTTTAAATAAATATATAAGTACCCTCTGTTCCTATGTCCATTCTGTTGAGTCATGCAAAAAAAATAAAAAATTATATATTATATGTCAAAGTCGAAAAATATCATGATGCATATCCCTTGTACTAACCCCTCATGCACATGCACGCTGCTCGTGCACCTGGTCCCCCGTGCGTACACATACCCGCAAGTTGCGTAGGAGACGCTCCAGCGTCTCGTGCGCATGAGATGTGTATTTACGGCGGAGTTTGTGAGCGTGTGACTCGATCGTAGCATATTTAACCCAAATAGTGCATTTTGTAGTTAATATTCCCCTAGACCATGTTAGCGAGTATGATTAGTTTAAACAGTTCCTGGACAGAGAGATTCCTCTTTGCATGATAGGAAGGGTCAGATAAAGGTTGAACGGTGGTGTCTAGTATCCAGCCGTAGGGTATTTTAAGGGTAACATTCCGGTGTTAGTTAGGAGAAGATTGCATGTTCCTGCGTATAGTTATGTACAGAAGTAGATTATGAACATTAACTGTATTTGCTGTAAATTACACATGCGGCGGGAATCCTGAGGATACCTCCCACCAGAGCAGTTGGGGAAAAACACAGCCCACCTGTTCAAATCCACCTATGACCTTTGCTGTAATGTAGAGACATATCCCTGTGTCCAATGAACAAAGGGATTACAGTGACCATTGTATTGTTTTGGATGAAGTGAATAAATAGAGCTTACAGCAGGCTTGGTCACACAAGACTCTGAAGGCTTTCTACCTGAACAGCTGAGGACTGGATTCCAGGTCGCGCATGCGAAAGATTCCCCACGTATGTATATTCTCTGTAGCCATTATTCTCCATTATTCTGTTTAGATTTACTTGTTAGTTTGTAGTGTATGACTTGTATTGTTTTACCTTTTATTAGAATCAATCCACAGCGGTGTTAGAGCTGCTGTGGTTGTAACCAAAACAAACGGTGTTGTGTTTCCTCTTTCCTGCCTGGGCTTTTAAAGTAGTTTAACCTGTTTAAAGTGTATAAGCATTGTTAAGGTGTACGCACTGCGGATACTTTGTATCACCAGCGCTAATTAAGGTTTTTAAGCGTTACATCATTACAGTATTTGACTACTGAGGTTTAGAGTATAAGTATATTCTTATTGTGTTTTATTAACAAGGTTTAAAGGTTATCAAATGTGTGTGCGCCCGCTGTGTGTATTCCGTACACTCAGCGCAGCGTGTGTACGCCAAGTGCGTACCACGTGCGGGACTCTGTACGCAAATAGCATACAAAGTGCGTAGCACGTGCACGTGGTCTGGCGGCCATAGCGGCTCCACGGTAATAGTGTATAGCTTTATGTTTTAAGATAATTGACATTATTATATTATATATATATATATATATATATATATATATATATATCTCTACTAAGAATGTACATTTTATTCTGTTTTTAATTATTAATTATAACTACCTATCCCATATTTTATGGTCATATTTTTAAAATGTTGAGTTTCAGCTTCACTTGTGTGTCTGGTACATTAAAACTTCTAAAAATTAACATGAAATGTAACGTGAGACACATGGATTGACCCAACTATATATTATTTTGTACTGAACAATTTTGTATACTTTGCTCTGAGTGTTAACCGGTACTGTTGATTTTTTTTTCTGCATTTCTTTTCATTAAATATTACTGGACCTGTGGTGCCCTTGCTTTTGCATGTTGGGAAATATGGTGCTGGAGTGATACAGGTGAGGAATGAGGCTGGAGAGAGACGGGGGGGCATAAGCCAAAGGCCGACCAGCCTGTACCTACCTGAGTGTAATACGAGTGTACCAGGTCCCAAGATTTCTGTTGCCGGACCTGACTGTTGGTCTACATGCAACTAGTTGTGCAAAAAGAATACTTTACCCAAAAAGAAAGAAAAAAAATAATTCAGACGCGGAAAAACTATGCTGTATGCTATGAAGTCATAATGTCAACATTCTGTACATTCACTTCGTAAAAGGGCCCTGCTTATTCCACTACAAAACCTCAAGCTCTTTTGCATTTATTCCTAAGGTCATTTTAAAACAATCAAAGCCACCAATGATTGGCAACTTTGACAAACTGTACCTTATTAAATCTACCCCTCAATCTGTGGCTTCCTGCTGCCTCAATTTCCCTCCTCACTTCCCTGTCACATGCAGCCCTGTCCTCACTGACATCACTCATCTCCCAACATACTCTGGGGCAGATGTAATAACCTGGAGAAGGCATAAGCAAGTGATAAACCAGTGATAAGTGCAAGGTGATAAATGCACCAGCCAATCAGTTCCTAACTGTTAATTTACATATTGGAGCTGATTGGCTGGTGCCTTTATCGCCTTGCACTTATCACTGGTTTATCACTTGCTTATGCCTTCTCCAGGTTAATACATCTACCCCTCTGTGCTGCTGGGGACCCTGCTCCTTCCACTATATAACTCTCAGGCTGTGGCTTTCTGCTGCCTCCATTCCCCTCCTTACATCATGACTGCCCTGTCATTACTTACTGAATCACACAAATGGACAGGTCACTACCTCCTACAAGATCAGCATCTCATAGAATAATCTGATACTGTGTTACTTAAGATCGATTTTGAACCAATGAAAATCAATCTAAATCGATGTTTTTAACAACTAAAAATGAATTTCCTAACATTCAAAAATGAATATTAAAAAAAAGCATGTTAGTAAATATATGTTTTAGCCCTTGAAACACAACATCGATTTCAACATTTAGTAAATATACCCCTTGGTGTGCAAGTTTCCAGGCAAGTGAAATCTTGTCATGTTTCCTACCAAGCTAGTGATCCCCTGAGCAGTTGTAGTGATTAGGAGGAAAGATCCATCTGTGTTTTCCAACCCATCTGTCACTCATTGCTGCACTGTCAATAAAGTGTCTGTCTGGCTCCAGACACCCAAAGCTCCCCTCACATTTTATCTTGAGCCAAGAATAGTACAGTGTAAGTTATTCATTCATGCGCCCCAATGCGTGCACACAGAGCCCAAATCCTTTATCTCAGATTAAGAGTCCTGCTGCATGTTGCACTTCTACAGAACCTAAATATGGATTTCACACCGGGTCTAGCCAACAGGACAATATTCACTTAAACGCCTGCTAAATCTAGTGATGGCCTCACGCTGTATAATACTGCAGCCTGGGTGAGATCAGAGTCTGATATATGTGGTCACTCACATAAACATGGACAAGATCCATCCAGGTCAGTATAATCGCAGAGCCAATGGCTCATATGGACCATTCGTGTAAAACAGCTGATAATGGATCATTAGAATGTGTACTCAGCTGTAAATGCAATGTCAGACGTCCCAAGTTCTCACATATTGCTTTACATTCAATATTGTCCAGGCTGTTAGGTTCTGAAGCAGGCACCAGCAGAGGTCAGTGTCAAACCAGGAGAGGATCAGGGAAGGGAGGGGGCTCCCCACAACCTCGTCCTGCTAGTTGGGGGAAAGGAAAACTGAATGGAGTCCTTCAGGAATGTCAATTATTTCCCAACTACCAAATAAAAAAAATGAAATAACTTCAGTATTCATGTGTCCAAAGCTAACGTGGTCAGGAACAGTGGTGACTGGTTTACTCTTAAAGCCTTCATGACAATGCCAAGCAGCCAAGGTACACTGAGTAAATAATAAGTTGGTAGCCTGGCATATAGATGGCTTTTACATGGAAGCCAAGAGGAATGGAGTAAGAACGTGCTATGCACATTGCCAAGTACTTTCATCATACCTGCAAATGACCAGCCCATATGTTCATCCTTTCATACACTGCACAGTGTAACACACACTACACCAGCCTGTGCACAACACATTACAGCCAGTCTGCACCCCAATAAAATGTAATACACCGTATCCCACTAAGGGGCTGATTCACAGGTGGATGCAAAAGCGCCCACAGCTGCGTCTCTTGGCAGCCGCCCGTCTCTGACTTTACACAAGTGCCACTACACAGTCCTTCCCTGGTACATCTGTGTGCGAGATCTAAGATGCCCACTTACAGCATCCATACACGCCGCAATACAGATTGTTGCGTCTTTAGAGGCATCAATGTTCGCAACATTTAAACGATATAGCAGGCGCAGCTTCGCTGTCCAAGTATGGCCTCCGACGTGAGCGGGTGACCACCTGTATATGCAACCACTGTCAGAGATACTTCCGCAACACGCCCAAAAAAAACCAGCCCATCTCTGTGCATGCAGCTCCCTGCCGCTGCCCAGAAACACAAGGGAATGCAACCAGGACTCATGCACCGCAGATCTCTATGCACTCACAGATGCATACGCAAATCCAGGAACATCGAAGAGTCTTTGCCGTCTGAGCCAATGTGAATAGGTCTGAGGCTGCCACTAATCTGCGACTGAGAGGGACTGGAAGTGGTCTGCGGTGACCCTCTCAAAAACGCCTGGGCACGCCTACATTTTTTGACACACCCAGAAAAAGGCAGATTTCTGCACAGAAATGCTGGCTTCCTGTCAGTCAAACAGCGGCTGCATTGCGTTTATGCTCTGTATGCATTTTCTGTCTTTATTACCCCACATGCGAGCACAATGAGAACGCTACGTATGCGTAGTCGTTTGATAATCACTCCATTTTCGAATTCTTTAATTAGCGATTCATGCTGAATTAGGCCCTTAGGGCCCATTTCAGTAAGAATTGCAGATTCTGCTCAGTAGCAGAATTTGCAATCCTTGTGATCGCATGCTGGAGGCCGCCCATCGCAGGGCAAGAGCGCCCAGCATGCTGACCGCTGGGCGCCCCCCTTCACCAAGCAGAAATTACAATCACACCTCAATTATTGCTTGATCGCAGAAAGTAGGGCGGGAGGCTCGCCGCAATCTTTCTGATCGCGGTGGCTGCGTGTGACATCACGCCCACACCACGCCCCCAGTTTGGATGATGCCACCCCCGTTTCCCTGCCGCGTAATGCTCCATCTCCGCCTAGGAAACGGAGCGTTGCCGCCCCGCGAACGCCTCTGCCCGATTGACAGGCAGAGATGTTCGTATTTTATGCGGGCGGACATTGCGCATGCGCCCGCATCCTTTTAGTAAATTTTGCGGTTGAATCGGGCCCTTAATACCAAATTCACTAAGTCCAACAGTGGCAGTGCCTCTACCTCTGAATCAGGGTTAAAGTGACTAAGGGGGAGATGTATTAAGCAGTGAAAAGAGTGAAGTGAGCTAGTGGAGAAGTTGTCCATGGCAACCAATCAGCTGCTCTGTATACCCTTATATAGTATGCAAATTATAACTGTTACTTCAATGCGGATTGGTTGCCATGGGCAACTTCTCCACTAGCTTACTTCATCACTCGTTTCACTACTTAGTACATCCCCCCTAAATCCCTGCAAAGCACAAGCCTGTGCTCCCACACACCTGTTACACTGCCATGTACCAGACTACAGAGGTCTGTGCCCAACGCATTACAGCCAGTCTATGCCACCAAAGAGGGTTATGTCTATCGTCCGCTACAAACGGAATTCTTACAACTTATGACCAAAAAATGATTTCTCTAGCATGTGCCTTCACAGGACATTCCCTTATTACCTATGCACCCCAAGAGCACCGGCTAGGAACCATTTATAATTACTTCAAGGAAGACTGTAGAATATTGCTCCTATAGGAAATACGGACTGTGAGGTTGGCAGAATTTCCAAAACCTGGGCCAGAGACCATAGCCACTTCTGCAATAGGCCCGTGACACTCCCACAACTCGCCCATAAGATGGACTATCTCTGTGCGTATGAATAGCCACCTCCCAGTCACCATCCAGGGATGTCCAATACATTTGCAATACATTTCTGAGACCGTGAACCTCAATCGATACTGTGACTCTGTGCGCACACACCGTTTGATGCATGCGACTTGCAACTTTTCACGACCTAAGACGTACATGCAGTTGTTGGAAGGCACTACTCAGCTACATGAATATCATCGCTGGATCGAATGCAGAAACAGGCCCTTAATGTGCAGACTGCCACAAAGTGGAGTAGATACATTTTAAATTGAACCTGCCTTTGAAAAGGAAAGTGGGGGCATCCCCAGATAAATTGTTTCCTTAACAACCCTGCGCAGACAGGTTCAACATTACCTTTAAAAAGGGAAATTCCATCTGAAGAAAAGCTGAAACGTTCCTGTACATAATTCTGGGGCAGATGTATTAAGCCTGAAGAAGTGATCAAGCAGTGATAAGTGGAAGGTGATAATGCAGCAGCCAATCAGCTCCTGTTATTTTTCAAACCTGTAATGATTGGCTAGTGCGTTATCACCTTCAACTTATCACTTCCTTATCACTACTCCAGGCTTAAGACATCCGCCCCTCTGTGGACATCCAACATGCCCCCAATCATAACTTGGATTAAACAACTCCCTTAGAAAATAGGATTTTAATACCTACCGGTAAATCCTTTTCTCTTAGTCCGTAGAGGATGCTGGGGATGCTTCAAGAACCATGGGGTATAGACGGGATCCGCAGGAGACATGGGCACTTTAAGACTATGAATGGGTGTGAACTGGCTCCTCCCTCTATGCCCCTCCTCCAGATTCCAGTTTAAGTAACTGTGCCCAGGGAGACGGACATTTCGAGGAAAGAATTTATCACACCTCCAGTATGCCGCAGAACGTGGCATTCAATAGAACACCAGCCGACGGCATGAAGAATATGCAGCAATATGCTGACATAAAGCATAACACAACCTGTGTGTAAACACAACCAACAACAGTATAACGCATGCCGCGGCATGAATAACGTCAGCAACAGGCTGATTTAAACGCAACACACCATGTGTGTAACCATACCCAATAACTGCAGATACAGTACGCACTGGGACGGGCGCCCAGCATCCTCCACGGACTAAGAGAAAAGGATTTAACGGTAGGTATTAAAATCCTATTTTCTCATACGTTCTAGAGCATGGGTCTTCAACCTGTGGCCCTCCAGCTGCTGCGGAACTACACATCCCACCATGCCCTGCCACAGTTTTGCTATTAAGGCATGGTAAAACTGAGGCAGGGCATGCTGGGATGTGTAGTTCCGCAGCAGCTGGAGGGCCACAGGTTGAAGACCTATGCTCTAGAGGATGCTATGGATGCTTCAAGAACCATGGGGTTTATACCAAAGCTCTAGAACAGGCGGGAGAGTGCAGATGACTCTGCAGCACCGATTGACCCAACAAGAGGTCCTCAACAGCCAGGGTATCAAACTTGTAAACTTCTCAAAGGCGTTTGAACCCGACCAAGTAACTGCTCGGCAAAGCCGTAATGCCGAGACCCCTCGTGCAGCCGCCCAGGATGAGCCCACCTTTCTGGTAGAAAGGGTCTTCACCGATTTCGGTAACGGCAATCCAGCCGTAGAATGAGTTTGCCGAATCGTATTACAGATCCAGCGTGCAATAGACTTCTTGGAAGCAGGAGTCCCAATCTAGTTGGGATCATACAGGACAACAGAGACTCCATTGTCCTAATCTGAGCCATTCTGGCGACATTGAGACAAAGCCGCTGATTCAGACACCCGCCTTGCAGATTGCCAAGGCCAACAGCATGACCACTTTCCAAGTGAGGAATTTGCGCTCAACCTTATGTAAAGGTTTTCAAACCAATGAGATTGCAGGAACTGCCACACCACGTTAAAATCCCCTGGTACCACTGGGGCACAAAGGGAGGTTGGCTGTGCCGCACTCCTTCCACGAAGGTCTGAACTTCTGGAAGGGAGGCCAATTCTTTCTGAAAGAAAATTGACAAGGCCGAAATTTGTACTTTTATGGAGCCTAACTTTAGACCCGCATCCACACATGCTTGCAAAAATTGGAGAAAAACGCCCCAGCTGAAATACTTCCGTAGGAGCCTTCGTGGATTCACACCAAGACACATATTTTCTCCAAACACGATGATAATGTCTCGCCGTTACGTCTTTTCTTGCCTGAATTAGTGTGGGAATGACTTCACTGGGAATACCCTTTCAGGCTAGGATTTGGCGTGCAACCGCCATGCCGTCAAACGCAGCCGCGGTGAGTCTCGATACACGCACGGTCCTCGTAAAGGGCGAGGCCAGGGATCTCCTATGAGTAATTCCTGAAGATCCGGATACCAGGCCCTCCTTGGCCAGTCTGGAACAATGAGTATTACCTGAACCCTTGTTCTTCTTATGATCTTTATCACCTTTGGAATGAGTGGAAGTGGAGGGAACACATAGACCGACTGAAACACCCACGGTGTCACTAGGGCGTCCACTGCTATTGCTTGAGGGTCCCTCGACCTGGAACAATATCTCTGAAGTTTCTTGTTGAAGCGAGACACCATCATATCTATTTGAGGAATTCCCCAACGACCTTCCACTTTTGTGAAGACCTCTTGATGAAGACCCCACTCTCCTGGATGGAGATCGTGTCTGCTGAGGAAGTCTGCTTCCCAGCTGTCCACGCCTGGAACGAAGACTGTTGACAGAGCGTTTGCATGTCTTTTCCGCCCAGCAAAGAACTTTTGTGGCCTCCGCCATTGCCGCTCTGCTCTTTGTTCCGCCCTGGCGGTTTATGTACGCCACTGCTGTTATGTTGTCCGACTGAATCAAGACGGGCCGACCGTGAAGATGTTCCGCTTGCAGAAGGCCGTTGTAACTAGCCCTTAATTCCAGAATGTTTATGTGCAGACAAGCATCCTGGCTTGACCATTTTCCCTGGAAATTTTTCCCCCTAAATGACTGCTGTCCAGCCTCGGAGACTTGCATCCATGGACACCAGGATCCAATCCTGGATCCCGAACCTTCGTCCCTCTAGGAGGTGAGAACTGTGCAGCCACCACAGGAGAGAGATTCTGGTCCTGTAAGATAGGATTATTTCCCGGTGCACGTGCAGGTGAGACCCGGACCACATGTCCAACTGGTCCCGCTAAAATCACTCTGACATTTAACCTGCTCACTGAATGGCCTCGTAGGCCGCAACCATCTTTTTCATCAACAGAACTTATTGATGGATTGACACTGTTGCAGATCTGACCCGACTCTGAATCCTCAGAGCTTTTTCCACTGGAAGAAACAAACTCAACAGTTCTGTAACTAACATTATTCCCAACGCCGACACCGCGTCGTTGGGAACCACAGTGATTCTGGCAAGTTCAGGAGCCAACCACTTTGGTGAAGAACGATCAGGGAGAAAGCAACGTTTTGCACCACTTGTTTCTTGACCTCGCCGTACTCAAGAGCGCGTCCCAGTACAGAATATTAATGACACTTTTACTATCGAAGGAAAACCATCATACCGCCATCACTCCGGTAAATTGGTAATGACAATCCTGAATAGCAAACCCAGGTAAGCCTAATGTGGAAGAAACCGCACTTAGACCCACTTTCTCCTTTTACAGATTGGAGATCCCTGCCCTGAGAGATTCCATCTTGTAGTTCAACTTCTTAAGTATAAATTTTTTTGGGATTTTAGAGAGAGGATTGTTCTGACCGAGCCGTCTGGCCTCAGAAGCACGAAAAAGCTTGAATAACAGCTTTTTTTTTTTGTGACCGGGACAGCGGGACAATGACCTGATCCTGCCACAACTCTTGTATGGCATCGCATACTACCTCCCCGTCCAGAGGAGAATCGGTAAGGTCTATTTGAAAAACAGTGAGTGGAATCGTCTGGAAACTCCAGTATGTCCCCCTTGGGACTCTATTCTCAAACTCACTGGTCCATGTCCGTTTCAGGACTGACTGAAGAGTATTAGACGTGGTCCCACCGGTGTGGGCTCCCGCAAGATAGACCCAGCGTCATGCGGTGGTTGTGGCAGAAACAGAGAATGATTTCTGCTTCTGCGAACTTGAAAAGGCTGCTGACCTCTTACCTTTTCACCTTCCTCTACCTGCAAAGAAAAGGAAACCCGTATCCAATTCGGTCGAAATGACTGCATCCTACAAAAATGCGTCACCAACCGTTGTGGGGGAACATATGTCAAAAAGGTAGACTTACCAGTGGTATCTGCCGAGATCAACTTAACAAGCCATCCCCCAAACCAGGTTTCACCTTCATAGGGAAGAGACTCCAGTTCTTCTCGGAGTCAGCCTCAGCATTCCATTGGTGAATCCACAACGCCCTCCTAGTCGAGACCGCCATGGAATTGGCCCACGAACTCAAGAGTCCTATATCCCTTGTAGTCGCACGTCAGTATGCTGCAATGATATAGACATGACCCAACTTAAGGAGTACCCTGTATACAACTACTCCCCCAGTATAATCAACGTACATGCAGACACATAGAGTATCACATATTTTCCTGCATACGATCCTTTGTGACAGTCCACCGTGTAGAACAGGGGGTGACTCTCACTTTATTCTACCCACGGCGGGAAAAGAATAAACACTCGGATCCTTGACCCAGAGTTTTTTTTGTTCGTTTTTTTAACAGAGCGCTCAGCACATGAGAAGGAATAACTTTACCTCAGCATGCATTATAAAATCTTATATATATATATATATATATATATATATATATATATATATATATATATACATATATACATATACACATATATACACACACACACATACACACATACTTTTAAATTCACCTATACACACATATAACCATATATATATATCCCATATACATATATTCTTTTGTCAGGAACAGCAGGGTCCCTAGTGACGTTAATACGTTCTAATGTGTATGAACATGTACCGAATGCCGATTTTATGGATCTGATCAGGAAACATTATGGTCGACATAAGAAACATTATTCGAGTTGATCTCAGGGAGTAGTAACTGGGCAAAATAACATTTTTGCAATCCCGAGAGGTCTGATTCTATGAATATGACTCCCTCCATAAATAATATCACGTCTGTGATCATGCCACAGACCTATGTAACCTCACTATACATACATATACATATAGCTCTTCTGATATGCATCACATTATCATGCCAATTTTCACCCAGTCAGATATTGTTGGTGCCGACAGGGTCACCCCCCCCCCCCCACCGTCTGTCTCTCCCATATAGTTTTCTCTTGGGAAAAATATACCTCTACTGACATGTTGACAGTTATTTACATGTACCAAGTACCATTAGGAGTCGACAGTGCCGACAGTCATTCCCTTTGTGGCAGAGCACTCAGCCTCAGACATGCCGACACACGTGTACCAAACACCCACCGACATTACACTGGCTATAAGGGATAGACCCCAGTACATTCTGTCATGGAAACACAGAAGGAGTTTACCAGCTCATTTCCACAGCGCTCATTATATAGTGTTCTTTTATTTTTAACTTATATTGCACCAAACAACTGTGCCCCCCCCTCGTTTTTCACTCTGATCTGTACAGCAGTGCTTTGGAGGGACCAGCGTCTCTGTGAGGAGAAAAAGGCGCTGAAATGAGCTGTGAGGGGGAAGCCACGCCCCCTTAATGGCGCGCCTCAGCCCCGCTATTACTTACATATATTTATACTGGCGGGGGTTAAATATAGTGCCTAGACACTTATATACTCAATTGCCAGTCTCTGTTGAGGATTTATATGCTGCCCAGGGTGCCCCCCCGCGCCCTGCACCCTACAGTGCGTGTGTGTAGTGGGAGCATGGCGCGCAGCGTGCGATCGCTCTGCGGTACCTCAAAGCCGTCACTGAAGTCTTCTGATCTTCTTCTACTCACCCGTCTTCTGACTTCTTGCTCTGCAAGGGGGGTGACGGCGCGGCTCCGGGAACGAGCATCTAGGCGTACCTAGCGATCAGACCCTCTGGAGCTAATGGTGTCCAGTAGCCTAAGAAGCAGAGCCTTGAAACTCACAGAAGTAGGTCCTGCTTCTCTCCCCTCAGTCCCACGATGCAGGGAGCCTATTGCCAGCAGGTCTCCCTGAAAATAATAAACCTAACAAAGTCTTTTCAGAGAAACTCAGTAGAACTCCCCTGTGTGTGACCAGTCTCACTGTGCACAGAATCTAAACTGGAGTCTGGAGGAGGGGCATAGAGGGAGGAGCCAGTTCACACCCATTCAAAGTCTTAAAGTGCCCATGTCTCCTGCGGATCCCGTCTATACCCCATGGTTCTTGAAGCATCCCCAGCATCCTCTAGGACGTATGAGAAACAATAAAATTACATTCACCCATCTAAAGGCAAGGAAAAAGGCAAGGCTAACTTCTACAGACAGTTCTCTAGTTCCAGAGTCACACCAAACTGCAGGACAGAGATCGGACGCTGCTTTCTCCACCACGTACCTGCTGACAGGAAAGGAATACAGTAGCAACGAGCTAACCCTGTAAATGTCAGGAGCTTAGAAGCTATGTATACTGTATATGTCATATACAGACAGTGCATAACACCACTCATTCATTATAATTGAAGGTACACAATGGAATAATTAGAAGGGGGATTTAACTTGAGATCTATTAAACCAGGCTGACACACAGGCAATAAAATCTTAGAGACATAATAAAATGAGTGTATATTAAGAGAGCTCTTACAATAGAGGGCGGACACCACAGTAATTGGTATGTATACACCGATCAGCCATATCATTAAAACCACAGACAGGTGAAGTAAATAACATTGATTATTTCTCATTATATATATTAAGCTGGGCACATACTATGTAATTATCTGCCAGATCATTGTATAATGTATGCCCAGCTTTAGGCAGCAAGTGAAGTCAGATCTTGGAAGTTGATGTGTTGGAAGCAGGAAAAAAAAATGGACAATTATAAGGGTCAGAACAACTTTGACAAGATCCAAATTGTGAAGGCTAAATCACACCTCCCAACTTCTGCTGTGCTGAGCGCGGGACATGCCGCGCCGTAGGCGCGACTGCAAATGTAAAGGGGGTGGGGCAGCGCTAAATTGGGTGGGACCTCTGGAGAAGGGGCGTGGCATTGTGCTACTACGTCGTTTGTTGTTGTTGTGTTTTTTTTGGGGGGGACGTGACCAGCGCTCCCCAGCAGCTGGGCAGCCCCTTCCTCTCCTCCCCGCACTGTTCAGATGCCGTTCGCACAGTATCTATTCAGTGATCACCGGCTGCTTTGCAGAGCAGCGGTGATCACTGGTTCTCCCAACTGTGTCCCCCCCCCCCCCCCCGCCCGCGGGTCAGTGTGACCCGCGGGAGGGACAGCAGGACAGTGTCTGAATAGCGGGACTGTCCGCTGAAATCGGGCCAGTTGGAAGGTATGCTAGAGGACTGCGTCGGAGCATCTCCAAAGCGGCAGGTCTTTTGGGGTATTGCAGGTATGCAGTGTTTAGTACCTACCAAAAGTGGTCCAAGGAAGGACAACTGGTGAACCGGCGACAGGGTCCTGGGTGCCCAAGGTTCATTGATGCATGTGTGGTACGAAGGCAAGCCTGTCTGATCCGATCCCACAGAAGAGCCGCTGTAACACAAACAGCTGAAGAAGTTGATGATGGCTATGATAGAAAGAGGTCAGATCACACAGAGCATCGCAGCTTGCTGCGTATAGGGCTCTATAGCCACAGACCGGTTACAGTGCCCATGCTGACCCCTGTCCACCGCTGAAAAGTGCCTACAATGGGCACGTGAGTGACAGAACTGGGCCACGGAGCAGTGGAAGGTGGTCACCTGGTCTGATGAATCATGTTTTCTCTTACATTATGTGGATGGTCATGTGCGTCATTTACCCAGTGGAGAGATGGCACCAGGATGAACTACGGAAAGAAGGTGAGCCGGTGAAGGCAGTGTGATGCTCTGGAGAATGTTCTGCTGGGAAACTTTGGGTTCTGGCATTCATGTGTAAGTTGCTTTGACACGTACAACCTACCTAAACATTTTTGCAGACCAAGTACATCCTTACATGGCAATAGTATTCCCTGATGGCATTGGCCTCTTTCTGCAGAATATTGCACACTGCCCAGTGTTCTCCACAGATAATTTTGGCAGCAAGTAGCAGCCGGGTGGGAGCCTTCGTGCAAAAAGGGGTGTGGCCTCACATGGAAGGAGCGTGGCCACACAATAGTACCAATTCCCATTATGTCTACACAGTATGGCCCCTTATACACCACTGCACAGTAGAAAATGCTTCTATCAGGATACATACATCTAAGTAACCTGGTGGCATTTCCAGCCTGAAGAGGGTAGGTAAACCCACGAATGATCCATGCAACACACAACTGAACACACGCAAGGCATCTTACCCTAAGGTGGGGGACATCTGCCAGCTTAGCCGTAACCAGAAGAAGGAAAGTATTCCCTGTGATGGGCACAATGAACACTCACGCTTAATCATTTCTATAAGTCAAATATCACTAGATAGTTTATCCGTAACACCAGGTCAGGTCTGAGGTCCACCAGGAGCTTAATGCTCCTTCCAGCTTACTAATATGGCTGAAGAGGACTTTGTAATGGGGTGTGAGGTAGAACCTCAGCCTGTCCTCCACCTGCAGGACAGTGCCCAGGTCCCTCTTCTGCTGAGCCTGCACCAGCTTGCTGCTGATTTCTGCCACCTGGGCATGGTTCATTCCAAGCTCAGCAGCAAGCTGCAGCTCAAAGGGGGGGGGCCTCTTCTCCTTTATCTCGTAGGGAGGCAGAGGGGGCACAGCCTTGCTCAGGAGCTACTCAATGACTGTGGGCGAGGAGCTGACCTTCCTGCATGAGAGATTACGTGAGACCAGGGAGAGTGCTTGCAGGGCAACCTCCACCTGCGATTCCCTGCAAAACGTATGGCTACAGGAGGTGCATTAGTCTCATCATGAAACAGGGCAAGAGTCGAGTGGCCGGGTTACGCCACGACAGCCGGGGACCTGCGGGAGAGCGAGGGCAGTCAGGTGGCGCGTCCGACATCAGGGCTTGAGTGGGGCAGCCGATCGCAGGGAAGAAGTATTGTGCACCAGCATCACAGTGCAGTGGGACTTTAAGCCATGTAAAAATGCCGGACGGCAGGGTAATTTTGGCGGGCAAACTGCACGAAAAATAGAGCGTGGGGAGAACACTGCTGCATCACTGCAAACATTGTTCAGGAATGGTTTGAGGAACATGACAAAGAGCTCAAGGTGTTGATTTGGCCTCCACATTCCCCAGATCTCTATCAGAAGTAGCACCTGTGGGGTGTGCTGGAAAAATATGTCCGTGCCATGGAAGCCCCACCTCGTAGCTTACAGTACTAGAAGGGGGCAATTCAATTGTTTTTAGGCAGTGATAATTAATGGACGCAAGTGTCACAGGTGCTCATATTTCTGCTCACAAGACTCCTTTTTTTTTTTATGGTGAAGCACACAACAAATAGGACAAAATAACAGAAACTTCAGCATGCATAACTATTCACCCCCCTACAGTCAGTTCTTTGTGGAGCCACCTTTTGCAGCAATTACAGCTACAAGTCGCTTTGGATAAGTCTCTATGAGCTTGCCACATCTTGTCACTGGGATTTTTGCCCATTCCTCAAGGCAAAACTGCTCCAGCTCCTTCATGTTGGATGGTTTCCACTTGTGAACAACAATCTTCAAGTCAGACCAAAGATTCTCAATTGGATTGAGATCTGGGCTTTGACTAGGCCATTCTAACACATTTAAATGTTTCTCCTTAAACCACTCGAATGTTGCTTTAGCAGTATGCTTCGGGTCATTGTCCTGCTGGAAGGTGAACCTCCGTCCCAGTCTCAAATCACAGGCAGACTCAAATAGGTTTTGCTCAAGAATATCCCTGTATTTAGCACCATCCATCTTTCCCTCGACTCAAAACAGTTTCCCAGTCCCTGCTGCTGAAAAACATCCCCACGGCATGATGCTGCCACCACCATGTTTCACTGTGGGAATGGTTTTCCTGGGGTGATGGGATGTGTCGGGTTTGCACCAGACATAGCGTTTTCCTTGGTGGCAGAAAATTTCAATTTTAGTCTCATCTGACCAGAGCACCTTCCTCAATACATTTGGGGAGTCGTCCACATGCCTTTTGGCAAACTCAAAACGTGCCTTTTTATTTTTAACACTAAGTAAGCAGTCTCTGCTGAGGAACTCTGCAGCTCCTTCAGGGTTACCTCTAGTCTATGTGCTGCCTCTCTGATTAATGCCCTCTTTGCCCGGTCTGTGAGTTTTGGTGGCCGGCCCTCTCTTGGCAGGTTTCTTGTGGTACCATGTTCTTTCCATTTGAAGATGATGGATTCGATGGTGCTCCGGGGATCATCAAAGATTTGGATATTTTTTTTTTTTTTTTTTTTTTATAAGCCAACCCTGACTTGTACTTCTCAACAACTTTGTCCCTGACTTGTTTGGAGCACTCCTTGGTCTTCATGGTGTGATGCCTCTTGCTTAGTGGTGTTGCAGCCTCTGAGGCCTTTCAGAAAAGGTGTGTTTATACTGACAGATCATGTGACACTTAGATTGCACACAGGTAGACTTCATTCACTAATTATGTGACTTCTGAAGGTAATTGGTTGCACCAGAACTTTTGAGGGGCTTCATAGCAAAGGGGGTGAATACATACTGTATGCACATGCCAATTTTCAAATTTTTATTTTTTTATATCAATTTTTCTCATTTCACTTAATCACGTAGACTATTTTGTGCAGATCCATCACATAAAATTCAGATAAAAAAATAAATAAAATTACAGGTTGTAATGTAACAAAATAGGTAAAAAGCCAAGGGGGGTGAATACTTTAGCAAGGCACTGTATGTGTGTATACTATATACCACATAAAAATAACAAGAAGGTAAAGGACACCTTTTACTGTGGTATAGTCAAATTAAAAATACACCAATGGTAAGGAAACATCCAAAACTGAGTGAGCAGTTTCTACTTAGATGACATATTATAAAACATCGGCCATTATCTAAGCAAGGGAAAACACTCACAAAACCACTGGGATGTATGAGAAACTCGTGGGACTAAATCATATCTCAGTAAACATTTCATTGCTAGGAGATATGACTATATACCATACAAAGCTCTTTGAGATCACCATATAACGGGCTCCTTCAATGTGTACGCAATCACTCTCTGCGATGTCACCATACTGTATATAGCAGAAACAGCAAACCTGGGCCTCTACAGCAGCTATTGACCGACTTTACCCCACTAGGAATTAGCCACCGGCTTGTAGTCCCATATCCAGAAAATGCCAAGCGGCAAGTATTCTAGATAAAAGATCTCGCAAATTGCTCAAAGTAGAATCCTTGCAATACGTCCGGTTCCAGGGTATCAATATTAATCTCCAGTCACTGTTAGTGCAAAGTTATCGAATTAGCATTTGGCTGTTTGCAGATATACCAGGCACTGTACTGACATACAGTAAGACAGAGTCAGTGAACTTCACACAGCTGAAATGTCACACAGAGGAGCCATGCTGTGCAGCTGTCACACACAGAGACAAAAATTACTCCGACAGCCGTGCACCGCAAATGGCCATCTCCAGACCACAGCACTTTGTACAAGCAGAAGCCATTATAAATATCCCTTATATTAAATTGCTAATCTCAACAGGACACACATGCCTTGTACATTGTCATAGAAATGTTTGTAAACCTCCAAGGACGGAATATAACAAGAGCTGAATCATTTTTATCAACCAAACAATGCTAGAATTTCCACAACTATATAATAAATATAGCCTGGTATATAGATTGACAATGGTAATGTCTGAACAGTAACATCTGCTGCGACAACTGCAGTGTGCCACAAGTGCATAATACCAATCTCCTCCTGCATCAACAACCACACAGGAGACAGGTGCACGTGTTCCTGACACAGAACAGTGACAGTTGCACAAATAAGAAACACACTGCGCTTTGTGTCCACACAAGTGAAACTCAGATGTCTGCGCGCTGGTAACAGTACTTGGAAAAGCCAAAAATGTGACAGAAGATTTAAAAATAAAAAAATGAAATACAGCTTATTTAACGATTCATGTAAAACACTTAGGGGTCTATTCACGAAGCAGTGAAAAGTGTGGGGAAGTGAGCCTGTGGAGAAGTTGCCCATGGCAACCAATCAGCATTGAAGTAACGTTTATAATTTGCATACTATACAATTGTAGGGAGCAGCCGTTTGGTTGTAAGGGGCAACTTCCCCACAGGCTCACTTCTCCACTCTTTTCACGGCTTCATGAATAGACCCCATAGATAAATAACACAAAATCACAACAAATTACTAATTCTGACATCTGTAAACAAACAGCAATACACATGCTTTAATATTTAAATAACAGTACAATATGTAAAATAACTATTCATAAATATCTTTATTTACATACACTATATTAAATTAGTTCTGCAGAGTGGTGACCACACTGAAATAGACACACTGACACACACACCTTAGAATGGGTACCATATCTTGGAATGGACACGCATACAAACGCAGCCTGCAATTATTATTTATTACCAGTGATTTATATAGCGCACGCATATTCCACAGCGCTTTACAGAGAATATTTGCCCATTCACATCAGTCCCTGCCCCAGTGGAGCTTACAATCTATATTCCCTAGATGTACACACACACACACAATCATGCTAGGGTTAATTTTGTTGGTAGCCAATTAACCTACCAGTATATTTTTGGATTGTGGGAGGAAACCGGAGTACCCGGAGGAAACCCACGCAAGTATGGGGAGAATATACAAACTCTACACAGTTAGGGCCATGGTGGGAATCGAACCCATGACCTCAGTGCTGTGAGGCAGTAATGCTAACCATTACACCATCCGTAGTGCAATGAACACACAGGCATCTGCACACCCTGGAACTGAGGCACAGACACACGTGCATCCTAAAATGGGGGCACAGACATGTGCAAGCACCTTGAAACAGGCACACCGACACACTGAAACGGGCACACTGACACACACGCACCCTGGAAGGGGCACACTGACACACACGCACCCTGGAAGGGGCACACTGACACACACGTACATAGAGTACATACGCACGAGACAGGACACACACACATTGGAAAATACATATATACGACAGGACAAATTACGCTGTTGAAATGGCATACAAACATGTGACAAGCCTACACCCTGAAACATACATACATGCACATACACCCTGAAATATATATACGTGACAGGACACACACACACACACACACACACTGGAATATATACACACACACACATATGACAGAACACATACACTTTGGAATGGGCACACATACATACATATGTGACAGGATACACAGATTACATACATACATACATACATATGACAGAACACATTCACTCTGGAATGGGCACACATACATGATACATCATTAGACTCCGGAATGGACACATACTGTACATCTATGAGAGGACACGCACACTCTGGAATATACATACACATGTGACAGGACATAAACACACCCTGGAATGCGCACATACATATACACACATGTGACAGGACACACAGAGTGGCATATGCTGACAGTGACGCGGTTGCTTAGTGGCGGTATTACCTTGGCTTTGCCGGCCTCCAGCTTTCTCCTCCTCTCCGGGTCCTCTGGCTCCATGACGCCGGCCCCTGCACACACACAATGCGCAGTGTTATTAGCGGCCGCCGCAGCTCTCCCCCATCTCCTCCACGTAACCATGCGGCGCACTGCGGTGACGTCACTAGCCTGAGCCCGGCCCTCCCTGACAGCTCCTGGCTGCCCGGCTTCTCTACTTGTGTCCTGTCACTGAGTGTATATTACCGGCGCCCAGTGCTGCTAGTCCCCGTCATATGTACTGTGCTGCTTACACTACACCCTACACAGCCTGACCCAGCCCAGACAGGGGCACTACACCCGTACGTTACACTCTTACACAGCCCGGACAGGGTACTGCACCCCTACACAGCCCAGACAGGGGTACTCCCTGCATTACAGCCCAGACAGGGGTACTCCCAGCACTGCACCCCTACATTACACCCTACATAGCCTGATCCAGCCCACACATGGGTACTCCAAGCACTACACCCCTACACAGCCCAGACGGGTACTCCCAGCACTACACCCCTACATTACACCTCTCCACAGTCTGACCCAGCCCAGACAGGAATACTCCCAGCACTACACCCCTACACAGCCCAGACAGGATAATCCCAGCACTACAGCCCCTACATTACACCTCTCCACAGTCTGACCCATCAATGTGAGATTGCAGAAAACCATCAAATCTGCAGTAAATTTACCCCCTAAACCACTGGCATATTTATAATGGGTGCAGTGTGTGCGGTGCACACGGGGTCCCGGGGGGTCCACACCGCACACCCAGCACCGATTATTGTAAAACTTACCCTCCGGAGTCCCGTGCGAAGCAGCAGCACTGCAGAAATCACTGGGAAAATGGTGCGTTGCCATTTTCCCGGTGTTTCGCACATGTGCAGTAGGAAAATCTCTGGGAAAATGGGTGCCGTGACATTTTTCCAGAGATCTGCGCATGCGCTGTAAATTCTGGGACAGAGTCACAGCGCTACCACCGTCTAGAGAGTAGGGGGCCCAGATGGAGCCTGCACACGGCCTCCTCCTCTCTAGATACGCCCCTGCCCTAAGCTGATTTATAGCAACACAGAGAATAAGTCAGGTTCAGGCTTTCCTTGCCACTGGCCCCCGTTGCCCACTAGTGCTCTAGACCAGTAGTTCCCAAACTTTTCTGAATCACGGCGCCCTAGAGTATCAGAATTTTTTTCACGGCCCCCTAGGCCAAGAATTTGTTATTGAGAAATTTAGAAAGAAATATTAAATTAACTAAATTGTGTTTATATGTCATCCTTAGACTCAGTTATATGGTGAGGGACAAGATTTGCTTCTGTTTGTCAATATTTCGGCAGCCACCAGCACTGGTTTTGCCTATTACACTGACTATAAATAATTTGAATTGGTCCCACACCACCAATCCAAGGCCCCCCTACAAGTGTCCTGAGGTACCCCAGGGTGCCACACCACACAGTTTGAGAACCACTGGTCTAGGCTTTTTTTATTTTTCTGATTTCTCCTCTGTCTCTATTCAAAGCTGCATGATTTAATCAACTACTAATATCAACATTTCAAATCCAGAGTGTGAAATGATTCCACATGAGAATTCCAAAGCCTGTGATCTCCGCATATGGAGGGGGGGGTTGTTCAGGTTTGTTAGCAAACCAAAAAAAGCACACTAATGGGCAAAACTATGTTGCACTGCAGGTGGGTGCAGATGTAACATGTGCAGAGAGATTTGTGCAGAGAGATTTAGAGGTGGGTAAGTTCAGGGCTGTTTCTAGACAATTTGTCTCCCAGTGCGAACACAAAAAAAAATGTGCCCCCCTAGAGAGAAAAAGGGGTGTGATCTTGCTGAAATGGGCGTGGTCTTGCTGGAAAATACTACTTTAACCATATTATGCCCCAAACAGTAATTCCACTAGCACCATATTATGCCCCACACAGTTATGCCCCTTGCACATTATTATGCACAACACAGTTATGCCCCTAGCACCATTATTATTTCCCACACTGTAATGCCCCTTGCACCATATTAAGCCCCACACAGTAGTGCCCCTTGCACATTATTATGCACCACACAGTAATGCCCCTAGCACCATATTATGCCCTACACAGATAGTAATGCCCCTTGCAGCAAAGTATGCCCCACATAGGTGTGCGCAGGGGGGGGTGCCTGGTGCGCACAGGCACCCCCTAATGTCTGGCACCCCGATCTCACATGCCTGATGCAGCGATCGCCGAACAGGCTGATTACTGTCCCCTCTGCGCTGCACCCTGTCAGGACTGCATTACTGACCGGACGCCTGGGTTAATCAAGGGTGCCACTGCCACCGGCTTTCAAACTCCTGCCTCCACTTCCATGTACAAAAACAACGTAATGTGATGTGATTACGTCATGCTGCTCGCACGCCCACCCGTCACACCCGCCCACCTCTCTCCTTCTACGCTATGCCAACGCCAGCCACTGATGAGGAGCAGCATGCAGCCAGCGTTCCTCTTAGGAAGACAAATTCAGTACTGGCAGGCGGTCGGCAGCAGCATTGACACATCTCTCGTTTTTCCGGCAGCAGCAGCAGTACTAGTCTGCGACTGTCAGTGTCAGTGAATGACTGACTTGTAAGTAAGCTGCTGCAGCTTGCAGGGGAAAGAGAGGCGGAACCAGACCAGGCTGAGGAGGAGCAGTGTAATTGCAGTGAGTGCCATCTGGGGTGTTTGTTTGGTGCACACCACAACATCTGACAATGTATCTGCTTTATTAGGATTGGTACAAGGGTGGATATTTTATATTGCGTTGACTGTTAATAGATGGTGCTAGACACGCCCAAAAGGTGGTGCTAGACACACCCCTCTGATGGTGCACCCCCTAATAAAATGCGCTGCGCACGCCTATGATGCCCCACACAATAATGCCCCTAGTGATGCCCCACACAGTAATGCCCTTTGTGGTGCCCCACACAGTAATGACCTTTGCACCATGCCTCACTTAGTAATAATCGCAATGCCCGTTAAAATTGGCACTGAACCTGGTCTTGCTCGTTGTCAGGGGTTTCATGCTGCTGCTGCTGATGAAGATAGTCTGCTGCTCCCTCCGCTACCACTGCCACCGCCACATTCCTGGCTCTATTGGAGCTATTAAAATTTTGCTCCAATCAGCCGCCCATTAGCAGCAGCAGTCACATTTCAGCTCGCACCACTGGAGGCTGTGAGCTGAAATGTGTGAACACTGTGCAAAAGTTTTAGGCAGCTGTGGAAAAAAATGCTGCAAACTAAGAATGCTTTCAAAAATATAAGTGTTACTAGTTAATTTTTTATCAATTAACAAAATGCAAAGTGTATGAGGAGAAGATTAATCTAAATCAAATCAATATTTGTAGTGACTACTCTTTTGCCTGTAAAACAACATCAATTCTTCTAGGTACACTTGCATAAACTTAGGTATTTTGTAGGATTATTGTCAGGTGTTTGATTAACCAATAATAACAAACAGGTGGTGATAATGATCATCATTTTCATATGTAGGTTGAAACAGTCATTAACTGAAACAGAAACAGCTGTGTAGGAGGCTTAAAACTGGGTGAGGAACAACCATACTCTGCTACAAAGGTGAGTTTGTGGAAGACAGTTTCATGTTGCAGGTCACAGATTTATTCTACAGCAAGACAATGACCCGAAACATGCAGCCAGTGTCATTAAGAAGTATCTTCAGCATAAAAAAAAGTACAAGGAGTCCTGGAAGTGATGATATGGCCCCCACAGATCCCGGATTTCAACATCATTGAGTCTGTGTGGGATTACATGAAGAGACAGAAGGATTTGAGGAAGCCTACATCCACAGAAGATCTGTGGTTAGTTCTCCAAGATGTTTGCAACAAACTCCCTTCCGAGTTCCTTTAAAAACTGTGTGCGAGTGTACCTAGAAGAATTGATGCTGTTTTGAAGGCAGGGGGTGGTCACACCAAATAATGATTTGATTTAGATTTCTCTTCTGTTCAATCACTTTGCAGTTTGTAAATTGCTAAAACATAAACTATTAACACTTCTATTGTTGAAAGCAGTCTTACTTTGCAGCATTTTTTTCTACACCTGCCTAAAACTTTTGCACAGTGCTATATATATATATATATATATATATATATATATATTCCACAGGCCTGGCACTCCTCCACCATAACACATCTAGACCCGGCGCGTCCACAGTATTACTCACATAACCCCTATAGGGGATGTAGTTATGTTACAAGCGGTCAGGTGACCGGCAGTTACAATACTGACACCTCCATACCGCCCCCTGAACATCCCAACAGTCGGTATTGCGACTGACAGGGACTATTCCCACTCGTGAGCCAGCAAGGGGCTTCGTTGCGCTCGCACCCCTCTCATCGGCAGTCTGCGGGATGGATCCCGCCCGCCGGTGAAGCAGCCCCAACCCCTCCATATGTGCGGCACTCAGGGCACAATCAGTTACATGACCAGCATGTGTTTATAATGTTTCAGTTTTATAAAAAAATAAAACTGTCTTCAAGATCTTGAAGACAGGTTTATGATAAAACTGAAATGTTATGAACACAGGCTGGTCGTGTAATTGATTGTGCCCTGAGTGCCGCCTATACTGTAAGGAGGATTTATATATATATATAAATATATATAATATATGGAATGTGCCTGTCACCATAATGTACATTGGAGGTCATTCCGAGTTGATCGCTAGTTGCCGTTGTTCGTGGCGATTAGGCTGAAAATTGGCACTTCTGCGCATGCGCGACGTACTTTCACAAAAGCCGATGCAGTTTTACACAAGCTCTAGCGACGCTTTTCAGTCGCACTGCTGATCGGTGATTGATTGACAGGAAGTGGGTGTTTCTGGGAGGTAACTGACCATTTTCGGGGAGTGTGTGCCAGATAAAAACGCAGGAGTGGCTGGGGAAACGCAGGAGTGGCTGGGCGAACGCAGGGCGTGTTCGTGACGTCAAAACAGGAACTAAATAGACTGAAGTGATCGCAAGCTAGGAGTAAGTCTCCAGCTGCTCAGAAACTACACAATCTTTTTTTGTAGCATCGCTGCGATCCTTTCATTCGCACTTCTGCTAAGCTAAGATACACTCCCAGAGGGCGGCGGCTTAGCGTTTGCACTGCTGCTAAAAGCAGCTAGAGAGCGAACAACTCGGAATGAGGGCCATTGCTTGCAGGATGATTGTCTATGGCACTCTAGCACTTAGTGGTAGAGACACGTCTTCTCCATCTTTTTGCTGCTCAGAGCATTACGAAAATATCCTGACACCTTGGCAACTGGAAATCTCTGACTGCTTTGCTTCTCCGTTACATATTATTGTCGTACTTTTACAATGAGTAAAAACGAAATTCTAACCAGAGTTTTGTTTAATATTTGCAGACAATTTTTTTGTGAAAAGCTTACTATTGTCTGTGACCTCCTCTCTTGGACTCTCCTCCACATCAGGATGGCCACCCCTCTACTGTGCGTTGAGATTGTGTACTCAAGACTGTGCATTGTTCCTGTAGTGTATTTTCGCTGTGCAAGTGTGTGATTGCATGTGTAGCAGCGCTGTACAAACTGATTTTCTGCAGTCTCTGCGCAGCCCAGGACTTACTCAGCCACTGCGATCACATCAGCCTGCTTAGGACCAGATTTTACGTCAGACACCCTCCCTTCAAACGCTGGGACATGCCTGCGTTTTTCCAGACACTCCCTGAAAACGGTCTGTTGCCATCCACAAACGCCCTCTTCCTGTCAATTTCCTTGCAAACGCCCGTGCGAATGGATCCTTCGCACAAACCCATCGCTGACCGGCGATCCCCATTGCAGCCATGCAACGCGCCGGCGCAGTGTGGTGTATACGCATGTGCAGTTTGGATCTGATCACCCGCTGTGTGAAAACGCACAGCAGCGATCAGATCTGGATTACCCCCTTCATTTCCAACAAGTGCCCACCTCTCCACACAAACGTCCCTCACCAAGCTCTACATTCTCCGGTTTTGATAATGCTGTACCACATCGTAAACAAAGCAATAGAAATAGAACCTTTGCTGAAGTGGCTCCAGCTACTCCTCACACTGCACGTCTACTTCGATGTCATCCGTGGCACACAAATCAAAACTTTTTGACAAAGTAGAAAATAATTGGTGTAAAGCTCGTATTGCCAGTGACTTCTTCACATATTCACAATCTCTAATCTCTTATCAGGCTCTAACCTCCAGACACCTTTTTGAATACATTAAAATCTCTACTCCAGGGGGCGTGGCCTAGCTGCTGAAGAGAGTGGAAGTGTCTGAGGAGAGCTCCTGCGACACTTGCTAATAAAAGACCCCTCTCCTGCACCTTCTTGATCCCCGGAGGTGTCTAGAGACCCCCTATCCCTCTCTGAACTATCCGAGTGTGAGCAGCAGAATCGGGGAGCAAATTTGGAGCTCCTGCGGATTGCGGCCCACTCGCTCCTCCTAGCCCGGGGACTCGATTTGTGCCCGCTGCCGACGCTGATCCCCGGAGACGTGGACCTACTCACCGGCCGCTGGTACCACTCATAAGACCCTCCACTACCGCGGGCACTGCCTGGAAGAGCCCTTGGTACCCCAGCCCTGCTCGCCGACCAGGAGAAAGACGAGCTCCGGCCGGCGTGCCAGACGAGGTAGACGCGCGGCGGCCATCTTGCCGGATCCCACGGAGGCCCCCGGTCACCCCCGCTGCATCTCGACTGCCGAAGATGGCGCCCTCTAGCCTGGCGGGTGAGTCCTCACGAGGCCCGCTGCCTGTCGCGGGACCCGCGATCTCTCTATCTTTCCCCTGCGAGCTGCGGCCTAGAGGGACCGGCGGCACATGACTCCCAGGCCTCCTGCGACACGGCGCCCTGGGCTGAATACCCCCACGCTCTGAAGGCACGAATCCGCCAACCCCCCTCCCTCCCCCCGCATTAAATCCCTGGTCTCCCGCACCCCTTGGGGTCCCGCTGCGCACAGCAACAGAGTCAGACCCTTCGGGCACTACCGCAACTGAGACAAGTGGAGGGTGGGCCTCCATTACTGGGCCACATCCACAGCTTGTCCCCACCGTCGCTTTCAACCAGCCCAAAGCAGAGGTTCCTCCCTGTCAACCACAGGCACTCCTCGTTACCCAGGATACCCTGCCCGGATAGGGGCCTGACCTGCCTTGCACACACCTGACTGCCCTCATCACACACTGTGGTGCCCGCTCCTCGGAAGCAAGCGCTCACTCGGCCACTCCGAGCCCGACGGATAACTGCGGGGATAGCTGCGGATCCACATTGATGGTGTGTAGATAGCCCCTACCCTTACCTGCCCACCGCAGGAGTGACCTGCACGCTATTACCAAACCAAACCTCTCTCACCACTCGGTGAGCCACATGGAGCTCATGGCTCCTTAAGCATAACGACCACGAAGTGACAGGGGGCCCTGCCGTACATATTGCATTATTCTACTACATTGATACGAAGCGCTGTATTTACAATGTCACAAAAGAACCGCAAGAACTCTCAAACACCTAAAGCTAGTATCCTGCGTGCTTGGGAGAAGGCCGGCTCCTCCACCCGGAGTTCGCCGTCAATTGAACAATCCTTTGATCCTGCTGAGATCACCACCTCCAGCAGCCCACTAACCACTCAGGACGTGGTGGCCATCGTTACGAAAACGATCCAGTCAGAAATGAGATCGGTTTTAACTGAGTTCAGGTCCGAAATAGCCGACTTGGGCTCCCGCACAGATACACTGGAGCGCAAGGTAGACGACGTCTGCCAATTTCAAACGGTGGTAGAACAGGAACTTTTGGATATTCGGGCAGATATGGAACCGTACAAGGACCAACTGGAAGATATGGACAACCGCAATCGTCGGAATAATATCCGAGTCCGCAACATCCCTGAAAGTGTATCCTCTAGCTCTCTCCCCGAGTATCTAGAGAACCTTTTTTTACAACTGACGCCGAATGTTCCCGAGGCCCTTCTCCAGTTGGACCGTGCCCACAGGGCCCTCCGCCCTAGACCGCCCCCGACTCAACCGCCACGTGACGTAATTATTCGCTTTCACTACTATGCTACCAAAGAGCGAATCATGATGGCGGCTAGAGGGTTACCGTTGGTCTCTTATGCCGGCTCCCAGTCACAGCTGTTCCAGGACCTTGCTCCTTCCACCCTCAAAAAGCGCAGAGATCTAGCCCACATCACCAAGGTACTCCGAGCCCATTCCATAAAATACAAGTGGGGCTTCCCCTTCCAACTACAGGTCACGCAGAATGGGAAGACTTTCACAGTCAAGACCCCAACGCAAGTAGCTGATTTACTTAAAACTTTCGGCATTTTTGAAGATCTCCCTGAATCGACCCAGGATCAGATGTCACCCCCAGTCTCAAGCCCAAGGGCCCCGGCCCCGGCATGGTCTTCTACCTGAACGTTCTCAGACACTACATGATATAACCCTTGTTAAATGTGATGTCAATACTTTCTGAGTACTCTAATTTCTCGGTTTGCTATGTGTTCACATATGTTTTTTCAGGCTCTCCGCGTGACCCACTGGCTGTGACGCCATGGACAATACTATCCACTTGGTTACACGTGAGAGTCAAGTAGCTTTTTATTTCTAAAAGTTTGTTTTCATGATTGTCCATGATTAGCATGGTGTTTATTTGTTATTATTCATAATCTCCTGGTAAGACTGATGTCGGTTTAGTATCTGATATCATTGCACACTTTACCCCACTCCCTCATTATGTTTCTTCCGCTCAAACTATTCCTATCTGTCTCCATAATGCAATTCTACTAGCTTCCTCAATTCCCCCTGTCACTTGGTCGCCTCTATTATACCCTCTACCCCCCTATGCTTCTCCTCACCTCCCTTATCGTTCTATCACAAATCCACGTCCCCCACCGAAGGATGCGCCAGGTCGGCGTTTATCCTTTTCATGTTAAACCTGGCCCTCCTACAGGAAAGGGTTTTCTCCTTCTGTATTCTTATACAGACTCTTTTCCCTTCTCTCTCTTTCCCTTTCCCTCCTCTCCTCCTTTCCATCCCCATGGTCGGTACGGTCCCTTCCCGCCCCTCACTTTGCGTCGCCCACATTTCTTACCACCATGACCTTGAAAATCATTTCGGTCAATGCTAACGGCCTTAACTCTCCCACTAAACGAGCCATGGCCATCCAATTATTTAATAGACAAAAATCTGATGTGGTACTGCTCCAAGAGACCCACACCCATCCATGTCCTGCAAACAATTTCCACATGTCTATTATTCAAACATGCCTGCCAAGCTCAGGGGAACTGCCATTATGATTCGTCGAGGCCTCCCTATAACTGTTCACGATACTATCTCGGACCCCCAGGGCCGTTACGTTATCCTCTCATGTTCCTATAACCAGGCTCCTCTGATCTTGGCCACCATATATGCCCCTAATGCGCAGCAGGGTTCTCTTTTCACAGCCTTCTTTGACAGCCTTTCCCACCTCCCTATGGGCATGACTATAATTGGTGGAGACTGCAATGTCACTTTGGACCCACTCCAAGACAGGTCTCGCCCCGGCCCTACGGCCTCTACTCCCGCCAAACTGGCCAAGCGTCTACAAGCTGTCACAACCGAGGGCCTGAGCTGACGGGAGGCAGCCTCAGTTGTAGGGGCTAAGATGTAACGGAACCTGGGAGGTTGTATCAGACCCCTAGACATGTAAGTAACATGTAGAATAACTGCCCGAAGGCGTGACCACGACAACCAGGATAAAAGTCAATGATGTTTATTATGACAAACTCCGTAACACAGCAGCAGTAAAAGGAAACATAAAAGTCAACAGAGGATAAATACAATTCCTGGGTACTACAGGGTGGCAAGGGCCACAGGCACTGGTAGTGTGAGACAGTTCTTATAATCTTCTAGTTGGAAAGTCCTTACCAGGCCTGACTGTAGCAATGGAGAGAACCCAGGATCGTACCAGCTGATGTTCCAGGAAAGGCTGGGCTGCTGAAGGTAAAACGGCTGCTGTGGATACTGGCTGGAACCAGACTGTTGTTGGTACGGAGTGGATACTGGCTGGAACCAGTTAAATAATAAACGAACTTGAGAGCGATGAAATAATAATGAAGTTTGGAGTTTGAGAGCGGTGAAATAATAATACCGGTGGAGAGTGGTAAACTGCAGAAAAGGACACCGGCCCTTTAAGAGAAGCTATACACTGCTGGAAGCTGGGCTGGAAGCAGGTGATTGTTTGAGAGCGGTGAAATAATAATACCGGTGGAGAGTGGTAAACTGCAGAAAGGACACCGGCCCTTTAAGAGAAGCTGTACACTGCTGGAAGCTGGGCTGGAAGCAGGTGATTGTTGTAGCTGGAAACAGGTGAGTCCAGAATGGATCGGCGAGTCAGGCTACACCGCAGATGGAATGCTGGTGCGGGTCTCTATAGCAGAAGTCTGGAGACAGGAGCTGGAACCTGGAAGACAACCACAGGAGAGAGACAAACTGGAACTAGGTTAGACAACCAAAGCACTGACGCCTTCCTTGCTCAGGCACAGCATACTTATACCTGCAGCAAGGAAGGGGTTGGCTAGGCAATTATGCAAATCAACAATACAGACAGCAGATTGGTGGAAATAATCAGATGACAAAATCCAAGATGGCTGCGCCCATGCAGACACTTGGAGGGAAGTTTGGTTTGTAATCCATGTGAGAATTGAAACAGTAATGGCGACGCCGGCCACAGGAGACAGGAGACGCCAGACTGACAAGCGCACATTTAACCACGCGGGCACAGCGGAGGCCGCGGCTGATGAAATCACCACTCTGACATTCTGCATGTGGAAACTCAGGAACAGCGGGATCCGGTCCTGGAACGCTGAGCCAGCCTTAGGAGGCATCTGAAGGGTAAGTAATGGCGTCCAGATACCCGGATCGTGACAGCACCCCCCCTTTAGGAGTGGCCCCAGGACACTTCTTAGGCTTTAAAGGAAACTTTGCGTGGAAATTTCGGACCAAGGCAGGAGCATGGACGTCTGAGGCATTGGTCCAAGAGCGTTCTTCAGGACCATAGCCCTTCCAGTCAATGAGGTATTGTAACTGACCGTAACGGAAACGTGAGTCCAAAATCTTGGCCACCTCGTACTCGACTCCCCGTTGAGTCTGAACTTTGGGAGCTGGAGGAAGTGCGGAATGAAACCGATTCAGGATCAGCGGTTTCAACAAAGAAACATGAAATGTCCTGGGTATTTTCAAGAAGGATGGTAACTGTAACCTGTAGGCAACAGGATTGATGACTTGTTCAATCTTGAAGGGTCCGATGTAGCGAGGTGCAAATTTCATGCTGGGAACTCTCAACCTCAAATTCTTCGTGGACAGCCACACACGATCACCCACCTTGAGAGCAGGAACCGCTCTACGCTTCCTATCAGCAAACTTCTTATACCTGAATGAGGCTTTAAGCAGGGCTGCGCGGACGTTCCTCCAGTTATTTGAAAACTGACGCAAGGTGACATCCACTGCTGGAACAGAAGTTGCGGGAAGCGGTTGGAATTCTGGGACTTTAGGGTGGAATCCATAATTAATGAAGAATGGTGTAGAAGAAGATGAGGAATGGTATTGATTGTTGTGGCTGAACTCGGCCCAAGGAAGGAGTTGAACCCAGTCATCTTGAGAGGAAGACACATATATACGGAGGAAGGCCTCCAAGTCCTGATTCACCCTCTCGGTTTGACCATTGGTCTGAGGATGGTAAGCCGTGGAAAACTTTAACTTGACTTGGAGGGCTTGACACAAACTTCGCCAAAATTTGGCTACAAATTGTACTCCACGATCCGAGATGATCTCTTCAGGAAGACCGTGAAGTCGGAAGATCTCTTGTATAAACACTTGAGCCAACTTGGAAGCTGACGGAAGACCGGTGAGAGGGATGAAATGTGCCATCTTGGTGAACCGGTCAACTACCACCCAGATGGTATTAAACTTGTTGCAGATAGGTAGATCGGAAACAAAGTCCATCGACAAATGGGTCCAAGGACGACGGGGAACAGATAATGGAACCAGTTGCCCCGCAGGCGACTGGCGGGAGACTTTGTGTTGGGCACACTTTGGGCAGGAGGCAATAAATTCCATAACGTCCTTCTTCAGAGTTGGCCACCAGTAGGACCTAGAAATAAATTCAAGGGTTTTCTGAATGCCTGTATGTCCAGCAAAACGGGAAGCATGGGCCCAATGCATGAGCTTCTTCCTTAGAACTGGCTTAACAAAACTTTTCCCTGGTGGAGGCGTAGAGTCCATCCCTACCGTGGAGAATGCCAACGGATTAATAATAGGATGCTTGTCTGCAGACTCGGACTCATTTTCTTGCTCCCATGAGCGGGAAAGGGCATCGGCCTTACGATTCTGAGAACCCGGACAGAACTGGAGTTTAAAGTCAAACCTAGAGAAGAAAAGTGCCCATCTGGCCTGACGAGGATTCAGACATTGTGCGCCTTTGAGATATAAAAGATTTTTGTGGTCGGTAAGTATGGTGATTGAGTGGGAAGCTCCCTCCAACAGGTATCTCCACTCCTCCAGAGCGAGCTTGATGGCTAGCAACTCCTGATCGCCAATGGCATAGTTGCTGTTATGCACACCAGTGCCTGCAGGAAAGTACTAGTGTCAGAACTGTTATGCACTCCAGTGTCTGCAGGAATGTACTGGTGTTTGAACTGTTATGCAAAACAAATGGACTCACAGACAAACTGGGGAATATGACATAACGTACACAGAAGGTGATAGGGTAACAAAATACACACACAGTGAACAGAGAAGCCCAGAGGCTAAGGAACTGGGTATCTCCCTTGTATTAGAACTGCTCAGATGTAAAAAGCAAGATGTTGTGTTTTAATACGTAGAGAACCCGAAATGCTGTTGCTAAGGGCAACAGCAAAACCCTAAAGGGTTACCAACGGGTGTGGCAGTAAACTCCTTGGTCAGAGATGGAATGATAGACACAAGGAGAGCCTCCACAATCCTGATTCTCACTTGCAGTGCACAGGTTTAAGCTTACTGCCACTAAACTGACCCCTGACACCTAGCACAGTGAGACAGGATTAGACAGGCAAGTGTTAGAATACAGCCGCAAACTTGCTAAGTTCACAGAGTAATAACAGAACCCCAGCAAGCTAAATGACTGACTCCAGTCTTACTGCTAGGTCTGGATTGGCAGAGTGTAATACCAAATCCCCAGGCCTATTTGCAGTAAGCAACAAACAAATACAAAGCTACACAGTACTGGCTAACTTTCATGAACTGACTAACCAACAGAGATTCAGCAGCATCTGCTTACCCTGAAAAGAGGCCTTATAAAGCAGGTGCTGTCCACGCCCCACTCAGACCTCACAGACTGTGAGCACAAAAACCAGCACCGGATCCCCTGCCGTGCACAGAGCCTATAACCACTGCACAGCAAAAGACCCGAACCGGAGTATTAGCTGCGCTCAGGTTACTCCACTAGCACTTGTCTCCCGGTTGCCATGACGACGTGGCAGCACAGGGCAGGAGACCCTAACAGTACCCCCCCTCTGACGAGGGGTCAAAGAACCCCTACCACCGGGTTTATCGGGGAACTGCGAGAAGAAAGAGCGTATCAGTCTGGGGGCATGAAGATCACAACTGCGCACCCACGACCGCTCCTCCGGGCCATACCCCTTCCAGTGCACCAAAAATGACAGCCGACCCCGAACCACCTTGGAGTCAAGAATCCTTTCAACAACAAACTCCCTCTGGCCACGTATCAGAAGAGGGGAAGGTCTTCCACTGGAAGAAGGATTACTAATCGCCCGTTTTAAAAGGGAACAATGAAATGTTTTATTGATACCCAAAGAACGGGGCAGATCTAACTGAAATGCCACCGGATTGATAACCCTGGTGATCTTATAAGGGCCGATGAACCGGGGCCCTAACTTATGAGATGGCTGTCTCAACTTCAAATTCTTGGTAGACAACCAGACGAAGTCTCCTAATTTGAAGCTGCAGGGTCTTTTCCGCTTATCAAAAACCCTTTTGGTCACTAATGACACAGACACAAGGGCTTTCTTCACTTTCCGCCAAATACCTCTAAGGACCGAAACCACAGAGGAACCACCAGGCGTGGAGTCCAGGGGGTCAAAAG
The DNA here is from genome assembly GCF_028390025.1 of Pseudophryne corroboree. Classification (NCBI taxonomy): domain Eukaryota; kingdom Metazoa; phylum Chordata; class Amphibia; order Anura; family Myobatrachidae; genus Pseudophryne; species Pseudophryne corroboree. The sequence goes on from NC_086448.1 coordinate 82,527,651, forward strand.
AATTGGCCTTAGGATGATGCCCATACACACAAAGGAAGGGAGAGATCCCTGTAGCAGAGTGAGCCGCGTTGTTATAGGCAAACTCCGCCATGGACAGATGAGCAACCCAGTCAGTCTGACACTTGGAGACATAACACCTGAGGAACTGCTCCAAGGACTGGTTCACCCTTTCAGTCTGCCCATTAGACTGCGGATGGTAGCCTGACGACAAGCTGACAGAAATCTGGAGATCGGAACAAAATGCCCTCCAGAATTTGGCCACAAACTGGGATCCGCGGTCAGAGACCACATCAAGTGGCAACCCGTGGAGACGCACAACATGCAGCATAAATAATTCAGACAGGCGTCTGGCTGATGGCAGCCCAACCAGTGGAACGAAGTGCGCCATCTTCGAAAACCTGTCAACGACAACCCAGATGGCTGTCATCCCCGAGGATTTGGGCAAGTCCACCACAAAATCCATTGAAATGTGGGTCCATGGCTTAGATGGGATAGAGAGTGGATGTAATGGGCCAACAGGAACCCCTCTAGGAGTCTTATTTCGGGCACAGATGTCACATGCCCGAACCCACTGATCCACATCCTTAGCCACCGAGGGCCACCACACCGCCCTAGATAGCAACTCCCGAGTTCTGGCAATACCCGGGTGACCTGCCGACTTCTTGGCATGAAATTCCAGGAACACTCGCTGTCTTAACCTAGGAGGCACAAACAAAAGACCTACCGGAAGGTCTGGAGGAGCCTGCTCCTGTGCTCTAAGGACTAATGATAAGAGGTCCTGGGTAATGCCCACTTTAATACATGATGGGGAAACAATGGGCAACGGCTCCTCGGTGGTCTCCTGGATTGGAGCAAAACTCCGCGAGAGCGCATCAGCCTTGATGTTTTTTGACCCAGGGCGATATGTTATCAAAAAATTAAAGCGAGCAAAAAACAAAGCCCATCGTGCCTGCCTGGCATTGAGACGCTTCGCTGACTCTAAATATGCCAGATTCTTATGGTCAGTGAGAATTGAGACCACAAACTTAGCCCCCTCAAGCCAGTGTCTCCACTCCTCGAGTGCATCCTTAATAGCCAACAATTCCCGGTTACCCACGTCATAATTCATCTCGGCAGGCGAAAATTTACGGGAAAAGTAAGCACAGGGATGAAGGCGATTATCAGACACTCCCATCTGAGAAAGCACTGCCCCAATACCCATCTCAGAGGCATCCACCTCCACCACAAAAGGACGCTCTGGATCTGGGTGTCGCAGCACCTTGGCCGAAACAAATGCCCTTTTGAGACGGGCAAAAGCCGCTTTAGCCTCACAAGACCAGTGAGCAACATCCGCCCCTTTCTTAGTGAGTGCCACCAAGGGCGCCACTATAGACGAAAATCCAGCGATAAATCGTCTATAAAAATTCGCAAAGCCCAGGAAACGCTGAAGCGCCTTCAAACTAGTGGGCTGCACCCAATCCAGGACTGCCTGTACCTTGGAACCCTCCATTTGGAAACCTTCTGGGGAGATAATATATCCTAGAAATGCGATTTGCTGAACTTCAAATTCGCACTTCTCCAGCTTCGCCCCAAGCCGGTGGTCTCTGAGTTTCTGGAGGACTAAGCGTACATGCTTCCGATGTTCCTCCAGGGAATGGGAGAAGATTAGGATGTCATCTAAGTATACAACTAAGAATCTATCCAAATATTCCCTGAGCACATCATTCATGAAATCCTGGAAGACTGCCGGGGCATTACAGAGCCCAAAAGGCATCACCAAATATTCATAATGCCCTGAGTGGGTATTAAAGGCAGTCTTCCATTCATCCCCCTCTCTTATTCGGATTAGATTGTACGCACCGCGTAGGTCAATCTTAGAAAAAATGGTGGCAGTACGAAGCTGGTCAAACAAGACCGAAATGAGAGGCAGTGGGTATGAGTTTTTAATCGTGATACGGTTCAATTCCCTGAAGTCGATGCAGGGTCGCAACGAACCGTCCTTTTTACCCACGAAGAAGAACCCCGACCCAACTGGAGACTGTGAAGGTCTGATAAATCCCTTAGCCAAGTTCTCCTGAATGTACTCTGCCATAGCCTGAGTCTCAGGACGTGACAGGGAGTACAACCTGCTCTTGGGAAGCTTAGCATTTGGCAACAAATCAATGGCACAGTCATAGGGGCGATGGGGAGGTAGTACCTCTGCAACTTTTTTGGAGAACACGTCCGCAAAATCTGCATAACACCCTGGCAATCCTGGCAAACTTAGCTGCGAGAGCCTGACTGGAAGGCTCAAGCAACTCCTGAAACAATCAGTACCCCAACTAAGAATCTCCCCAGAGACCCAGTCAAATTGAGGATTGGGGGCCCTTAACCAGGGTAACCCCAACACCAATGGGGCAAAAGTACAGACAGTCACATAAAAGGACAATTTTTCAGAGTGTGTGGCTCCAATAAACAAAGAAATCTGGCTAGTGCAAGAGGTAATTTTACCTTGGGATAATGGTTCCCCGTTTAACCCACAAATCTCAATTTCCGATGCCAAGGGTACTAAGGGAACAGAGTGTTTTAGGGCGAATTGGCGGTCCATAAAAACCCCGTCGGCCCCACTGTCCACAAAGGCCTCAGTCTTGACAGTTTGACCGAGGATCTTCAAGGTCACCGGAATGATAAAAGTCTTCTTGGGAAATTCTGACTTCTGGCCTGACAGGATATTTCCCATCACCCTCAGGCCCTGAAGTTTTCCGGCTTTTCTGGGCATGATACTACCACATGACCTTTATTCCCACAGTACAAACACAACCCCTGCTGTCTCCTCCGCGTCTTCTCACGCGAGGAGAGGCGGGTAGCCCCAACCTGCATAGGCTCCTCAGAAAATTCCTCAGAGTCTGAGGTTCCCTTGGGAAGGAAGGAAATCTCAGTCTCCCTTTCAAGCCTACGCTCTCTCAGCCGTCTATCCACCCGGATGGATAACTGCATGAGCTGATCCAAGCTATCAGGCAAGGGATATTGTACCAGTTGGTCCTTTATCTGGTTAGAAAGACCTCTTCGGTACTGGTGTCTCAGGGCTGGGTCATTCCACTGGGTATCATGGGCCAACCTCCGAAACTCCGTACAGTAAACCTCAACTGGCCTTCGCCCTTGCTTAAGGATCGAAATCTGAGCCTCGGCTGAGGCCGTCTTGTCAGGGTCATCATACAACATGCCCAGTGCCGTAAAAAAAGCATCAACACTTTTAAGCGACGGACAGTCAGGCTGCAACCCATATGCCCAGACCTGTGGGTCTCCTTGTAGCAAGGAAATCACTATGCCCACCCGCTGAATCTCCGACCCAGAAGACTGAGGCCTAAGCCGGAAGTATAGCTTGCAGCTCTCCTTGAAACAAAAGAACTGCGAGCGATCTCCAGAAAAACGATCCGGGAGATTTACTTTCGGCTCCTTAACCCCTGCAGGTGCTGCTGCTGCGGGAGCTCCGCCAGCAGCCTGGGAGGTGTGCATTTTAATGGACAAATCATTAAATTGTCGAGTCAGGACCTGCACCTGATCGACCACCTGTTGCAACGTATTTTGAGGGGTATGCTCCATATTCCCACAAAATTTCAACAGGAGTATTAGGCTGCTGAATATGTTATGCACACCAGTGCCTGCAGGAAAGTACTAGTGTCAGAACTGTTATGCACTCCAGTGTCTGCAGGAATGTACTGGTGTTTGAACTGTTATGCAAAACAAATGGACTCACAGACAAACTGGGGAATATGACATAACGTACACAGAAGGTGATAGGGTAACAAAATACACACACAGTGAACAGAGAAGCCCAGAGGCTAAGGAACTGGGTATCTCCCTTGTATTAGAACTGCTCAGATGTAAAAAGCAAGATGTTGTGTTTTAATACGTAGAGAACCCGAAATGCTGTTGCTAAGGGCAACAGCAAAACCCTAAAGGGTTACCAACGGGTGTGGCAGTAAACTCCTTGGTCAGAGATGGAATGATAGACACAAGGAGAGCCTCCACAATCCTGATTCTCACTTGCAGTGCACAGGTTTAAGCTTACTGCCACTAAACTGACCCCTGACACCTAGCACAGTGAGACAGGATTAGACAGGCAAGTGTTAGAATACAGCCGCAAACTTGCTAAGTTCACAGAGTAATAACAGAACCCCAGCAAGCTAAACGACTGACTCCAGTCTTACTGCTAGGTCTGGATTGGCAGAGTGTAATACCAAATCCCCAGGCCTATTTGCAGTAAGCAACAAACAAATACAAAGCTACACAGTACTGGCTAACTTTCATGAACTGACTAACCAACAGAGATTCAGCAGCATCTGCTTACCCTGAAAAGAGGCCTTATAAAGCAGGTGCTGTCCACGCCCCACTCAGACCTCACAGACTGTGAGCACAAAAACCAGCACCGGATCCCCTGCCGTGCACAGAGCCTATAACCACTGCACAGCAAAAGACCCGAACCGGAGTATCAGCTGCGCTCAGGTTACTCCACTAGCACTTGTCTCCCGGTTGCCATGACGACGTGGCAGCACACGGCAGGAGACCCTAACAGTTGCGCTCAGCTGGGGAGAACTTCCGGGAGAAGAAACTGCAAGGATGTAGATGTCCATCTTTGGCCCTCTGGGATAACACTGCTCCTACTCCAACGGAGGAGGCATCTACCTCTAAGATAAAAGGAGAGTCGGTGTCGGGCTGTTTCAGAACTGGTGCAGAGATGAACCGTTGCTTCAGAAGGTGAAAGGCCTGTGTAGCTTCCTCGGACCACTTGGACGGATTAGCACCTTTCTTGGTTAATGCAGTGATAGGCGCCACGATGGTGGAAAAGTCTCGTATAAATTTTCTATAATAATTGGCGAACCCTAAGAACCTCTGGACCCCTTTGAGGCTTAAGGGTATAGGCCAATTCTGGATTGCTTGGAGTTTCTCAGGATCCATCTCTAGTCCGGAACCGGACACAATGTAACCTAGAAACGGAATGGTTTTAACTTCAAACACACACTTCTCCAATTTACAATAGAGGTGATTGACACGGAGACGGGAAAGAACCTCTTTTACCCAGAAACGATGATCTTCGAGATTATTAGCAAAGATGAGGATGTCGTCTAGATAAACCACGACATGGCGGTACAAGATGTCCCTGAAAATCTCATTCACGAAGTGCTGGAAGACTGCTGGAGCGTTGCTCAATCCGAAGGGCATGACGAGGTACTCATAATGTCCGTCACGGGTGTTAAAGGCGGTCTTCCACTCGTCACCCTCACGGATTCGGATGAGATTGTAGGCACCCCTCAAGTCCAGCTTTGTGAAAATAGTTGCACCACTAACTCTATCAAAGAGCTCGGTAATCAGGGGTAAAGGGTATCGGTTCTTGACGGTAATGTCGTTCAGACCTCTGTAGTCGATGCACGGACGCAGACCACCGTCTTTCTTCTTAACGAAGAAGAAGCCTGCACCGGCTGGAGAAGAAGATGGTCGGATGAAACCCTTCGCCAGGTTCTCTTTGATGTACTCTTCCATGGAGTGTGTCTCAGGCAGAGACAACGGATAAGTTCGGCCTCGCGGTGGAACCTTCCCTGGAATGAGGTCGATTGGGCAGTCCCATTCTCTATGAGGAGGAAGGATATCAGCAGAGGCTTTACTGAACACGTCCGTGAAGTCTTGATATGGAGGAGGCGGAACATCAGATGACCTGGGGAAGGAAGAACAAACAGGAAGAATTTTGGCTAAACAAGTCTCAGCACAGGAGGGACCCCATGCCAGTATTTGCGTAGTCGTCCAGTCAATTGATGGGTTGTGGAGACGGAGCCATGGAAGGCCTAAAACCACTGGATGTGTGGCTCTTGGAATCACTAAAAAAGAAATATACTCAGAATGAAGAACTCCCACTCTCAGACGAACTGGAAGAGTCCTTAAGGAAATGACTGCGTCAAAAATCTTGCTGCCATCCACGGCAGTCAAAGAGATGGACGAGGACAGTCTCTCGGTGGGTAGGGACCACCGTTTAACATAAGCTTCGGTTATGAAATTCCCAGCTGCTCCGGAATCAAGGAGGGCAATGACGTTCCTGTAACGTTGAGCAATTTGGAGCGACACTGGGAGGTTACAGTCATGAGGAGATGGAGAGGAGATCATTACTCCTAGCCGGCCCTCTCCTTGGCGAGCTAGGATCTGGAGTTTCCCGGACGTTTGGGACAGGCATTGATAGTGTGCGACGGAGCTGCACAGTAGAGACAGAGAGACTCAGAGAGACGTCTTCGGCGCTCAGCGGGAGATAGACGGGAACGACTAATTTGCATAGGCTCATCCTTGGATGGAGATGGTTGACGAGGAGGAGGAGCAGAAGATTTAGGAGTAGATGATCTTCCTCGCTCGGTTGCTCTCTCTCTGAAACGTAGATCAACCTTCGTGCAAAGAGAAATTAGCTCATCCAACTTAGAGGGCAAGTCTCTGGTAGCTAACTCATCCTTGATGCGTTCTGATAAGCCATGCCAGAATGCAGCATACAGGGCCTCGTCGTTCCATGCCAGTTCGGATGCCAGGATTTTAAACTGTATAAGATACTGTCCCACAGTACGTGTTCCCTGGCGTAAACGGAGAATCTCAGATGAAGCAGATGTTATCCGGCCTGGCTCGTCGAAGATGCGCCTGAATGTAGCTACAAAGTCAGTATAGGAGGATAGCAGGGGATCAGACTTCTCCCATAAAGGTGATGCCCAGTCAAGGGCTGAGCCACTGAGAAGGGAGATGATATAGGCAATTTTGGTACGGTCACTGAAGAAATTGCCAGGTAGAAGCTCAAAGTGGATTTCACATTGATTGAGAAATCCCCTGCAGAACCTTGGAGATCCATCAAATTTTGCTGGCGTTGGAAGATGAAGATGTGGACTGGAAATGGGTAAGGTGGGTGGGGTTACAGCTGGTGTTACTGTAGTGGACGCACCGGACGTGCCAGGTCCACGGAGGGTCGTTTGAATCCCATCCAGCCGTGTAGAGAGATCCTGGAGACAGCGGATGATGTGGCCCTGTGCAGCCTCCTGATGTTCAAGTCGGGCTGCCAGTTCTTGCATCGGCCTGGCCGCTTGATCCTGGTCTCCGGCTGGATTCATTAGGTCAGTGCTTACTGTCACAACCGAGGGCCTGAGCTGACGGGAGGCAGCCTCAGTTGTAGGGGCTGAGATGTAACGGAACCTGGGAGGTTGTATCAGACCCCTAGACATGTAAGTAACATGTAGAATAACTGCCCGAAGGCGTGACCACGACAACCAGGATAAAAGTCAATGATGTTTATTATGACAAACTCCGTAACACAGCAGCAGTAAAAGGAAACATAAAAGTCAACAGAGGATAAATACAATTCCTGGGTACTACAGGGTGGCAAGGGCCACAGGCACTGGTAGTGTGAGACAGTTCTTATAATCTTCTAGTTGGAAAGTCCTTACCAGGCCTGACTGTAGCAATGGAGAGAACCCAGGATCGTACCAGCTGATGTTCCAGGAAAGGCTGGGCTGCTGAAGGTAAAACGGCTGCTGTGGATACTGGCTGGAACCAGACTGTTGTTGGTACGGAGTGGATACTGGCTGGAACCAGTTAAATAATAAACGAACTTGAGAGCGATGAAATAATAATGAAGTTTGGAGTTTGAGAGCGGTGAAATAATAATACCGGTGGAGAGTGGTAAACTGCAGAAAAGGACACCGGCCCTTTAAGAGAAGCTATACACTGCTGGAAGCTGGGCTGGAAGCAGGTGATTGTTTGAGAGCGGTGAAATAATAATACCGGTGGAGAGTGGTAAACTGCAGAAAGGACACCGGCCCTTTAAGAGAAGCTGTACACTGCTGGAAGCTGGGCTGGAAGCAGGTGATTGTTGTAGCTGGAAACAGGTGAGTCCAGAATGGATCGGAGAGTCAGGCTACACCGCAGATGGAATGCTGGTGCGGGTCTCTATAGCAGAAGTCTGGAGACAGGAGCTGGAACCTGGAAGACAACCACAGGAGAGAGACAAACTGGAACTAGGTTAGACAACCAAAGCACTGACGCCTTCCTTGCTCAGGCACAGCATACTTATACCTGCAGCAAGGAAGGGGTTGGCTAGGCAATTATGCAAATCAACAATACAGACAGCAGATTGGTGGAAATAATCAGATGACAAAATCCAAGATGGCTGCGCCCATGCAGACACTTGGAGGGAAGTTTGGTTTGTAATCCATGTGAGAATTGAAACAGTAATGGCGACGCCGGCCACAGGAGACAGGAGACGCCAGACTGACAAGCGCACATTTAACCACGCGGGCACAGCGGAGGCCGCGGCTGATGAAATCACCACTCTGACATTCTGCATGTGGAAACTCAGGAACAGCGGGATCCGGTCCTGGAACGCTGAGCCAGCCTTAGGAGGCATCTGAAGGGTAAGTAATGGCGTCCAGATACCCGGATCGTGACACAAGCACATTTATCACTTTATAATCTGTACGACGGTTGGAGGACTTTGTATCCCTCGGCGAGGGGATTTACACACTACTCCCCACCCCACGATCTCTATACCCGTATAGACTATGTGTTCATCGACCGGGACACTACCCGTAAACTCCTCAGTGCCCAGACGCTCCCTATCTCCTGGTCGGATCACTCTGCTGTTCTGCTTGAGATTTCGTCCTCCTCACCCCCCCCCCCCCCACCCGATTCTGGCGCCTAAATGAATCTCTTCTACTTAAGAAATGCACCGTAGCTGATATTGCCACCGCACTAGCTAATTATTATGCAGACAATGCGACCCCAGACATTCCTCCCTCCCTGATATGGGAGGCACATAAGGCCACCATCCGAGGCTACCTTATAAGCCTTTCAGCTACCCAAAAGAAAATTGAAGCACAACGGATCCGAATCTTAGAATCAGAACTTGCCGCCCTGACCCTTCTGCATCAACGTCGCCCCAGAAAGAAAACGTACTCCAAACTCCTAGCAGTTAAGGGTCAGCTGTCCCAGATCCTCACCAAAAAGGCAGTCAAGGCACTCTTATGGGCACGCCAGAGATTCTACGAGAAGTCAGATAAGGCTGACACTTTACTAGCCCAGAAACTCAGAGCAAAACGTACTCAAAATCGCATTGTATCTCTACGCTGTGCTGACGGGTCCACCACATTTGACCCAACACGAATGGCTTCCCAATTTCGGGATTATTATACATCACTATACAACCTCCCCTCCACTCTAGATGATGATCCTGATCACGCCTCTAAGCTCCGAGACTATCTATCTGCTTGCAAACTCCCTAAGCTTTCCGATTCGGACATATCGACGCTTAATGCCCCCATCTCCACAGAGGAAATCTCAGTGGCCATTCAGCAGCTACGCCGTAACGCAGCCCCTGGCCCTGATGGTTTTACCGCTTTGTATTATAAAAAATTTACAACCCCTTTACTCCCCATGCTTCAATCTCTGTTTAACGCAATCCTGGACGGGGGCTCATTCGATGCAGCCACCACCAGGGCCAATCTTATCCTCATCCCAAAGCCAGATAGGGACCCGCTGGAGATGAAGAACTATCGACCCATCTCGCTCCTAAATGTCGACCTAAAGCTTTTTGCCAAAATCCTGGCAAACAGACTAGCTCCATTTTTGCCCTCCCTCATTCACCCCGACCAGGTCGGCTTTATCCCCTCTAGACAGGCCGCAGATAATACTAGGCGTCTCATCGACCTCATCCAGCTGGCACAAGACAAATCTCTCTCGAAGCTAGTCGTGGCCCTCGACGCAGAAAAGGCCTTCGACAGGGTGGCCTGGCCATTCTTACAACAGACACTTCTAAATATGGGCCTGCATGGCGCCTTTTATAAAGGCGTTACATCGCTATATCAGAACCCCTCAGCCTCCATCTTAATTAATGGCCTTTCCTCCGACCCTCTACCCATACGTAACGGCACCCGACAGGGCTGTCCCCTTTCCCCCCTGCTCTTCGCCCTCATTATGGAACCATTGGCAGCTAGAATTAGGCTGAACCGTAACATATCTGGTATCATGTCGGGAACCCAAAATCACAAAATTGCACTATATGCCGATGACGTCATTCTTACCCTGACCGACCCGTCTACCTCCCTCCCACATCTGATGGAGGAGATAGCTACGTACAGCCGATTTTCAAATTACAACATTAACTCTGACAAAACCGAAATCCTAGCCCTGCATGTCGCGGACCCAGATCTTCGGCTCCTACAGGCCTCCTTCCCATGTGCTTGGCGAGCTGATAAACTCAAATACCTGGGCATCTATTTAACTAAGTCCTACTCTGGTCTTTATGCTGCTAATTTTCCCAGATTATTAACCTCTATTAAACATGATATGATCAAATGGAATAAATATATCCTGTCCTGGTTTGGACGAATGACAGCAGTTAAGATGACTTTACTGCCCCGCCTGCTATATCTGTGGCAAACTCTCCCCATCCACGTCCCCACCTCAATCCTCAAAAATCTCCAAGCAGACCTTACCAGATTTATCTGGGCAGGGCGGAAGCCCAGAGTAAAGATGAGAATCCTCCAAAAGCACCGCCTAGAGGGGGGCCTGGGAGTCCCTGATCTCCTTAAATACTATAGAGCTGCTCACATAACCACGTGTGTCCTTTGGCACGATAAAACCGGACACAGAATCTGGACACATTTGGAGGCTACCACACTCCACAGATATTCCCCCTATAGCCTGCTCTGGTGTCGACCAAATAGCCGTCCCCCCGCTTCCTCGCTGTTACCCACAGTGAGATTTACCCTTTCCATCTGGGACCTTTGTTCACGACTTTACCGGCTACGTTCCTTCCATCCTCTGCTCACCCCTCTATGGAACAACCCTGCTTTCCCGACGGGGGAAAACCATCAGGCTTTTGACTCATGGACCAACCATAACACACTCTTCCTTCTGGACATTGCTCCGCTACACACGTTCCCCACATATGCCGACTTGCAATCCCGTTTCTCCCTCCCACGCTCAACCTTTTATCAATTCTTACAGATACGCCACTTTTTTACCTCTACCCCCAGACCACCACCCATGGGAGGTAAGTCGAGCTTTGAATCCCTGTGCTGCACTTGCCGATCAACTAAAGGCTTGCTCTCAACTATATACCAAATCTTGTTGGCCCACAATTCGCCCCTGAAAGAACCCCACGAAGTGGCGTGGGAGCGGGAGGTGGGTGAAACCCTAAAGCCAGATGTTTGGTCTGAGATTAGGCAGGAAATCTCCACGAGCTCCATTTCGGTCCGAATTAAAGAAAATGCCTACAAATTATATTATCGTTGGTACCTGGTGCCATCGCGTCTCCATTCAATCTACCCTTCCTGCTCGGATAGATGTTGGCGTCAATGTGGCCAACGCGGAACCCTGCTGCACATTTGGTGGAACTGCCCGCAGATTAAGGAATATTGGACTAGGGTCCATAGACTTATTTTTAATGTCCTTGGACTGACGGTCCCGATGTCACCCCTCTATTCCCTGCTCTCTCGCCCAATACCTCACACCCCTCGCCCCCAACAGAAGCTAACTAAGCATATTCTAAATACGGCCAAATGCCAAATCGCGGCTAACTGGAAATCTCTGTCACCCCCCACAATCCCTGCTACCACAAATGCTATATGGCAAACCTATAGACTAGAACGTATTACTGCGGTTCTCCGGGATACCCGAGACAACTTTACCACCACGTGGTCACCCTGGACAACACACTTCGGTGCTGAACCTCCGTTAACTACCATATAAGATAATGTGAGCCATCATGTTACCCTATCCAACTAAGAATAACCTGACACACTGCCCAGGCGCCTGGGACCGCCCGACCATCCCCCCCCCCCCCCTCCCTCCCCAATTCTCTCCCCCCTTTTTTTCTATTTCCTCTCTTTCTTCTCTATCGTTATGTTTACTTCCTGCTCTTCTTTTATAAGCTATATTGTTTCACTAAGATATTCCTTCACCCTTAGCTACGGTACATACCTGACGCGCAACACCACCTATTGATGGTTTTCCATACATTGGCATACATATTTGTTTGACCTTCCGCACACCCGCTGTCGTACCTAGGTAGATATCCTGTTACTGCTATTTAACTATTGACTGCGTTATGTGCCAATGTGTGATACCTGTAATACCTACTTTACGAATATCTTGTTAAAAGTATAAAACTCAATTAAAAAAAATTCTCAAAAAAAAAAAAAAATCTCTACTCCACCCTCCTGTACCAAAGGCCTAATTCAAGGTTGATTGCAAAATAAAATTTTCCTCTAATGGGCAAAACCATGTACACTGCAGGAGGGGCAGATATAGCATGTGCAGAGAGAGTTAGATTTGGGAGGGTTATATTATTTCTGTGCAGGGTAAATACTGGCTGCTTTATTTTTACACTGCAATTTTGATTTAAATTTCAACACACCCCACCCAAATCTAACTCTCTCTGCACATCTTACATCTGCTCCACCTGCAGTGCATGTGGTTTTGCCCATTAGAGGAAAATTTTATTTTGCAATCAACCTTGAATTAGTCCCCAAAACCACTGACCTCCATCCGTTCTTCCCCCTTCATGGACAATATGGATAAGATCCAACATGAAATGCTATCCTCTTCCTCATCCAGCAACCTGCCTATTTCCTTTTACTAGGCCCTCTGGCACCTTTTCCTCATTTGATCCCACAACAGTATCTATTCTCTTCTTAATTCCCACTTTACTTCTGCTATACTTGATCCTGCACCTGCACAAATCAGTTGTTCCCTTTCTCCTGTGCTTAGTCTCATTTTAACTTTTGAACCAATATCTGTACTTTCTCTCTACTGGTGTCTTTCCATCTTCATTCAAGCATACAGTGATTTGTTCTATACATACGTAATTCTTACCCACACTCCCCAATTACTGTCCCATCTCTCAACTCTCTTGCCCCTCCAAGCTGCTTGATCCTGATCGCTAGGCTGCGTTTTCGTACAGCAGGCGATCAGGTCCGAACTGCGCATGCGTATACACCGCACTGCGCCAGCGCATACAAAGCAGATCGCCGCTCAGCGATGGGTTTGTGTGAAGAATCCATTCGCATGGGCATTCACAAGGAGAATGATAGGAAGAGGGCGTTTGTGGGTGTCAACTGACCGTTTTCAGGGAGTGGTTGGAAAAACGCAGGTGTGTTCAAGTGTTTGCAGGGAGGGTTCCTGACGTCAATTCCGGTCCTGGACAGGCTGAAGTGATTGCAGCGGCGGAGTAAGTCCTGGGCTGCTGGGCTCCTCTCCAAGTGGTCTATTCATGAAGCAGTGGAGAAACAGACTGGTGGAGAAGTTGCTCGTGGCAACCAATCAGCATCTTCCTTACATTTTACAGAATGTACTGGATAAAGGCTTCCTTCTAAGCTGATTGGTTGCTATGGGCAACTTCTCCACTGGTCCTTTTCTCCACTCCTTTCACTGCTTCATGAATAGTCCCCTAAGTCCTCTGCCAGATGGAGACCACAAGGCCCATTCCTGGGTTTTCTGTTCTTCTCTATGACACTTCTCTTGGAAAACTAATACACTCTATGCAGATGATACACAAACGTACCCAGTGGCGCTGAAGGGGGGGGGGGGGAGGAGGGGGGGGGGAGAGTACAAATTACCTGGGCCCAGGTCTGATGGAGGGGCCCAGGTCCGTCCGTCCCGTCTCACCCCCCTCTTACCTGGATGCAGCAGCTGCAGCTTTTCTTCTCATCCAATCTTTTAAACAACACAGAGCTTGTAGTTACGATTCCGACATCTATCTATCTATTTCTGTTGAGAAGCTGACAACAAAAAGCAGCCCTCAAGCTTGCTGCCTAATGCACACTTTGAACCCCATGATCTGTTTTGAACACTGCAGCTAGAATTCTGCTGCTTTTCTGCTCTTTCAGGGGGTCATTCCGAGTTGATCGCTCGCTAGCTAGTTTTAGCAGCCGTGCAAACGCTAGGCCGCCGCCCACTGGGAGTGTATTTTAGCTTAGCAGAAGTGTGAACGGTTGTATCGCAGAGCGGCTACAAAATAATTGTGTGCAGTTTCAGAGTAGCTTCAGACCTACTCAGTGCTTGCGATCACTTCAGACCATTCAGTTCCTGTTTTGACGTCTCAACACACCCTGCGTTCGCCCAGCCACGCCTGCGTTTTTCCTGGCACGCCTGCGTTTTTTCGAACACTCCCTGAAAACGGGCAGTTGACACACAGAAACGCCCACTTCCTGTCAATCACTCTGCGGATAGCAGTGCGACTGAAAAGCTTCACTAGACCTTGTGTAAAACTACATCGTTCGTTGTAATAGTACGACGCGTGTGCGCATTGCGCCGCATACACATGCGCAGAAGTGCCGGTTTTTTGCCTGATCGCTGCGCAGCGAACGAAAGCAGCTAGCGATCAACTCAGAATGACCCCCTATGTGTACTGCAGGTGGGGCAGATATATCATGTGCAGAGTTAGATTTGGGTGGGTTATATTGTTTCCATGCGATTTTAATTTGAACACACCCCACCCAAATCTAACTCTCTCTGCACATGTTACATCCAGTAGCGGATCTTGCCACGGGAAAGTAGGACTTTTGCCCGGGGCGCCGCCTTCCGGAGGGCGCCGCACCGTGGCAAGATTCGCTGCTGCTGTGCCCCCCCTGCCGCTGCCCGCTGTCCCCCTGCCCGCTGTGAAGGGAAACTAGATGCTATGCGTCTAGTTTCCCTTCGTGGAGAGGACCTTTACTGTAATGATGTGCAGTGCGCGTTGACGTCATCGCGCACCGCACAGCAAAGGTCCTCTCCACGAAGGGAACTAGACGCGTAGCATCTAGTTTTCCTTCGTGGAGAGGACCTTTGCTGTGCGGTGCGTGATGACGTCATCGCGCACCGCACATCATTTCAGAGGCGCAACTACTGTACAGGGGGCGTAACTGACCACGCCCCCTTATGAAGCCACGCCCCATTTTGCCGCCCGGGCCGCAAAAAGCCCCTGAACCGGCCCTGGTTACATCTGACCCCCCCCCCCGCATCCCCCCATCCCTGCAGTGTACATGGCTTTGCCCATCTGCTATCAAATTTGCTGCTACGATCAGGTCTGAATTAGGCCCATCCATCTCTTCACTTATCTCACCTCCTCCTCTGTCCAGTAGCTGTGCTATTGCCTATGAGGCATCCATCGGCGCATGTGCAGGAGGGCAACACCTGGGAGGGACCCTACAGATCCCTCTCCCGGACAAATCTGCAAACTGATTTCATAAACTACTATGGGCTAATGTCCTCCGAATATGGTGCTTGCTACGAGAGTCAAGCTCTGCAATACATTGCACAGCTTAATAAACTGGACAGCATAACAGTCCCCAAATAAACTTGTGGAGGCTACTTTGTGGTCAGAAATGAAGTGACAGTGGCAGATATCAAATATATCTGCTGCGATCCCTCCATGTTAAATACGGGTGTGCATTGCGTGACCGGCGGTCAGGAGACCACCATACCCTTCAACATGACCCGCTCCATTAGGTACAAACAAGCTACGGTGCAGGAAGTAGTCCCTATTGGTCGGCATGCCAACCGTTGGGATTGTGAGGGTGCGGGATGTAGGGGGAGGTAATGAGACCAGAGGTCTCCTGACCGCCGGTCACATAACTACATCCCGTTAAATACAGGTGATAATTAATAATTGCGTGTACCAAAGGATATTCCACAAATATACTTTATTAAACAGGCCCATAATCTTCTCTCTGTTGGTAGAGCTACTGTTCCATCTATTTCTGGCTAGGGGGATGGTGTAATGGTTAGCATTACTGCTTCACAGCACTGAGGTCATGGGTTTGATTCCCACCATGGCCCTAACTGTGTGGAGTTTATATATTCTCCCCATACTTGCTTGGGTTTCCTCCAATCCAAAAATATACTGGTAGGTTAATTGACTTCAAACAAAAATTACCCCAGGGGGTTTATTTACTAATATTCGTGTTTGTGTAGAGTTTAAACTCATTTTTTATCGGGTGCATTTTACTGCAACTTTTTAAATCCTGATACGGTAATTTACTAAGCTGCCTATTTTGCAACATTCGTATTTTCCGATGTCTACGTGATTCGTAATGTCAGGCAGTGTTTTACGGGAGTGATTAGTAAAACACTGCCTGACAAAACACAAGGAATCCCGGCCGGATCTGTGAGATCCGTGCAGGGCTTCATTGTGTGCATTGTAAGCAGTGCAGAATGGGTTAAAAACTGTAAAAAAAATTGCGTGGGGTCCCCCCTCCTAAGCATAACCAGCCGCGGGCTCTTTGAGCCGGCCCTGGTTGTAAAAATATAGGGAAAATAATGACTGAGTTCCCCTATATTTAAACAACAAGCACCAGGCTCTGTGCCTGGTGCCAAAAATATGGGGGACAAAAAACGTAGGGGTCCCCCGTATTTTTACCACCAGCACCGGGCTCCACTAGTCAGAGAGATAATGCCACAGCCGGGGGACACTTTTATATTGGTCCCTGCAGCCCTGGCATTAAATCCCCAACTAGTCACCCCTGGCCGGGGTACCCTGGAGAAGTGGGGACCCCTTAAATCAAGGGGTCCCCCCCTCCAGCCACCCAAGGACCAGGGGTGAAGTCCTGTAGTTACTTATCCTGTGCGATGATTGCTGCGACGAGTGATACGGTAATGACGTCAAATACCCGCCCAGCAAACGCCCGGCCACGCCTGGGTTTTTCCAAACACTCCCAGAAAACGGTCGCTAGAACCAGTGCAAAACCACAAAGGACTTCGTACCCGTACAACACGCATGCGTAAATTAGCCTTTTTTTTCCCACTGATCGCTACGCAGCGAACAACGGCAGCTAGCGATCAACTCGGAATGACCCCCCCCATGTGCACTGCAGGGGGGGGGGGGAGGCAGATATAACGTGCAGAGAGAGCTAGATTTGGGTGGGTTATATTGTTTCTGTGCAGGGTAAATACTGGCTGCTTTATTTTTACACTGCAATTTAGATTGCAGATTGAACACACCCCACCCAAATCTAACTCTCTCTGCTCATGTTATATCTGCCCCCCCCCCTCTCTCCCCCGCAGTTCACATGGTTTTGCCCATCTGCTAACAAATTTGCTGCTACGATCAGGTCTGAATTAGGGGGGTAATTCCAAGTTGATCGCAGCAGGAATTTAGTTAGCAATTGGGCAAAACCATGGCCCTCATTCCGAGTTGTTCGCTCGCAAGCGGATTTTCGCAGATTTGCTCAAGCTAAGCCGCCGCCTACTGGGAGTGAATCTTAGCATCTTAAAATTGCGAACGATGTATTCGCAATATTGCGATTACACACCTCGTAGCAGTTTCTGAGTAGCTTCAGACTTACTCGGCATCTGCGATCAGTTCAGTGCTTGTCGTTCCTGGTTTGACGTCACAAACACACCCAGCGTTCGCCCAGACACTCCCCCGTTTCTCCAGCCACTCCTGCGTTTTTTCCGGAAACGGTAGCGTTTTTTTCCCACACGCCCATAAAACGGCCTGTTTCCGCCCAGTAACACCCATTTCCTGTCAATCACATTACGATCGCCAGAACGATGAAAAAGCCGTGAGTAAAATTCCTAACTGCATAGCAAATTTACTTGGCGCAGTCGCAGTGCGGACATTGCGCATGCGCATTAAGCGGAAAATCGCTGCGATGTGAAGATTTTTACCGAGCGAACAACTCGGAATGACCCCCCATGTGCACTGCAGGGGAGGCAGATTTAACATGTGCAGAGAGAGTTAGATTTGGGTGGGTTATTTTATTTCTGTGCAGGGTAAATACTGGCTGCTTTATTTTTACACTGCAAATTAGATTGCAGATTGAACACACCCCACCCAAATCTAACTCTCTCTGCACATGTTACATGTGTGTGTGTGTGTGTGTGTGTGTGTGTGTGTGTGTGTGTGTGTGTGTGTGTGTGTGTGTGTGTGTGTGTGTGTGTGCACAACTACTGGGGTCACTACGCTGTCTGCCATAATGTGTAAACAGGGGACGCTGTCTGCCGTAATGTGTAAACAGGGGACGCTGTCTGCCGTAATGTGTAAACAGGGGACGCTGTCTGCCGTAATGTGTAAAAAGGGGACTCTGTCTGCCGTAATGTGTAAAAAGGGGGACTGTCTGCCGTAATGTGTAAAAAGGGGGACGCTGTCTGCAGTAATCTGTAAAAAAGGGACGCTGTCTGCCGTACTGTGTATAAGCAGCACAACTACTGGGGGCACTGTGTATAAGCAGCACAACTACTGGGGGCACTGTGTATAAGCAGCACAACTACTGGGGGCACTGTGTATAAGCAGCGTTACTACTGGAGGCACTGTGTATAAGCAGCACAACTACTGGGGGGCACTGTGTATAAACAGCACAACTACTGGGGGCACTGTGTATAAACAGCACAACTACTGGGGGGACTGTGTATAAGCATCACAACTACTGGGGGCACTGTGTATAAACAGCACAACTACTGGGGGCACTGTGTATAAACAGCACAACTACTGGGGGGACTGTGTATAAGCATCACAACTACTGGGGGCATTATGCGTGTCAGTTGCGCTACTACTGGGGGCACTATGCGTATAAGCGGCGCTGCTGCATGTGGTGTAATGTGAATAAGATTATGCTACTGTGTGGAGTAATTTGAAATGGGGATACTATTGTGTGGCCACGCCACATCCTTGTGAGACCACACACCCTTCTTCTTTGTGTGCTGTCCCTCTGTAAAGTATGGGAGGGCGCAAATTTATAGTTTGCAGGGGGGCGCCGAACACCCTAGCACCGACCCTGTGGCCGGCCATGTTCACTTACTACTCACCGCTCTTCACCTTGGAGCCTGTGACACAGGGGTTCGAGGTGCCGCCGGACCTGCAGCTGCTTGGATGTCCTCCCCTCCAGCTCCGCAGACATGGCCCCCTCTCCTCACCAGCCAAAGACCGCTCCCTGCAGCTGCGTGTTTCCCTCGCCCGTTACCTGATCTGCCTCTGAGGCGCATCGTTTACATCCATTGCAGGTGAGGAGAGCTGCTGCGGGGTGAGAAAAGTGGGTTGCCGATGGCTGCGGGGGGAAGGGTTGACGGCTGCAGTGGGGGAAAAAGGCGCTGCTGGGGGAGAGAGAGGGGGGGGGGGGGTTTGCCGGCCACTGTGGGGGACAGAGGGGGGAGCTGCCAGCTGCTGCAGGAGGGGAGAGAGGGGGTTGCTGGCTGCTGCAGGGGGGCGAAGGATTGGCGGCTGTTGTGGGGGAAAGAGCCGCTGCAGGGGGAGTAGGGTTGGCGGCCGCTGCGGGGGGCAGAGAGAGGGGTTGCCAACTGCTGCAGCGGGGAGAGAGAGAAGACTTTCCGGCTGTTGCGGGAGGGGGGGGGGGGGGGGCTTGCCAGCTGCTGTAAGGGGGGGAGAGAAAGGAGAGTTGCCGGCTGCTGCTGGGGGGGGAGAGAGGGGGGTTGCAAGCTGCTGCGGGGGGGGGGGGGAGAGGAGAGTTGCCAGCTGCTTCAGGGGGGGGGGGGGGGAGAGGGGAGTTGCTGGCTGCTGCAGGGGGTGAGGAGAAGGGTTGCCGACAGCTGTGGGGGTGGGGGGGTGGGGAAGATGCTGCTGGGAGAGGGGGTCTTCCGGCGCTGCTGTATATTGCAGCGGGGGTGTATTTGTTGGCTGGGTGTCACCTACTTATGTGTGTTATGTGTACGGTGCAGTGTGGCAGGAGGTGGCAGTGCAGGTGGGCACAGTGTGGCAGGGGATGGCGGTGCAGAGTGGCAGGGGGTGTCAGTGCAGGTGGGTGCAATGTGGTAAGAGGTGGTGGTGCAGTGTGTCATGGGTTGGCAATGCAGTTGGGTGTAGTGTGGAAAGGGGGAGCGGTGCAGGTGGGTGCAGTATGATAGGAGGTGCAGGTGGGTGCAGTGCAGTAGGGGGTGTCACTACAGGTGGGTCCAGTGTGGCAGGAGGTGGTGGTGCAGGTGGGCGCAGCGTGGCAGGGGTTGGCAATGCAGTTGGGTGCAGTGTGGAAAGGGGGGGGGCGGTGCAGGTGGGTACAGTATGACAGGAGGTGCAGGTGGGTGCAGTGCAGAAGGGGGTGTCACTACAGGTGGGTCCAGTGTGGCAGGAGGTGGTCCTGCAGGTGGGCGTAGTGTGGCAGGGGGTGGTCAGACAAACCTCCATGTGTGCCTCCCCAGGCACTGACCTCACCACACATCACTGGGCTCTCGATGCTTTAGCATTATTCGGGCCAGATGACTTGGGTCATACCGCTCACCCTGCCTGCTACCAGGGCTGAATTCCCAGGTAATACAACCCCTTTCACACCAAACCTGGACCCAGGTTGCCCCGCCAATAACCCGGTTTATAAGTTTGGTGTGAAACGGGTATTAGTTATTTTATCTTGTAGAGCAAAGTACATTTTGCTTTTGTCTCCCTTTAAATTGGTCACAAGGGAAAAGAAAATGATGAAAAGCCGCCTGTGTCTGTAAATGTGGAAAACACCTGACGCACTGTGATTCATATTTATGGGATAGGAATTTTCTCTGCTCTCCTGACTATAAATTACCACTTCAGGAAAACCATTGTTATGTTCATAGCATGTGAAGAGCCTCCCGCGCTGCAGAGTAGGAGAAGAGACTGAATACATAAATATTAATAATATATTATTCATGAACTACGCTAGAAATAATTTCTTTAGACACAAATAATAAGATTTTTTCTTACAGCAAATACATGAGCCACACAGCATAACATATCCTAAAAATATTTATATTTTATATAATTGCATCTAAACTAGTCATTGGTTAATTACGCTGAACGCCAATATTTTAGGTTAGGGTTAGGCTGCAGGGGGGGAGGTTAGGGCTAGGCTGTGGAGGAAGGAAGGGCTAGGCAGTGGGTGGAGGTTAAGGCTAGGCTATGGGGGGAGGATAGGGTTAGGCTGAGGGGGAAGGTTACAGTTAGACTGTGGGAGGTGGTTAGGGTTAGGCTGCATGGGTAGGTTAGGGTTAGGCTGCATGGGTAGATTAGGGCTAGGCTGCGTGGGTAGGTTAGACGGCAGGGGGGAGGTTAGTGTTAGAGTGTGGGGGAAAGTTAGGACTAGGATGCAGGGGTGAGGTTGAGGCTAGGCTGCAGGGGGGAGATTAGGGCAAGGCTGCAGGGGGGAGGTTAGGACAAGGCTGTTGGGGGAGGTTAGAGTTAGGCTGTGGGGACAGTTATGCATACCTCCCAACTTTCTTCTTCGGGGAAGCGGGACACTCGCGCGGCGAAGCCGCGCGCGTTCCCGAAAAGGGGCGTGGCCTACGAAAAGGGGGCGTGGTTTCGTGGGAGGACCCGCGATCGCGAGTCACGCCCCCGTTTTCGTCACTGAGGGGGCATGCCCAGCGCTCTGTGAGCCGCTGGCATGCCTCCTCTCCCTCTGTCTGCACTGAATAGACGCTGTGCGCATGCGCACAGCGTCTATTCACCGCTGCTCTGCTAAGCAGGGCAGCGGGTGACAGAGACTCCCAACTGCCCCCCCCCCCCCACCGCGGGACACTGCGGCCCGCGGGTGGGACAGCGGGACAGTCCCCAAAAAACGGGACTGTCCCGCGAAAATCGGGACAGTTGGGAGGTATGAGTTAGGGCTAAGTTGTGGGGGGGGGGGTTGTAGGGCTAGGCTGTGGGGAGAGGTTACAGTTAGGCTGTGGGGAAAGTTACGACTAGGTTGCAGGGGGGAGGTTAGGGCTAGGCTGCAGGGGGGAGGTTAGGACAAGGCTGTGGGGCGAGGTTAGAGTTAGGCTGTGGGGACAGTTAGGGCTAGGTTGCGGGGGGGGGTAGGGCTAGGCTGTGGGGGGAGGTTACAGTTAGGCTGTGGGGAAAGTTACGACTAGGTTGCAGGGGGGAGGTTAGGGCTAGGCTGTGGAGGGAGGTTAGACATAGGCTGTGGGGGAAAGTGAGAGCTAGGTTGCGGGGGGAGGTTAGGGCTAGACTGTGGGGGAAGGTTAGAGTTAGGCCGTGAGGGAAAGTTAGGGCTAGTTTGTGGCGGGGAGGTTAGGGCTAGGCTGTGGGGGGAGGTTAGGGCTAGACTGTGGGGGGAGGTTAGAGTTAGGCTGTGAGGTAAAGTTAAGGCTAGTTTGTGGCAGGGAGGTTAGGGCTAGGCTGTGGGGGGAGGTTAGAGTTAAGCTGTGGGGCAAAGTTAGGGCTAGGATGCGGGGAGGGGGGAGGTTAGGTCTAGGCTGTGGAGGGAGGTTAGAGTTAGGCCAGTGATGGCTAACCTTGACACTCCAGCTGATGTTGAACTACACATCCCAGCATGCCCTGCATCAGTTTTAGCATGGCCAAATAAAACTGTAGCAGGGCATGCTGGGATATGAAGTTCAACAACAGCTGGAGTGTCAAGGTTAGCCATCACTGAGTTAGGCTGTGGGTGAAAGTTACGGCTAGGATGCGGGGGTGGGGGGGGGGTTAGGGCTAGGCTGTGGGGGGGGGGGGGGGAGGTTAGAGGCTGTGGGGGAAAGTTACGGCTAGGTTGTGGGGGGAGGTTAGGGCTAGGCTGTGAGGGAGGTTAGGGATAGTGGAAAAGTACTTACCGTAACTCTGGAGGATTTGAGATCTTACTGGAACACAGAAGATGCCACTGTAGCAGCCTAGAGCAGGTAAGTCACCGCTGAGCCACCAAGAACAATATGTTGACTTTCTAACATTAATTTCTGCCAACATGATGAATGTCATCATGGTCAAAATCGGCATTATAACCATGTCAACATTCTCGTATCATCATGATGAATATCAACATTATGACTGTTGACATATCGTTACCAACACTGGTGTAGAGTATGTAGGTCACATTGTGATGTTGTTAAACGCATATACAAAACCTTGAACATTATTCTTGCTTTCTCAGTGCACTAACTTGCAATAAAGTGAATTATGAACTTTGGGGGTGATTCAGCATTTTTCCAATGAGGCCACACCCCCATAGTGACGTAAATGGGAGTCTTTTGTGAATGATGTCCTCTTTCTGCAAAGCCATGCCCCCTTTTTTCGGCCATGTACCTGTGATACTGACCCAGATGCCGCCACTGGTTCTGCCAATATAATAATGGACCCTTGTCCTAGTAGCCTGTAGGCAAATTCCCCTTTTATAAAATGCTCTAGGGTGTGTGCAGGTAAAGGGACAACTGATTGGACAGGAGTGGAAGACATTAAATCAGCTTCTGCAATCACCCTCTACTGCGCATGCATGGACTCCGGGAACATGGCCTCCACCATGTTACGGAGTCTAAATCTCTACTGCGGCTATTTTGGTGCTGATGTTTGCACCGCTGCTACCGCTCCGACACGGGACTCCGGAAAGGTAAGTAATAAAAACATGGGTGCAATGTGTGTGATGTGGGCCCCTCCTGGACCCAGGAACTGGTAATTGCACCTACAGTATTATAGAAACGCACTCCTCTTTGCCATTTATCATGTAAAAATTGCAGGGCTTGATACATCCAGCCCCTTTGTGCTGAAGAGCAGCTAGGAGCTCTGATTGGGGCTGCATTAGAAGCCAATACAATCAGTATATGAAATAGGAAGTGTCCCCTAATTAATCTCAAGTATATCACGTCTGAGTACACAATGTAATGGTGCTTTGCAGGCAGCTTAGATAGATTGAACTTGCTGGGAAAATGCGATGTGAAGTGTGTCACATCTGACATGTCATAATGCCCTACACTATCCATTATTCTGCTGTGCTACAGGGTAACAAGATATTTTTACTTTCAGGCATAAAATATATATACTGGAAAGCTGTCAGGAGAGGGATAATGACATTTTGCAGTCAGTTTCCCATTTTCATGTCACCGTCACAATTTCTCGTTCAGCACTATACTTATTGTTCAGCCTAGGCAGAAATTCATATATCACAGATGCGTATGTAATAACTGCGCGGTCAGGGGTGGCACTACAGTACCAGTCACCTGGCTCCACAGCTACATTATCATTATAGGGAGGAGGGGATTGGGGGGGGGGGGCACACCACTCTGAAAGATACCATTCTGCTACTCTGATCATGTGCTGGGGTTAGGGCATGCACAGTCGTATCCATATCCATTATACCTATGTGTGCATAAATGAGGGAGTGAGGATCCATGGTGATTTTCCCTTGAACCAAGGCCAACACAGATTATAGCATTCTAGGCAGTACCATATCTGGTGGACCGGGTGCCCCTCACAAAATGAAGGACTTTCTCAGCCGCACTGCAATGTCATGACGATATGTGCTGCACTCCTGGGCCACAACATCATGGAGGCTCCGTGATAGAACCCAGAGCCAGGAGCTTAGACCAAAAGACTTGGCCTGGGAAATGCGAGAGCCTTCCCCAGTGTCGAGTGGCTGCGGGCCGTTCAGGGATTCGGCAGTGCCCACTTCGACTGGTGCCCCTAGCAAGAACTTTCCTAGCCAACTGGTCAGTATAGCACTGATCCTAGGACAGTGATACCCCTTTTATACCCGGATCGCGACTCAGTGTAAAGGGTCCCCAAAAACTAAACTGGGTCCAGTGACCTGGGAATCCAACATGGGTAGCAGGTGGGCTTGGACCTCGGAAGGACTTGGGTAAGGGGTGAGTGTAAATGGGTGGCCCAGGTCATCCGACCCTGGTCCCGCTGCAAGCCTATGGATAGCCGGCTCACCAACGCTTGGAGATGTCATCTCCAAGCGCCGGCAGAGGGAAGACCCGACAATAACCCGGTTCCAGCCTGCAGTGTAAACGGGGTTTCAAGCCGATGTGAAGCGGCTTAAAACCCTGTGTTCAGTGACCTGACTGAACCCAGTTTGGCAGTGTAAAAGGGGTATAATATGTGTTCTATTGTCCCACACCTTTAGATTTCATCTTAGATTGTAAAATCTTGTAAGAGCAATCTCCATGGTGCAATTTATAATAATAATAATAATAATAATAATAATAATAATAATAATAATAATACTACTATATACATATATTCCAAGAGCTGTGCTTGTCACGTTACTTATTTTTTTCCGCCTAGTGGAAAGGAAATGACATGAACAGTTTGGGAATAATGTCCCATAGTCGGAATTGTTAGAACGTTGATAATATAGTGGGATTTTCTATGTTTGCAATATATAAAAGTGTGTTGTAACATCACATGTTTGGAGGGGCAAAGCACAGGGAGGAGGGACACACTTGCCAGCAAACACAGTATGTGTACTATGGGTGCAGGGTGTGCAATACAGCCCCTTCCCTGAACCCTTTAAATACACCTATAAATACACCTATGCAATATGCAAATTCTCATTTATTAAAACCCACTCAGCTGCAAGTGTAAGTGCAAATGCAGATGTGACTTAGACGCAACTGAGGTTGCTCAAAGTTGCGTACACTTAAGCACATGCGTGCAACTCACCCATAGGTGTTACAGTCCAAAAGACCTCCCCTGTCTCCATCTTCAACTCTGATTAAACAGTATATATATATATATATAGTACATACTGTACATGTAGTCCATGAAATAGTAGCACCAGTCCCTACCTTTGCTGGAGTGCTGCTTCTGTTTTCTGTACACCGGCGTTGAACACCTTATTGTCTGACAAATTTTAAGCTCTACACATCTTCGTTTGGACATCATATATTTGAATAGAATATATCAAATAAATCAGTAAAATGACATGAAAAAATTGCCCAGTTAGACTCTGCGCTCTGCTCCGTTCCCCAAGCACAGAGACACAGATCTATTGCACTTCAGAAAGTTGTGTGAAATGAATAATTTATTTGAAAGGAATTAAATATCAGACATTGTAATTCGAGAGCACATGCTTGTAATAAGGACAAATTCCAAGGTCCACGTTGTTTATTTAAGTATTAATATGGAGAACATCAGTATCACCAACATAAAATACGTACATGATTTTAGTGCGGATCGAGCACTATCTATAATACAGAGTGTGTACAGGATTATGGTGCGGACCAAGCACTATCTATACTACAGAATGTGTACAGGATTATGGTGCTGTCCGAGCACTATCGATAATACAGAATGTGTACAGGATTATGGTGCGGACCAAGCACTATCTATACTACAGAATGTGTACAGGATTATGGTGCTGTCCGAGCACTATCGATAATACAGAATGTGTACAGGATTATGGTGTGGACCGAGCACTATCTATAGTACAGAATATGTACATTATTATAGTCCGGACCGAGCACTATCTATAATACAGAACGTGTACAGGATTATGGTGTGGTCCGAGCACTATCTATAATACAGAATGTGTACAGGATTATGGTGCGGTCCGAGCACTATCTATAGTACAGAATGTGTACAGGATTATGGTGCTGTCCGAGCACTATCGATAATACAGAATGTGTACAGGATTATGGTGTGGTCCGAGCACTACCGATAATACAGAATGTGTACAGGATTATGGTGCGGTCCGAGCACTATCTATAGTACAGAGTGTGTACAGGATTACGGTGCGGTCCGAGCATTATCTATACTACAGAATGTGTACAGGATTATGGTGCGGTCCGAGCACTATCTATAGTACAGAGTGTGTACAGGATTACGGTGCGGTCCGAGCACTATCTATAGTACAGAGTGTGTACAGGATTACGGTGCGGTCCGAGCACTATCTATAGTACAGAGTGTGTACAGGATTACGGTGCGGTCCGAGCACTATCTATAGTACAGAGTGTGTACAGGATTACGGTGCGGTCCGAGCACTATCTGTAGTACAGAATGTGTACAGGATTATGGTGCGGTCTGAGCACTAACTATAGTACAGAACGTGTACAGGATTATGGTGCGGTCCGAGCACTATTGATAATACAGAGTGTGTACAGGATTATGGTGCGGTCCGAGCACTATCTATAGTACAGAATGTGTACAGGATTACGGTGCGGACCAAGCACTATCGATAATACAAAATACAAAATGTGTATAATACAAAATGTGTACAGGATTATGGTGCGGACCGAGCACTATCTATAATACAGAATGTGTACAAGATTATGGTGCAGACCAAGCACTATCTATAGTACAGAATGTGTACAGGATTATGGTGCGGTCCGAGCACTAGTATCTATACTACAGAATGTGTACAGGATTATGGTGCTGTCCGAGCACTATCTATAGTACAGAATGTGTACAGGATTATGGTGCGGTCCGAGCACTATCGATAATACAGAATGTGTACAGGAATATGGTGCAGTCCGAGCACTATCTATAGTACAGAATGTGTACAGGATTACAGTGCGGACCAAGCACTATCGATAATACAGAATGTGTACAGGATTATGGTGTGGACCAAGCACTATCTATAATACAGAATGTGTACAGGATTATGGTGCGGACCGAGCACTATCTATAATACACAATGCGTACAGGTTTATGGTGCGGACCGAGCATTATCTATAATACAGAGTGTGTACAAGATTATGGGGTGTCATTCCAAGTTGATCGTAGCTGTGCTAAACTTAGCACAGCCATGATCATCTACCCTGACATGCGGGGGTACGCCCAGCACAGGGCTAGTCCACCCCGCATGTCAGTGCCGCCTCCCCCCCCCGCACAAATACAAAAGCATCGCACAGCGGCAATGCTTTTGTATTTCAGGAGTTACTCCCAGCCAGCACAGCTCCTGTGGCTGGCCGGGAGTAGTTTGTCGCTGCCGCTGGCCGCAGCGGCTGCGCGAGATGTCACGCAGCCGCCGCGGCCCGCCCCACCAACGGTCCGGCCACGCCTGCGCAGGTTGGACTGCGCCTCCTAAACGGCGGCGTTAAGCCCCCCTCCCGCCCAGCGACCGTCTCTGTCTCAGAGGCGATCGCTAGGCAGCGACGACTGCCATGCGCCCGGGGTTTCCGACCCGATCGCTGTGCTGCGACAAACTGCAGCGATCGGGTCGGAATGACCCCCATGGTGCGGACCGAGCATTATCTATAATACAGAGTGTGTACAGGATTATGGTGCGGACCGAGCACTATCTATAATACAGAATGTGTACAGGATTATGGTGCGGACCAAGCACTATCTATAGTACAGAATGTGTACAGGATTATGGGGCGGTCCGAGCACTATCTATAATACAGAATGTGTACAGGATTATGGTGCGGACCGAGCATTATCTATAATACAGAATGTGTACAGGATTATAGTGCGGACCGAGCATTATCTATAATATAGAATGTGTACAGGATTAAGGTGCGGACTGAGCACTATCTATAATACAGAATGTGTACAGGATTATGGTGCGGACTGAGCACTATCTATAATACAGAATGTGTACAGGATTATGGTGTGGACCGAGCATTATCTATAATACAGAATGTGTACAGGATTATGGTGTGGACCGAGCACTATCTATAATACAGACTGTGTACAGGATTATGGTGCGGACCGAGCACTATCTATAATACAGAATGTGTACAGGATTATGGTGCGGACTGAGCACTATCTATAATATAGAATGTGTACAGGATTATGGTGCAGACCGAGTACTATCTATAATACAGAATGTGTACAGGATTATGGTGCGGACCAAGCACTATCTATAATGCAGAGTGTGTACAGGATTATGGTGTGGACCGAGCATTATCTATAGTACAGAATGTGTACAGGATTATGGTGCGGACCAAGCACTATCGATAATACAGAATGTGTACAGGATTATGGTGCGGACCGAGCATTATCTATAATACAGAGTGTGTGCAGGATTATGGTGCAGACCGAGCACTATCTATAATACAGAGTGTGTACAGGATTATGGTGCGGACCAAGCATTATCTATAATACAGAGTGTGTACAGGATTATGGTGCGGACCGAGCATTATCTATAATACAGAGTGTGTACAGGATTATGGTGTGGACCGAGCATTATCTATAATACAGAATGTGTACAGGATTATGGTGCGGACTGAGCACTATCGATATATTGTGCATACACATGGAATGTTGGTCGTTCGATCGATTCGGAACACCCCGATCGCTGGACAAATCATTCTGTGTGTATGTACCGTTACAGTCTACACTTGTCCTATAAAGAAAGTTGGAACTATTATAAGAGCATGTACACAAATGGCGTCACAGCTGCGATTTAGTACCCACATGTTGCAGCCACCGGGATTTGTAGTGAGACGTCCACTGGAGGGATCTCAGATCCATCACTTGTGCGTGAAGGCGCAGATATCGGGCGATAATCAGCCGAGTAATCCTATGGTCGCGCAGCATGGCCGTCGGAAGTAAGATGCCAGACCCATTGTAATTGCGTACGGGATCGCAAACTGTGACATGCCCCTGAAGCGGTCATGACACGCCTGCATTTGAGTCTTCACTCCCCCGTTATGCCAACAGTCCCTGACTCTCAATAACTGTGAGAATAAATTCTCTCTGTGACCACCATCACAGACCATGACGCTACTGGGGCGCAGTGTGACTCCGATTTATGCGCAGTGGCAAATAATCAGCATTGACCAGTGGCAAATAATCAGCATTGCGTCCATGTATGAATCAGGCCCAGTGATAACACTCCTCGGAAGACATCACTTGCAGTTTTTATTAACTTGTGGTATATGTTAGTCAAACACTGCCATCTGCTGGCAACGTAACAATAACACTCTAGGCTGCGTTTAATAGAATTGTTTCAAACGCACTTTGATGTGCTTGTTTTTCTTTTGTAAGAAATATGAAAATTATGTATATAGGGGGTCATTCCGAGTTGTTCGCTCGCAAGCTGCTTTTAGCAGCTTTGCACACGCTAAGCCGCCGCCTACTGGGAGTGTATCTTAGCTTATCAAAATTACGAACGAAAGATTAGCAGAATTGCGAATAGACACTTCTTAGCAGTTTCTGAGTAGCTCCAGACTTACTCGGCATCTGCGATCAGTTCAGTCAGTTTCGTTCCTGGTTTGACGTCACAAACACACCCAGCGTTCGCCCAGACGCTCCTCCGTTTCTCCAGCCACTCCCGCGTTTTTCCCAGAAACGGTAGCGTTTTTTCACACACCCCCATAAAACGGCCAGTTTCCGCCCAGAAACACCCACTTCCTGTCA
Source organism: Pseudophryne corroboree (assembly GCF_028390025.1). NCBI lineage: Eukaryota > Metazoa > Chordata > Amphibia > Anura > Myobatrachidae > Pseudophryne > Pseudophryne corroboree. Next base: position 82,557,595 of record NC_086448.1, read on the forward strand.
ATCACACTACGATCACCAGAACGAAGAAAAAACCTCGTAATGCCGTGAGTAAAATACCTAACTGCATAGCAAATTTACTTGGCGCAGTCGCACTGCGGACATTGCGCATTAGCGACTAATCGCTCCGTTGCGAGAAAAAAATAACGAGCGAACAACTCGGAATGACCCCCATAGGGGGTTATTCAGCACGTATTGCAGAATCTGGAATCCTTTCTTTTGCATGCTGGGGGCCGCCCATCGCAGGGCAAAGCCGCTCAGCATGCAGAATGGCCTGCCCAGTGGCTGTGACCGCAATTTAAGTGCTGTCGCAGCAACCGTGGACGACTCCTTGCAGCCGCAGCTAGGCTGCGTCTGCATGCAGTCAGCTGACATTTTTCTCATTGGGGCGGCTGCTTTTGATGCCACACAGCTGCCCAGAAAATGCCGTGACCCGCCCCCATTTCCTGTGTCGCCCCTGCAACGCTCTGTCGCCGTCTCCGCCTGCCCCCTCACTTAGCAATGCGACCCGAATAGCCCCCACAGTGAGATTTATAGAGTAAAAATTAGGTATATAGAGTAAAATGAGATATATATAGTAAATGTCAAAATAAGTTTGGCGTCTGATTTGGGCTGAGATACATTTGTTTGTGAAGTAGGGCTTATATTTACAAAGCTTCACAGCAGGTTTCAGGATGGTCCACTCCAGCCTAAACAGCCTCAAATCCCAGCATGCCCTGTCTGCTAGAGAGTAAAACACTGCTGTCTGCCTACAGCAGACCTGGCCAACCTGTGGCTCTCCAGCTGTTGTGAAACTACACATCCCAGCATGCCCTGTCAGAGTAATAGCAAAACTGTTGCAGGGCATGCTGGGATTTGTAGTTTCACAACAGCTTCACAGGTTGGCTTGTTTGGCCTATTCCTATAGCTTGTGTAGTTGCTATAGAGATGAATGGGATGCTGTAAACGGACAGGGCCAATCACAGAGCGGAGAAGATTAGCCAATCGGAGGAGCTGTTACAGTGCACCAGGAAGTAGTGTGCACAACACGGGAGGCATGGGGAAGGGGAGATGACGCGTTTGCCCTCAGCTGTGCGTGTGCCGGAGTGACAGGGATCACTCCCCGCGTCTGCCGGTGCCCGAGCTGCGGGATAGAGGGGATAAGAAGTGAGTGTACAGTAATGTATGTGTTCCTTCTCTCTCCCTGTCAGGGTGAGGAGCTGTCCTGCAGACGGGGTGCCTGCTCTGTGCCCTTGTGACTGTGGGGACTGTACATGGTGTTCTCTGTCAGCGTAAATCATTGGGGGTGTTCTGTATTTATTCTGCGCAAACTGCGTGGATTCTATTCAAGCTGCATGTGTCAGGTGAGACTCTGTCTCTTTATTATTGCAATCTATGACCGACACAAGCATGTACCATGTTCTATAGGGTGTGCTGAGCAGTCACTGTGTAGTATTTAGTGCTATATATATATATATATATATATATATATATATATATATATTATACAGATGGAGCCCTGCTCATCTATTCCTTTAATAGGATTAATTGACTCAGTGCAGTCGGACTTAATCCCCTGCTGTAATGACTTTTCTCTAACGTCCTAGTGGATGCTGGGGACTCCGTCAGGACCATGGGGAATAGCGGGCTCCGCAGGAGACAGGGCACATCTAAAAAGCTTTTTAGGTCACATGGTGTGTACTGGCTCCTCCCCCCATGACCCTCCTCCAAGCCTCAGTTAGGTTTTTGTGCCCGTCCGAGAAGGGTGCAAACTGGATGGCTCTCTTAAGGAGCTGTTTAGTAAAGTTTTTTTTAGGTTTCTAATCAGTGATTCCTGCTGGCGACAGGATCACTGCAACGAGGGACTTAGGGGAGAGACTTGCAACTCACCTGCGTGCAGGAGGATTGAAGTTTTAGGCTACTGGACACTGAGCTCCAGAGGGAGTCGGAACACAGGTCAGCCTGGGGTTCGTCCCGGAGCCGCGCCGCCGATCCCCCTTACAGACGCTGAAGAAAGACGGCGGAACGGAGGTCCGGAAACAGGCGGCAGAAGACTTCACAGTCTTCAGAGAGGTAGCGCACAGCACTGCAGCTGTGCGCCATTGTTGCTACACGGCTCACTGACACGGTCACGGAGGGTGCAGGGCGCTGCTGGGGGCGCCCTGGGCAGCAATATAAATACCTATTTGGCAAATAAATACATCACATATAGCCATTAAGGCTATATGTATGTATTTAACCCAGGCCAGTTTTCCTAATAACCGGGAGAAAAGCCCGCCGTGAAAGGGGCGGAGCTTATTCTCCTCAGCACTCAGCGCCATTTTCCTGACCAGCTCCGCTGGTGAGGAAGGCTCCCACTCTCCCCTGCACTACAGAAACAGGGTTAAAGAGAAGGGGGGCATAAATTGGCGATATAATTATATATTAAGAGCCCATATATAGAAACAACACCTTCTAGGGTTGTTATATACATTATGGCGCTTTTGGTGTGTGCTGGCAAACTCTCCCTCTGTCTCCCCAAAGGGCTAGTGGGTCCTGTCCTCTATCAGAGCATTCCCTGTATGTGTGTGCTGTAGGTCGGTACGTGTGTGTCGACATGTATGAGGAAAATGTTGGTGAGGAGACGGAGAAAATTGCCTGTAATGGTGATGTCACTCTCTAGGGAGTCGACACCAGAATGGATGGCTTACTTATGGAATTACGTGATAATGTCAACACGCTGCAAGCCGGTTGACGACATGAGACCGCCGGCGGACAAATTAGTATCGGTCCAGGCGTCTCAGACACCGTCAGGGGCTTGTAAAAACGCCCATTTACCTCAGTCGGTCGACAGACACTGACACGGACACTGACCCCAGTGTCGACGGTGAAGAAACAAACGTATTTTTCCTTTAGGGCCACAAGTTACATGTTAAGGGCAATGAAGGAGGTGTTACGTATTTCTGATACCACAAGTACCACAAATAAGGGTATTTTGTAGGGTGGGAAAAAACTACTTGTAGTTTTGCCTAAATCAGATAAATTAAATGAAGTGTGTGATGATACGTGGGGTTCCTCCGACAGAAAGTTATGGGCGGTATACCCTTTTTCCCGCCAGTAGTAAGGGCGAGTTGGAAAACACACCTTAGGGTGGACAAGGCGCTCACACGCTTATAAAAAACATGGCGTTACCGTTTCCAGATACGGCCGCCCTCAAGGAGCCAGCTGATAGGAAGCTGGAAAATATCATAACAGTATATACACACATACTGGTGTTATACTACGACCAGCAATCGCCTCAGCCTGGATGTGCAGCGCTGAGGGGGCTTGGTCGGATTTCCTGACTGAAAATTTTGATACCCTTGACAGGGACAGGATTTTATTGTCTATAGAGCATTTTAAGGATGCATTTCTATATATGTGTGATGCGCAGAGGCATATTTGCATTCTGGCATCAAGAGTAAATGTGATGTACATATCTGCCAGACGAAGACACGACAGTGGTCAGGTGAGGCAGATTCCAGACGGCATATGGAAGTATTGCCGTATAAAGGGGCGGTCCATTGGACCTGGTGGCCATGGCAACAGCTGAAAAATCCACCTTTTTGTTACCCCGAGTCACATATTGGCAGAAAAGGACACAGTCTTTTCAGTCTCAGTCCTTTCGTCCCCATACGGGCAGGCGGGCGAAGGCCAGTCATATCTGCCCAGGGGGAGAGGAAAGGGAAGAAGACTGCAGCAAGCAGCTCATTCCCAGGAACAGAAGCTCCTCACGGCTTCTGCCAAGTCCGCAGCATAACGCTGGGGCCGTACAAGCGGACTCAGGTGCGGTAGGGGGTCATCTCAAGAGTTTCAGCAACACTCGCAAGGGAACTCCGGGATCCTACATGTAATATCCCAGGTGTACATTGGAAATTCGAGACGTCTCCCCCCTCACACAATTCACAGGCTGTATTCCCAGCAGGTGATAATCAAAGTACCCTTTTTACAACAAGGAAGGGGGTAGTATTCCACACTATATTGTGGTACTGAAGCCAACCGGCTCGGTGAGATCTGAAATATTTGAACACTTACATACAAGCGTTCAAATCAAGATGGAGTCACTCGGAGCAGTGATAGCGAACCAGGAAGAAGGGGACGATATGATGTCACTGGATATCAGGGACGTTTACCTACAGGTCCAAATTTGCCCTTCTCACCAAGGGTACTTCAGGTTCCTGGTACAGAACTGTCACTATCAGTTCAGACGCTGCCGTTTGGATTGTCCACGGCGCCCCGGGTCTTTACCAAGGTAATGGCCGGAATGAGGATTTTTCTTAAAAGAAACATGGACGCTTTCCTGATAAGGGCAAGGTCCAGAGAACAGTTGGAGGTCGGAGTAGCACTATCTTAAGTAGTTCTACGACAGCACGAGTGGATTCTAAATATTCCAAAATCGCAGCTTTTTCCGACGACACGTCTACTGTTCCTAGGGAAGATTCTGGACACAGTCCAGAAAAACGTGTTTCTCCCAGTGGAGAAAACCAGGGAGTTATCCGAGCTAATCGGGATCCTCCTAAAACCAGGAAAAGTGTCAGTGCATCATTGCACAAGAGTCCTGGTAAAAAATGGTGGCTTATTACGAAGCAATTCCATTCGGCAGATTTCCCGCAAGAACTCTTCAGTGGGATCTGCTGGACAAATGGTCCGGATCGCATCCTCAGATGCATCAGCGGATAACCCTATATCCAAGGAAAAGGGTGTCTCTCCTGTGGTGATTACAGAGTGCTCATCTTCTAGAGGGCCGCAGATTCGGCATTCAGGATTGGATGCCGGTGACCACGGAGGCCAGCCTGAGAGGCTGGGGAACAGTCACACAGGGAAAAAATTTCCAGGGAAGTGTGATTAAGTCTGGAGAATTCTCTCCGCATAAATAAGCTTAGAGCAAATTTATAATGCTCTAAACTTAGCTAGACCTCTGCTTCAAGGTCAGCCGGTATTGATCCAGTGGGATAACATCACGGCAGTCGCCCACGTAAACAGAAGGGCGGCACAAGAAGCAGGAGGGCAGTGAAAACTGCAAGGATTTTTCGCTAGGCGGAAAATCATGTGATAGCACTGTCAGCAGTGTTCTTTCCGGGAGTGGACGACTGGGAAGCAGACTTCCTCAGCAGGCATGACCTCCACCCGGGAGAGTGGAAACTTCATAGGGAAGTTTTTCAACATGATTGTGGACCGTTGGCAAAGACCAAAGGGGGACATGATGGCGTCCCGCCCGAACAAAAAACGGGACAGGTATTCCGCCAGGTCATGAGACCTTCAGGCTGTGGATGTTCTGGTAACACCGTGGGTGTACCAGTCTGTGTATGTGTTCCCTCCTCTGTTTCTCATAACCAGGGTATTGAGAATTATAAGACATAGAGGAGTATGAACTATACTAGTGGCTCCGGATTGACCAAGAGGGACTTGGTACCCGGAACTTCAAGAAATGCTCACAGAGGACTAAGGGCCTGGGGAGCTAAGAAGGGACTTGATTCAGCAAGTACCATGTCTATTCCAAGACTTACCGCGGCTGCGTTTGACGGCATGGCGGTTGAATGCCGGATCCTGAGGGGAAAAGGCATTCCATAAGAGGTCATACCTACCTTGGTTACAGCCAGGAAGGAGGTGACCGCACAACGTCATCACCACATGTGGTGAAAATATGTTGCGTGGGTGAGGCCAGGAAGGCTCCACGACGGAAATTCAACTAGGTCGATTTCTACACTTCCTGAAAACAGGAGTGTTTTGGACCTCAAATTGGGGTTCATTAACATTTAAATTTCGGCCCTGTAGATTTTCTTACAGAAAGAATTGACTTCAGTTCCTGAAGTCCAGATTGTAAAGGATGTATTGCATATACAGTTTTTTTGTGCCCCTAGGGGCACCGTGAGATCTCAACATAGTGTTGGGATTTCTTAAAATCATATTGGTTTGAACCGCTCAAATCTGTGGATTTGAAATATCTCACATGGAAAGTGACCATGCTGTTGACAAATATCTCACATGGGAAGTGACCATGTTGTTAGCCCTGGCCTCGGCCAGGCGATTGTCAGAATGGGCGGCTTTGTCTTACAAAAGCCCATATTAAAATTTTCCATTTGAACAGGACAGAACTGGGACTCGTCTCCAGTTTCTTCATAAAGGGGTGTCAGCGTTTTCACCTGAAACAACCTCTTGTGGTGCCTGCGGCTACTAGGGACTTGGAGGACTCCAAGTTACTAGACGTGGTCAGGGCCCTAAAAAAATATATATATATATATATATATATATATATAGTTAGGACGGCTGGAGTCAGAAAGTCTGACTTGCTGTTTATACTGTATACACCCAACAAGCTGGGTGCTCATGCTTCTAAGCAGTCTATTGCACGCTGGATTTGTAGTACAATTCAGCTTGCACATTCTGTGGCAGGCCTGCCACAGACGAAATATGTAGATGCCCATTCCACAAGGAAGGTGGGCTCATCCTGGGCGGCTGCCCGAGGAGTCTCGGCATTACAACTTTGCCGAGCAGCTACGTGGTCAGGGGAGAACACGTTTGTAAAATTTTACAAATTTTGATACTCTGGCTAAGGAGGACCTGGAGTTCTCTCATTCGGTGCTGCAGAGTCATCCGCACTCTCCCGCCCGTTTGGGAGCTTTGGTATAATCCCCATGGTCCTGACGGAGTCCCCAGCATCCACTAGGACGTTAGAGAAAATAAGAATTTACTTACCGATAATTCTATTTCTCGTAGTCCGTAGTGGATGCTGGGCGCCCATCCCAAGTGCGGATTGTCTGCAATGCTTGTACATAGTTATTGTTACAAAAATCGGGTTATTACTATTGTTGTGAGCCATCTTTTCGGAGGCTACTTCGTTTTGTTATCATACTGTTAACTGGGTTCAGATCACAAGTTGTACGGTGTGGCTGGTATGAGTCTTACCCGGGATTCAAGATCCTTCCTTATTGTGTACGCTCGTCCGGGCACAGTACCTAACTGAGGCTTGGAGGAGGGTCATGGGGGGAGGAGCCAGTACACACCATGTGACCTAAAAAGCTTTTTAGATGTGCCCTGTCTCCTGCGGAGCCCGCTATTCCCCATGGTCCTGACGGAGTCCCCAGCATCCACTACGGACTACGAGAAATAGAATTATCGGTAAGTAAATTCTTATTAATCCCCTGCTGTATTGTTCTCTCTGTATTGTATTGCAGATGAGTACAATAGATGAAAGGATTATGCTAATAAGCCTTGGTGCACTAGAGAATTCTGTAGTTTACATGGTTAAATTGTAAGTGGTAAATAAATGGACCTGGCATCAACGTGACCCTCCCCCTACACCCCCACACCCCATGTCTGTGTGGCCCTACTTTTGACTGCACCTGTTTTCCATATTTACTGGAAATGATGCGGTCTTCATTTAAAAATAAAATAAAAAATGTAAATATATATATATATATATATATATATATATATATATATATATATATATATATATATATATATATATATATTAGTCAGGATATAAGCGGAATTAAATGACACCATCTCTAAGTGAATTGTGTTTTAGTTCTAATTTAAATAATTATTTGAAAAGAATCTGTAACTTGTCAGACATTAGTGTATATGTTTAAAAACACAGATCCGAGCGGTGTTGCAGTGTGCTCAGTATACTAGTAATCGACTTGCTGCATTTTGCCATCTACTCTCTCCTGCCCGAGTTGCTTCTGTTGTCCTAGGTCCACCGCCTCTCCAGCAGTCAGTGAGACATGGCGTTACTAACCATGGGAGAGAAAATCATGGTACAATGCCTTCAAAACTTGTGATTTACATTATAAATGATAGAATAAATGATCAGTACCTGCCTTTTACATACAGATGCATCCTCTTACATCTAGCCTCAATACGCCATGCAGCATGAGATGCCTGGCGTGAAAGAGCTGCCAGTTCCAGTGCAACTTTGCTAATGTCAGGTGTCCTTCTTTGACTAAAATGCATCTTAGTCGCAATGCAATGCGACTAAGGGCCTAATTCAGATCTGATTGCAGCAGCAGTACGGATGGTGTAATGGTTAGCATTACTGCCTTACAGCGATGAGGTCATGGGATCGATTCCCACCATGGCTCTAACTGTGTGGAGTTTGTATATTCTCCCCGTACTTGCGTGGGTTTCCTCCGGGTACTCCGGTTTCCTCCCACAATCCCCCCAAAAAATATACTGGTAGGTTAATTGGCTCCCAACAAAATTAACCCTAGCGTGAATGTGTGTACATGTACATGTGGTAGGGAATAGAGATTGTAAGCTCCACTGGGGCAGGGACTGATGTGAATGAGCAAATATTTTCTGGAAAGCGCTGTGGTATATGTGTGCGCTATATAAATAACTGGTAATAAATACATAAATAATAAATTTGTTAGATAATGGGCAAAACCATGTACACTGCAGGGGGGCAGATATAACATGTGCAGAGAGAGTTAGATTTGGGTAGGTTATAGTGTTTCTGTGCAGGGTAAATACTGCAGTTTAGATACTTTATTTTTACACTGCAGTTTAAATTTCAGTTTGAACACACCCCACCCAAATCTCACGCTCTCTGCACATGTTACATCTGCCCCCCCTGCAGTGCACATGGTTTTGCCCATTAGCTAACAAATTTGCTGCTGCTATCAGATCTGAATTAGGCCCTAAGACGCATGGGGAGACTGTATTGATGAATGTGATATACGCCACTTGTATATTGTGTGTGACTGAGTCTGTATACGGAGTAGAACAGAACTTGCATTGGAAAAAAGCTGCAGCTGCTACTACATTGTAGCACATTGTGTACATATTCAGATTCAGTGACTCAGCCACACACACATATACAAGTGTCCTAAATCAAATTAATCAGGACAAGCTCCTTGTGCGTCCTAGTCACATTGGGCTGCGACTAAGACGCACTTTCGTCAAAAAAGACGCCGGGCGCTAGAAGATTCTCACACAACCTGGCGTGCAAAGTGGGACTGCCTGGTGTGACTGCAAAGATGTATGAGGATACATCTGTAGTGTGGGGTCGGCATGCATTGTCCTGACCTGACTCTCTCACTACAGGAATAATTGTAGTCTGCTAAGGTGCTAGGGCTGTGTCATGGACATTATCCATGATCTCCAGTAATGAGCGTGCTCTACAGGTATATGAGGTTCTGATCTCTGCACCTCTCTCTCCTGAACAAGCAGCACTACACCGCAAGCCTAATTCAGTAAAAAATAAAAATCCAAGGCACAGTGACCAGCACAAAATTGTTAAGTGTTTTATCACGGACAGTCTGACTCAGGATTATCACAGTCCGTATCTGCATTGGCTGGATCGGAACTTGGGAATTTGCAATAGACGACCGACTAATCAGGAGTGGTCTTTCTTAAAGACTTCTGATTGGCTGCCCATGCCATCTGTTCACCGATTTCTTGCCCATTTACTGATAAAGGACCTGATTCAGAGAGTATACGCAGCCAGATCTGCGTCCATCTCCTCACATGCTGCAGGACGCCCAGCACAGGGCAGTGCCACCCAGCATGTGTAAGGCCTCCTCCCGATGCGCCCGCAGTTAGATTGCGGATGCATTGGAACTAAGGTTCACCCCTGGCTACGCTGTCATGCTATCGGCCGCCATTTTTTAAATTGGAGCTGCTGCGTGTGAAGTGAAGCAGCTGCCTTGAAAACGGTCTCGACCCGCCCCCGTTCACATCCCCCCCTTCCCCCAAACGCTGTGTCGCAGCCCCGCTTTTAATCACATTGCGGCTGCATATATCGAGGATGTCTTGTTGGGAATATAGTTCCCCCTCTTGGCGTCCCTGTTCCTATCTTGCAAGTACTGGTGAGGCAGGTGAGCTTATTTCTTAAATGCATATAGATTGTTGTTTTTTTTACCATTTTACTATAGTTCTATTTTTATGTTTCTGTATCCCCCAAAAAATATTTTAGAATTACAATTTTTTTTTTTTTTTTTTGTCCTTTAAATTTAGATAATTGTGAAATATGGCTCTGATAATTCGGATTTACACAACCGCTCATTGCGTGACACGTCTGAAAGGTACATGTCGGAGAGATGTTGCAAACCTAGCCCTTACCAACATGCTGCGGGGACGATTCTACACGCAGCCGGCACAGCTCCTTAGCAGGAAAGAAAAAACGTCCAGGGAGAATGAGAACCTGCTTAGAAATCTTCAGCTCATGGGGGTTGACGTTTCAAAGACCAGGAATCGCGAGTCGTTTATTCTCAGGCGGCCGATCACTTACGAGCGCATTCTCCAGGAATTTCTCCAGGAAAAAGGAGCTAGCACACATATGGTAGCAAGCATCATATCCCGGTACCCACGGGCAATCGGTCACAACTCTGAAGCCTTGTGTGATCTGTGGAACGTTTGGAAAAGTGTTCTGGATACTGACTCTGCGGTGCTAAATGTCGTGAACCGATCTCCGGAATCCTTCTTCCGAACAGTCAATATTGACAACTTAAAGGATAACATTCGTTTTTTCCGGTTTCTCGGTTTGTCCCCGAAGATTCTAAGCCAGTTGATGGCCAAGGCACCTCGAACATTTGCCAACAGTGTCCAGCTAAACAAACAGAAAGTATTCTTCTTACAAGAAGTCTGCACTAGCCTGGGTGGGGAGAACTGTCGGGAGTTTGTCCAACACATCATTGAACAAAATATATTTATTTTAACCAGAAGTACCAAGCGCATCCAAGCCAACATTGTGACGATCGAGTCCCTTATGAAGTTGGATAAAAAAGCTCTCCTGCTGTGGATCCAGTCTGATGGCGCTCACCTGCTCAGCCTCAGCTACACATATTTTGAAAATAACTTTAAAAACGCCCAGGAAAAACTACAAGCCTTGGGTTTTTCGGAAGACGAGGTAACCCGGTATATTTTCATGTCTCCCAAAGTTCTCCTTATGACTCCCCAAAACTTTGCCAAGAAGGTCAATCTACTTCTGGAATGTGGCATTGAAACTAGGGAGATCCTTAACACCCCTAATGTACTGGCCATGGGGATGGATCACATCGAAAGAAAAATTAAGGACCTTTCCAAATATGGTTTTGACTTCAAGTCTTCTGGGCTTGGCATTTTGAATCTGTCCACCACAAAATACATGTCTAAGCTGGAACAGTTGGCAAGTTCTGCATCGCTAGAGAAGACTGATAAAAAATAGCATTGTCTCCTTTTCTACCACAGTTAAACGGGAATTAGTTTGAGAACACAGCCATTTGTTTTTTTTCCCCCCAGTATCTTCATGAACCATCCTTCCACAGTGCCGCTGTATGCCTGTCCGCACTACCACATATTATTGGCACCAGAGACTCCTTGCACCATTGGTATCACATGCTTGCCTACTGCACCAGGAAATACTGACTTTGTCATTCCACTACTGGCACTCTCTATAGTATGCCAACCTGTGCGGCCACATGTAAGCCAGTGTTTACTATAGCAAGGCAGTACTACCATATAGTAGCCAGTACCCCACAGTATACCGGGTCCCAGTGCCAGCTACTGCCGCCACAATGTGCCATGCAATCTTCCCAAATATTAACCAGTGTTCCACAGTATGCCAATACACTCACTGTATGCCAGCTGTGTTTTTACATACTAGCTAATGTTCTAGTACGTGCAGGTTATTCATGTAGCCCCTTCCGTCCTGTAACAGCTGACAAATGGCGGTTTTGAAAAGCTGCCGCCTACTAAATATACCAAGTTATAGAATTATTTTCAGTTCTGCTCCATTTAAGATTTTCCCTTTTTTTTTTTTTTTTCCCCTGCCCCCACATGACACATGCAGCAGAGGAACACACCCCACAATGCAGTCTGCAGCGTCTCCCCTGTACTGGAATACCATGTACTCCCAGAGCTAATGTTCTGCTTTCATACTGCCTATCACACACACTGGCAAAACCACACCATTTAGAAAAGTGCGTCTCCCAGGAATATTAGTCTAGCAGTATTTCTCAACTCCAGTTCTCGGAGAACCCTAAGGGGTTAATTCTATTAGCCATGAAGGGGGCGAGTTGCAGGTTCAATGGCGTAGAAACTTTTGCAATGGCACCACAACTCGCCCCCCTTCGTGCCTGATATTGTCACGGATTTTTGTATGCAGTCATATGGAGCTGCGGACATAGGGGGTCACCATGCAGACCCGAACGTAGCCACGCATCTGTATTCGGGTGGTCTGCGCACATGCACTGGCTGCAGTGCGCCACCTTACACATTGCAGCTGCATCCATTAAGGATGCAGCCGCAGTGTGATTGACAGCGGCGGGCGTTCATGGGGCGACGATGATACGGTAGGTGGGCGGGCCAAACAAAGGAATGCCGTGACTGTTTTCGGGGTGGCTGTGTGACGTCACACACACACTGGCTGTGATTTAAAAATGGAGGCTGACCGCCTGTCTGCGCTACCAGGGGTCAACCTTATTTTGATGCATTCGCAATTTAATTGCAGACGCATGGGGAGGTGGTGCATCACATATGCTGGGCGGCCTTGCCCTGTGCAGCCCCCAGCATGTGAGGAGATGGACGCAGATCTGGCTGCATATACAGCAATCTGCGTCCATCTCTGAATCGGGCCCATAGACTCTCCATGTCCGGAGGAACCATAAGCACCTAATAGGATTGACCCCTTAAGTGTGCATGTTTCCCATACTCTGTGCTGGAGCACAGGTGTACTCATTACTGACTGATTTATACTTCCTGCTGAAACCCCCCCGAGAGGCTGTCACTTAGTAAATATACCCCATGTATCGGTGTTCCCCAAACCAGTTAGATTGTGGGCTCATTTGGGAAGGGCCGCCTTTACTTTGTGCTTCCTGACGCTATATGCAATGTATATGTTTCATGTGTATACATCAGAATGCCAGCACTGGATTGTTGGCATTGCCGACAGCCTGGGTAGGGGTTAGGTTTTGGCTATGGTTAGGGTAAGGCTTAGTTGACAAGTCTATGAAAAATGCATTGTTGACATGCCGACTGTCGGCATTCTGGCACCACAACCGTTTTATGACTCCCTCAAATATGATTGTAAATCAGGGATAATAAAATGTTTGGGTTTTTCTCAGTAACTGTGCATTTCACTAGTGGATTTTATTCAAGCAACAGCGACGACAAAATAAAATATATTTTTAATAATGTTTTCTGCTTTATTTTACACTTAAGAGGAAACCGTTTTTTATTTATTCGGAACAGTAACCTGAAATCGGGGGGCAATGTGCCGTGGGTTCTATGTAACGGAGAACAGCTGGTGGGCCGAGCAGGCAGCCCTTCATATGTCTGTAGATGTAAAGCTAAATACTTCTGCGCTGCTGAGAAAGACTGCTAAAGGGCCAACAGCGTACACAAGGCCTGGTTCAGACCTGATCGCTACTCTGTGGATTTGGAGAGGTTTGCTATTAGATAGTCGCCGCCCAGACAAAGTGAAAATCCACCCCGTGCAAATCTGTGTACATCTTGTGAAAAGCTTTGCAAATGCCGGCCAGCTGCAAATCTGTTCACAACTCTCTCACCAGTGCACAGCCCAGGACTTACTCCTACAGTGCGAAAGAAACAGGCTGATCGGGCCAGAGCTGACGTCATACACCTTCCCTAAAAACGCTTGGGAACGCCTGCGTTTTTCCTGACACTCCCAGAAAACGGGCAGTTACCACCCCACAAACGTCCGCTTCCTGTCAGTCACCTGCATGCGCCTAGCTGGATTCTTTCACAGTTTCGCTTCGCGTGTGTGCACTACGATCCGTACGCACGCGCATTCAATCGCTAATTGGCCTCCTTGCGAATTCGCACAATAGCTATCAAGTCTGAATCGGGCAGTGGCCATCAGTGTCCTAAGCAGCAAAACTTCTCATCCAGGAACTTAGCCGTGGAGGGAGATTGTCAGGAATCGACTCACCAAGCCGACATCCGTCCGCCGCTGCGGACTCCGTCCTGGCTCCCTGCGGTCACCTGTCATCTGTGTCTCTGCCATGGGACGCCATCACGGGCCTGGGAACACTCCTGTGACAGCGGGCGTGTAGCGCGCCGCGTTCCCGCTAGGCCGCGGCATGGGCGCCGCCATGACAGTCTACAAACAGCCAGCATACAGCGGCCAATCCGGTGCTTGGCCGCACCCACTTTTCCTCACTCACCCAATCCCTGTGCACCAAGGGGTATATAAGAGACTGCAGGATCAGTCTGCAGGCATCCTGGACTTTGTGTCACTCCTGCGACCCATGTGTAAGGATCTGTTCCGTTACTCCTGTGTTCCTGGCTCTCTGGCTAAAGACCTGTACTCCTGGTTATCTGCACAAGCTCCGTGGAACTTCAAGGCCCAGCAATACCTGCAAACAGGCTTCACACTCATCACCACCTTGTGTGCTTCAGCCTGCAGTTGAGACTGACTCCAGGTGTGTCTCATTCCAAACACCTGTGATACAGCTTGCTGCTGCCAGTGCTTCAATACCTGCACTGTGAAGTCAGACTCCTGCCTCTGCTACCAGGTTTGCCATTTAACACCTTGCTGCCTAAAGTTTCCTGTTTTATATCTGCACTGGTTTCCAAACCAGAACCACTTTACAAGCACCCGTTCTTCTGTTTATTACATTTCCGGTTATTATTTCTACAGTCATCTGCCATCCAGTTGCCATAGACTTTTCAGCTATTACGCTGTGTGATTGACATTTTACATCTGTGATTATTATTTCTGCTGCCATTTCTGTTATTATCATCTGCAAATAAATATCATTGCGCTGATGCGCTGAAACAACATCCAGCCTCCTCGTTTCCTCCCTTATACCTCCACTGACCCACTAGCGCCCCCTCTGGGGACACAGACAAGTCCAGACCTGACAGTAAGTCCAGGATCGATGGACTCAGATGGTGGACGGAGTGTGGGGTCAGAGGCCTTGCAAAACCTGGTCTCCCGTCTGGATGGTCAAGAGGCTGCGCAGCAGCAGATGTTTCAATTTCTGCAAGGGATGTCCTCCCGGATAGATACACTACAGCAATCCCTGCCTAGTGTCCTCACTCCTGTTGTTCCTGTTACTCCAGCACCTGCCAGTGCCGTGAGTTCCTCTATGCCGACTGCATCAGCTCCAGTGTCACGTCTGCACCTGCCCGTGCCGAGCAAGTATGATGGCAGTCCAAAGTTATGTCGCGGGTTTCTCAACCAATGTGAAATCCAGTTTGAGTTGTTGCCACATAATTTTTCCACGCCAAGATCCAAGGTTGCCTACATCATCTCCTTACTTTCTGGATCTGCTCTGAATTGGGTGTCTCCTCTGTGGGAACGTGCTGACCCTTTGATTAACAACTACACAGACTTCGTGTCAACTTTCAGACGGATCTTTGACGAGCCTGGTCGTGCAACATCAGCTTCCGCTGACCTGATTCAACTCTGCCAAGGTACCCGTAGTATGGGACAATATGTTATTCTGTTCCAGACGTTGGCCGCTGAGGTTCAGTGGAATAATCAGGCCCTGGTAGCAGCTTTCTGGCATGGACTTTCTGACCGGATCAAGGATGAACTGGCGACCCGCGACCTTCCTGTTCAATTATCTGACCTGATCTCCTTGTGCATTAAGTTGGACTCTCGCATCCGCGAACGCAATAATGAACGCGCTCGGAGTGAGCCACGCAGATCAAGGATAATACCTTCTGTACAGTTTCAGTCTCCCTCTTCTGACGAGCCTATGCAGATAAATAGGTCCCGCCTAACTCCTGAAGAGCGGGCAAGAAGAATACGTGAGAGACTCTGTCTGTACTGTGCGGCTGCGGGCCACCAGATTAACTCCTGCACAGTGCGTTCGGGAAACGCCAGATCCTGACTTGCAAAGGAGGAGTCAAGTTGGGATCTTTTTGTCAAGCTCCTTCTAATCCAGACCTTATCCTTCCAGTGACGTTAGAGACTTCAGTTGGGCTCCAGTCCGCATCAGCATTGGTGGACTGTGGAGCTGCAGGAAATTTCATCACCCAAGCTGCGGTAAATAAATTCTGCTTATCTACTTGTGAACTTTCCTGTCCAGTTTATATTACTGCTGTGGATGGAAGCCGAATCTCCAAGGGGAATATTTCCCATCAAACTGCCCCAGTGGTCCTGGGAGTTGGATTCCTACACTCTGAACTGATTAAGTTCTTGGTCATCCCTCAAGCCACCCAGGAGATCGTCTTGGGCATGCCCTGGCTCCAGCTACATAATCCACAGTTTAACTGGTCAACGTTGCAGCTTACCTCTTGGGGTTCACAGTGTCATCAATCTTGTTTAGCCCAAGTGTGTCCCATAAAGTCTACCGAAGTTAAGACACAGTCAAGTCTCCCAGCTGCCTATCAAGATTTCTCAGACGTCTTCTGTGAAAAGGCCGCTGATGTCCTGCCGCCCCATAGGGAATGGGATTGTCCCATCGATCTCCTTCCTGGCAAGAAGCCACCTAGGGGGCGCACCTACCCGTTGTCTGTTCCTGAAACTGAGGCGATGAGCGTTTACATCAGAGAGAATCTTCAGAAGGGATTCATCCGTCCGTCATCATCACCCGCTGGCGCAGGTTTCTTCTTTGTTAAAAAGAAGGATGGAGGACTGCATCCATGCATTGACTACCGGGGTCTCAATGACATTACCATCAAAAATAGTTATCCATTACCACTCATTACCGAATTATTTGACAGAGTCAAAGGAGCCCGCATCTTCACCAAGTTAGATCTCCGCGGTGCCTACAATCTCATCAGAATCCGGAGTGGTGACGAGTGGAAAACAGCTTTTAACACTCGAGATGGCCATTATGAATACCTAGTAATGCCATTTGGATTGAGTAATGCTCCAGCAGTGTTCCAACACTTTGTGAACGAAATTTTTCGTGATGTCCTGTATAAGTACCTCGTTGTTTACTTGGATGATATCCTCATCTTCTCCCAAGATCTTCCATCTCATCGTCTACAAGTCCGAGAAGTTCTCCGACGTCTTCGTGAGAACCGTCTTTACGGAAAACTATCTAAATGCACCTTTGAAGTACCCTCTATACCCTTCCTGGGTTATATAATTTCCGGATCGGATCTTCAGATGGACCCGACAAAATTGGAAGCTATTGCCAATTGGTCCATTCCAAATTCTCTCAAGTCTATCCAGCGGTTCCTGGGTTTTGCCAACTACTATAGGAAATTTATTCGGGGATTCTCCACTCTCATCGCTCCTATTACCAACCTGACTCGGAAAGGGGCAAACCATTCCAACTGGACAGAAGAAGCCTTAGCAGCCTTCCAGAAGATCAAGCTGGCCTTTATGTCTGCCCCAGTTCTGTCTCAGCCAGATGTTAACAAACCGTTCGAATTGGAGGTGGACGCCTCTACAGTTGGGGTTGGAGCTGTTCTCTCCCAGAAGGGAACCGATGGGAAAGTCCACCCTTGTGGGTTTTATTCTCGCAAATTCCTTCCTGCAGAAGCTAACTACTCCGTTGGAGACCAAGAACTACTGGCGATCAAGCTGGCTCTCGAGGAATGGAGATACCTCCTAGAAGGGGCCAAACATCCGTTTAATATCTACACGGATCATAAAAACCTGCTATACTTAAAGGCAGCTCAGTGCCTTAATCCTCGCCAGTCCAGGTGGGCTATGTTTTTCTCACGTTTTAATTTTAAGCTTCATTTCCGCCCAGGTTCGCAGAATGTTAAAGCTGACGCTCTATCCCGATCCATGGAATCCGAAGAGGAAACGCCTGACTCAGTGCCTCATTCCATCCTGAGTCCAGTGGTATTCGCTGCATCTCAAGTCTCTCCAGCTCCTCCTCCTGGTAAGACTTTTGTTTCCCCAGAGCTCCGTCCCAAGTTGCTATCTTGGGCTCATCAATCCAAGTTCACCGGTCATCCTGGTGTTCTGAAGACCTTCAAGTTTCTCTCTGAGACGTACTGGTGGCCAAAGATGAAGGCTGACATCAAGGATTTCGTGGCATCCTGTCCTAAGTGTGTGCAGCATAAGACTCCTCGTCAGTCTCCAGCAGGTCAGTTACAACCATTGTCTGTTCCTAGTCGTCCCTGGTCACACCTGTCCATGGATTTTATCACCGACCTTCCTCCTTCCCAAGGATATAATACCATCTGGGTTGTAGTGGACAGATTTACCAAGATGGCTCATTTTGTCCCTCTCCAGGGTCTCCCGTCTGCCCCGAAACTTGCCCAAATCTTCCTACGGGAGATTTTCCGCTTACATGGTCTACCCTCTGAAATAATATCTGATCGGGGGGTACAGTTTGTAGCGAGGTTTTGGAGGGCCCTCTGTGCTGCCATGCAGGTCAAACTGAAGTTTTCGTCATCATACCATCCTCAGACGAATGGGCAGACAGAGAGAGTTAATCAAGATCTAGAGACGTTTTTAAGATTATATGTTTCATCTTCCCAGGATGACTGGTTCGATCTGCTCCCATGGGCCGAGTTTGCCCACAACTTCCGATACCATACTGCTACTGAAACAACACCATTCTTTGCAGTATATGGGCAACATCCCCGTGTTCCTGACTTCCAAGAACTCCCTCATATGGATGTTCCTGCTGCCACTACTGCTCTGTCTCAGTTTTCATCAATTTGGAAAAAGATTCATGTATCTCTCAAAAAGGCCTCCAGCCGGTACAAATTCTTTGCTGACCGCAAGAGACGTGCGGTTCCTCACCTGAAACCTGGGGACAAGGTTTGGCTATCAACCCGTAACCTCCGTCTTAGGGTTCCGTCCATGAAGTTTGCACCCCGTTTCATTGGTCCTTTCCCTGTTGAAAGAGTCATCAACCCTGTGGCCTACAAACTGAAGTTACCACCTTCTCTTCGTATACCTAACGCTTTTCATATTTCTCTCCTCAGACCTCTAGTCCTGAACCGTTTTCAGAGTTCTCTTCCAGTTGGCCCCAAAATTCGAACTCAGCGGGGCGTGGAATTCGAGATCGGTAAAATTCTGGACTCCCGTTGCCGGTATGGACGTCTTCAGTACCTGGTCGATTGGTCCGGTTATGGCCCAGAGGAGAGGAGTTGGGTAAACTCATCTGATGTCCATGCTCCAAGGTTGGTCCGTGTTTTCCACAGCACTCATCCTTCCAAGCCACGTGGGTGTTCGGTGTCCACCCTTAAAGGGGGGGGTACTGTCAGGAATCGACTCACCAAGCCGACATCCGTCCGCCGCTGCGGACTCCGTCCTGGCTCCCTGCGGTCACCTGTCATCTGTGTCTCTGCCATGGGACGCCATCACGGGCCTGGGAACACTCCTGTGACAGCGGGCGTGTAGCGCGCCGCGTTCCCGCTAGGCCGCGGCATGGGCGCCGCCATGACAGTCTACAAACAGCCAGCATACAGCGGCCAATCCGGTGCTTGGCCGCACCCACTTTTCCTCACTCACCCAATCCCTGTGCACCAAGGGGTATATAAGAGACTGCAGGATCAGTCTGCAGGCATCCTGGACTTTGTGTCACTCCTGCGACCCATGTGTAAGGATCTGTTCCGTTACTCCTGTGTTCCTGGCTCTCTGGCTAAAGACCTGTACTCCTGGTTATCTGCACAAGCTCCGTGGAACTTCAAGGCCCAGCAATACCTGCAAACAGGCTTCACACTCATCACCACCTTGTGTGCTTCAGCCTGCAGTTGAGACTGACTCCAGGTGTGTCTCATTCCAAACACCTGTGATACAGCTTGCTGCTGCCAGTGCTTCAATACCTGCACTGTGAAGTCAGACTCCTGCCTCTGCTACCAGGTTTGCCATTTAACACCTTGCTGCCTAAAGTTTCCTGTTTTATATCTGCACTGGTTTCCAAACCAGAACCACTTTACAAGCACCCGTTCTTCTGTTTATTACATTTCCGGTTATTATTTCTACAGTCATCTGCCATCCAGTTGCCATAGACTTTTCAGCTATTACGCTGTGTGATTGACATTTTACATCTGTGATTATTATTTCTGCTGCCATTTCTGTTATTATCATCTGCAAATAAATATCATTGCGCTGATGCGCTGAAACAACATCCAGCCTCCTCGTTTCCTCCCTTATACCTCCACTGACCCACTAGCGCCCCCTCTGGGGACACAGACAAGTCCAGACCTGACAGAGATAAAGTATCAGCCATTCAGCTCCTAACTGCCATGTTACAGGATGTGTTTAGAAAATGACAGGAGCTAATTGATTGGCACTTTATCTCTCTCCAGGGCTTAGTACATCTGCCCACCAGTCTCTGAGCAAACACGCCTTTTTCATCTCCACAAAATCTATAAATTCTCTATAAGAAAAGCACACATCAGAAGGACTCCTCACAGTAAGTGAATGCTCACCCTGGCTAGACATGATAGACATTTTGAATTTGGTGCCAGACGTGAGCCAATCACGGCTTGAGCCAATCACAGGCCAAGAATGCTGATGAAGTAATGTACTGAACACTTTCACACTAGTGACTAACTGACCAGAATCTAGTCCCAAGACAATAGATTGTTTTGTATAGATTTTATTGTTGATAATACAAGGCACGTGAACATTAGATGTTCTGAATAAATCTCATAATTCAGTATTAACGTCCAAGAGGTTTTATACTCTTTGTGCTCCTGAGATGTTTTAAGTCTAGAGTGGGATCTGACCCCAAGAACTGGTGTACTTGTCCATCTGTCAGTGTGGAATCTCCGCCATACAGCATTAAACAGGTCTGCTGGGTAAAAACGGAAAAACAAACAGGAGATGAGTGTCATTTGCTGTATTTATTAGCAGAATCATCAGAATGAGGAGATGTTGGACTGTTTAACTACATTATGTTGCACTTGTGTGTTGGAAGCTGTGTTTTTATATTGACTGAAATGTGTCTAAACGTACGCTTGATCACAGTACAGCCACTTCCTGTTATTAGAGCCTGATTCAGAGATGTACGCAATTCTCATATTTACAGAGATGAACGATGATCGCCCATCTGCTTATGCCTCACGGACGCTCTGTGTATGCACCAAGTTACCTTTGTGATGCGGCTCGCAGTGAGGATTTGATCGGAAAGTGAATGACTAGGAACGTTCGAGGCTTGTGACAGGGAGTGGTGGCGGCAGGAATGTCTCAGCCTTCATCTGCAATCCTGTGCACAGAAAACATGGCGCCAAACTACCGCTGCATGTTTGTATGCAGTTGGTGGGATCAAAGCCTCCGGGGACGACTCAATCTATTCCCAGGCGGCTGAGGCATTAGCGTATTTTCACACGTTAGCTGTGTACGGGATGGGTCTGTGACTGCATTAGTGAACATCTCTGATTCCGCCTCATATCACAGAACACAAATACAGCCGGATGTAAATGGCTGTATGCTATTTCTGGAACACACTAAACACGTTCCCTCTCCAGCTCTTAATCAAACTTTAATCATCTCTGTGGCCGGGATGTAATGAAGTCCGACGGCCAGGCGGGATGCCGGCTGAACTCGGACCGTTTTTTTTTTTAAAAGGGGTAATAATTTACATGGAATGGTTTTGTCTTGTGAACAATTGCGCCTATTAAAAAAATGTCCGAGTTCAGCCAGCATCCCGCACGGTCACTGTAACGGACTTCATTACAGCCCGCTCCATCTGTATATGTAAATAATATTTGTCTCTGCACACTGTTAGATCTGTGTCGTACTTTTCCAGGAATGCACTTGCTCCACCTCACTCCTCCATAGTCTGCTGCATACTGTGGGGGACATGTATCAAACGGCGATAACCACACTTTGGCCTTTTCCACAAAAAGGGGGTTATCACTGCTTTTTAAATGGTATGCAGTCAGTTTACCGGCTGTCGGGATCCTGGCGTTCAGGAGGCCGACGCCGGAATCCCGACACCCGGTGATAAGCCGAAATCTGGAATCCCATTACCCACCTGGTATTCCCACTCGGTTGGTGAGTCCATGCCACCAGCCAAGTGGAAATAGAGCCTGGGCCCAATGTGTGGCGATCCTGCAAGCAAACTCTCTACCTCGCTGCCGGGGTTCCAGCAGACTGTATGTCGGTATAGTGACATCCGGCATCCGTCTGCCGGGACATCGTATGTATCCCTTTTATATATGTATTAGAAGGCTGACTGTGGGGAAATCAGGAATTTTTCCAGCGCAGTCTCTATATAGAGTAAATAACGTCACCGCCATAGCTGGCCAAGTGTTAGCACTTACTAAGCAACAAACTGATCACTGGCTCCCTGTATATAACAAATAACTGGATTACTGTATCGGATATCCTGCCTTCCACTTGGATTACTTCATTTAAAACATAATAATACCCCACTTGGTAGTAACAGTGCAGTCACTGATGTAGTGCAATACTGCTACACTGACTCCCATGGCAGCAGCTCAGGAACCTGTGTATGAATTCATCCGTTCATTTTACAACATTGCCAATTCACCCACCAAGCAACATGCTTCCCTTGTCTCATACCTTCCCAGTCTTCTAACACTTAAGAAACCTTCAACTCCCTTCTTTTCCCATTTACTCCACCTCCCCTCTTCCTCCTTCATCCTCCATAAATTTGCCCCCTGCTTCAAAGTCAACAATCAAAATGGTATCTCTTCTAGGAATGGACATCGGAATGCTATGGTTTGAAACCATCAATGTTATTGTAAAAACACTTCGATCGTAGCATTCCGATATTTGCCACCATCGCATGGTAAACATTTGATGGTGTTCCGATATTTATTCCAGGTCCTGTCCCCAGTCCCATCCCCGACCCGGCAACGGTGCAGAGGTATTGCGCATGCGCAAACAGGTTTACTGCACATGCAAAAATCAAATTAATTATTTTTTTCTATCGAATTCTTTTAATACGATGATTAGTTACCATTGCATCGAAAGATTCGATGGCGGAAGCCCAGCCATCATCAGATAGGGTATCCGGACTCAAGATCGACAGCAAAAAGGTCGACAACCCTTAGGTCGACGCCAATTGGTCGACACACCTTAGGTCGACATGGACAAAAGGTCGACAGGAACAAGGTCGACATGGAAAAAGGTCGACATGAGTTTTTCACGATTTTTTTCTTTTTTGGAACCTTTTCATACTTAACGATCCACGTGGACTACGATTGGAACGGTAATCTGTGCCGAGCGAAGCGAAGGCACCATGCGAGGGGACACGGTGCACTAATTGGGGTTCCTGGTCACTCTACGAAGAATACGACACAAAAACAAACAAACTCATGTCGACCTTTTTCCATGTCGACCTTGTTCCTGTCGACCTTTTGTCCATGTCGACCTAGGGTGTTTCGACCAATTGGCGTCGACCTAAGGTTTGTCGACCTTTTTGCTGTCGATCCTGAGTCCCAGACCCATCAGATAGTGGGTTTCTGATGTCCATCTCTAATCTCCTCATGGCAGATAATGCACTGCAGCCACCTTGCCCTATAACCCTCTATCCACCCTTAGTTCAGTCACACCAGTACAGTAAATCACAGCACTGAGGTCTTGGGTCATGTGTCATTGGGTATTATATACCGTATACTTATATATATATATATATATATATATAATGACACGGCCTGTCTCTCTAACCCCCGTCTCCTCTAGATACATAAGAAGTCTGTATTCTATGTTTCTTTTCTGTATTGTTTAGCATGTAAAGTCATTCTAAAAGAAACATCGCTGTGACTAACCTTCTCTGGTCGGCTTGCCGGCAGTTAGTGCAGGAAATGTGATCAGCCCTTGTTTGCCTTCTTCTTAGCCTTCTTCTTAGTTCTCCACCAGGCTCCCACGTAGACCGGCCTTTTCCCTTGTCTTACAGTCCCCAGGCACTTCCACTTTTCACTTAAGCATTGGGATACTGTTTTTGCAGCTTCACGTATCCCTGGATTACATATATTAATTGCATTTTGGAGACCCATGAATATGTCACTGAGGTCAGATGGAGCTAGCTCGCCATAAGGCATGAAGTCTGTTACAGATATAATGTGCCTCACCACCGCCTCAGGATCTGGAAATGTCATCAGAGCTTTTACTGCTTGGCATAGCATTGTCTTTAGTAGGTGCTTTTCAGCAAGGGCAAGATAAATGGCATGTAGGTACCTGGTGTCATTCCACTTGCTGCCCTTTTCTGGGATCATGGCCTTGCAGCCCAGATGGGGAAAAGACTGAATAAGGCAGATCCCTGCAGCCGATGTAATGTCTGAGTTATCACTGTGCAGCATTACCAGTAATGAGAGGCAATGTTCCTTTACTAGTCCGGTGACAGGACTACACGCTCTGCATCGCTGAACTATCTCGGCAAACAGCTTGGTGGCATGAAGTTGGATGACTGGGTTTGCACTAGTTAGATGTCTTGCGCTGTGGCTGAGGATTTCATCGTAGCTGTGATACTTTATCTGTGTCTGCATTTGAACTATGGTCACTAAAATTCTCAGGACCACGGTGAGCGAGGCCATATATCCTCTCTTCATCTCTTGCAGAAGGGTCTTTATAATTGCAGTCCTGAGCCTCGTAGCCATGTTTGGTGAGGCCCTTGTGAAACTGTCAATGTACTCAAAAACCTTCAGGCGAGTATTGATATCAAGGCACTCCAGGCCGGGTAATATGTCCTCAATGACGGCACTGTATAGGTCTTCAGATTGACACTCAGGATATGCCATAAGAGATGCACAAACTGTAACACTGGTCACTGTGTTCTGTTTGTCATGTGAGTCACACAGCGGCCTGAGAAGACCCAGGATTTCTTTCCAATCACCAGTCTGGACAATACGTTCAGCAAAGTCATCAACACATTCATGTTCATGAGACGACATGTCCTGTAGATCTGTCTGATAGATCACTGCAGGGCCAAAGGTAAAGAGTTGTTCTGGTCTTACCTTGGCTTCCTGGTCTGGGCTGCACGGTGGTGTAAGGCTGCTGCAATGGGCAGCCAGTAAAGCCAGTACTTGGTCTATGGTGGTGGTGATGGTTTCTCTGACCTCAGCGCAGTCCCAGTTTTGTGTCTCCCAGCTGGTGAGTATAGCACAGGCTTTTGTGAATAATAGTCTGATATTCGGCTCTTGTATAGCTTTTGATCCAAAGGCTACGGCAATATTATTAATGCACATAGAAAGAGCTCTCTGGGTGCGGGGATGAGTGACTGCTTCCATTTCTGTATATATCTCAAACAGCACATAGACTTTGGGAATGAAGTGCACGGTGGTATCAGACAGTACTGCAGCCAGTGTGGTAACTGCAGACAGTGGAGGGGAGCATGATGGGCAGGCCTGGAGAGCATCCATAAGCTTCATTACGGTTCTATTCCTGCTGTCCCTGGCTAAATAGAGAAGCACCTTGCTGGCT
This sequence comes from Pseudophryne corroboree, assembly GCF_028390025.1. Lineage (NCBI taxonomy): Eukaryota > Metazoa > Chordata > Amphibia > Anura > Myobatrachidae > Pseudophryne > Pseudophryne corroboree. The sequence continues at coordinate 82,582,802 of NC_086448.1, forward strand.
GATTGCCAGACGCATTCCGTCTCTTCCCGCTCTGCTTCTATCATTTTCTGAACAACAATAGGCACCATACTCTGGAATAAGCCGCCGACATCCATCCTCAGCTCTAAGATGTGGCACAAAAAATCCAGCATCATGTGCATCTCGGAAATGGCCAGGCGCTTCTTTCTCAGGGTGTATTTTACCATGGTGATCCTATGCACTAGTTTGTCCCATGGCATAGCGCCAATGATCTCCGGCAAACATCTCCTGATCACCGGAGAGTAGAGAAGTGTAAATTCATGGAGGAGCAGATTGGTGTTATCAGCTAAGTCGCTGGAGAGCCGCATGACTGGTAACTTCTTCTTAAAGTCTCCTTCCATGTCTAAGTCATGCAGTGTAAAGGGGTAAGTGTTCTAGGATAAAAATCACTAGCCAAAGTCCTTACCCATAGATGTTGATCAAATTCCTTATCGGATGATGTTACTCAAAGTCTTTATCAGAGGTCGCTATCTAAAATCGCTTAGATTAACGAGGAACTACTCAGAGAGTAGCAATGCAGGACAGGATGTCACTACAAAGTGGCTGCCAGCAGCTGGGCAACCGTTATATAGGGCTGAGGCCTGGCCTGTGACATCACAGCACAAACAGACAGGACCATTCCAGAACCAATGAAAGACAGGAAACATGAATCTTTGGAGTAAAAATCATATTTATTATAAGGATATTATACTGGAAATACCATGCTCAGTATTTTAATAATCACATTTCCTTTTCTATACACACATTATATCTTTATTTTTTATTTTTTTATGTCTGCAGTGTACACTGTATAAATACAATATTATAACTCCTGCGGAAGGCTTGATTATCTGATTAATGGATATATAACGGTAGGGACTCTGATGTGGTATAATGTACTCTACAGCAGGAGGGCCTGTGCTCAGGACCAGATTAGGGACTGTGGGCGCCCTCCAGACCGCTGTGAGATCGCTACTGGCCTCATAAATAGGAACATTTTCCTTCTATAGGCCATTACATATTTGGAATATATGTATTTTCTCACCCAGATATTATAATTGAGAAAAGGAGATATTATTGGTTTTAACTTTTGTCATGTTTTAGCATATTACAGGTTGAGTCTCCCTTATCCAAAATGCTTGGGACCAGAAGAATTTTGGATATCGGATTTTTCCGTATTTTGGAATAATTGCATACCATAATGAGATATCATGGCGATAGGACCCAAATCTAAGCACAGAATGCATTTATGATTCATATACACCTTATATATACAGCTTGAAGGTCATTTTAGCCAATATTTTTAATAACTGTACATTAAACAAAGTGTGTCTACATTCACACAATTCATGTATGTTTCATATACACCTTATACACACAGCCTGAAGGTCATTTAATACAATATTTTTATAACTTTGTGTATTAAACAAAGTTTGTGTACATTGAGCCATCAAAAAACAAAGGTTTCACTATTTCACTCTCACTCAAAAAAAGTCTGTATTTCGGAATATTCCGTATTTCTGAATATTTGGATATGGGATACTCAATCTGTATATACATTTATATGGTACATACATTTATAAAGAATTTTCATTTGGAGAAGACTTTGGCTTTTCTATGAACATCTAAAAATTGGACATTAAGTACTAATTTCTACAGCTAATTTGTAATGTCAACTACGATCATTAGATACGCACAGCAGTATACATTGTTAAAGGTATTTTACAGTGCCATACCTATTGTAATCAATGGGAGCACCCTCTGTCAGGATTTGTTATACGAGGGGAAACTCGCACAAGCACAGGGAAATGTACAAACTCCACACAGATATGACCTTGGTGGGAGCGTACCCAAGCCATCAGTGTTGTCGTTAGGCAGCAAGCTAGCTATTGCGCGACTGTGGAAATAATGCAGACTCACAATCAGCGTGGAGTCACAGTGCCCGGAGCATGTGCATGCTGTGTTCTGTGTGACTGACACTCTATTCGTGCGACCTAGGCCGGCTGATGTCAGGATCAGGATGGGACCCAGCTCAGAGGAGGCGGGGGGTAATATGAGGGAAGGGGACTGTCTCTGCGCCCAGCAGTGGCTGGCGTTAGGAGTACAAGCTCCAGTTCCTACGCTATGTCTCTGCCTGCAATGCTCCTCTCTTTGCTGGAAGGTGCCTATTTGTCGTCTAAGTGAATTCCAAGGTGACCAAAGATTGGCAAATCCTTGGAACTTCTCCAGTAAATGAGGATTACTTCAAAGTTTGTGGGCTGTAGGCGGAAACCAGGAAACCTGTTGGCGGAGAGCTGTCCCCAGTGAGAGAACCCTAACCAGAGGCGTATCTAGGGTAGGGCGAGTGGGGCACGTGCCCTGGGCGCCTTGGCAGGCCCAGGAGAGGGGGGCGCCGCCGGCAGCTAGGGCATCATGCCCCACTCGCCCCCGTCAACCCTAAATGTGAGGGGAGGAGAGCGCAGCGACTCTCCCTCCCCTCACCGCCGCTGCCAGCACTAGCAGCGCTGCCAGCAGCGCTGCTGTGTCCGGTCTCCGGCGTTAGCCAATTAGAGCTTGCGATTGGCTGCCGGTCCGCGAGCTCTGATTGGCTAGCGAACCGGCGCCAGACAGCCGCCGGAGACCTGGAGCGGTGAGGGGACGGAGAGGCGCTGGGCTCTCCTTCCCTCACATTCACATATCAACAACAAGGCGGCCGGTGAGTGACTCTTTGTCGGCGGCGGTGGCACAGTGGGGCATGTATCTGGCACCAAATGGGGCATGTAACTGGCACTGAGTGGGGCCTGGCACTGTGGGGCATGTAACTGGCACTGTGGGGCATGTATCTGGCACTGTGGGGCAATGTAACTGGCACTGTGGGGCATGTAACTGGCACTGTGGGGCAATGTATCTGGCACTGAGTGGGGGCATGTATCTGGCACTGTGGGGCAATGTATCTGGCACTGAGTGGGGGCATGTATCTGGCACTGTGGGGCAATGTAACTGGCACTGTGGGGCAATGTAACTGGCACTGTGGGGCATTGTATGTGGCACTGTGGGGCAATGTAACTGGCACCGTGGGCCATTTTCAGCGCGCACATCCTTTTTGTGTTTTTCTTTTTTTTTGTGGGGGGTGGGGGGGGGGGGGGGGGGCGCCATTTTCCATCTTGCCCTGGGCTCCGAAAACCCTAGCTACGCCTCTGACCCTAACTATGGGAGAGGGATAAGATTCAGCTGAGAGCAGGGAACACAGAGACAGCACCCAATAGAGAGAGAGAGGTCCTGAGGGGGAAACCTGATAAGCTGCTGTGGAAATACAGAGCTCAGGAGAAACACTATGTGGAGAGAGCCTGGGATACCGGCGAGGAACTGAGCGACTTATGTTTTAAACCATTTACCACCTATGTGCAGCTGTCATGAAGCCAGCCACTAACTTATTATAGAGCCCATTTATCAAGTAATATTTGCGGCTATGTGCCCGAAAACTCCAGTTTTCTGGGGTCAGCTGCAAATATTAAGTATCACCTGCATGTAAGAAGGAGGGACCGCAGCAGGTATTTCTGATACCTTCTGCGATCCCTCCATTTCCGCCCGCAGCCGCATCCCCCATAGGTTTCGATGGGGTATACGATGCTGCCCTATGTACAGTATCAATATTGGTCCCCGCAGCTACCACAATCTTTTGGTTGTGGTAGCCCATTGTAGGCTATGGGCTACATATCGCAGGAAGTAGATCCAGCTGGGTTCCCAGAAACCCTTCGATGGAAATGTCCCAGTGCATCGCGGTCACGTGTGGCCAAGCATGTGCAGGACCCCTGGCCGCCAGCAGAGTACATCACAGGGACAGACTCCTTTCCGAGCCCCTGTCTCTGCGGGTGCCTGGTGAAGCATTCACCCGAAGGGATTGCATATTGCAATGCGATCCTGGACGGTAAGATCCCGCCCAGATCGCATTCCATATATAGGGCCAGATGTATTAACCTAGAGAAGGCATAAGGAAGTGATAAACCAGTGATATGTGCAAGGTGACAAAGGCACCAGCCAATCAGCTCCAATATGTAAATTAACAGTTAGGATCTGATTGGCTGCTGCCTTTATCACCTTGCACATATCACTGGTTTATCACTTCCTTATGCCTTCTCCAGGTTAATACATCTGCCCCATTATCCTTAATAAATGGGCACCTATATGAGCTAGCCTAGAGAAAGCCGGAGTGAGAGACAACAGGTGCAGGTAAGAGATCATCCACTGTAAACCACACACACACCTGCGAGACGGGGGCTACAAACTGTTATATAAATGTAAGTTTTCTTTAGTTTAGCCCAGTGTTTCCCAACTGCGGTCCTCAAGGCACACTAACAGTCCTGGTTTTAGTGATATCCAGGCTTGAACACAGGTGACTTAATTAGTACCTCAGTTATTTTGATTTAACCATCTGTACTGAAGCTTGGATATCACTAAAACCTGCACTGCTGGTGGGCCTTGAGGACCGCGGTTGGGAATGCCTGGTTTAGCTATTGTATGCCGAATAGTGAGACTGTTTCTGTTAATCAGGGAACGCCCCCTAAATATGCCACCTCATCCCTTTCATCTCAGTTAGAAAGTATCATTGCATCTAATCTGCCCCCCCTGTTGTTTCTGACTTCTTTTTTCTTTTTTTTTTCAAAAGGAGAACAGCAGCAGCACTACTGCTATATCTGTCAGTCAGATTTCATAAGAGTCGGAAGGCACTAGGACCCGTCGCGGCTCTAACAGCAAGTCCGTGTGGTAACCAATGGGGAGACTAGAGCTGCAACTCCAGCCTCCCCCTGCTCACACCGCAACCTACCTCCCCCACTGCCAGCCGGCCAGAGTCCAGCCCGGGCGCGGGGTTCAAATGCCAACATTGAGTAAGACTGTTACTTATGATGGCGCAGAAGGTTTCATTGGCCCTCACTGCACCACACAGTTTCCCAGCACTTTCTCCTCCACTTCCTTTACCAGCATGCTAGGTGCAGTCACACTTAGTTCAGCTTTGAGAAGGCGGCCCGTGTGATTGTGACAGGGCTGTCCTGCAGATGTCTTATGCTGCTTGTTGGAGATCAGGCTGGCTGCTTCTGCTAATCAAAGATGGGCAGTTCGTGTCCTGCAGTCTGAGTCTCAGTGCAGTGCCCAAAACAAGGTATGCTGCACCTGCCACCACCAACTAAAAACTATAATAATTATATTGTGCTGGGGTGCCTTCCAGCTCCCATAACTAATGGAACAGGTGACCAACATTTCAAGGCCCAATCAGCCTTTTCATCAGGGTGAAACATTGGCTGTAGGAGAGCATCCTGGTTTATTGCCAATCATTACCTGATGGCGTATTCTGTGAGGCCACGCCCCCTGTGATACCACACCCCTTATCTGGGAGCACGCGTGTCTTAGGTGCATGTAAATATAACTATTATCGTTCCCCTTTCATTTTCTTCTGGATCCGCCCCTGTGTATGGTATATATATTAAAGAATATTTCCAAGATAAAACATCTGTTATGAACGACCAATTCCAGGATTTTCACAGAAAGCATTCAAAATCTAAATTCGACCCTGCTTCAAATAACCCTTCTTTAAAGACATTTTCACGTTTGCTGGATGAATCCATAACCAAATTTGACATGGCCCCCAAGAAGCATTTCCATAATCTGGATAAAGCACAAAAGCAAGCATTGCGGGACTTGAAATCATATACAGACATTGTCATACGGCCCGCAGATAAGGGCGGGGCTATAGTAATTATGGACACCAGTAAATATATAAAGGATATTGATTTACAATTAGCTGATGGTAACACTTATTTAAAATTGATGCAAAATCCGGGTGATCAATATAAGGGTGAATTAGACCAGATACTAACTGCTGCGGTGAAAAATGGGGTTATAAATAAAAAATTGTTTGATGCATTAATACAGTCCCACCCTGTTACTCCGATTTTGTATACCATCCCCAAGGTACACAAGAATGCCCAAGAGCCCCCTGGTAGGCCGATTATATCGGCTAGGGGTTCTCTCTTACAACCTATCTCTCAATTTCTTGATTATTTGTTACAACCCTTAGTGGCTAAACAGAGAACGTTTTTGAGAGATACTACACAATTTTTGTTAAAGTTGAGAGAAATAAAAAACATTCCCACTGGGGCTTTCTTGTGTACCTTGGATGTGAAGAATTTATATACGATCATACCACACAACATGGGGTTAGACTGTATGAGATCATTTCTACAAGCTAATCAATTTGTGGATTTTGATATTCCGTTGTTTTTGGAATTACTCAGATTTATCCTTACAAAAATGTTTTTTCTACATAACGGTAAATATTATTTGCAGCGCATTGGCTGTGCGATGGGGACGAACGTAGCCCCATCGTACGCCAATGTGTTCATGTTTGAGCAGGAGCGTAATTTTTTCTTCACAGATCTATGTGTCTAAAAAAATCTTGATGTATACAAGATACATAGATGATCTTTTTTTAATCTGGACGGGCTCTGAATGTGAGCTATTAGAGTTAGTTACTCATATCAACTCTTTAGAACATCCAGTGAAGTTTACGTTCCAATATAGCCAGACTGAAATTAATTATTTAGACGTGGTAGTTAAAATTAAAGATAACACTATATCAACTGAGGTGTTCCACAAGCATACGGACCGAAATACCCTGCTACACCACAGCAGTTGCCATCCACCCCCATTAAAGAAAGCTCTCCCAAAATCCCAGATGTTAAGAGTAGCAAGAATCACGAGCGACCCTAACCAGCTTGAACCTGCATTAGATTTGGTTTCGGATAAATTTGCTAGGCGGGGATATCCTTTATCCTCACTTAAGGAAACCAAAGAACAAGTATTAGCAATTCCAAGACAAAATTTGTTAGAACCAGAAGTGAAGGATAATATACAAGACAGGATTCCATTGATTTCTGAATACACATTAGCCAGCCCAGTTCGACCCCGTGCCACCAAGGCGCTGTGGCCAATTGTATCAGGTGATAGTGAATTACCGGCCTTTAAAAATAAAAGTATAATGCCCTGCTATAAAAGGGGTAGAAACCTACGTGATCTGTTGGTTAAAACCAACATCACGTATGTACCAGACAGTTCTATCAGTTCTTCTTTTTTGACACAAAAAAAGAAACTGGGTTGTTACAAATGTGTATCATGCACGACATGTAGTTTTATGGAACCTGGACCTTATTTTAAACATCCTCATACAGGACGGAAGTTCAAAATTAACCATGTTTTAAGTTGTACATCGCAATACGTTGTCTACATTATAATGTGCCCATGTGGGCTATATTATGTAGGCCAAACTATTCGCACGTTCAGAGAGCGTATGGCTTTACACCGCTCTGCTATAAAAGCTGCATTAGAAAATAAAGATTGCGATCAGCCGGTGGCACGCCATTTTAAGGAGGCTCATCACACATTATCCTCCTTAAGATATAAGATAGTAGATCATATCCCCAATGATATTCGTGGGGGGGATCGTAAGAGGCGTCTCAGTCAATGTGAGTCAAAATGGATACACATTTTAGATACCATTTCACCCCGAGGACTTAATGAAAAAATCTCTTGGAATATATTCCTGATGTGCAAAACGGTCAAAGCACCTGTGAGAAAGTTTACTGAATATACTGTTAATGGTCAAACCTATTCCATCAGGGATTTCATCACATGTCATACCAAAAATGTTGTATATGTGCTCGAATGCACCTGTGGACTTGCTTATGTGGGTCGGACAGGAAGAAGTGCTAAGGTGAGGTGGGCCGAGCACATATACAACATTCGTAAAGGCCTAGACACTCACAATGTCTCCTCTCACTTTAAGCGAGTACATGGCTCCAACACTTGTTGTTTGAGTAACTTTTGGGGCATACAAGTGGTATATCAGAAATGGAGAACGAGGGATTTAGAAAAGCGACTTGCGCAGGCTGAGATGAAATCTATACACCGTTTGGGTACCCTTACCCCCAGGGGTCTCAACGGGGATTTCGAGTTAAAATGTTTTCTCACCTAGTGCATGTCTTGTTAAGTTTCCACTACTATGTATTGCTTCATATATACCTTTAGATATGAAGAACGTTTTTGGTATGGGGCACCCCAATAAAATTCAAATGAATATATTAAAAATGAAATGTATTTAATAACAAGGTTTAAAAATAGGAATGTTCCATTCTTTCCACAAATGGATAGTCAGCAAATTTACAATCCAGGATTTTATGTGGAAAGAATGGAACATTCCTATTTTTAAACCTTGTTATTAAATACAATTCATTTTTAATATATTCATTTGAATTTTATTGGGGTGAGAAACAGTGTTCATGCATATGACGTATACTGTGACAAACATATTGCACTAGATGGTTCTTTTTTTCTCTCTGCCATATATATGCATTGATAAAGCCTAATATTTATCTTACTTAAAACCCTTTAAGAGGTCAAAGAACACAGTATGCTATTGGCGTATGGAATACCGTAGGGGTACGCACGTTGCGTAACAATCGCTTAGCCGTGGTCGAGACGCTCAAGCGTCACGTTCGCTCACGGCCAAGAGATCACAGGCAGGCACGCTATTGGCTGCCGACTAACGTAATGATACGCTATTAGCGTAGCGGACGCTCGGGACCACGAGGAGATCACCAGCGGCGCTGATGCTCACAATGTTAAACCTTTATAACTATACCATAAACAATGTACTTATACTGTAAACCCTTGTGTAGTGATAAGGTGAAAATGCAACACAGTGTAAGCTGATTTACACTAAAGCTGTTTGAGCGATAGAGACGCTCCTATTACCCACTGCAATATAATGAACACACACAATACCGGTCTAAGGGTCTAACGCCTTTTAAGGAAATGAATGAACGTTCAAAAAGATTAATACAATACAAGTCATACACTACCAATATAACATAGACTACCTAACCAGATAACTACACATGAAATACAATAGCAGTACAATAACAATATAAGAGAAACGAGAGAGAAAAGGGAGAAGAGAGAGAGAGAGATATATGGCTCACAATAACAAGAAAGACAATATGATTGCTGAGAAAACTAACGCACAAGGGGAAACAATCGCATGCGCCTCTGGATATCCAGCTCCCGATTATCAGCAATGAGAACCGTTGAAGAGAATAGAGAGCTGGATCAGGTCGGCTTGTCCTTTTATACCCTACACATAATACAGTACAATGGTCCTATATTCTTATTGTTCATTGGACACAGGAATTCCTCTTCGCATTATAACAAAAGGTCATAGGTTGATTCATACAGGTGGGCTGTGACTATTTCCAACTGCTCAGGTGGGTGGGAAACTAGGTTTCCCGCCGCATGGATAATAAAGTGCAAATAATTGTAAATGTCCATAAACTTCTTATGTCCATAACTATTCGCACGAGCGAGTAATCCGCTTCAAACCAACACCGGAATATTGCTAATTAAATACTCTTCCGATGGATACTAAACACCACTGTATAACCCTTGTCTGACCCTTCGTATCAAACAAAGAGGGATCTCTCTGTCTCTGAACATGCTATATTAACTAAACTTTCAGATTCTATCAAAGGGACCATAATCTACAAAATACATTATATGGTGAAAATATGTAACGATTGAGTCGCACGCTAGGCGCACATAAACTCTACCGTAAATGCGCATACCGTGCGCCTGCGGGTGCACATAACAGCGAGTATGCGCACGCACGGGAGAGCGTACGCATGCGCAGCGGGGACACATATGAGGTGCAAATATGGCAGTGTGCATCATGATATTTTTCTGACTTTGACAGTCCACCCTTTGGCAGTCACCAATAACTGCCACTTTCTAAAACATTTCAAAACGAGAAAAATATATGTCATGTATAATATATTTCTATGATTGGGTAGGGGAGGAGAGGAGAAGGTAGGAAAAGGGTATGACCTAGTGAGATAGCAGAAGCATGTGTGTATGAATCCATGTTTGGGGGGTCATGTATCATCGTGCCGTACGTGTTTTAAATCAAGCTTCGAGGTATTGCGAAGTATACATTGAATTCCTTCTTATCCCGTGGTACGGGTCTGTGGATGGGCTGTCAAACTTTACCGAGCTCTCTTCGGCTTTTGATTGCAACAAAATGGGGGAGCACATTTTAGTTGATGATACATGAATGGGGGAATATGTGAATGCTGATATCTGTGCCGGTACTGCCTATCGACTATGTGTGTCATTACCTGAAGGTTGTAGAGATGAAGATAAGAAACAATTATGGTAAATGCAGTGGTATTCTATGTGAGGTTATGGAACATTTGTCGATTGAAGTATTGTCTGGTGTCTGTTGAATGCAGTCTTCTTTGGGCTTTTGCCAAAAAGTGCGGGCAAAAAGCTTTGTCAATGTCCATAGACTTACAAAAGTGTTGGGCTAGCGTAAATTTAAAATTTCTAGGGAAACTGGGGGTCTATGGCATAGTTCATCAATTATCTGTGTACAAGGTTGTCAAAACTTCTTCTTTAATCCATCTGTTGTCTGTATACAGGATCGTCAAATTCCTCGTCCAAGTGGGTCTTTTTACCTTGGAGAAAAACAAAGGAGAAACGGGTGAAAGAAACGGACCGTAGAATCACATTTTCATCACATCATTGTCTCTAACGTTGGGTCATAAATCAAATCCATTGGAATTATAATGTCCTCACTCCTTAAACTCATCACCTTAGTACTTCGTTTACTCTTCGTTAAAGCCTGAACGCATCTAAATATCAAACCAATCGATATGACAACACCCAGGATACATAGAAGAAACTTCCCTACATCCATTATGACTCCTTGAGCCCATTCTCCTAAACCAGAGAACCAATTTCGCGGGTTCAACCATGACACCCAACTGGTCAGCTCATTACCCACAGCGGCAAGGGTGAGATTATGTCTCCTGCGAAATTCCCACTTTAATTGGAGAATGTCGTCCATCTTTTGGTCTATGACCTCGACCGGGTCCTCGGTGCTATTCGTAATATAAGTGCAGCATTTTACGCCGTACTGCGTTGCTAGGGTGACACAATATCCGCCTGTCACTGCCGTGAGATAATTAAGAACCATCCTATGCTGAACCAGTTCTGTTTTATAAGCTTGGAGCTCCCTTCCAGTATACCTAAATGTGTCATCATACATTTCAGTGATATTGTCTAATAAATTTGCAAGCGCAGATATATATTTATAATTTAACACTCCTCTGACGGTACGAGTGATATCTAACGCGATTAGGAATTGAATCCCGGTGGATTCACTGATCAGGTCAGAGGCCGGATGCTCTGTTCTCTCTATCAGGTGCCGTTTAACGATGTGCTCGTAATGAGTGTGAGTATAAGGAGCTTGGGCACTGCGGTGAATATCTTTCATTTTAGTATGTGATACAGTCATTACCTCAGGCAGTACTTTTCCAATATAACATAACCCTTCTGAGTTTGGGGCAAGCCACTTATACGCCTTCCTCCCGCATATGAAATATGCATCATCGGGGAGGACATATGGGACCGAGTAGGACATAACCATATTGCAAATTTTCCATATGAAATCTCCTAACCCTAATTCTCCCTTCTGTCTAGTACACGTATCAGTTTGTATGATATGTGCACAGTATCCTGGTGATACCTCTCCAACTCTCATGGTCCTACTTCCTAGGGTATACCTATATCGGAAATATTTTCCACTACCGGCTATGTGGCGTATAAGTTCTGTATCTGTTGGCATTCTATCGGCTCTGTATGAAAAGGTCATGGTTTGGTTATTCCATGACACTTCCCAATTTCCCGGCTTTCGGGGATTGGAAATGTTAAAACATACTAGGGATCTATCCACATGATATTGGTGGAGCTTCAAACTAGGAGGACTGGAGATATTAAACCTCCTGTCCACCGGTTTCCCACCACTTAGCTCAAGTACCTCCCCTATAGTTAACGGGAAGGGCACTAATCCTGATTTGCTATGGCCTTGAGGTACTTGAGAGCATACCCAACAATCTGTCTGATTTAACACTTTACCCACTAAGGAGTGATAGTCACTCAATGGATGCCGGTCCATGTGGATATTAAAACTGGATTGGCATTTCTTGATACACCCATCCTCAACTACACTGTCACAGAGCCTACAGATACAGTTCTCTTCAGCTAACAATCCTTCACAATTTCTTCTATTGTCAATGCTACCAGATCATTTTCTGATACTCGCCTTTACTCGGTGATTATGTTGTTCTTGGAAATCTACGCCTCCATCTCTGTCATCAGAACCCATTCCAGAACCTCTCTCGACCTCCATGGTACTCTCGCCGGAACAGACTGCTCTGGTCAACATCATGGTCAACAGGAAAATCCGGATCACAGTCTCTTGGGGCAAGTCCATCTTATAGGAGGAAATGGAGAAGAATGAGAAGGGGGAAAGAAATAATTGAGGGAGATGGGATAAGAAGTGGAGAAAAACAATAAAAGGGAACAGGGGATCGACAACTGCCTCCGATCTTATTATTTTCAATGCTCAGGTGCCGTCTCAGTCCTCCTGAAACAGACACTCCAGTGATACAACTTCCTCTACCGTCTGTTCTTTATCACGGGACCTCTCTGGATCAGCAACTTTCTTACAATGAGACGAATGAACCCAAGTCTCTCTCTCAGCAACCTTCAACGCTGTCGTGCTAATCAATAAGACTTGGTATGGTCCTTCCCATCTGTCAATAAGGCAACCTGAGCGTAGAAAATTCCGTATCATTACATAATCCCCAGGTTCAATGTCATAACAATTACTATCTGGCAAATCAGGAATCACTAACTTCAGATTGTCATTCTGATTCCTTAGCTGTTTACTCATGTTAACCAGGTATTTTACAGTCACTTCATTGTTACACTTCAAATCATCCTGAGGGTTAATCATAACATGCGGTTGTCGACCAAACAAGATTTCAAAGGGGGACAGATTAAGAGGGGACCTGGGAGTGGTTCTGATGCTGTATAGTACAATGGGTAAAGCTTCTGGCCATGTTAATCCTGTTTCTGCCATAACTTTGCTCAATATATTTTTAATAGTGCTGTTCACTCTTTCCACCTTCGCACTCGCCTGGGGGCGATATGGAGTGTGCAGCTTACTATCAATTCCCATCAACTTACACATTCCTTGAAAGACATCACCTGTAAAATGGGTACCCCTATCACTTTCAATTATTCTAGGGATACCATATCTACACACAAATTCCTGCACAATTTTCTTCGCAGTAAACATAGCGGTATTTGTGGCCGCAGGAAATGCTTCGACCCAATTTGAGAATACATCTATACAAACAAGTACATATTTCAAATTTCGACAAGGGGGTAATTGTATAAAGTCAATCTGTATTACCTGAAAAGGGCCGCCTGTAGGTGGGATATGAGATGGTTCTGTTGGTATTGCCTTTCCGATATTCTTCCTCAAACAGGTAAGGCATGACATTGCTCTCTTACCTGCATGAGATGAAAATCCTGGGGCGCACCAATATGCTCTTACCAACTTACACATTCCCTCCTTGCCCAGATGAGTCAGCCCGTGTGCTGCCTCAGCTAAACATGGAAGATATGCTCTGGGGGCCACTGGTTTACCCTGTCCATCTGTCCAGAGTCCTGAGGACTCCTGGCCATATCCTTTTGCCTTCCAGACTGCCTTTTCCTGTGTGGAACACAAATTTTGCATTTCACACAACTTCTGTGTGTTGATGGTATTAAATACCATCAGTTGTGTGGTGTCTGTCTGTCTGCGGGTACCAGCTGCTATCTTAGCAGCTTCGTCTGCTCGGCTGTTACCAAGTGATACTGGGTCCTGGCTATATGTGTGTGCTTTACACTTGATAACAGCCACTCTGTCGGGTTCCTGTATCGCTGTTAGAAGCCTTTTGATGTGAGCTGCATGCGCTATCGGTGTACCAGCTGCCGTCATGAAATTTCTGAGGCGCCATAGGGCTCCGAAATCATGGACTACCCCGAAGGCGTATCTAGAATCGGTGTAGATATTGGCTGACTTTCCCTTAGCCAATTCACATGCTCTGGTTAGGGCAACCAGTTCAGCAACCTGGGCTGAGTGAGGTGGGCCTAGCGGTTCTGCTTCTATGGTGCCTTGGTCATCTACGACTGCGTATCCAGTACACAAGTCTCCCGAGTCTGACTGTCTGTGACAACTACCGTCAGTGTAGAAAGTAAGATCTACATCTTCCAGTGGGTTGTCACTGATGTCAGGCCTTGCCGTGAAATTTTGGGTCAAATATTCCATACAATCATGTGTGTCATCCTTTGTATTAAATCCTCCTTCCCCACCACTCTCATCCTCCACCCTTTGTGCCTGCCCAGGCACACCTGGGAGATATGTTGCAGGATTTAATGCACTGCATCTCCTTATGGTGATGTTTACGGGGGCCATTAGTGCCAATTCCCATCTTGTAAACCGCGCTGATGAGACGTGCCTGGTTTGGGCAGAATTCAACAAGGCTGACACTGCATGTGGCGTATGAATTGTGAGGTTGTGTCCTAGCACTACATCTTCGCTTTTTTGTAACTAGCAATGCTATCGCAGCGACACTTCGCAAGCATGTGGGGAGGGATCGCGCTACCGTATCTAGCTGAGCGCTGTAGTATGCTACCGGCCTGCTGGCATCACCGTGCTTCTGGGTTAGGACGCCTGCCGCGCAACCAGCACTTTCTGTTCCGTACAGCTCAAAGGGTTTCCCATAATATGGCATACCTAATGCTGGCGCCTGCGTTAGGCACTGTGCCATCTCGGATTCGTCTGTATGCGAAATCCGATCAGGTTTGTTTGATGAGACCATCTCCTGCAAAGGTAATGCTAGAATGGAAAAACCTGGGATCCAGTTACGGCAATACCCACACATTCCTAAAAACGTTCTGATCTGTTGCTGGGTTTGTGGCAGAGTCATGTCTCTAATTGCTTGAATTCTATCAGCGGTCAGGTGTCTCAGTCCTTGTGTTAGACAGTGTCCCAGATATTTTACTTTAGGCTGGCATAATTGTAGTTTGTCTTTGGAAACCTTGTGTCCTGTGTCTGAAAGATGAAACAGGAGCTGTTTCGTATCCTTCAGGGACGCTTCCAGTGAATCTGAACACAGTAGTACTGTAAATCATCCACATACTGTATCAATATTGATCCACTCTCTGGTTGGAAAGACTGTAAACAATCATGCAAAGCCTGCGAAAATATACTTGGACTGTCTATGAAACCTTGTGGTAATCGAGTCCATGTGTATTGGACTCCTCTGTATGTAAATGCAAACAAATATTGGCTGTCAGGATGCAGAGGTACCGAGAAGAAAGCGGAGCAGAGGTCAATAATAGTGAAAAATTTCGCAGTGGGAGGGATCTGCATAAGGATGACAGCTGGATTTGGCACTACGGGGAACTGACTCAACTATTTTGTTAATCCCCCTTAGATCCTGCACTAGCCGGTAACCCCTCCCCCCACTCTTTTTCACAGGGAAGATGGGACTATTGGCAGTGCTGGATGTTCTTACCAAAATGCCCTGTTGTAGCAAGCGCTCTATTACGGGATATACTCCTAACTCCACCTCTGGCTTCAGAGGGTATTGTGGGATTTTTGGAGCTATCCTACCATCTTTTACTTGCACAACTACTGGAGCTACGTTTGCCATTAATCCAGTGTCTTGTCCATCTTTAGTCCAAAGTGACTCTGGTATTTGGGATGTCATTTTTTCTACCTGGGATGGATTCCTATTTAACATAACAGTGTGGGACATTAATTTTGACGGGGAGTCTAACATGTCTTGCACTTCCTGAGCGTTATTCTCAGGTATGTCTAAGAATACACCTTCAGGAGTACAATAAATGACACACCCCATTTTACACAATAAATCCCTTCCCAGGAGATTAGTCGGTGCCGATGCCGCCAGCAAAAAGAAATGCTTGGTGTGCAAAGGCCCTACTGTAACCTCGGCTGGTTTGCTAACAGGGTAGTGCTGGACTACTCCCGTTACTCCCATGGCTGGAATTGTCTTACCAGTGGTTCTCATGTCCACTGTCGAATTTATCACTGATTTGGCCGCCCCCGTATCTACAAGAAAGTTTAATGATTTACCAGCTACATCAATTGCAATTTCGGGTTCACTTCCAAGACTTGCAATCAATTTTACTGGCTGCAGATTACAGGTGTGGCCACACCCCTATTGGGTATGGTGACCTCCCTGAATCCCGCTGGCAGCAACTACTTGAGAGGGGGTTAACTGGGAACTACCAGAGGCTTGCCAGTCTCTGTTCGGGGGATATCTTTTTGTTTCCCTTGCATGTGGCTCATAACTCCGTTTCTGCGGACCCTGATCCCAATTTCGTGTGTCATGTCGTTGTCTAGGGGGTTGATATGATTTTTGTGATTTTTTCGCTCTACAGTCTCGTGCCATGTGTCCCTGTCTATGACAAAAATAACAAGTTACCACATTTGACTTACCCACAGGGTTTGGTGATTTATACAAAGGTTGCCTTGTGGTCAGGGCCTGTATACTTACGGACATTAACTTATCACTTTGTAATTCCCTGTGTCTGGTGATATTCCGATCATGATCAACAGCTGCCTCTCTCAAAGTAGCCACCGACAGACCTCGCCAACATGGTTGCGTGGTCTGTACCCTTGTCTTTAATGCTTCTTTTAAACCATCCATTAGCACAGATACTGCTACTTCTCTATGATTTATGTTTGTTTTAATGTCTTCTATGCCTGTGTATTTAGCCATTTCTAGTAATGCCCTGTGGAAATATTCTGAAGCTGTCTCTGACTCTTTTTGTTTAATGGAGAAAATTTTGTTCCATTTAACTACAGCTGGAAAATACTCTTTCAATTGTAAATTTATTCTTTTTACATTGTCTTGGTTGTACACATCCGTAAGGGGTACATCCTGATCCAATCCACAGTCAGCTAAAAATTGAGCTGAGTCGACATTGGAGGGTAAACATGCCCTCAGCAATATCTGCCAGTCTTTGTTATTGGGCTCTACAGTGTTCCCTAGGTCTCTGATGTATTTCTGACTGGCAACTAGATCTTTTCTAGGATCAGGGAATTCAGACACTATGGTTCTTAATTCCATTCGGGAAAACGGGCAGTGCATGGCAATGTTCCTGACAGGAGTGATTCCTGTAGTGTCAGTTTTCCCATTTGGCACTGTTATTACCCTAACGGGATTAAGTCTACTAACATCCTTCTGAATAGATTCTACAGCTTGTGGTGAAATGGTTTCAGCATAGTGTATGGTGCCGTACTTACCCGTTGATACGACCTCACCTGTCCCTCCGCTAGGGGCCTTTGATACTAATCTTACGGGTTGGGCTGTGCCCACTGCTGTTTCTGATATGGTGGCTGCTAGAGAGAGCGCTGATATTGTTGTCGATTCGTCCTCTTGATCACACTCCTGGGGAAAGTTTAGAACAGGGTACAACTTGCACGGGTTAATATTTGCATTAGTTAACTTATTAACATTATCCTTAACATTTATACAGTTACTAAGTGCTTGTTTATTACACCCTAGTGCGTCATTCTCCGCAACCAACTTCTCTCCCGTTATGTAAGGTGGCGGTGGTGCCGTAGCTATCAGTTTCCTGATAGGGTTAGATCCCGCCGCCTGAGCCAATCCTCTCTCTATTTCACCCTCCTGTTGCCACAATTTTAAACAATCATAATGTTTGATCCGTCTCTTTGCTGATTTAATAAGACTTATCCTTCTCCTTAGATTCAGTAACACATCTGGGCTAAAGCTGCCTACTCTTGGGAACTTCTCCCCGTCATGTACAGTCATTCTTTCCCATTCATCACATAAAACCTCTGTGTGTGAACCGTATTTTTCACACATTACATACCTTGCCGACCCGATTGGTCGGTTTACTAAATCAACCCGAACCGAGGTTGATCGCCCCCTACCTGAACAACTGGCCCCCATAACTTGCAGGTGTTGCTTTTACTACCTCTGACCTTAATCAGGGTCTTCAGCGAACCCTTACAAAAACCAAGATGTCCGGGGCAGGCCGGCGGCGAAGTTTACCGAGTACTCCACTCACTCCTCGCCCACGTTGGCCAGTACTGCAATCACTGTATCCAGAGCTGTTGTACCCAACCTAGGGCCCCTATGAACCTTTACTTACTGGGGCGTGTTGGCCCTACCAGTCCCCAGCAAGTATCGGTTGTTGGATAGTTCCTGAGTGACCAGCGAACCTCCCTTAAAATAAAAAAATTTCACAAATCACGTTAAAATGTACAAATAGCGTTTATGACCCCTCTAGCGTACGCAAATGGTACTGGGTCAAATTACTAACTAATGCACACAATTACGTGCGGTACAATCGTTCAGCACATAAGCAACTAATCTTATGTGCGGAGCGACCAGTGGAATCGAAATTTAGCAGCTGCGAATTCCTTCAGCCTGAGCTTTATGGCCTATATGGGTTCCGCACCAACCCTTCCTGGTGTTGTGCTACTTGTCTCTATTTATAGCGGACTTCCTTGTCTGCTGTACCTGGACCTACTGGTCTGTTCTGGACCTCCTGGTCTGTGCTACAGTATGACCTCCTGGTCTGCTATACTCTAATGCTCTTTGTATATTTAACAAGGGATGCCTCCCTAGCCACCGTGCATGTCACTTACACGTATGTAATTCACGAGAACTCGATGATTTCTGTGGTTCAATCCCAAAAATTGTAAAAACATATATATACAAACACTCACTCACCACATGTACACTTTACTTTTGTTTCTATTTCTGCGCAGAAATTTCTTTCCTTTAGACCAGATGAGTCGTAAATTTAGAGAAGGATCTATTAATTTAAATTTCAGACACTAAAATTGACTTGCGCTATTTATCGCGTTGCCACCTTTTCGCCTGTTAAAATAACCCTTATCGTGTGATTTGTTACGTGGGCGTACCCAGACGCTCCGTTGCGTAATATACGCTGCGTGCGTCGGCCTTTGGGTTGCGTACACTAGTCTAACCCTTTTGTTAGAAACACGTGTATGCCAGCCAGATATCCACCGTAACACAATTAACACGTTTATCAATGTAGGTGATCCTCGATCATCTACCGAGCACCACACAAGTCTCTCCTTGTATCTTAGGCAAAGCTGTGTGCGTGCTTTACAAATTACCCCTTAAATGTATTACCTTTACTCTTTAACTACTGATAGCAACAAATCTTTCTTAGCCCGTTAACAATTGTGAAATGGCAAACAGGAGAGTGATATGAAAATACACGAATGAAAAAGAGATGCAGATATATGCGTGCGTGTGTACGCAAGACAGAAATAAACAGTTTTAAAAGACACTAGCGTGTTGTTCTTACCTCCGGTTCCGGATTCCTTCAGCACCCTTTACCAAGCGAAGCAGGCGCTTATCCAGACAGCACTACGAGGAATATGACCTCCCGCCCTTTGCTGATGGATAATGTCTGCTGAAATTACCTAGTGCAGATATGTGAAGGACGGGCGAGCCGCCAATTGATAAAGCCTAATATTTATCTTACTTAAAACCCTTTAAGAGGTCAAAGAACACAGTACACTATTGGCGTATATGGAATACCGTAGGGGTACGCACGTTGCGTAACAATCGCTTAGCCGTGGTCGAGACGCTCAAGCGTCACGTTCGCTCACGGCCAAGAGATCACAGGCAGGCACGCTATTGGCTGCCGACTAACGTAATGATACGCTATTAGCGTAGCGGACGCTCGGGACCACGAGGAGATCACCAGCGGCGCTGACGCTCACAATGTTAAACCTTTATAACTATACCATAAACAATGTACTTATACTGTAAACCCTTGTGTAGTGATAAGGTGAAAATGCAACACAGTGTAAGCTGGTTTACACTAAAGCTGTTTGAGCGATAGAGACGCTCCTATTACCCACTGCAATATAATGAACACACACAATACCGGTCTAAGGGTCTAACGCCTTTTAAGGAAATGAATGAACGTTCAAAAAGATTAATACAATACAAGTCATACACTACCAATATAACATAGACTACCTAACCAGATAACTACACATGAAATACAATAGCAGTACAATAACAATATAAGAGAAACGAGAGAGAAAAGGGAGAAGAGAGAGAGAGAGATATATGGCTCACAATAACAAGAAAGACAATATGATTGCTGAGAAAACTAACGCACAAGGGGAAACAATCGCATGCGCCTCTGGATATCCAGCTCCCGATTATCAGCAATGAGAACCGTTGAAGAGAATAGAGAGCTGGATCAGGTCGGCTTGTCCTTTTATACCCTACACATAATACAGTACAATGGTCCTATATTCTTATTGTTCATTGGACACAGGAATTCCTCTTCGCATTATAACAAAAGGTCATAGGTTGATTCATACAGGTGGGCTGTGACTATTTCCAACTGCTCAGGTGGGTGGGAAACTAGGTTTCCCGCCGCATGGATAATAAAGTGCAAATAATTGTAAATGTCCATAAACTTCTTATGTCCATAACTATTCGCACGAGCGAGTAATCCGCTTCAAACCAACACCGGAATATTGCTAATTAAATACTCTTCCGATGGATACTAAACACCACTGTATAACCCTTGTCTGACCCTTCGTATCAAACAAAGAGGGATCTCTCTGTCTCTGAACATGCTATATTAACTAAACTTTCAGATTCTATCAAAGGGACCATAATCTACAAAATACATTATATGGTGAAAATATGTAACGATTGAGTCGCACGCTAGGCGCACATAAACTCTACCGTAAATGCGCATACCGTGCGCCTGCGGGTGCACATAACAGCGAGTATGCGCACGCACGGGAGAGCGTACGCATGCGCAGCGGGGACACATATGAGGTGCAAATATGGCAGTGTGCATCATGATATTTTTCTGACTTTGACAGCATTTTGGAAGTTCTTTGCATATAACACACGCAAAGGTATCCAGTTGTGGAGATCTATACAACAGAAATAGAGGATCTACCTTTTGAAGTTAAGTTGATCTTATTCCTACTTTTACTTGAAATTTAGAGCGCAAAGGGAAGGGTGCCCCATACCAAAAACGTTCTTCTAAGTTTATTTGAGGGTGAGGGAACACCCTCTCTTTGGGACACCATTCCACTCTTTGCGGCTAAAGTGCGCAATTGGAAATAAGTGCAAACCTTTTTCTAGTACCTTTAGATATGAGTCTGCTAATTTTTGTTATTTTTTTCGTTTTGTTTTTAAAATATATGTCAGTCCGGGACTTTGCCACTATATATATATATGGTGATATATCTATGGCTGCGGAAAGCAGACCAAGGGACTTCCTATTTGACGGGATCCATGAACAACCGATTTGTGCGTCTAGAGGACAGGAAACACTATCGCCTGAGACGCATATGGAACGCAAAATCTATTTCCGGTTCCGGCTATTGACATCGTGGAACGCAAGCGCGACTTCCGGTTCCGGTCACTGACGGCAGTGACGCATGCGCCGTTCCGGGCGTCTGTTGTTCAACGAGATGGACATCACCTGAGAACCCTAATGGGTGGCTGTTATAAACTGCTCTGTGGAGTGAATGGGTCATGCTTCTGAAGAAGGACTTTACGTCCGATACGCGTTAAGCGTGACCTTTGTTTTATTTCATTATTGACTCTGACACCAACGGACTTTACCACATATCTGGAGAACGACCCTGGTTGCTGCTAGGCATCCGGAAAGCCTGTCTGCATTCCACACTGGTTACATCTGTGGTCCTGGGCCCTCCTTGGTGATATACCTACTGTGAAAATATATGGAGTCTTTATTGATATGCTGTTTTATTTTAACCTGCTTGTAAGTTTAATCTGTGGCATTAAACTTGTGCGTGTTTTTAATCCATACTACACTATGGTCTGCCATTTCTTAGTACCTCTCTAAAATTCTCATTCATATTGGGAAGAGAGGTACTTTTTTGTTTCAGGATATACCAGTCCCACTTATGCCTTGCATGTGAAGGAAAAGAACTTTCCAGGAAATTACTATTCCATTTTTTCATTGAGGATTATCATCCTATTAAGGGTGATTGTATTTATTCTCTCACTTTGTCCGTCATGTCACACATGGGGTTAATATGGTAATTGGTGAGCGCTTCATCTGTATGTGCACAATCTTTGCCTCTATGTAATTGTTTTTTGATGTGTGGGATACACTTCTATTGTGCACACCGATAGCTGCTCACTGAGTTTTGTTGCGCATCTACACCGTAAATATCTGTTGTACCATTACGCTGGTAACAAGACTTACTCCCCCTGTGGGAACCTCCTGTGCCATTACAGCAACATATTGTCCCTGTAGTTAATCCGCCATGGGCGGATACTCTGTCAACTCTGTTACAGCAATTAAATCAGTCCTTGGTTAAACAAACACCTAACCCCCGCCCTCCTAGGACCAAAGGGTCATCTAAGCGGGCAATTTCTTCCTTACAATCCACTCATGGTTCGGATACTTCATCCGATGAAGATGGGGAATATCAGACACTGATGCAGCTGCTTCTGATAAGGAATCAATAACACAGGTTTATGTACCTGACCTAGTGGAGGCTATCACGCTGATTCTTCAGATTGATGACCCTCCAGATACATCTAAGAAACCTGATAAGTTCAAACATCAGAAGGTTACTAAATTAGTTTTACCACATTCTGAACATTTAGTTGACATACGTCAGGAATCCTGGGATTCTCCAAGAAAGAAATTCTCCCTGTCTAAATAGATGCTAGCTCGGTATCCCCTCGCTGCAGAGTTAAGTAAAAATTGGGAAACACCACCTCTGGTGGACTCACATGTCGCACGTCTTGTGGTGTCTTCTTCTCTAAAACGAAAAACTACTAATACAGCGCCTCAATAACAATATAGTGGATAAATGATTCATTTGGAGTTAAGAACTCCTGAGATACTGCGCTTGCCGACACACTATGTGGAGTGGTAGAACAAGCAAGAAAAAAGCAACAACGGCTGCGCTGTATATCAGGAGTTAATGAGTTAAAAACGAGAGCCAATGTGTGGATATATGAATTTAATATTTAATAGCAGTGCTTCACAATTAGAAAACATGAAATAATAAAAAATAATAATATTAAAACAGTAAAAGCACACCTATATCTGTCTCAGATGATTCGTAGCTAATTAGCCATGTACTTGGTAATAAATATAAAACCGTCCGTATTCCACAAGACGTTAATGATAGCTGAAGTGGGAATGATTCAATAATAGTGGTGCAGTTCCAAAAGGTTATAGCTCAGAGTCACCAGGTAAATGGTGGTAGGATTTATTACCTCTATACCTTCGACAAAATCACGTGAGAGTGACGAAACGCGTCAGGACCCCGCCTTCATGCACACCTGGTCTAGGTGAATATTTGGTGCAATCCGAATTGGTCTAGCTACAACATCATCTGACCATCTCACCGCTACAGACGGCTGTCGTCCATCTCACCGCTGCGGTCAGTGACAGCCATCCGGCGGCATCTGCATATCCTCTCCACGGCAGAGTGCAGTGGGCAATGCAGGACTTTTAGCCGAGGTCGCTCGGCTAATCAACCAGCCCACTTGAGAGGTAATAAATCCTACCACCATTTACTCTGGGTGTTTTACAGATTCAACCTCCCTATGTCCCTCCTGTGGCTCCTTGGGATTTGTCGTGGTTCTGGATGTCCTACAAGAGTCTCCGTTTGAACCTCTTGAGTCTGTGGACCTTAAATGGCTTACACTTAAGGTCTTATTTTGCTGGCTATTGCCTCTGCTAGAAGGGTTTCAGACTTGGGTGCCTTATCCTGTCGGTCACTCTTTTTGATTTTTCACCGTGACCATGCAGTTCTTAGAACTCGCCTTGGTTATCTGCTTAAGGTGGTGTCATCTTTCCACCTTAACCAACAGATTGTGGTTCCGGCCTTTATCTTTCCTGGTTTGTCCTCCAAAGAATGGTCTTTGGATGTGGTACGGGCTCTCCGTATATATGTGAAGA
Organism: Pseudophryne corroboree; assembly: GCF_028390025.1. NCBI lineage: Eukaryota > Metazoa > Chordata > Amphibia > Anura > Myobatrachidae > Pseudophryne > Pseudophryne corroboree. The sequence continues at coordinate 82,606,748 of NC_086448.1, forward strand.
GAACCTCCTCTCTTAGGAGATCTGATTCTCTCTTTGTCTTTTTTGGTTATCACAAACGTGGCTGGCCTGCGAATAAGCAGACCTTGGTCCGATGGATTAGAATGGTGATTGCACAAGCTTATGTACAGGCTGGACTTCCAGCTCCTGCTACTATGAAGGTCCATTCTACTCGGTCTGTTGGACCTTCTTGGATGGCCCGAACAATTGTGCAAGGCAGCTACATGGTCCTCAGTGAACATATTCAGCAGGTTCTATGCCTTTGATTATCATTGCTACTTTAAAACATCGGCTACACTCGCTGGAAACCCTTTGACAGAGGCAGATTTAGACCTCAGGGGCCTTAGGGGACCTAAGCAAGACACCAATTTGGGGCCCCCCTTCCTCAAACAATCCATAGCGCTTTATCCTATTATCAACACCCCCTGTGCTGTGTGTGTGCCTCATTCCCTCGCATGTCCATGAGGCCTGCATTCCTGCAATGTGGGCAGATTCCGGAGCCTCTTCTCGGGCAACATGGGGACTGATTCTGCTTGTCTCCAGCCTCCACCATATGCAGCAGCTCTCCCAGTATCCCCGCTGCTTCTGGTGGTGAAGGCTGGAGATCAGTAGAATCGCACACTCTCTGCCACATTGCACACCTCCAACAACTATACTTATTTCTCTCTCCTGCTTTTACTAGCTGGTCACATATCCCCCAAATCCAGGTCCCATCCACATACCACTCTCACATTCAGCTGATTCACGACAGAATGTAAATCCAACAAACTTTAAAAAAATCATGTGTCTTCCATCTCCCTTCAAGTAACTAAAATTATGGAATGCACGCTATGTTAGCAACAAATTAACATCTATCCATGACCTTTTAACTTAAAAAAAATCTCCATATGATAGTTTTAACAGAAACATGGCTCACAGAATCAGACACGGCCTCCCCTGCAGCACTGTCACATGGTGGTCTCCACTTCACACACAGCTCCATGCCTGGTAACAGTAACGGAGGTGGGGTTGGAATACTATTGTCCCACTTTTTTCACATACACAGTTCTACCACTGGTTCCATCACTCACATTTTTCTTCATTAGAAATACATTCTATTTGGATTTTCACTCCTTTCTCTCTGCATGTTGCTGCTATCTATCACCCACCTGGGCAACCCAAAAAGTTTCTGGAAGATTTTTCTGCCTAGCTCCCTCTCTTCTTATACTCTGATATTTCCACCATCATTATTGGCGATTTCAAAATCGCTATTGACAGTCCACAATCTCCCCATCCCTCCAAACTACTCTCTCTAACCTCCTCTCTCGGCCTCTTCCAATGGACTGAATCCTCTACTCATCAGGAGGGCTACTGCCTTGATCTTGTATTCACCAGACTATGCTCTGTTTCTGAATTCTCTAACATTTCTTTTCCTCTCTCAGATCACAACCTTATGATCTCTATGCTTTCCTCCATTACTTCAAACTCAATGTCACTGAAGTCTACCAAACCCCCCCAAACCTACAGAAATATAGTATTAACACTATAAATTTTCAACAACTATCCACCTCTGCAACAACTATTCTCAACAATTTCTACATTCACCTCTCCTGAGACTGCTGTATTACACCTGAACCAGACTCTAGAAACAGCACTCTATGAAGTGGTTCCAGCAACCTATCACAATCCACGTAGACTTAGATGTCAACCGTGGCACTCCAAATTCACAAGACACCTGCAAAAAAGTTCACAGAAAGAGAACGTCAGTGGCGTAAATCTCGTAGTTCAAGTGACTTCCTTACATATAAGACCATTTACCACTCATTGTAATGCTCTTGACACTGCCAAACAAACAAGCCCTGAGGAAGAGACTACTAGTCTCAAAACGCGTTGGAATCCACACAAAGGATCTGATTCCCACGAACCATTGGATTACTCTGGGAGACTGCAAACAGTGACTGCTTAGGAGCCAGTAGCAGGGTGAAGTTAGCCCACCCTGTTATATTCCAACTGCAGGCTCCACACTTTGCTTTCTGATCTATCTCCATTTACCAAATGCTTTTTCTGTGTTATACCAATGGCTATTATGTGTCAATCCATGTCCTAGAGTTGACACTCATTTTATTTCTCTTTTACATTTTTTGTTATTTGCAAAATAAATGTCTTATTCATTCTAATGCATTATCACTGGATTTGTTATGTAGATTATGCCATGCAAATAGTGCTAATCATACATTCATATTTAACGTGTTTATTGTTTACATCTAAACGGTGACAATAAGGTATTAAAAAAATTGGAAATGTGCTCGTCCATATTGCATTTTTCATATTTGCATTTAAATCCTATTCATATCATCCACGGTGACACACTGATCAGCGCCCGGTTCTTACACCAATAGTTTTGAGCTGCCAAACAAACATATTTCCATTCTCTGCTCAAGCCTCTTACCCCAAACGACACTTTTTATCCCTACTACTAGCTACTATCAGTTCACAAGATCTTGCTTTCTATTTCAAGGACAAGATGCTAAGATCCGAAATGAAATGGTATGCTCTTCCTCAGCTAGTGACCTGCTTAATTCCTTTCCTGAACCCTCTAACACCCTCTCTTCATTTGATCCCACAAATGAAGATGAAATATCTGCCTACTCTGTTACCTCTCTCCTTGATCCTATACACTTGCAAATAAGTAAAGCTCTGTCTCCTGTGCTCATCCCAACTTTAACTAAAATCTCTCTCTGTCTACTGGTATCTTTCCATCCCTGTTTAAACATGCAGTGATTACTCCCATACTGAAAAACCCCCTGAAAATTCTGACCCTCTCTCTCAAATTACCATCCCATCTCTCAGCTCCCGTACCCCTCCAAGCTACTTGAGAGACTTGCCAATACTCGCCTCACACACTTTCTTAACTCACACAACTTATTGGACCCACTTCAATCAGACATTCATGCCCAACACTCCACAGAGACTGCACTGACTAAGGTAGTGAATGATCCAGTGACTGCTAAATCTAAAGGCCATTAGGCACTTCTTATTCTCCTTGATCTCTTTGCTGCTTTTGACACTTTTGACCACTCTCTTCTCATACAAACACTTCAATTTATAAGTCCCTTTCTAGGTCCTCAATGTCCCTATCTAATCACTCTTTCAGTATTTGCTTCTCTGAATCCACCTCCTCTTCGCTACCTCTATCAGTTGGAGTACCGAAAGGTTCAGTCTTAGGTCCTCTGCTTTTCGCAATCAATAACACATCTTTAGGCAAACTAATCAGCTCTTTCGGATTTCAGTATCCAGTGCTATTTTTGTAGAAAAATAGGTTCAGGAACTCCCGTGGGTGGGCAGTGGTTGGCAGAGCTGTGGGAGTAGCTACAGTGTGGGGGGGACACCTTTGCAAGAATAAAGAATTTGTGCAAAAAAGAGGTGTGACCTCACTGTAAGAAGCGTGGCTTTGTTGCAAGGGGCCGTGCCTTGCAGGAACAGACTACCTTATACCCCAGTTTTGCAACCCACACGCCCAGACATTGCCTACCACAGGAAAAAAAACACCTGATTCATGCCCCTACATTATTTGTCATTTTTCCTCCTTACATGTAATGCCCATTACACATTATGCCACACACCGTATTGCCCATTACACAATATGCCATACACCATAATGCCTAACACATATGCCACACACCGTAATGCCTAACACAATATGCCACACACCGTAATGCCCATTACACATTATGTCACACACTGTAATGCCCATTACACAATATGCTACACACCATAATGCGAAGTAAAAAAATATGTCACACCGTAATGCCCATTACACAAAATGCCACACACCATAATACCTATTACACAATATGCCACATATCGTAATGTCTATTACACAATATGCGACACACCGTAATGACGGTTACACATTATGCCACACACAGTAATACATATTACACGTTATGCCACACACCGTAATGCCCATTACACAATATGCCACACTCTGTAATGTCTATTACACATTATGCTACACACCGTAACACCCATTATGCATTATTCCAAACACCGTAACGCCAATTACATATTGTGCCACACACAGTTATGGCCCTGACACCATTTTATGCCCCACACACAATAATGCCCCTTACAAATTATGCCACACACTAAGGCTTCTAATTACTTTAAATTTACCTGCCTGTTGTCAGGGGTCTCATGCTTGTTGCCAAGGGTTTTCCTGCACGTTGTCACGGATTTCATGCTCTGGGTTCCATGCTCATTGCCAGGGATTTCATGCATATTGCCAGGGGTCCCCTGCGCATTGCTAGGGGTTTCAAGCATGTTGTCAGGGGTTTTATGCGTGTTGTCAAGGGTTTTATGCATGTTGTCAGGGGTTTCGTGCTTGTTTCCAGGGGTTTCATGTGTGTTTCCAGGGGTTTCATGCGCGTTATCAGGGGTTTCATGTGTGTTGTCATGGGTCTCGTGCTCGTTGTCAGGGGTGAGGGTGGGTGCGGGCTCTGAGTAAAGCCCCAGCAGCCCCGGTAAACATCCTGGCAGCTGCCCCATTAACGTTTGGGAGGGTGGGTGTGGTCATCAGTAAGTATATTGCTAGTCCCCCGCAGCCCTCGCAGCCCCCGCAGTGGATTGAGACGTGCTGGGGGCTGCGGAAGCACTTCCGTCCATAGCACTGTAAAGAAAACCTCTTAAAATGCCAGCCGCCGAGGAGACAGGCGCTAGAGGTCAAATGTGACCACTAACGTCTGTCTCCTCCTCAGCAGCAGCCATTTTGGTGGCTGTTTTGATGCTGCTATACACGGAAGCGCTTCCGCAGCCCCCAGCGCATCTCAATCCACTGTGGGGGCTGCGGAGGACTAGTAATATACTTACCCGCACCCACCCACCCACCCTCCCAAACTTTAATGGGGCAGCGGCCAGGACGTTCTGGAGCGTTCCGGACGAAAAATAGCCCTGTCAGTATCATCTGTATGCGGATGATACTTAAACTTACCTATCCTCCCCAGATTTGTCACCATCTGTATTGGTCCGTGTTACTGAATGCTTTTCTGCCATTTCATCTTATATGTCATCTCACCTCCTTGAACTTAATATTTCCAAAACAGAATTAATTATATTTCCACCAGCCAATAATAGTTACCAACCTGATATCTCTATCACTGTTGATAACTCAACAATCAACCCTACACCACAAGCTCGCTGCCTAGGTGTCATTCTTGACTCTGATCTGTCCTTTGTTCCCCACATTCAATCTGTCTCTAAATCATGTTGCAAATATCTAAGAAACGTATCCAAAATACGACCATATCTTACACAAGACACTGCAAAAACTCTAATGCACGCTCTCATTATCTCCCGCATTGATTTTTGCAATAGTCTTCTGACTGGTCTTCCCAAAAATAGGCTCTCACCGCTACAATCCATTTTGAATGCAGCTGCAGGGTTGATTTTCCTTGCTAGACATTCGTCTGCGGATCCACTCTGTCAGTCCCTCCATTGGTTGCCGGTATTCTACTGTGTTCAATATAAAATACTTTTACTTACATACAAGGTGTCAGGCTCCGGAGCCTTACCTCTGGCGGGTGCTCCCGGGGGTTGCCGTCCCCGCTGGTTGGCGCGGCTGCGACGTCAGGGAGCAGCTGATGGCAGATCCTCCTGGACGGATGTGCGGCTGCCGAGGGCCGGGGGTCTGGAGAGCCGGGCGCTGTGACGAGGATCGCTGCGGTAAGAACCTCTAGTGGTGACACAGTATAGTGTGTCAGAGACAGAAGCTGGCTAAAGCTGTGTGCTAACAGCTGAGTATGTCTCCTCATGTTGGAGACCAGAGCATTACCAATTAAGTTCCCATTCTGTGTCCAGCCAATCCTGCATGTTCTACCCTTACAAAAGGGGGCTGGCTCAGGGGGAGAGTGCCAGTGCTTCAAATTACCTCCTTGTGATAGGTTCTCCAGCTCTGTGCTCCCAGGTTACTTCTGGTGCCCTGGTCCTGGTTGCTCTCATCTATCGGTTACCTAAACGCTGCTGCAGACCTGCTGTCTAAGTCCGTCACCACTCGTGGAAGCGCTCACGGGGTCCAAGGTCATATAGGAGCTCCAGGTGCTAATGGTGGTTCTTGCAGACGTCTTAATTTCTTCAAAGTCCAAGTTCTTCAGCCTCGTCTTTCAATCACAAATCACAAGTCTTAATTTCTTCAAAGTCCAAGCTCTTCAGCCTCGTCTTTCAATAATAAATCACAAGTCTTCATTTCTTCAAAGTCAAAGTTCTTCAGCCTCGTCTTTTAATCACAGTCTTCAGTTCTTCTTTACTGGAGTTCTTCAGCTTCACTCTTCAAGTCATTTAACCATAGACTCTAATTCCTCCAGTTTCATCAATTTCTCCAATATTCGTGTACAGCCTGTTATTCATTAAAACTACAGTTATCTTCCTACGGAGTCCTCCTTTTCTTTACGCCTTCCCGACAACGTTAACACTTAGTTTGGCTTCCACCCCATGAGGAGGAATTACATTCAGCCACCTTGTTTACCAGTGCCGTAACTAGCCATTTTAGCGCTGTGTGCAAGAAACGACAGTGGCGACCCCCCCCCCCCCCATGTAAGACAAGGGCAGTGCGCGCCGCTGGCGCGCAAAAAAAATTATAGGGGCGTGGCTTCACAGGGAAGGGGCGTGGCCACAAAATAACAGCAATTCATACTACGGTGCACAGTAGTCTACATTATTCAAATTACGCTGCACAGTAGCGCCACTACACCAGGTAGAGCCCCTTTTATACATTACAGCAGACAGCGTCCCCCTTTTTACACATTACGGCAGCCAGTCCCCCTTTTTACACATTGCGGCAGCCAGGCCCCCTTTTTACACATTACGGCAGCCAGTCCCCCTTTTTACACATTGCGGCAGCCAGGCACCCTTTTTACACATTGCGGCAGCCAGACCCCCTTTTTATACATTGCGGCAGTCAGTCCCCCTTTTTACACATTGCGGCAGCCAGGACCCCATTTTACACATTGCGGCAGCCAGGACCCCATTTTACATATTGCGGCAGCCAGTCCCCCTTTTTACACATTACGGCAGCCAGGACCCCATTTTACATATTGCGGCAGCCAGTCCCCCTTTTTACACATTACGGCAGCCAGGACCCCATTTTACACATTGCGGCAGCCAGGACCCCATTTTACACATTGCGGCAGCCAGTCCCCCTTTTTACACATTGCGGCAGCCAGGACCCCATTTTACACATTGCGGCAGCCAGTCCCCCTTTTTACACATTGCGGCAGCCAGGACCCCATTTTACACATTGCGGCAGCCAGTCCCCCTTTTTACACATTGCGGCAGCCAGGACCCCATTTTACACATTGCGGCAGCCAGTCCCCCTTTTTACACATTGCGGCAGCCAGGACCCCATTTTACACATTGCGGCAGCCAGACCCCCTTTTTATACATTGCGGCAGCCAGTCCCCCTTTTTACACATTGCGGCAGACGGTGTCCCCCAGAGAGACAGAGAGAGAGAGAGAGAGAGATATACTTACCTTCTCCCCGCTGACAGGCTCCTCGTGCTGGCAGGCATCTCCCTCTCTGTGCAGTGTGCAGGCAGTTGAGAAGGAGGAGGAGGGAGGGGGAGCAGGGAGCCGCAGCAGCGCTATTTCATTGGTAGTAAGCACCGCTGCAGCATCCCCCTCTCCTTCCGTATTGGTTGCCTGGCGCTGCTGTGGATGCTGGGATGAAGGAACCGCATTCCAGATCCACAGCAGCGCCGGGCAGCCAATACAGAAGGAGAGGGGGATGCTGCAGCGGCGCTTACCACCAATGAAATAGCGCTGCTGCGGCTCCCTGCTCCCCCTCCCTCCTCCTCCTTCTCACTTGCCCGGCGCTGGTCTCTCCTCCAGCGCGGCTGCGGCGCACGGCGCAGGGACTTAGAGGCGGCATGTAATGAGTCAATTTGACTCATTACATGCCGCTGGCCGTGCGCCCTCGGGGCAACTGCGCTGTGTGCCAAGCCCCCTTGGCACACACGTAGTTACGGCCCTGTTGTTTACTCTCCTCACAGGTAGCTGTCCCTTCAGCCAAAACTCGGTTGTCGGAACCTCAATTTACGCCGAGACTGTTACTGTTGCACAAACATACATCTCTTCACTCATCTGAAAATGTTTCCCTTTCCCCGACCTCTCCGCTGTACACAAGATCTACAGCTCTCATCCACACACATTACTTGTTCACACTCAAAATTACAGGACTTTATCCGGACTGCACCCATTCTGTGGAACAGGGCTGGCCAAACCAGTCCTCGAGATCTACCAACAGTTCACATTTTCCAGATCACCTAGCTGGTGCACAGGTGTAGTCATTACTAATTAAGATGTGCTGCATTCATTCCTAACTCACAATTCTAAAGATCTCCAGGAGACCTGGAAAACATGTACTGTTGGTAGATCTCGAGGACCGGTTTGGCCAGCCCTGCTGTGGAATGTCCTCCCATGTACAATAAGACTCACCTCTAGTCTCCAAACCTTCAAACGTTCCCTGAAAACTCACCTCTTCAGGCAAGCTTCTCAAATTCCTCCCTATCTAATTACATCCCCTCTGTAAGTCCACACAGAACCTCACATATTTTGTCTTTCTTCACTTTCACACCCTCCTGACCCTTGGCCAACATTGCTGGGTGACCATATCATGCAGCCCATAAAGAACCTTTGTAATCTAGTGAGCCATTATGTAATAAGTAGCACCTATCCTTGTGTATCAATGCCTATTTCCCTATACAGTGTAAGCATGCGAGCAGGGCCTTCCTACCTCTATGTCTGTCGGTTATTATTACCCAGTTTTGTTCTATTACTGTTGTTCCATTTGTAAAGTGCAACAGAATAATCTGCGCTATATACGAAACTGTTAATAAATAAATATTACACTTACCACCTAGAGTTTTACTGACAGAACAACTTTGTGACATCAATTGTAGACTTTCTGAAATAATTTATAGATTTTCCCAGACTTGTCACAGCACACCTTGCACCTGCGTGTGACCTTACAGCTACTTACAGATAATCTTAGTAAACATAACTTGAAATATCACTGGGACTTCCCATTTAATCTCCAAGTTATCCATAATGGGATAGTCGCTATACTATAAGGGGACATCTCCCAGACTGACAAGCATAGTGCATCATGTACAGGGATAGATTAAGATGTGTGGGGGGGTCCTGGGGCAACTAACTTGTGGGGGCCCCTACTAATAACATTTTCAATAACATGTACTGGTGATGTTATTAAAAAGTGTAATATGTAAATACTCCCAGTACCACAAATGTATTAAACACATGGTAGTGCTGTGACATATATGGACCTCACATGTGGTTTGAAAGCTATGCCGGTGGTAGGGATATCTGAAGCTAAATCTGCTCTATCTGTCACAAGATGGAATCTGCAGATATGTTTGTTTTATAGGGTCGCAGACTAACCTGAGAAGAACTCAACAAACTATTCATTAATCAGTTCAATATTTTATTATTTGTTTTTCACCAGCTGGCTACAAAGTGGCTACTGGCAGTGCAGACGTACGAAATGTGCGATAAAAGTGTTTTTGGAAGAGCATTAAAGTCAGAAAGTTCCAAGGCCAGTAAATGCAGGAAAGGAAACCAAGTGCGGTCAGACTGCAGTGCAAGTGGTTACAGAAATAAAGCATTTTATAATCGCCCCATTCTGGAACCTCGCTAACGGTTTTCGTGTGTATGTTCAATTTCAGAGTAACTAGTTGGACTGGCTGATTCGGTGTACCTCACCAAAATAAAAAGTATCCGCTTTTAACTGTAATCACTCCAATTAAATCAAACTGAATGAAAGTCTTATTTAACTCTATAGCAGTGGTTCCAAAACTTTCTTGAATCGCGGCGCCCTAGAGTATCAGCATTTTTTTTTCACGGCACCACTAGGCCAATATTTTCTTATTGAGAAATTCAGAAGAAAAAAAATTAAATAAGTAAATCACGCTTATCTGTCACGCTTAGTGTCAGGGTTGGGCTTCTGTTTGTCCACGTATGATTGGCAGCCACCATCACTGATTTTGCCTATCACACTGAGCATAAATAATTTCTTTTGTCCTGGACCACCACCCCTGCAAGTGCCCTCAGTTTGGGAATCACTGTGTTCTATAGCAAAGCACAGCTGCCTCTGCCAATCTACTGTATTCAATGTGTAGGTAAAATAGTTATTATAAGTTTCTTCATGTTGCTGCTTTTTTATTTCTATATTTACTACTAGTTTATACAAGATTTATAGTAGTTTCCACACTCAGGATAAGTCTCATTTCTCTTACGTCCTAGAGGATGCTGGTGTTCCATTTAGTACCATGGGGTATAGACGGGTCTCTTGGGAGCCATGGGCACTTTAAGAGTTTAATAGTGTGTGCTGGCTCCTCCCTCTATGCCCCTCCTACCAGTCTCGGTTTAGAAAATGTGCCCGGTGGAGCTGATCACAGCTAGGGGAGCACCTAGGAGTTTTTCTAGTTTTATTGTTTTTTAAGAGTGTTAGGTACAGGGAGGCTGCTGGCAACAGCCTCCCTGATTTGTGGGACTTAGGGGGGGAGTAGGAACCAACTCTAGAAGTTAATGGTTCTCTACCTCCGCTGACAGGACACTGAGCTCTTGAGGGTGCTGATCGCAAGCCCACGAGGCGACCACTCACTCCCGCAGCACGGCCGCCACCCCCTAACAGAGCCAGAAGATAGAAGAGTGGTGAGTATGATGCCGGCGACCCGGTAAGCGGGTCACTGGCGAGAATGGCGGCACAAGGGTGGGAGCGCAGCTCTGACAGGCTGCGCTCCAGAGGTCGCAGCGGTACTTTATGTGTGTCGCAGTGAGGGGCGCCCTGGGCCAGCGCAAATACTCTACACTGGTCACATATGCTAACAGGAGCTAATCCCCCTGTTAGCAGCTAAATCACCTCAGGCCAGTATAATCAGTGAAAGAGGGAAGACGCGCCATTACAGGGGGCGGGGCTTCTCCTCAGAGCAAGAATCCAGCATTCACCAGCGCCATTTCTCCCTGTAGACACAAGCTGACAGGGAGCGCTGTCCTCCACATAGTACACTACAAGGTGTTATAAACAAGGGGAGGGGGGAATAAATTATGTACTAGCTACCCTGTTAAGGTTAAGTTAGTCAGGAGGGTTTTTTAGCATAATAAAAGCCTATTAGGGCGCGCTGTGGCTGGCTTCTTGTACTCTGTGACTCTCTGAAGATATTCTGGGGGGGGAATGGGGGGGACTGTTGACATTTTCCTGTGAGTGTGTAACTCACTTTACCATGTTAAGGGACTTTGAGGGTCATTCTGAGTTGATCACTCGCTGCCGATTTTCTCAGCGATCAGTTAAAAAATCGGAAAAACTGCGCATGCGTATGCTCCGCAATGCTCACTCACATCATACGGGTACAAAGAGCATCGTTGTTGTGCAATGCTTCTAGCGACGAATCCATTCGCACAGCCGATCGCAAGGAGATTGACAGGAAAAGGGCGTTTATGGGTGTCAACTGACCGTTTTCTGGGAGTGGTAGGGAAAACGCAGGCGTGTCCATGTGTTTGCAGGGCAGGTGTCTGACGTCAATTCCGGAACCTCCGTCGCTAGGATCATCGCACAGGATAAACAACTTCAGGGCTGGTCTTGTTTTGCACAAAATGTTTTTGTACCGCTCGGCTGCACATGTGAACGCACACTTGCAGAGCGAAAATACACTCCCCCGTGGGCGGCAACAATGCATTTGCATGGCTGCAAAAAGTAGCTAGCGAGCGATGAACTCGGAATGAGGGCCTTTGTCCTGTACTGCAGAATGTATATCTTCTCCTGGGGAGTCTATACCTTGCTCAAAACTGTATCGGTGGCAGATCCCCCTGCGGTGGCCTCCATAGGGTGTACTTTAAAGTATATTTCTTCAAGTATATCCCATACTAGGAAGAAGCCGCAGTTTTGAGTAGTCTGGGGATTAAAATCCCACAGCTGTGCCTCTCGTCCCAATTACGTACCTTAACAAGCGTACACTTGCCCATATACTACATGACATATGAGGGGGGCAACAGGGATAAGGAATATTTTATATATATATATATATATATATATATATATATATATATATATTCCAAGGTATCGTCCGGCACTCAGGTCCAAAACTAGTTAAAAGCTGCGATGCCCTCCTCATGAAGTAGCACATCCCACCAAATATATAGATGAATACAGGCGGCACTCTGCAGGCTGAAGTGAAGACTTGGTTACTTTATTGGCAACGGGCCGACATGTTTCGGAGAAACCCTCTCCATCCTCTGGCCCTGAGGACGGAGAGGGTTTCTCCGAAACATGTCAGCCCGTTGCCAATAAAGCAACCAAGTCTTCACTTCAGCCTGCAGAGTGCCGCCTGTATATATATATATATATATATGTATGTATATATGTGTATATATATATATATAGGTATGTGTATATATATATATATATATATATATATGTATGTGTATACTCCTCGCTGCAGTCCGGCACTCTCACTCCACCTATATATATATAAATAAATGCCTTCCCACTGTTTAGGGCGTTAAACCTGAGTTCATCCAGAGATATTATCCACATCCCTAAAGAGTGTCTAAATTGTCACAGACGGTTGTGTTACCTGTACCTGGTACAGCCTCCATAAAGGCTGATCGCAGATTGAGACTAATCTCTAGTACTGTACACTGCTGCAGGTGTGACTCGGAGACCCACATTTGCATAGATCTCTGGGGCTATTGTAACGTGGTCAGGCTCCTTATTTGATGATTTAGATTCTATGTGTAGACGTTACATGTACTTGTTTCTATGTCACATACAGGATTCTACAGGCTTCACGGCTGGACGCCATGAAGGAGAATTGGCCTGCATAATGCAGGGACCACTGCTCCGGCAGTTTCGACACGCAGGGGACGGTGGCTGCACCAATGAACTGCGGATACAGAATCCAAGAAAGGTATGGTGAGTCAGCCCTTCACGGGTGAGGCCCTGTTGAGATGCTCGGGATACGTGAATATCCGAGTCAACTGCGGGTAAGTTGACGTATCTACCCTCCGCAGCTGCACAGACAAGGACATTAGATCCTACACCTATCCTGCAATCCCTTGAAACTGCAAGGTTTTCACATGAATCCAAGGGTTCCTCCACTTCCTTTAGAGGACGTTGGGGAAATTCCAGAAAACCTGCACCGCCAGGTTCCTGGGAATGGGTTTCAGGTTCGGTATTCTCAAAAGCTTTGTTTTGACGAGGGACTTCACTGCCTGGAAATCATGCAGGTGGGAGAGAGACAAAAAAGATTTCAGTAATACATGTAGGCGATATCCTGCCTAGCCACCTGGGAAACTTAGGCTGCCCAGGGGTGCAGACTGGAGTTTCTAGTACTCCCGCCTCACAGGTTCTTCAAATCAGGCTTACTAGCTTTTCAGGCTGAAAGTACTGCTGGCAGCTATTCTAACATTTGACAAACAAATGTCATTATTCCAGTTCTAACTCGTTTACGTAACAGGGGTTACTTTTCAAACCTAAGGTCATTGAACCCCTACTGGTGGGTGTTCAATTCAGGATGGAGTCTGAGAGTAGTGATCTCTGGTCGAGATTGAAGGAATTCCTGGTATCCCGGGATATCAGAGGTGCGTACCTTCATATTCAAATATGGTCGCACTACAACTAGGTCACTTCCAGTTCAAAACACTGCACTTGGCTTCAACGCAGCACCGGGGGTGTTTATCAAGGCCATGGCAGCGATTATGTTCCTACTCCACAGACAGGAGTGGACATAATTCCATATCTGGATGACCTTCCACCCTCCAGGTAGATGTTGTTACAGAGGAATTTGCTCTCTCAAATCAACTGTCCTGGGATCTTGGGTGGATCCTAAAGCTTTCAATTTCACATTTGGAACCGACAAGGGGTGTTCCTTCCTGGGGATGATTCTCGGCACGGAAGTGCAGAGGGTGTTTCTACCAGTGGAGAAAGCGTTGGTGATCCAATCAATGGTCCGGGATGAACTGAAGCCAGCCCGGGTATCGGTTCATCAGTGCATTTGTCTTCTGGGGAAGATGGTTGCCTCCTACGAGGCTTGACAGTACAGAAGATTCCTTGCACGGTCTTTCCAACTGGATCTCCTGGTCAAATGGTCGGGATCTCATCTTCACATGCACCAGCGCATATGCCTGTCGCTGAAAGCCAGAATTTCTTTCCTCTGGCGGCTGCATACGTCTCACCTTCTTGAGGGCTGCAGTTTTTGGATTCGAACTTGAATCTTTCTTACCAAGGATGCCAATCTAAGAGGTTGGGGAGCTGTCACCCAAGGGGAAAACTTCTAAGGAACCTGGTCAAGTCTGGAATCCATCCTTCCGATAAACATTCTGGAGCTAAGGGCCGGGTACAACAGCCTTCTACAACCGGCACATCTTCTTCAAGATCAGGTCATTCAGGTTCAGTCGGACAATGTCACGGCGATGTCCTACATAAACCGACAGTGGGAACGAAGAGCAGAGCTGCAATGTCAGAGGTAACAAGAATCCTCCTCTGGGCTGTTAATCACGCGATGGCACTGTCAACAATCATCATTCCTGGAGTGGACAACTGGGAAGTGGACTTCCTCAGCAGACACGATCGCCTTCCAGGAGAATGGGGCATCCATCCGGATGTATTTGTAGAGGTCACATGCCGATGGGGTGTACCTCAAATAGACTTGATGGCCTCCCGCCTCAACAAGAAGTACTGTTCCAGGTCGAGAGACCCACAAGCAGTGGCGGTGAATGCCCTGGTAACTCCGCGGGTGTTCCAGTCAGTGTATGTGTTCCCTCCACTTCCGCTCATCCCAAGGATTCTTAAACTAATAAAGAGAACAAGTGTTCCGGCGATCCTATTGGCTCTGTACTGGCTAAGAAGGGCTTGGTACGCGGATCTTCTGGAACTACTGCTGGAGGATCCGAGGCCTCTTCCTCTTCACGAGGACCTTCTACAATAGGGACCGTTCGCTTATCAAGACTTACCGTGGCTATGTTTGACGGCATAGAGGTTGACTGCCTTATTTTAGCTCGGAAGGGCATTCTGAAAAATTTCATTCCTACCCAGATACAGGCTAGGAAGGGAGTAACGTCTAAACATTACCATCGCATTTGGAAGAAGTATGTGTATTGGTGGGAATCCAAGTCGTTTCCTACGGTGGAGTTTCAACTGGAACGGTTTCTCCTCTTTCTGCAAACAGGTGTGGATGTGGGCCTATGCTTCAGCTCCATAAAAGTCCAGATTTCGGCCTTGTCCATTTTCTTTGAAAATTAATTGTCTGCTCTCGCTGAGGTTCAGAATTTCTTGAAAGGGGTTCTGCACATCCAACCACCTTTTGTGCCTCCTACGGCACCGTGGTATCTTAATGTGGTGCTGCAGTTCTTGCAATCGGATTGGTTCGAACATCTACAGGAGGTTGAGGTCAAGTTTCTTACATGGAAGGCTGTCACACTGTTGGCATTGGCATCTGCTAGGTGTGTGTCAGAATTGGGGGCATTGTCCTACAAGAGCCCCTACTTTGTTTTCCATGAAGTTAGGGCTGAGCTTAGAATGCATCAGCAATTTCTTCCAAAGGTTGTGTCAGTTTATCATATCAACCAACTATTGTGGTCCCAATGGCTACTGATTCCTCAATTACCTCAAAGTCCTTGGATGTTGTGAGGGCTTTGAAGATATATGTGAAGAGAACTTCTCGTCGCAGGAAGTCGGACGCTCTGTTTGTCCTTTATGATCCCAACAAGGTTGGGTGTCCTGGACATGGTACTAAATGAAACCCCAGCATCCTCTAGGACGTAAGAGGAAATAGGATTTTAATTACCTACCGGTAAATCCTTATCTCGTAGTCCGTAGAGGATGCTGGGCGCCCGCCCAGCGCTTCGTTTTCCTGCATTGTTACTTGGTTACTTATTGGTTCAGCTGTTGCTGTTCCTTTTTCCTGCTAATTAGCATGTTTTCTTCTACTTCCTGCTATTTAGCATGGTTTCTTCATGTTCCTGCTGGGTAGCATGGTTTCTTTCATGTTGCATGCTGGTTGGCATGGTTTCTTCATGTTTCATGCTGATTCGCTTGGTTTCTTCAAGTTGCATGCTGGTTTGCATGGATTCTCCATGTTGCATGCTGGTTGGCATGATTTCTCCATGTTGCGTGATGGTCAGCATGGTTTTTCAATTCGGTGTGAGCTGGTGTAATTCTCGCCACTATCTGTGTATAATCCTTCTCTCGAAGTATGTCTGTCTCCTCTGGCACAGTTTCTAGACTGAGTCTGGTAGAGGGGCATAGAGGGAGGTGACAGCCCACACTGTTAAACTCTTAAAGTGTATTTAAAGAAAGAAAGACGTATAGTCTATGGGGCTATGCACAGGCTCTATCAATGTAAATAATAATGAGAAAAGATATTGATTCAGAAACCAGCCTTGAAAGAAAAATCGAAAGGGCAGAGTGCCCTAACCTATATATAACTGAGCTGGATGTGCACCTCTAAGCATTATACAGTATCTAAAAGAGAGGAGAGAGGAGAATGACCATAAGACGGTCATCCGCCAAAGAAGGCTTACTTTGTGGCGCACTCTTTTATTATCGATAATAAAAGAGTGCGCCACAAAGTAAGCCTTCTTTGGCGGATGACCGTCTTATGGTCATTCTCCTCTCTCCTCCCTTTTAGAAACTCTTAAAGTCCCCATGGCTTCCAAGGGACCTGTCTATACCCTATGGTACTAAATGGAACCCAAGCATCCTCTACGGACTACGAGAAAAGGATTTACCGGTACGTAATTAAAATCTTATTTTCTCAAATTATTTCGCTGATTTCTTTCTGTTACTAGTTATAACAATTAAAAATGAGTTACCCTTTTACCCCACTCAAAAAAATTGTCCGTTACTTATCTCGTTTAATGCTTCACTCTCACGATTTTGGCTGCCTATGACTTCTTCCCAGTCTGTTTATCTAAAAGTTATATTATTATTATTATTATCCTTTATTTATATGGTGCCACAAGGGTTCCGCAGTGCCTAATTACAGAGTACATAAACAAATAATCAAACAGGAAAATAGCAACTTACAGTTGATGACAGTATAGGACAAGTACAGGGTAATTGTACATAGTTTCATCAGCAGATGACACTGGAATAAGTATCAGGTGGCAGAAGACTGCTGGATTTGGTGCAGTTGAAGATTATTAAATTAAGAAAGGATAAGCACATGAGGGAAGAGGGCCCGGCTCATGAGAGCTTACATTCTAAAGGGGAGGGGTAGACAGACAGGGGTGACACAGATGGGGTACATAGAGAGCGTAGAACAGAGGGTTAGGATGAGATTTGGCTGGGTTTTGTGAAGAAGTGGGTCTTGAGAGCCCGTTTGAAGTTTTGTAGAGAGGTGGAGAGTCTGAGGGGGAGAGGTAGGGAATTTCAGAGAAGTGGTGCAGCACGTGAAAAATCTTGAAAGTAGGAGTGGGAGGAAGTAATCTGTAGGCAGGAGAGTCGGCTTGCATTAGCAGAGCGAAGAGGACGGGTGGGAGTGTAAAGGGAGATAAGGTCAAAGATGTAGATGGGAAAGGAGTGGGTGAGGGCTTTGTAAGCAAGTGTGAGAAGCTTGAAATGGATTCTGAAAGGGAATGGGAGCCAGTGAAGGTCTAGTAAGAGTGGAGAGGTGGACGTAGTGCGTTTGGTGAGGAAGATGAGCCGGGCAGCAGCATTGAGGATAGATTGGAGTGGAGAGAGGTATTTGTCAGGAATGCCAGTCAGGAGGAGATTACAGTAGTCCAGTCTGGAGATGACCAGTGAGTGGATAAGAGTCTTAGTAGCATCCTGGGTCAGAAAGGGTCTGATCCTAGAAATATTTTTTAGATGAAAATGGCAGGTTTGTGAGAGGTGCTGAATGTGTGGTTTGAAGGAGAGGGAGGAGTCAAGGATTACTCCAAGACAGCGCGCTTGGGGGCTAGTGGGGATAGTAGTGCCATCAATCGATAATGAGATTGTAGGAGATGAGGTTATGCGGGAGGGAGGGAATATGATCAGCTCAACTTAGACATGTTAAGTTTAAAAAAGCACTGGGACATCCAGGAAGAGGTACAGAGAGACAGTTGGAGATACGAGTGAGGAGAGCAGGGGAGAGGTCTGGAGAGGAAAGATAGATTTGGGTGTCATCAGCATAGAGATGATATTCGAAACCAAAAGAACTAATGAGCTTACCTGGTGAGGACACGTAGAGAGAGAAGAGAAGAGGACCAAGGACAGAACCTTGGGGTACCCCTACAGTTAGTGGAAGTAAGGGGGAGGTGGAGTCATGAGAGGAGACGGAGAATGAATGGTCAGAAAGGTAGGAGGACAGCCAAGAGAGGGCAGTGTCACGCAGACCAATGGAGTGAAGGATTTGCAGTAGGAGAGGATGGTCCACAGTGTCAAAAGCAGCAGACAGATCAAGAAGAATAAGTAGAGAGTAGTGTCCCTTAGATTTAGCAGCATGGAGGTCATTGCATACTTTTGTAAGGGCAGTTTCAGTGGAGTGGAGCGGACGGAAGCCAGACTGGAATGGGTCAAGCAGTGAGTGTGAGGAAAGAAAGGAAGTAAGGCGGTTGTAGACAATACGCTCAAGGAGTTTGGAGGCAAAAGGGAGGAGAGAGATGGGTCGGTAGTTGGAGAGAGTGTTTGGATCAAGGGTAGGTTTTTTAAGAATCGGAGAGATGAGTGCATGCTTGAAGGCAGAGGGGACAGTGCCTGATGAGAGGAAGAGATTGAGAAGGTGGGAAAGATGGGAACAAGCAGAAGAAGAGAGGTAGCAGAGGAGGCGGGAGGGGATAGGGTCAAGTGGGGAGGTGGTGAGGGGACAGGAATGAATGAGGGCCATGACTTCCTCTCCAGATGCATGGGAGAAAGATGTCAGAGTAGGTGCGAGAGATGGGGAGGGTTGGTAAGGGATGGGAGAAGGCTGGTTACTGATGGTCTGGTGTGATGTGATGTCCTGACGTATGAAATCAATTTTGGATGTGAAGTATGTGGCAAAGTCAAGAGCAGAGAGTGAGGAGGGGAGACGAGGTGGAGGTGGGCAGAGGAGTGAGTTGAGAGTGGCAAAGAGGCGCCGGGGGTTGGAAGACTGGGAGGAGATGAGGTTCTTGAAGTATGGCTGTTTAGCAAGAGTAAGGGCAGCACTGAAGGATGAGAGAATAAGTTTGAAATGGAGGAAGTCTGCCTTAGAGCGTGATTTCCCCCAGTGTCGCTCAGCAGTACGTGAGCATTTTTGCAGATATCTGGTGCATTTGATGTGCCAGGGTTGAGGTGTTAATTTGCGAGGGTGAATAGTGGTTGGTGGAGCAACAGAGTCAAGAGCAGAAGTAAGGGATGCATTGTATGTGGAAGTGGCTTGTTCAGGGCATGAGAGAGAGAGAATAGGAGAGAGAAGTGAGTCAAATATGGAGGAAAGGAATGTGGTGTCAATAGCTTCAATGTTGCGCTTGGTGATGGTAGCCTTAGGAGGTAGAGATGGGGAAGTCGAGAGAGATAGGTTAAAGGAGAGCAGGTTACAAGTAGAAATGTGCATTGACTCCCATGTTTTGGTTTTGGTTCTAAATCTTCATTGTGTTTTGTTTTTGTTTTTGGTAAAACCACCCTCAAATGTATTGGTTTTGATTTTGGATCTGGATTTCTTTAAAAAATTATAAAACCGCTACAGTCATGTAATTTGGACCTGTTTTATTCATAGAGTATCAGCATCAATAACATTAATTTCCAGTCACTTCCAGTTGATTTTGACCACCTCAGAGCTCACAATATTGTTTTCACCAATATTGGCCAAAGGCTGCAATGAGCTGGTTGGCTAAACTTAGCGACAGAGCAGCGGCACAAACACACAGCTTTTTAAAAGAATATAGCACATCTATGAAATATACTGGCACTGCAGTGGCAGGCAGGATGACAGTTTAATAAACTATGCGACCCTATAGAATGTTTTCATTAATCAAGAACTGATAGCCTAAAATTTCTTAGTAGAAAATATATTACCAATAACAACACACTTCTCTATCCAGCAAATCAGAAATCACAGGCCTCAGGCCAATTGCTGATTCAAGCCAGAGTAACAGCAGAATGACAGGCTAGTACAAGAAAATGATAAATGATAGTTAATGAATAATCAGTCAATTAAATTAAGCGACAGAGCAGCGGAGCAAACACATGGCAGTTTAAAAGAATTTAGCACATCTATGAAGTTTATACTTACCAAATCCATGGATGGGCTCCTCTTCAATCAATGTAGGCAATCCAAATGTCTTGGTAAAATAAAAAAAATTAGCAAGACCCCACGGACATGTACTGTACACTATGGGGGCAATTCATTCCTGATCGCTAGGGTGCGTTTTTTGCATCCCTGCGATCAGGTAGTCGCCGCCTACAGGGGGAGGGGGAATTTGCGGTGCAGGGGAGCGATCACATGTGCAGGAGAGCTGCACAAACAGAAGTTTGTGCAGTCTCCGCACAGCCCAGGACTTACTCTTCCAGTGTGATGAGCAGGGCCGGAGCTGACGTCAGAATCCCTCCCTCCAATCGCCTGGTCCTTCCTGCGTTTCTCTGGCACTTCCTGAAAACGGTCAGTTGCCACCCTCTTCCTGTCAATCTTCTTGCGAACACTGGTGCTATTGGATTTTTCGCACCATCCCATTGCTGCCCGGCGCTCCCCATCGCTGCGGACTGTCGCGTCTATGCATTGTGGTGCATTCTCAGTTCAGACCCGATCGCCTGCTGTGCGAAAACGCATTGCAGCGACCAGGTCTGAAGTAGCCCCTATGTGCAGTGCTAGCCCAAAATCATTGTGGTCATTGTCATAGGAATGAATTGTGAAGCGCTGATTGGCTGAGAGTAGGCACTGCCATAACAACTGTTCCCACTCTCTCAGCCAATCAGCGCCAGATGAATTTTCCCTGAGATATTGGCTATTGGCCCTCATTCCGAGTTGTTCGCTCGCAAGCTGCTTTTAGCAGCTTTGCACACGCTAAGCCGCCGCCTACTGGGAGTGAATCTTAGCTTATCAAAATTGCGACCAAAGGATTCGCAATATTGCGATTAGACCTCTCTTAGCAGTTTCTGAGTAGCTCCACACTTACTCGGCATCTGCGATCAGTTCAGTGCTTGTCGTTCCTGGTTTGACGTCACAAACACACCCAGCGTTTGCCCAGACACTCCCCCGTTTCTCCAGCCACTCCCGCGTTTTTCCCAGAAACGGTAGCGTTTTTTCGCACACACCCATAAAACGGCCAGTTTCCGCCCAGAAACACCCACTTCCTGTCAATCACATTACGATCACCAGAACGAAGAAAAAACCGTGAGTAAAATACCTAACTGCATAGCAAATTTACTTGGCGCAGTCGCAGTGCGGACATTGCGCATGCGCAGTTAGCTGAAAATCGCTGCGATGCGAAGAAAAATACAGTGCGAACAACTCGGAATGACCACCATTGTCATTTTCCCAGACACATGCAGACACGCACCGCATCAAGTGTGGGGCACATGAGGAAACTGCGTATAAGATGCCCCTGCCCAGCAGCTGGCATGTCTACAATGACTGGTTCATCTTTCGTGTCTCCGCCTTCCACAGTCTCATCCCTAGTTTTAACCAGTAGCAGTTATAATTATTAAATAGGACTACTGACTCTGAATCAGCCCATCATCTAATTAATTAGCAATCACATTTAATTAATAGGCCTATTCCACCCCCCCCCCCCACCACCACCACCAGGGCCGGCAACAGAAAATTTGGGGCCCGTACACTGATATTTCTGGGGCCCCCTCAACCCCCCATGGTCACCAACTCTTAAACCAGAGGGTGTCTTCACACACACACACACACACACACACACACACACACACACACACACACACACACACACACACACTGTGTTATATTAATATATATGACACACTATATCTATCTATATGGATATATATATATATATGGCAATTACTTTCCAACATTAACAACCAGGGTGCTTTCCTTGACAGATACAGGAATAAATGGGTTCCCTTGCATGTCAATCACTAGCAACATAAGAACCAGATGGCACTGCATGGATTTTTTTAGTGCAAATAAGATGTATTCCAGAGCATTACATCATAGTGCAGGCACTACATCATCCTGCTGGAGAGCCGAGCACGCCGGCAGTATACACACTTGACTTACCAGCAAAACACAGCCGCCGGTGCTGCTAATCATAATCATCCAGGCTCCGATTGTCAGTGACGTCCATGCAGCAACAAGCTGCCACACTCCCGCAGTCCCGCTCCTGCTTTGCCGCTCGCGCTCCTCACAGCAGAGACAGGGCGGGCGGGGGATACTCAGAGAGGAGGGACGGTCCAGATGCAGCGTCCTGTGTGACTAGTGCAACGTCATTGCGCTGCACAGGGACACTGGCTGATTGACAGATGACCTGGGGGCTGGGCTGGGGGCACTGAGGGGTGAAAACAGGGCAAGGGGGGCGCGCTAGGGGGAAAAAAAGGCAGTTACTGATCCTTTTAAATACACGGCAGGCGGACCGCAGCTTGTGTGATGCTGCAATTGATATAATTATTTAAATCTGACATGCTGCCGCCGCTGGACCTTGGGGCCCCTCACATCGATGGGGCCCGGTACGGGAGTCCCCTTTGACCCCCCCTGTCGCCGGGCCTGCCCACCACCACCACCACCACCACCAGTTCACTATATAATTAATTAGCAATCAAGTTGCACACTGCAGCCCTTATGCTCCCTTTACGCAGCCCTTGCTGTAAATCCCGGCGATGGTGGCCTCGCCCACTCCTCATGATATCACCACATCATGCACTTATGGTGCTGACATGCAGTGGTGCAAGTAGAAATATTTTCTTAGTGGTTCTGAGTGCTGAAAATGGGTGTGGTCATGTGTTGTGAGGGGGTGTGGCCACATGACACAAGTGGGTGTGGCTACATGACACTACTGGTGTGACAACACTACAAAGCCCCTTTTCTTTGCATTCTGGAGGCAAGGCTAGAAATATATAGTACTACCTCCAGTATAATAGAAATATATATAGTAATGCCCCCAGTATAATAAATATATATAGTAATTCCCTCAATGTAATAACAATATATAATAATGCCTCCATTATAACAGGAATATATAGTGTAGTAGACTAGTAGTGCCCCTGGTATAATAGAAATATATAGTAGTGTCCACATTACAATAGAAATTAATGCTCCCAGCAAAAGACGCTGCAGGAAAGGGCAATCAGGTTCCTCTCTTCACGCCAGCCACAGAGGAGGAAGTGTGATGTGGCGTCATGACATCACCGTTGCGCTCCCAGTAACCCTGACAAACTGGGAGGCGCTGTCATGCTGCCAAGCACCATGGTCTTATTACTTTGTGGTGCATTATAATTGTGGTAATGGCCGTCACGGGTGCAAAGTGTGTGGCAGGTGGTACTGAGCACCCGCTGCCATATTCTTAAGGGTACTCCGTAACCGAGCATGCCCGCATACTTGCGCCACTGCTGACATGTAATAATAATAAGAAGAATGTCGCAGGAATAAGGAACACCGACAGAGTGTGAGGGAATCTTCCATGTTCATGCTTCATTCACATGTCCATTCACAAGTCCTATTTATGTTCAAGCTTTTTTTACTAAGAGCTTTCCTGCAGAGCTTTTTAAAAAAAAATGTTTTCTTTTTATTTCTTCAGCATTTCTGTAGGTATTATATTCCATACTTCAGCATTATGTGGGGACAGCCCCCCACCTTCATGTTCTTTCATGCTGTTTCTTTTCTCTGTTGGTTCCTGGTGCTCAGGAAGACTGGGAAAATGTTGACTTGGATGTAACCCCTATGCCCATCTTGGTGCTTTTTGGGTGTTCAGGAAGTGTCTTGGGCAGTGATTTTCAACCTTTTTCAATTCGCTGCACACTCATAAGATTTTTAAATTGCCAAGGCACACCATCAGTGCGCCACCGGGAAAAAAAACACATTGGTCCCCACAGTAATTAAACAGACGGGATGCCGCTGTCGGTATACTGACAGCCAACATCCCGTTTGTCAGTAAAACATATATATTCCTTAACAGAGCCGGCCCTAACCAATATGATGCCCTAGGCAAGATTTTGGCTGGTGCCCCCTAGCACCACCGCTGGTTCCGCCTCTGACCTTGCACCTCTTTCCCAGCACCCCCTATATTTTAAATAGGAACAGTTCGCACAATTGGCGCATAGCCCAAAAAGGGGTGTGTTTTTGCTGGCAAGGGGCATGGCCACACAATAGTAACCCCAATTCCAATTACGCCACACAGTACTGCAACTTTATTCACATTTGATCATGCAATAGTGTCCATAATTCATATTACATCCCACAGTAGTATCACTTTACCTTATAAACGTTACTCCTCACAGTAGAGCCCCTTATTCACATTACATCACACTGAATTTCTCCTTATTCACATTACACCACACCCTATTGCTCTTTATTCACGTTAGATAACACACTAGTGTCCTTTCTATACGCAATGCCACATAGAGCATCTTATACACATAATGCCACACAGTAATGCTCCTTACACATATGAGACACATTATTAATGTCCTTATAAACATACTGTGCCTTACACATGGCAACCTTTATTAATGCCCTTTTACACATTATGTCCCTTACACATATGCTGCACATTATTAATGCCCTTATACACATAATGACACACATAGTGCCCCCTACACATTTGCTGCACATTTTTAGCGCCCCTATACACATAATGACACACATACAGTAGTACCCTGTTACACATATGCCGCACATTATTAATGCCCTTATACACATAATTACACACATAGTGCCCCTTACACATATGTTGCACATTATTAATGCATTTTTACATGACACACATAATGCTCCTTACACATATTCCGAACACTACTGCACAACCGACCCACTCACATGCACACAGCACTCACACTGCCACTAACACTGTGACCTCTGCCTCTGCTTGGATACAGATGTGTCCTCATAAATCTTGCCTCAGTGCTAAAATTAGACACATTTTTTTCATTGAAAATGCATCTTATTTGCATTGCTATGTGGCTAGGATGCACAAGCAGCTTCTGCTGATTAAATTGATATGCAGCATGCCTATAATAAGATTTTACTCACCGGTAAATCTATTTCTCGTAGTCCGTAGTGGATGCTGGGAACTCCGAAAGGACCATGGGGAATAGCGGCTCCGCAGGAGACTGGGCACAACTAAAGAAAGCTTTAGGTCACCTGGTGTGCACTGGCTCCTCCCACTATGACCCTCCTCCAAGCCTCAGTTAGGACACTGTGCCCGGACGAGCTGACATAATAAGGAAGGATTTTGAATCCCGGGTAAGACTCATACCAGTCACACCGTATAACTCGTGATACTATACCCAGTTTACAGTATGAAAACAACTGAGCCTCTCAACAGATGGCTCAACAATAACCCTTTAGTTAACAATAACTATGTACAAGTATTGCAGACTATCCGCACTTGGGATGGGCGCCCAGCATCCACTACGGACTACGAGAAATAGATTTACCGGTGAGTAAAATCTTATTTTTTCTGACGTCCTAGTGGATGCTGGGAACTCCGAAAGGACCATGGGGATTATACCAAAGCTCCCAAACGGGCGGGAGAGTGCGGATGACTCTGCAGCACCGAATGAGAGAACTCCAGGTCCTCCTCAGCCAGGGTATCAAATTTGTAGAATTTTGCAAACGTGTTTGCCCCTGACCAAGTAGCAGCTCGGCAAAGTTGTAAAGCCGAGACCCCTCGGGCAGCCGCCCAAGATGAGCCCACCTTCCTTGTGGAATGGGCTTTTACTGATTTAGGATGCGGCAGTCCAGCTGCAGAGTGCGCCAGCTGAATTGTGCTACAAATCCAGCGAGCAATAGTCTGCTTAGAAGCAGGAGCACCCAGCTTGTTGGGTGCATATAGGATAAATAGCGAGTCAGTTTTCCTGACTCTAGCCGTCCTGGAAACAAAAATTTTCAAGGCCCTGACTACGTCCAGTAACTTGGACTCCTCCAAGTCCCTAGTAGCCGCAGGCACCACAATAGGTTGGTTCAAGTGAAACGCTGATACCACCTTAGGGAGAAACTGGGGACGAGTCCTCAATTCTGCCCTATCCATATGGAAAATCAGATAAGGGCTTTTACATGACAAAGCCGCCAACTCTGACACACGCCTGGCCGAAGCCAAGGCCAATAACATGACCACTTTCCACGTGAGATATTTTAGATCCACGGTTTTAAGTGGCTCAAACCAATGTGATTTTAAGAAACTCAACACCACGTTGAGATCCCAAGGTGCCACTGGAGGCACAAACGGGGGCTGAATATGCAGCACTCCCTTCACAAACGTCTGAACTTCAGGCAGTGAAGCTAGTTCTTTCTGGAAGAAAATCGACAGAGCCGAGATCTGTACCTTAATGGAGCCTAATTTCAGGCCCATAGTCACTCCTGCTTGTAGGAAGTGCAGAAATCGACCTAGTTGAAATTCCTCAGTTGGGGCCTTTTTGGCCTCACACCAAGCAACATATTTCCGCCATATGCGGTGATAATGCTTTACAGTTACATCTTTCCTGGCTTTAATCAGCGTAGGAATGACTTCCTCCGGAATGCCCTTTTCCTTCAGGATCCGGCGTTCAACCGCCATGCCGTCAAACGCAGCCGCTGTAAGTCTTGGAATAGACAGGGCCCCTGCTGCAGCAGGTCCTGTCTGAGCGGCAGAGGCCATGGGTCCTCTGAGATCATCTCTTGAAGTTCCGGGTACCATGCTCGTCGTGGCCAATCCGGAACCACGAGTATTGTTCTTACTCCTCGTTTTCTTATTCTCAATACCCTTGGTATGAGAGGCAGAGGAGGGAACACATAAACTGACTGGTACACCCACGGTGTCACTAGAGCGTCCACAGCTATCGCCTGAGGGTCCCTTAACCTGGCGCAATATCTCTCTAGTTTTTTGTTTAGGCGAGACGCCATCATGTCCACCTGTGGCCGTTCCCATTGATTTACAATCATTTGGAAGACTTCTGGATGAAGTCCCCACTCTCCCGGGTGGAGGTCTTGTCTGCTGAGAAAGTCTGCTTCCCAGTTGTCCACTCCGGGATGAACACTGCTGACAGTGCTAGTACATGATTTTCCGCCCAACGGAGAATCCTTGTGGCTTCTGCCATTGCCATCCTGCTTCTTGTGCCGCCCTGTCGATTTACATGGGCGACTGCCGTGATGTTGTCTGACTGGATCAGTACCGGCTGGTGTAGAAGCAGGGATTTTGCCTGACTTAGGGCATTGTAAATGGCCCTTAGTTCCAGAATATTAATGTGTAGGGAAGTCTCCTGACTCGACCACCGTCCTTGGAAGTTTCTTCCCTGTGTGACTGCCCCCCAGCCTCGAAGGCTGGCATCCGTGGTCACCAGGACCCAGTCCTGTATACCGAATCTGCGGCCCTCTAGAAGATGAGCCCTCTGCAGCCACCACAGCAGAGACACCCTGGTTCTTGGAGACAGGGTTATTAAGCGATGCATCTGGAGATGCGATCCGGACCATTGGTCCAGCAGGTCCCACTGAAAGATTCTGGCATGGAACCTGCCGTAAGGAATTGCTTCGTAAGAAGCTACCATCTTTCCCAGGACCCGCGTGCAGTGATGCACCGATACCTGTTTTGGTTTCAGGAGGTCTCTGACTAGAGATGACAGCTCCTTGGCTTTCTCCTCCGGGAGAAACACTTTTTTCTCGACTGTATCCAGAATCATACCCAGGAACAGTAGACGTGTCGTCGGAACCAGCTGTGATTTTGGAATATTCAGAATCCAACCGTGCTGGTGCAGCACTTCCTGAGATAGTGCTACTCCTACCAACAACTGCTCCTTGGACCTCGCTTTTATTAGGAGATCGTCCAAGTACGGGATAATTAAAACTCCCTTTTTTCGAAGGAGTATCATCATTTCCGCCATTACCTTGGTAAACACCCTCGGTGCCGTGGACAGTCCAAATGGCAACGTCTGGAATTGGTAATGGCAATCCTGTACCACAAATCTGAGGTACTCCTGGTGAGGATGGTAAATGGGGACATGCAGGTAAGCATCCTTGATGTCCAGGGATACCATGTAATCCCCCTCGTCCAGACTTGCAATAACCGCCCTGAGCGATTCCATCTTGAACTTGAATTTTTTTATGTATGTGTTCAAGGATTTCAAATTTAAAATGGGTCTTACCGAACCGTCCGGTTTCGGTACCACAAATAGTGTGGAATAGTAACCCCGGCCTTGTTGAAGTAGGGGCACCTTGATTATCACCTGCTGGGAATACAGCTTGTGAATTGCCGCTAGCACCGCCTCCCTGTCTGAGGGAGCAATCGGCAAGGCAAATTTTAGGAACCGGTGGGGTGGAGACGCCTCAAATTCCAGTTTGTACCCCTGAGATACTATTTGAAGGATCCAGGGATCCACCTGTGAGCGAGCCCACTGATCGCTGAAATTTTTGAGGCGGCCCCCCACCGTACCTGGCTCCGCCTGTAGAGCCCCACCGTCATGCGGCGGACTTGGAAGAAGAAGCGGGGGAGGACTTTTGCTCCTGGGAACCTGCTGTTTGTTGCAGCCTTTTTCCCCTACCTCTGCCTCTGGACAGAAAAGACCCGCCTTTTCCACGCCTGTTTTTCTGGGTCCGAAAGGACTGAACCTGATAAAACGGCGCCTTCTTAGGCTGTGAGGGAACATGGGGTAAAAATGCTGACTTCCCAGATGTTGCTGTGGAAACTAGGTCCGAGAGACCATCCCCAAATAACTCCTCACCCTTATAAGGCAAAACTTCCATGTGCCTTTTTGAATCTGCATCCCCTGTCCACTGCCGAGTCCATAAGCCTCTCCTAGCAGAAATGGACAATGCACTTATTTTAGATGCCAGCCGGCAGATCTCCCTCTGTGCATCTCTCATGTATAAGACTGAGTCTTTGATATGCTCTATGGTTAGCAGAATAGTGTCTCTGTCTAGTGTGTCAATATTTTCTGACAGGGAATCTGACCACGCAGCGGCAGCACTGCACATCCATGCTGACGCAATAGCTGGTCTAAGTATAATGCCTGAGTGTGTGTATACAGACTTCAGGATCGCCTCCTGCTTTCTATCAGCAGGTTCCTTGAGGGCGGCCGTATCCGGAGACGGTAGTGCCACCTTTTTAGACAAACGTGTGAGCGCTTTATCCACCCTAGGAGGTGTTTCCCAACGTGACCTATCCTCTGGCGGGAAAGGGAACGCCATTAGTAACTTCTTAGGAATTACCAATTTTTTATCAGGGAAAGCCCACGCTTCTTCACACACTTCATTTAATTCTTCTGATGGGGGAAAAACTACGGGTAGTTTTTTCTCCCCAAACATAATACCCTTTTTAGTGGTACCTGGATTTATATCAGAAATGTGTAACACCTCTTTCATTGCCTCAATCATGCAGCGAATGGCCTTAGTGGACATTAGACTAGACTCATCGTCGTCGACACTGGTGTCAGTATCCGTGTCGACATCCGCGTCTGCCATGTGAGGTAGCGGGCGTTTTAGGGCCCCTGATGACCTTTGAGACGCCTGGACAGGCACGAGCTGAGAAGCCGGCTGTCCCGCATTTGGCATGTCGTCAAATTTTTTGTGTAAGGAGTCTATACGTGCACTCAATTCTTTCCATAAGACCATCCACTCAGGTGTCTGCCCCGCAGGGGTTGACATCCCTTCTATAGGCATCTGCTCCGCCTCCACATCATTATCCTCATCAAACATGTCGACACAGCCGTACCGACACACCGCACACACACAGGGAATGCTCTAACAGAGGACAGGACCCACAAAAGCCCTTTGGGGAGACAGAGTGAGAGTATGCCAGCACACACCAGAGCGCTATATAATGCAGGGACTAACTGAATTATGTCCCCTATAGCTGCTTTTTATATATATATATATATATATATATATATATATACTGCGCCTAAATTTAGTGCCCCCCCTCTCTTTTTTACCCTTTTCTGTAGTGTAGACTGCAGGGGAGAGCCAGGGAGCTTCCTTCCAGCGGAGCTGTGAGGGAGAAAATGGCGCCTGTGTGCTGAAGGAGATAGCTCCGCCCCTTTTCCGCAGACTATTCTCCCGCTTTTTTCTGGATTCTGGCAGGGGTATTTACCACATATATAGCCTCTGGGGCTATATATTGTGGTATTTTTGCCAGCCAAGGTGTTTTTATTGCTGCTCAGGGCGCCCCCCCCAAGCGCCCTGCACCCTCAGTGACCGGAGTGTGAAGTGTGTGTGAGGAGCAATGGCGCACAGCTGCAGTGCTGTGCGCTACCTTGGTGAAGACTGATGTCTTCTGCCGCCGATTTTCCGGACCTCTTCTTGCTTCTGGCTCTGTAAGGGGGACGGCGGCGCGGCTCCGGGACCGAACACCAAGGCTGGGCCTGCGGTCGATCCCTCTGGAGCTAATGGTGTCCAGTAGCCTAAGAAGCCCAAGCTGGCTGCAAGCAGGCAGGTTCGCTTCTTCTCCCCTTAGTCCCTCGCTGCAGTGAGCCTGTTGCCAGCAGGTCTCACTGAAAATAAAAAACCTAATTCTATACTTTCTTTCTAGAAGCTCAGGAGAGCCCCTAGTGTGCATCCAACCTCGGCCGGGCACAAAATCTAACTGAGGCTTGGAGGAGGGTCATAGTGGGAGGAGCCAGTGCACACCAGGTGGCCTAAAGCTTTCTTTAGTTGTGCCCAGTCTCCTGCGGAGCCGCTATTCCCCATGGTCCTTTCGGAGTTCCCAGCATCCACTAGGACGTCAGAGAAATACTGTGTGTGACTGTAGCTGTATCTGCATGTGAAATGCTACACACAGAATATAGTCATGTCGCATATCATTTTAATCAGCAGAAGCTGCTGATGCCCCTAGGCATATCAAATGCCCTAGGCAGAGCCGGCCTTAGCTATAGGCAGGCTAGGCATTTGCCTAGGGCATTCAAGCATGTCTAGGGGCATCCAAGCATGTCCCTGCAGCATCTCATGCTGAGAGGGACAGTCCGCAAACTAACTGTTACTTTCCAAATGTATTCAATCAGTACTTGTATACACTGCTGTTTACATTTGTCAAAAAAATGCACACTGTGCCTTAAACTTCCTCTGACATGCTTGAATGCCCCTGACTTGTGAGACCTCAGACAGACAGCAGAAGCCCAGTAAATGCAATTCCTGGACCTGTGACATTTTTACTGACTATATAAGGTTATTACTGGATGGCTTCTTATGATAACACATGTGTATTTTGGAAGACTGCTTCACAGAAACCTGACCACCTATACTGCTTGTGCACATGGGGGAGGGGGGCCCTGCCATCCTGTGTGTGTCCCTTATCCCTGTGCAAACCCCAGGTGTCTGCAGGGACATAACATGGGCAGTGTTCTCCCCACACTTTATTTCCTAGTCAGTCCATACCGTAAAATTCCCCTGCCATCTAGCACTGTAACGTGGTCAGTAAGTTGCGTTGTACTATTTCTATATGAAACATCAGTGCAGCGTGACTTTTGGACACATCAGACTGGAGGGCAGAGCATTTAGCTCCCACAGTATAAAGTAAAGTGCATGCAGTTAACGGGAGTAACAGACACCAGCAAACACACTGAATAGTGAAGAGAATGGACAGTTTCTACATGTTTGATACTGATCTTTTTGTATAACCAGCAAGTGTGGCAGTATCTGTGGCAGTATATGTGTATTATGGGCATTACTAGTGTGGGGCATATGTGTAAGGTGCATTACTGTGTGGCATTATGTGTATTATGGGCATTACTAATGTGGGGCATATGTGTAAGGTTCCTTTACTGTGTGGAATTATATGTATTATGGTCATTACTGTGTGGCATTGTGCAGAGTTGAACTGGCCCACAGGGTATCCCCCCGGTGGGCCCCACTACCTGAGCGTTGCAGGTACAGATGCAGAACTAGCGGCGGAGCTAGGGGGCACCAGACAAAATTTTGCCTAGGGCATCAAATTGGCTAGAGCCGGCTCTGGCCCTAGGCAATTGCCTAGTTTGCCTATGGCCGGCTCTGTTCCTTAATAATGCCACACGCTGTCCCCCCAGTAATTCCACTCACTGCCCCCAATAATAATTGCTGCTGTTCACATCTCCTCCTCCCCCCCCCCCCCGATTCCAAACATTGCTTACATAAATAAATAAATTTTTTATTTTAAATGTAAAACCTGCAGCTGAGCTGTGATGGCAGCATGGATGGAGGAGCTGCAGTGGTCAGTGGACGGATGGGCACTCGAGGCAGGAATGCGACGTGGAGTGGCCAGTTAGTGGGCGAGCAGGCACTGCAGGCAGGAATAAGATGTGGCCAACCAGAGAGCTGCCGCCCGCCGCAATCAATAGCCGGCTCGGGCAGCGCTGTGCAGTGTGCACTTCCGTGTACATGACTCAAAGGTCACGCACGCGGAAGTGCAAACAGCACAGCGCTGCCCGAGCCGGCTATTGATTGCGGCGGGCGGCGGCTCTCTGGTTGGCAGGCGCCGATAGATTTGTCTGGCGGGCAGCAGCGGGGATCATCTCTGGCGGCGGCACACCTAGATATCGCTCACGGCACACTAGTGTTCCGCGGCACAGCGGTTGAAAACCGCTGGTCTAGGGTATAAGAAATAGATTAATTTCCCTTGGAAAGAAGCTTACACTTAAATTAAAATATTGGAGCGCAATTAGATGTAATGATGTAATGAGAACAAAATGAGAAATTTTGAAAAAAAATGACCCTGTCCAGAATTCTGAACATACTGTTAGTTTTCTTATAAAGCAAACATCACATTGCACAACAAAGTTTAACCACTAGAGGGCACCATTGGGTTGTTATTAAACTTGAGAGGCGCGTTTCTATAAATTCCTAGTTTTGTGGTATTATTTTACTAGTGGCTTGCTGAAGCCTAGACTGGGAGAGATTGCAAATTCATTCTGTGTTATATAATCTAAGCAGAAACAGATCCTGATAATTCTAGTAAACAACAATATTACTGCTGCGGTTACATCATATTCAGGCTGTTGTATAATTCAAGTGATCAGCTAAGTTTTCAAAAGAAAAAAAGAACAATTAATGGGAATTTAATCAAGTGCAATTTGGTAATAACATCATTTTTAATAAAAAAATTAAATCATTTTGGGTCAATTCATAAACCGTCATATTTATTAAGACAAATTAATTGGAAAATTGCTATTTACAAAACAAAGTATTGAATACGTGTGTTTAGATTGAAACGTTTTGCGGAAAATGCCTTAGAATCTACATTGTGGCAAGTCACAGGCAGGGGCTTAGGGCCTAATTCAGACCTGATCGCTAGGCTGCGTTTTCGTACAGCGGGCGATCAGGTCAAAACTGCGCATGCGTATGCACCGCAATGCACAGGCGCGCTGCACGGGTACAAAGCAGATCGCCGCTCAGTGATGGGTTTGTGTGAAGAATCCATTCGCACAGGCGTTCATAAGGAGACTGACAGGAAGAAGGCGTTTGTGGGTGGTAACTGACCATTTTCTGGGAGTTTCGTGGAAACGCAGGCGTGTCCAAGTGTTTGCAGGTCGGGTTCCTGACGTCAATTCCGGACCCGGACAGGCTACAGTGATTGCAGCGGCTGAGTAAGTCCTGGGCTACTCAGAAACTGCAGAAGATCTGTTTGTACCGCTCTGCTACACATGCGTTCGCAACACTTGCAAAGTGAAAATACACTCCCCTATGGGTGGCGACTATACGAATGCAGCACTGCAAAAAACCCAGAGCGAGCGAACAGGTCTGAATTAGGCCCTTATACAACACTACTGATACAGAGCACATCTCTATATGACTAGTTTGAATTTTTGTACAATATACTGTACATTGGGGGGGAAACTGTTTTACAGGTAACTGTGGAAAATGTAATGTTTCTTCTAACAATTTATTAGATTCTGGCTCTCATTCTCCTAGTACAGGTTAAACCAAAGCAAACATCTAATTGAAGCTCACTTGTGTACAGTTATGCTGCTTTCAGATCGCAAATGCCGGATCCCACCCGGTAAGAGAAACGTGTCCTTACCGGGTGGGATCCGGCATTTGCGCTCCTTTGCTGGCTTTCCGACCCGGCAATATACCGGGTCGGTTGCCATAGCAGCGGGGACGTAGCAGCAGCAGGGGCGGGGGTGGAGGCGGCGCTGGGAGATGAGCCTATGCTGTGAATGGGGGCCGTGTCACATCGGAAAGGATCCCATTCACACTGCACCTGACCCGGTATTCAACCCGGTAATAACCCTTCTTTTTTACCGGGTTGAATTAACGGGTCAGGCGACCCGCTAATTCATCAAAGGAGCTTTCACATCGCACACTGACCCGTTTCGACACGGCAATATGCCGTGTCGATACCGGATTATTTGTGCAATGTGAAAGGGGTATAACTGTGCATTATGTCCATTGTTTAATATGCAGTTTAATATGCAGTTGTTTTTGAAAGGTCCCATAGTTGCCTAGTAAATTTAGGGCAAAATTGCCTACCGGAACGGCTGGGAGGCTCCCGAAAATCGTGTGGCGCTCCCGGCCCCCCTGGAAAGGTCGGCAAGTGTCCCGCATCCGCCGCCAGCCCCCTCAGTCCCCCCCCCCCCCTCGGCCTCCCACAACGGAGCACCAGTGGGCGGTCCAAGGGGGATCCAATGAAGCAATTTGCGCTGAATAGCGTCATCATAGCTCCGCCCCCCGTTATTCAGTGCCTGTTCCTGACGTTTTTGTGCCAGACATGCCCCCTGTTCGCCGACCAGGCTGCCCCTCCCGGAAAAGGGGGCAGCAATGTCAGCAAGTTTGATCTGTTGGCAGAGTGTATTGGAATTGCCTGGTGCAGTGACGTCAGTCCACACACTTAATGACTTAAACAGTAATGCAGGTTTATTCAGTGAACACAGGTGACTCAGATGTAATACTGATATAGGCAATTAGGGGCCCTTATATCATACAAGGTAACAGCAGTGGTAGCGGTACTTATCAGGAGTTGTCTCCAGTGGTGAGGGACGGAGGACTGCACAGCCATGCAGTCTGACTCCCGCTGTAGAGAAGATGCAGCGCCCGGCTCAGCATCAGCTCCGGGGCAGCGATACATGCAATGGAGCGCTGTGAGTCTCTGTAGCTGAGGTCTGCTCCCAGTCTCCGCTCTGCACGCCTGCACACACCAGAACTCTGTCTCTCTTACTCTCATTCTAAGATGGAGGCAGTGGCGTAACTACTGCCCCCGCAGTCCTCGCGGTGGCTTGGGGGCGAGGGGCTGCGGGGGCGCCACTGATTACAGCAGACTGACATGCGGACGAGCGCCCGCATGTCAGTCTGCTTTCTCCTTCCCGCCGCCGCTTGTTGGAGGGACACGGACGGCACAGCGTGTGCCTCTCCTGTGTCCCTCCTGCATCATCTCCGGCGGCCGCGGGTCTAATAGGGGGAAGTGCCGTCCGTGAGCTCTAATTGGCTCACGGACGGCACTTCCCCCTATTAGACCCGCGGCCGCCGGAGATGATGCAGCAGGAGGGACACAAGAGAGGCGATCTGTGCCCTCCGTGTCCCTCCAATAAGCGGCGGCGGCGGCACTGGGGGGAATATCTGGCACTGGGGGGGGGGATGTCTGGCACTGGGGCATATATGGCACTGGGGGGGAGATCTGGCACTGGGGCATATATGGCACTGGGGGGGAGATCTGGCACTGGGGCATATATGGCACTGGGGGGGGGATGTCTGGCACTGGGGGGGGTATCTGGCGCTGGGGGGGGATGTCTGGCACTGGGGCATATATGTCTGGCACTGGGGGGGATATCTGGCACTGGGGGGGGGGGATGTCTGGCACTGGGGCATATATGGCACTGGGGGGGGATGTCTGGCACTGGGGGGGGATGTCTGGCACTAGGGGGGATATCTGGGGCTGGGGGGGGGATGTCTGGCACTGGGGGGGAATATATGGCACTGGCGGCATATCTGGCACGGGGGGAATATCTGGCACTGGGGGCATATGTGGCACTGGGGGGGGATGTCTGGCACTGGGGGGGGATGTCTGGCACTAGGGGGGATATCTGGCACTGGGGGAATATCTGGCACTGGGGGCATATGTGGCACTGGGGGGGAATATATGGCACTGGCGGCATATCTGGCACGGGGGGAATATCTGGCACTGGGGGTATATGTGGCACTGGGGGGGAATATCTGGCACTGGGGGCATATGTGGCACTGGGGGGGGGGGGTATATGTGTACCTGGCACATGGGGGGGCTATATTTGGCACCGGGGGCATGTGAGTACCTGGCACCGCGGGGGAATATCTGGCACTGGGGTCATATGTGGCACTGGGAGCACAGCCCTAGCAACAAGGACTACCTCCTAGCAACGAGCATGACACCCAGTGCATGAAACACCTGACAACGAGCATGACACCCAGTGCATGAAACACCTGGCAACGAGCATGACACCCAGTGCATGAAACCCCTGACAACGAGAAGGTAATTGAAAAGTAATTAGAAGCCTTACTGTAGGACTTAATGTGTAATGGGCATTACGGTGTGTGGCATAATGTATCACGGACATTGCGGTGTGTGTCATAATGTGTCACAGGCATTACGGTGTATGGTATACTATATCGCGGGCATTGTGATATGTGGTATAATGTCTCAGGGTCATTGCAGTGTGTGGCATAATGTATCACGGACATTGCGGTGTGTGTCATAATGTGTCAGGCATTACGGTGTGTGGTATACTATATCACGGGCATTGTGGTATGTGGTATAATGTCTCAGGGTCATTGCAGTGTGGCATAATACATAACGGGCATTGCGGTGTTTGGCATAGGGTATAACGGGCAGGGCATTGCGGTATGTGTCACAGGCATTACGGTGTATGGTATACTATATCACGGGCATTGTGGTATAATGTCTCAAGGTCATTGCGGTGTGTGTCATAATGTGTCACAGGCATTGTATGTGCTATAATGTATCAGGGGCATTGCAGTGTGTAGCATAATGTATAACGGGCATTGCGATTCCTGTCATAATGTGTCGGGGGCATTACGGTGTGTGGCATAATGTGTCACAGGCATTACGGTGTGTGGCATAATGTGTCGGGGGCATTATGGTGTGTGGCATAATGTGTCATGTGCATTATTGTGTGTGGAATAATGTCTAAGGGCCATTGCAGTATGTGGCATAATGTATACTGGGCATTACTATAAGGAGGAAAAATGACAAATAATGTAAGGGGCATGAATCAGGATTATTTTTCTTTCCTGTGGTGGCTAACGTCTGGGCGTGCAGGTTGCAAAACTGGGGTATAAGGTAGTCTTTCCTGCAATACCACGCCCCTTTATGAGAAACCACGCCCATTCCAACAAAACCACGCCCCTTTTTTTGCGGCGCGCGCCGAAGGCGCGCGCATATTTATCCCTTTCTTGCTCCCAATTATGCGGCGGGTGGGGGTGGGGGGCGCCAACGAATTTTTTGGCTTGGGGGAGAAAAATTTCTAGTTACGCCACTGGATGGAGGAGCATGAATTACATCACATAGCTCCGCCTCCGAGTGACTCTTAGCACTAGGGAATAAACACTAGGGGATGCACCCATAGCCTGCTGTGTAGAAGGAGACAGGCACAGAGCTCACCATTTCCTAACATGATTTAGGGGCCTATTTAGTATTTACTAAAGTTATTTTGCATAAATCTTCAACTGCTATTTTTAGGAGGAATTCTATATGAATGATCGCCTGCAGTTATTAAGAGGGTATCGCCAGGGCCAACGACAGAAGTCTTGGGGCCCGGCACACAGATATCTCTGGGACCCCCACAATCCCCCTTGACTTGGCAGGGAGGGGTTTAAAATTGTGTGTGTATATATATATATATATATATATATGGGGTAATTCTGAGTTGATCGCAGCAGGATTTTTGTCAGCAGTTGGGCAAAACCATGTGCACTGCAGGGGAGGCAGATATAACATGTGCAGACAGAGTTAGATTTGGGTGGGTTTAGGTTATTTTATTTCTGTGCAGGGTAAATACTGGCTGCTTTATTTTTACACTGCAATTTAGATTGCAGATTGAACACACCACACCCAAATCTAACTCTCTCTGCACATGTTATATCTGCCTCCCCTGCAGTGCACATGGTTTTGCCCAACTGCTAACAACAATCCTGCTGCGATCAACTCAGAATTACCCCCATAGATAGATATAGAAAGTAGAGATGAGCGGGTTCGGTTCCTCGGAATCCGAACCCGCCCGAACTTCATGTTTTTTTACACGGGTCCGAGCGACTCGGATCTTCCCGCCTTGCTCGGTTAACCCGAGCGCGCCCGAACGTCATCATCACGCTGTCGGATTCTCGCGAGGCTCGGATTCTATCGCGAGACTCGGATTCTATATAAGGAGCCGCGCGTCGCCGCCATTTTTCACACGTGCATTGAGATTCATAGGGAGAGGACGTGGCTGGCGTCCTCTCCGTTTATAGAGATTCGAGAAGAGAGTGAGACAGAGAGAGACACAGTAGTAATTTGGGGAGCATTAGGAGGAGTACTACTACTACTAGTACTTGCTGAAGTGATAGAGAGAGATAGTGTGACTGTATTATCTGACTTGTGGGGGAGACACTGACAGTGGGGAGCAGTTAGAGTCTGAGAGCAGGACTCAGGACTCAGGAGTACATATAACGTACAGTGCACACTTTTGCTGCCAGAGTGCCAGCCACACTGCCATTGTTTGTGACCACACTGACCACCAGTATAATATATATTGTGATTGTCTGCTTAGGACTCAGGAGTACTACTTGCAAGTTGCTGATAGTGTGACCAGTGACCTGACCACCAGTTTAATAATCACCACCAGTTTATGAGTTTAATATATATTATATATATATATATATATAATTGTATATAATATATATATAATATTGTATACCACCTAGCACCTACCCGTGTTTTTTTTTTTTTTCTTTCTTCTTTATACATACTACTATAGTAGCTTACTGTAGCAGTCTGCGGTGCTGCTGAGCTGACAGTGTCCAGCAGGTCCGTCATCAGTCATTACATAATAAATATATCTACCTGTCCGGCTGCAGTACTAGTGTGATATTATATATATATATATTGATTTCATCTCATTATCATCCAGTCTATATTATCAGCAGACACAGTACGTTAGTCCACGGCTGTAGCTACCTCTGTGTCGGCACTCGGCAGTCCATCCATAATTGTATACCACCTACCCGTGGTTGTTTTTTTTTTCTTTCTTCTTTATACATACTACTATAGTAGCTTACTGTAGCAGTCTGCGGTGCTGCTGAGCTGACAGTGTCCAGCAGGTCCGTCATCAGTCATTACATAATAAATATATCTACCTGTCCGGCTGCAGTACTAGTGATATTATATATACATATATATTGATTTCATCTCATTATCATCCAGTCTATATTATCAGCAGACACAGTACGGTAGTCCACGGCTGTAGCTACCTCTGTGTCGGCACTCGGCAGTCCATCCATAATTGTATACCACCTACCCGTGTTTTTTTTTTTTTCTGTCTTCCTTATACATACTACTATAGTAGCTTACTGTAGCAGTCTGCGGTGCTGCTGAGCTGACTGTGTCCAGCAGGTCCGTCATCAGTCATTACATAATAAATATATCTACCTGTCCGGCTGCAGTACTAGTGTGATATAATATATATTGATTTCATCTCATTATCATCCAGTCTATATTAGCAGCAGACACAGTACGGTAGTCCACGGCTGTAGCTACCTCTGTGTCGGCAGTCGCTCGTCCATCCATAAGTATACTAGTATCCATCCATCTCCATTGTTTACCTGAGGTGCCTTTTAGTTGTGCCTATTAAAATATGGAGAACAAAAATGTTGAGGTTCCAAAATTAGGGAAAGATCAAGATCCACTTCCACCTCGTGCTGAAGCTGCTGCCACTAGTCATGGCCGAGACGATGAAATGCCAGCAACGTCGTCTGCCAAGGCCGATGCCCAATGTCTTAGTACAGAGCATGTAAAATCCAAAACACCAAATATCAGTAAAAAAAGGACTCCAAAATCTAAAATAAAATTGTCGGAGGAGAAGCGTAAACTTGCCAATATGCCATTTACCACACGGAGTGGCAAGGAACGGCTGAGGCCCTGGCCTATGTTCATGGCTAGTGG
This sequence comes from Pseudophryne corroboree, assembly GCF_028390025.1. NCBI lineage: Eukaryota > Metazoa > Chordata > Amphibia > Anura > Myobatrachidae > Pseudophryne > Pseudophryne corroboree. The sequence goes on from NC_086448.1 coordinate 82,646,915, forward strand.
TTCAGCTTCACATGAGGATGGAAGCACTCAGCCTCTCGCTAGAAAAATGAAAAGACTCAAGCTGGCAAAAGCACCGCAAAGAACTGTGCGTTCTTCGAAATCCCAAATCCACAAGGAGAGTCCAATTGTGTCGGTTGCGATGCCTGACCTTCCCAACACTGGACGTGAAGAGCATGCGCCTTCCACCATTTGCACGCCCCCTGCAAGTGCTGGAAGGAGCACCCGCAGTCCAGTTCCTGATAGTCAGATTGAAGATGTCAGTGTTGAAGTACACCAGGATGAGGAGGATATGGGTGTTGCTGGCGCTGGGGAGGAAATTGACAAGGAGGATTCTGATGGTGAGGTGGTTTGTTTAAGTCAGGCACCCGGGGAGACACCTGTTGTCCGTGGGAGGAATATGGCCGTTGACATGCCTGGTGAAAATACCAAAAAAATCAGCTCTTCGGTGTGGAAGTATTTCAACAGAAATGCGGACAACATTTGTCAAGCCGTGTGTTGCCTTTGTCAAGCTGTAATAAGTAGGGGTAAGGACGTTAACCACCTCGGAACATCCTCCCTTATACGTCACCTGCAGCGCATTCATAATAAGTCAGTGACAAGTTCAAAAACTTTGGGCGACAGCGGAAGCAGTCCACTGACCAGTAAATCCCTTCCTCTTGTAACCAAGCTCACGCAAACCACCCCACCAACTCCCTCAGTGTCAATTTCCTCCTTCCCCAGGAATGCCAATAGTCCTGCAGGCCATGTCACTGGCAATTCTGACGATTCCTCTCCTGCCTGGGATTCCTCCGATGCATCCTTGCGTGTAACGCCTACTGCTGCTGGCGCTGCTGTTGTTGCTGCTGGGAGTCGATGGTCATCCCAGAGGGGAAATCGTAAGACCACTTTTACTACTTCCACCAAGCAATTGACTGTCCAACAGTCCTTTGCGAGGAAGATGAAATATCACAGCAGTCATCCTGCTGCAAAGCGGATAACTGAGGCCTTGGCATCCTGGGTGGTGAGAAACGTGGTTCCGGTATCCATCATTACTGCAGAGCCAACTAGAGACTTGTTGGAGGTACTGTGTCCCCGGTACCAAATACCATCTAGGTTCCATTTCTCTAGGCAGGCGATACCGAAAATGTACACAGACCTCAGAAAAAGAGTCACCAGTGTCCTAAAAAATGCAGTTGTACCCAATGTCCACTTAACCACGGACATGTGGACAAGTGGAGCAGGGCAGGGTCAGGACTATATGACTGTGACAGCCCACTGGGTAGATGTATGGACTCCCGCCGCAAGAACAGCAGCGGCGGCACCAGTAGCAGCATCTCGCAAACGCCAACTCTTTCCTAGGCAGGCTACGCTTTGTATCACCGGTTTCCAGAATATGCACACAGCTGAAAACCTCTTACGGCAACTGAGGAAGATCATCGCGGAATGGCTTACCCCAATTGGACTCTCCTGTGGATTTGTGGCATCGGACAACGCCAGCAATATTGTGTGTGCATTAAATCTGGGCAAATTCCAGCACGTCCCATGTTTTGCACATACCTTGAATTTGGTGGTGCAGAATTTTTAAAAAAACGACAGGGGCGTGCAAGAGATGCTGTCGGTGGCCAGAAGAATTGCGGGACACTTTCGGCGTACAGGCACCACGTACAGAAGACTGGAGCAACACCAAAAACGCCTGAACCTGCCCTGCCATCATCTGAAGCAAGAAGTGGTAACGAGGTGGAATTCAACCCTATATATGCTTCAGAGGTTGGAGGAGCAGCAAAAGGCCATTCAAGCCTATACAATTCAGCACGATATAGGAGGTGGAATGCACCTGTCTCAAGCGCAGTGGAGAATGATTTCAACGTTGTGCAAGGTTCTGCTGCCCTTTGAACTTGCCACACGTGAAGTCAGTTCAGACACTGCCAGCCTGAGTCAGGTCATTCCCCTCATCAGGCTTTTGCAGAAGAAGCTGGAGACATTGAAGGAGGAGCTAACATGGAGCGATTCCGCTAGGCATGTGGGACTTGTGGATGGAGCCCTTAATTCGCTTAACAAGGATTCACGGGTGGTCAATCTGTTGAAATCAGAGCACTACATTTTGGCCACCGTGCTCGATCCTAGATTTAAAACCTACCTTGGATCTCTCTTTCCGGCAGACACAAGTCTGCTGGGGTTCAAAGACCTGCTGGTGAGAAAATTGTCAAGTCAAGCGGAACGTGACCTGTCAACATCTCCTCCTTCACATTCTCCCGCAACTGGGGGTGCGAGGAAAAGGCTCAGAATTCCGAGCCCACCCGCTGGCGGTGATGCAGGGCAGTCTGGAGCGACTGCTGATGCTGACATCTGGTCCGGACTGAAGGACCTGTCAACGATTACGGACATGTCGTCTACTGTCACTGCATATGATTCTCTCCCCATTGAAAGAATGGTGGAGGATTATATGAGTGACCGCATCCAAGTAGGCACGTCAGACAGTCCGTACTTATACTGGCAGGAAAAAGGCAATTTGGAGGCCCTTGCACAAACTGGCTTTATTCTACCTAAGTTGCCCTCCCACAAGTGTGTACTCCGAAAGAGTGTTTAGTGCCGCCGCTCACCTTGTCAGCAATCGGCGTACGAGGTTACTTCCAGAAAATGTGGAGAAGATGATGTTCATTAAAATGAATTATAATCAATTCCTCCGTGGAGACATTGACCAGCAGCAATTGCCTCCACAAAGTACACAGGGAGCTGAGATGGTGGATTCCAGTGGGGACGAATTGATAATCTGTGAGGAGGGGGATGTACACGGTGATATATCGGAGGATGATGATGAGGTGGACATCTTGCCTCTGTAGAGCCAGTTTGTGCAAGGAGAGATTAATTGCTTCTTTTTCGGTGGGGGTCCAAACCAACCCGTCATTTCAGTCACAGTCGTGTGGCAGACCCTGTCACTGAAATGATGGGTTGGTTAAAGTGTGCATGTCCTGTTTATACAACATAAGGGTGGGTGGGAGGGCCCAAGGACAATTCCATCTTGCACCTCTTTTTTTCTTTAATTTTTCTTTGCGTCATGTGCTGTTTGGGGAGTGTTTTTTGGAAGGGCCATCCTGCGTGACACTGCAGTGCCACTCCTAGATGGGCCAGGTGTTTGTGTCGGCCACTAGGGTCGCTTATCTTACTCACACAGCTACCTCATTGCGCCTCTTTTTTTCTTTGCGTCATGTGCTGTTTGGGGAGTGTTTTTTGGAAGGGCCATCCTGTGTGACACTGCAGTGCCACTCCTAGATGGGCCCGGTGTTTGTGTCGGCCACTAGGGTCGCTTATCTTACTCACACAGCTACCTCATTGCGCCTCTTTTTTTCTTTGCGTCATGTGCTGTTTGGGGAGGGTTTTTTGGAAGGGACATCCTGCGTGACACTGCAGTGCCACTCCTAGATGGGCCCGGTGTTTGTGTCGGCCACTAGGGTCGCTTATCTTACTCACACAGCTACCTCATTGCGCCTCTTTTTTTCTTTGCGTCATGTGCTGTTTGGGGAGGGTTTTTTGGAAGGGACATCCTGCGTGACACTGCAGTGCCACTCCTAGATGGGCCCGGTGTTTGTGTCGGCCACAAGGGTCGCTTATCTTACTCACACAGCTACCTCATTGCGCCTCTTTTTTTCTTTGCGTCATGTGCTGTTTGGGGAGGGTTTTTTGGAAGGGACATCCTGCGTGACACTGCAGTGCCACTCCTAGATGGGCCCGGTGTTTGTGTCGGCCACTAGGGTCGCTTATCTTACTCACACAGCTACCTCATTGCGCCTCTTTTTTTCTTTGCGTCATGTGCTGTTTGGGGAGGGTTTTTTGGAAGGGCCATCCTGCGTGACACTGCAGTGCCACTCCTAGATGGGCCCGGTGTTTGTGTCGGCCACTAGGGTCGCTTATCTTACTCACACAGCTACCTCATTGCGCCTCTTTTCTTCTTTGCGTCATGTGCTGTTTGGGGAGGGTTTTTTGGAAGGGACATCCTGCGTGACACTGCAGTGCCACTCCTAGATGGGCCCGGTGTTTGTGTCGGCCACTAGGGTCGCTTATCTTACTCACACAGCTACCTCATTGCGCCTCTTTTTTTCTTTGCGTCATGTGCTGTTTGGGGAGGGTTTTTTGGAAGGGACATCCTGCGTGACACTGCAGTGCCACTCCTAGATGGGCCCGGTGTTTGTGTCGGCCACTAGGGTCGCTTATCTTACTCACACAGCTACCTCATTGCGCCTCTTTTTTTCTTTGCGTCATGTGCTGTTTGGGGAGGGTTTTTTGGAAGGGACATCCTGCGTGACACTGCAGTGCCACTCCTAGATGGGCCCGGTGTTTGTGTCGGCCACTAGGGTCGCTTATCTTACTCACACAGCTACCTCATTGCGCCTCTTTTTTTCTTTGCGTCATGTGCTGTTTGGGGAGGGTTTTTTGGAAGGGACATCCTGCGTGACACTGCAGTGCCACTCCTAGATGGGCCAGGTGTTTGTGTCGGCCACTAGGGTCGCTTATCTTACTCACACAGCTACCTCATTGCGCCTCTTTTTTTCTTTGCGTCATGTGCTGTTTGGGGAGGGTTTTTTGGAAGGGACATCCTGCGTGACACTGCAGTGCCACTCCTAGATGGGCCAGGTGTTTGTGTCGGCCACTAGGGTCGCTTAGCTTAGTCATCCAGCGACCTCGGTGCAAATTTTAGGACTAAAAATAATATTGTGAGGTGTGAGGTATTCAGAATAGACTGAAAATGATTGGAAATTATGGTTTTTGAGGTTAATAATACTTTGGGATCAAAATGACCCCCAAATTCTATGATTTAAGCTGTTTTTAGTGTTTTTTGAAAAAAACACCCGAATCCAAAACACACCCGAATCCGACAAAAAAAATTCGGTGAGGTTTTGCCAAAACGCGGTCGAACCCAAAACACGGCCGCGGAACCGAACCCAAAACCAAAACACAAAACCCGAAAAATTTCAAGTGCACATCTCTAGAAAGATATATATATATATATATATATATATATATGTATATAACAGGTTTGGATAATGGCCCTCATTCCGAGTTGTTCGCTCGCTAGCTGCTTTTAGCAGCATTGCACACTCATACCCTCCAACTGTACCTTTTTAATAGGTACAGTACCTTTTTTTCATGGTCTGTACCGATTTTTGCCTCTCCAAGCTTCCATTGAAAGTATAGGAAAATGGGCGTGGCCACGCCCCCTTTACACGCGGCCACGCCCCCTTTTCGGATTTGTACCGATTTTTCTGTGTAAAATGTTGGAGGGTATGCACACGCTAGGCCGCCGCCCTCTGGGAGTGTATCTTCGCTGAGCAGAATTGCGAACGAAAGATTAGCAGAATTGCGAATAAATAATTCTTAGCAGTTTCTGAGTAGCTCGAGACTTACTCCTACACTGCGATCAGCTCAGCCCGTTTTGTTCCTGGTTTGACGTAACAAACACGCCCTGCGTTCGGCCAGCCACTCCCCGTTTCTCCAGACACTCCTGCGTTTTATCCTGGCATGCCTGCGTTTTTCCGCACACTCCCAGAAAACGGTCAGTTTCCGCCCAGAAACACCCACTTCCTGTCAATCACACTCCGATCACTTCAACAATGAAAATTCTTCGTTCGGACATGAGTAAATCTACTAAGTTTTGGGCAAAATTACTTAGCGCATGCGCACTGCGTACCATGCGCATGCGCATTTTTGCCTTAATCGCTCCGTTGCGAAAATTGGCAACAAGCGAACAACTCTGAATGACCCCCAATGTGTGACCACCTTCATACATCACGGCACTGCAGCTCAAATGACAAAACAGTTTATTCCTGCTTCAACGTTTTGAGGTCATCACCTCGTCATAACCTGTAGGGATAAGGCATTAGGCTAAGTTCAGGGATCTGGCTTGGGATCAGGGCCCCCTCAACCTCCCTTAATGTGACAGAGTGGGGCTAAAAAAAAAAAAAAAAAGGTGTGTGTATACAGGGTTGGACTGGCCCACAGGGGTACCAGGGAAACCACCGGTGGGCCCCTAGGTCTGTTGGTGACCCACTCCCTCCTCTAGGGATCAGGGTCTAGACTGTTCTGCTATTAATCTAGTACATTATCGGGCCTGCACTACAGTATTTATTGTATATATTTATCATGGGCCCAACCAATGCAAAATGGTTAGGCAAACCAATGTGCCGGCTGGGCACACTCCTTCTAGAGACTGGCCATACCCCTAAACATGGGGCCCTACCACTGCATACCCCCGGTGGGCCCTACATGCCCCAGTCCGACACTGTGTGTATATATATATATATGTGTCACCCTTAGGAACAGTTATATGGTGGGGGACAGGATTTGCATTTGTTTGTTCACATATTTATGATCGGCAGCCACCAGCACTGGTTTCGCCTATATCATTGACTATAAAGAATTCGAATTGGTCCTGGGCCACCAATCCAAGGCAACCCTGCAAGTGTCCTGAGGCACCCCAGGGAGCCACAGCATACAGTTTGAGAACCACTGGTCTAGTGTGTACCCAGCTTAATTATTGCAGCTGGTCTGTGGGTTACAGCTCCCAGCTCCACTTCTGCAAAAAATTCAACAATGTAATCTTACTGACAAATTTCAGAGATTAACCCTTTCTGTGACTGCTGTACAGGGATCACACAACCTCTATTTGTGGGAACGTGTCCTGTTTTACAGGACACATTCCAGCTGCAGCAGCCAGGGCGCCTGTGTCCCCTGCGGGACAATGTCTCTGACAGCGCGGGGACAGCTTGTCTGTCCCCAGCGCCTGTCAGTGTGTGGCGGCGGCGGGTGTCCGGTGCAGGGATTACCTTTTTCCCTGCACCGGACCAGAGACTGCAGGGGCATTTGAATCTTGGCGTCCTCCGGGAGCCAATCGCGGCTCCCGGAGCGGCAGCCAATCGGAGAGGGGAGCGGCGAGCCAATCGGCGCTCGCCGCGTCATAGGCCCCGCCCCCAGCATCTGACGTCAGACGCCGGGCGGGAGCCTGAAGAGAAAACGGCGCGCAGGAGCGCGGACAGAAGAGACGCGGCGAAGAGGTCGGGTGCGCGGAAGAGCGCTGGGGAGCTCCGGTGGCCGCTGAAGAGGCCAGAAGACGTCGGCCTGCTTGAAGAAGATGTCCGGCGGCGGCTGGACGCGGAACAGCGGAGGCGACGCCGCTGGCCAGGACGGGTCAGCGGCAGAAGAGGACGCTGGAGTTCCCTGGAGCAGGTGAGGCCTCGGTGAGGCAACATTCACCCCCTCCCCTCTTCCTCCCTCGACCACCAGGGACGGGCATTAGGCCCGAGGGCACAAGTCAGGCACTAGGCCTGTGGCGCAGCTAGGAGTTTGGGGGTCAACATCTGAGTTGGTGGTTTGGGCATTAGGCCCAAGCCACCCCTTTCCCTGCATAGTAGGCGGGCACTAGGCCCGAGGGACAAAAGCAGGCAATAGGCCTGTGGGACAAATAGAGGGCATTAGGCCCTAGTGTATTTTGGGCAGTAGGTACATATAAGGTGACCCCGGGCACAAGGCCCAGGTCACCCAACGGGCAGCAAGTTAGGCGGGCGCTAGGCCCGTGGGCGAAGTCAGGCCTCTGGCCTGTGTGCAGTTAGGGGGCGCTAGGCCCAGTGAATCAGTGTTTCCCCGAGGTGAGTACAGGTGGCCCTGGGCGCTAGGCCCAGGCCACCCGGAGGTATTTAGGTGGGTAGGCCGTGCGGCGCCCACCCCCTTCCAGCGGCAGGTAGGGATTTAAAGGGACAACACCGTGTGATCTTGTATTCCGATATTGTGATGTATGTTGTTACCGTGCAGGGCAAAGTGTATGCGTTGTTTAAGTTGTGCATAGTTGTGTCGCACCACCCACACGAGCTAGTTTGAGGGCTCTGTTTATGTAGCTAGTGTAGCGGACGCACACTAGGGTAGTTCTTGGCCCTGCACGGCTGTTTCTCTTTGCCTCCTTACAGGGACCTGTAAGTGGAGAAGATCGGAGTGCAAGACTTGTGACGGTGAGTAGCATCCGTGTACGTTTGTCCCATGTCTGTCCCCGAGCGCCGGAGTCGGGATTGCTCACGGACGTGAGAATCCTTTTCATCACACTACGTGCGGGAGCGCGAGTGTGTGAAATCTGGGTGGCTGAGGCTTTGTGCCTGTGATGACCTTTCACCAACCGGTGAAGGTCGCGGTCACCCCTGGAGTATCCCCTCTTCCAGTGGAAGAAAGGTCGATACCCCCTTTAAGGTAAATTATTCTCTCCTCAGCTCGGTCGTCGGTCGGCTCCGAGAGGGAATCGCCGTGTCCGGATCCGACTGAAGATTTCCAGGTCCGTTGAAGGTTCCGGTACCTGAAAGTGAGAGAGAGCGGCGCCTGGTGAGTACCGAGTCTACACCTGCACGGCAGCAGGCACCACCACACCGCAGCCGCACCTCTCACATATTCATAGGGCTGAATTCAATTAGGAGAGAAATTCTCGCCTCGTGAAGAAGTGCAAGTATATACCACACCTACGGTACCACTGGATTTGCAGATATTTTCTTGCAATACACTATGGGGGTAATTCAGACTGGGGCATACTGTGCGTGCGCACCCTGGAGGCCCAGTGAGATACAAACAGCATCTCAGGACTGCGATTATTAATTGACAGGAAGAGGTAGTCGCAGGGACGGAGGGGGCTTGCCAACGACATCAGAACACTGTTGGCGAGGCCCAGTCCGGACAACGCAGGTGTGTCTGGAATGTTGTGGGGGTGGACCACAGCCACTGTGACTTGGGACGCGGCGAGTAGCTTCCATGTTACAGGCTGGGTTTGAAAAATGACAGTTAGGAGCTGACTGGCTGGTGCGTTATCACCTTTCACTTTATCACTTCACCAGTCTTAATAAATCTGCCCCTCAGTACCCAAGGACGTAGCTACCATATATGCAGGGAGTGCGGCTGCTATGGGGCCCAGAGCTGAGAGGGGCCACCTTCCCTGTCACAGTTACATGTGTTATATACAGGGAGTAGCTACCATAGGTGCAGGGAGTGCAGCTGCTATGGGGCCCAGAGCTGAGAGGGGCCACCTTCCCTGTCACAGTTACATGTGTTATATACAAGGGTGTAGCTACCATAGATGCAGGGAGTGCAGCTTCTATGGGGCCCAGAGCTGAGAGAGGCCACCTTCCCTGTCACAGTTACATGTGTTATATACAAGGGCATAGCTACCATAGGTGCAGGGAGTGCAGCTCTATAGGTCCCAGAGCTGAGAGGTGCCACCTTCCCTGACACGGGTATGGGTCATTAGGTTGACCACACTTAGGTTGACAGTCAGTAGGTCGACCACTATTGATCGACAGTTACTAGATCGACACCTGAAATAGGTCGACACAGTCATTAGGTCGACATGAGGTTTTTATTTTTTTGGTGTCATTTTCTTTGTAAAGTGACGGGGAACCCCAATTAGTGCACCGTGTCCCCTCGCATGGCGAGCGAGGTGCCTCATTCCGCTGCGCTCAGCACATGTTACTATTTCCAATCATAGTACACGTGGATCGTAAAGTATGAAAAAGTTCCAAAAAAATGCATGTCGACCTTTTTCCATGTCGACCTAATGCATGTTGACCTATAGTGGTCAACCTAATGACCATATCCCCCTGACACAGTTACATATGTTATATACAGGGTGTAGCTACCATAGGTGCAGGGAGTGCAGCTGCTATGGGGCCCAGAGCTGAGAGGGGTTCCCTGTCACAGTTACATGTGTTATATACAATAGCGTAGTTACCATAGGTGCAGGGAGTGCAGCTGCTATGGGGCCCAGAGCTGAGAGGGGCCACCTTCCCTGTCACAGTTACATGTGTTATATACAGGGTGTAGCTGCCATAGGTGCAGGGAGTGCAGCTCCCGGCAAGGGTGTGTGACCTCGTTAAAATGGGCGTGGCTTTGTTAAGATGGGCGTGGTCTCATCTGATCTCATCATCACGGCCACCACAGGATAAAAAAAAAAAGTCCTCATTTTACACATTACAGCAGGCAAGTGTCCCCATTTTACACAGCATGGTAGGCAAGTGTCCCCATTTTACACATTGCGGCAGGCACGTGCCCCCATTTTACACATTGCGGCAGGAAAATGTGTCCCCATTTTACACATTGCGGCAGGCACGTGACCCCATTTTACACAGTACGGCAGGCAAGTGTCCCCATTTTACACATTGCGTCAGGCACGTGCCCCCATTTTACACATTGCGGCAGGAAAGTGTCCCCATTTTACACATTGCGGCAGGCACGTGCCCCCATTTTACACAGTACAGCAGGCAAGTGTCCCCATTTTACACAATACAGCAGACTACGTCCCCATTTTACACATTGCGGCAGGCACGTGCCCCCATTTTACACAGTACAGCAGGAAAATGTCCCCATTTTACACAGTACAGCAGGCAAGTGTCCCCATTTTACACAATACAGCAGACTACGTCCCCATTTTGCACATTGCGGCAGGCACGTGCCCCCATTTAACACAGTACAACAGGAAAATGTCCCCATTTTACACATTGCGCAGGCAAGAGTCCCCATTTTACACATTACGGCAGACAGGTGTCCCCATTTTACACAATACGCAAGGCAAGAGTCCCCATTTTACACATTGCGGCAGGCACGTACCCACATTTTACACAGTACGGCAGGCAAGTGTCCCCATTTTACACATTGCAGCAGGCACGTGTCCCCATTTTACACATTAGGGCAGACAGGTGTCCCCATTTTACACAATACGCAAGGCAAGAGTCCCCATTTTACACATTACGGCAGACTGCGTTCCCATTTCACACATTGTGGCAGGCACGTGCCCCCATTTTACATATTGCGGCAGGCACGTGCCCCCATTTTACACAGTACGGCAGGCAAGAGTCCCCATTTTACACATTGCGGCAGGCACGTACCCACATTTTACACAGTACGGCAGGCAAGTGTCCCCATTTTACACATTGCGTCAGGCACGTGCCCCCATTTTACACATTGCGGCAGGAAAGTGTCCCCATTTTACACATTGCGGCAGGCACGTGCCCCCATTTTACACAGTACAGCAGGCAAGTGTCCCCATTTTACACAATACAGCAGACTACGTCCCCATTTTACACATTGCGGCAGGCACGTGCCCCCATTTTACACAGTACGGCAGGCAAGTGTCCCCATTTTACACATTGCGGCAGGCAAGAGTCCCCATTTTACATATTACGGCAGACAGGTGTCCCCATTTTACACAATACGCAAGGCAAGAGTCCCCATTTTACACATTGCGGCAGGCACGTACCCACATTTTACACAGTACGGCAGGCAAGTGTCCCCATTTTACACATTGCAGCAGGCACGTGTCCCCATTTTACACAGTACAACAGGCAAGTGTCCCAATTTTACACATTGCGGCAGGCAAGAGTCCCCATTTTACACATTAGGGCAGACAGGTGTCCCCATTTTACACAATACGCAAGGCAAGAGTCCCCATTTTACACATTACGGCAGACTGCGTTCCCATTTCACACATTGTGGCAGGCACGTGCCCCCATTTTACATATTGCGGCAGGCACGTGCCCCCATTTTACACAGTACGGCAGGCAAGTGTCCCCATTTTACACATTGCGGCAGGCAAGAGTCCCCATTTTACATATTACGGCAGGCAAGTGTCCCCATTTTACACATTCTGGCAGACAGGTGTCCCCATTTTACACAGTACGGCAGGTGGTGGTGGGGGGGGAGGGAGGGAGAGAGAGGGAGAGGGGCTGACTTACATTTGAAGCGGTTCTTCCCGCTCTTCAGCCGCGTCTCCCTCGTCTGCGCGGCTCCCCCATCTCCCTCCTCCCAAGTGCCCAGCTCGGGGGGCGGGGTTTCGCGGAATGTCGCAAAATGAGTGGCCCCCCATCCCTCCCCCCTTGCTCAGCACACATCGCGCTGTGCTGAGCGGGGAGAGAGATGTGTGCTGAGCGGTCACTGATAGATCGCTCAGCACACATCTCCCTCCACATCCCCCCGTCAGTACGGCCCTTAAGGGCAGCTAAGGGAACTTCTACCAAATGTTGTAACAAGAAGGAAGATGTAGTCAAATATTGTCTTTGGGCCTAATCCAGACCTGATAAAGCAGCCAGTATTTACCCTGCACAGAAACAAAATAACCCACCCAATTCTAAATTTCTCTGCACATGATAAATCTGCCCCACCTGCAGTGCACATGGGCCCTCATTCCGAGTTGATCGCTCGCTAGCTGCTTTTAGCAGTAGTGCAAACTCTAAGCCGCCGCCCTCTGGGAGTGTATCTTAGCAGAAGTGCGAACGAAAGGTTAGCAGAACAGTGCTGAAATTTTTTCAAGCAGTTTCTGAGTAGACCTACTCCTTCCTTGCGATCACTTCAGTCTGTTTGGTTCCTGTTTTGACGTCACAAACGCCCTGCGTTCGGCCAGCCACTCCCCCGTTTGCCCAGGCACGCCTGCATTTTTGCCTGACACGCCTGCGTTTTTTTAGCACACTCCCGTAAAACGGCCAGTTACCACCCAGAAACACCCACTTCATGTCAATCATTCAATGATCAGCAGAGCGACTGAAAAGCGTCGCTAGACCTTGTGTGAAAGTACGTCGCGCATGTGCACTGTGGCCCGTACGCATGCGCAGAAATGCAGATTTTTAGCCTGATCGCTGCGCTGCGAACAACGGCAGCTAGCGATCAACTCGGAATGACCACCATGGTTTTAGAGAACAATTTTGCTGCTGCGATCAGGTCTGAATTAGGCCCTTTGTGTTTCTTACTCCTTTAGAAATAGCTTGATTTTTTATTTAAAGCTTTTTTTTCTTTATTGAAGCATAAGAGAAGTACAGAAGTTACATCCATATAAAGATAGGCAACGGCAAAAGAAGAAAATCTAGGTACAGTACATTATAACAAATCATATAGAGAGTGGTAAAGGGTGATTATATAACACATAATAAATCACAAATGATGTTTTTTTATTTTATTTTTTACTTTTGCATTAGAGCATTTTGTGTGGATCAGTGGTCAGAATTCTTGGATAAGTCCAATATGATTCCATGATCAGGGTCACCGATAGGAGGAAGGGTGGAGTACTGATTACCCAGGCCTGGGCTTGATAGAATTGCCTGATATGGGCCTGGGTCAGCTGTTGAGAGGGACAAATATCCCTCTTTGTAGCATTGTGTACATTATTTTTTTATTCCCCCCCCCCCCCCCCCCCCCCCCCCCCCCGGGATGCGCTTGGTCACACCTCCCAGATTTGGCCACACCCCCAGGACCCAGGTCTCATTCAGCTCTCGATGGCACTGTAAGAATAAAACCTGAAAAGTAAAGGAGCTGAATGTGTTTCATAAGTTGAATTCTGCACCTCGCTGCCATTCTTTCTTAGATTTTCTCTATACTGATGTCTCTCAGTGCTGGTGCTCATTTGCACCAACAGGTCATGTTGTAAATGGCGCTGTGGAACCCTCAGGGCGCCATATAAATAAAGGATAATAATAAAGACTCTCCCTGTGTAAAAAAGTCACATAGTTAATAACCCATTTAAATAAACAAATAATGAACGCATGAATGCTGGTTTGAAGCATTGCATATTAGGTCACACAAAGCACCAACAAGAGTAGATCACCGTGGCAACCAGATATACCACCTTATGCTAATGCAAGTATATGTACTGCTTTACTTGTCTACTCACACTGCTCACTGTTTATCTGTCCACAGCGCAATGGTCATCATTATCGGCACTTACATCTGCCCCATACTGAGTACAAGTGTCCCCATTTTAAAATTACCTCCCACTAGGGTTGCCACCTCATCCCTTTATTTCTGGACACATTAATTACACAGGTTCTGTGGCTAGCTGACCTTAAGACTCCATATCACCTGGTATTAATCAGCCACAGAATTAATATGTGCCCAGAATTAAAGGGATGAGGTGGTAACCCTACCTCCCACCCCCAGTGCCTATAGATCCCCCACCACCTTAGAGATGTTAGATCCCCACTGGCACAATCCCCCACCCACCACAGTGTCCATAGGCTCCCACTGTGTTGGTACCCCCCATGTGTCACTAGTTATGGGTATAATACCCGGGTATGCGTCGTTGGGTCGACATAACTTAGGTCGTCACTCATTAGGTCGACCACTGAAGGTCGACATGCCTTAGGCCAACATGGCCGTTATGTCGACATGTACTAGGTCGACAGGTCAAAAGGTCAACATGAGGTTTTTTGACTGTTTTTGGTGTCGTTTTCTCCGTAAAGTGACGGGGAACCCAAATTAGTGCACCGTGTCCCCTCGCATGGCTTGCTTGGCTTGCCATGCTTCGGATAAGGTTACCGTTCCAATCGTTGTCCACGTGGATCGTTAAGTATGAAAAAATCCCCAAAAATTAATAAATAAAACAAAATGTGAAAAACTCATGTCGACCTTTTGACCTGTCGACCTAGTACATGTCGACCTAACGGCCAAGTCGACCTAATGCATGTCAACCTGAGGGCAATGTCGACCTTCAGTGGTCAACCTAATGGGTGACGACCTAACGACCGTATCCCTAATACCCTTTCCCCAGGTTTAATAAGTTTTTTAGGGGCACCACCCAACCAACAACCCACCCCGCCCCCAGTGGCTATAGGTCATCCCCGCCTTCATTACCTCCCCTCCTGGGGCATCAGTCCACCCTGCTTCAACTGATCTACCAAATACTGCTCAGGGGCCTACTCGCACTTTTAGTTTTTGGAGCATACGTCCCAGAGCGCCATTCACCCTTCATCCTGGGGGTTGATACTGGCAATGATGGCAGTCTCAGGCCACTGTATCACTGCCAGGGCACTGGAGCAGGTGGAGGAAATCCATTAATCACAGCCGGGGGAACCAGCAAGACAACATGGTGCCATGGGATGAAATCGTATTAGCGAAAACCCAGCTGGCAGGCGTTCGCATCCCATGTGACCATGCCAGGTAAGGGGTTAAGAAAATAAAACGTTACACTGAGGATTAAACTAAATACTAAAACCTTCCACATACTTCCATGACTTGCTGCCATTATTATTACTAATGATAGGAATTTGTTATGACGCGTCTGGTCTAAACTATTCCAGACATTTCCTGCCAACCGTAGGAATATCTTCTCCAACTCACCCACCCAATTGTCACTGGCAGTCTATAAAATTCTCTGTATGTTTTTTATGGAGTCAAGAAGTTTTACTCTTTCGAAATAAACTGCTGGACTGCGCATAATTTATTGGGAAATGCGATGGTGTTTTATGTGACACTAGAGACTAACAATAGTGCGAAAAATGGCAGGAGATTTATCAAAAGGAAGAAAAATGTTTTAAAAGGGAATTTCCCACACATAAAATATTTTACATCATTTTGCCATGATTTTGTCTCAACTCTTTTCCACATTATTAGGATGCACGAGGAGCCAGGAGACACGGAATGGTTGTGGTACTGGATGAAGAAAGCCAGATTTGGAACTTTAGCTAACCTTTATTACTGCTGAATGAAAAAGCAGGTGTTAAACGTATGACATATTTTTGGTTATTAAATATTAAATTATGTGTAGAATAATATTAATACATTGTGAACCGTTTCCAAATTGCTATTGCATACCTTTACTGGAAACATTCTTGTTGCCTAATGACCGTTGACCTCTTACCAAATTGAGAAACCAAATACCAACCAAAATAGATAGCTATGGTCATTTAACACTTAAAATATTGACGCTGCCGTACATTTAGAGAGTAATACCAAGAGATTTTGTTATATTTGTGGTACCAATATATTAATTTGAGAGCTCTACTTGTTTTTTGTTTACATACCTCCCAACATGACCCTCTCCAGGAGGGACAGAATGCTCTGCTCCTGGACTTCCCTCTTAATGTATGATTGCCATCACCTGTGCTGACACACCTTTCTTATCCATTAACCTGTTCAAGACAGGTGCCAGCAATCATAAATTAGGCGAAAAGTGCAGAAGCAGAGCATTGTGGGGGTCATTCTGACCCGTTCGCTCACTGCTGTTTGTCGCAGCCGAGCGAACGGGTCTCTACTGCGCTAAGTTAATTGGAGTGACCCCAATTAACTTTGCGGTTAACCGCAGACCACAAAGTTCCCATCATTGGTTATAATGGAGCGCCGCTACGCTACATTGTAACCAGTGCGTTCCTCCTGATTGACAGTGCAGGAGTGCACAGCCAATCAAGAGAGTGCCATGACGTGGAGCTCCCTGATTGGCTGGCGGGACCTTCACTGACAGGAGTCACGGGGGGTCCCGCCAGTCGGGGGAAAGGGGTTCCATGTGTAAACATGGAAGCCCTTTAAGTGTGTGGTTCAGGTTATTCGTTTTTTTTATTTTAAACAAGTCCCTGGATTACAAAGTTAAAGAAGAGGACAGAACTACACTGGATTGTTTGTGAGTATAAGTTTATTTTCAGGTACCCCATGGATTCTACTGGACAAGAGGTTCGAGGGGCTCCGTGTCAACATAGGTAAGTATGTGTGTGTGTAAGTGTGCATGTATGTCAATTAAAATTATACTGTCACAGTGTGTCTTGTGTATTTTTTGGGGTATTTTTTTGTAGTAGAACTACAGGTACCAGCGGGCCCGTTATTTTCCCACATGCTGGTACTTGTGGTTCTCCAAGTACCAGCTTGTGGGGGAGGCTTGCTGGGTCTTGTAGTTCTTCTACAAAAAAAATATTATTTTATTTTACACAATGACTATCAGCCTCCCATCCACAGCCCACAGATGTGAGGGACACCCTGGCCCTTGGGTGGCTGGAGGGGGGACCCTTTGATTTAAGGGGTCCCCACTCCTCCAGGGTACCCCGGTAAGGGGTGACTAGTTGGGGGGGGGGTAATGCCCCGGCCGCAGGGACCAGTATGAAAGTGTCCCCCGGCTGTGGCATTATCTCTCTGGCTAGTGGAGCCCGGTGCTGGTTTTAAAAATACGGTGGACCCCTACGTGTTTTGTCCCCCGTATTTTTGAACCAGGACCGGACGCAGAGCCCGGTGCTGGTTGTTTAAATATGGGTGGACCCCAGTCATTTCCCCCCCCCCTGTATTTCTCATACGTCCTAGAGGATGCTGGGGTCCACTTCGGTACCATGGGGTATAGACGGTTCTGCAGGAGCCATGGGCACTTTAAGACACTTTAAGACCCCCGCCAGTATAAATATCTAGTTCAAAAGCTGAGGGAAAAAGCACCATTGCAGGGGGCGGGGCTTCTTCCTCAGGCAGCCAGCACACTGCTCAGCGCCATTTTCTTCCAGCACACAGCAGGGGAAGAAACGCTGATCCTCCTCTCCACTGCTGAATCAAGTATCAGGGTGCTAAAAGGAGGGGGGGGGGAGTGTATATTGTGGATCTATAACCTATTATTGGAAATATATATATATATATATATATATAACGCGGAAAGTCTCTGTGTAAAAAGTAGAGATGTGCACTGGAAATTTTTCGGGTTTTGTTGTTTGGGTTTGGATTCGGTTCCGCGGCCGTGGTTTGGATTCGGACGCGTTTTGGCAAAACCTCCGTGAAAATTGTTTGTCGGATTTGGGTGTGTTTTGTATTCAGGTGTTTATTTTCAAAACCCCCTTAAAAACAGCTTAAATTATTGAATTTGGGGGTCATTTTGATCCCATAGCATTATTAATCTCAATAACCATAATTTCCACTTATTTCCAGTCTATTCTGAACACCTCACACCTCATAATACTATTTTTAGTCCTAAAATTTGCACCAAGGTCGCTGGATGACTAAGCTAAGCGACCCAAGAGGGCGGCACAAACACCTGGCCCATCTAGGAGTGGCACTACAGTGTCAGACAGGGTGGCACTTAAAAAAATAGTCCCCAAACAGCACATGATGCAAAGAAAAGAGAAAAAGAGGTGCACTGTGGTCGCTGAACGGCTAAGCTAAGTGACACAAACACCTCAATATCACAGGAATTATTCGTTCTAATCAATGGTATTATTGGTCCAAATCACTGGAAGAAAATGACAAAATCACTGGAATTAAATGGCAGTAATGTCGGGAATTATATCAAATGACAGTACCACTGGACATATACGGAAGTGTCAGACAGGATGGCATTTAAAAAAATAGTACCCAAACAGCACATGATGCAAAGAAAAGAGAAAAAGAGGTGCACTGTGGTCGCTGGATGGCTAAGCTAAGCGACACAAACATCTCAATATCACAGGAATTATTCGTTGTCAATGGTATTATTGGTCCAAATCACTGGAAGAAAATTACAAATTCACTGGAATCATTTGGCAAGATCACTGTAATTAATAATTAATTATAAATCACTGATATTAATTGGTAAAATCTCGCTATCGCCAGCCTAGTGAAGTGGAATCTAGATGGGATTTTGTACCGGGGACACAATAACTTCATCAATTGTCTAAATCCCAATGCACTAATGGCGGAAAACGGGCGCACGTCTAACAGCGCACTGATTATACTGAGAACTGATTATACTGATCAATCACTGATTATACTGAGCACTGATTTTACTGAGCACTGATTTTACTGAGCACTGATGATACTACGGAGAACTGACACTGAGCAGCGAGAACAGCACTGGACTATTGTACTGTAGTATACTGGTCACCACAATGCTGCACTGTACTACTATATATACTGCTCACAAAAATGCAGCACATATATGGAATGGATACTTGCAGTGACACAGAGCTGCAAGATACAGGAATGGCCTACTGTACTGTACAACTATATACTGTTGGTCACCAAAATGCTGCACTGTACTACTATATATACTGCTCACAATAATGCAGCACAGATATGGAATGGATACTTGCAGTGACACGTAGCTGCAAGATACAGCAATGGCCTACTGTACTGTACAACTATATACTGTTGGTCACCAAAATGCAACACTGTACTACTATATATACTGCTCACAATAATGCAGCACAGATATGGAATGGATACTTGCAGTGACACGGAGCTGCAAGATACAGCAATGGCCTACTGTACTGTACAACTATATACTGTTGGTCACCAAAATGCAGCACACTGAGCACAGATATTTGCAGCACACTAAGCACAGATATGGAGCTTTTCAGGCAGAGAACGTAGCCACGTCCTCTCCGTTCAATCTCCAATGTACGTGTGATGTGCGGCTCTTTATATATAATACGAATCTCGTGAGAATCCGACAGCGGGATGATGACGTTCAGCCGTGTTCGGGTTAACCGAGCAAGGCGGGAAGATCTGAGGCTGCCTCGGACCCGTGTAAAATAGGTGAAGTTCGGGGGGGTTCGAACCGAACCCGCTCATCTCTAGTAAAAAGTATGCGACACAGGGATTTTTTGTTTAGGCGCTGAGTTGTGGACTGGCGATTCCTTTCTGTGTCCTTCTGACAGATTTTACTGTGGGTCTGTCCGCTATAAGCCTGGAGTGTCTGTGGTGTGATTGTGCACGTGTGTGACATGTCTGAGGCAGGGAGCTCTTCCCCTGAGGGATCCATTTTAGGGACACAGAGTTGTAATGTGGTGGCACTGCCGGCACACCAAGAGCCTGAATGGGTGAAAGAATTACGTGATAGTGTGAATCATATCAGTAAGAGATTGGATAAGTCTGAGTCTCATGCAGGAAACTAGAGAAAATCTGTCGAAGATGTGATTTTTAATAGTTCTGCATTTTCATCCACAGGGGATCCCTCTGGTTCACATAAAAGGTAATTTGCACTAATAGTACAAACTGATACCGACACGGACTCTGATTCCTGTGTCGACACTAGTGATTCCAGGGGAATAGATCCAAAGTTAGCAAAAAACATTCAATACATGATTGTTGCTATAAAGGAGGTGTTAGAAGTTACGGAGGCCCCTCCTTTACCACAGGAGAAGGCTTATTTTTGTAAGGAAAAGAAAATTAATGTAACTTTTCCTCCATCTCATGAGCTGAACAGTCTCTTTGAGGGAGTTTGGTCAAATCCTGAAAAGAAATTTCAGGTTCCCAAAAGAATTCAGGTAGCTTATCCTTTCCCTGCAGAGGACAGGAAAAGGTGGCAGTCACCCCCTATTTTAGACAGTGCCCTGTCAAGGTTAACAAAAAAGGTGATTCTCCCTGCGCCTGGGACGGCTTCACTTAAGGAGTCGGCAGACCGCAAGTTGGAGACTATGTTGAAATCTATTTATGTGGCCAATGGGACACTACTTAGGCCTACCATTGCCTGTGCGTGGGTGAGTAATGCTATTGAAAAGTGGTCAGAAAACTTGTCAGACATTGACACAATAGAGACGAGATACTCCTAACGTTAGGTCATATCAAAGATGCTGCTGCGTGTATGCTAGAAGCCATGAAAGATATTGGTCTCTTGGGATCAAGAGCCGCTACCATGGCAATCTCAGCATGGAGGGCATTGTGGATTCGCCAATGGAATGCTGACGCAGATTCCAAAAGGAATGTGGAGGCTCTCCCGTACAAAGGTGAGGCCTTGTTTGGAGATGGGCTGGATGCTTTAGTTTCTGCGGCTACCGCGGGTAAGTCGACATTCTTGCCTTATGCTCCTGCACTGGCAAAAAAGACACATCACTCTCAGATGCAGTCCTTTCGGCCCAATAAAAACAAGAAGGGTAAAGGTTCCCCTTTCTTTGCGGGTAGAGGAAGGGGAAAAGGAAAAAAGCCTACAGTGTCTCCGGGATTACAGGAGCAGAAATCAACCTCTGCTTCTGCACAATCTTCATCATGACGCTGGGGCTCCCTTGCGGGAGTCCACTCAGGTGGGGGCACGTCTGAAACTCTTCAGTCACTTCTGGGTTCAATCTGGCCTGGACCCGTGGGTCGTACAAATAATGTCCCAAGGGTTCAAACTGGAGTTTCAAGACATTCCCCCATGCCGATTTTTAAAATCGACTTTACCAGCTTCTGTCTCGGACAGGGAAGTGGTAGCAGCAGCAATACAAAAATTGTGTCAGGATCAAGTCATTGTCCTGGTTCCCTTGTTACAACAGGGAGAAGGGTTTTATTCAAGCTTGTTTGTAGTTCCGAAGCCGGACGGCTCGGTCAGACCGATTCTAAACCTGAAAAATCTGAATCTCTACCTGCAAAGGTTCAAGTTCAAGATGGAATCTCTGAGGGCGGTGATTTTCAGTCTGGAGGAGGGGGAATTCATGGTGTCAGTGGACATAAAAGATGCCTACTTACATGTTCCCATTTATCCTCCGCATCAAGCTTATCTGAGATTCGCAGTGCAGGATTGTCATTACCAATTTCAGACGTTGCTGTTCGGACTGTCCACGGCACCGAGGGTGTTCACCAAGGTGATGGCGGAGATGATGGTCCTCCTTCGACAGCAAGGAGTCAATATAATTCCTTACCTGGATGATCTCCTGATAAAAGCGAGGTCCAGGGAAAGGTTGCAGAACATTGCACTCTCCCTGACAGTACTTCAACAGCACGGTTGGATCATACATTTTCCAAAGACACAACTGGAACCAATGACAAGTTTGTCCTTTCTGGGGATGATACTGGACACAGAAGTACAAAGGATATTTCTTCCAGTAGAAAATGCTCTGGAAATCCAGAGAATGGTCAAACAAATTCTGAAACCAACAAGAGTGTTGATACATCAATGCATTCGGTTTTTGGGAAAGACGGTAGCAGCCTACAAGGCCATACAGTCTGGCCGATTCCATGCCAGAGTATTCCAGTGGGACCTATTGGACAAGTGGTCCAGATCCCATCTACACATGCATCAGAGGATAATCCTGTCATCCAATGCCAGAATTTCGCTCCTGTGGTGGCTACACAGTTCTCACCTCCTAGAGGGACGCAGGTTCGGGATTCAAGACTGGATCCTGGTGACCATGGATGCAAGTCTCCGAGGCTGGGGAGCAGTCACACAGGGAGAGAGCTTCCAAGGATGATGGTCAAGTCAAGAAACTTGTCTTCACATAAACGTTCTGGAGTTGAGAGCCATTTACAACAGCCTTCTACAAGCGGGGCATCTTCTTCAAGATCAACCCGTACAGATCCAATCGGAAAATGTAACAGCAGTCACGTACATAAACCGTCAGGGCGGAACGAAAAGCAGAGCAGCAATGGCAGAGGTGTCAAAGATACTCCTCTGGGCAGAAAGACATGCAAGAGCTCTGTCGGCAATTTTCATTCCGGGAGTGGACAACTGGGAAGTAGACTTCCTCAGCAGACACGATCTCCATCCAGGGGAATGGGGCCTCCACCAAGAAGTCTTCACAGAGGTGACAGGTCTTTGGGGTGTTCCTCGAGTAGCCATGATGGCATCTCATCTCAACAAGAAGCTTCAGAGATATTGTTTCAGGTCGAGAGACCCTCAAGCAATAGCAGTGGATGCACTAGTGACCCGGTGGGTGTTTCGGTCGGTATATTTCTTCCCTCCACTTCCACTCATTCCGAAAGTTCTCAAGTTCATAAGAAGAACAGGTGTTCGAGCGATCCTCATTGTCCCATACTGGCCAAGGAGGGCTTGGTACCCAGATCTTCAGGAGTTGCTCATAGAAGATCCTCGGCCTCTTTCTCTTCGCGAGGACCTGCTGCAGCAGGGGCCGTGCGTGTATCAAGACTTACCGCGACTACGTTTGACGGCATGGCTGTTGAGCGCCGGATCCTAGCCCGAAAGGGTATTCCCAAAGAAGTCATTCCCACTCTTATTCAGGCCAGGAAAGGAGTAACGTCTAAACATTACCACTGTATTTGGAGAAAATATGTGTCTTGGTGTGAAACCAAGAAGGCTCCAACGGAATAGTTTCAGTTAGGACGTTTTCTCCATTTTCTTCAGGCGGGTGTGGATGCAGGCCTACGATTGGGTTCAATCAAGGTCCAGATTTCGGCCTTGTCCGTTTTTTTTCAGAAACAATTGGCCTCCCTTTCAGAAGTTCAGACATTCGTGAAAGGGGTTCTGCACATCCAACCTCCGTGTGTGCCTCCTGTGGCACCATGGGATCTTAACGTGGTGTTCCAGTTCCTTCAATCGGATTGGTTTGAACCTCTACAGGAGATAGAGTTGAAGTTTCTCACTTGGAAAGTGCTCATGCTGTTGGCCTTGGCATCCGCAAGGGGGGTGTCTGAGTTAGGGGCCTTGTCTCACAAGAGCCCTTATTTGGTTTTCCATGAAGATAGTGCTGAGTTAAGAACTCATCAGCAATTTCTTCCAAAGGTGGTTTCTTCTTTCCATATAAACCAACCTATTGTGGTGCCAGTGGCTACTGACACCTTCGCTGCTTCAAAGTCTCTGTATGTGGTCAGGGCTTTGAAGATCTATGTCACAAGAACAGATCGGATACGGAAAACAGAGGCTCTGTTCAGGGCCGCCATCAAGGGGGTGCCCTGTGTACAGTTGTCCCTGGCCCGGCCACTCTGACAGAGTGGAGGGCCCGGGCTACACACACAATATTCCCCCGGCGGCAGCCGCCGCTGCAGACAGTGAGTCACAGTAACTCACTGTCTACAGCAGCGGTGGCCAGCAAGCGTTTCGATCCGCTCCTGGCCACCGCTGCCCGGCGCGCACTGACGTCTCCGGCGGCAGTGAAGTCTATCTTAAATTCGACGTCGGCCCGTGAGCCAATCAGAGCTCGCGGACCGGCAGCTGAGGCTCCTCATTGGCTGCCGGATCGCGAGCTCTGATTTGCTCACGTGCCGGCGGCGAATTGAAGACACCGCCGCTGGAGACGTAGGGGTAGGAGAGGCGCACGCTGCGCTCTACTCCCCTTAGGGCCCTTACAGCAGCAGGTGAGAAGTGGAGGGGGGAGGCACTGTGGGGGCATGTGCATCAGCACTGGGGGCATATCTGGCACTGTGGGAGGCACTGTGGGGGCATGTGTATCAGCACTGGGGGTAAATCTGGCACTGTGGGAGGCACGGTGGGGGCATGTGTATCAGCACTGGGGGCATATCTGGCACTGTGGGAGGCACTGTGGGGGCATGTGTATCAGCACTGGGGGTAAATCTGGCATGGTGGGGGCATGTGTATCAACACTGGGGGCATATCTGGCACTGTGGGAGGCACTGTGGGGGCATGTGTATCAGCACTGAGGGCATATCTGGCACTGTGGGGACATGTGTATCTGCACTTGGGGCATTTCTGTATTTGGCACTGGGGGCATATCTGGCACTGTGGGGGCATTTTTGTATCTGGCACTGGGGGCAATGTGTATCTAGCACTCTGGGAGCATTTGTGTATCTGGCACAGTGAGGCAATGTGTATCTGGCACTGTGGGGCAATGTATATCTGGCACTGGGGGCAACGTGTATCTGGCACTATTGGGGTCATGTGTATCTGCCCTTCCCCCCCATATGTGTATCACGCCCCTATTTTCATTGGCCACGCCCCATGTGGCATTTGGCCACACCTGCTTTTTGGCCCGTGCGCCGACACAGTGCCTGTAAGACATATTTTCAACTTGATGGGGGAGGGGGGGAGGGGGCTGCCTATTTTTTGAGTCCCGGGCCCCACAATTTCTGGTGGCAGCCCTGGCTCTGTTTGTCCTGTATGCTCCCAACAAGATTGGGTGTCCTGCTTCTAAGCAGACTATTGCGCGCTGGATCAGAGGTACGATTCAGCACGCTCAGTCTTCGGCAGGATTGCCGATACCGAATTCGGTGACTGCCCATTCTACTAGGAAGGTGGGCTCATCCTGGGCGGCTGCCCAGGGGGTCTTGGCATTGCAGCTTTGCCGAACTTGGTCAGGGGCAAACATGTTTGCTAAGTTTTACAAGTTTGACACCTTGGCCGATGAGGACCTACAGTTTGGTCAATCGGTGCTGCAGGGTCATCCGCACTCTCCCGCCCGTACTGGAGCTTTGGTATAACCCCATGGTACTGAAGTGGACCCCAGCATCCTCTAGGACGTATGAGAAAACAGGATTTTAATACCTACCGGTAAATCCTTTTCTCCTAGTCCGTAGAGGATGCTGCAGTTGTTAATTTGTTAAAAATGTTTTCAGCACGGTTGCTGTAATGTTCATGCCCGTTGGCATGTGTTTTGTTGAATGCCATGTGTGCGGCATGGTTGAGGTGTGAGCTGGTATGAATCTCACCATTAACTTAAAAGTAAATCCTTTTCTCAAAATGTCCGTCTCCCTGGGCACAGTTCCCATACTGAGGTCTGGAGGAGGGGCATAGAAGGAGGAGCCAGTTCACACTCTGAAAAAGTCTTAAAGTGCCCATGGCTCCTGCGGAACCGTCTATACCCCATGGTACTGAAGTGGACCCCAGCATCCTCTACGGACTAGGAGAAAAGGATTTACCGGTAGGTATTAAAATCCGCAAATTTTTTTAGGATTTTTAACCCATTCACACCCCTTCCCACTGATAGGCATGCATGGATCTCACTGATCCGTGCATGCCTATTAAAATACGGATAAAAAAAGCAGGTCTGTTGGAAAACTGCTTTTTTTTTTTTTATGAATTCTAACATTTCCCGGCAGTGTTTAGCCATTGCCGGCAGTGATTGTGAATACGAACTCTTAGTAAATGACCGAGTTGTATCAAATAACAGGCGTGTTTGACCGATGGTGTATTTATTCGTATTTATGATCTCTGCCGTCAAAACAAATACGAATGCCCTCATCACTGCCGAGATTTCTGTTTAGTAAATTCCCGAGATGACACTTTGAAAATAAAAAATAAAAATCGGTCAAAATCGGGAGATTAGTAAATATACCCCCTGGTCTTCTCCAGGAAATAAATTTTCCCTGTCTAAAAAGATGCTAGCTCGTTATCCTATTTCTGCAGAGTTGAGTAACAAGTGGAAAACCCCGCCACCAGAGGACTCCCATGTCGCCCGTCTTGTGGTGTCATCTACTCTGCCTGTCACCACCGTCACCTCTTTGAAGGAACCGACGGATAAGCGTGTGGAGGGATGCTTGAAGTCTATTTACACTCTTACAGGTGCTGTAACTAGACCCACTATGGCAGCCTCTTGAGCTGCAAAAGGCATTGAAGCATGGATTCAAGCAATTGAGGAAGAGCTACCTCTGAATTTTTCTGACACTGCCAGACAATATCTGACCTATATTACCATGGCCTCCCACTATATTCAGGAGGCGGCCTCTGATGCAGGCATTATGGCAGCAAAGGCATCTGCTACGTCTATCCTGGCTCGCCGTATTCTGTGGTTACGGTCTTGGTCGGTGGACCTGAACTCTAAGAAGACCTTGGAGGTTCTCCCTTTTAAGGGAGATATACTATTTGGGGAGGATCTGAACAAGACTGTGACCGACTTGGCGTCGGCCAAGACTGCATTTCTCCCAAATACTAATCCTTCAACTCCGAAGGCTATGAGAACTACTTTTCTTTCCTTTCGCCCTCCAGGTAAAGCAAAGGGTCAGGCATACCCGAGACAGTCTCGCACTTCCAAATCCTCTAAACCCAAACCTAAATGTTCTTGGGCTGCCCGTCAGCCTGCTTCCAAACCAGACAAGCCTGCTGCATGATGAGGCGGGCCTCCCACTGTAGGACCCCAGGGTGGGAGGCCGACTTTGGCAGTTCGCTCAGGTATGGTTAAAGGCCATTTCGGACACCTGGGTGCAGGAAGTGGTCTTTCACGGGTACGCGATCTCCCTCAGGAGACGTCCCTCTCACCAGTTTTGCTCGACGGTTATCTCTTCGGATCCGTTAAAAGCACAAAGTTTACATTTGTTTGTACAATCCCTCCTGGATACTGGAGTGATTGTGCCGGTGCTTCTGTCTCAGAGAGGATCTTTCTGTTTCCGAAGCCGAATGGATCTTTCCGGCCTATACTCAACCTCAAATCTTTGAACAAATTTGTCAGGGTATCCAAATTATGTATAGAAACCCTGCGCTCTATTGTACAGGTTTTGGAACCCAAGGATTATATGGTATCCCTGGACATACAGGATGCTTACCTACACATACCTATTGCCATGTCGCATCAGCAATGTATGCGGTTTGCTATTGGCAACCTACATTATCAATTCCAAGCCTTACCTTTTGGACTGCACACGGCTCCTCGGATCTTCACCAAGGTCATGGCGGTCATGATGGCCTTTCTCCGCCGTCAGGGTATCAGGATCCTGCCGTATCTGAACGACTTGTTGATCCTGGCAAACTCCCCAGAGGTTCTTCTCCGTCATCTAGAACTGATGGTCCAATTCCTACAAGCCCACGGGTGGCTCATCAGCTGGAAGAAATCATCGATGGTCCCTGCTCAGAGCATGGTGCATCTGAGGGCGTTACTGGACACACACAACCAATGTTTGTTCTTGTCTCCACAGAAAGTCCTGAAACTTCAGGACAGAATCAGATGCTTCCTCTCTCGTCCAAGAGTGTCGATACACTTGGCGATGCAAGTACTAGGCCTCATGGTGCCGGCTTTCGACATGGTAGAGTACGCTCAATTTAATTCCCGCCCTCTACAGAGGTTAATCCTTTACAAGTGGTATGGCCTGTCTCACCGGATCAGGTCTCAAATTATCTCCTTGACTCCGGAGGTCCGTCTGTCACTGAGCTGGTGGCTACAGGACCAACAATTGTGCAGGGGTTGTCCCTTCTGGATCTCCAACTGGGTCCTCCTAATGATGAATGCCAGTCTGCGGGGTTGGTGCGCGGCAGGGTTGGGGAGCGGTGTTGGAGCAACACTCTCTTCAAGGTTGGTGGACCAGAGAGGAATTTCTCCTCCCAATAAATATTCTGGAATTGCGGGCAGTGTTCAATGCGCTGAAACTTGCCCTGCCTCTGGTACAGAACAGACCTGTTCAAGTACAGTGAGACAACACCACCACGGTGGTGTACATAAATCATCAAGGCGGCACTCGAAGCCGCATGGCATTGATGGAAGTGTCAAAAATCTTTCAATGGGTGGAACGCTATCTGCCAGCCATATCGTCAGTGTTCATTCTGGGAGTCCTTAACTGGGAAGTGGACTTCCTCAGTCGTCAGGACGTACACGCTGGAGAGTGGAGTCTTCATCTGGAAGTCTTTCAACTCCTCGTGGACAAGTGGGGCCTAACAGATGTAGACCTGATGGCGTCTCGACACAATCACAAGGTTCCGGTCTTCGGAGCAATAACAAGGGATCCTCAAGCAGCGTTCGTGGACCCACTGGCAATTCCATGGAACTTTTGGCTGTCATACATGTTCTCTCTGGTATCTCTTCTGCCCAGAGTGATACGGAAGTTTAAGCAAGAGGGAGGAATACTACTTCTAGTGGCCCAGTGTGGCCCAGATGGCATTGGTTCTCAGACCTGCAGGGTCTCTTGATAGAGTGTCCTCTTCTACTTCCTCAATGACCAGACCTCCTTTTTCAGGGCCCTTGTGTCTACCAGGACCTGGCATGACTGCCTTTGGCGGCATGGCTCTTGAACCTTCACTCCTGAGGGCCAAAGGATTACGGGCTTTTAACTATGTTAAAAGCCCGTAAATTGGCTTCGGCTCGGATTTATTATAGGGTCTGGAATTCTTACTTCACCTGGTGTGCTACTAAGAATTATGATGCATACAAGTTCAGTACTGCCAGACTTTTAGCTTTTCTTCAACAAGGCCTGGACTTAGACCTTTGTTTGGCCTCCCTCAAGGTTCATATATTTGCCTTGTCGGTGTGGTTTCAGAGAAAAATTGTGTATCTTCTTGACGTTCAAACTCTCACTCAGGGTGTTTTATGGATTCAGCCTCCCTATGTCCCTCCTGTGGCTCCATGGTATCTGTCTGTTGTTCTGAATGCCCTGCAAGAGTTTCCATTTGAACCTCTTGACTCTGTGGACCTTAAATGCCTTACGCTTAAGGTTGTTATTCTGTTGGCTAGTGCCTCTGCTAGGAGGGTGTTGGACTTAGGTGCTTTGTCCTGTCGTCCACCCTTTCTGATTTTTCACCGTTACCGTTCAGTTCTTAGAACTCGCCCTGGTTATCTACCCAAGGTGGTGTCATCTTTCCACCTTAATCAAGAGATTGTGGTTCCAGCCTTTATGTCTCCTGGTTTGTTTTCCAAAGAGCGGTCTTTGGATGTGGTACGGGCTCTCCGTGTATATGTGGAGAGGACTGCCTCCATCCGGAGGTCAGATTCTCTTTTTGTCCTTGTTGGTTTTCACAAACTTGGGCTGCCCGCCCTGGCGTGTCCTCGGAACAATTGGGCAAGGCGGCTATGTGGTCCTCAGTGAACATGTTCATCAGGTTCTATGCCTTTGATACTTCTGCCTCCCAGGATACTTCCTTTGGACGCTGGGTTCTTGTACCCGCTACAGTGCATCCCATCCCATGAGGAACTGCTTTAGGACACCCCCGATGTTATTCCCTGTGGAATACCAGTGTACCACGCTGCAGAAAAGGAGATTTATGGAAGACTTACCATAGTTAAATCTCTTTCTGCGAGGTACACTGGATTCCACAGAGCGCCCAACCTGATGCACTTAGCTTCTTTGGGTTTGTATGGCATTTGCCGCTGGTCCCTACTCCTGTCGTGAGAATGTGGTTCTATGTGACTAAACATCTACCATCTCTATTTTACCTGCTACTGCATTGGACTGGTTAACGAAACTGAGCTCCAGTGCCTGGAGGCAGCGCTATAGAGGAGGCGGTGCAGTGCATCCTGGGAACAGTCAAAGCTTTAGCCTGTTGGTGCCTCGGATCAAGATCCAACTCTACACCCCAATTTTATTCCCTGTGGAATCCAGTGTAGCTCGCAGAAAGAGATTTAACTATGGTAAACGCCCCCATCCACTAGTTCGATTTGGGCAGTTTTCTTCAGATTTCGACACATCTGACCGTCATATCTGAAGAAAAGTGTCACATTGGATGGCTCTTCCGATCCGATGCACACTCCCATGTCAGATATATCTGAACTACAGATCTCTGAGGCTGCCCCAACTATTTATCTGAATCTGAAGAAAACAGGTGCACACCAGATTGTTTTTTTTACTTCAGATGTATCTGATCAGATTCATCTGAAGCGTCACTTGACTGGCATCTCCCTGGCCACTCCCACCCACCAAGAGGGGGAACAGCGGCAGCAGCAGCATCAGATCAATCGCATGTAGCATGTGTGCATCAGATATATCTGATGCTATCTGGCTCATGATATATTGCATCAGATATATCTGAAGTGAATGTAATGAAAATTAAAGCCAGGGTCTGATCCGATTCCCGGGACGCTCCCGGGAGAGTTCAATAGAAATCTGATGCTATCGGCAGTTCAGACAAGTCTGAGTAGTGGATGGCCACCTAAGTCTACCATAAATCTCCTTTTTTAATGCTGTATTACATACACTATCCAGTGGATAAGGAGACCTATATGTACATACAGTATATGTTCTGTACATACAGATATCTCCCTGTTAATCTTACTAGTAACACCAGCTAATTGCGGCACATTTGTCACAATTAGTGTGCCCGCAGATGCATTGCATGTGCACTCGTGATCCATAGGAACACGGACTTCTACTCCATGCTAGGTGCAGGGGATCCGTCTGAGGGGCTAATTCAGACCTGTTCGCTGCTGTGCGTTTTTGCACAGTGGGCCATAAGATCTGAACTGCGCATGCGTATGCACCGCAATGCGCAGGAGCGACGGTCCGCAGCACCGGGAAGTGACAGAATGGCACCAAAAATCTGATCGCACCGGCGATCGCAAGAAGATTGACAGGAAGAGGGCGTTTGTGGGTGGCAACTGACAGTTTTCAGGGAGTGCCCGGAAAAACGCAGGAGGAACCCGGCATTTTGTAGGAGGATTCATGACGTCAGCTCCGGTCCCGATCATCGCAGCGGCTAAGTAAGTCCTGGGCTGAGCAGAAACTGCACAAACTCTGTTTGTGCAGCTCTCCTACACATACGATCGCACCCCTTCACAGCAAATTCCTCCTCTACCTTTTTCCCAGTGACTACCTGATCGCAGGGATGCAAAAAACACACCCTAGTGATCAGGTCTGAATTACCCCCTGAGTGCGGTGTCCTTTCTGTGTGCGCACTCTGGCTACACGCTGACGACACACCCTGACACGCCCACGCCCCACGGAACAGTTCTCTTGTGTGCGCATGCATTGTTGCTGTCCAGACACGCCCGACTAACAGCTGAGATGTGCATGACTTTGAATCATTCGTATATTCATAACTATGTATATGCAACATGCGAGGCTGGCATACGCAGTGCGCAAATAATCGCTAGAGGCGGCCGCAATGTAAGTTGTGTACGACTGTGGATCAGGCCCAATATATCAGAATCAGCTTTATTGGCCAAGTATACTCGCGTATACTAGGAATTGTTTGCGGTTACAATGCGTCGCCAAATAACAACATGAAGGGGAGATTCAAACGTGATACGTAACATACATGTATACATACATACATAACATGCTTTACTATGGGAATACTGTGTAAAATTGCATCTCAGTACGTAGCACCAGACATTTTAGATATCGTTTAGTAGATGGACAGTTAGTGGGAAGAAGCTTTTAGTGGTTCTGGTCATCCTGGCGGGAATGGACCTGTAACGCCTGCCTGATGGGAGCATTTCAAACAGGCCGTGGCCAGGGTGTTGCTTGTCTGCTAGAATTTTCCCTGCATGCTTCTTAACTCTGGACAGGTAGAGGTCTTGAACAGAGGGGAGAACGGCTCCAACGATCTTTTCTGCGGTCCTCACCACCCTCTGTAGCCTCCGTCTAACTCTTTGGCAGCTCCATACCAGACTGTGATCGATGAGCAATGGCTGTGTAGAAGATGTGCAACAGATTCTTTGGGATATTGAATTTCTTGAGTTGCCTTAGGAAGAACATTCGCTGTTGCGCCTTCCTGATGATGGTGCCTATGTTTGGTCCCTATTTAAGGTCATGGGATATTTTTGACCCTAGCAATTTAAAGGAGTCGACCCATGACACCACACGGTCGGCAATCACGAGTGGGGGCAAGGCAGTAGGTTTCCTTCTGAAATCCACTACCATCTCAACCGTTTTGACGGAGTTTAGGTCCAGGTTATTCCTGCCACATCACTGTGTTAGCCGGTCAACCTCGCGTCTGTATGCAGACTCATTCCCGTCCTCGATTAGACCAATGATGGTGGTGTCGTCAGCAAATTTTATGATTTTTACCGATTGCTCGGCCGAGGTACAGTCGGTGTATAAATAGAAGAGCAGGGGGGAGAGGACACATCTTTGGGGGGCCCCTGTGCTGATCGAGCGCACGTCGGACAAAAAGCTTTCACCACCTGTCTCCTTGATGTCAGGAAATCTACAATCCAGGTGCATGTTGGTGCAGGATCCCCTAAGGAGAGAAGTTTCGGCTGCAGGATACATGGGACGATTGTGTTGAATTCTGAGCTGTGAAGGCCACAAATAGGACCCTCGCGTAGGTGCCTGGGCGGTCCAGGTACTGTAGGATGTAGTGCAGCGCCAAGTTGACTGCATCCTCGACGCTCCTGTTAGCACGGTAGGCGAACTGCAGGGGGTCCGTTTGAGAGTTAGTCGCTTCACTCAGGTGGTTCAGCACCAGCAGCTCAAACGCTTTCATGACCACAGATGTAAGTCAATTGGCCTGTATGAAGAGGGGTCCTGGACTGCACACCCTAGCTTCTTATAATGGGATGTGCTACCTGGCTGGGACTTAGTACTACACTATAGGAACAAGGGTGCAGGTGCACCATACACCATTAAAATTATAACCATAATATTTAAGGTTCTTGGCATATATTGGCCAGTATGTGAGCCTGCCCACCTACTTTACGGTGACATCGTCGGACAGGTTCCTAACACTATAGGGGTTCACCTCTGGAGTGTAGAGAACCCCAAAACCACCCTAGCCACACCACCCCAGGGCACCACACAGAGAAAAAATAGGAGTGAAAGATATGTGTTAAGCAAATGAAGGAGGCTGCTAAAAAAAAAAAAAAAAAGGGAAAAAGAGGACAGCAGTAAGGTGTCAGATTGTTAGAAAGTGAGGTTTAGCTGAGCAGTGTTACAAGTGTAAAAGATATGTGAAAAATGCTACATAAATATAAAACAAACACAAGGTGATATAAGTGTTAAAAATAAATGTAAGGTGGTGGTGATGCATCAAAGTGGTCCAGCCAGAGCAATAAAGGGAGCTCCACGCCCCAAAAGCTCACCCCCCGAACTGACTTTGTATATAATTGAAAGGATCTTACCTATGTCTTTTGTGTAGTCAGCATGTGCTGGTTCCCTGTTTAAAAGCCTCAGAGGGCAGTGGGTGGGTTGCTAATCCAGAGATGAGGGTGTCCCAAGCCCTCAGGTGTGTATACACACACACACACACACACACACACACACACACACACACACACACACACACACACACACACACACACACTATAGACGATATGGAGAGGGGGCCTGGACTGCACACCCTAGCTTCTTATGATGGGATGTGCTACCTTGCTGGGACTTAGTACTACAGTATAGGAACAAGGGTGCAGGTATTGGCCTGTAGTCATTCAGATTGTTTATGGTTGAGTTCTTTGGAACCGGGATAGTTGTTGAGCGTTTAAAGCAGGAGGGAACTTACACGTCTCCAGCGAGGTGTTGAAGATCCGGGTAAAGAATGGGGCAAGCTGGACAGCGCAGGTCTTCAGGGCACATGGTGACACGCCATCTGGGCCTGTGGCTTTCCTGGATTGTTTTTTTTTTTACATTACTTCTACCGCTCCTGTGTCTACCCGGAGAGCCGCGCAGGGGGGTGCTGTGCTTAGATCAGGGGTAGATCTGAGACTGGGGGATTCCGTCTCGAATCTGCAATAGAAGTTATTCAGCTCATCTACCAGATTTTGCTGTGTGGCAGTGGGGTTTGGGGGTTTCTTGTAACTAGTCATGGCCTGCAAGCTTCTCCACACTGACGGGGGGTCGTTGGTTGAGAGGTTGTTTGTCAGCTTATTGGAGAACTGCCTTTTTGCCTGCCTAATTTCACGTGACAGGGAGTTTCTGGTCAGTTTGTACTGATCCATGGGGGTCATTCCGAGTTGTTCGCTCTGTAAGTTTTATCGCATCGCAGCGATTTTCCGCTTAATGCGCATGCGCAATGTCCGCACTGCGACTGCGCCAAGTAAATTTGCTATGCTGTTAGGATTTTTACTCACGGCTTTTTCATCGTTCTGGCGATCGTAGTGTGATTGACAGGAAATGGGTGTTACTGGGCGGAAACAGGCCGTTTTATGGGCGTGTGGGAAGAAACGCTACCGTTTCCGGAAAAAACGCAGGAGTGGCCGGAGAAACGGAGGAGTGTCTGGGCGAACGCTGGGTGTGTTTGTGACGTCAAACCAGGAACGACAAGCACTGAACTGATCGCAGATGCCGAGTAAGGTTGAAGTTACTCAGAAACTGCTACGAGGTGTGTAATCGCAATATTGCGAATACATCGTTCGCAATTTTAAGAAGCTAAGATTCACTCCCAGTAGGCGTAGGCTTAGCGTGTGCAAAGCTGCTAAAAACGGCTTGCGAGCGAACAACTCAGAATGACCCCCCATGTCTCCGCTCCTGTAGGCCTTCTCCTTCGCCCGGCGAACCACGGCTTGTTGTTAAAGGTGTGAGGTGTTTTTTTGGTTGGCACACACATGTCCTCGCAAAAGCTGATATAGGATGTCACTACGTCAGCCAGTTCGTCTAGGTCAGTAATAGAAGCTTCAAAGACCCTCCGATCTGTGCAGTCGAGACAGGCCTGGAGCTCTATGTTTGCTTCGCTTGTCCAGCTTTTTACGGACCTGACCACCGGTTTTGCCTGTCTCAGCTTCTGGGTGTAGGTTGGGAGGAGGTGAACTACACAGTGGTCGGAACGGCCCAGAGCTGCACGCGGGATGGACCGGTAGGCAGCCTTGATGGTGGTGTAACAGCGGTCCAGGGTGCGCCCTTCCCTGGTGGGGCATTTGACTTGTTGCTTAACTTCGGTTGCTCCTGGCTCGGGTTTGTGTTGTTGAAGTAACCCAGCACTATAAGCAGTGAGTCCGGATATTTGAGTTCCGCATCCGTTATCCTGACGGCCAGCTGTAGTAGTGCTTTGTCTGCTTTTGCTTGGGGGGGGAATATACACTCCTACCAAGACTATTGAGGCAAATTCCCTGGGCGAGTAGAACGGCTTACAGTTGATGATATATTACATTACTTTGGTAAGTGCCTGATTCAGAGGTCTGCAAAAATATGCTAATGCCACAGCTGAGGGGATTTCTACAGAGGCACCCACTGACACCGTCTCTGATCCACCGCTTGGGTAAAGGCGCACCATCAGTAGCACATCGGTTGCAACAAGCCTATGGTCACTCAGAACGTCCATAGCAAGTAAGCCACCGGAGCCTTTACAACTGCATATAAAGACGCGGTCACAGACTGAGACACCCCCTCCCCCCAAAAAAACGGTCGCAACACGTCTGCATTTGCTTGCCATGTCTGTTACCTCCCATAAATGCTCACTGACTGTCAATCAAGCTGCGTACAAATTT
Organism: Pseudophryne corroboree; assembly: GCF_028390025.1. Taxonomy (NCBI): domain Eukaryota; kingdom Metazoa; phylum Chordata; class Amphibia; order Anura; family Myobatrachidae; genus Pseudophryne; species Pseudophryne corroboree. The sequence goes on from NC_086448.1 coordinate 82,682,269, forward strand.
GCATTGTGACCAATGTTGCATGACCTTAGGGACGCAAGCCCAGTACAACAATAATCGCTCAACTGCACAAGAGTCATTATTGCGATTATTTGGGTCCACCTCTGAATCAGACTCTTAGAGGGAGATGTATCAAAGCTTGGAGAGAGATAAAGTACAAACCAGTCAGCTTCTATCTCTCTCCAATACTTGATGGGTGTCTAGTCAGAATGTCACATGACAGAAGTCAATGTGTAAAATGTCAACATTCACAGATGTCGACATTCTCCAAATGTCATGTCAACATCAGTATGTCACAGCACATTTTAGTGTTGTCCTTAGGGCTTGGGTTAGAGTTAGGCTAAAATATATAAAAATGGTAAGTCGACATTCTTGTACCAGCAGCTGCACCTGCGTCTTATTCTAGTGTCACAGCCAAAATCTTTAAAACTGGGATGCCCACTTGCAGCACCTAGTGCCTGGAGAAATCCATCTCGGTACGTCTTTATTCTCACCATCAGATGCACCATAGAACCTTGCACCAGACATATGGGAGGTGCAGTTTCTCCATCTGACCATGGGTGAGTGGTATGCAACAATCAGGCCCTATCAGTGTTGAGTTTACATGTTTTCCCCAGGATTGCATGAGTTTCTCCTGGGTGCTCCGGTTTCCCCCAAAAATATATTAGTAGATTTACTGGCCTCTAACAAAAAATGTCCCCATTGTGTACACGTACATCTCCAATGCTTTGAGATCAGCGCGTGCTCAGGATCTGTTCTGTATATGTGCAGATTGCTGTCTGTGACAACAGTCGCAGTCCCTCTTAAGCTGCATTGACATGCTATGGGCAGTTTGGGGGCTGGGACGTGGGGGTGACTGCCCACATGACAGAAAATGGGGACATGTAGGGCCCATTTTCTGGGCGAGCCGAGGCCAGTGGCTGTGTCCTTGGATGCAGCTTCAATGGCTCCAGCTGCATGAAAACACCAGCCATCCTGCCATCCTGCCAGCAGCGGACCACAGAAGGTGTCAGGAGGCGTCTATTTACACAAGGACGCCCCCTGTGGCAGTAGCATATTTTAGTGCAAAGACGCAGATGGCGGGATGTAATGGAGTTCGAAATTGCTGGAGGTGTGGGATGCCGGACGATCGGGAACGTTTTTTTATAAGGGGCAATCACTTACAAGACACAGTTTTGCAATGTAAGTGCTTGCCCTTTTAAAAAAATGCATCCTGCATCCCTGGGAATGTTGAATTCCGTTACATCCTGCTGAGAGTCTGTTATACAGTACTACGTCCATCTCTGATTCAGGCTCATAGGGGGTCATTCCGAGTTGATCGTAGCGGTGCAAAATTTTGCACCGCTACGGTCAACTTTCCTGACATGCGGGTGGACGCCCAGCACAGGGCTAGTCCGCCCCGCATGTCAGTCCGGCCCCCCTCGTAGAAGTGCAAAGGCATCGCACAGCGGCGATGCCTTTGCACTTCAGGAGTAACTCCCGGCCAGCGCAGCTTTAGCGAGCTGGCCGGGAGCTACTCCTCGCTCCCTGGCCCGCAGCGGCTGCGTATGACGTCACGCAGCCGCTGCGGCCCGCCCCCCATTCGGTCTGGCCACTCCTGCGTTGGCCATACCGCGCCTACAAAACGGCGGCCAAACGTCGCCGTTTTGCCCCTTCCCGCCCATCGATCGCCTCTGCCTGTCAATCAGGCAGAGGCAATCGCTGTCATGCCACGGCCCTCGGCCATCCCGCATGCGCAGGCGCACAAACGCGCCGGCGCATGTGCAGCAGGGACCCGTTCACTCTGTTGCGTGAGAACGCAGCGAGCGAATGGGTCGGAATGACCCCCATAGAGTGCAAGCTCCACTGGGGTAGTGACTGATGTGAATACCTGAAATATTCTCTGTACAGCGCTGCGGAATATGTGTGCGCTATATAAATAACTTAATAAATACTAATAAGTATCTGAAATTCCATACGGCATCTTGTGTTAGGCTTACTGTGGTTCATTAAAATCTGCACAACGTAATTGTTAATATATGAGCACTTCCAAGAGTACTGTCTGTGACTTTTATCATTGCCGAGTGTGTTTCATGTCTTCCCCTGCATTCTGCCTAGTGTCACGCATGTTTGCCGAAAAATGAGTTTGTTGTGCCCTAGCAAGACCCAGTCAAGCGTAACTCGCACTTCAGACACCGACCATACTTATTATCTCATTAAAAACAAACAGTATTTTTCCTGAGGGAAGTTTTAGTATGCTAATTTCATCTATAATAAGGCTGCGAATCTCATGGACAGATTACGTCCTCTGTTAGGGAAAAGTCTACTCCAGTGCGAATCATTTCTAATTGCGGCTTCACAATGTGACTCCGAACAAACATCCTGATTACATTGTGTGTGCTTTCAGAGCAGATGTGGCGACAGTCTGAGCAGCACTTGAGGGGAGATGTATCAAACATCGGAGAGGGATAAAAAGGAAAGGGATGTAGTGCCAGCCAATCAGCTCCTAACGGTCATTTTACAGGTTGTGTTGAAAAATTATAGGAGCTGCTTGGTTGGTACTTTATAATGTTGTGATGTTTTGTTTGAGTCACTGTGGATGGCTAAAGCTTGGCTCCTTTCTTCAGGGAGAGAGTGTCGCTGACCCTGACTCTAACCAGAACAACATCTAAAGAATTAGAACACATGGATGATTGTCCTCGTGTAGAGGAGAGGTTCGGAGAGGTGGATGTTGGGATGGCTAGGCCGTAGCGAGAGGTATGTGACCTGTGCTACCACCCTTGGAACAAAGTAGAGAAGGCGATGGTGCTCAGGGTCAGGGCTGCCATCAGGGGGTGCTGGGGGCACAGCTGTCCCGGGCCCAGCCTCTCTGACAGAGAGAGGAGGTCACGGGATGCTCATGCAGCCACCTGACTGCCCGCCGCCGTCCCTGCCATCCTGCAGTCGTCCCCGCTGTTCTGCCGCTGTCTTCCGACCCTCCAGCAGCTCTGTATTGAAAACTTCCCTCCCAAAATGGCCGCCGCCACAGAGGAGACAGTTATTCAAGATACTAGAGGAGCTCTCTAGTATCTTGAATAACTGTCTCCTCTGAGGCGGCGGACATTTTGGGAGGGACGTTTTCGATACAGCTGCAGGAGGACGGAGGAGAGCAGCAGAACAGCGGGGATGGAGGCTGGCAGGCAGCGGCATCAGCATCCCGGGCTCGCTGCTTTGGTGTCATCCTTGACTCTGATCTGTCCTTTGTTCAATCTGTCTCAAGATCATGTTACTATACATGCATCTAAAAAACATATCCAAAATGCGACCATATCTTACACAAGACACTGCTAAAACTCTAATCCATGCTCTCATTATCTCCCGCATTGATTACTGCAATAGTTTCCTAACTGGTCTTCCTAAAACGAGACTCTCACCACTACAATCCATTCTGAATGCAGCGGCGAGGCTTATCTTCCTCGCTAGACGTTCATCGTCTGCAGATCCCCTCTGTCAGTCCCCCCCATTGGTTACCTGTATTCTACCACATTCAATATAAAATACTTTTACTCACACACAAGGCCATTAACCAAACTACACCAACGTACATCACTTCACTTATCACAAAATATCTCCCAACCCGACCTCTTCGCTCTTCACAAGATCTGCGTCTCTCATCCACACTCATTACTCGCTCCCACTCACGACTGCAGGACTTTCATCGGGCTGCACCCACTCTGTGGAATGCCCTACCACGCACAATAAGACTCTCCGCTAGTCTCCAAACCTTCAAGCGTTCCCTGAAAATTCACCTCTTCAGGCAAGCGTATCAAATTCCAGAACCACCCACATAACTTTCAGAAACCTTCCTATCAAATTGCATCCACTCTGCACAGTCCACACATATCCTCACATGTCTTCTCATTCTTCACTTTCCCTTCCTCTCAAACCCGGTTCATCATTGCTGTGTGACCATATCATACAGCCCTCCAAGAACCTTTGCAATCTGGTGGACAACTATGCAATAGATAGCACCTATCCTTGTATATACATGCCTATTTCCCTATAGATTGTAAGCTTGCGAGCAGGGCCTTCCCACCTCTATGACTGTTTGTTATCACCCAGTTAGTTATATCATTGTTATTTCCAATTGTAAAGCGCAACGGAATTTGTTGCGCTATATAAGAAACTGTTAATAAATAAATATATATATATATATATATATATTATACACACACACACACACACACACACACACACACACACGTTAACTGGTGCCTATTTTGTCAGTCTCGGGCCCCGCAATTTCTGACGGTGCTCAGGGTAAAAGTGCTGGTACTCAAAGTAAAGGTGTCAGTGCTCAGAGAAAAGGTGCCGGTACTTAGACTACAGGTGCTGGTACTCAGAGGTGCCAGTACTCAGAGTAAAGGTGCCAGTGCTTAGTGTAAAGGTGCCGGTGCTTAGAGTAAAGGTGCCAGTGCTTAGTGTAAAGGTGCCAGTACTCAGAGTAAAGGTGCCAGTGCTTAGTGTAAAGGTGCCGGTGCTTAGAGTAAAGGTGCCAGCACTCAGAGTAAAGGTGCTGGGACTTAGAGTAAAAGTGCTGGCACTAATGGTAAAAGTACCGGTATCAGTGCGTAACTGGACATTTTAGCACAAGAAACAGCATTGGTGTCCCTCCCCATATTTACAATAGGGCCAGTGTGCGCCGTAGGCATGAGCCCAAAAATATAGGGGTGTGGCTTCATAGGGAAGGGGCATGCCAACAAAATAATACCAATTCATATTATGCTGCAAAGTCGTCTCCACACATTACATCACGTAGAACCCCTTTTACACATTATGCCAGATAGAGCCCCTATCACACATTGCTACAGGTAGAGCCCCCTTTAACACATTATGGCAAGTAGAGTCCCCTTTTAAACATTACGGCAGGCAGAGCCCCATTTTACACATTACTCCAGGTGGAGCCCCTATCACACATTACTCCAGGTAGAGCCCCCTTTTATACATTATGGCAGGTAGAGTCCTCTTTTACACATTACGGCAGGCAGAGCCCCCATTTACACATTACAGCAGGTAGAGTCCCCTTATACACATTACGGCAGGTACAGTCTCCTTTTACATATTACGGCAGATAGAGCTCCCTTTTATGCATTAACATTTTATTTGGGATAATCACTGCGCAGCAAGCAAGTTTCCAGTGTCTCATGGCCCCTGTGGAAAGGGGGACAGCACTTTATAAAAGTGTGCTCACTGACCATTGCGGGACATACTGCAGGAGAAGCAGGATCCAGGGAACCTGTGGTGGGCGGTAGAGATGTGCACTTGAAATTTTTCGGGTTTTGTGTTTTGGTTTTGGGTTCGGTTCCGCGGCCGTATTTTGGGTTCGACCGCGTTTTGGCAAAACCTCACCGAATTTTTTTTGTCGGATTCGGGTGTGTTTTGGATTCGGGTGTTTTTTTCAAAAAACACTAGAAAACAGCTTAAATCATAGAATTTGGGGGTCATTTTGATCCCAAAGTATTATTAACCTCAAAAACCATAATTTCCACTCATTTTCAGTCTATTCTGAATACCTCACACCTCACAATATTATTTTTAGTCCTAAAATTTGCACCGAGGTAGCTGTGTGAGTAAGATAAGCGACCCTAGTGGCCGACACAAACACCGGGCCCATCTAGGAGTGTCACTGCAGTGTCACGCAGGATGGCCCTTCCAAAAAACACTCCCCAAACAGCACATGACGCAAAGAAAAAAAGAGGCGCAATGAGGTAGCTGTGTGAGTAAGATAAGCGACCCTAGTGGCCGACACAAACACCTGGCCCATCTAGGAGTGGCACTGCAGTGTCACGCAGGATGGCCCTTCCAAAAAACACTCCCCAAACAGCACATGACGCAAAGAAAAAAAGAGGCGCAATGAGGTAGCTGTGTGAGTAAGATAAGCGACCCTAGTGGCCGACACAAACACCGGGCCCATCTAGGAGTGGCACTGCAGTGTCACGCAGGATGGCCCTTCCAAAAAACACTCCCCAAACAGCACATGACGCAAAGAAAAAAAGAGGCGCAATGAGGTAGCTGTGTGAGTAAGATAAGCGACCCTAGTGGCCGACACAAACACCTGGCCCATCTAGGAGTGGCACTGCAGTGTCACGCAGGATGGCCCTTCCAAAAAACACTCCCCAAACAGCACATGACGCAAAGAAAAAAAGAGGCGCAATGAGGTAGCTGTGTGAGTAAGATAAGCGACCCTAGTGGCCGACACAAACACCGGGCCCATCTAGGAGTGGCACTGCAGTGTCACGCAGGATGGCCCTTCCAAAAAACACTCCCCAAACAGCACATGACGCAAAGAAAAAAAGAGGCGCAATGAGGTAGCTGTGTGAGTAAGATAAGCGACCCTAGTGGCCGACACAAACACCGGGCCCATCTAGGAGTGGCACTGCAGTGTCACGCAGGATGGCCCTTCCAAAAAACACTCCCCAAACAGCACATGACGCAAAGAAAAAAAGAGGCGCAATGAGGTAGCTGTGTGAGTAAGATAAGCGACCCTAGTGGCCGACACAAACACCTGGCCCATCTAGGAGTGGCACTGCAGTGTCACGCAGGATGGCCCTTCCAAAAAACACTCCCCAAACAGCACATGACGCAAAGAAAAATTAAAGAAAAAAGAGGTGCAAGATGGAATTGTCCTTGGGCCCTCCCACCCACCCTTATGTTGTATAAACAGGACATGCACACTTTAACCAACCCATCATTTCAGTGACAGGGTCTGCCACACGACTGTGACTGAAATGACGGGTTGGTTTGGACCCCCACCAAAAAAGAAGCAATTAATCTCTCCTTGCACAAACTGGCTCTACAGAGGCAAGATGTCCACCTCATCATCATCCTCCGATATATCACCGTGTACATCCCCCTCCTCACAGATTATCAATTCGTCCCCACTGGAATCCACCATCTCAGCTCCCTGTGTACTTTGTGGAGGCAATTGCTGCTGGTCAATGTCTCCACGGAGGAATTGATTATAATTCATTTTAATGAACATCATCTTCTCCACATTTTCTGGAAGTAACCTCGTACGCCGATTGCTGACAAGGTGAGCGGCGGCACTAAACACTCTTTCGGAGTACACACTTGTGGGAGGGCAACTTAGGTAGAATAAAGCCAGTTTGTGCAAGGGCCTCTAAATTGCCTCTTTTTCCTGCCAGTATAAGTACGGACTGTGTGACGTGCCTACTTGGATGCGGTCACTCATATAATCCTCCACCATTCTTTCAATGGGGAGAGAATCATATGCAGTGACAGTAGACGACATGTCCGTAATCGTTGACAGGTCCTTCAGTCCAGACCAGATGTCAGCATCAGCAGTCGCTCCAGACTGCCCTGCATCACCGCCAGCGGGTGGGCTCAGAATTCTGAGCCTTTTCCTCGCACCCCCAGTTGCGGGAGAATGTGAAGGAGGAGATGTTGACAGGTCGCGTTCCGCTTGACTTGACAATTTTCTCACCAGCAGGTCTTTGAACCCCAGCAGACTTGTGTCTGCCGGAAAGAGAGATCCAAGGTAGGTTTTAAATCTAGGATCGAGCACGGTGGCCAAAATGTAGTGCTCTGATTTCAACAGATTGACCACCCGTGAATCCTTGTTAAGCGAATTAAGGGCTCCATCCACAAGTCCCACATGCCTAGCGGAATCGCTCCGTGTTAGCTCCTCCTTCAATGTCTCCAGCTTCTTCTGCAAAAGCCTGATGAGGGGAATGACCTGACTCAGGCTGGCAGTGTCTGAACTGACTTCACGTGTGGCAAGTTCAAAGGGCAGCAGAACCTTGCACAACGTTGAAATCATTCTCCACTGCGCTTGAGACAGGTGCATTCCACCTCCTATATCGTGCTGAATTGTATAGGCTTGAATGGCCTTTTGCTGCTCCTCCAACCTCTGAAGCATATATAGGGTTGAATTCCACCTCGTTACCACTTCTTGCTTCAGATGATGGCAGGGCAGGTACAGGCGTTTTTGGTGTTGCTCCAGTCTTCTGTACGTGGTGCCTGTACGCCGAAAGTGTCCCGCAATTCTTCTGGCCACCGACAGCATCTCTTGCACGCCCCTGTCATTTTTTAAAAAATTCTGCACCACCAAATTCAAGGTATGTGCAAAACATGGGACGTGCTGGAATTTGCCCAGATTTAATGCACACACAATATTGCTGGCGTTGTCCGATGCCACAAATCCACAGGAGAGTCCAATTGGGGTAAGCCATTCCGCGATGATCTTCCTCAGTTGCCGTAAGAGGTTTTCAGCTGTGTGCGTATTCTGGAAACCGGTGATACAAAGCGTAGCCTGCCTAGGAAAGAGTTGGCGTTTGCGAGATGCTGCTACTGGTGCCGCCGCTGCTGTTCTTGCGGCGGGAGTCCATACATCTACCCATTGGGCTGTCACAGTCATATAGTCCTGACCCTGCCCTGCTCCACTTGTCCACATGTCCGTGGTTAAGTGGAATTGGGTACAACTGCATTTTTTAGGACACTGGTGACTCTTTTTCTGAGGTCTGTGTACATTTTCGGTATCGCCTGCCTAGAGAAATGGAACCTAGATGGTATTTGGTACCGGGGACACAGTACCTCCAACAAGTCTCTAGTTGGCTCTGCAGTAATGATGGATACCGGAACCATGTTTCTCACCACCCAGGATGCCAAGGCCTCAGTTATCCGCTTTGCAGCAGGATGACTGCTGTGATATTTCATCTTCCTCGCAAAGGACTGTTGGACAGTCAATTGCTTGGTGGAAGTAGTAAAAGTGGTCTTACGATTTCCCCTCTGGGATGACCATCGACTCCCAGCAGCAACAACAGCAGCGCCAGCAGCTGTAGGCGTTACACGCAAGGATGCATCGGAGGAATCCCAGGCAGGAGAGGAATCGTCAGAATTGCCAGTGACATGGCCTGCAGGACTATTGGCATTCCTGGGGAAGGAGGAAATTGACACTGAGGGAGTTGGTGGGGTGGTTTGCGTGAGCTTGGTTACAAGAGGAAGGGATTTACTGGTCAGTGGACTGCTTCCGCTGTCGCCCAAAGTTTTTGAACTTGTCACTGACTTATTATGAATGCGCTGCAGGTGACGTATAAGGGAGGATGTTCCGAGGTGGTTAACGTCCTTACCCCTACTTATTACAGCTTGACAAAGGCAACACACGGCTTGACAAATGTTGTCCGCATTTCTGTTGAAATACTTCCACACCGAAGAGCTGATTTTTTTGGTATTTTCACCAGGCATGTCAACGGCCATATTCCTCCCACGGACAACAGGTGTCTCCCCGGGTGCCTGACTTAAACAAACCACCTCACCATCAGAATCCTCCTTGTCAATTTCCTCCCCAGCGCCAGCAACACCCATATCCTCCTCATCCTGGTGTACTTCAACACTGACATCTTCAATCTGACTATCAGGAACTGGACTGCGGGTGCTCCTTCCAGCACTTGCAGGGGGCGTGCAAATGGTGGAAGGCGCATGCTCTTCACGTCCAGTGTTGGGAAGGTCAGGCATCGCAACCGACACAATTGGACTCTCCTTGTGGATTTGGGATTTCGAAGAACGCACAGTTCTTTGCGGTGCTTTTGCCAGCTTGAGTCTTTTCATTTTTCTAGCGAGAGGCTGAGTGCTTCCATCCTCATGTGAAGCTGAACCACTAGCCATGAACATAGGCCAGGGCCTCAGCCGTTCCTTGCCACTCCGTGTGGTAAATGGCATATTGGCAAGTTTACGCTTCTCCTCCGACAATTTTATTTTAGATTTTGGAGTCCTTTTTTTACTGATATTTGGTGTTTTGGATTTTACATGCTCTGTACTATGACATTGGGCATCGGCCTTGGCAGACGACGTTGCTGGCATTTCATCGTCTCGGCCATGACTAGTGGCAGCAGCTTCAGCACGAGGTGGAAGTGGATCTTGATCTTTCCCTAATTTTGGAACCTCAACATTTTTGTTCTCCATATTTTAATAGGCACAACTAAAAGGCACCTCAGGTAAACAATGGAGATGGATGGATACTAGTATACTTATGGATGGACGAGCGACTGCCGACACAGAGGTAGCTACAGCCGTGGACTACCGTACTGTGTCTGCTGCTAATATAGACTGGATGATAATGAGATGAAATCAATATATATATATATATATAATATCACTAGTACTGCAGCCGGACAGGTAGATATATTTATTATGTAATGACTGATGACGGACCTGCTGGACACTGTCAGCTCAGCAGCACCGCAGACTGCTACAGTAAGCTACTATAGTAGTATGTATAAAGAAGAAAGAAAAAAAAAAAACCACGGGTAGGTGGTATACAATTATGGATGGACGAGCGACTGCCGACACAGAGGTAGCTACAGCCGTGGACTACCGTACTGTGTCTGCTGCTAATATAGACTGGATGATAATGAGATGAAATCAATATATATATATATATATATATATATATAATATCACACTAGTACTGCAGCCGGACAGGTAGATATATTTATTATGTAATGACTGATGACGGACCTGCTGGACACTGTCAGCTCAGCAGCACCGCAGACTGCTACAGTAAGCTACTATAGTAGTATGTATAAAGAAGAAAGAAAGAAAAAAAACCACGGGTAGGTGGTATACAATTATGGATGGACGAGCGACTGCCGACACAGAGGTAGCTACAGCCGTGGACTACCGTACTGTGTCTGCTGCTAATATAGACTGGATGATAATGAGATGAAATCAATATATATATATATAATATCACACTAGTACTGCAGCCGGACAGGTAGATATATATATTATGTAATGACTGATGACGGACCTGCTGGACACTGTCAGCTCAGCAGCACCGCAGACTGCTACAGTAAGCTACTATAGTAGTATGTATAAAGAAGAAAAAAAAAAAAAAAAACCACGGGTAGGTGGTATACAATTATGGATGGATGAGCGACTGCCGACACAGAGGTAGCTACAGCCGTGGACTACCGTACTGTGTCTGCTGCTAATATAGACTGGATGATAATGAGATGAAATCAATATATATATATATAATATCACACTAGTACTGCAGCCGGACAGGTAGATATATTTATTATGTAATGACTGATGACGGACCTGCTGGACACTGTCAGCTCAGCAGCACCGCAGACTGCTACAGTAAGCTACTATAGTAGTATGTATAAAGAAGAAAGAAAAAAAAAAAACCACGGGTAGGTGGTATACAATTATGGATGGACGAGCGACTGCCGACACAGAGGTAGCTACAGCCGTGGACTACCGTACTGTGTCTGCTGCTATATAGACTGGATGATAATGAGATGAAATCAATATATATATATATAATATCACTAGTACTGCAGCCGGACAGGTATATATATTTATTATGTAATGACTGATGACGGACCTGCTGGACACTGTCAGCTCAGCAGCACCGCAGACTGCTACAGTAAGCTACTATAGTAGTATGTATAAAGAAGAAGAAATAAAAAAAAAAAAAAACGGGTAGGTGGTATACAATATTATATATATATTATATACAATTATATATATATATTATATATATTAAACTGGTGGTGATTATTAAACTGGTGGTCAGGTCACTGGTCACACTATCAGCAACTTGCAAGTAGTACTCCTAAGCAGACAATCACAATATATATTATACTGGTGGTCAGTGTGGTCACAATGGCAGTGTGGCACTCTGGCAGCAAAAGTGTGCACTGTACGTTATATGTACTCCTGAGTCCTGCTCTCAGACTCTAACTGCTCCCCACTGTCAGTGTCACCCCCACAAGTCAGATATACATTATACAGTCACACTATCTATCTATCACTTCAGCAAGTAGTAGTACTCCTCCTAATGCTCCCCAAAATTACTACTGTGTCTCTCTCTACTCTAGTCTCACTCTCTTCTCTATAAACGGAGAGGACGCCAGCCATGTCCTCTCCCTTTGAATCTCAATGCACGTGTGAAAATGGCGGCGACGCGCGGCTCCTTATATAGAATCCGAGCCTTGCGATAGAATCCGAGCCTCGCGAGAATCCGACAGCGGGATGATGACGTTCGGGCGCGCTCGGGTTAACCGAGCAAGGCGGGAAGATCCGAGTCGCTCAGCCCTGTGTAAAAAAAAATGAAGTTCGGGCTGTGGTGCACAGCTTTTGGATATAAATACCGGTGTCCTTTGGACTCAATTATTGGGTGCAATTTAACACGGAGGATTCCATTCCTCACTGAACTTGTGGCTTAATTCTTGTCAGTTTGGACAATATACTTTTCAGCACACTTATTTATGATGAGAATTGTCTCTTTTTAATTGCTATATTGATGTATTTGAGGGTGTTGTGACCACACCAGATCTTAAACATCACAAGAATAATATATGTTTATATGGTTATATGTTTTAAATAAATATTTGATAATTGAGAATGGTGTGGAACAATTAATTGGCTCTATAGCGCGACCTCTTTCTTATTCAATCCTTTTTTAAACCACACCCCTTTTGTGCGGTCCTTTATTTAATAGCCACAGGTGCATTGCCCGGCTACCTCTTCTCACACAGGTAACTGGGCAGCGCTGCAGCTCCCCCTCCACTCCCCCCATATGCTGGGAGAGATGACGTCTCTCCCAGCCTGCCCCCAGCGCATCCAGAATGTCCTGCGCTGTGAAGAGTGCAGCATAGGGTGGGAAGGAGAGGCGTGCTGGCTGGTCACGGTTAAGTGTAATTCATTCTCATTCTCTCTCTCTCTTCCTCCCCCTAATGTGTAAAAAGGGGGACTCTGCCTTCCTTCCTAATGTGTAAAAAAGGGGGACTCTGTTTGCCTAATGTCTAAAAAAAGGGGACTCTACCTACTGTGTAAAAAAGGGGGACTCTGCCTGCCTACTGTATAAAAAAGGGGGACTCTGCCTAATGTGTAAAAAGGGGGATTCTGCTGCTGTAATGTGTAAAAAAGGGGGACTCTGCCTGCCGTTGTGTAAAAAAGGAGGACTCTGCCACCGTAATGTGTAATAGGGGGACTCTGCAGTTGTAATGTGTAAAAGGGAGACTCTGCCGTAATGTGTAAAAAGGGGTACTCTACTGCCGTAATGTGTAAAAAGGGGGACTCTGCCATTGTAATTTGTAATAGGGGGACTCTGCAGTTGTACTGTGTAAAAGGGAACTCTGCCTGCCGTACTGTGTAAAAGGTGACTCTACTTGCTGTACTGTGTAAAAGGCGACTACCTGGCAGAATGAGTGATAGGGGCTCTACCTGGCGTAATGTATGACAGGGGCTCTACCTGCTGTAATGTGTAAAAGGGAGCTCTGCCGGCTGTACTATGTAAAAAGGTACTCTGCCTACCATACTGTGTAAAAGGGTACTCTGCCTGCCGTACTGTGTAAAAGGGGACTCTGCCTGTCGTACTATGTAAAAGGGGACTATGCCTGCCGTACTGTATAAAAGGGGACTCTACCTGCCTCTACTGTGTAAAAGGGGACTCTACCTGGCAGAATGTCTGATAGTAGCTCTACCTGTAGTAATGTGTAAAATAGGGCTCTACCTGGCGTAATGTGTGACAGGGGCTCTACCTGGTGTAATGTGTAAAAGGGGCTCTACCTGGTGTAATGTGTGTAAGTGGCGTAATTAAAATAATGGATAATTCTGTACAGCATAATATGAATTGCTATTATTTTGTGGCCACACTCCTTCCCCCTGAAGCCACACCACTATATTTTTGACACACGCCTACGCACTGGCCCTGTTTTTTATATGGAAGGGGGTGCCCTGATGCTGTTTCTTGCACACTGTGCTAAAATGGCTAGTTAGTCATGGCACTGTGTATATGTGTATATATATATATATATATATATATATGTATGTATATATGTATAATATAGCAGCAGGATACGGCGGCACTCCACAGACTGAATGAAGGTAAATGCAAGACTCTCTATTTGCCCAACGGCGTTTTGGGAGTTACCCCGTCTTCAGGGACAAGCGTTCAACCGCTAACACAAACATTTAACAATATATATATTCAGTGCACAGACATACATTAACAGGGCTCTCCTGACCCGCGCTGCTACTCCTGCCAGTCCCTGCTCACAGTCACAGAGTCTACGGGAATAGACATCAGCACACGGCGTCAGGGTCACGGGAACCAATCAGAAGGCGCAACTTGTGTTGCTAAGAGACGCTCTAAAAACATTAACAGACAAGTGTACATAAATAACCAATGTAATAATGCATACAAAGTGCTATTATACACATGATAAACCTTCCACCACATATAAAACCACAGAATAACGAGATTTATGGTAAGAACTTACCGTTGTTAAATTTCTTTCTGCTAGGTACACTGGGTTTCACAGGGAATAACATCGGGGTGTAGAGTAGGATCTGTTCCCAGAATGCATAGCGCTGCCTCCTCTATAACCCTGCCTCCGTGCACAGGAGCTCAGTTTTGTTAACCAGTCCAATGCATTAGCAGGTAAAAGAGACAACAACCGTTAGTAGCCACATACACCACATTCTCAGAAGGTATCAGCGGCTAATGCCATACAATCCTAAAGAATTAAGTGTGCCCTGTGGAACCCAGTGTACCTCGCAGAAAGAGATTTAACAATGGTAAGTTCTTACCATAAATCTCGTTTCTGCAGCGCGGTACACTGGGCTCCACAGGGAATAACATCAGGGATGTCCTAAAGCAGTTCCTCATGGGAGGGGACGCACTGTAGCGGGCACAATAACCCGGCGTCCAAAGGAAGCATCATGGGAGGCGGATGCATTTCCAGCCCGTTGCCCATTAAGAATACCTGAAATGTTCTAATGTACAGTGCATCCGGAAAGTATTCACAGCGCTTCACTTTTTCTACATTTTGCTGTGTTGCAGCCTTATTCCAAAATGGAATAAATTCATTTTTCCCCTCAAAATTCTACACACAATGGGGGTAATTCAGACCTGATTGCTCGCTAGCGTTTTTTGCAGCGCTGCTATCAGGTCAGAACTGCGCATGCATATGCACTGCAATGTGCAGGCGCGTCGCATGGGTACAAAGCAGATCGTTGCTGTACGATGGGTTTTATGAAGATTCCATTCGCACAGCCGATCGCAAGGAGATTGACAGGAAGAAGGCGTTCCTGGGTGGCAACTGACCATTTTCAGGGAGTGGTTGGAAAACGCAGGCGTGTCCAAGCGTTTGCAGGGAGGGTGTCTGATGTAAATTTTAGCTCCAGACAGGCTGAAGTGATTGCAGTGGCTGAGTAAGTTCTGAGCAACTCAGAAACTGCACAAAGTGTTTTTGTACTGCTCAGCTGCACATGCGTTCGCACACTTGCACAGCTAAAATACACTTCCCTGTAGGCAGCGACTATCTGATCGCAGCACTGCAAAAAAATGCTAGCGAGCGATCAGGTCTGAATTACCCCCAGTATCACATAATGACAATGTGAAAAAAGTTTTTTTAGATTTTTTTCTAATTTATTAAAAATAAAAAAACTAAGAAATCACATGTACATAAGTATTCACAGCTTGGCACACCTATCTTTGGGCAATTTTGCCCAATCCTCTTTGCAGCACCTCTTAAGCTCCATCAGGTTGGATGGAAAGCGTTGGTGCACAGCCATTTTCAGATCTCTCCAGAGATATTCAATCGGATTCAAGTCTGTGCTCTGGCACTCAAGCACATTCACAGAATTGTCCAGAGTTGTCTTGGCTGTGTGCTTAGGGTCATTGTCCTGCTGAAAGATGAACCGTCGACCCAGTCTGAGGTCAAGAGCGCTCTGGAGCAGGTTTTCATCCAGGATGTCTCTGTACATTCCTGCATTCATCTTTTCCTCTATCCTGACTAGTCTCCCAGTTACTGCCGCTGAAAAACATCCCCACAGCATGATGCTGCCACCACCATGCTTCACTATAGGGATGATATTGGCTTGGTGATGAGCGGTGCCTGGTTTCCTCCAAACATGATGCCTGGGATTCACGCCAAAGAGATTAATCTTTGTCTCATCAGACCAGAGAATTTTGTTTCTCGTGGTCTGAGAGTCCTTCAGGTGCATTTTGGCAAACTCCAGGCGGGCTGCCATGTGCTTTTTACTAAGGAGTGACTTCCGTCTGGCCACTCTACCATACAGGCCTGAATGGTGGATTTCTGCAGAGATGGTTGTCCTTCTGGAAGGTTCTTCTCTCTCCACAGAGGAATGATGTAGCTCTGACAGAGTGACTATCGGGTTCTTGGTCACCGCCCTGACTAGGGCCCAGTTTAAACAGCCGGCCAGCTCTAGGAAGAGTCCTGGTGGTTCTGAACTTCTTCCATTTATGGATAATAGAGGCCACTGTGCTCATTGAGACCTTCAAAGCAGCAGATATTTTTCTGTACCCTTCCCCAGATTTGTGCATTGAGACAATCCTGTCTTGTAGGTCTACAGACAATTCCTTTGACTTCATGCTTGGTTTGTGCTCAGACATGAACTGTCAAGTGTGGGACCTTATATAGACAGGTGTGTGCCTTTCCAAATCATGTCCAATCAACTGACTTTACCACAGCTCAAGCTGTAGGAACATCTCAAGGATGATAACTGGAAACAGGATGCACCTGAGCTCAATTTTGAGCTTCATGGCAAAGGCTGTGAATACTTTAGAGATGAGCGGGTTCGGTTTCTCTGAATCCGAACCCGCCAGAACTTCATGTTTTTTTTCACGAGTCCGAGCGACTCGGATCTTCCCGCCTTGCTCGGTTAACCCGAGCGTGCCCGAACGTCATCATGACGCTGTCGGATTCTCGCGAGGCTCGGATTCTATCGCGAGACTCGGATTCTATATAAGGAGCCGCGCGTCGCCGCCATTTTCACACGTGCATTGAGATTGATAGGGAGAGGACGTGGCTGGCGTCCTCTCCGTTTAGACACTTGATTTACTAATTTTGGGGAGCATTAGGAGTACTCAGTAGTGTACAGTGCAGAGTTTTGCTGATAGTGACCAGTGACCACCACTTTTATTTATAATCCGTTCTCTGCCTGAAAAAAGCGATACACAGCACACAGTGACTCAGTCACATACATACCATATCTGTGTGCACTGCTCAGGCTCAGGCCAGTGTGCTGCATCATCTATATATATTATATATCTGTCTGACTGCTCAGCTCACACAGCTTATAATTGTGGGGGAGACTGGGGAGCACTACTGCAGTGCCAGTTATAGGTTATAGCAGGAGCCAGGAGTACATAATATTATATTAAAATTAAACAGTGCACACTTTTGCTGCAGGAGTGCCACTGCCAGTGTGACTAGTGACCAGTGACCTGACCACCAGTATATAATATTAGTAGTATACTATCTCTTTATCAACCAGTCTATATTAGCAGCAGACACAGTACAGTGCGGTAGTTCACGGCTGTGGCTACCTCTGTGTCGGCACTCGGCAGCCCGTCCATAATTGTATATACCAGTGACCTAACCGTGGTTTTTTTTTCTTTCTTTATACATACATACTAGTTACGAGTATACTATCTCTTTATCAACCAGTCTATATATTAGCAGCAGACACAGTACAGTGCGGTAGTTCACGGCTGTGGCTACCTCTGTGTCGGCACTCGGCAGCCCGTCCATAATTGTATATACCAGTGACCTAACCGTGGTTTTTTTTTCTTTCTTTATACATACATACTAGTTACGAGTATACTATCTCTTTATCAACCAGTCTATATATTAGCAGCAGACACAGTACAGTGCGGTAGTTCACGGCTGTGGCTACCTCTGTGTCGGCACTCGGCAGCCCGTCCATAATTGTATATACCAGTGACCTAACCGTGGTTTTTTTTTCTTTCTTTATACATACATACTAGTTACGAGTATACTATCTCTTTATCAACCAGTCTATATATTAGCAGCAGACACAGTACAGTGCGGTAGTTCACGGCTGTGGCTACCTCTGTGTCGGCACTCGGCAGCCCGTCCATAATTGTATATACCAGTGACCTAACCGTGGTTTTTTTTTCTTTCTTTATACATACATACTAGTTACGAGTATACTATCTCTTTATCAACCAGTCTATATATTAGCAGCAGACACAGTACAGTGCGGTAGTTCACGGCTGTGGCTACCTCTGTGTCGGCACTCGGCAGCCCGTCCATAATTGTATATACCAGTGACCTAACCGTGGTTTTTTTTTCTTTCTTTATACATACATACTAGTTACGAGTATACTATCTCTTTATCAACCAGTCTATATATTAGCAGCAGACACAGTACAGTGCGGTAGTTCACGGCTGTGGCTACCTCTGTGTCGGCACTCGGCAGCCCGTCCATAATTGTATATACCACCTAACCGTGGTTTTTTTTTCTTTCTTTATACATACATACTAGTTACGAGTATACTATCTCTTTATCAACCAGTCTATATATTAGCAGCAGACACAGTACAGTGCGGTAGTTCACGGCTGTGGCTACCTCTGTGTCGGCATTCCGCAGCCCGTCCATAATTGTATATACCAGTGACCTAACCGTGGTTTTTTTTTCTTTCTTTATACATACATACTAGTTACGAGTATACTATCTCTTTATCAACCAGTCTATATATTAGCAGCAGACACAGTACAGTGCGGTAGTTCACGGCTGTGGCTACCTCTGTGTCGGCACTCGGCAGCCCGTCCATAATTGTATATACCAGTGACCTAACCGTGGTTTTTTTTTCTTTCTTTATACATACATACTAGTTACGAGTATACTATCTCTTTATCAACCAGTCTATATATTAGCAGCAGACACAGTACAGTGCGGTAGTTCACGGCTGTGGCTACCTCTGTGTCGGCACTCGGCAGCCCGTCCATAATTGTATATACCACCTAACCGTGGTTTTTTTTTCTTTCTTTATACATACATACTAGTTACGAGTATACTATCTCTTTATCAACCAGTCTATATATTAGCAGCAGACACAGTACAGTGCGGTAGTTCACGGCTGTGGCTACCTCTGTGTCGGCACTCGGCAGCCCGTCCATAATTGTATATACCACCTAACCGTGGTTTTTTTTTCTTTCTTTATACATACATACTAGTTACGAGTATACTATCTCTTTATCAACCAGTCTATATATTAGCAGCAGACACAGTACAGTGCGGTAGTTCACGGCTGTGGCTACCTCTGTGTCGGCACTCGGCAGCCCGTCCATAATTGTATATACCACCTAACCGTGGTTTTTTTTTCTTTCTTTATACATACATACTAGTTACGAGTATACTATCTCTTTATCAACCAGTCTATATATTAGCAGCAGACACAGTACAGTGCGGTAGTTCACGGCTGTGGCTACCTCTGTGTCGGCACTCGGCAGCCCGTCCATAATTGTATACTAGTATCCAATCCATCCATCTCCATTGTTTACCTGAGGTGCCTTTTAGTTGTGCCTATTAAAATATGGAGAACAAAAATGTTGAGGTTCCAAAATTAGGGAAAGATCAAGATCCACTTCCACCTCGTGCTGAAGCTGCTGCCACTAGTCATGGCCGAGACGATGAAATGCCAGCAACGTCGTCTGCCAAGGCCGATGCCCAATGGCATAGTACAGAGCATGTCAAAACCAAAACACCAAATATCAGTAAAAAAAGGACTCCAAAACCTAAAATAAAATTGTCGGAGGAGAAGCGTAAACTTGCCAATATGCCATTTACCACACGGAGTGGCAAGGAACGGCTGAGGCCCTGGCCTATGTTCATGGCTAGTGGTTCAGCTTCACATGAGGATGGAAGCACTCAGCCTCTCGCTAGAAAACTGAAAAGACTCAAGCTGGCAAAAGCACCGCAAAGAACTGTGCGTTCTTTGAAATCCCAAATCCACAAGGAGAGTCCAATTGTGTCGGTTGCGATGCCTGACCTTCCCAACACTGGACGTGAAGAGCATGCGCCTTCCACCATTTGCACGCCCCCTGCAAGTGCTGGAAGGAGCACCCGCAGTCCAGTTCCTGATAGTCAGATTGAAGATGTCAGTGTTGAAGTACACCAGGATGAGGAGGATATGGGTGTTGCTGGCGCTGGGGAGGAAATTGACCAGGAGGATTCTGATGGTGAGGTGGTTTGTTTAAGTCAGGCACCCGGGGAGACACCTGTTGTCCGTGGGAGGAATATGGCCGTTGACATGCCAGGTGAAAATACCAAAAAAATCAGCTCTTCGGTGTGGAGGTATTTCACCAGAAATGCGGACAACAGGTGTCAAGCCGTGTGTTCCCTTTGTCAAGCTGTAATAAGTAGGGGTAAGGACGTTAACCACCTCGGAACATCCTCCCTTATACGTCACCTGCAGCGCATTCATAATAAGTCAGTGACAAGTTCAAAAACTTTGGGTGACAGCGGAAGCAGTCCACTGACCAGTAAATCCCTTCCTCTTGTAACCAAGCTCACGCAAACCACCCCACCAACTCCCTCAGTGTCAATTTCCTCCTTCCCCAGGAATGCCAATAGTCCTGCAGGCCATGTCACTGGCAAGTCTGACGAGTCCTCTCCTGCCTGGGATTCCTCCGATGCATCCTTGCGTGTAACGCCTACTGCTGCTGGCGCTGCTGTTGTTGCCGCTGGGAGTCGATGGTCATCCCAGAGGGGAAGTCGTAAGCCCACTTGTACTACTTCCAGTAAGCAATTGACTGTTCAACAGTCCTTTGCGAGGAAGATGAAATATCACAGCAGTCATCCTACTGCAAAGCGGATAACTGAGTCCTTGACAACTATGTTGGTGTTAGACGTGCGTCCGGTATCCGCCGTTAGTTCACAGGGAACTAGACAATTTATTGAGGCAGTGTGCCCCCGTTACCAAATACCATCTAGGTTCCACTTCTCTAGGCAGGCGATACCGAGAATGTACACGGACGTCAGAAAAAGACTCACCAGTCTCCTAAAAAATGCAGTTGTACCCAATGTCCACTTAACCACGGACATGTGGACAAGTGGAGCAGGGCAGGGTCAGGACTATATGACTGTGACAGCCCACTGGGTAGATGTATGGACTCCCGCCGCAAGAACAGCAGCGGCGGCACCAGTAGCAGCATCTCGCAAACGCCAACTCTTTCCTAGGCAGGCTACGCTTTGTATCACCGCTTTCCAGAATACGCACACAGCTGAAAACCTCTTGCGGCAACTGAGGAAGATCATCGCGGAATGGCTTACCCCAATTGGACTCTCCTGTGGATTTGTGGCATCGGACAACGCCAGCAATATTGTGTGTGCATTAAATATGGGCAAATTCCAGCACGTCCCATGTTTTGCACATACCTTGAATTTGGTGGTGCAGAATTTTTTAAAAAACGACAGGGGCGTGCAAGAGATGCTGTCGGTGGCCAGAAAAATTGCGGGACACTTTCGGCGTACAGGCACCACGTACAGAAGACTGGAGCACCACCAAAAACTACTGAACCTGCCCTGCCATCATCTGAAGCAAGAAGTGGTAACGAGGTGGAATTCAACCCTCTATATGCTTCAGAGGTTGGAGGAGCAGCAAAAGGCCATTCAAGCCTATACAATTGAGCACGATATAGGAGATGGAATGCACCTGTCTCAAGTGCAGTGGAGAAGAAGAGAGTATTGACTGCATAGGAGAGGAAAGGGTTAAACATCTGGGGAGGGGTGGACCTAGCTGTAAGGAAAGTACAGCCTTCTTTAAGGGGAGGGCTTGATATATATAGGGAAGGTGAAGCCATTTTAAGTCTCTTGGTGACTCGGTTTGGTGAGTGCTGCAGTGCCAGCAAAAAATCAATTGTTTTTTATTTGCTTGCTGTTATCAGTGGCATACTGCCTCTTTAGTGCTCCTCTCCAGTAGCCCAGGGTGTCCCTTGCTTATATCAAGGGTTGCAAAAATGTCCTCTCGCCCCCAGCGCATTTTAAGGGCCCCGGCTCGGTTCCGACGAGCGGGCCCTGACGCTGCGGTGAGTGGTGGGGGGGACGGGGCTCCGTCCCCTAGGGCCTCATCAGATACCCCCCCTGGCATCGATGGCGGGGCCCGGGCAGACTCGTCGCCGGGTGCTGAGCCGGTCACCCCAGCCAGACGAGGGCGGCGTAGGGGACCAGGGGTCCCTGCAGGCCGCTCGAGCGTTGGCGGGCGGCGGCCGTCCCCGCCGGGAGCCGCCGAGACCGGCTGCATGGCGGGCGCGCGAGTGCGTGCGGTGGGGGGCACCAGGGCACAGCGGAGGTTGTCTCTCCTTCCCCGCCCCGGGCGGCTGTTCGGGTCGGGCGGGAGGTGGAGAGGCCACAGGGAGCTGGCGGTCGCCGCGCGGGGTCTAGTCAAGCACCTCGCGCGGCGGCCAGACAGGAAGAGCAGGCCGGGAGGCAGCTGGCGGTTGTGCGTGGGGCGCGCGCTCGTGGTGCGCGCGCGCCCACGCTCGCTCCGGGCGCCGCTAGCCGCACACGTGTGCGCGCAGCGGCGCCAGCTGATCACACAGCAGCCTCTTCTTCTCCCCGGCTGCCGGACTTCGGCAGGGGGAGAGATAGGTTGAGGGGGGTGCAGCGCGGGCCTCGTGGAGGCAGCGCTGGGGGCACTGTCAGCATAAATAATAATGGGGGCACAGCAGGACCGGCAAGGGGTGGCCGTCAACAACAGGCGGGCCCACCCTCTGCTGGTCTGACGACACGCGGGAGAGCACGCGCGGAGGGGCTGCAGGTCCCTGTCACTGTCGCCGGACGCGGCGGGGCCCGCGGCGGGAGGAGTGACAGGGAATGGGTCAGCGGCCGCAGGGCCGCGGCCCAAGCAACTGTACCAGTCAGCGGGTCCTCCCCCAGATCAGGAGATTCCTCTCCTTCCCTGGATAGGGACGAGGAGGGATCGGAGAGGGAGAGCCTCGGGGCCGGCAGGGGGGCTCTTGCCTTCGGGTCGGAGCAGGAGGAGTGGGACCCCCGGGACATATCAGGCGGTCAAAGGGCGCGGGCTCGCGCCCAAACAAGGACCGGTCGCCCTTCGGGCGGCGTTTCAGGGGGTCGTGCCCATTGGGATTCCCCTGGGGCCATAGCGTCGGCACTGGCCACGGTGGCGCAGGCGCTTGTGCCGTTAGCGGGAGTGGCCTCCCCCAGGACAACGGCGGACTCCGGCCGGGCTGCAGGGCGCAAGAGGTCAGACAAGGTCAAGTCATCAGCGGCGCAGCGAGTGGCAAGAGCCTGCCGAGAGCTGGGGGCGGCAGCAGCGGAGCTGGAGCTAGGGCCAGACTGCGAGCGACAGGGAGGCTCGGGCCCTGCGCATTCCACACGGGGTGCCCGGCGTGCGCCGCACGCGCGGGCCGGTCCCTCTTTTGTTTTGTCTTCCACAGAGGACCAAGGTGAAGGGGACTCGGCAGACTTCGCAGTGGACGAAGATTGGAATGAAGACGACGAGCAATCCGAGTCGGAGAGGTCGACGGCATCCGGTGAGTTGGTGCAGTCTTTTTCAAATTCCACCGCGAGCTCGAGTTCGCGTAGCTCTTCATCCTCCTCCTCATCCTCCTCTTTGGCTTCGCAAGCGTCCGACGCGGATAGTACCGCTAGGGCAAGGAGGGAGGCCGAGAAACTTGCCAAAAGGGCGGCGAAGCAGCAGAAGAGGCGCAAGCGACGCAGGCGAATGAGTGTAGTGGAGCGTAGAGCAAAGAAGCGGCGCGATCTGCCGGGGGTAGTGCGCTGCGAGTACACCGCAGTTATGAGGGGGCTGCGAGATAGCTGCCGCAAGAAGATACGTAGGGGTGACCTCGTAGACTTGTTCGTCTTGACTAGGGCCATGAAGAGGGACTACAAAGCGGCGGCCGCTAAGACGGGCATGGGGACAGAAGCTTTCCGGTCTTTTGATAATTGGCTGGCCGGTTTTTGGGTGTTTGCGGCATGCTATTTGGAGGATAGGCCGGAAGAACACATGAATATTATCCGGTACCTGCATCTCGTGCATGACATGCAGCGCACGTCCGCGGGCTCGGAGTGGCGGCAGTATGACCAAGAGTTTCGGGAGAAACAGGACGGGCTGCGGGTCATGGATTTTGGTTTCAAAGATGTGGAGGTCTGGCTCAAAGTGACCCGGGCATCACAACAAGAGGTGGAGCCCCAGAAACAGGGAGCAGGTATGCGTCGCGCGGGGTCATCAGCCCAGGGGGCGGCCGCGGACGTAGGAATGGCCAGGACAGGCGGATCGGCCGCTCGCGGGGGCGGGCGGTCTGCTACTCGGGGGAAATGCTTCGCGTTTAATAGCGGAGCATGTTCCTATGGCAAGCAGTGTCGTTTTCGTCACTCCTGCCACCATTGTGGGGGAGCCCACCCAGCCTCCTCTTGTTTTAAAGGGGGGCGACAGGGAAGCAAGGGAAAGCAGGCGTACTCGAAGCAGGCCGCGAGCGGGACCGCTCAGCAGAGCCCCAACGCCAGTTAAGTTGGAAAAGATGGGAAAGTGGCTGTATATGTATCCAAATAGAGCGGATGCGAAGTTTTTGTTAGACGGTTTTAAGTTTGGTTTTCGTTTGCCTGTTGCAAGCGAGGTATCAGTGCGGGCGCAGAGAAACCTCCAGTCTGCACGGACATTGCCGACTGTCCTGCGGGAGAAAGTAGATAAGGAGGTCAGGTTGGGCAGGATGGGGGGGCCTTTTAGATCACCCCCGGTGGATGACTTGGTCATCTCCCCGGTCGGGGTGGTTCCAAAGAAGACCCCTGGCGCTTTTCGGCTCATACAACATCTGTCTTACCCGCCGGGGGCTTCGGTCAACGACGCAATACCACCGGCTTTTTGCTCGGTGGTGTATCAGTCATTTGACGAGGCGCTGGAGATGGTCCGCAGCTACGGGAGCGGGGCCCTCATGGCTAAGATCGATGTTGAGTCAGCCTTTAGATTATTGCCATTGCATCCTGACTCATTCCGTTTCATGGGTTTCCGGATTGGGACGGAGTATTTCATCGACAAATGTCTGCCGATGGGATGTTCCGTTTCATGCTCATTTTTCGAGCGTTTTAGCACTTTTCTTCATTGGTGTGTGGAGTCGACGTCAGGCGGCCACGGGGTTGCACATTACCTCGACGATTTCCTATGCGCAGGTCCGGCGAACGATACAAGGTGCGCCGATTTGTTGTTTAGCACCCAGGCTCTCTTTTACCACTTCGGTGTTCCTGTAGCCGAGGACAAAACAGAAGGTCCTGACTCATGTTTATCGTTCTTGGGGATTGAAATCGACACAGTGGCGGGGGAGTGTCGCTTGCCTCAGGACAAAGTGTCGAGGCTCCGCGAAACCATTTGCCGGTTCAAAGGCTCGCGTAAGGTCACGCTGCGTCAGGCGCAGTCCTTGCTAGGCATGCTTAACTTTGCTTGTCGGGTAATTCCGATGGGCAGGGTTTTCTGCCGGAAGCTCGAAAGGGCAACGGCGGGGTGTGCCAGGCCTCATCATTTCGTTCGATTGTCCTCTGAATTAAAAAGGGATCTGGCCGTATGGGCTTCGTTCTTGGAGGATTTCAACGGTGTGAGCATATGGCAAGCGCCAGCCGTAGACAGCGACCGGTTGCAGCTGTTTACCGATGCCGCAGGTGCCTATGGATTTGGTTGTTTTTTGGAGGGATCGTGGTGCGTGGCATCTTGGCCGGAAAGCTGGCATAGTGAAGGTCTTACAAGGGATCTGTTGCTACTGGAGCTTTTTCCCATTATGGTAGCCCTGGAAGTTTGGGGCGACCGGTTGGCTAATCGCAGCATAGTGTTTAGATGCGACAATCTGGGCGTAGTGCATGCGATTAATAACCAGAGGGCGAAATCGCTAGTGGTTCTGAGGGTGCTCGGGCACTTGCTTTTGACATGCTTGCGTAGGAATCTATGGTTCCGGGCGCAGCATGTTCCCGGCTTGGAAAACGAAATCGCAGATGCATTGTCGCGGGGACAGTGGGAGAGGTTTTGGGTTTTGGCACCCGAGGCCGAAGAACAGGGTTTTCACTGTCCTGATTATGTTTGGCAGGTGATCGGGCCGGATTGGAAGGTCTAGCGTTGCGGTCGGTAGCGCCGGCCACGCTCAAGGCGTACGGACAAGCGTGGAGCGAGTGGGAGGCGTTTGTTCAGAGTCGTCAACATCAAGGTAAGAGCAAGCATCGGCTGATGCTTTCTTTTATGTGGCAGCTCTACGTTTCCGGTAGGTCGCGAGCGGTGGTGTCCCGGTACTTGGCTGGCGTCTCATTCTTCTGCAAGCTGCGAGGCGTCCCGGATGTAACGAAAAGCGAGGTTCTACGGAAGGCTATGAAAGGGTGGGCGCGAGTTGCGCCGACGCCGCCGGATAGGAGGCGGCCCATCGATGCGGCTTTGTTGCCGGCCGTCATCGAGGCGGTGGGGCGAGTAGCGTCGTCCAGGTTTGAGGCGCTTTTGTTCCGTTTAGCCTTCTCGATGGCTTACCACGGGGCTTTTCGAGTTTCTGAGTTGGTAGCGCCTTCCAAGAGGTCGGAATCGCGCATGCTGGTCGGGGACGTAGTAGTGGGTGAGAGGTCCTTGCTGTGCAGATTGCGGCGATCCAAGACGGATCAAGCGGGGAGAGGGCGCTGGGTTACGATGGTTCCAGCGCTAGAAGTAAGCGTTTGCCCAGTGGGTCTGGCAATGCAATATCTGGGAGTACGACCCGCTAAGGAGGGGTCATGGCTATTGCACTATGACGGGCTGCCAGTCACAAAATACCAGTTCCGGTGGATGCTGGGTCGCTGTCTGACGGGCTTGGGCCTCTCGCCTGCTGCTTTCGGTACCCATTCCTTTCGGATAGGCGCGGCGACGTCGGCAGCTGCGGCGGGTTTCTCCAGAACTGAGATCCAGGCGGTGGGGCGATGGAAGTCGTCCAGTTATAAGCGATATATTCGCCCTGTCACTTGAGAGGGCGCCCGGCGCTGGGGGCATTGTTTAATTGCAATTCGTTATGCTGTTTCAGTTCTGTGTTTTTCATGAAGTTGTGCGTTTGTTAATGTTTGTTCCCCCGTTTTTTATCCTACTCAGGGATTAGCTACTCGCCGTTGCCGGCATGAGTCGGCAGCGGGGGTCTGGAGTTATTTGCGATTTTTTGCCTGACTTGACGGACTGAATTCTAATCTATAATTCGGCTAATTTGGTCTAATCAGAGTCCCTCAGCAGGTCTTTACGTTCACCTCCAGCTGAGTTATTACATGTGTTTCCCATTTTATACCCCCCCTCCCCTCCCCCCCCCCCCCCCCCTTTTTATTTCGTTTGTTTTATTTGATTTTCCCCTTTGTGTCTTTAAATGCGTTTTAAATTGGCAACGGAACGTGGTGCAGTCGGCTAGGCCGTGACTGCTGCAATGGCGAGATCTAAAGTTTTCTTTTTTGGCAGATCCTTCAGTATAAACAATAAATAAGCCTCTTAGTAATCAATTCTACCCCTCTTTTTCCCTTCAGGATGGTTCGAAGACTATTTGCCCATTTGGGTGGTTGGCCACTCTTACATTTACTGGGCGGCCAGGTTTGTGGCCTCAGAAGGGTCTCAGGCATTGTTTGGAACTCAGGGTGTCAGATGGCTCGGCTGGCGAGGAATGATGTGGGGCGAGCTGAGGAGTAGGTTAGTGAGTCAGGCCAGAGAGCATGGAGTCCCTAGGGTTTTGGTTGTCCATCTAGGTGGCAACGACTTGGGGAAGAGGACATCCTTGGAGCTGCGGTGGGCCATGATACAGGATCTGGCAAGTGTGACCGCGCAATGGACCAATTGTGTGTTGGTTTTTTCCATGATGGTGCCGAGATTGTGTTGGAGGGGTGTGGCGGATGGTCGCCGGATTGACGAGGCCCGGAAAAAGGTGAACGGAGCAGTGGCAAAGTGGGTGCTGTCCCACGGTGGGAGGGTGGTTCGCCACCCGAGGATACGGTTCAGAGACAGCCACCTTTTCCGGCGCGATGGAGTACATCTATCCAATGAGGGGATGATGTTGTTTCTGGAGGATCTAGGTTTCGCTTTGCAGGAGTTAGTGTAGGTTTATGGTGGCGGTGCGAAAGATTTTGGGGATGAGTCTTTCGCTGTTGGCGGAAAAGAACGGCAGTTTCGTATGGTAGAGAAAACTGTAGTGTTTTACAGTTTGTTGTGGTTTAGGTGCACTCACCTCCATCGACTTATGGCCGCTTGACCACCCGTCCGGGAAGGCAGCGGCAGGGCACCCAGGAGCGGTGGGTAGTCACTGTGGGGGTTGAGTTGTCACCTATTACCGGTTTATGGTAAGCTTTTAGTAAATTTATAGGATTGAGTTATTTAAGTTTAATTTAGATTAAGGAGCCGTTCTTTTGGGCCGCCACCGTATGCCAGCTGGAGCGGCATATTTAAATTAATCTCTTTTTATTACAGGTTTCCTAATGGTTAGGGACAAATAAATAGCTAGCAATTTTCTGCCAAATTCAAGTCTCTGTGTCGTTATTTCTGGTTATGTTATGAATGCTTTACTTTCAAAGAAAGGGGTCCACCAATTATCACTAAGATGTTTATGATTTCAACGTTGTGCAAGGTTCTGATGCCCTTTGAACTTGCCACACGTGAAGTCAGTTCAGACACTGCCAGCCTGAGTCAGGTCATTCCCCTCATCAGGCTTTTGCAGAAGAAGCTGGAGGCATTGAAGAAGGAGCTAAAAGGGAGCGATTCCGCTAGGCATGTGGGACTTGTGGATGCAGCCCTTAATTCGCTTAACAAGGATTCACGGGTGGTCAATCTGTTGAAATCAGAGCACTACATTTTGGCCACCGTGCTCGATCCTAGATTTAAAGCCTACCTTGGATCTCTCTTTCCGGCAGACACAGGTCTGCTGGGGTTGAAAGACCTGCTGGTGACAAAATTGTCAAGTCAAGCGGAACGCGACCTGTCAACATCTCCTCCTTCACATTCTCCCGCAACTGGGGGTGCGAGGAAAAGGCTCAGAATTCCGAGCCCACCCGCTGGCGGTGATGCAGGGCAGTCTGGAGCGACTGCTGATGCTGACATCTGGTCCGGACTGAAGGACCTGACAACGATTACGGACATGTCGTCTACTGTCACTGCATATGATTCTCTCAACATTGATAGAATGGTGGAGGATTATATGAGTGACCGCATCCAAGTAGGCACGTCACACAGTCCGTACTTATACTGGCAGGAAAAAGAGGCAATTTGGAGGCCCTTGCACAAACTGGCTTTATTCTACCTAAGTTGCCCTCCCACAAGTGTGTACTCCGAAAGAGTGTTTAGTGCCGCCGCTCACCTTGTCAGCAATCGGCGTACGAGGTTACATCCAGAAAATGTGGAGAAGATGATGTTCATTAAAATGAATTATAATCAATTCCTCCGCGGAGACATTGACCAGCAGCAATTGCCTCCACAAAGTACACAGGGAGCTGAGATTAGAGATGAGCGCCTGAAATTTTTCGGGTTTTGTGTTTTGGTTTTGGGTTCGGTTCCGCGGCCGTGTTTTGGGTTCGAACGCGTTTTGGCAAAACCTCACCGAATTATTTTTGTCGGATTCGGGTGTGTTTTGGATTCGGGTGTTTTTTTCCAAAAACACTAAAAAACAGCTTAAATCATAGAATTTGGGGGTCATTTTGATCCCAAAGTATTATTAACCTCAAAAACCATAATTTACACTCATTTTCAGTCTATTCTGAATACCTCACACCTCACAATATTATTTTTAGTCCTAAAATTTGCACCGAGGTCGCTGTGTGAGTAAGATAAGCGACCCTAGTGGCCGACACAAACACCGGGCCCATCTAGGAGTGGCACTGCAGTGTCACGCAGGATGTCCCTTCCAAAAAACCCTCCCCAAACAGCACATGACGCAAAGAAAAAAAGAGGCGCAATGAGGTAGCTGTGTGAGTAAGATTAGCGACCCTAGTGGCCGACACAAACACCGGGCCCATCTAGGAGTGGCACTGCAGTGTCACGCAGGATGGCCCTTCCAAAAAACCCTCCCCAAACAGCACATGACGCAAAGAAAAAAAGAGGCGCAATGAGGTAGCTGACTGTGTGAGTAAGATTAGCGACCCTAGTGGCCGACACAAACACCGGGCCCATCTAGGAGTGGCACTGCAGTGTCACGCAGGATGTCCCTTCCAAAAAACCCTCCCCAAACAGCACATGACGCAAAGAAAAAAAGAGGCGCAATGAGGTAGCTGACTGTGTGAGTAAGATTAGCGACCCTAGTGGCCGACACAAACACCGGGCCCATCTAGGAGTGGCACTGCAGTGTCACGCAG
Source organism: Pseudophryne corroboree (assembly GCF_028390025.1). Lineage (NCBI taxonomy): Eukaryota > Metazoa > Chordata > Amphibia > Anura > Myobatrachidae > Pseudophryne > Pseudophryne corroboree. Next base: position 82,712,356 of record NC_086448.1, read on the forward strand.
GATGTCCCTTCCAAAAAACCCTCCCCAAACAGCACATGACGCAAAGAAAAAAAGAGGCGCAATGAGGTAGCTGTGTGAGTAAGATTAGCGACCCTAGTGGCCGACACAAACACCGGGCCCATCTAGGAGTGGCACTGCAGTGTCACGCAGGATGTCCCTTCCAAAAAACCCTCCCCAAACAGCACATGACGCAAAGAAAAAAAGAGGCGCAATGAGGTAGCTGACTGTGTGAGTAAGATTAAGACAATTTTATTTTAGGTTTTGGAGTCCTTTTTTTACTGATATTTGGTGTTTTGGTTTTGACATGCTCTGTACTATGCCATTGGGCATCGGCCTTGGCAGACGACGTTGCTGGCATTTCATCGTCTCGGCCATGACTAGTGGCAGCAGCTTCAGCACGAGGTGGAAGTGGATCTTGATCTTTCCCTAATTTTGGAACCTCAACATTTTTGTTCTCCATATTTTAATAGGCACAACTAAAAGGCACCTCAGGTAAACAATGCAGATGGATGGATTGGATACTAGTATACAATTATGGACGGGCTGCCGAGTGCCGACACAGAGGTAGCCACAGCCGTGAACTACCGCACTGTACTGTGTCTGCTGCTAATATATAGACTGGTTGATAAAGAGATAGTATACTCGTAACTAGTATGTATGTATAAAGAAAGAAAAAAAAACCACGGTTAGGTGGTATATACAATTATGGACGGGCTGCCGAGTGCCGACACAGAGGTAGCCACAGCCGTGAACTACCGCACTGTACTGTGTCTGCTGCTAATATATAGACTGGTTGATAAAGAGATAGTATACTCGTAACTAGTATGTATGTATAAAGAAAGAAAAAAAAACCACGGTTAGGTCACTGGTATATACAATTATGGACGGGCTGCCGAGTGCCGACACAGAGGTAGCCACAGCCGTGAACTACCGCACTGTACACTGGTTGATAAAGAGATAGTAGTATACTCGTAACAACTAGTATGACGACGGTATAAAGAATGAAAAAAAAACCACGGTTAGGTGGTATATAATACAATTATGGTTGGACGGACTGCCTGCCGAGTGCCGACACAGAGGTAGCCACAGCCGTGAACTACCGCACTGTACACTGGTTGATAAAGAGATAGTAGTATACTCGTAACAACTAGTATGACGACGGTATAAAGAATGAAAAAAAAACCACGGTTAGGTGGTATATAATACAATTATGGTTGGACGGACTGCCTGCCGAGTGCCGACACAGAGGTAGCCACAGCCGTGAACTACCGCACTGTACACTGGTTGATAAAGAGATAGTAGTATACTCGTAACAACTAGTATGACGACGGTATAAAGAACGAAAAAAAAACCACGGTTAGGTGGTATATATTATAATAATAATACAATTATGGATGGACGGACTGCCTGCCGACTGCCGACACAGAGGTAGCCACAGCCGTGAACTACCGCACTGTACACTGGTTGATAAAGAGATAGTAGTATACTCGTAACAACTAGTATGACACTATGACGGTATAAAGAATGAAAAAAAAACCACGGTTAGGTGGTATATATTATAATAATAATACAATTATGGATGGACGGACTGCCTGCCGACTGCCGACACAGAGGTAGCCACAGCCGTGAACTACCGCACTGTACACTGGTTGATAAAGAGATAGTAGTATACTCGTAACAATTAGGATGACACTATGACGGTATAAAGAATGAAAAAAAAACCACGGTTAGGTGGTAGGTATATAATAATAAATAATACAATTCTGGTCGGACGGACTGCCTGCCGTGTGCCGACACAGAGGTAGCCACAGCCGTGAACTACCGCACTGTACACTGGTTGATAAAGAGATAGTAGTATACTCGTAACAATTAGGATGACACTATGACGGTATAAAGAATGAAAAAAAAAACCACGGTTAGGTGGTAGGTATATAATAATAAATAATACAATTCTGGTCGGACGGACTGCCTGCCGTGTGCCGACACAGAGGTAGCCACAGCCGTGAACTACCGCACTGTACACTGGTTGATAAAGAGATAGTAGTATACTCGTAACAACTAGTATGACGACGGTATAAAGAATGAAAAAAAAACCACGGTTAGGTGGTATATAATACAATTATGGTTGGACGGACTGCCTGCCGAGTGCCGACACAGAGGTAGCCACAGCCGTGAACTACCGCACTGTACACTGGTTGATAAAGAGATAGTAGTATACTCGTAACAACTAGTATGACGACGGTATAAAGAATGAAAAAAAAACCACGGTTAGGTGGTATATAATACAATTATGGTTGGACGGACTGCCTGCCGAGTGCCGACACAGAGGTAGCCACAGCCGTGAACTACCGCACTGTACACTGGTTGATAAAGAGATAGTAGTATACTCGTAACAACTAGTATGACGACGGTATAAAGAACGAAAAAAAAACCACGGTTAGGTGGTATATATTATAATAATAATACAATTATGGATGGACGGACTGCCTGCCGACTGCCGACACAGAGGTAGCCACAGCCGTGAACTACCGCACTGTACACTGGTTGATAAAGAGATAGTAGTATACTCGTAACAACTAGTATGACACTATGACGGTATAAAGAATGAAAAAAAAACCACGGTTAGGTGGTATATATTATAATAATAATACAATTATGGATGGACGGACTGCCTGCCGACTGCCGACACAGAGGTAGCCACAGCCGTGAACTACCGCACTGTACACTGGTTGATAAAGAGATAGTAGTATACTCGTAACAATTAGGATGACACTATGACGGTATAAAGAATGAAAAAAAAACCACGGTTAGGTGGTAGGTATATAATAATAAATAATACAATTCTGGTCGGACGGACTGCCTGCCGTGTGCCGACACAGAGGTAGCCACAGCCGTGAACTACCGCACTGTACACTGGTTGATAAAGAGATAGTAGTATACTCGTAACAATTAGGATGACACTATGACGGTATAAAGAATGAAAAAAAAAACCACGGTTAGGTGGTAGGTATATAATAATAAATAATACAATTCTGGTCGGACGGACTGCCTGCCGTGTGCCGACACAGAGGTAGCCACAGCCGTGAACTACCGCACTGTACACTGGTTGATAAAGAGATAGTAGTATACTCGTAACAATTAGGATGACACTATGACGGTATAAAGAATGAAAAAAAAACCACGGTTAGGTGGTAGGTATATAATAATAAATAATACAATTCTGGTCGGACGGACTGCCTGCCGTGTGCCGACACAGAGGTAGCCACAGCCGTGAACTACCGCACTGTACACTGGTTGATAAAGAGATAGTAGTATACTCGTAACAATTAGGATGACACTATGACGGTATAAAGAATGAAAAAAAAACCACGGTTAGGTGGTAGGTATATAATAATAAATAATACAATTCTGGTCGGACGGACTGCCTGCCGTGTGCCGACACAGAGGTAGCCACAGCCGTGAACTACCGCACTGTACACTGGTTGATAAAGAGATAGTAGTATACTCGTAACAATTAGGATGACACTATGACGGTATAAAGAATGAAAAAAAACCCACGGTTAGGTGGTAGGTATATAATAATAAATAATACAATTCTGGTCGGACGGACTGCCTGCCGTGTGCCGACACAGAGGTAGCCACAGCCGTGAACTACCGCACTGTACTGTGTCTGCTGCTAATATAGACTGGTTGATATTTAAAGAGATATTAGTAGTATACAACAATACTATACTGGTGGTCAGGCACTGGTCACCACTCCTGCAGCAAAAGTGTGCACTGTTAATTAATATAATTGTACTCCTGGCTCCTGCTAACAACCTGCAGTGCTCCCCAGTCTCCCCCACAATTAATTATAAGCTTTTAATTTATACATTGATGACTGTGCAGCACACTGGGCTGAGCTGAGTGCACACAGACTGAGTCACACTGTGTGACTGACTGTGCTGTGTATCGTTTTTTTTTTCAGGCAGAGAACGGATATAGCAGAGAGAAGTGAACGGATATATTATATTAAATAAAAGTTAACTAGCAACTGCACTGGTCACTGACTGTGGTAAACTAACTCTGTCTGCGACTCTGCACAATCTCTCTCTATCTAATCTATCTATCTCTATTCTAATGGAGAGGACGCCAGACACGTCCTCTCCCTATCAATCTCAATGCACGAGTGAAAATGGCGGCGACGCGCGGCTCCTTATATAGAATCCGAGTCTCGCGATAGAATCCGAGCCTCGCGAGAATCCGACAGCGTCATGATGACGTTCGGGCGCGCTCGGGTTAACCGAGCAAGGCGGGAAGATCCGAGTCGCTCGGACCCGTGGAAAAAAAAGTGAAGTTCGTGCGGGTTCGGATTCAAAGAAACCGAACCCGCTCATCTCTAGCTGAGATGGTGGATTCCAGTGGGGACGAATTGATAATCTGTGAGGAGGGGGATGTACACGGTGATATATCGGAGGGTGAAGATGAGGTGGACATCTTGCCTCTGTAGAGCCAGTTTGTGCAAGGAGAGATTAATTGCTTCTTTTTTGGGGGGGGTCCAAACCAACCCGTCATATCAGTCACAGTCGTGTGGCAGACCCTGTCACTGAAATGATGGGTTGGTTAAAGTGTGCATGTCCTGTTTTGTTTATACAACATAAGGGTGGGAGGGAGGGCCCAAGGATAATTCCATCTTGCACCTCTTTTTTCTTTTCTTTTTCTTTGCATCATGTGCTGATTGGGGAGGGTTTTTTGGAAGGGACATCCTGCGTGACACTGCAGTGCCACTCCTAGATGGGCCCGGTGTTTGTGTCGGCCACTAGGGTCGCTAATCTTACTCACACAGCTACCTCATTGCGCTTTTTTTTTTCTTTGCGTCATGTGCTGTTTGGGGAGGGTTTTTTGGAAGGGACATCCTGCGTGACACTGCAGTGCCACTCCTAGATGTGCCCGGTGTTTGTGTCGGCCACTAGGGTCGCTAATCTTACTCACACAGCTACCTCATTGCGCCTCTTTTTTTCTTTGCGTCATGTGCTGTTTGGGGAGGGTTTTTTGGAAGGGACATCCTGCGTGACACTGCAGTGCCACTCCTAGATGGGCCCGGTGTTTGTGTCGGCCACTAGGGTCGCTAATCTTACTCACACAGTCAGCTACCTCATTGCGCCTCTTTTTTTCTTTGCGTCATGTGCTGTTTGGGGAGGGTTTTTTGGAAGGGCCATCCTGCGTGACACTGCAGTGCCACTCCTAGATGGGCCCGGTGTTTGTGTCGGCCACTAGGGTCGCTAATCTTACTCACACAGCTACCTCATTGCGCCTCTTTTTTTCTTTGCGTCATGTGCTGTTTGGGGAGGGTTTTTTGGAAGGGCCATCCTGCGTGACACTGCAGTGCCACTCCTAGATGGGCCCGGTGTTTGTGTCGGCCACTAGGGTCGCTAATCTTACTCACACAGCTACCTCATTGCGCCTCTTTTTTTCTTTGCGTCATGTGCTGCTTGGGGAGGGTTTTTTGGAAGGGACATCCTGCGTGACACTGCAGTGCCACTCCTAGATGGGCCCGGTGTTTGTGTCGGCCACTAGGGTCGCTTATCTTACTCACACAGCGACCTCGGTGCAAATTTTAGGACTAAAAATAATATTGTGAGGTGTGAGGTATTCAGAATAGACTGAAAATGAGTGTAAATTATGGTTTTTGAGGTTAATAATACTTTGGGATCAAAATGACCCCCAAATTCTATGATTTAAGCTGTTTTTTAGTGTTTTTGGAAAAAAACACCCGAATCCAAAACACACCCGAATCCGACAAAAATAATTCGGTGAAGTTTTGCCAAAACGCGTTCGAACCCAAAACACGGCCGCGGAACCGAACCCAAAACCAAAACACAAAACCCGAAAAATTTCAGGCGCTCATCTCTAGAATACTTATGTACATGTGATTTCTCAGTTTTTTATTTTTAAGAAATTTTCAAAAAACAAAAAAACTTTTTTCACATTGGGGTATTGTGAAAAAATTCACATTATGGGGTATTGTGTGTAGAATTTTGAGGGAAAAAAATAATTTATTCCATTTAGGAATAAGGCTGTAACATAACAAAATGTGGAAAAAGTGAAGCGCTGTGAATACTTTCCGGATGCACTGTACATTAGAACATTTGGGGTATTCTCAATGGGCAACGGGCTGGAAATGCATGATGCTGCCAACTGCCATGTAAGAGAATCCCAAATGTCCCCTCACCTCTGTATGACCCTCTATGAGTATGTAACCACCCCTTTGCTCCCCCACCCAAAACACCACTTCACCACCACCATCATATTCAGTCTTCTACTTTTTTAATACCTTTACTCAGGGCATACTCAGAGCCGGCCCTAGGCATAGGCAAACTAGGCAATTGCCTAGGGCATCTGGTATGCCTAGGGGCACAAGTAGCTTCTGCTGATTAAAATGATATGCGGCATGCCTATATTCTGTGTGTAGCAATTCATATGCAGATACAGCCACAGTCGCACACAGTATATAGGCATGCCACATATCATTTTAATCAGCAGAAGCTGCTTGTGCATCCTAGCCACATAGCAATGCAAATAAGATTTACTTTCATAAAAAATAGTCACCCGACATTAGCAGAGCTGCCAGTTGACTCACTCCAGGAACTATATGTGTCATTATGTGTATAAGGTCATTAATAATGTGTAACATATGTGTAAGGGGCACTATGTGTGTCATTATGTGTATAAGGGTACTAATAATGTGCAGCATATGTGTAAGGGACATTATGTGTATCATTATGTGTATAAGGGCATTAACAATGTGCGGCATATGTGTAAGGGAAATTATGTGTATAAGAGCATTAATAAGGGTTGGCATAATGTGTAAGGCGCATTATGTTTATAAGGACATTAATAATGTGTGTCATATGTGTAAGGGGCATTACTGTGTGGTATTATGTGTATAAATGCATTACCAATGTGTGGTATTATGTGTATAAGGTGCTCTACTGTGTGGCGTAACGTATAGAAAGGGCACTACTGTGTGGCGTATCGTATAGAAAGGGCACTACTGTGTGTTCTAATGTGAATAAAGAGCAATATGGTGTGGTGTAATGTGAATAAGGAGCAATATGGTGTGGTGTAATGAGAATAAAGAGCAATATGGTGTGGTTTAATGTGAATAAGGAGCAATTCAGTATGATGTTATGTGAATGAGGGGCACTACTGTGAGGAGTAACGTATATAGGTGGTCATTCCGAGTTGATCACAGCAGCAATTTTGTTAGCAGTTGGGCAAAACCATGTGCACTGCAGGGGGGGCAGATATAACATGTGCAGAGAGAGTTAGATTTGGGTGGAGTGTGTTCAAACTGGAATCTAGATTGCAGTGTAAGAATAAAGCAGCCAGTATTTACCCTGCACAGAAACGAAATAACCCACCCAAATCTAACTCTCTCTGCAAATGTTATATCTGCCCCCCCTGCAGTGCACATGGTTTTGCCCAATTGCTAACAAACTTGCTGCTGCGATCAACTCAGAATTACCCCCATGGTTTTGCCCAATTGCTAACAAACTTGCTGCTGCGATCAACTCAGAATTACCCCCATAAGGTAAAGTAGTACTACTGTGTGATGTAATGTGAATAAGGGACACTATCGCATGATAAATTGTGAATAATGTTGCACTACTGTGAGGCATAATTTGAATTGGGGGTACTATTGTTTGGCCACGCCCCTTGCCAGCAAAAACACATACCTTTTTGGGCTGTGCGCCGAATGTGCTCACTGTTATTATTTAAATTACAGGGGGTAGGAAAACAAAAAAAAGGACTGCTATGGGTGGGGGGTGATGGTGCTGGGAAAGGGGTGCAGGGACAGAGGCGGAACTAGCGGTGGTGCTAGGGGGCACCAGCCAAAATCTTGCCTAGGGCATCATATTGGTTAGGGCCGGCTCTGGGCATACTGTATCTCTAATGGGTCCAGGGTTTGATCTACACGTCATGATTGAAGAGGGGGGGGGGGGCACACCGCTCATTCTGTACCCATTAACTATACGTACTTTTCTGAAATATCTCCAGTGCCAAGTTCCCTGAAATATACATGCGCACAGTTGAGAAATCATCGGTAAAATGGTGCCAGCACCATTTTCCTGGAGACATGCAGTAGACTCTGGGTGCTTGTGTCTTCTCCAAACATGCATGGGCACAAGGGAGGGAGGGGTGGGGGGGTGGGGGGTGCATGGAAACTGCACTTGGACCCCCTTTTTATGAAATGCCTGTGCCTTTAACTCCATTTATTCGTAGCCCAGAAATACTGTATTCGCCCTACCAAAATCTTCACTTTCTTTATAACCGTCAGTCGCATGTGTGAAAACACAGCAGACGGTTTCCTTTCAGGTGTGCTTGTCTGGGATCACAGCTCCTATTGTATTCATTCTTCAAAACTGGGGACACAATGACAATCAGCAGCCAAAACCTGTCTTTTAAGTAGAGTGTCGCTGACCTTATCCTCCACAGAAGAGCCAAGCGAAGAGAAGCGCCGGTGGAAGAAAGGAAGGAGTGACAGTTGGTTTAATTACAGCATGGCCGTAAACTGTAGAAAACGTCTAGATGTTCTAGATAAAATACTGTATAAAATATATTTTTGGTGCATCATACACTGATATTTTATTTCTGCAGCTCTATATTATTTCTGCAGCTCTATATATTTTATTTCAGTCAGCAAATATCTGCCTCAAGATTCATTTTTATTTGTGTTTTTTTTTTTTTTATGACAGAAGCTAAAATCACCTCTTGACATTGATATTATCAGGTTTTACAAGTTCTGTGCCACACACACAGTATGCTCTGTGTATTCCAATATGTATATATTACTCCTGTGTGTGGTTCCAGAAACCCTTGGAGTTACTGTATATTCTAAAAGAGGATATTATACTGAGAGAAAAACATCTCTTGGCATACCCCTATGTGCAAATCCTTTCACTTCTGTGGTAGCTGTGTAACCCCAGTTACTTAAGTTTGTTTAATGAACACATGGATCCACTTTTTGATTGGCTGTTTTAACCTAACGTGTGTTTGGGTAAGATAAAAGCTCTGGTTCCGGGGGAAACAGAGGGGAGAAGGGCGCCTGTCAGCGCAACACATTATATTTGATCAGAATGCCACCATCTCAGCCTCTTTATAGCTTTTTGCTTTAGAAACAAAATTGTTTATTTTCTGTCTGCTAAAGACACATCTCTAGTTCAGCAACGAACAGTCCCTTTCCTGTGCAAGGCGCAATAGTTCCCGGCGCCTCTTCATCTGGGAAGTCGCCTGCAGATTCTCAAATATATTTCTGGAAATATTTTATAATATCTGTCTATTTAAACTGGTTTTAGTGAAAATGAAAAAAACATAACAAAAACGGCTTGTTTAAAAAAATAATAATACTATTTTTTATTATTTTTACACAGTGCTCTTCTTGAGAAATATCTTTTACCACTTAACAGACGCATCCTTAATACTTACTTGCCCTAAATAAATAGACACGGCCTTAAACCAAATAAATAGTCTGAAAATACACTATTACTTTTGTAGAACTTATCCCACCTACCAGGCTCGGACCATATGGCAGAGGCAAAGTTTTCCATATACACAAAGCCATGTTGATGGCTGGGCTCTCCATGGGGTTTAAGTAGACAGAAAACCTGCCAATCTTCCAGGCTCTTTTTTTCTTTCAGGACCATGCAGTACATTTCTTAGTTTCAACAGGCGCGCTGCCCTGTTAAAGTACTGTTTCATTTTTTATCTTAAATATAATTTTACCTTTCAAATACAACATGTTTCACATTTATCTTCTGCGATTTTTAGCACTCAGAGCGGTTAAAGATACATTTTCTGCAGGATTGTACGTGAATATATATTTAAAAAACAAACACAAATCACTATCCACTTCACTGTATTACATTATATATATTAAATTATATATACAAATCTTAGGAGATTATATATACAGTTGTGCTCATAAGTTTACAAACCCTAGCAGAATTTGTGATTTTCTGGCCATTTGTCAGAGAATATGAATGATAACTCACAAATTTTTCTTTCACTCATGGTTAGTGGTTGGGTTAGGCCTTTATTGTCAAACAACTGTGTTTACTCTTTTTAGATCATAATGACAACAGAAACTACCCAAATGACCCTGATCAAAAGTTTACATACCCCAGTTCTTAATACCGTGTATTGCCCCCTTTAACATCAATGACAGCTTGAAGTCTTTTGTGGTAGTTGTGGATGAGGCTCTTTATTTTCTCAGATGGTAAAGCTGCCCATTCTTCTTGTCAAAAAGCCTCCAGTTCCTGTAAATTCTTGGGCTGTCTTGCATGAACTGCACGTTTGAGATCTCCCCAGAGTGGCTCAATGATATTGAGGTCAGGAGACTGAGATGGCCACTCCAGAACCTTCACTTTATTCTGCTGTAGCCAATGACAGGTCGACTTGGCCTTGTGTTTTGGATCATTGTCATGTTGGATCACCCAAGTACGTCCCATGCGCAGCTTCCGGGCTGATGAGTGCAAATTTTCCTCCAGTATTTTCTGATAACATGCTGCATTCATCTTGCCATCAATTTTGACTAAGTTTCCAGTGCATTTGTAGCTCACACATCCCCAAAACATCATCGACCCACCTTCGTGTTTCCCAGTAGGAATGGTGTACCTTTCATCATAGGCCTTGTTGACTCCTCTCCAAATGTAACGTTTATGGTTGTGGCCAAAAAGTTCAATTTTGGTCTCATCACTCCAAATGACTTTGTTCCAGAAGTTTTGAGGCTTGTCTCTGTGCTGTTTGGAGTATTGTAAGCGGGATTCTTTGTGGCATTTGCGTAGTAATGGCTTTCTTCTGGCAACTCGACCATGCAGCCCATTTTTCTTCAAATGCCTCCTTATTGTGCATCTTGAAACAACCACACCACTTTTTTTCAGAGAGTCCTGTATTTCAGCTGAAGTTATTTGTAGATTTTTCTTTGCATCCCGAACAATTTTCCTGGCAGTTGTGGCTGAAATTTTTGTTGGTCTACCTGAACGTGACTTGGTTGCCACAGAATCCCTCATTTTCCACTTCTTAATTAGAGTTTGAACACCGCTGATTGGCATTCTCAATTGCTTGGATATCGTTTTATATCCCTTTCCTGTTTTATACAGTTCAATAACCTTTTCCCGCAGATCCTTTGACAATTCTTTTGCTTTCCCCATGACTCAGAATCCAGACACGTCAGTGCAGCACTGGGTGAAAGATGCAAGGGTCTTTCAGGAGTCCAGAATCTCACTGACCTTTTATACACACACACTGATTGCAAGCAAACAGATCACAGGTGAGGATGGTTACCTTTAGTAGCCATTCAAACCCATTTGTGTAAACTTGTGTGCATGTTATCAGGCCAAAATCTCCAGGGTATGTAAACTTTTGATCAGGGTCATTTGGGTAGTTGTCATTATGATTTAAAAAGAGTAAACACAGTTGTTTGACAATAAATGGCTTCACCCAACCGCCAACCATGAGTGAAAGAAAAGTTTGGAGTTATCATTCATATTCTCTGACAAATGGCCAGAAAAGCACAAATTCTGCTAGGGTATGTAAACTTATGAGCACAACTGTATATATATATATATATATATATATAATCTCCTAAGATTTGTCCCATCTACATCTTGCATTCGCAGTGTGAGTTGAGATGTGTCTCCTCCCATCCAATGGCTTTCACTGCTAGGGAGACGGGTCGGAGCCTAGCCAGAGAGGACCAGTTGTGAATGTACAGTATAAGTTAAGTATAGCTGCAGGAGGTAGGGTGCGGGACGGAGTGGGGTGGAGCAGGACAGTGGAGGAGAGAGCAACGGAGAACAGGGTGGAGTGAGGCAGAGTGGGCGGTTGAGCGGGACAGAGACGGGGCTCAGCAGGCATTCTCGAGCTTCGGAAATTCTACATTTAAGCTGCCACCATGGAAACCTATGAGGGTTCTGTACCCCAGTTCCTATGTTTTTGTGCATAGCAAAATTGCTTGTCCTTCTTTCTAAGTCGTAGCTTTTTGTCCACAATTCTTCCATGAAGACCACTTCTGGACAGACTTCTCCGAACGGTAGATGGGTGTACCTGGATCTCACTGGTTTCTGCCAGTTCTGGGCTGATGGCACTGCTGGACATTTTCTGATTTCAAAGAGATGTAAGCATGATGTGTCTTTCATCTACAAGTTCCCTGTGCCGACCACTGCATCTGCGGTCCTCAATGTTGCCTGTTTCTTTGTTTCTTCAAAAGAGCTTGAACAGCACATCTTGAAAGCCCGGTCTGCTTTGAAATACTTGCCTGGGAGAGACCTTGCTGATGCAGTATAACTACCTTGTGTCTTGTTGCTGTGCTCAGTCTTGCCATGAGGTATGGCCTGTAACATGAAACTGTCTTCCACAACCTCACCTATATAGCATAGTTTGGCTGTTCCTCACCCAGTTTTGGTGCTATTCAATTTATAATAAGAAACTCTGGAAAATTCTTCTAATATGGGGAAGAGATGGGAAAGCGCAGAAGGAGGGTCCATTAATGTGAGCAATACCAGGGCCGTAACTGGGGGGGGGGGGGGGAAGGGGTGCAAGATTTGAGGGGGCGCTAAGGAGTTACAGAGGAACAGGTTTTTTTTTTTTTTTTTTACCGGTAGTGAGGCAGCAGACAGCACCCTTGGCAATGTCTCTGACCCACCTGTCTGCCAGCAGCTGGCTCCGACGCTGTGCGGGTGAGCTCCAGTACCTGGGATCTCTTCTGTGCCGGCTACTGTCGTAAACTCTCTTCTTTGACACGCAGTGCTGTGACTAGCGTGCAGTGCACTGTGCAAGCTACAGAGGTGCACTGTACTCTCAGCAGTATCAAGCTCCACTTTGCCTCCCAGAAAGGGGGATTTGGTGTAGCTTATCGGGGGGATGTAGTGTAGTGATGTATGTACCATATAGGGTATGTAGTGTAGTAATGTATTGCAGTATATAGGGGCATGTAGCGCACTGATGTGGTGTAGCATATAAGGGGATGTAGTTTAGTGATGTAGTGTAGCATATAGGGTATGTAGTGCAGTGCATAGGGGCATGTAGTATAGTGATGTAGTTCAGCGTGTAGTGATGTAGTGCAGTGGATAGGGGAATGTAGTGCAGTGACGAAGTGTTATGATATAGGCACTCATTCCGAGTTCGCTCGCTAGCTGCTTTTAGCAGCATTGCACACGCTAAGCCGCCGCCCTCTGGTAGTGTATCTTAGCTTAGCAGAAGTGCGAACGAAAGATTAGCAGAATTGCGAATAGAAATTTCTTAGCAGTTTCTGAGTAGCTCCAGACTTACTCAGCCATTGCGACCAGCTCAGTCCTTTTCGTTCCTGGTTTGACGTCACAAACACACCCAGCGTTTGCCCAACCACTCCCCCGTTTCTCCAGCCACTCCTGCGTTTTGCAACTGGAACGCCTGTGTTTTTCCGCACACTCCCATAAAACGGCCAGTTTCCACCCAGAAACACCCACTTCCTATCAATCACACTACGATCAGCACAGCGATGAAAAAGCTTCGTTATGCCGTGAGTAAAATACCTAACTTTTGTGTAAAATAACTAAGCGCATGCCCTCTGCGAACCTTGCGCATGCGCAGTAAGCGGCTAATCGCAGTATAGCGAAAATCGTCAACGAGCGAACAACTCGGAATGACCCCCATAGTGCAATGTATGGGGACACATGGTGGAGCATGTAGTTGAACACACTGGCAGGGCATGTGACGCTTACTGTAGGGCATATGAGGCACATAGGGGAATATTGTCCAATATTTTACCCTTTTTTAAAATTTCCTGGTAATCTGATATTTTAGTCTGACAGAGTTTGTTATACTCTTGTTTTTTTGTTTATTGCCTTGCCCCGGGTGACGGAAATCCTAGTTCTGGCCCTGGCAATACGTCATCTGCGAAGAGGCATATTTTATAAGCCCCTACCAGACAATACAGGTCCTTTTATATTAGGATTAGATCTGATAATTTCCGCCAGGGCTCAATCAGTAGCGGAAACACTAATGGAGAAAGAGGACATCCTTGGCTTGACCCGTTTGTGATGGGAAATTTTGGTGAAAGCATACCGTTTACGTACACCTTAGCTGAAGGGTTAGTATAAAGGGCCAATATGGAGGATAGGATCTTACCGGCAAATCCGAACTTACCCAACACAGCCCTTATGTAGCCCCAATGAACACGGTCAAAAGCCTTCTCTGCGTCTAACGATAGTAGCAAAAGGGGAGAGTCAGTGTTCGAATAAATCTCTATCAAGTCAATAATCCGTCTAGTATTGTCGGGGGATTATCTCCCTTGGACAAATCCAACCTGATCCTGATGCAACAAATTAGGTAGATAAGAGCTTAATCGGTTCGAGATAAGTTTCGTGTAGATTTTAATGTCCATGTTCAAAAGGGCTATTGGACGGTAATTAGGCATAAACACCGGGTTTATACCCGGTTTCGGGAAGGCGATAATACGGGCTTCCAACAGCTCTTCTGGGAATGAGCCGAGGTCAGATGCATGGTTAAATAAAGACAGCAGCCAGGGGAGGGACCAAGAATTCCTTAAAGTGTTTATGCAGGGGGAGGGAATCAATAACAGCAGAGATTTCTTCAGGGGACCACGGTGATGTTAGGAATTGCAAAGCATCATCGGGGAGAGTCGGGAGTTTAATTCCATTTAAAAAGCCATCAATCAAGGGCTTAGTGGGTTGAGGAGTCAAGGGGTCATCCTTCAAATTATATTGGGACGAATAGTATTCGGCAAAGGCGTTCGTTATGTCCGATGAATTAGATACTTTAATTGAGCCTACAGTGTGTATTGATTTCACACGGTCACGAGCAGCTTTCCCTCTTAATTTACGCGCTAGCATTCTGCCTGCTTTGTTGCCATGGGTGTAAAATTTTTGCTTTAATTTGAACATATTTTTATTGACCTCCTGAAGTAAGAACTTATTAATTTCTTCACTGGCAGTCATGAGAGCTCGGTGAATCTTTTTATTATCTGGAGATAATTTAAGTTTGTTTTCTAGATCTAAAATGAGAGCCTCCAGCTCCACCTGTTGCTTAAGAGATGCTTTTCTAAGCCGTGCCGCTGCCTGAATAGCCACATCCCTGACCACTGCCTTCAAAGCACACCAATTATTAAATTGAGATGTATCCTCAGGGTGATTCACCTCTAGGAATTGAGAAATGGCTAGGGTAAGGGATTGTTTGGCTACTAAATCTCCCACCAAATAATCACCAAAATGCCAGATTCTAGCCGGGCAGTAAGGGGAGAAATGACAAACTTCAAAAGTAGGGTGGAATGATCCGACCAAGACACCGGCAAGAAAGAGGCCTTCTTTACCTGTTGTAATGTCCATTTATCAGAAATGGCTAGATCAATCCTCGAGAAAAAGGAGTGGACCGGGGAGAAAAAGGTGTAGTCCCTGTCAGAAGGATTTTTAGCCCTCCAATCCAAACATCGTACAGTTCGTATTCATGAAGAACATGTCGAAAGGCTTGTGAGCTATCATAAGTCGTGGTCGGGCGTAACAGGCAGAGAGTGGATAATCTATCCATCAATGGGTCAGGAGCAATATTAAAGTCGCCTAAAATTAAGAGGGACCCCACTATGGTGGTCATTCCGAGATGTTCGCTCGCAAGGCGATTTTAGCAGAGTTGCTCACGCTAAGCCGCCGCCTACTGGGAGTGAATCTTAGCTTCTTAAAATTGCGAACGAAAGATTCGCAATATTGCGATTACAAACTTCTTAGCAGTTTCAGAGTAGCTTCAGACTTACTCGGCATCTGCGATCAGTTCAGTGCTTGTCGTTCCTGGTTTGACGTCACAAACACACCCAGCGTTCGCCCAGACACTCCTCCGTTTCTCCAGCCACTCCCGCGTTTTTTCCGGAAACGGTAGCGTTTTTTCCCACACGCCCATAAAACGGCCTGTTTCCGCCAAGAAACACCCATTTCCTGTCAATCACACTACGATCGCCTGAGCGATGAGAAAGCCGTGAGTAAAAATACTAACTTCATTGCAAATTTACTTGGCGCAGTCGCAGTGCGGACATTGCGCATGCGCACTAAGCGGAAAATCGCTGCGATGCGATGAAATTTACAGAGCGAACAACTCGGAATGACCACCTATGTTCTTCTGAAGAACCTTACAAAATTTCCTGAGGAAGGGGATTTGTTTGGAGTTGGGAACATATACAGCAGCTAATGTGATAGGCTTATCGTCTAGTTTCCCTTGTAGGATTATGTACCTGCCCTCCTGATCAGACAATTGGTTATCTAGAACGAAGTCGCAGGAGTAAGATATGAGAATAGCAACCCCAGCTTTCTTGGCGGGTCCATTCGCTGTATACTAGTGAGGGAATTTGTTATTAACAAACAATGGTGGAGGGGGGGGCGAAATTAATGAAATGCATTTCCTGGACTGCCACAATGAGGGCTTTCTGTTTTGCGAAATAATTCAAGGCTATTTTGTGTTTATTTGGGGAATTTAGAGTGACCCTTGGCGTTAAGTGACTGTATATCAACCATACTGACAACTCAAAAAGGGGATGCTAAAGAATGAGGACCGGGCCGTACCTGTAAAGGAAGTGATTACAATGAAAAGTACCAGTAGTCGAGCAACATTCCTAACCAAATATCTTGTGCTAGTATTAAATCTATCATGTGCAGGGGGGGAAAAAGAAAAAAAAGGCACCAAGAAAGTGCCGCCATGGGCTGCCAGGAAAGGCAACACAACGGGGATGTGGCGGGTTCAAAAGCCCACCCTCGCTTCATTATATAAAACATTGCAAGCGCAACTCCTTACTAACCTGAAACGAAAACGTTAACGTCTAAACTGTAGAATATGAGCACAGCAGTCATATGTCAGGTAGTATGGCCTAAAATGTGTACATACATTCAAACCTAAAGTAAGTTTTAAAAGTGTCAAGTTTTAAAAGTTTGAAGACCGATCCACCACCCTGAACAACGCAACCGTCCAAGTGAAAAACAGCCTCCAACAGGCAAAGCAATCCGTCAAAGATGGATGCAGAAAAAGGTCAGGGAACAGCCACAGAGCATGAGGACATAAAAAGGTATACATTACACAAGGTGGATAAACCTGCCAACGTACCGTTTGGAACCAGTTTGTCAGCTTAAACAGAAAACATCAAACAAAGCAGAATAAATAAAATTCCAACAAGTCCCTGTCATTAAAGAGAAGAGGGAGAGAGAACAAAGGTCACAGAACCGAAGGTACAGAGCAACATGAGTCCAGGTGTATGTCATGTAGTGTGAGTCCATACCTGAAAGAGAAATAATACACAACAAAGTTCTCTTAAACATACGGCCTGAGTGAGTGAAGTAGAGGTCATTTCGGGCTACCAGCGACTGCCCAGTCTTGTTCCACTTTAAGGTTTCGCGTAGATTTAGTGGAAATATCGGTCAAGTTCCAGGTTGCCAAAAGTTGGATACCCGCATCCGGGGTGGTAATTGAAGTACTTCCTCACCCAGTTTTAAGCCTCCTACACAGGTGTTTCTGTTTCAGTAAAAACTGTGTTTCAACCTACATATGAAAATGATGATCATTATCACCTGTTTGGTATGATTGGTTAATCATACACCTGACTGTAATCCTATAAAATCCCTGACTTTGTGCAATTGTACCTAGAAGAAATGATGCTGTTTTAAAGGCAAAGTGTGGTCACATCAAAATTTGCTTCGATTTAGATTTCTCTCCTGTTCATTCACTTTGCATTTTGTTAAATAATACAAATAATAAGATTTTACTTACCGGTAAATCTATTTCTCGTAGTACGTAGAGGATGCTGGGACTCCGTAAGGACCATGGGGATAGACGGGCTCCGCAGGAGATAGGGCACTTTAAGAAAGCTTTGGACTCTGGGTGTGCACTGGCTCCTCCCTCTATGCCCCTCCTCCAGACCTCAGTTAGGGAAACTGTGCCCAGAGGAGATGGACAGTACGAGGAAGGATTTTTGTAAATCTAAGGGCGAGATCCATACCAGCCACACCAATCACACAGTATAACTTGTGATAAACTTACCCAGTTAACAGTATGAACAACAACAAAGCCACGGTTCAACCGAAAAACTATAACATAACCCTTATGTAAGCAATAACTATATACAAGTCTTGCAGAAGAAGTCCGCACTTGGGACGGGCGCCCAGCATCCTCTACGGACTACGAGAAATAGATTTACCGGTAAGTAAAATCTTATTTTCTCTAACGTCCTTGAGGATGCTGGGACTCCGTAAGGACCATGGGGATTATACCAAAGCTCCCAAACGGGCGGGAGAGTGCAGATGACTCTGCAGCACCGATTGAGCAAACAGGAGGTCCTCCTCAGCCAGGGTATCAAACTTATAGAACTTTGCAAAGGTGTTTGTCCCCGACCAAGTAGCTGCTCGGCACAACTGTAATGCCGAGACCCCTCGGGCAGCCGCCCAAGAAGAGCCCACTTTCCTAGTGGAGTGGGCCTTAACCGATTTCGGTAACGGCAATCCTGCCGTAGAATGCGCCTGCTGAATTGTGTTACAGATCCAGCAAGCAATAGTCTGCTTTGAAGCAGGAGCACCAACCTTGTTGGCCGCATACAGAACGAACAAAGCTTCAGTCTTCCTGATTCTAGCCGTTCTGGTCACATAAATCTTCAAAGCCCTGACTACATCCAGGGACTCGGAATCCTCCAAGTCCCGTGTAGCCACAGGCACGACAATAGGTTGGTTCACATGAAAAGATGAGACCACTTTTGGCAGAAAGTGAGGGCGAGTCCTCAACTCTGCCCTATTCACGTGAAAAACCAAGTATGGGCTTTTATGTGATAAAGCCGCCAATTCGGAAACACGTCTTGCCGAAGCTAATGCCAACAACATGACCACTTTCCACATGAGGTATTTCAACTCCACAGTTTTGAGTGGTTCAAACCAAGGTGACTTGAGGAAACGTAACACCACGTTAAGATCCCAAGGCGCCACCGGAGGCACAAAGGGAGGCTGAATATGCAGCACCCCCTTCACAAAGGTCTGTACTTCAGGAATAGAGGCCAATTCTCTTTGAAAGAAAATGGATAAGGCCGAAATCTGGACCTTTATGGACCCTAATTTTAGGCCCAAAGTCACTCCTGTTTGAAGGAAGTGAAGTAGACGGCCCAAATGGAACTCCTCCGTAGGAGCAGCTCTGGCCTCACACCAAGAAACATATTTCCGCCATATACGGTGATAATGTTTTAACGTCACGTCTTTCCTAGCCTTGATCAGGGTAGGAATGACTTACTCCGGAATCCCTTTTTCCGCTAGGATCCGGCGTTCAACCGCCATGCCGTCAAACGCAGGGGAGAGTCCGGGGAGCTTCCTCTCAGCAGTGTCATGGTACGGGGTCTTACTGTCAGTGCCGGATCCCGGGGTCTCCCTGTCTGGGTCATGGCAGTGCTGCAGTGGCGGGCAGCCGGTTGCTGCTGTGTGTGAGGGACTGCAGTAAGGCTGATGGAGGCTGTGGATTTGGGTATTGGAGCTCAGTGAGCAGGGACTCAGCAGGGTAAAGAAGGCTTCTCTTGTATGTCTGCAGTTATACGAACCGCCATGTTGGAGACCAGTGCATGCAGTGTAGCCAATAGCAGTGATTCCTGTAAGTTCTCAGCCAATCCAAGTATGCTTCCCCTTTTAAAAGGTGTTGGATTTTAATCAAACACTGCCTGTGCTTTATGTTGCTCTTCATAGAAGGTACTTCTGCTCTGTGTTCCTGTGGACATCCTGGTTGCTTGGTGCTTTGAGTCCGTGGAAGTCTCCTGCCTTGCTCATCTGCATGTTACTCCGCTTCTCTCCACGCTCTGATCCAGAGTCCGGCGCCTCTTCCTGCGGTTGCCAGCCTGCCAGGCGGAATATGTTGGTGGTTCCTCTGGATCTCTGCCCAGTTGCCAAAAGTCCAGTTTCCAAAGTCTGAGGTCTTCAGTCACATCTTTTAATAATCCAGTTTCAAAGTCTGAGTTCTTCAGTAATATCTTCCAAGAATCCAGTTACAAAGTCTGTGTTCTTCAGTCACGTTTTTCCAATAATCTTGTTTCCAAAGCCCGAGTTCTTCAGTCTTGTTTTCCAAGTATCCAGTTCTCTTAATTCTTGCCTTTGACCCGCAGCAACTCAGCCTCTAGTCTTCAGTTATTGTCTCCAAGTCCCAGTCATCAAGTACTCAGTTTTCACAGTTATTGTCTCCAAGTGTCTCCAAGTCCTATCCATCAAATAACCTGTCTTTACAGTTATAGGGGGGGATTTACTAAGCAGTGATAAGAGCGGAGAAGTGAGCCAGTGGAGAAGTTGCCCCATCAACCAATCAGCAGCTCTGTATAATTTTATAGTATGCAAATTATAGATGCTACTTCAGTGCTGATTGGTTGCCATGGGCAACTTCTCCACTGGCTTACTTCTCCGCTCTTATCACTGCTTAGTAAATGTCCCCCATAGTCCTCAAGTTACACTTATCTCCAAGCCACAGTTTACTACCTTTCAGTCTTCACAGCTATTATTCCCAAGCCGCGGTAATCAAGTCCCTGTCTTTGCAGTTATTATCTTCTTGCTACAGTAACCACGCTCCCTAACTTCACAGCAACAGTTATATCTTATCCAGTTGTCATAGTGTGCCTATCCTTCTACTCTGAAAGTCCATGAGAAGGAACTACATCCAGCCTCCACGTCTTCTTCCGTCAGTGGCCTCTGCCACATCCGCTCAAACTCTTTAGTTGGATACCACATTCCAGCCTGACCTGATATCGACAAATGATAGTTAAAATCTGATTGGATGCTTTGGGCAACATCTCCACTTTTAATTTTCTCTTACGTCCTAGAGAATGCTGGGGTCCACATTAGTACCATCGAGTATAGACGGGTCCACTAGGAGCCACTGGCACTTTAAGAGTTTGAGAGTGTGGGCTGGCTCCTCCCTCTATGCCCCTCCTACCAGACTCAGTTTAGAAAATGTGCCCAGAGGAGCCGGTCACAGCTAGGGGAGCTCCATAGGAGTTCTTTTAGTTTTATTATTTTGATTAGAGTTTGGGCACAGGGAGGCTGCTGGCAACAGCCTCCCTGCTTCAAGGTACTAAGGGGGGGGAGTAGTGTCCGTCTTGCGGGGTCTGAGCCACTATCTCCGCTGACAGGACACTGAGTTCCTGAGGGGATCGAACGTTTGCCACCACAGGGGATCGCTCACCCGAACAGCATGCCGCCACCACCTTACAGAGCCAGAAGACGGAAGTGGCGAGTTAGTCACTGGCCCCCCTGGCAAGCGGGGAGCCGGTGTGAGGATGGCGGCAACAGGGTAGGGAGCGCAGTACTTACTGCGCTCCGGGGCTCAGGGGTACATGGTGCGGCGCTGTGAGGGGTGCCCTGAGCCAGCGCCTACACCCTACACTGTCCAGCAAGCCTGTCAGGGTCCCAGGATCGCTGCCAGCACAATTCCTCAGGCCAGTATAAACTACAGGAGAGCGGGAAGCAGCGCCATGAAAGGGGGCGGGGCTTCTCCTCAGAGCGGACCAAGCGGCATTCAGCGCCATTTTCCTGCCTGCAGAAGCGCTGACAGGGAGAGCTGTCCCTCCAAGTCAACTCCAGCTATCTTGCATGGTACCAGGGGGTTGTGGAAGGGAGGGGGAGGCTGTGTAAAGTCTGTGTAGTTTCTTAAGATACACAGACAGCGCTGGTAGTTTCATTAGTTCTCCCTTAAAAAGCGCTGTGTGTGAGTTGGCTCCACTCTCTGTGGCACAATTGGGGGGAAACTGTCTGACGTTTCCCTGTGTGTGTGTGTGTGGGTGTTAACTATCTCGCATAGCCATGTCTAGGGTCATATGCTGCAGAAGATGTTTCCTCTCAGGAGGGATCCATTCCATGTACACAGGACTGTAATGCTTTGTCTCAGATCCCTATTGTTGAATACTGAGACTGAAACTCAGGTGTTGAAGAAGTCTATGGCAGTTTGGTTAAGCTCTGTCCCTATTCCTGCAAAATCCCCTAGCATTTTCCCACAGAAACGTGCTCTTGCCCAAATTACGCAAGATGACACGGATACCGATTCTGATACTACAGGCGGTGATGGGGACGTGCTGAGGGGGGCGGCATCCCTTGCAAAGGGGGTGCAGCTTATGATTGAGACCATTAGAGATGTGTTAAACATTAATGACACTACACCTGAGCAAGTTGAGGAGGCTTACTTCACTGATAATAAGAAAGCCCCGCTAACCTTTCCCATGTCTAAAGAATTAAACACTATATTTGAAAAATCCTGGGAAAACCCTGAGTAAAAAATTCAGATCCCAAAAAGAGTTCTGGCTGCTTTTCCCTTCCCTGAGGATGATAGGAAAAAATGTGAAAACCCACCAATTGTTGACGCATCTGTCTCCAGACTGTCTAAAAAGGTGATACACAACAACAAATATTGAATACACCTTTGGGCGCTACCACTTTCTAGATGTCATATAATGTTCTCAATAGTCCCAAATACAGTCAATTGCTCCACTTGCACTGTTCTTTCTTCTAAACTTTCATTCCTCTTCAAATTGGTTTTCTTATATGATGGTATAGGTCATAAAGAGAAAGAAATGGCACATATAGTGTAGTAATTTGGGCTCAAAATGAAATTTATTCAAATAAAAAGGCATAAAATATAATTTAAAATGATAACTCCACTCTCTAATAAAGTTGGAACCGTACCGTGTCAAGCTCCCAGCATGGAGCAGTGAAGAAAGTAAAATCGGAAGGTTCCGGAATTCCTCCCTCCTCCCTTCACGCAAACTGCTGACCGCTGGACCTGGCAGGGCTCCCCTCTGGTTCTAGGTACAGGTAAAGGATCACTGAATGCCGCCAACGCGTTTCGAGTTCTCAACTCTTCCTCAGGGCAGAATGATCCCATACCTGTGAGTGTCCTTATTTATACTGAAATGTGACCCAGATGTAAATTGTGTGTATATTCACACATTTTCTTTAAAACTCAGATTTCTATAATGTATACATGGTTACATAAATATAAATCAATGATATATAAAATCCATCTAATAAAAATCATGTTTTTATACAAATATAATAAGACATAATAAGTGTTTCCTGGTGGTCAAAGTGCAATTTGTTCAAAAAATGACCTCCAGGTATGTGGCACATATGTATTCCCCTTTCAAAAGTTCATGCTGAGGGGCTTTATTGTGTCCTAGCATTGATTACAAATACCCTAACATTAAAAGATTTAGTTTGAATGAATTTCGGAACGCTATGCGTTCCACGATCGTCATACAAGGAAGTTCTATGCGTTCCACCGGTCCTTTCCGGTGACGCACTTCCGTTTCCTATCTTCAATAGCGTTATGCGTTCCACGGCGGCTCCGTCGTGGAACGCATGCGCGTCTGATGTTAGACGGCTTTTCGTATAGAAATAGCTCCACACATGGAGAGGGAATACAAGCAGACAAAGTATATTATTACAATAGAGACAACATAAGACTAGATATATACATATGGTGATTGCTGTCATAATGGTGATATATATCAAAAAGTCACCATGATAAAATCTCGCTTTGCGTTCCATGTCTGATCCGACGTGGAACGCATGTACTTAGATTGTAAGGGGCATTTCCTGTCAAACAGATATATTCAATCATGATGGAAAAATAATACACATATAAAAAATATAGATTATCTAAAAATGTGGAAAGGTGTCCTACATAATACAACTATTTTCTTTTATTATTTTTAGAAAAGTATATTTTAATCATGGGAGAGGTGTTTCTTAAAGAAACCATTTTATTTCAAATTCTTTATTTAATCCTGCTGGAACGATGGTTTTTAAATTAAAGATCCACCTCATTTCCGCCTTCGCCAATAAACTTTCAGAATCCCTGTCTTTCCAGTTGATTTTAATATGCTGAATTCCTATGAATTGTTTAATGGCGCTTGTTTTACAGTGATGTTTCAATTTGAAGTGGTTGGATAAATTGTGTGATTCCAACCCTTTCATAATGTTCCTCACATGTTCTCCCATGCGTGTTTTTAGTGCTCTGGAAGTGCGTCCTATATAAAATAGTCCACATTCGCACTCGATGAGATAGATAACATTATTCGTGTGGCATGTTATGAAGTTCTTGATTTTATATTCTTTGTTATTTATAATAAAGCTGGATATTTTTGATTTATCAGCTTTCACTGTTTTGCACATTGTGCAACTCCCACATCGATAGAAGCCCTCTGATCTTATGGGGTTATTTTGGTGAATTGGTAGTGCACTTTTTACTAAACTGGTTTTTAAATTGTTTGATTTCCTATAGATGAATTTGGGGACATCCGGGATTAGATTTTTTAATACTGGGTCCTTCTTGAGGACGCACCAATGAGTTTTTATGATTGACTCAATCCTTTTATAATTTGCTCCGTAGGTGGTAATGAAGGCAACATTCGGGTTATCGTTCTTTTTTGATGAAACATTTTTATTTTCATATAGTAGGTCTTTTCTATTCATCTTTTCTACTTCTTCAGTTGCCTTCTCCAACTCCTGTTCTGTGTACCCTTGTGAGCGAAAATTGTTAAGCATTATTTCGCTCTGTTTCTTATATTCTTCTGGGTCATTGCAGTTTCTCTTTGTTCGTATGAGTTGGCTTTTTGGGATTCCCTTAGTCCAATTCGGATGGTGTTGACTCCGTTTACTGATATATTGTTGTGAGTCTGTAGGTTTGGTATATCCCTTAGTGCAGAGGTTGTTCTCTGATTTGTAGACCGTTAAATCCAGAAAGTTGACTTTTTCTCGGCTTCTCTCGAATGTCAATTTAATGCCTGCATCGGTCATATTTACTTCATTGCAGAAAGATAGTAGGTCCTCCTCAGACCCTTCCCACAGGAATATGATGTCGTCAATGAATCTTTTCCAGAGGACCAAGTTCGACGTCTCAGCTACACTTCCCCACACGTGGGTGTTTTCCCACTGTGCCATGAAGAGGTTAGCGTAGCTGGGCGCGAACTTGGTCCCCATAGCGGTGCCCACCAGTTGAAGATAATAATTCCCTTCAAAGAAGAAATAATTATTTTTTAAAATGAATCTAATCCCTTCTATGATGAATTCTCTTGTATTGATCGGTATATCAGATTGGTCCAAAAACCATTTGACAGCCTCTATACCTTTCTCGTGATCTATCACAGTATAGAGTGATGTCACATCTGCAGTTGTTAGGATCGTAGTGTCAGTAACTGTAATGCCTTCTAATCTGTTGATAATGTCTACTGTATCTTTAATATATGATTTATTACTGGTCACTAAGGGTTGTAAGAAGCAATCTATCATTTCAGATAGATTGCTGGTGAGACTTCCAACCCCAGCTATGATGGGTCTACCCGGGGGGGCTACTGGGTCTTTATGTACCTTTGGCAGAATATATATGCTCGGAGTTTTTGGATTTTCAATTAAAAGAAAATCGAATTCCTGTTTAGTGATTGCTTCTTTCTCCAAATGTTTGATTAGGAATCTTTGGAATTCTGTTTTGATGCGATTGGTGGGATCGGTTTTCAATTTTTTATATGTAGTTCCATCTTCCAACTGTCGTTGAATTTCCTTGGTGTAGTATTCCTTGCTCATCACAACTACCCCCCCTCCTTTGTCGCAGGGTTTGATGACTATATTCTCATTCCTGGATAGATCTTTTAATGCTTGTTTTTCTTTTCTTGTTAGGTTGCCTTTTGTGGGTTTTGTTTTCAGATTTTTGAAGTCTTCCTCTACTAGTTTGTTGAAGACGCTGATGTAATTTCCCTTTATGTGAGCCGGGTAGAATGATGATTTCTTCCGGAAAGTTTTTTTCTTTTCATCTTCGTTCCCTGGTGTGGGTTCTTCTATTTCTGATTGATCTTCCTTTAATTTGAAAAATTTCTTTAGAGTGATCTTTCTTATGAATTTTTCCGTATCGACAAACAGAGTGAATGGGTCAGTGTTGGATGTAGGCGCATATTTTAATCCTTTTTCTAATACTTCTTTTTCTGATATCGTTAATTCCTTATTAGCTATATTGAAAATTTTGCATTTTTTTGGTGAAATACGTCCAACCTGTTTGTCTTTTCTAGTAGGTTTGAGTTTTTTTATCTGTTTTTTACCCCCCCTAGTACCTCTGTATTTATGATTTGTTGATGTATATGTATCTTTTACCATCTTCTCATAAATGGAAGTGTAGCTGAGACGTCGAACTTGGTCCTCTGGAAAAGATTCATTGACGACATCATATTCCTGTGGGAAGGGTCTGAGGAGGACCTACTATCTTTCTGCAATGAAGTAAATATGACCGATGCAGGCATTAAATTGACATTCGAGAGAAGCCGAGAAAAAGTCAACTTTCTGGATTTAACGGTCTACAAATCAGAGAACAACGTCTGCACTAAGGGATATACCAAACCTACAGACTCACAACAATATATCAGTAAACGGAGTCAACACCATCCGAATTGGACTAAGGGAATCCCAAAAAGCCAACTCATACGAACAAAGAGAAACTGCAATGACCCAGAAGAATATAAGAAACAGAGCGAAATAATGCTTAACAATTTTCGCTCACAAGGGTACACAGAACAGGAGTTGGAGAAGGCAACTGAAGAAGTAGAAAAGATGAATAGAAAAGACCTACTATATAAAAATAAAAATGTTCCATCAAAAAAGAACGATAACCCGAATGTTGCCTTCATTACCACCTACGGAGCAAATTATAAAAGGATTGAGTCAATCATAAAAACTCATTGGTGCGTCCTCAAGAAGGACCCAGTATTAAAAAATCTAATCCCGGATGTCCCCAAATTCATCTATAGGAAATCAAACAATTTAAAAACCAGTTTAGTAAAAAGTGCACTACCAATTCACCAAAATAACCCCATAAGATCAGAGGGCTTCTATCGATGTGGGAGTTGCACAATGTGCACAACAGTGAAAGCTGATAAATCAAAAATATCCAGCTTTATTATAAATAACAAAGAATATAAAATCAAGAACTTCATAACATGCCACACGAATAATGTTATCTATCTCATCGAGTGCGAATGTGGACTATTTTATATAGGACGCACTTCCAGAGCACTAAAAACACGCATGGGAGAACATGTGAGGAACATTATGAAAGGGTTGGAATCACACAATTTATCCAACCACTTCAAATTGAAACATCACTGTAAAACAAGCGCCATTAAACAATTCATAGGAATTCAGCATATTAAAATCAACTGGAAAGACAGGGATTCTGAAAGTTTATTGGCGAAGGCGGAAATGAGGTGGATCTTTAATTTAAAAACCATCGTTCCAGCAGGATTAAATAAAGAATTTGAAATAAAATGGTTTCTTTAAGAAACACCTCTCCCATGATTAAAATATACTTTTCTAAAAATAATAAAAGAAAATAGTTGTATTATGTAGGACACCTTTCCACATTTTTAGATAATCTATATTTTTTATATGTGTATTATTTTTCCATCATGATTGAATATATCTGTTTGACAGGAAATGCCCCTTACAATCTAAGTACATGCGTTCCACGTCGGATCAGACATGGAACGCAAAGCGAGATTTTATCATGGTGACTTTTTGATATATATCACCATTATGACAGCAATCACCATATGTATATATCTAGTCTTATGTTGTCTCTATTGTAATAATATACTTTGTCTGCTTGTATTCCCTCTCCATGTGTGGAGCTATTTCTATACGAAAAGCCGTCTAACATCAGACGCGCATGCGTTCCACGACGGAGCCGCCGTGGAACGCATAACGCTATTGAAGATAGGAAACGGAAGTGCGTCACCGGAAAGGACCGGTGGAACGCATAGAACTTCCTTGTATGACGATCGTGGAACGCATAGCGTTCCGAAATTCATTCAAACTAAATCTTTTAATGTTAGGGTATTTGTAATCAATGCTAGGACACAATAAAGCCCCTCAGCATGAACTTTTGAAAGGGGAATACATATGTGCCACATACCTGGAGGTCATTTTTTGAACAAATTGCACTTTGACCACCAGGAAACACTTATTATGTCTTATTATATTTGTATAAAAACATGATTTTTATTAGATGGATTTTATATATCATTGATTTATATTTATGTAACCATGTATACATTATAGAAATCTGAGTTTTAAAGAAAATGTGTGAATATACACACAATTTACATCCGGGTCACATTTCAGTATAAATAAGGACACTCACAGGTATGGGATCATTCTGCCCTGAGGAAGAGTTGAGAACTCGAAACGCGTTGGCGGCATTCAGTGATCCTTTACCTGTACCTAGAACCAGAGGGGAGCCCTGCCAGGTCCAGCGGTCAGCAGTTTGCGTGAAGGGAGGAGGGAGGAATTCCGGAACCTTCCGATTTTACTTTCTTCACTGCTCCATGCTGGGAGCTTGACACGGTACGGTTCCAACTTTATTAGAGAGTGGAGTTATCATTTTAAATTATATTTTATGCCTTTTTATTTGAATAAATTTCATTTTGAGCCCAAATTACTACACTATATGTGCCATTTCTTTCTCTTTATGACCTATACCATCATATAAGAAAACCAATTTGAAGAGGAATGAAAGTTTAGAAGAAAGAACAGTGCAAGTGGAGCAATTGACTGTATTTGGGACTATTGAGAACATTATATGACATCTAGAAAGTGGTAGCGCCCAAAGGTGTATTCAATATTTGTTGTTGTGTATTAGCTTTCAGTGATTGGGAGTCACTAGAATATACCTTAGGCTGCTTTGTCCCCACTGAGCGCTATTTTCTATTCCACCCGTATACATCTTGTCTAAAAAGGTGGTTTTACCTGTCCCTGGTTCTACCGCATTGAAAGAACCAGCTGATCGTCAGATTGACACTACGCTCAAATCCATGTACACTGCTTCAGGAGTGGCCTTAAGGCCCACTATTGCCTGTACATGGATTTCTAAAGCCATAGTAAGGTGGTCCGGCACATTACTAGAGGATTTGGATGCAATGGATAGAAGTGACATTGAATTGTTTTTACGTAACATACAGGATTCTGTGGGGTTCATGGTGGAATCCATGAAAGACCTGGGTATGCTGACTGCACGGATATCCTCCATGTCGGTATCAGCTCGCAGGGGACTCTGGCTACGCCAATGGTCTGCAGACGTGGAATCCAGGAGAAGTGTGGAGAACCTACCCTACACAGGTCAGGCTCTATTTGGGGAAGCGTTGGATGCGTGGATTTCCACGGCAACCGCGGGTAAGTCACCTTTTCTTCCCTCTGTTACTCCTTCTACGAAGAAACCATTTACTTCAGCTGTGCAGCAATCCTTTCGGACCACTAAGACAAAAAAGCCCAAGCCTTCTACCACTTTCTTTAGAGGTGGTCGGGTAAAATCCAAGAAGAGACCTGCTTCTAGTTACTCAAAATACTCAGCATGACGGTGGACCGCACAGCCTGGAGGACGGGCTGGTGGGTACGACACTTAGACGTTTCAGCCACGTCTGGGTGTCATCCAGCCTGAATCCCTGGGTACAGGATATTTGTGTCCCAAGGGTAGAGTTAGACTGGAGTTTCAAGAACTCCCGCCTCAGTGATTCTTCAAATCATGCTTGCCAGCTTTGCTGACAGACAGAGCTACCTACAGGAAGCCATTCTAAAATTGGAAAAATCACAGGTCATTGTCCCAGTTCCACCTGATATGCAAAACAAGGCTTATGGGTGGTCATTCCGAGTTGTTCGCTCGCTAGCAGTTTTTAGCAGCCGTGCAATCGCTATGCCGCCTCCCACTGGGAGTGTATTTTAGCTTAGCAGAAGTGCGAACGAAAGGATCGCAGAGCGGCTACAAAATATTTTTGTGCAGTTTCAGAGTAGCTTCAGACCTACTCAGCGCTTGCGATCACTTCAGACTATTCAGTTCTTGTTTTGACATCACGAACACACCCTGCGTTCGCCCAGCCACACCTGCGTTTTTTCTGGCACACTTGCGTTTTTTTCGAACACACCCAGAAACGCCCTCTTCCTGTCAATCACTCTGCGGGCAGCAGTGCGACTGAAATGCTTCGCTAGACCTTGTGTGAGACTACATCATTCGTTGTAATAGTACGATGCGCATGCGCATTGCACCGCATATGCATGCGCAGAAGTGCCCTTTTTTTGCATGATCGCTGCGCAGCGAACGAAAGCAGCTAGCAATCAACTCGGAATGACCCCCATTATTCAAACATTTTCGTGGTACCGAAACCGGATGATTGGTCAGACCAATTTTGAACTTGAAATCGTTGAACCCTTACCTGAGGGTGTTCAAATTCAAAATGGAGTCTCTCAGAGCAGTGATTTCATGTCTGGAGGAGGGAGAGTTTCCAGTATCCCTGGATATCAAGGATGCGTACCTCCACATTCCGATTTGGCCGCCTCACCAGGCTTATCTCAGATTTGCAATGTTGGACAGTCAATATCAATTCCAGGCACTACCATTCGGCCTCTCGACAGCACCGAGGGTGTTCACCAAGGTGATGACAGAGATGATGGTTCTCCTCCGCAAACAGGGGGTGAACATAATGCCATATCTGGATGGTCTGCTGATAAAGGCATCGTCCAGGGAGAGGTTGTTGCAGTCCATTGTTCGCACAACTCATCTGCTCAGGAAACATGGTGTGATCCTGAATTTTCCAAAATCACATTTGGAGCCGACCAGGAGGTTGTCTTTTCTGGGAATGATCCTCGACACAGAAGTGCAGAGGGTGTTTCTTCCGGAGGAGAAAGCGTTGGTGATACAAACAATGGCCTGGGATGCCCTGAAGCCAGCCCGGGTTTCCGTTCATCAGTGCATTCGCCTTCTGGGGAAGATGGTAGCCTCTTACGAGGCTCTACAGTACGGAAGGTTTCATGCTCGGCCCTTCCAAGTGGTCGGGATCTCATCTACACATGCACTAGAGAATACATCTGTCGCCAAAAGCCAGGATTTCACTCCTCTGATGGCTACAACTACCTCACCTTCTGGAGGGCTGCAGGTTCGAGATTCAGGACTGGATCCTTCTAACCACAGATGCAAGTCTCCGGGGCTGGGGCTCAGTCACTCAGGGGGAAACCTTCCAAGGAGGGTGGTCAAGCCTGGACTCCAGCCTACCAATAAACATTCGGGAACTTAGAGCCGTCTACAACGGTCTTCTCCAAGCGGCCCATCTTCTTCATGATCGAGCCATTCAAGTGCAGTCGGACAGTGTAACGACAGTGGCTTACATAAACCGACAGGGCAGAACGAAGAGCAGAGCTGCAATGTCAGAGGTAACAAGAATCATTCTCTGGGCAGAAAAACACGCGTTGGCGCTGTCAGCCATCTTCATTCTGGGAGTAGACAACTGGGAAGCAGACTTCCTCAGCAGACACGGTCTCCATCCAGGAGGGTGGGGACTCCATCCAGAGGTGTTCACGGAGGTAACAGATCTTTGAGGTGTACCTCAAATAGACATGATGGCCTCTCGTCTCAACAAGAAGCTTCAGCGGTATTGTTCCAGGTCGCGGGACCTGTAAGCCACGGCGGTGGACGCCCTAGTGACTCCGTGGGTGTTCCAGTCGGTGTACGTGTTTCCTCCACTTCCACTCAATCCCAGAGTTCTAAAACTCATAAGGAGAACAAGAGTTCAGGTGATCCTCATTGCTCCGGACTGGCCAAGAAGGGCTTGGTACGCGGATCTTCCGGATCTACTGCTAGAAGAACCGAGGCCTCTTCCTCTTCGGGAGGACCTGCTGCAGCAGGGGCCATTCGCTTATCAAGACTTACCGCGGCTACGTTTGATGGCATGGAGGTTGAACACCAGGAATTAGCTCGGAAGGGCATTCCGAACAAGGTTATTCCTACCATGATACGGGCTAGTAAAGGAGTAGCATCTAAACATTACAATCGTATTTGGGAAAAATATGTATCTTTCCCAAGAAGTTTCCTACAGTGGAGTTTCAACTGGGATGGTTTCTCCTCTTCCTGCAACCAGGTGTGGATATGGGCCTGAGGTTGGGATCCGTAAAGGTCCAGATTTCAGCCCTATCCATTTTCTTCCAGAAACAGTTGGCTTCCCTCCCGGAGGTTTAGACCTTTTTGAAAGGGTTTCTGCACATCCAGCCTCCCTTTGTGCCGCCTACGGCACCATGGGATCTTAACGTGGTGCTACAGTTTCTTCAATCGGATTGGTTCGAGCCGGGTTGAGGTCAAGTTGCTCACATGGAAGGCGGGCACTTTGTTGGCCTTAGTTTCTGCTAGACATGTGTTGGAGCTGGGGGCTTTGTCTTGTAAGAGCTCCTACTTGATCTTCCATGAAGATAGAGCTGAGCTCCGGACACGTCAGCAGTTCCTTCCGCAGGTTGTGTCGGCATTTCATGTCAACCAACCTTTTGTGGTGCCAGTTGCTACTGACTCCTCAATTTCATCAAAGTCCTTGGATGTTGTAAGGGTTCTGTAAATCTATGTGAAGAGGACTACTCGTCACAGAAAATCGGACTCTCTGTTTGTCCTGTATGATCCCAAGAAACTTGGGTGTCCTGCTTCTAAGTAGACGATCTCTCGCTGGATCAGGTTCACTATCCAGCATGCATATTCTACGGCAGGATTGCCATGTCCTACGTCTGTTAAAGCCCACTCTACTCGTAAGGTGGGTTTTTTCCTGGGCGGCTGCCCGGGGTGTCTCGGCTTTACAGCTTTGCCGACCGTCTACTTGGTCAGGGTCGAACACATTTGCAAAGTTCTACAAGTTCGATACCTTGGCCGCTGAGGACCTCAAGTTTGGTCAATCAGTTCTGCAGGAGCCTCTGCGCTCTCCCTCCCATTCTGGGAGCTTTGGTACATCCCCATGGTACTAATGTGGACTCCAGCATCCTCTACGGACTACGAGAAAAGGATTTACCGGTAGGCAATTAAAATCCTTTTTTTAGAAGCTTTATTAAATCTACCCCATTAAGTATAATTACTCACCTACTGTAGGTACAAATATTGTCCCTCAGGGTGTATAAGAGTAGGTGAAAATTCATGCCAAAAACAAGTAACAAAAAGAAACACCATGGTGTAATAAAAACTGAATAATTAGACAATGTGACCATGTGCATACAATGGGTGTCATTCCGAGTTGTTCGCTCGCAAGCTGCTTTTAGCAGCTTTGCACACGCTAAGCCGCCGCCTACTGGGAGTGAATCTTAGCTTATCAAAATTGCGAACGAAAGATTAGCAAAATAGCGAATAGACACTTCTTAGCAGTTTCTGAGTAGCTCCACACTTACTCGGCATCTGCGATCAGTTCAGTGTTTGTCGTTCCTGGTTTGACGTCACAAACACACCCAGCGTTCGCCCAGACACTCCTCCGTTTCTCCAGCCACTCCCGCGTTTTTCCCAGAAACGGTAGCGTTTTTTCGCACACACCCATAAAACGGCCTGTTTCCGCCCAGAAACACCCACTTCCTGTCAATCACATTACGATCACCAGAACGAAGAAAAAACCTCGTAATGCCGTGAGTAAAATACCTAACTGCATAGCAAATTTACTTGGCGCAGTCGCACTGCATTAGCGACTAATCGCTCCGTTGCGAGAAAAAAATACAGAGCGAACAACTCGGAATGACCCCCAATGTGCATACAATCAATCTGTCTCTGATCCATCAAAGGCAAATTGTATATAACAGATGTTCTTTAGTGTAAAATAAACAATATGAATAGTGCAATACCCTCTTTTACTTAAGATAGTGAAAAGCACAGACATATCACCAGCAGTAACAGGCGATGTATGGTAGATAACATTTTATTTCCTGAATATACCACTCCTCATTTCGTGAGACTGCAGCTCCGTTCTTTCAGCAGGTCACTTCAGGAAAAAGTCACGAAACGCATAGAAAGTAGTGAGGAGAATATGTTTTATTTTTGTTTTGTTTCCACATTTTTCTGGAGATGTATGCTACAGTTTTGTCATCTGGAAAGTAATACTTTGCAGTCAGGTTCCAGCTGCACTGCATTGGTAGTGCACCCAGTGGCGTAACTACTGCCTCCCGCAGTCCTCGCGGTGGCTTGGGGGCGAGGGGCTGCGGGGGCGCCACTGACTTTGCACAGATTGACATGCGGATGAGCGTCCGCATGTCAATCTGCGGTCTCCCTCCCTGCTGTAAGGACTAGGAGGGACACGGAGCGCATAGCGCGTCTCTCCTGTGTCCCCCCTGGCTCTCCCCCCGGCCGGTCTAATGAAGGAAGTGCCGTTCGTGAGCTCTGATTGGCTCACGTACCGGCACTTCCTTTATTAGACCGACCGGGGGAGAGCCAGGAGGGACATTGGAGAGGCGCGCTATGCGCTCCGTGTCCCTCCAACACAAGGGAGGGGGGGAGGGGGGGAAGCAGGCACAGGGGGGGGGCATATACATGGCACTGGGGGGGCATATACATGGCACTGGGGGGGCATATACCTGGCACTGGGGGCATATACCTGGCACTGGGGGCATATACACCTGGCACTGGGGGCATATACCTGGCACTGGGGGGGAATATCTGGCACTGGGGGCATATACCTGGCACTGGGGGGAATATCTGGCACTGGGGGGGAAGCAGGCACTATCGGGGAATATCTGGCACTGGGGGCATATACCTGGCACTGGGGGGGAATATCTGGCACTGGGGGGGAAGCAGGCACTGTGGGGGAATATCTGGCACTGGGGGGGGGGGCATATACCTGGCACTGGGGGCATATACCTGGCACTGTGGGGGAAGATCTGGCACTGGGGGCATATACCTGGCACTGGGGGGGGGGAATATCTGGCACTGGGGGGAATATCTAGCACTGGGGGCATATACCTGGCACTGTGGGGGAAGATCTGGCACTGGGGGCATATACCTGGCACTGGGGCATATACCTGGCACTGGGGGGCATATACCTGGCACTGGGGGGGGGGATATCTGGCACTGGGGGGCATATACCTGGCACTGGGGGGGAATATCTGGGCACTGGGGGCATATACCTGGCACTGGGGGGGAATATCTGGCACTGGGGGGGAAGCAGGCACTGTGGGGGAATATCTGGCACTGGGGGCATATACCTGGCACTGGGGGCATATACCTGGCACTGGGGGGGAATATCTAGCACTGGGGGGGAATATCTGGCACTGGAGGGGGGGCATATACCTGGCACTGGGGGCATATACCTGGCACTGTGGGGGAAGATCTGGCACTGGGGGGCATATACCTGGCACTGGGGGGGAATATCTGGCACTGGGGGCATATACCTGGCACTGGGGGGAATATCTGGCACTGGGGGCATATACCTGGCACTGTGGGGGAAGATCTGGCACTGGGGGCATATACCTGGCACTGTGGGGGAAGATCTGGCACTGGGGGCATATACCTGGCACTGTGGGGGAATATCTGGCACTGGGCATTTACCTGGCACTGTGGGGGAATATTTGGCACTGGGGGGAGCAGGCACTGAGGGGGCATATGTGGCACTGTGGGGGAATATCTGGCACTGGGGGCATATACCTGGCACTGTGGGGGAATATCTGGCACTGGGTGCATATACCTGGCACTGTGGGGGGAATATCTGGCACTGGGGGCATATGTGGCACTGGGAGCACGTCCCTAGCAACAAGCACTACCCCCTAGCAACGAGCATGACACCCAGTGCATGAAACCCCTGGCAACGAGCATGACACCCTGAGCATGAAAACCCCTGGCACCGTGCATGGAACCAAGAGCATGAAACCCCTGGCAACGAGCAGGTAATTTAAAAGTAATTGGAAGCCTTACTGTAGAACTTAATGTGTAATGGGCATTACGGTGTGTGGTATACTATATCACGGGCATTGTGTGGTATGTGGTATAATGTCTCAGGATCACTGCAGTGTTTGGCATAATGTATCACGGACATTGCTGTGTGTGTCGTCAGGGCCGTAACTACGTGTGTGCCAAGTGGGCTTGGCACACAGCGCAGTTGCCCTGAGGGGCGCAACGGCCAGCGGCATGTAATGAGTCAAATTGACTCATTACATGCCGCCTCTGTGTGCGCCGTGCGCGGCTGGAGGGAGAAGAGACCAGCGCCGGGTTCAAGGAGGAGGAGGGAGGGGGAGCAGGGAGCAGCAGCAGCGCTATTTGATTGGTAGTAAGCGCCGCTGCAGCATCCCCCTCTCCTTCTGTATTGGCTGCCCGGCGCTGCTATGGATGCTGGGATGCGGTTCCTTCATCCCAGCATCCATAGCAGCGCCGGGCAGCCAATACAGAAGGAGAGGGGGATGCTGCAGCGGCGCTTACTACCAATCAAATAGCGCTGCTGCGGCTCCCTGCTCCCCCTCTCTCCTCCTCCTTCTCATCTCACTGCCTGCACCGAGAGGGAGATGCCAGCACGAGGAGCCTGTCAGCGGGGAGAAGGTAAGTATATCCCTCTCTCTCTTTCTTTCTCTCTCTCTTTCTCTCTCTCTCTCTCTCTCTCAGGGGGACACCGTCTGCCGCAATGTGTAAAAAGGGGTCCTGGCTGCCGCAATGTAAAAGGGGTCCTGGCTGCCGCAATGTATAAAAAGGGGGTCTGGCTGCTGCAATGTGTAAAAAGGGGGGGTCCTGGCTGCCGCAATGTGTAAAATGGGGTCCTGGCTGCCGCAATGTATAAAAAGGGGGTCTGGCTGCCGCAATGTGTAAAAAGGGGGGGTCCTGGCTGCCGCAATGTGTAAAATGGGGTCCTGGCTGCCGCAATGTGTAAAAAGGGGGCCTGGCTGCCGTAATGTGTAAAAAGGGGCCCTGGCTGCCGCAATGTATAAAAAGGGGGTCTGGCTGCCGCAATGTGTAAAAAGGGGTCCTGGCTGCCCCAATGTGTAAAATGGGGTCCTGGCTGCCGCAATTTGTAAAAAGGGGGCCTGGCTGCCGCAATGTGTAAAGAGGGGGCCTGGCTGCCGCAATGTGTAAAAAGGGGGCCTGGCTGCCGCAATGTGTAAAGAGGGGGCCTGGCTGCCGCAATGTGTAAAAAGGGGTCCTGGCTGCCGCAATGTGTAAAAAGGGGTCCTGGCTGCCGCAATGTGTAAAAAGGGGCCTGGCTGCCGCAATGTGTAAAATGGGGTCCTGGCTGGCGCAATGTGTAAAAAGGGGGCCTGGCTGCCGCAATGTGTAAAGAGGGGGCCTGGCTGCCGCAATGTGTAAAAAGGGGTCCTGGCTGCCGCAATGTGTAAAAAGGGGGACTGGTTGCCGTAATGTGTAAAAAGGGGGACGCTGTCTGCTGTAATGTATAAAAGGGGCTCTACCTGGTGTAGTGGCGCTACTGTGCAGCGTAATTTGAATAATGTAAACTACTGTGCACCGTAGTATGAATTGCTATTATTTTGTGGCCACGCCCCTTCCCAGTGAAGCCACGCCCCTATAAATTGTTCACGCGCCTACGACGCGCACTGTCCCTATCTTACATGGTGGGGGGGCGCCACTGTCGTTTCTTGCACACAGCGCTAAAATGCCTAGTTACGGCACTGTGTGTCATAATGTGTCAGGCATTACGGTGTGTTGTATACTATATCACGGGCATTGTGGTATGAGGTATAATGTCTCAGGATCATTGTGGTGTGTGTCATACTGTGTCACAGACATTGTATGTGCTATAATGTATCAGGGGCATTGCAGTGTGTAGCATAATGTATAACAGGCATTGCGATTCTTGTCATAATGTGTCACAGGCATTACGGTGTGTGGCATAATGTGTCGGGGGCATTACAGTGTGTGCATATTGTGTCATGTGCATTATTGTTTGTGGAATAATGTCTAAGGGCCATTGCAGTATGTGGCATAATGTATACTGGGCATTACTATAAGGAGGAAAAATGACAAATAATGTAAGGGGCATGAATCAGGATTATTTTTCTTTCCTGTGGTGGCCAACGTATGGGCGTGCAGGTTGCAAAACTGGGGTATAAGGTAGTCTTTTCCTGCAATACCACGCCCCTTTACGCGAAGCCACGCCCATTTCAACGAAGCCACACACCCTTTTTGGCGGCGCGCGCATATTTGTCCCTTTACTAGTGCCAACTATGGGGGGTATGGGGGGGGGGCGCCGAAGGATTTTTTGGCTTGGGGGAGAAAAATTTCTAGTTACGCCACTGAGTGCACCTATCCCATATCCTGGCTGAAACATCTTTGCCAACTGCTAAACTGATACCTCCAATGAAAGATATTAGTATGATTTGTTACGTAGGGGCGTATTTATTACAGTTACTTTTTTTACTGTAGGAAATGCCCCGAAAACTGCCCAAGGATGTAACCAGGACGGACCACAGCAGATGTCTCCAGTGGGCCTTATTCAGGTCCTTACGACCTGCAGCACATAGCGCAAAGTACCGATGTTTGTGCATGGGCCGGACCCGTACTGTGCATGTGTAGTACAGGTCTGTGA
Source organism: Pseudophryne corroboree (assembly GCF_028390025.1). Classification (NCBI taxonomy): domain Eukaryota; kingdom Metazoa; phylum Chordata; class Amphibia; order Anura; family Myobatrachidae; genus Pseudophryne; species Pseudophryne corroboree. The sequence continues at coordinate 82,750,700 of NC_086448.1, forward strand.
CGGCGGATGCAGGATAGCATCAGACTGCAGTTTGGGGGCGAAAAGGGGATGGCGTCAGCCTCCGTTTTTAAAAAAACGGAGGCATGTTGCCGCCGTTGCTTGGTTGGGACAAGGCCAGGATCTCTGTTGGAGGACAGAGATTTCCTGGCCTCCTGATAGCTACTGTGGAGTCCGCCTTGCATGACCCCGTTGGTCACGCAGCCAGCCGATGGTGTCGCAAATGATCTGATACTGCGTCCTAGCCTCCTAGAATGCTGCTTGTCCTCTTGCTGCATTACTATATTAGCGCTATCGCCGCTGCTTCCATGTAAGCAACAGCAACAGCTCCTCCAACCACATCTGAATCAGGCCCAATATCTGCTGCGGTCCCTCCATTTCCGACAGCAAGCTGTTGTATTTACCAACAGCAGGGAGCTTGGCATCGCCAGTTACCGCCTGTGGTCTAGTTCATCACAATTTTTTCTCTGGGTACCTCTTTTTGGCTGTCCATCGACGCATGCGCAGGCCAGCGGCCCATATGTGCAGTATGCAGACTGAGGGGGAGATGTACTAAGTGGAGAGAGATGAAGCACCAGCCAATCAGCTCCTAACTGCCATTTTACAGGCTCTGTTAGAAAAATTACATTTAGGAGCTGGTTGGTTGGTACTTTATCTCTCTCCATGTTATCATTCTCCAAGACTTAAGGGCACTACACATTTAACGATCCGCCGCCGAGCTGCCCGACGGCGGATACGCCCGATGGACGACCCGGCGGCAGGGTGGCAGTGATGGGGGGAGTGAAGTTTCTTCACTTCTCCCGTCACACGGCTCCATAGAAGTGCAGGCAAATATGGACGAGATCGTCCATATTGGCCTGCATGCACAGCCGACGGGGCACCAGCGATGAAGGAGCGTGGGGCCGCGCATCGTTCATCGCAGGTGCCTCCACACTCAAAGATATGAATGGTATCTCGTTCATTAATGAACGAGATCGTTCATATCTTTGAGAATTATCGCCCAGTGTGTAGGGCCTTTTAGTGAACCTGCCCCAAAGTCTGAACCCAGAATCAAAGTGACAGCTGTCACTTTGCTTCTATTCATTTGCTGGGGCAAGGTTTTCTTTCGTAAACTCTCTCGCCGTACCCCAGATTTAATAAATGCATGCCGTTATATTAATTACCGCATTGCCCGTTGGGGTATAATTATCACCTCTCATCCGCATATAAATATGAGGTTGGTGAGAAATACTCCCCTCAGAGTCCTTTATGTTTTATTGCTATTTTGTAGTGGAAGGATAATAAATTGCTGCTGCCCTCTATAAGTTGACAAATGCAATTAACCCTTATTGCTGCAGAAAAGCTCATTAAGCTCCAATGTTGTTTTCCAACATGAAGGCCGCAAAATATACACAAGGTTAATGGCAAATAATTAAATTTTACAGTGGGGATATAATTTATTTATTACAGAAACATAGAATATTTTTAGGACGATGCACACGTTCCAAATACACAGTTTATATCATAATCCGTAACTGTGACATCAAAACAGCCCTATTAGCATTTACTTACATAGTGGGAGGATAGGGGGTAATTCCAAGTTGATCGCAGCAGGAAATTTTTTAGCAGTTGGGCAAAACCATGTGCACTGCAGGGGGGAGGGGGGCAGATATAACATTTGCAGAGAGAGGTAGATTTATTTATTACAGAAACATAGAATATTTTTAGGACGATGCACACGTTCCAAATACACAATTTATATCATAATCCGTAACTGTGACATCAAAACAGCCCTATTAGCATTTACTTACACAGTGGGGAGATAGGGGGTAATTCCAAGTTGATCGCAGCAGGAAATTTTTTAGCAGTTGAGCAAAACCATGAGCACTGCAGGGGGGGGGGGGGGGGGCAGATATAAGATTTGCAGAGAGAGTTAGATTTGGGTGGGTTATTTTGTTTCTGTGCAGGGTAAATACTGGCTGCTTTATTTTTATACTGCAATTTAGATTGCAGATTGAACTCACCACACCCAAATCTATCTCTCTCTGCACATGTTATATCTGCCCCCCCCTGCAGTGCACATGGTTTTGCCCAACTGCTAAAAAATTTCCTGCTGCGATCAACTTGGAATTACCCCCATAGACCTTATGTGACCTGTAATATTAGCAGTTCTGAAGATACGTAAGTAAGGAGCAGCACAGATCATTGAACTGAAGTTATACTGCCCATCTGCAATTAAACAAATATCAAAACACAACTTTCCCATTCATTTCGCCTGTGTTTTCACATTTTCTATAAATCCCTTATTCATTTTAATTTATGAGCTAGCTTAGCACAACTTGTTAAGTTAAATAGGAATAAGGGCCAGATTCAGTGAGGCATCACATTTGCATAAGCAGCACACCCGTCTGTGCTCTTTGTATTTTTGCTGTACTTATTTATTAACATTTTTATATATCTGCAAGTTGAACAGGGCGCACTATCAATTTCTAAGCAAAGAAGGTTAATGCTGTTTGCAGGAAATATACACAGAGACATGTATCTTGTTCTATAGGGTACAGGGGCACAGCACATGGAAATCAATGTTAAATTTCTTGTGGCAAAATAGGCCACATGTGTTTGTAGGTGTCTAGAAAACCATTACATTTAGTAGAAAAAGCTTGGAAAATAATTTTACCAGTCATTCTTGAATTAACTTCATTTAATTTTTAGGTTCAATATCATTATCTACACTATCTTCAGTTATGCTCCTAAACAGTGTCAGACTGGAAACTGTAGGGACAACAAGGCCCATAAATTCAATTAAAAAGTCAAGACAAAGAAATATAAACTTAAGTATATATTATATACAAATAATATATATATATATATATATATATCTATCTATCTGTTATGTGTGACCGCTGTGGCTCGCTGAATACCTGATTCCAGCCTGATTACTCCTGTGATTGGTCTCTCTCCCTTTTATTAGGGATCCTTGTTAGTTCTGCCCTGCCAGTGATATTCTTTTGTTCCTGCACCTAGTGAGCTTGTCACATGGTTGTTATACCCTGTACAGTTCCCAGCTTACTTGTCTGTTCCTGTGTCCTGGTGCCCTGCCATTGTGTTCCTGCATCCTTGTATCCTGTCCCGGTCCTCAATGTGCTGTACCTGCCAGTCCTGCACCCATGCCCTGTAGGATTCTGCCCTGTACTTGCTATTCAGTGTCATTTTCTGCTCCATGTCTGGCCCTCATCTATGTCCAGGCACCTGTCAAGTGAAAAAACCATGCCAACTCAGATTCAGTGTACACCCAGCCTGTGTGTCCATGGTTATCAACAGCAAAGTACATTCACTCAGGCCGTGCCAGTAGTCGCAAGTCTGCAGCATTTCCAGTACACCTGTATCGATACTCTAGTTACAGCTTAACTACTGTGTGTTATTACAGTTTGCGAGTTTGCGGCCTAGTCACACAGGTCATCCAGCAAGTCTCTCTGCAACTAGGTTCATGCTGTCATCACTCTGCTTTCAGTCACAGTAGACACCCAGCACCTGTTTGTTTCCCAGCATTTAATCTTCACTTGGCTTCGTTCTTCTGCAACAAACACTTTGTTACTTCAGTTATCATTGTTCTGTAATCAGTGCATATGCAGTCCTGCAGTCTTCAGTCACCATATCTTGTCAAACCTGTCTGCAGTTACCATTCCAGTATCCAGTCTGCCTGCAATTATCTCTTGCCTTGTCAGCTGCTACACTTCAGGTTTAGTACCTTGTGGTCTCCAGCCTATTATGTGAATCCCTACTGCTAGAGGTTTAAGTCCAGGTGGCATCTCAAGTACCGGTGAGCGCATAAAGCTCTAAGGAAACAGGAGTTGCTGTTATTGGCAGAAGATCCTCTCACTGGCTCTAGGTGTCTTACACACATAGCCAGGGTCAGACTGTAATGAAAAACCAGCCCGAGAAATTTATGGAAGCAGCCCTAGTAGGGGTGCAGTCTGAGGAGGGGGTGGTGTCTGTTGAGGAGACGGGATTCCTCTCCATAGGGTCTGATTATATGCAATTGCGGTCTTCCTTGCGTCTTTTGCTGCAGTTGTGTCTGAGACCAGGGGCAGATTGGGAACTAAATGTGGCTCTTTAACATTTTGTTGAATTAGGCAGCACAAGAGGAGTTGCTGTACTGCAGAGATGGCTGTCATGTGTGTGTGTGTGTGTGGGGGGGCATATAACAACACACAAAGCAGGCCCCACAGACACGTCGGGCTACTAGGAGTTTTCCTGGTGAGCACTATGGCTAATCCGCCCCTGCATATAACGCTGGAGTTCCCTAACACTATAATCTCCTCCACTTCCGTCTCCCCAACTATTTATAATACAGTACCTGTGAAGACATGTCAAAATTATTTTTATTTAATTGTTTTGTATTTACCATTTTTTCAATACAAATGAAATAAAAAAATAACATATATACAATAATATACAATACAAAGCTAAAGGTGCATACACACTGGGCATTTTTGCCCAGCATGTATGCACAGCAATGATGTGAACATCGCTGGCAGGAAAATAGCTCAGTGCATACACACTGAGCGATGTTCACGGGGGTGAAGCACTTTCCACAGCAGGAGACTGTGGAAAGTGCTTAACTCAGCTGTTCAAACAGCCTGACGGACGGCGGCGGCCAGCGATGATGTGGGAGTGCGCATCAGCACTCACTGCTCATCGCCCGGCCATGCACACTGGCCGAGTTTGAGCTCAAAGTAGCTTAAAACACCAAAATTGAGCTACTTTGAGCTCAAAATTGGCTAGTGTGTATGGGTCTTAAGTTGGGCATTAGGAATAAAAAAAAAAGCGATATGCACTAAAAAGCCACATAGAAGGCTTTATATAGAAAGTTTACCGTATATACTCGAGTATAAGCCGACTTTCAGCACTTTTTTTTGTGCTGAAAAAGCCCCCTCGGCTTATACTCGAGTCAGTGCAGTGGGAAGGAGGGACACGGAGGGCACAGCGCGCCTCTCCTGTGTCCCTCCTGCGTCTCTGGCGGCAGCGGCGGGTCTATTAAATGAAGTACCCGTTCGTGAGCTCTGATTGGCTCATGAACCGGCATATGTGGCACTGAGGGGGCATATCTGGCAGTATGAGGGCATATCTGGCACAGTGGGGGCATATCTCGCACTATGAGGGCATATCTGGCACTGTGGGGGAATATCTGGCAGTATGAGGGCATATCTGGCACTGTGGGGGCATATTTGGCAGTGTGAGGGCATATCTGGCACCGTGGGGGCATATCTGGCACTATGAGGGCATATCTGGCACTGTGGGGGCATATCTGGCAGTGTGAGGGCATATTTGGCACTGTGGGGGCATATCTTGCACTATGAGGGCATATCTGGCACTGTGGGGGCATATCTGGCAGTGTGAGGGCATATCTGGCACTGTGGGGGCATATCTGGCACTATGAGGGCATATCTGGCACTGTGGGGGCATATCTGGCAGTGTGAGGGCATATTTGGCACTGTGGGGGCATATCTGGCACTATGAGGGCATATCTGGCACTGTGGGGGCATATCTGGCAGTATGAGGGCTGTGTACGGCTAGAGCTGCATTTCCCACCCTAGGCTTATACTCGAGTCAATAAGTTTTCCCAGGTTTTTGTGGTAAAATTAGGTGCCTCGGCTTATATTCGAGTCGACTTATTAGAGTATATACGGGTAGTTTCTTTTATGTTCAATATACATATGATACAGGGCCTGTGTGCACCCCCCCTCCTCTTTTGTCAGCCTATGTCTCGAATAGACTGTGCAAGAGGCTACTGCAGATGCATACCTCCCAACATGACCCGCTCCAGGAGGGACAGAATGCTCTGCTCCTGGACTTCCCTCTTAATATATGATTGCCCTCACCTGTGCTGCAACAGCTTTCTTATCCATTACCTGTTCAAACCAGGTGTCTGCAATCATAAATTAAGAGAAAAGTCCAGGCCAGGTGGAATCTGCTCCCAAGACTTCTTGACTCATGAGCTTCTTGGGAGGCAGGTAGAAAATGCTGCCCAGCCGCGCTGAATACTGTCAGCTGATTGGTGGGTGGCTGGAGCTATCAGAGTGCACCATTCTCAACCTGCCTCCCAACCTGCAGCCAAACAGTGAATGGCTGTCAGCATGCTGATTGGTGGGACTATCCATCAGAGTACTGACAGCCATTACCTGTATGGAGAGATGGTGCAGGACTGCAGGAAGGGTAACTTGTGATTTATTTATTTTTTATTTATTCTCGTGAATGTGTGGGTAGGGGCCCCAGTGCATTGCTTTGCCCTGGACCTACAATGCTATTAACTCATGCACTAAACAGGATTACCTTGTAACAACTTCAAAAGGAGGGTGAGAAGAGGGTGGAAGAGCATCCACACCTATACTGAGAAAGACGGTATATATATATATATATATTATATATATATAGATAGATAGATAGATATACATTGGGATATATACTATATATATATATATAATATATATATATGGGATTTGGTCATGTGACCGATGGTTGAGAGACTGACAGTCGCTATACCGATGCCGGAATCCTGAGTGCTGAACAGCCCGTCAGTTGGCATGCCGACTAACAGGGACTATTCCCCCCGCAAGGGGATTTGTTGCACTCCCCCCTCGTATTCTGGAGTCCGGGATCCCGGGTCGGTATGGTGACCTCCGGGATCCCAAACACCAGTCTCCCAATACCAACCTGTATATAGCTCAAACAAAAGGAACTTATGAATCAAGCCAGGCAAAAGTTCTATTTACAAATGTTTTATTTATTCATGATAGCACTGTGTGGCATTGTATATCTGGCACTGTGTGGCATTGTATATCTGGCACAGTGGGGCAATGTATATCTGGCACAGTGGGGGCAATGTATATCTGGCACTGTGTGGCATTGTATATCTGGCACAGTGGGGCAATGTATATCTGGCACTGTGTGGCATTGTATATCTGGCACTGTGTGGCATTGTATATCTGGCACTGTGTGGCATTGTATATCTGGCACTGTGTGGCATTGTATATCTGGCACAGTGGGGCAATGTATATCTGGCACAGTGGGGGCAATGTATATCTGGCACTGTGTGGCATTGTATATCTGGCACAGTGGGGCAATGTATATCTGGCACTGTGTGGCATTGTATATCTGGCACTGTGTGGCATTGTATATCTGGCACTGTGTGGCATTGTATATCTGGCACTGTGTGGCATTGTATATCTGGCACTGTGGGGCATTGTATATCTGGCACTGTGTGGCATTGTATATCTGGCACAGTGGGGCATTGTATATCTGGCACAGTGGGGCAATGTATATCTGGCACAGTGGGGCAATGTGTATCTGGCACAGTGAGGCAATGTATATCTGGCACAGTGGGGCAATGTATATCTGGCATAGTGAGGCAATGTATATCTGGCACAGTGGGGCAATGTATATCTGGCACAGTGGGGCAATGTATATCTGGCACTGTGAGGCAATGTATATCTGGCACAGTGGGGCAATGTATATCTGGCACTGTGGGGCATTGTATATCTGGCCCAGTGGGGCATTGTATATCTGGCACAGTGGGGCAATGTATATCTGGCACAGTGGGGCAATGTATATCTGGCATAGTGGGGCAATGTATATCTGGCACAGTGGGGCAATGTATATCTGGCACAGTGGGGCAATGTATATCTGGCACAGTGGGGCAATGTATATCTGGCACAGTGGGGCAATGTATATCTGGCACAGTGGGGCAATGTATATCTGGCACTGTGGGGCAATGTATATCTGGCACAGTGGGGCAATGTATATCTGGCACTGTGGGGCATTGTATATCTGGCCCAGTGGGGCATTGTATATCTGGCACAGTGGGGCAATGTATATCTGGCACTGTGGGGCATTGTATATCTGGCACAGTGGGGCAATGTATATCTGGCACAGTGGGGCATTGTATATCTGGCACAGTGGGGCATTGTATATCTGGCACAGTGGGGCAATGTATATCTGGCACAGTGGGGCAATGTATATCTGGCACTGTGGGGCAATGTATATCTGGCACAGTGGGGCAATGTATATCTGGCACTGTGGGGCATTGTATATCTGGCACAGTGGAGCAATGTATATCTGGCACAGTGGGGCAATGTATATCTGGCACAGTGGGGCAATGTATATCTGGCACTGTGGGGCATTGTATATCTGGCCCAGTGGGGCATTGTATATCTGGCACAGTGGGGCATTGTATATCTCGCACATTGGGGCAATGTATATCTGGCACAGTGGGGCAATGTGTATCTGGCACAGTGAGGCAATGTATATCTGGCACAGTGGGGCAATGTATATCTGGCACAGTGGGGCAATGTATATCTGGCACTGTGGGGCATTGTATATCTGGCCCAGTGGGGCATTGTATATCTGGCACAGTGGGGCAATGTATATCTGGCACAGTGGGGCAATGTATATCTGGCACAGTGGGGCAATGTATATCTGGCACTGTGGAGCAATGTATATCTGGCACAGTGGGGCAATGTATATCTGGCACAGTGGGGCATTGTATATCTGGCACAGTGGGGCAATGTATATCTGGCACAGTGGGGCAATGTATATCTGGCACAGTGGGGCAATGTATATCTGGCACAGTGGGGCATTGTATATCTTGCCCAGTGGGGCATTGTATATCTGGCACAGTGGGGCAATGTATATCTGGCACAGTGGGGCATTGTATATCTGGCACAGTGGGGCAATGTATATCTGGCACAGTGGGGCATTGTATATCTCGCACAGTGGGGCAATGTATATCTGGCACAGTGAGGCAATGTGTATCTGGCACAGTGGGGCAATGTATATCTGGCACAGTGAGCCAATGTATATCTGGCACAGTGGGGCAATGTATATCTGGCACTGTGGGGCATTGTATATCTGGCACAGTGGGGCAATGTATATCTGGCACAGTGGGGCAATGTATATCTGGCACAGTGGGGCAATGTATATCTGGCACTGTGGGGCATTGTATATCTGGCACAGTGGGGCAATGTATATCTGGCACAGTGGGGCATTGTATATCTGGCACAGTGGGGCATTGTATATCTGGCACAGTGGGGCAATGTATATCTGGCACAGTGGGGCAATGTATATCTGGCACTGTGGAGCAATGTATATCTGGCACAGTGGGGCAATGTATATCTAGCACTGTGGGGCATTGTATATCTGGCACAGTGGGGCAATGTATATCTGGCACAGTGGGGCAATGTATATCTGGCACAGTGGGGCAATGTATATCTGGCACTGTGGGGCATTGTATATCTGGCCCAGTGGGGCATTGTATATCTGGCACAGTGGGGCATTGTATATCTCGCACATTGGGGCAATGTATATCTGGCACAGTGGGGCAATGTGTATCTGGCACAGTGAGGCAATGTGTATCTGGCACAGTGGGGCAATGTATATCTGGCACAGTGGGGCAATGTATATCTGGCCCAGTGGGGCATTGTATATCTGGCCCAGTGGGGCATTGTATATCTGGCACAGTGGGGCAATGTATTTCTGGCACAGTGGGGCAATGTATATCTGGCACAGTGGGGCAATGTATATCTGGCACTGTGGAGCAATGTATATCTGGCACAGTGGGGCAATGTATATCTGGCACTGTGGGGCAATGTATATCTGGCCCAGTGGGGCATTGTATATCTGGCCCAGTGGGGCATTGTATATCTGGCACAGTGGGGCAATGTATTTCTGGCACAGTGGGGCAATGTATATCTGGCACAGTGGGGCAATGTATATCTGGCACTGTGGAGCAATGTATATCTGGCACAGTGGGGCAATGTATATCTGGCACTGTGGGGCATTGTATATCTGGCCCAGTGGGGCATTGTATATCTGGCACAGTGGGGCAATGTATATCTGGCACAGTGGGGCATTGTATATCTCGCACAGTGGGGCAATGTATATCTGGCACAGTGGGGCATTGTATATCTCGCACAGTGGGGCAATGTATATCTGGCACAGTGGGGCAATGTGTATCTGGCACAGTGAGGCAATGTATATCTGGCACAGTGGGGCAATGTATATCTGGCACTGTGGGGCATTGTATATCTGGCCCAGTGGGGCATTGTATATCTGGCACAGTGGGGCAATGTATATCTGGCACGGTGGGGCAATGTATATCTGGCACAGTGGGGCAATGTATATCTGGCACTGTGGAGCAATGTATATCTGGCACAGTGGAGCAATGTATATCTGGCACTGTGGGGCATTGTATATCTGGCACAGTGGGGCAATGTATATCTGGCACAGTGGGGCAATGTATATCTGGCACAGTGGGGCAATGTATATCTGGCACTGTGGGGCATTGTATATCTGGCCCAGTGGGGCATTGTATATCTGGCACAGTGGGGCAATGTATATCTGGCACTGTGGAGCAATGTATATCTGGCACAGTGGGGCAATGTATATCTGACACTGGGGCAATGTGTATCTGGCACTGTGGGGTAATGTCTATCTGGCACTGTGGGTCAATGTATACTGTGGGGGCTTTTGTGTATCTGGCACTGTGAGGCAATGTATATCTGCCACTGTGGGGCAATGTATATCTGGCACTGTTGGGCAATGTATATCTGGTACTGGGGAAATGTGTATCTGGTACTGTGGGGCAATGTATATCTGGCACAGTGGGGCAACGTATATCTGACACTGTGGGTCAGTGTATACTATGGGGGCATTTGCGTATCTAGCACTGTGGGGCAATGTATATCTGGCACTGTGGGTCAATGTATACTGTGGGGGCTTTTGTGTATCTGGCACTGTGAGGCAATGTATATCTGCCACTGTGGGGCAATGTATATCTGGCACTGTTGGGCAATGTATATCTGGTACTGGGGAAATGTGTATCTGGTACTGTGGGGCAATGTATATCTGGCACAGTGGGGCAACGTATATCTGACACTGTGGGTCAGTGTATACTATGGGGGCATTTGCGTATCTAGCACTGTGGGGCAATGTATATCTGGCACTGTGGGGCAGTGTGTATCTGGCACTGTGGGGCAATGTGTATCTGGCACTGTGGGGCAATGTATATCTGACACTGGGTCAAATTTGTATCTGTCACTGGGGGGCAATGTGTATCTGACACTGGGGCAATGTGTATCTGGCACTGAGAGGGCATTTGTGCATCTGGCACTGTGGGAGCATTTGTGTATCTAGCACTCTGGGGCAATGTGTATCTGGCACTGTGGGGGCATTTGTGTATCTGGCACTGTGGGGGCATTTGTGTATCTAGCACTCTGGGGCAATGTGTATCTGGCACTGGGGCAATGTGTATCTGGCACTGTGGGGGCATTTGTGTATCTGGCACTGTGGGGGCATTTGTGTATCTAGCACTCTGGGGCAATGTGTATCTGGCACTGTGGGGCAATGTATATCTGGCACTGTGGGGCAATGTATATCTGGCACTGTGGGGCAAGGTGTATCTGGCACTATTGGGGTCATCTTTGTATCTGCCCCCCTCCCCCCCATATGTGTATCATCATGTCCCCATTTTCATTGGCCACGTCCCAAGTGGCATTTGGCCACACCCATTTTTTTGCCCACGCAGTACCTATAAGAATTTTTTTCTACTTGCACCACTGCTTGGGCCTGGCAGAGCTCTTGACAGTACTGCATGGGCCCCCTTATCTCTTAAATCTCCTGAGTCTAGGTATAAAACAGTAACAGAGACCACCTATGTTTTGGCAGCTTCTGTAATTTTATTTGGCAGAAATAAAGGTGAGCTTTGCAGGTATCTGACGGCTGTGCCACACTGGTTCCTTGCTTGCCAAAGATGGAATTATCAATGTTTTTTAATTGCGTTGAACAGAAAGAGAATACATATTCATTACCAGGAGTAATTGCCTTCAGCTTCTCAGTCTCCGAGAAGCTGTCATGTTGTACTGTGTAATCAATACAGTCTGCAGTGTTTGCAAAGCAAGTTGGCAAAGAAACCAAGGCAGCGAATAGGGAATGGGAGCTACTGTTGGAGCAGAGAGATTTTGCTGCCTTGAGCGCTTCCCAGTGAAACCTCCTCCTCTGGGGTTTACGCTTCATTATTATAGGATACGATAGAAGTTGTGTAAGAAATAAAAGCGATTTGGAAAAGTAAACATTGTGGAGTTTCATTGCAGAAAGATAAAAGGAATAAAATACATTCGCAACACAAGAGACTGCACAGTAGCAAGGAAACCGAAAAATTCTGGAGGCGATGTAGAAATTAAAGTGTCACGACAAAACAGGACTATTGAAGGCTGGCTGTCTTTCAGGCAGATTCTCAAGAAAAAAGGGGCAGACTGAATATGAATTGGTTTCCCTATGCGCTAGAGGTTCCCACGAGAGACCCTATAACAGGGGATGAAAGACAGGAGAGTACACATGCAATTCGAGGGGTTAATTATTTCTATTTTACTAGTACAATTAGCAAATGACTTATTGGCACACACCACTGCGCTGCATTGTAAAAATAGTCCTCAGAATGACTTATGCCTAGACATCCTAACAATGAGAAGAATCTGCTGTGGAATGAATAAGAATAAGGTGGAACCATCAAAGGGCACTTGGGATAGAGAAGTTGCTGTACAATAAGTTAAAAATAACGTCTGTGTATCCTACTGTCCCGCTTTATATATACACACAACGTTTACCACAGGAACCGCTCCTTCTTCTCTCCTGAGGCTGTCCCGTCCCCTTTGCAGTGGCAGCCGTTGGGGCACGGCCATTGACTTACACAATTATTATATAGATGCTGTATATAATTCAGCAGCAGGAGGGGAGATGTGTGTTTCTGATGAAACAGGTTTACAGGATGTCGGCTGCGCACTGACATATTGCAATCATCTTCTCTAGATCACTGGTGTTACACACTATTTTTAACTTTGGGGTCTATTCATGAAGCAGTGAAAAGTGTGGAGAAGTGAGCCAGTGGAGAAGTTGCCCATGGCAACCAATCAGCATTGAAGTATCATTTATAATTTGCATACTATACAGTTGTATGGAGCAGCTGATTGGTTGCCATGGGCAACGTCTCCAGAGGCTCACTTCTCAACTCTTTTCACTGCTTCATGAATAGACCTTTATTTGCTCTAATCAATTTATTGAATTATGAGTGGGAGAAGCAGATATAGAGGGGCTTATTCCACAGTTGCTGACTTCCTGGCTGCTGCTGGGGGCAGCCAGGCTGGCAAGGTGGGAGCTGGTGTGGGGGCGTGGCTTGAAATAGTATGTTGTCATGCTGGGGGCGTGGCTGTGAGATTGTGTCATCGTGGCCACACCCCTGGTATACAATTACAAAATTACCAGGGAGCGTGGCTACGATGGCGAGATTCGGCGCAAATCATGTAATTGGCCACTGGGTCTGCCCACTTCTCTCATAAGTGGGCAACTGGGTGGAGGGCAGTGAGTCAGCATGGGGAGACTTGCCCACTTTTACGATTTTCGGGAGCCTTGCAACTGTTCTAGGAGAGTGGACCACAACACGCAGTCACTCCCACAGATCTGAGTGGCCACGTTTTGTAAATGACTGCATTACCACTCAGAAAAGTCATAGATCTTATTCTCTGGCACCCCTAGTTGATTCTCCATTAGAACTGTTTTCCAAGAACTCGTACTACTGCTACTACTTCTACTACTAATAACAAGCTAATAACAAAAAGATACACGCGCATAAAACATATATCAAAATATAGAATATACAATAAAATGAACAAAACAAACTACATTTTTAGTGAGATATTTGGGCTTGGTGTGATAGCAGGTGCTCATCACAATCATGTTTTCTCTAGAATGGCAACTTGTCCATGAGTCGACAGCGGGGACCAGATATAGGGGATCTGACGGTAGGTCACCCTTTGGTGCGGCAGATGGGTTGTGTACGTTGTAGGCTCCCTTGAGCTGTATATGGGAGCCAATGTCCAGAAGCAGAAGACAAACACCAGACAGAAACTCAAGCAGACACTGGAGAGCAGACATGTAGCATTGCAGATGTCAGCTAGAATATATCTGGACTCTGGACAGCTACTGTATATATTAATAGCAGAAGGCTGACTATTATCATATTTCTATGATGATGTTGTCTGTGCATATAATATACCAAATTAAAGCTCTTGGTCTGTAGATTTGCAGAATTTTATCAGCATTGTGATTGGTTGCTTTGTTTCGGAGTTATATGGCAAAACATCTGCCGGGCGTTCTGGAAACTGACAGTTGTTTGCAACCACCCACTAAGCAGGAATTTTTCAACTCCTAAGGGGTGAAAATGGTTCAGCAAACCTTTACCCGGTTGAAACTGGGCGCATCAGCTAGTATTTTATTATTACTAGTCTGTTCAGATGTAAACCTTAGCAGCCGCCCTCCACCAGCACCCCCGGATCCTGTCAGCCGCTGTTGAAAAACACGACTATAGCACCACAATACGCTGCATACTTTTACAATTGGGAACAAACACTGTAATAAAACAATACTGAGTCTCAACAAACAGACAGAGGGTGAGAGGGGGAGATGTATCAAGCCTTGGAGAGAGATAAAGTGGAGAAGTTGCCCAGACTGCTGTCAGTTTCTGTCATTTATCTAGCATAATCTGTAAAATGACAGAAGCTGATCTGGTTGCTTTGGGCAACTCTTCCACTTTATCTCTCTCCAAGGTTTTAGGATAGTCACCTAGCCCTTTTTCAGTCTTAGCCAGATGTGGTGCAGCACACAGTTGGCAGGTTCATCCATACACTAGTGTGATCCTTGGTTGGCCAAACTTGACCAGATTGTTGCTCACAAATGTATAATTCAGAGTTGAAACTAGGTACAGGGCCTAGGGTGCAGCACTGTTTTTACCCCCATGGCACCTGTATTTGGCATATAGAGTGCCTAGACAGCCTTGTGATGTGCCAGGTGCCTGAAGTGTTCTTAGAAGGCTCCTCATGGGCTCACCATTTCCCTGGCTTAGCAGCCCCGCCCTCCTCATAGTGACCTATGTACCTGGTGCTAATACAACTTGTATGACCAAAGCAAGAAAAAAGTCAGCTCAAGGGTCTGATCTTAGATGATGTGTGATTAATAATGATTGCCATTCCCACATAATATTTCAGTTTGTTTGTCTTCCTAACCATTCAAAGATTTTGCATTACTGGCCTGACAACAAGAAAGATGAATAAAGTTTCTTTTTATTTTGTAACTACTCGAATAAGACCTCCTGCCGCAGCCACACAGGACTTCACACAAATGCAGGCCTGGCTGGCCGATGCTGGATGGGGGTTTGGCAGGTCAGGTGACGGCTTGTCTTACCATGATTTCGCTCTTTTCACAACCGCAAGTTACAAGGTGAAATATTTCTCCTTATAAGTGAAAATCTGAGATTAATAGAATTACCCACACAAGAACACTGAGATTAAACTCATAAATAGGACAGGTGGGGGATGATAGATAGACGGTGTCTAGTTAGACGGTCAGTAGATAGACATCACATGTTAGACAGACGTTAGGGCGACAGGGTCAAAAGGTCAACACAAAGAAGGTAGTCACCATTTTTTTTTTGCATTTTTGTGGTTTGTGTGGATAGTCTTGTCATCTGGCACCCCCAATTGTAGAAAGGCATCCCCTTGCGAGGCTTGCTTCGCTCGCCATGCTTCGGGCTCGGTGGCGAGCGCAAGGTTTATAACCATCTCTGTGTCGACATGGATAGAGAAGGTATGAAATAGTCCAAAAACATGTAAAATAAAGAAAAACCCTGTGTCTACCTTTTTTATGTTGACCATTTTCATGTCGACCCTTTGACCCAGTCGACCTTTTGACCCTTTCGACTTAATGTCTGTCTAATATATGGGGCCAAATGTAATAGAGTGAGATTTTCAGAAAGTGAGAGATTTGGTAAGGTTTTGCATTTTTTTTTAATGCGCCAATCATTCACACTGCAAAACAAGGTTGATCTTACTGTGTAAATGATTGCCACTTTAAAAAAAAAAAAAAAGCAAAACCTTACCAAATCTCTCACTTTTTGAAACTGTCACTCTATTACATTTGGCCCCCGGTGTCTATCTATTGACTGTCTAACTAGACACTATCTATCATCCGGACACCAAATAGGACAAGTGCACGTCTTGCCCATAGCGACCAGTCAGGTTCTAGTTATTTTATAGAATGTACTACATAAAAGATAGCTAGAATCCCATTAGTTGCATGTCCACTTATCCCATTTAGAAGGTTTGATGTTGTAAAAATACATCCCCATGCATGCGCATGGGACAAAACTGTGGTTCACATAAGGAAATTGTAATGTTTGAGGTTCATTTTCGTAACTAGACATTTTAGCGCTGTGTGCAAGAAACAGCATCGGTGCCCCCCCACCATATGTAAATCAGGGCCAGGGCGCACCGTAGGCTTGCGCCAAAAATATAGGGGCATGGCTTTATGGGGAAGACAAGTGGCCACAAACCTCCCTTTTACACATTATGGCAGGCAGAGCTCCCTTTTACACATTACGGCATGCAGAGTCCCCCTTTTTACACGTGACGGCAGGCAGAGCCCCCCTTTTTTGCACTTTAGGCAAGCATAGTCCCTCTTTTTTACACATTAGGCAGGCATAGTCCCCCTTTTTTATACATTAGGCAGGCATAGTCCCCCTTTTTTACACATTAGGCAGCAGAGTCCCACTTTTTTACACATTATGGCAGGCAGGTCCCCTTTTTTTAAACATTATGGTAGGTAGTCCCCCTTTTTACACAGTATGGCAGGCAGTCCCCATTTTTTACACAGTACAGCAGGCAGTTCCGCTTTTTTACACTGTATGACAGGCAGTGCCCCTTTTTCTCTTACGTCCTAGAGGATGCTGGGGTCCATATTAGTACCATGGGGTATAGACGGGTCCACCAGGAGCCATTGGCACTTTAATAGTTTAAGAGTGTGGGCTGGCTCCTTCCTCTATGCCCCTCCTACCAGACTCAGTTTAGAAAATGTGCCCGGAGGAGCCGGTCACAGCTAGGGGGGCTCTACAGAGTTCTCTTAGGAAAAAAGTTTTTTCTTTCTTTACAGAGTTTTTTATTTTACAGGGAGGCTGCTGGCGACAGCCTCCCTGCAGAGAGGGACTGGGGGGGGGGGGGGAAACAGTGTCCGCCCTGCGGGGTATTGAGCCACTGCTCCCGCTGACTGGACGTTAAGCTCCAGAGGGGTCTGATCGCGCCCCACCGCAGCGGAACGCTCGCCCCGGCAGCCGGCCACCACCCCCTCAGGGAGCTGAAGATGTGGCGAGGTAATCACTGTCTCAGCGGTACTGCGGTGTGGCGCTGGGAGGGGCGCCCTGGGCCAGCGCCGGACCCTACACTGTCCACTGCAAGTCTGTCGGGGTCTGCGGATCCAGGCCAGCACAACTCCTCCGGCCAGTATAATTTTTCAGTGAGCGGGAAGACAGCGCCATTGAGGGGGCGGAGCTTCTCCTCAGAGCGGACCCAGCAGCGTTCAGCGCCATTTTTCCTGCCTGTTCTCACTACCAAGTGGATCCAGGTCCCTCCAGAGCAATCTCCAGCTATCTGTACGGTACCCAGGGGGTTGTAGAAGGGGGGGGGGGGGGGGGGAGGCTGTAAACAGGCTGTGTCACCTATTAAGGGACACAGTCAGCGCTGGTTGGGGACTCCCTATGTCTTTGATAGTGCTGTGTGTGGGTTGGCTCCAATCTCTGTGTCTCTCTGCCATTCTTGGGGGGGGAAACTCTGTCTACATAATACCCTGTGTGTTTGTGGGGTGTTTGAGTGTGTGTGACAACATGTCTAGGGACACTGTTTCATATGCTGCAGAGGATTTATCTTCCCAAGAAGACTCCATTCCATGTAATCAGGATTGCACTGTTTTAGCGCAGATCCCAGCTAGAGAGCCAGAATGGTTAGTCTCTCTGAGGGGGACTATTTCTCAGATTTCTGATAGAGTTGCTAGGACTGAGCATGCCACTCAGGTCCTTCAGTCCTCTTTGGTGGTATGGTCGGATCCTGCCTCCTCGGGGTCCCCTGTGGTACATTCTCAAAAACGTGCACTTGCAATTATGCAGGATGACACGGACATCGACTCTGACGCTGCAGACGATGACGGGGATGTGTTGAGGGGGACGGCATCACTTGCCAAGGGGGTGCAGTTGATGATCGAGGCTGTTAGGGATGTTTTACACATTTCAGACACAGCTCCGGAACAGGTGGAGGAGGCCTTCTTTACAGATCATAAGAAGCCCCTCCCTCACCTTCCCGGCATCCAAAGAATTGAATGCTATCTTTGAAAAGGCATGGGAAACTCCGGAAAATAAATTCCAGATTCCCAAGAGGGTCTTGGTGGCTTTTCCCTTCCCTGAGGAAGATAGGAAGAGATGGGAGTCCCCACCGATAGTTGACGCCTCTGTCTCCAGGCTGTCCAAGCAGGTGGTATTACCGGTCCCGGGATCTACCGCGTTAAAGGACCCGGCAGATCGCAAGGTGGATGCTACACTGAAATCCATTTACACAGCTTCAGGGGCTATATTGCGGCCTACTTTAGCCTGTGCTTGGATTGCTAAAGCTATTGCCAGGTGGTCAATCACTCTGCAGGAGGAATCGACTACGCTGGACAAAGGTGACGTTGATTTATTTTTACGTAATATTCAGGACTCTGCAGGGTTCCTGTTGGATTCCATGGAGGACCTGGGTTCCATGGCTGCGGGGATCTCCTCCATGTCCGTCTCGGCTCGCAGAGGTCTCTGGCTGCGCAACTGGTCTGCGAACGCGGAATCCAGGAAGTGTGTGGAGGGCCTGCCATACAAAGGTCAGGCTCTCTTTGGGGAGGCGCTGGATGCGTGGATTGCCACGGCTACCGCGGGTAAGTCTCCTTTTCTCCCCTCAGCGGCACCGGCTACGAAGAAGCCTTTTTCCTCTACCACGTCACAGTCCTTTCGGCCCGCAAGGCCTAGAAAAAATAAGCCTCCGCATGACGGTGGACAGCTCGGCCTGGAGGACGGTCAGGTGGGGGCGAGACTCCGGCAGTTCAGCCACGTTTGGGTGTCGTCGGGTCTGGACCCCTGGGTACTGGATATAGTGTCCAGAGGGTACAGACTGGAGTTTCAAGATCCCCCGCCTCACCGCTTCTTCAAGTCAGGCTTGCCAGCCCTGCTGGCGGACAGGACAATTCTTCTGGAGGCCATCAGAAAATTGGTGGTGTCAGAGGTCATTGTTCCGGTCCCACTTCAGCAGTGGAACAAGGGTTATTATTCGAACCTTTTTGCGGTACCAAAACCGGATGGTTCGGTACGGCCTATTCTAAACTTAAAGTCTTTGAACCCTTATCTCAGGGAGTTCAAATTCAAGATGGAATCTCTGAGAGCTGTCATCTCAGGACTGACGGAGGGGGAGTTCCTGGTGTCTCTGAACATCAAGGATGCTTACCTCCACATTCTCATTTGGGTGCCGCATCAAGCATATCTCCGGTTTGCTCTGATAGACGATCATTTTCAGTTCCAGGCGCTGCCATTTGGCCTCTCCACAGCACCGAGGATCTTCACCAAGGTGATGGCGGAGATGATGGTTCTCCTCCGCAAACAGGGGGTGAACGTAATTCCATATCTGGACGATCTCCTGATCAAGGCGTCGTCCAGGGAGAGGTTGTTGCGGTCCATCGCGCTCACGACACAACTGCTCAGGAGGCACGGTTGGATACTGAACCTTCTAAAGTCTCATCTGGAACCGACAAGGTGGCTGTCTTTCTTGGGAATGATCCTCAACATGGAAGTGTAGAGGGTGTTTCTCCCGGTGGAGAAAGCGTTGGTGATTCAAGCAATGGTCCGGGATGTCCTAAGGCCTACCCGGGTATCAGTTCATCAATGCATACGCCTTCTGGGGAAGATGGTTGCCACCTACGAGGCTCTGCAGTACAGCAGGTTTCATGCTCGTCCTTTTCAGCTGGACCTATTGGACCAGTGGTCGGGCTCTCACCTACACATGCACAAGAGGATACACCTGTCTCCGAAAGCCAGGATTTCACTCCTCTGGTGGCTGCAACTTCCTCACCTTCTGGAAGGCCGAAGGTTCGGTATTCAGGACTGGATCCTTTTAACCACGGATGCAAGTCTAAGAGGTTGGGGAGCAGTCGTTCTAGGGGAAACCTTCCAAGGAAGGTGGTCAAATCAAGAATCTCTTCTCCCAATAAACATCCTGGAGCTAAGGGCCGTGTACAACGCCCTTCTGCAAGCAGCATACCTTCTACAGGATCGGGCTGTTCAGGTGCAGTCGGACAACGTGACCACAGTGGCCTACATAAACCAACAAGGCGTAACGAAGAGCAGTGCTGCCATGTTAGAGGTGTCAAGAATCCTCCTCTGGGCAGAAAGGCATGCTGTAGTGATGTCGACAATCTTCATTCTGGGAGTAGACAACTGGGAAGCAGACTTCCTCAGCAGACACGATCTTCATCCAGGGGAGTGGGGCTTCCATCCAGAGGTGTTCGAGGAGGTAACCGGTTGGTGGGGGGTTCCTCACATAGACATGATGGCCTCCCGCCTCAACAAGAAGCTGGGGAGGTACTGTTCATGGTCGAGGGACCCGCAGGCAGTGGCGGTGAACGCACTGGTAACACCGTGGGTGTTCCCGTCAGTGTATGTGTTCCCTCCACTTCCTCTGATTCCAAAAGTCCTTCAGCTGGTAAGAAGAACAAAGGTTCTGGCAATCCTCATTGCTCCGGACTGGCCAAGGAGGGCTTGGTATGCGGATCTACTGGATCTTCTGCTGGAGGATCCAAGGCCGTTCGTCTTTCAAGACTTACCACGGCTACGTTTGACGGCATGGCGGTTGAACGCCAGATCTTAGCTCGGAAAGGTATTCCAAGTGAGGTCATTCCTACCCTGATTCAGGCTAGGAAGGGGGTGACGTCTAAACATTACCACCATATTTGGAAGAATTATGTTTCTTGGTGTGAAGCCAGGAAGTTTCCTGCGGTGGAGTTTCAACTTGGACGTTTTCTCCTTTTCCTGTAGGCAGTTGTGGATGTGGGCCTGAGATTGGTATCCATCAAGGTCCAAATCTCTGCTTTGTCCATCTTCTTTCAAAAACAATTGGCTGTCCTCCCTGAGGTTCAGACCTTTTTGAAAGGGGTTCTGCACATCCAGCCTCCCTTTGTGGCGCCCACGGCACCCTGGGATCTAGATGTGGTGTTGCAGTTCCTACAATCAGCATGGTTTGATCCTCTACTGGAGGCTGACATCAAGTATCTCACGTGGAAGGCGGTCACTCTGTTGGCCTGGGCTTCTGCTCGACGCGTGTCGGAATTGGGGGCTTTATCTTGCAAAAGTCCTTATCTGATCTTCCATGAAGACAGGACGGAACTGAGGACTCGTCCACAGTTCCTGCCTAGGGTTGTATCGGCTTTCCATATCAATCAACCTATTGTGGTGCCAGTGGCTACTGACTCCTCAATTGCTTCAAAGGCCTTGGATGTTGTATGGGCTTTGAAGATCTATGTGAAGAGGACTGCTCGTCACAGAGGCAGAACTCCGGGAGGTATCAGAGTCATCTGCCACCGGGCTCCTGCTCTGAAGGGGGGCACCTCTCCTCCCATTCTGTGACACCAATGAATTAAGTTAATTGATAGCTGCCGCTATCTCTTCAGTGGCCGACTTCCTTACTGGTCCCTGCACCGTACAAATCACATACTTTTTATTATACTGTAGATACACATTTTACAGGTGTCATACCCAGGATTAGAAACCACAACCTATTACACTGGAAGCAGACACCTTACTGATAAAGCTATTTGCTCCTGTATAGGAAATATGAGAATTTTAACTATATGAAGTCACTTCTCTGACAATTACACGTAACTTCATATAGTAAGAATTCTCATGCTTCCTGTACAGGAGCAAATAACTCCATCAGTAAAGTGTCTGCTGTCAGTGAAGCAGGTCATGGGTTCTAATCCTGGGTATGACTGCTAAGAAATGTGTGATTTAAAATAAAAGACAATTAAATGTATAAAAACAGTATATAATTTTTTTTCAGAACACTCCATTCACACACACACACACACACACACACACACACACACACACACACACACACACACACACACACACACACACGTATATGTATGTATGTATATATATGTATATATATATATATATATATATATATATATATATATATACACACGCACACATACATACATACATACATACATACATATATTTATCTTAATATAGGAAACAGGGGGGCACCAATATTTTTCTTGCCTCCGGGCAACTGTGACGAACTTACGCCACTGGCTCGTCATAGGAAATCTGACTCTGTATTTGTCCTCTACGATCCCAAGAAAATTGGGTGTCCTGCTTCTAAGCAGTCGATTTTGCGCTGGATCAGGTTCACTATCAGCATGCGTATTCTACGGCAGGATTGCCGTGTTCGAACACGTTTGCCAAGTTTTACAAGTACGATACTCTGGCCTCTGATGACCTCAAGTTTGGTCAGGCAGTATTGCAGGAGCCTCCGCGCTCTCCCTCCCATACTGGGAGCTTTGGTACATCCCCATGGTACTTATATGGACCCCAGCACCCTCTAGGACATAAGAGAAAATAGGATTTTAATTACCTGCCGGTAAATCCTTTTCTCGTAGGCCGTAGAGGATGCCGGGCGCCCGCCCAGCGCTTCGTTTTCCTGCCTTGGGTTTATGGTTCAGTGTTACCTGGTTCCTAGGTAAGTTCTGTGTTATTTACTGTTTCAGCTGTTGCTGAGTTGTTCCAGCATGTTGGCCGGATTCGCATGTTTGTGTGAGCTGGTGTGAATCTCGTCACTATCTGTGTAATTCCTTCTCTCGAAGTATGTCGTCTCCTCGAGCACAGTTTCTAGACTGAGTCTGGTAGGAGGGGCATAGAGGGAGGAGCCAGCCCACACTCTTAAAGTCTTAAAGTGCCAATGGCTCCTGGTGGACCCGTCTATACCCCATGGTACTTATATGGACCCCAGCATCCTCTACGGACTACGGGAAAAGGATTTACCGGCAGGTAATTAAAATCCTATTTTTTACACAGTATGACAGGAAATCCCCTTTATTTACACATTAATGCAGGCAATCACGCTTTTTTAAACAGTATGTGAGGCAGGCCCCCTTATTTCACATTAAGGCAAGCGGAGGGGGGAGAGAGAGAGAGAAAGAGAGAGGGAGACTTACCTGTTACGAGTCGGCATGGTAGATGTGCCTTCCCTCTCCTCTTCCTTCCCTGCGCTGCGCTCTTCGCAGCGCTGGGCATTGTGGGTGGGCTGGGGGCGGGCTGGGAGAGACATCATCAAGAGAAGGGAGGGAGCGATGGGGGAGCTGGAGCGCTGCCCGGCTACCTATGTGAGAGGTAATCGGGTGGCGCGGCGGCTGGTGACGGCGGGTGGGCAGCAGGGGGGACGCGGGCGGCGGAGCAGTCAGGTGTTGCCAGTGGTCCTGCGCCTCCAGCGCATCTGGGCTGTGCGCCAGGCACCACGAGCACATACCTAGTTACGGCTGTGTCTGTTGTGACAAGAACACTAGGATAGTGTTTGAGGGCAGGTATGTTTGTCCCAGGTTCTTGTCTTACATGTATTAGAAAAATGAAAACTTCTAGGAATATGTTTTGTTTTGTTAGAACCTTTTCAGTTTGTTGGAAAAGCTGGGTAAGGGCCCTGGAAGAGAGATGGGGCAAGTTCCAGACATTGGGCCTAGTTCGGGTCTTTGGCCTCACAGAAGGCTAATCAGGCTTTCAGCTGTGTAACAGTGTTATAGAGCTGCTGGCCTGATTAGGGTGTGCAGACTGCCTGGGAAGACTGCAGGATCTCTGTGAGAGAAACATGCTTCCTGATACAAGTGAGCTATACAGTGTACTGGAGAACTCTGTGTTTTGTTTAGTGATAGTTAGGAACATCTTGTGTTTAGTTAGTGCCGGACAGGCAAGGTATTTTCTTTTGCTGTTTGTTTTATTTTCTGTATAATAAAACTGGCTGGGGCCAGTTGTGCTGGAAACTGGACTTGTGTGGTTCCTCAGCTGCTGCAGGCTGCCATTTATCCCAGGAAATGGCACCTTGTACCCTTACAGTGTTACAACATGGTGGAGAATGCGAGCATGCCGTTCTGCGCATAAGTGAAAGCAGCAGCTTTGTGAGGCCTGCAGAAAACGGTGGTTTATGCAGATACAGCCCAGTGTGAAGTTACTGAGACTCGCCCTGAGGATTTGATATATGTCCAGGGTGAAAGCAGCTACAAAGCCGCCTGAAAAATCTGTCGACATGGAGGAACTGCTTAAAGCCTTGCTGCAAGCTACAGCGGCTCAGCAGGAGGCCAACAGACAGCAGCAGGTGGCAATGGAGGAAAATAGGAGACAACAGCAGGCAGCTGTTGACGAACTTTACAGGCAACAGCGCCAGGATAGAGAGGCCTTAACAGAAGTGGTGCAGAGCCTTGCAGCCCGGATTGGAGATGTGGCCGTTAGTGCTCCGACCTGCTCTAGTTCTATATGGGCCAGTCACTTCCTGCAGAAAATGACAGAGGCTGATGATGTGGAGGCCTACCTGACCACGCTTGAAAGGACTGCCGAGCGTGAGAACTGGCCGAAAGCACAGTGGGCCAGTCTGCTGGCACCTTTTCTGTCAGGTGAGCCCCAAAAAGCGTACTTTGATTTAAGCCCTGCTGAGGCTCGGCACTATGATAAACTAAAGACTGAGGTCCTGACCCGCCTGGGAGTCACGCTGTCAGTACGAGCACAACGGGTGCACCGTTGGGTGTACGCCATGGAGAAGCCTCCTCGCTCCCAGATGCACGACCTTATTCAGCTAACAAAAAAATGGTTACAGCCAGAGACATTAACTGGTCCCCAGATGGTTGAAAGAGTCGTCATGGACCGCTACTTGAGATCTTTGCCCATGGTCCTGCGCAAGTGGGTGAGCCATGGAAACCCGGGTACTGCTGACCAATTAGTGGACATGGTAGAGAGGTATTTGGCAGCAGAGGAACTACTGATGACCACCCAGCAACCCATAGATCCTCGACAGCGCCCTTCAGTAAAGACTGGTAAGACTGTTCCGTGGGAAAATGTTGCTGGGCGGATAAGAGAACGCAAGGCTGGAGAGACTGTAAACACTGGCCCTGGAGACAGGCCAATGGGGCTAGAACGGTCTATGCTGCCCAAACGGGTTGATAATCGTGTGGTTAAATGTTTTAGGTGTGGTATGCCAGGTCATGTTATTGCCAATTGCCCAGTCACGCAAGAACCCATGCAATGTGATGCTGCCTTTGAATGTCGCAGAATGTCTTTCTTTGCTAGGTTAGCCTGTACTGTGGTACCTTCACCTGAGCTGGAAAAACAAATGTGTGATGTGTTCTTAGAGGGTAACCGGGTAGAGGCCTTGCTAGATTCAGGAAGTTTAGTTACCCTCGTGAAAGCTGGGTTAGTGAACCCCTTAAAGGTCCAGCAAATACCTATTGGGGTAACTTGCATACATAGGGATACCCAACATTATGTCACTGCTGAAGTGAATATAGAAACTTGTTGTGGGTCAGCAATTGTTAAAGTAGGACTGGTCCCCACCTTGGTGCATGAGACCATAATAGGGAGGGATTTTCCTCATTTTTGGAAACTGTGGGAATCACGGTTATCAACAGATGTGAGAAGTAAAGAGCCAGTTGATAATACCGGTGATTTTATGGATGTACGTGTGTCTTCGGAACTTTCTGACCCTTTGCCTTTTGCTAGTTTGGCTGGGGAAGTGACAGATGGGGAGTCCAGTGAGGACCCTCTTGCTGGGAACAGAGACATAGTAGTTAGAACTGAAAGCGTGCCTGACCTGGAGGTAAAGAAGGATCTATTTGCGTCTGAACAGTTAAAGGATCCTACCTTAATAAAGGCTAGGGAGAATGTTAAGGTTGTTAATGGGGAACCTGTGGTACCAGGTGACAGGGTTACGTATCCCCACATGGCCATCTGTAATGAGCTCTTGTACCACATTGTCAAAAGGGGTGAGGATGTGGTGGAACAGCTGGTAGTTCCCCAGCCTTATCGGAGAACGGTACTAGATTTAGCTCATAGTCACGTTACCGCAGGACATTTAGGGGCAGAAAAAACCACTGAAAGAGTTTTACAAAGGTTCTTTTGGCCAGGGGTTTATAAAGAAGTGTCTGAATATTGTTCTTCCTGTCCTGAATGCCAGTATCATGCCCCTAGACCCCATTTCAGGAGCCCACTAGTTCCCATGCCTATTATAGAGGTCCCGTTTGACAGAATAGCCATGGATCTCGTGGGGCCCTTGTTAAAGTCTGCTCGGGACCATCAGTATATCCTGGTAATTATGGACTATGCCACTCGATATCCTGAGGCTGTCCCTTTACGCACTATCACAACCAAGGCAATAGCTAGGGAGCTGGTGCAGGTTTTTAGTAGAGTGGGAATACCAAAAGAAATTTTGACTGACCAAGGTACTCCATATATGTCAAGGATCATGAAGGAATTGTGCAAATTATTTAAGGTCACTCACCTCAGGACGTCCATCTACCATCCCCAAACTGACGGGTTGGTGGAAAGGTTTAATAAAACATTAAAAAGTATGTTAAAAAAGGTTGTCGAGAGAGATGGGAAAAACTGGGATTGTTTGTTGCCCTACTTGTTAATGGCCATCAGAGAAGTTCCTCAGTCCTCTACAGGGTTTTCTCCATTTGATTTGTTGTATGGTAGATACCCCAGAGGGCTCTTGGACATTGCCAAGGAGACGTGGGAAGGACATCCCACTCCTTATAGAAGCATTATTGAACATGTATCACAAATGCAGGATAGGATTGCAGCCGTGGTACCTATTGTCAGAGAGCACATGGAACAGGCCCAAAGTGCTCAACAGAGGGTATATAACCGGAGTGCCAAGATACGGGAATTTGCTCCTGGAGATAGAGTTCTTGTTTTGGTACCCACTGTGGAAAGCAAATTCCTAGATAAATGGCAGGGTCCATTTGAGATTAGGGAAAAAGTGAATGAGGTTAATTACAAAGTATACCAGCCGGGAAAGAGAAAACCCGAACAAATCTACCATGTTAACTTAATCAAACCCTGGAAAGATAGGTTGTCTCTGTCAGCGGAGCCTTGCCCTTCGGTGTCTTCACCTCGGTTGCTTCCCGCAGTAAAGGTGTCAGAGACGTTATCAGCTGATCAGAACAATCAGGTTAAAGAATTTCTCATCCAAAATAGGGAAATATTTTCAGAGCTGCCTGGCCGAACGACCTTAATAAAACATGACATTGTCACAGAACCAGGGGTCAAGGTTCATTTAAAGCCATATAGGATTCCTGAAGCTCAGCGAGAAGCTGTTTCTAAAGAAGTTAAAACCATGTTAGAACTTGGAGTCATAGAGGAATCTAACAGTGAGTGGTCCAGTCCCATAGTTCTCATCCCGAAGCCCGACGGTAGCATACGCTTCTGTAATGACTTTCGTAAGTTAAATGAGGTGTCCAAGATTGACGCGTACCCCATGCCCCGTGTGGATGAGCTTATAGAAAGGCTGGGAACAGCCAGGTTTCTCACCACGTTGGACCTGACCAAAGGTTACTGGCAAATACCTTTATCGGGTAGCGCAAAAGAAAAAACAGCCTTTTCTGTTCCGGAGGGGCTGTACCGATATAAGATGTTACCCTTTGGATTGCATGGGGCTCCAGCAACCTTTCAACGGGCAATGGATAAAATTTTGAGGCCCCATAGAAAATATGCAGCTGCCTATTTGGATGATGTGGTAATTCACAGTACAGACTGGGGGTCCCATTTGGTTAAAGTACAAGCAGTACTGGACTCAATCAGAGAGGCAGGGTTAACTGCTAACCCAAAGAAGTGCTGCCTCGCAATGGAGGAGGTCAAATACTTGGGCTTCACCATAGGCAGAGGTCTAATTAGGCCCCAATTGAATAAAATTGATGCTATTCAAAACTGGCCTCGTCCAGTGAATAAAAAACAGGTAAGGGCTTTTTTGGGAATAACTGGGTACTATAGACGGTTTATTCCCAATTTTGCGACCACAGCGGTGCCGTTGTCAGACCTTACCAAAGGGAAGCAGTCAAATATGGTGAAATGGAACCCTGATGCAGAAAAAGCGTTCCAAGCGTTAAAAGTGGCTTTGTGTTCACAACCGGTATTGATAACACCAGATTTTTCAAAAGAATTTGTGGTACAGACAGATGCCTCAGAGGTAGGGATAGGCGCTGTGCTGTCCCAAACCAGAGATGGGGACGAACACCCTATCATTTATTTGAGTAGGAAACTCAATGAGCATGAAAAAAGGTATGCCATTGTGGAAAAGGAGGCTTTGGCCATTAAGTGGGCACTAGATACCTTGAGATATTACCTCTTGGGTAGACAATTCAGACTAGTGACGGATCATGCCCCTTTAAAATGGATGTATGTAAATAGAGGCAAGAATGCTCGTGTAACTAGATGGTTTCTAGCGTTGCAGGATTTTAAGTTTACTGTCGAACATAGACCGGGTACACAATTGGCCAACGCAGATGTATTGTCCCGCATCTTCTGTTTGGGGGCTACAAGTGTTCCGGCCCCTAGGTCGAAACAGGGAAGGGGGATATGTGACAAGAACACTGGGATAGTGTTTGAGGGCAGGTATGTTTGTCCCAGGTTCTTGTCTTACATGTATTAGAAAAATGAAAACTTCTAGGAATATGTTTTGTTTTGTTAGAACCTTTTCAGTTTGATGGAAAAGCTGGATAAGGGCCCTGGAAGAGAGATGGGGCAAGTTCCAGACATTGGGCCTAGTTCGGGTCTTTGGCCTCACAGAAGGCTAATCAGGCTTTCAGCTGTGTAAGAGTGTTATAGAGCTGCTGGCCTGATTAGGGTGTGCAGACTGCCTGGGAAGACTGCAGGATCTCTGGGGCAGATGTATTAACCTGGAGAAGGCATAAGGAAGTGATAAATGGAAGGTGATACACGCACCAGCCAATCAGCTCCCATATGTAAATGAACAGTTAGGAGCTGATTGGCTGGTGCATTATCACCTTGCACTTAACCATGCTTTATCACTGGTTTATCACTTCCTTATGCCTTCTCCAGGTTAATACATCTACCCCTCTGTGAGAGAAACACGCTTCCTGATACAAGTGAGCTATACAGTGTACTGGAGAACTCTGTGTTTTTTTGTTTAGTGATAGTTAGGAACATCTTGTGTCTAGTTAGTGCCGGACAGGCAAGGTATTTTCTTTTGCTGTTTGTTTTATTTTCTGTATAATAAAACTGGCTGGGGTCAGTTGTGCCGGAAACTGGACTTGTGTGGTTCCTCAGCTGCTGCAGGCTGCCATTTATCCCAGGAAACGGCACCTTGTACCCTTACAGTGTTACACTGTATATATAAGCAATTCATAAAGCCAATCAATAATCTAAATTTAAAGTAACATATTTTTTGACTTGGTAGAGAATCTGTACAGCCAGTGACTTGTGCTCGATGTAAAGTCTTCCCTTCTTCAGCTTTATCTCCTGCATGTTATATGATTACAGACAGATCGACAGCCACACTGGGCATAATTGAAGATCAGCATGGCTGTGTCTCCAAACAGCTTGCCTTAGGCAGCCCAGTGGATTCCAATTCCCATCCATAGAAACAGCACCAGTAATCACAGTAACGCTCGGTATTAGTCATTCCATTACATAAAAATCCAACTGGCAAATTGTTTATTTCTGCCTGAAAAAAGTAAAGTAATCATATTTGTATAAGAACGGCTCTGCTTCCTGTTTTAATGTCAAATGATGGCGGTCGGAGTAGATATAAATAGCGAATAAAAGTTCAATTTGTTAAGTATAGTCGTTTATAACTAACTAGAGATCTGCCAGTAACGTGGATGTGTAATTTACTAAGTATATTTCCCATAGCCCATAGCAAGGCATCAGACGTTTGCACTCATTGGGGGTCATTAACAAAGCGGCAGAATTGCAGGCTTGCAGGGCAAATGTCATTTTGTGACACTGTACAGCACAGACCTGCGGTGTCACTATAGCGCCACCTGTGGGCAATGCAAAGGTTTGCCTATGCTGCTGGATACAAGGTGATAAATTTACTAAGCGTCGCTTTTTAAAGTCACCGCAACTTTTTTGCAGTCTTGGTCACTCGATTTAAAGAGACAATAATATAGAATACAAAACATACCTGATTTTGTGTCTAATACTGTTGCTCTTTTAAATTCAGCGGCCGAAACTGCCAAAGACGCTGCCGCAGGTTTGCTTAGTCAGTTTACCCCAGGGCATCGTTGTGCTCTTAGCTAAATGCTGGCGGAATTCAAGGATGCAGCTTGTATCACTGTACGCCCACAGGCAGCAATGATATATCAAGTGGTACAATAGGATGTGGCAGTGAATTCAAGGGGTGGTGAATGGGCGCTTAGGTGGATGTCTCTAGAGACCAGGCTTGGACTGGCCCATAGGGGTACAGGGGAAACCACCAGTGGGCCCCACTGCCTGGGGGCCCACCTCCTGCTCTAAGGATCAGGTTCCAGACTGTGCACTTGAATTATGCATTATACATATGTTACCTTATACTGGACTATGGTGTATTTTCTACAGTGCATTGCTGTTATTAATCTGTTATTAATCTGGTACATTATCATGCAGGCAGCAGATGAATTTACTGTATATATTTATGAAGGGGCCCAGACGTTGCACTTGCTAATGGTTAGTCAAACCAATGAGGTGGCAGGCCACACCCCCTCTGCAGACTGACCACACCCCTAACATGGGCCCCTACCACTGAATTCCCCCGGTGGGCCCTACATGCCCCAGTCCGACACTGCTAGAGACTGAGAGACGTCTTATACTTTGAATTGGATACTTTTTGCAAAATGTCATGACTTAAATGACAAGCTAATACAGAAAAGTCTCAGCAGAATCGTATTTCAGGTGAAAATGTGAACAGTTGTAATCAAGAAAGAGGGCGGCTCTGAAGTGCTAGAGACAGGACTTTTAAGCTACCGTATGTACAGTACTTACCTTATTTAATGTTAATTAAGAGTAATCATATGAATCCATAACTCCTCACCTTACAGCTTTTGCTGGGGTTCTGAACCTTTGTAACCCTGGGGCCCAAGTTAACATACTGGCTTAGCTTTAGAACCCATTGTTCAGTTTTGAAGTAATAACCCATATTATCTACTTCAGGTCATTTGCATATAGAGTGCTGTTTTTTATTCAAAAAAGAGAAAAGGGGCTGGTCTATAGTAAGTTTGTCAACATACAATATGTCGACAAATATGTTGACAGCAGCATGCTGACATCGTTCACTGCTTGACTCACTTCTCTCGACTATTCTATCTCTCTCCTGCCCTGAACAAGGCACTTCCCTATACAATGCCTCCCTTACTTCTGCTCTTGACTCTTCACCCTCACAGATCACCACCTCAACCCTGGCATTCCAAACGCTCCAGATACCTGCAAACCTATTCTCGTACCGGCAAACGTCAGTGGAGGAAATCACGCTTTAAGGCCAACTTACTCCATTTAAAATATATGCTCCCATCACAGTGCTGCCCTCTCCCTCGCTAAACAGTTGTATGAGGTTGTAAAACCTCATTTCCTTCTTATCCTAAAACCCTCAGCATCTTTTTGCCACTTTCAACTCACATCCTCCTTGCCTTCCTTTCTCACTCTCTGCCCTTAACTGTGCCA
This sequence comes from Pseudophryne corroboree, assembly GCF_028390025.1. Taxonomy (NCBI): domain Eukaryota; kingdom Metazoa; phylum Chordata; class Amphibia; order Anura; family Myobatrachidae; genus Pseudophryne; species Pseudophryne corroboree. The sequence goes on from NC_086448.1 coordinate 82,782,318, forward strand.
TCAACTTCACATCTAAAATTGACTCCATTGGGAATATGTAATAGGGTCCGAGTTTTTCGGAGGAGCGGGATGCCAGATGATCTCTGATGTTTTTTTATAAAGCGGCAATCATTTACAAGGCATGGTTTTGCCTTGTCAATGATTGCCCCTTTAAAAAGCATCTGAGATCGGCTGGCATCCTGCGCCTCTGGCAAACTTGGACCCTATCACATTTGCTTGCATATGTCAGGACATCACATCCCACCAGATCCTCAGCCCCCCCCCCCTCATTTCCCATCCTTCTTACCAACTATGACTTCTTTACTTGTGTCTGGAGATGAAGTCATGACCCTAATCTGGTCCCCCCTTCTACCTCAGCCCTTGATCCCATTCCCTCCCGTCTCCTCTGCCACCTCTCCTGCCTATTCCCATCTTGCCCATCTCCTCAATCTCTCCCTCTCACTAAAACCTTTCCTTGATCCTAACACTCTCTCCAACTACTGACCCATCTCCTCTCCATTGCCTCCAAACTGCTCGAAGGTATTGTTTATCTCTCCTCCCGCAAATGCTTCTCTCCCTGGTTCCATGTGATACTACCCTCTCCTGGCTGTCCTCCTACTTCTATGACCTTTCCTTCTCTGTCTCCTCTCTTGACTACACCTTTCCCCCACTTCTACAAACAGTTGGCATCTCCCAAGGTTCTGTTCTGGGACTTCTCCTATTCTCCCTCTATATGTCCTCTTTAGGTGAGATCATCAGCATTTTTGACCTCTAAGATCATCTCTATGCTGATAATACTCATATCTACCGGTCATCCCCAGATCTCTCCCACTCTCCCCACATTCATAACTCCAACTGTCTCTCTATTATCTTCTCTTCTTTCACTAAACATGTTTAAGGCTGAACTGAACATCTACCCACCTTCCCTCATAACCTCACCTCCCACAATTTAACTATGTATGATGGTACGACTATCTGCTATAGCCCCCAAATGTGAAGTATTGAAGTTATCCTTGAGGGATATAGCTGGGATACCGGCGCTCAGGATCCCACCAGTCAGAATGCTGGCGCCAGAATCCTGAGATGCGGGATCCCGAACATATGTATCCTGGAGAGGTTACGATCGGGCAGCTGGGAGAGAGTTAGGGTTAGGCTGTGCGGAAGTGTGTGTGTGTGGGGGAGGGTTAGGCTGCAGGGAGGGAGGATTAGGGTTTGGCTGCGGGGAGGGGAGGTTAGGGTTAGGCTGCGGGAATCGAGGGTTAGGCTTAAGCTGCAGTTAGGGAGGGTTATAGTTAGCGGGTGGGAGAGGATTAGGCTTCTGCACCCCTGTCAGCATTTAAAACAGTTGGAATGCTGGGGTCGGTATTATGACCGCCGGCATCCCGACTGCCAGGATCCCGTACACAATCCATCCTTGATTCCTCCCTCTCCTTCAACCCACACATTCAATAAGTAATAATAATTATAATAATAATTTTATTTATATAACGCTCTTTCTCCAATAGGACTCAAGGCGCTTAACAGATACATAGCATAATATAGTACAGAAAATAATGAAGTACAGAAAAGCTTTTCATAAAATACAGAAGCATGAAGATACTAAAGGGACATTATGGAAATGCTTGAGTAAACAGGAAAGTCTTGAGTCTACTTTTGAAGGATTCTATAGTTGGGGCCTCTCGCACTGTGCGGGGAAGTGAGTTCCATAGAGTCGGAGCCGCATGACTAAAAGCTCGACCCCCAGATGAATTACGGGAGATTCTAGGTACTGCTAAAAGTCCTTCATCTACAGATCGCAGTAATCGAGTGGGGCAGTATGGGGTCAGAAGCTGCTTCAGGTACCTTGGACCTTGGTCATGTAGTGCTTTGAAACTCAGTAAGCCAATCTTGAAGATGATTCGCCATCTTACAGGCAGCCAGTGAAGGGAGTAGAGGATGTGTGTTATGCGGCTAGAACGGGGCTGGTTGGTTAATAGCCTGGCAGCTGTGTTTTGCACCAGCTGTAAGCATTGCAATTCTTTTGCTGGTAGACCAAGGTAGAGGGCATTACAGTAGTCTAAACGAGATGATACAAATGCATGGATGACTTTTGGCATATCATCTGAGGGAATTAAGTGCTTGATTCTGGCTATGTTCCTCAGGTGAAAGAATGAGGATTTGATTGTGGCTGATATCTGATGTTTAAGTGTTAAGCCACCATCCAGGACAACGCCAAGATTCCGCACACGATCAGTGGTCTGTAATTCTGAATCCCCGAGTGTAAGTCCAGTTGGTTGGCTATGCTGCAGTCTTGTCCTTTGATGTTGCGGTCCTATCATAAGGACCTCTGTTTTATCCGGGTTCAGTCGCAGACAACTGGCGATCATCCACTCCTGTAGTTCAGCTAGACAGCCATTTAGGGTTGCTATTGTGTTATCAGTGCCCGGAGCAAAGGACAAGTACAGTTGTGTATCATCTGCATAGCAGTGGTAGACGAGTCCATGGCGCCTGATTATTTCGCCCAATGGGAGCATGTATACTGCAAAAAGCATGGGGGATAGTATAGAACCTTGTGGGACACCACATGGCAATGGCACTGGTGGTGATGAGTATAATCCAGATGATACTCTCTGTAACCTGCCTGTGAGAAATGATTTGAACCAGCTTAGGACTGTGCCATCCAGACCACAGAAATGTATCAGTCGCTCAATCAGAAGCCCATGGTCCACGGTATCAAATGCTGCCGAGAGATCCAGAAGGATTAATATTGAACAGTCACCTCTGTCTTTTGCCATCAGAAGATCATTTAACACACACACTAGGGCTGTTTTAGTGCTATGTCTTCTCCTGAATCCTGATTGAAATAGATCATAAATATCATGGGTTGTCAGGCGGGTTTCCACTTTCCAGTTGATTTGCAACGACTTTCTCAATAACCTTTCCTAGGAAAGGAAGGTTTGATACCGGTCTGTAGTTGGTCATGCAGTCGGGATCTAAATTAGGTTTTTTAAGAAGCGGTCTAACAATTGCTTCCTTTAGGGGTCCAGGAAAAATGCCTGTCTGCAAAGAGCATTGAACAATTTTTGTAAAGACAGGACCAATTATATCCATACAACCTATTGGAAGCTTGGTTGAGGCTGGGTCCAGATCACAGGTGGTGGGACGCAAATTCCGAGCAATTTCAGCAGTGTCCTTTACATCCACTGGGTCAAAGCTGATCCATGAAAGCAGGTAGCTTATACTGGCAGGCTTTGTAGTTTGGCACTCCTTTGATGGCACTGTGGAGATTCCAGCCCGGATGGTGGATATTTTATCTGCAAAGAAGTTTGCAAACTCGTTGCATCTTGCCTGGGAGAGGGGTTCATCAGTCTGCAGGCATGCTGGCTTGCAAAGCATCTCCACTGTGTGGAAAAGTTGAGCTGGCCTATTGTTTGCTGCTGTGATCTCATTTGACAGGAACTGTGCTTTCTTACGAGTGATTATCGATTGATATTCTTCGTTATGCTTTATTAGTTTTATTTTGTCATCCACTAGGTTAGTCTTCCTCCATCGTCTTTCCAGTCTACGCCCCCTTTTCTTGAGCTCACTAACACTGTTGTCGAACCATGGAGCTTGACGTTGTGGTTTACGAGGTCTTAAACGCACAGGGGCGATAATATCAATTGCAGCCATAGCATCCCTATTATAATAATGGACTAAGGAACAGGGATCTTCACAGGCACCCAGTATAGCAGAGAGATCCAGATTTGCTGCAAGAGCCTGGGGAGTCATACCCCTCCTTGGACGATACCTGGTCAACTCCACGGGCAGAGATCTTATTTGAGGGGTTGCAACTGAGAACCAGAGGGAGTAGTGGTCTGACCAAATGACTGGGTTTATTTTTAGGTCAGTGACTTCTAATCCAATCTGAAAGACAAGGTCGAGAGTGTGACCACTTTTATGTGTGGCAGAGGGAATGACCTGTGTGAAGCCCAGACCATTCATTGTGCACAGGAGGTCTTGGCCAAGCCGTGAGAGCTCATCATCCACCCATGCATTGAAATCCCCGAGGATGAACCATCTTTGATGTTCCAGAACCAGGCCAGCAACAGTGTCTGCAATTTCTTGTAGAAATATCTTTCCATCTCCAGGTGGCCGGTAAATGAGAAGTACTCTGAAACCTAATCCTGTTGAACTCCGGGCAGCAATGCATTCGAATGAGCGAATAGTTTCAATAGGGTGGACCCTAAGTTTAAGTTCTTTTTTGAAGCAGATAGCCACCCCGACACCCCTGCGGTCCAGTCTTGGGTTGTGGATGACAGAGTAGTTTGTTGGTACTGCCGCCTCCTGGGAAGTACCTATCCCAGTCCTGCTGATTCCATCGCAAAAATATTTCCAGGCCCCTTTCTCACCCTGGGTGCTACTAAGACCCTCATCTACTCACTGGTAACTCTAGACTTGGACTACTGTAAATTCCTTCTATCTGGCCTCCCTGACTACCACCTCTCTCTGATCTAATTCTTCCTCCATGCTGCTGCACCACTCACCTTCCTCTGTCATGCTGCTGCCCCGCTCACCTTCCTCTGTCATGCTGCTGCCCCGCTCACCTTCCTCTGTCATGCTGCTGCCCCACTCACCTTCCTCTGTCATGCTGCTGCCCCGCTCACCTTCCTCTGTCATGCTGCTGCCCCGCTCACCTTCCTCTGTCATGCTGCTGCCCCGCTCACCTTCCTCTGTCATGCTGCTGCCCCACTCACCTTCCTAGTTATATTGACTTTACACAGCCACGGATCTTTGACTGGTATAGATTTTGAGATCAAAGATTTGAAGATACAGTAGCTGGTTTGATATAGTTCCTACTCATAATCTACAAGTGAACTTAAACTAGTATTGGGCAATTAGTGGAGACCCAGAGCAAGAGCGCAGAGTCTAATCATGCCAGTGGTTTTTACCAGGGACCCCCGCAAGGGAGTTCGGGATTCGCTGCTCCCGAAGTAGAAGTCGCGCCCCCCTGCCTGGGTCACCCAGTACTATCACTAGCAGAGGATTTTGGTAGAACAGAGAGACAGGAGGCTGGCAGGTAAGATCCAGAAACCCAAGGTGTAGCACTGACTCAGGTATAGGTTCAGGACTGTAGACTAAATAACAGACTGTAACTGATCGCAATCTCCCATCTGCATCTAGTTTGGTGGCATATGGGCCCTCATTCCGAGTTGATCGCTTGCTAGCAGTTTTTAGCAGCCGTGCAAACACTATGCCGACTCCCACTGGGAGTGTATTTTAGCGTAGCAGAAGTGCGAACGAAAGGATTGCAGAGCATTTTTTTGTGCAGTTTTAGAGTAGCTCAATACCTACTCAGCGCTTGCGATCACTTCAGACTATTCAATTCCTGTTTTGACGTCACGAACACACCCTGTGTTCGCCCAGCCACGCCTGCATTTTTCCTGGCACGCCTGCGTTTTTTCAAACACTCCCTGAAAACGGTCAGTTGACACCCAGAAATGCCCTCTTCCTGTCAATCACTCTGCGGTCAGCAGTGCGACTGAAAAGCTTCGCTAGATCTTGTGTGAAACTACATCGTTTGTTGCAATAGTACGACACGCGTGCGAATGGCGCCGCATGCGCAGAAGTGCCATTTTTTTGACTGATCGCTGTGCAGCGAACGAATGTAGCTAGCGATCAACTCTGAATGACCACCATTGTCTGTTGGCTAAACATATGTATTACATCTATACTACTGGCACCAGCTGTTACAGTATAAAGTCTAGTGAATGCTTACCGAGATGCATTACAATCATTCATACTGTAAATAGTGTGAATGCCAAATTGTTTCCTCACAAATATTTAAAATGCCCGCTCTAATATATATTGTAAACGCCTGCACATCTTATTACCAGGTGCCATGAATGTGCGCTGTACATCGCAAAACACTGCATCCCATAAGAGAAAACAATACACCCACACATTATCTGAGTTCCAAAGCTCATTGATGTATATATTTGTTATTAAAAGGATATGGATTCAATATATTACAATGTACAGTATACCTATAGTTACTAGAGATGAGCGCCTGAAATTTTTCGGGTTTTGTGTTTTGGTTTTGGGTTCGGTTCCGCGGCCGTGTTTTGGGTTCGAACGCGTTTTGGCAAAACCTCACCGAATTTTTTTTGTCGGATTCGGGTGTGTTTTGGATTCGGGTGTTTTTTTCAAAAAACACTAAAAAACAGCTTAAATCATAGAATTTGGGGGTCATTTTGATCCCAAAGTATTATTAACCTCAAAAACCATAATTTACACTCATTTTCAGTCTATTCTGAATACCTCACACCTCACAATATTATTTTTAGTCCTAAAATTTGCACCGAGGTCGCTGTGTGAGTAAGATAAGCGACCCTAGTGGCCGACACAAACACCGGGCCCATCTAGGAGTGGCACTGCAGTGTCACGCAGGATGTCCCTTCCAAAAAACCCTCCCCAAACAGCACATGACGCAAAGAAAAAAAGAGGCGCAATGAGGTAGCTGTGTGAGTAAGATTAGCGACCCTAGTGGCCGACACAAACACCGGGCCCATCTAGGAGTGGCACTGCAGTGTCACGCAGGATGGCCCTTCCAAAAAACCCTCCCCAAACAGCACATGACGCAAAGAAAAAAAGAGGCGCAATGAGGTAGCTGTGTGAGTAAGATTAGCGACCCTAGTGGCCGACACAAACACCGGGCCCATCTAGGAGTGGCACTGCAGTGTCACGCAGGATGTCCCTTCCAAAAAACCCTCCCCAAACAGCACATGACGCAAAGAAAAAAAGAGGCGCAATGAGGTAGCTGTGTGAGTAAGATTAGCGACCCTAGTGGCCGACACAAACACCGGGCCCATCTAGGAGTGGCACTGCAGTGTCACGCAGGATGTCCCTTCCAAAAAACCCTCCCCAAACAGCACATGACGCAAAGAAAAAAAGAGGCGCAATGAGGTAGCTGACTGTGTGAGTAAGATTAGCGACCCTAGTGGCCGACACAAACACCGGGCCCATTTAGGAGTGGCACTGCAGTGTCACGCAGGATGTCCCTTCCAAAAAACCCTCCCCAATCAGCACATGATGCAAAGAAAAAGAAAAGAAAAAAGAGGTGCAAGATGGAATTGTCCTTGGGCCCTCCCACCCACCCTTATGTTGTATAAACAAAACAGGACATGCACACTTTAACCAACCCATCATTTCAGTGACAGGGTCTGCCACACGACTGTGACTGATATGACGGGTTGGTTTGGACCCCCCCCAAAAAAGAAGCAATTAATCTCTCCTTGCACAAACTGGCTCTACAGAGGCAAGATGTCCACCTCATCATCACCCTCCGATATATCACCGTGTACATCCCCCTCCTCACAGATTATCAATTCGTCCCCACTGGAATCCACCATCTCAGCTCCCTGTGTACTTTGTGGAGGCAATTGCTGCTGGTCAATGTCTCCGCGGAGGAATTGATTATAATTCATTTTAATGAACATCATCTTCTCCACATTTTCTGGATGTAACCTCGTACGCCGATTGCTGACAAGGTGAGCGGCGGCACTAAACACTCTTTCGGAGTACACACTTGTGGGAGGGCAACTTAGGTAGAATAAAGCCAGTTTGTGCAAGGGCCTCCAAATTGCCTCTTTTTCCTGCCAGTATAAGTACGGACTGTGTGACGTGCCTACTTGGATGCGGTCACTCATATAATCCTCCACCATTCTATCAATGTTGAGAGAATCATATGCAGTGACAGTAGACGACATGTCCGTAATCGTTGTCAGGTCCTTCAGTCCGGACCAGACGTCAGCATCAGCAGTCGCTCCAGACTGCCCTGCATCACCGCCAGCGGGTGGGCTCGGAATTCTGAGCCTTTTCCTCGCACCCCCAGTTGCGGGAGAATGTGAAGGAGGAGATGTTGACAGGTCGCGTTCCGCTTGACTTGACAATTTTGTCACCAGCAGGTCTTTCAACCCCAGCAGACTTGTGTCTGCCGGAAAGAGAGATCCAAGGTAGGCTTTAAATCTAGGATCGAGCACGGTGGCCAAAATGTAGTGCTCTGATTTCAACAGATTGACCACCCGTGAATCCTTGTTAAGCGAATTAAGGGCTCCATCCACAAGTCCCACATGCCTAGCGGAATCGCTCCGTGTTAGCTCCTCCTTCAATGTCTCCAGCTTCTTCTGCAAAAGCCTGATGAGGGGAATGACCTGACTCAGGCTGGCAGTGTCTGAACTGACTTCACGTGTGGCAAGTTCAAAGGGCATCAGAACCTTGCACAACGTTGAAATCATTCTCCACTGCGCTTGAGACAGGTGCATTCCACCTACTATATCGTGCTCAATTGTATAGGCTTGAATGGCCTTTTGCTGCTCCTCCAACCTCTGAAGCATATAGAGGGTTGAATTCCACCTCGTTACCACTTCTTGCTTCAGATGATGGCAGGGCAGGTTCAGTAGTTTTTGGTGGTGCTCCAGTCTTCTGTACGTGGTGCCTGTACGCCGAAAGTGTCCCGCAATTCTTCTGGCCACCGACAGCATCTCTTGCACGCCCCTGTCGTTTTTAAAAAAATTCTGCACCACCAAATTCAAGGTATGTGCAAAACATGGGACGTGCTGGAATTTGCCCATATTTAATGCACACACAATATTGCTGGCGTTGTCCGATGCCACAAATCCACAGGAGAGTCCAATTGGGGTAAGCCATTCCGCGATGATCTTCCTCAGTTGCCGTAAGAGGTTTTCAGCTGTGTGCGTATTCTGGAAACCGGTGATACAAAGCGTAGCCTGCCTAGGAAAGAGTTGGCGTTTGCGAGATGCTGCTACTGGTGCCGCCGCTGCTGTTCTTGCGGCGGGAGTCCATACATCTACCCAGTGGGCTGTCACAGTCATATAGTCCTGACCCTGCCCTGCTCCACTTGTCCACATGTCCGTGGTTAAGTGGACATTGGGTACAGCTGCATTTTTTAGGACACTGGTGACTCTTTTTCTGAGGTCTGTGTACATTTTCGGTATCGCCTGCCTAGAGAAATGGAACCTAGATGGTATTTGGTACCGGGGACACAGTACCTCCAACAAGTCTCTAGTTGGCTCTGCAGTAATGATGGATACCGGAACCACGTTTCTCACCACCCAGGATGCCAAGGCCTCAGTTATCCGCTTTGCAGTAGGATGACTGCTGTGATATTTCATCTTCCTCGCAAAGGACTGTTGAACAGTCAATTGCTTACTGGAAGTAGTACAAGTGGGCTTACGACTTCCCCTCTGGGATGACCATCGACTCCCAGCGGCAACAACAGCAGCGCCAGCAGCAGTAGGCGTTACACGCAAGGATGCATCGGAGGAATCCCAGGCAGGAGAGGACTCGTCAGAATTGCCAGTGACATGGCCTGCAGGACTATTGGCATTCCTGGGGAAGGAGGAAATTGACACTGAGGGAGTTGGTGGGGTGGTTTGCGTGAGCTTGGTTACAAGAGGAAGGGATTTACTGGTCAGTGGACTGCTTCCGCTGTCACCCAAAGTTTTTGAACTTGTCACTGACTTATTATGAATGCGCTGCAGGTGACGTATAAGGGAGGATGTTCCGAGGTGGTTAACGTCCTTACCCCTACTTATTACAGCTTGACAAAGGGAACACACGGCTTGACACCTGTTGTCCGCATTTCTGGTGAAATACCTCCACACCGAAGAGCTGATTTTTTTGGTATTTTCACCTGGCATGTCAACGGCCATATTCCTCCCACGGACAACAGGTGTCTCCCCGGGTGCCTGACTTAAACAAACCACCTCACCATCAGAATCCTCCTGGTCAATTTCCTCCCCAGCGCCAGCAACACCCATATCCTCCTCATCCTGGTGTACTTCAACACTGACATCTTCAATCTGACTATCAGGAACTGGACTGCGGGTGCTCCTTCCAGCACTTGCAGGGGGCGTGCAAATGGTGGAAGGCGCATGCTCTTCACGTCCAGTGTTGGGAAGGTCAGGCATCGCAACCGACACAATTGGACTCTCCTTGTGGATTTGGGATTTCGAAGAATGCACAGTTCTTTGCTGTGCTGCTTTTGCCAGCTTGAGTCTTTTCATTTTTCTAGCGAGAGGCTGAGTGCTTCCATCCTCATGTGAAGCTGAACCACTAGCCATGAACATAGGCCAGGGCCTCAGCCGTTCCTTGCCACTCCGTGTCGTAAATGGCATATTGGCAAGTTTACGCTTCTCCTCCGACAATTTTATTTTAGGTTTTGGAGTCCTTTTTTTTCTGATATTTGGTGTTTTGGATTTGACATGCTCTGTACTATGACATTGGGCATCGGCCTTGGCAGACGACGTTGCTGGCATTTCATCGTCTCGGCCATGACTAGTGGCAGCAGCTTCAGCACGAGGTGGAAGTGGATCTTGATCTTTCCCTAATTTTGGAACCTCAACATTTTTGTTCTCCATATTTTAATAGGCACAACTAAAAGGCACCTCAGGTAAACAATGGAGATGGATACTAGTATACAATTATGGACTGCCTGCCGAGTGCAGACACAGAGGTAGCCACAGCCGTGAACTACCGTACTGTACTGTGTCTGCTGCTAATATAGACTGGTTGATAAAGAGATGTCTATGTAACTATGTATGTATAAAGAAGAAAGAAAAAAAAACCACGGTTAGGTGGTATACAATTATGGACGGACTGCCTGCCGAGTGCAGACACAGAGGTAGCCACAGCCGTGAACTACCGTACTGTACTGTGTCTGCTGCTAATAATATAGACTGGTTGATAAAGAGATGTCGTAGTAGTATGTATGTATAAAGAAGAAAGAAAAAAAAACCACGGTTAGGTGGTATACAATTATGGACGGACTGCCTGCCGAGTGCAGACACAGAGGTAGCCACAGCCGTGAACTACCGTACTGTACTGTGTCTGCTGCTAATATAGACTGGTTGATAAAGAGATGTCTATGTAACTATGTATGTATAAAGAAGAAAGAAAAAAAAACCACGGTTAGGTGGTATACAATTATGGACGGACTGCCTGCCGAGTGCAGACACAGAGGTAGCCACAGCCGTGAACTACCGTACTGTACTGTGTCTGCTGCTAATATAGACTGGTTGATAAAGAGATGTCTATGTAACTATGTATGTATAAAGAAGAAAGAAAAAAAAACCACGGTTAGGTGGTATACAATTATGGACGGACTGCCTGCCGAGTGCAGACACAGAGGTAGCCACAGCCGTGAACTACCGTACTGTACTGTGTCTGCTGCTAATATAGACTGGTTGATAAAGAGATGTCTATGTAACTATGTATGTATAAAGAAGAAAGAAAAAAAAACCACGGTTAGGTGGTATACAATTATGGACGGACTGCCTGCCGAGTGCAGACACAGAGGTAGCCACAGCCGTGAACTACCGTACTGTACTGTGTCTGCTGCTAATATAGACTGGTTGATAAAGAGATGTCTATGTAACTATGTATGTATAAAGAAGAAAGAAAAAAAAACCACGGTTAGGTGGTATACAATTATGGACGGACTGCCTGCCGAGTGCAGACACAGAGGTAGCCACAGCCGTGAACTACCGTACTGTGTCTGCTGCGACTGGATGATAAATGATATAAAAAATATATAGATATCACTACTGCAGCCGGACAGGTATATATTATATATTATATAATGACGGACCTGCTGGACACTGTCTGTCAGCAGAATGAGTTTTATTTTTATAGAATAAAAAAAACAACAACACACAAGTGAAGTCACACGACGAGTGTTTAACTTTTTCAGGCAATCACAATATAAGTATACTACTAACTATACTGGTGGTCAGTGTGGTCAGGTCACTGGTCAGTCACACTGGCAGTGGCACTCCTGCAGCAAAAGTGTGCACTGTTTAATTTTAATATAATATTATGTACTCCTGGCTCCTGCTATAACCTATAACTGGCACTGCAGTGCTCCCCAGTCTCCCCCACAATTATAAGCTGTGTGAGCTGAGCAGTCAGACAGATATATAATATATATAGATGATGCAGCACACTGGGCTGAGCCTGAGCAGTGCACACAGATATGGTATGTGACTGAGTCACTGTGTGTATCGCTTTTTTCAGGCAGAGAACGGATATATTAAATAAACTGCACTGTCTGGTGGTCACTCACTATATAATATTATGTACTCCTGGCTCCTGCTATAACCTATAACTGGCACTGCAGTGCTCCCCAGTCTCCCCCACAATTATAAGCTGTGTGAGCTGAGCAGTCAGACAGATATATAATATATATAGATGATGCAGCACACTGGGCTGAGCCTGAGCAGTGCACACAGATATGGTATGTGACTGAGTCACTGTGTGTATCGCTTTTTTCAGGCAGAGAACGGATATATTAAATAAACTGCACTGTCTGGTGGTCACTCACTAGTAAACTCTCTGCACTCTCTACACTTCTACAGTACTCCTCCTAGTCCTAAGCTCCAGTAAATCTCTCTCTCTTATAATCTAAATGGAGAGGACGCCAGCCACGTCCTCTCCCTATCAATCTCAATGCACGTGTGAAAATGGCGGCGACGCGCGGCTCCTTATATAGAATCCGAGTCTCGCGATAGAATCCGAGCCTCGCGAGAATCCGACAGCGTCATGATGACGTTCGGGCGCGCTCGGGTTAACCGAGCAAGGCGGGAAGATCCGAGTCGCTCGGATCCGTGTAAAAAAAGCTGAAGTTCGGGCGGGTTCGGATTCCGAGGAACCGAACCCGCTCATCTCTAATAGTTACATGGTTACACGCACACAGTAAGCAGTTAAAACATACAGTTACATACAGTTACAGTTGCATACAGTTACAGTTACAGGCCAGCGATACAATTACCATATATTTCAATGCATCCTCCTCTTAATATCTCTCTCTCTGTTAGCAAATAAATACAGGAACTGATCTGGCAATAACTCCATCATTGTCTCAGACCAAACAGCAACTGACTCCTGTGTGATCAGCAATGTGTTATCTAGTTGGGGGAGGGAACTTATTCATGATGAGTCACTAGTCTCTTTGTATATGCTAAACAGGTTCAGCCTTGGGGACGTCCAAAGGGCTGGCCTGAGCTTCCTGTCCACTACCTGTTTGGAATATCTATTGTTCTAATAAAAGTGATTTTAGCTTACATACATTTAATCATAATTATTTGTTGCAATGTCCTACAACTTAATAACAAGTATCAAATGAATCTACACATTAATCTGGTTGCTTTAATAGTAAATATGACAGGTCTATCTTGCTTCGTTCAAATAATACACATACATGACATTACTTCATTATATAATTTGAAATCATCATGATGTCTGGCGCTTGATATTATTATAATTATGTACTGCATGAAATAAGTGTCGAATCCATCTCTGTGGCATGTCGTGGTAAATGCGCGTGTTACCATATATTGCTGTGCTCGTTGCGCGTATTTGCAAGTATAGCGACTCATATGTGTGTAGTTTGTATGTTCTTTTTATGTAATATTTTTGACTTCGACAATAGTCAAAGTGTAAGAAATTAATAATTATAAAATTAGCAAAAATGACTGAAATTTGTGCATTGACTCTTTATTATTTTATAAAATTAAAAGTTGTTTTCTACAAATAAATAGTTTTACATACAGTCCCAGGCAGGGACAGACATCTGGCCCTGGCATACGTGCGCACATGTACAAGAAAGGAGGCACACATGCTGTGTAAAGGGCGCTTGGACACTGAAAATGGAAGTGTGTCTTGAGTCAGGGGACGTGGACTCGCGGCACACCCCCATATTGCTAAGCAACGGGGGACAAACCGGTGAGCCGGGAGCTGCGCTGAGCGCAGCCTTTTTCGGATCTCTGTGGACCGGCCTGGCCTACCAGCCCATCCAGCCCGCCAGATGGCCAGTCCGACCCTGGTCCCAGACTTAGAACTTAAGTGTAGAATTAATCAGCTTTTCAGGATCGTAAAACAGTGATTTAGAGCTGGGGAGCAGGGCAGCCATCCGGAGGGGGGGGGGGGGGGGGGACACAGGACTGCGGGGACTGGAGTCCCGGGCCCTTATAGAGAGGGGGCCCACCCCTGGCTCCAACTGCCAATACTTGGAGAGCTGTTCAGGCAGCGCAACAACAGTGCATCGATACACAAGGAGGACTTAAAACAAGCCTTCCCTGTGCATCAGCTGTGAATCATTCTTGCAGGTTCACAATGCTCCACCTACATGTAACGTCATGATGTGTGACATCACATAGGGGTGGAGCGGTGTGGCAAAATCTTTTTTTTTTTTTGCTGGGGGGGCCCTGTCTTTTTTGTCAGTCCCGGGCCCCACAATTTCTGATGGCAGTCCTGCTGGGGAGTATAGTTGGGTTGGTATTGGGAGGCCGGCATTTGGGATCCGGGAGGTCGCCATACCGACAGCCCGTCTAGCTGCTGTCCGTGCTGCACACGGCGGTTACTCTGGCTATTAGCTGGTGGTCATAATAATGTGACTCGACTAATAATAATAATAATAATAATAATTATGCCCTCCATAAAATTAATATATCTCCAAACCCATTAATATTAATTAACACCCACCTAATAACAATAACTTTATTCCTCCCCACCCCCCAGATTGCAATAATACATCCCTCCACCCTTGCCCATATACTTTCCTCACTGTGAAGAATGCTCTACTTTCCCTGCACAATTTGGAGCTCCGGAGGAGAAGGGAAGAAACGTCACTTGCAGAAACATACAGGCTGCCAGGGTGAGCAAAAAAAGGGGTAGTGACTAGGAGAGGTGACTAGAGAAGAGTAATAAAGGGATAAGGTAGAGAGACTGACACAGGCGATGAAATTGGCGGAGCCTCTGGGAGGGGAGGGAGATGAGAAATTCTCCGATATTTATTTGAATGACTATCTCTGCTCCCCTATGACAGGGGCTGCATCTCTCAGGCAGTGGTGCCCACCAAGAATATTCCCCACTCTCCACTGGGTCAGTCCAACCCTGAGCAGCAACTTCCAAACTGTGTGTCATGACACCTTAATGTGTCTTGTGTTGGGCTTTCCGTGTTGCCCAATATTTGTGATTCCACCACCCATGTATAGGCACCCCCAATAATTTTGAAAAGCAGTCTCTGACGTGTTTGTCTATATAGTGTGTATATTTGTATAAACACACATTACGGTGCAATTCTCCCTGTTTTTTAGAAGTTGCAAAATGCATGAAAACTCAAATTATCATAAACTTTTTTTTTTAAAAGACTATTAGTTGAGTTGATCACAGCATAATACGGAGGCCTAAGAATACCGAAATTACAGTTTCAAATAGCAATATAGCTAGCCATAAAACGCAGAATGCACAGTCCAATGAGTGATCAGTTTTTTAAGTAAATTAAAGGTGAGGAAGATTCCCTCAAATACAAGGGAATAGCAAACCATTAGTAAAGACAAAGAGAAATATGGAAAGAGGAGAAAAAAAGAAAAGGAAAGTAAAGAAGTAGAGTTCTTGGAATGTGGTCTCAGAGTAAGGATATTCTAGAGAGGTGTCTAGACTGGGGTGTTACGGAAGAATGGAGACGAGGCGCTTTTGGAAGCCATCCAGGGGCTCCATATTTTATCAAATGATTTTGCAGTATGATTAATTATGCTTGTCATATATTCCATCTTATAAATGTACCAAATATGGGAAAGAACTAAGTGCATAGACGGAGAAGAGGATGTTTTCCAGGCTGCTGCTATTTGACATGTCGTTGCAGAAATAATATGTTGTATCAATTTACTGTATTTTGGCTCCTGGATAGCTCAGAAAAACCCCAAGTGGAGGAGAAAATATGTAGGGTCATACGGAACTGAAACCTCAAGTACTTGTGCAATAAGGGTTATAATTACCCTCTAGAGTGTAACTATCTTCAGACAAGACCACCAGATATGGATGAAGGTGCCCTCTTCAGAGCATCCTCTCCAGCATTTGTCCGAAGCAACAGGATGCATTACTCACCAAGTTTATACACATTTTCTTTAATTTTAATACATATTGAGCTGGAGGCAGCATTATCCCAAATCTCTGACCATTCTTCGGAATCCAAACTGCTCCCCAAATCCTCTTCCCAAGCGGATTCATGGGGTCCTGAGCCAATGGCGTTTCCCCATTCAATAGTATATATAGATCAAAGATGAAACCTTTGGTAGTGGAACACGTCCAGCATATAGTCTCAAAATTGGTAAGGGGCCTAGCTACAAGTGGAGGTCCCTTCTTAGAATGGAGATGTCTAAACTATAGATATCTAAAAGAGTCTTTAGATGGGAGATCTGATTGTTCTTGAATTTGAGGAAACTGGGGGAAATCAAGATCTTTAGTAATATCATTGGGAAACAAAATATTCCCCTTTTTCCAGTGAACACAGGCTGACCTAATCATGCTGGGGGGAAGTCAGGATTGTGAAATAGTGGAAAAAGAGGAAATAGACCAGGAGCCAATTTATATTTCCTATTTACAGATGGATAGGGAACAGGAAACTATCGGGTGCGATATCACCGATTAAAGATGACTTATTCTCTGGAGCCAGAGAAGGGAGCAGACCGTTGAGAGACCCAACTCCTCAGCTTCATTATCGATTCAAGCCTTTTCAGCACTAGGATTACAACATTTCACACTATGAGCCAGTTGTGACGCTAAATAATATTTCTTAAAATCGGGAATACCCAGGCCTCCACCCTTGGAAAGACGCTGTAATAGTTTAGTTTGACCCTAGGATGTTTTCCTGCCCAAATAAACCGAGAAGTTTGAAACTGCAAAAATGTAAATACATAGGGGGTATATATATTGGCAGAGTTTGAAAAAGATATAGGAGCCGAGGAAGTATATTCATCTTCACTGAGTTCACTTGACCATTCCATGAAATAAAGTGGTTAGACCATGATTGGAGGTCAGATTTAATTTGATCTAGAATGCTGTGAAGGTTGGCCTGGAAAAGCTGGTGATGATGACGTGTCAGAAAGATGCCTAAGTACATAATCTTTCGTTTGTGCCAGTTAAATGGAAATGAGGCCTCCAAAGCATCTTTGATAGATGCTGTTATGTAAAAATCGAGTAGAGGCCAATTTCCAAGCAGAGGGGTTGCATGCCCTGAGCAGCATTTAGTAAGAGAAATTAGGACATCGTCCTCATACAGTACAATGCAGTTTTATGTGCCGTGAGTCCAGATTTCACCCCCGAAATTGCTACATTGTAGCGAATCCTAGCCGCCAAAGGCAGAGCCGTAACTAAATATGTGCCAGGTGTGCCAGGTACACAGCGCAGTCGCCCTGAGGGCACAACTGCCCACATTCCCTAAAGTCATCAACGGCATTGTAATGAGTAAAATTGACTCATTATAAGCTGCCTGTGTGTGTGTGCTGCCGCTGGAGAGGAGCAGCTTCGTGAGCAGGGGAGGAGGAGGAGGGATGGGGACTATGTAATTAATGGCCGCGCTGCTGCAGCTGTCCCTCTCCTTCCGCATTGGCTGGCCGCCACCGCTGTGAATGCTAGGATGCGCTTACCTCATCCCAGCATTCACAGCAGTGGCGGCCAGCCAATGCGGAAGGAGAGAGACAGCTGCATGCGGCGCTGCCACCAATTACATAGCGCTGCTGCGGCTCCCTCCTCCTCCTCCTTCTCCCCTGCCTCCGGAGCTGCCAGCACTGAGGAGCCTGACTGCCTGAGCCAGTGGAGAGATGGTAAGTATAATCTATTCTGTCTATCTATCTATCTATCTATCTATCTATCTATCTATCTATCTATCCAATGTGTGAAAGCGGGACTGGCTGCCGTAACGTGTAAAAAGGGGGACTGGCAGCCGTAATGTGTAAAAAGGGGGACTGTCTGCCGTAATGTGTAAAAAGGGGACGCTGTCTGCCGTAATGTGTAAAAAGGGGACGCTGTCTGCCGTAATTTGTAAAAAGGGGAAGCTGTCTGCCGTAATGTGTTATAAGGGGACGCTGTCTGCCATAATGTGTAAAATATGGCTGCTGTTTGTCGTAATGTGTAAAAAGGGGGACTGTCTTCCGTAATGTGTAAAAAGGGGACGCTGTCTGCTGTAATGTGTAAAAAGGGGGACTGTCTGCCGTAATATGTAAAAAGGGGGACTGACTGCCGTAATGTGTAAAAAGGGGGACTGTCTGACGTAATGTGTAAAAAGGGGACGCTGTCTGCCGTAATGTGTAAAAAGGGGGACTGTCTGCCGTAATATGTAAAAAGGGGGACTGACTGCCGTAATGTGTATAAAGGGGGACTGTCTGCCGTTATGTGTAAAAAGGGGATGCTGTCTGCCATAATGTGTAAAAAGGTGGCGCTGTCTGCCGTAATGTGTAAAAAGGGGACTCTGTCTGCCGTAATGTGTAAAAAGGGGACGCTGTCTGCCGTAATGTGTAAAAAGGGGACGCTGTCTGCCGTAATGTGTAAAAACGGGGACTGTCTGCCGTAATGTGTAAAAAGGAGTGTAATGCTGAGACTCCCTCATAGACTTTACCACAAAAAAAAAACAAAACATTTTTCAAAGTACTTCGAAGGAAGGACCACGAAATTTGGTCAAACACCTTCTCTGCATCCAGTTCCTATAAGAGTGCTGGCAATTTCTGCTTGTAAATAGAGTGAATAATATCAATGGCTCTTCTAGTATTGTCAGGCGCTTGACAGCCGGGGATGAAACCGACTTGCTCTGGGTGAACCAGGTGGGAAAGAAGAGGGGCTAGACGGGAGGCCAAAATCTTAGCGTACATTTTTAAATCAAAATTTAGAAAAGAGATTGGTCTATAATTTTGGCATAATGTAGGGTCTTTGCCAGGCTTCGGAATTCCCATGATACCAGCCTGGGTAGTAGCTGGAGCAAACGCTGCTCCCTCCAGAATATTATTAAATAGGGAAGTGAGTTGTGGAGCTAATTCTGTTGCAAATAATTTATAATACTGAGCTGTGAGTCCATCAGAACCCGAGGCTGCTGAGGACCTCATTGATTTGATTAACGTTATAGTTTTCTCTACAGAAATGTTCTCATTCAGAACTAAAAGTTGGATTTCAGAGATAGGGGAACTGATGATGGATAAGATCGTACTTCCTTGCCTCCAGTGAGGGAGAGAGGAGTGGAATCTGATAAATTATAGAGTGAATTGTAATACTCTTTAAACTTCTCAACCATGACTCTGGGATCATAAGTACATGAGCCCAACTTGCTGGAGTACAATTTATCAATCATACCTGGTGCTTGCTTTCTTCTCAATTTATTTGCCAGATTGGTATCGATTTTATCTGCTTTATCGTAAAAACGTTGACGTAGTTTCTGCTAACCGCTGCATGGTTAGACAAGAGAGTATTTAACTGGCCTTTAAGACGTTCAGTTTGAGATAGCAGAGTAGCACAGGGAGGCTGCTTGTGTTGAGTAGTTAGAGCAGCGATTTGGGTCTCAAGAGAAGTAATTTCTTGAGCTACAGGCCTCTAACAGGCCTCTAAGTCTACTGCAATAAGTCTATTGCAGTAGACTCAGAGTTCTGTTTTCACACCCTTTTCACATTATTTTAGTATCACTTAAATGTATTAAAGGGCTTTTGACTGCTCCAAACACCTTAATTCACTTTTTTTTAGTAACCCACATCGCATTTCCCATAGTTATAATGCGATCTGGGCCCAATTAAAAAAAAAAAAAGTGAAAATAAAAATAAAAATCTCAGTGAGCCCTGTGATAATTTCACCAGCTCAGCACTGCGATAGGTTGCCTTCTGCCAAGTTTTCTTTGCACCCTGGCAGAGAAAGCTGTGCAGGGACCGGCAGTGTGATCAGCTCTGTGGGACACACAATCTGATGACTGGTAAAAAGAATAAAAAAACAAAAAAAGAAACCAAGCAAATCATACTTTCCAGTCCAGGAGCCGGTGATAGGTGCTCTGGTGCGGGCTGCCGGGCGCTGGGTCCTCCATGTGCTGCGCCGAGACCCCCGGTGCAGTAAAGTGACACTGCAAAATGGCAGCTCACTTTACAGCAGCGTACAGTATCCGGCGCCCGGCAACCCTGCAGGAGCAGCGATGACCGGCTCCCTGGATTGGTGAGTATATTTACCGTGCGGGGGGTGGGTTCGCAGCACACGGCGGGGGTAGTCACGACAGGGTGGGGCGTCTGCCCGGCGGAGGTCGTAGTGGCGGCGCATGCGCAGCAGGACATCAGGGTATTTTTTCCGATGATGATGCGGAGTGTCATCGCAGGGACAGAACTTGCACGCATGCGATAATTGATACATCTGTGTGATGAAATCAGTTATCGCAATGCGGATTTGGGCGATTTTATAACCTCACGATAAATAGGCCCCTTAGCTATTAGATGCCCTCTAAGCGTAGCCTTATGCGCTTCCCATATTATACCAGGAGAGATATCAGGGGAGGCGTTCTCCTCAAAGTATTGCTGTATGGCAACCTTCATTTCAGCTTGGGTGATCATAAACTAGTTTTATGCTGCACAGGCCACAAATAAATAACTTTATATTATACAGAAACAAACTTGCAAAACAAATACTTCACACCCTGCAGAATATAACCACCGACACAGAGGACTGTGTCAGAGGAACACCGACACAGAGGACCGTACAGCAAGTACAGTGAGGGAGGTGTTCAAAAATAAAACTTCAAATATTTGAGACTTTTCACATGATTTATGTTGCCTGTCATTTGCACATTAGGTCATGTCCAGCGCTAGATAGTTATATGCTGTTCCAGACGACTATCCCCTCACCACGTTTCACACACAGACAAGGGGATAGTGTCTCACATGCAAATGAGGAGATGTCTGCGGGGCGCTCTGTCTTAAATCACTCTTTGCTCCTTTCCATGTTAGTGAAAGCAGTCCCTGGGCTCTAGGCATGGTTTGTGTCTTCCTGACAGTGTCAGTAAATAATCTTTGGAACATTACTTGCTCATTGTAACACCCAAATTAAACAATGTGATCTTGGACAAAAAACAAGTTCCTTCGTTATTAAATGGAGCCTAAGTGCATCCAGCCAAACTTGATCTGTGAGATTGTGTATGCATACGATATACAAATTATCATGAAATAATGCACTTAAAATATACTTGAATTCCAAATATGCACATTTGTCAAAGCCAAAAATATTTCTGTATGTGCAGTATTGTTTAAACCTTATATGATGCAAGGGAAAATAATTTTAACAGTATAATTGCTGGAAAAAGTTTTCAGACCAGTTTTGAAGATGACTCCAGATATGGTAGGCTAGAAGATATCTCAGAGGGCCAAATGCAATAGCCTGCGAGGTGCAGCATGTGCCCAGAATTCAGCCATTTATCCTCCAGATTTAAAGCGGCAATTTTTTTTAAAGCAAAACCAACCAAATCACCAGTATCTTGCCACTTACTGCACCTTGTAGGATATTTTATTTGACCAGAATGTATATCGGGGACCTTAGTAGTATTATATATTTACTTATGTAGGGCCAGCATATTCCATCACGTTTTACAATTGGAAACAAATAGTAATAAAACAAGGCTGGGTAATAATAACCAGTGGCAGATTTAACCTAGGTGCTGCAGCCCCCCAGTAAAAAACCAACACCCCAGTGACTTCCCTTTGGAAGCCCACCTGCTAATCACAGCTGGACAGACATTCCCTAAGGGAGGGTTCTTCTTCCCATGGTATTACGGCAGCCCTATCTGGATTATAGCGGCTACAGATGATGTAGTCACGACTTAGGCACATGTAGGGGGGGTTCCAGTTGCCCCGAAAACTCCCTTCCCCACAGTCTGGCCAGCAGCCAGTATATACAGTATAAAGGGTGGAATGGAGCTGCTGCCATGGCCAGTGGCAGCAGATTTTCCTAACAAGTCTGCTGTGTGTGTGTCTGTGGATCTGAGAGCTCAATCATCGCAGCAGAGAGAAAATCTGGTAAGTGGCTTACCGTGATCATTGGGTCTGCATACGTCTGACGTACTGTATTACATAATCTACACTTTTATTTTGGGCAGACTATAGCTTATTATATGCAACCTATGCATCCTTCATTGGCGACACTCTAAAATCAAATATTTGGAAAACCCCCTCCTGTGCCTGCCCACAAGCCACCTGTTTCAGACTGGCAGATTCAACAGACCCACCACACATGATAGGTAGGAGCCGCTCAGGGGCGTATCTAGAGAGGAGGGGACCCGTGTACGGTCTCCGGGTGTGGGCCACCTCCTCTACTGTCCCGTAGCCGGCAGCAGCGCTATTAGCGCTATGTCTGAGCACTAGAGACTCTGGCACAGTGCCAGAGTCTACAGCACATGCGCAAGTCTCCGCAAAAAATGGCGCGCTGGCCATTTTTCCAGACACCTGCGCATGTGCTGTAGAGCGCTAACAGTGCTGCTGCGGCTGCCAGCTATGGGACCTGGGAGAGGAGGGAACCCACACCCGGACACCAGAAAGGTAAGTATATAGAAGAAATGGGTGCAGTGTGGGCCCACTCTGGACCCAGGGGCCCCCTCTGAACCCAGGGGCCCGTGTGCATCGCACACACTGCACCGATTATAGATACAATACTGGAGCCACTGCTGATAATAACAGACAGACAGAGAGATAAGAGGGCCCTGCTTGTAAGCTTACAATCTATAGAATACTAGAATAACATATTTTTTGGTTAAATGCTGCATCACATTTTGATAAATACATACCATACCTATAATGTACAGACTGGGCAACATATGTATCCTGTAGCCTGACCTAAACATAATCTACAAATGGAATGGTACTACAGTAAACTAGTAAGTTGCCCGTTCTATGCACAGGTTTTTGCTAATAAATAATTTTAAGTTAAAAAAACAATCCCATGAACAATGAGCACTGTTTAACATAAATGCAAAATTATACAAAATGTTTGGTAATTAGCATTTTCCTTGGTTTGTTTCTTCAGGTTATTAATCATTTCTAAGTCTTCACAGTTTAAACAGCGTCATGGCAAACACAGACGCATAACACATGACATAGTGAACGGAGAGGCTTTGGAACACCCCACTGAGCTTTTAATCAATGTAAAACCCTTCCCCTCCTTCTTCCCTAACTTGAAGCTGTGAGTCTGTGTTTGGCAGCATACTTGTCTGATCTCCAGAGAGATTTTGTAAAGGAGACAATGATTTGTAGGCGCACTGCTAAGTACACACTTATAGAGTAGTTACCTTGCTACTTAAAGAAAAAAAAAAACTTTTACAGCAGTGATTCTCAAAAACATTTCTACAGTAACACACTGAAGAGTGACATCCACATATGTGGCACAAAATATAAATATATAAATATAAATAGCTAAAAAAGGATAAGACCTTTCTCACGCTATATGGTATGGAGAGCTACACCTTAGGGAAAGATACCCCCTGTTAGATGGGATATGATATTGGAAGAAATAGAGAAAAGATTTCCCCAGGGAGCTTGTCGTCCTTTGATATGTACAAGTTTACTAATACAATCTTAAAATTGAAGTTTTATTGTTATTTAAAACATACAATTGGTAAAAACTGTTTGACAATTTTCCCAGGTTGACAATAAGATATATTTGTACAGACAATAGTTGTGTTGATATTATTCCATTTCAATCAAAAAACAGTAAATGTTCTTTCTGAAGCAATGACAGAGACCCTGTCCTAATCCAACGCGTTTCGTCCTACAGACTTCATCAGGGGTACAGTATGGTCAAAGGATCAACATTTGGACAAATATCTTTCGTGTCTTCAAAGGCAATATAATAATTTTTTTAAAAAAGGTATTGGACCAGATTTCACCGTATGGAATATCGATTGGAATTAGATATGACCCATTTGGTGATTATCCACTAAGTAAGGCCTGGTTCAGAAAATTAATTTCAAACCATATTGGTAAAATCAAGCGCATGAAGCAGCTAATCACTGGATCACAATCAAGCGGAGTTTGAATAGAGCTAAACTCTTGAGATGGTGCCTCTCTCCAGTCAGTAACACTCTGAGCTGCTGTATAAAAAACTTTATACAGCAGCTCAGAGTGTTACTGACTGGAGAGAGGCACCATCTCAAGAGTTTAGCTCTATTCAAACTCCGCTTGATTGTGATCCAGTGATTAGCTGCTTCATGCGCTTGATTTTACCAATATGGTTTGAAATTAATTTTCTGAACCAGGCCTTACTTAGTGGATAATCACCAAATGGGTCATATCTAATTCCAATCGATATTCCATACGGTGAAATCTGGTCCAATACCTTTTTAAAAAAAATGATTATATTGCCTTTGAAGACACGAAAGATATTTGTCCAAATTTTGATCCTTTGACCATACTGTACCCCTGATGAAGTCTGTAGGACGAAACGTGTTGGATTAGGACAGGGTCTCTGTCATTGCTTCAGGAAAGAACATTTACTGTTTTTTTGATTGAAATGGAATAATATCAACACAACTATTGTCTGTACAAATATATCTTATTGTCAACCTGGGCAAATTGTCAAACAGTTTTTACCAATTGTATTTTTTTAATAACAATAAAACTTAAATTTTAAGATTGTATTAGTAAACTTGTACATATCAAAGGACGACAAGCTCCCTGGGGAAATCTTTTCTCTATATAAAAATAAATATAAACAAACTTTGCTGTAACCACTGCACAAACTTGCACCAGTTCTTCACGTACGAAACACTACTCTGCAGGCCAATCAGAGCCCAGGGGCGTGTCTTCATGGGTGTCAAGGGTGGAGTTAAGCTCCATGTCCTTACACTTGCAGAAATAAATAAAAAATGTATAGCTCTGAACAATCAATGGAGGGAAACCATATGGTTCTCCCCATCGTTGGTAAAAGTTTTCAACATTAATCATAGACCATCAATGATTTAAAATCATCGATGGCCAATGGCTATCCCTAGGAAGAGGGCGTATAGGACTTTGTTTTGACTAGCCTGCACAGAATGGAGCGGATGGAAAGCAGGAAAGCACACTCCCCTCCATTTGCACTGTTGATTGACCACAGTGTGTATGGAGCAGGGGAGAGAGCGGGAAGTACACTCTCTTCCTTTTGTTCTATTGATTGGTCAGAGCCTGTCTTGGAGCAGGGGGGAGAGTGGGAAATACACTTTCTTCCTCTGTTTATTGGCTGGAGGTCATCCTGGTGCAGGGGGAAAACGGGAAAGCACACTCTCCTCTCCTTGCTCTGCTGATTGGCTGGAGCATGGTCTGCAGGATCCGGCATTTTTGTTGTTGTCAGCCCACTGTCGTTGTGTGTGATACACCAGGGACCAACTCGTGACACAAAATGTCACAGCACACAATTGGAGAAGTGCTGGTGTAGGGTGTAATTGGGGGAAATGTACTAATCCTTGGAGAGTGATAAAGTGGAGAGAGATAAATTACCAACCAACCAACCAACCAGCTCCTACCTGTCATTTACACAGCCTATAACATGATAGGAGCTGATTTACTGGCACTTTATTTCTCTTCACTTTATCACTCTCCAAGGCTTAGAACATCTCCCCCATTTCCTGGTGGTCACATGAGACTACCAGAAAATAATTACAAGGTAGATGCATCATTTGCAAGAGGGTCATAAGAACGCATCTCTCCTACCTACACAGCACTGGGCTCTCCCCCACCTCTCCCCATGGGTTCTCCCCCACTGTTCCCTACTCCCAGCACAAAGAGAAGGACAGGGAACAGTTGTGCCCAGGTGACAGGGATAGTACTAGCAGGAGAGAAAGAGGAAAGACCATGCATATGAGGGCTTTTAATCGAAGAGGAAGGTATATATTACGTAGGGTGAATTGGAAGAGAGGGTTGAGCCTTGTATGGAGAATCAATGTTCATCTGATGGTCTGGAGTTGACAGAAAGTCTGATAGAGGGTGGGAGGAAACGAGTGAGTTTTAGAGCACACACTAGAGCGATACCAGCCCGATATGTTGTTTCTGGAAGAATCAGATAGACATATCGGTCGGATCGTTCAGTGTGTACGGCCAATCTATCCACTCCCACAGTTGTTAGTGATATCTACTGGTCGTCCGTGCTACACGGACAACCGGCTGTTATTGCATGTAGCGCCATGCTGTGTATTAAAGGACAGAACGAGAGATTTTTCCATTCTGATGTGTACCGCTGATACAATATGTTGGCCCGTTGGCTGCCATGTCATCTGGGTGTACATTGCTCTACTGTTCTAGTGTGTACCTGGCCTAAGTAGAAGGAGGTCAGCGGAAGAGAGAAATCTTACATATGGGAATGAGAGGAGGTGATCATTTTGGAGGTGCAGCGGTGGTCAGTGGAGGATCACAAAGGGTGGGAGGTAGTATGGATAGAATGAATTTGGGTTTGTAGGATGGAGTGGACAAATTGAGGGCTTTATAAGGGAGGGTGAGGAGTTTGCACTGTATTCCGTTGTGGATGGGTGAGCCAGTGGAGCAGTTTCCAGAGGGGTGAGGTCAATAGCAACTTCTCTATCTCCTCTCCTTTCACTGATACATCTTCCCCTAATTCATTTTACAAATGGTTTTTGATGTTAGCTTCTACCATTCTGGAAATGGAATGCAGGAGCCCTCACCAAGTGCATTACATGTAGCCACATTGGCCATTGAACAAACAAACCTATAAAAAAAAATGCATTTACCGGGGAGAAAAATATACAACATTAAATTTGCAGTACGGAAAGACAAATATAAGAATGTGAAAGCAGCCGTAGAGGCCGAGCACTTTACATTCGTGTTTTTCTTTGCATTTTTCACACTTCAGCTTCAATTTGATGTATGTTTTACAGCTCCTGTTTTCCTTCCTGTGATATATGCCTTTATGTTGGGTGATTTAGTGGCCATCTGTAAGCCCGGTCATGTGGGCCCTCTTACGTAGGCAGCAATATCTGAAGGAATGCACTATGCTCATTTTCTTATGGTATGGAACACTTTATGTTGTGTGGTGCCTCATCGCAGATCCATTTGCAATTGCATACAGTTATTATTATGATCAACCTTTTATTTATACAGCGCCAGCATATGTTGTTGCATTTTACAGTTCATTAATTATTGTATGATGAGGGCACGCCAATAGCTAATAACAAATTAGTAAATAATGACAATATAATCACGCTATGCTATATAATGCAATATGGAGAATGTATTACTTGGATCACCGCTAATACATGAATCTTTCTCCCCTGTCCTGTAGCCCAGCACTAGCGGATCACTAATGAGTATTCCTCAGCACTTACTGGAAGGCAAATGTCTGTTCAGGGTTTTGTTTTTTTATTTGCACTTAGTAAAGAATCCCACAGCTTGTTTAACCACTTCATGACCACCGCTAGTTTACACATTAATGAGAGGTACAGGATTCACTTGCCCTGCATTGGTATCACCAGAAATAACATTTTTTTCAGAAGGCAGAACGAAAGATTAAATATGTTTTTGACTTTTGGGGTATGTAAGAGAGATTGTTAAAATGACAAAACATAGACTATAAGTTTCCCCAATTATGCTGGAGAAAGGGTCAATTATACCTGAAATGTGTCACTTCTGATGGAATATGCTAGAGGGATATATATATATATATATATATATATATATACACACACACACACACACACACACACACACACACACACACACACACACACACACACACAGTGTGTATATATATATATATATATATATACACACACACACACAGTATATATATATATATATATATATATATATATATATATATATATATATAGCAAACGGATACTGGCGGCACTCACGGTCTTGTATGGACACAAAGAAATGAGATGAGCCAAATCTATGTAGCTTAACGTTTCGGTCTTTATTCGACCGTCATCAGAAGTCACAATGAAAATGTTACATAAGCTTACCTTTATACAAACAAAATATCACCACACGTGCAGCGTCCCCGGTTCTCACGGAGATTCACTTCCGGTTGCGTCATTCCTCATGGACAACAATACCCTGCAGGCGTCGCATACCGGTGTGCGCATATCCCATCACCATAGTAACATATACACAAAGGGTTGGCCCAGTGTCCCGGACAATAACACTGTTTAAAGAAAGCAAAAGTAATACACTTATAGCAGCTTGGGACATACTAAAAAAATTGAAAAAATGATACATCAAGAGGCATGCATATGCTGCATGTGAATAACCTTGTATACACCTTAACAATATGTACGAGATGCAGATAATTACATATACAGCAAATGTCATGATAAATTATAAAAAGCAAGCAAATGAAAGAGTTTAATTGAGCCCGTTGGGTGACACCGTGTTTAGCCGGTGTATCCAGCGGGCTTCTTTCTGTAAGAGAATTCTATGCCTATCACCTCCCCGTTTGGAGAATGGGACCTGCTCTAACATTTTATAACGTAGAGTGGCCAGACCATGCTGATGCTGTTTAAAATGTTTGGCCACCGGCTGATCAATGTGCTTACCCTCTAAAATTTGCTTGATCGCACTTCTGTGCTGCGACATCCTCTCTTTAAACTGACAACTAGTTTTGCCTATGTAAAGGAGCCCACAGGGACACCGGATGCAATAAATGACAAATTTACTAGTGCAGGTTAAAACCTGCCTAATCGCAATTTTATTACCATTATGTGGATGTAATATATAATCGCCGGTCTCCAAATAGAGACAGGTGGTGCAACCTGTGCATTTATAATTGCCAGGTTTCTTGGAAAGAAAAGTCACAATGGGGGGGACAGAGAATGGGGAGACATCATTATGCACTACCTTATCCCTAATGCTACTACCCCTCCTATAACATGGAAGATACCTACTAGTCTTGAGGCTAGACATGTCAGGATCTGACTGTATAATAGGCCAGATACTCTTAGCAGTATCTGTTAAGCGTTGGCTAGAGGTGGTAAAGCTAGTGACACATACAACTGCATTAGATGCTCCCTTATCATGTATGGTCTTTTTACTAGGGATTTTAGGTTCCAATAAAGCCCTTGTTCTAGCCGTCTGTAAAAGCTTATTGCTATAGCCTCTTTCCAGAAATGTAATGGTCATCAAATCCATCTGCTCTTTCTCATCCACAAGATCACTGCAGATGCGGTGCACCCGCAGGAATTGTGAATATGGCAGACCATTCTTCAATGCCTTCAGATGATGGCTAGAAGAAAGCAGCAAACTGTTAACATCCGTGGGTTTTCTATAAATGCTTGTCTTAAAGTGACCCCCCTCTTGTTTAATTTCTACATCCAAAAAATGGATACTAGATGACTGAATGTCAAAAGTAAATTTGATGGCACTATCCATCATATTAACTGTGTGTATCATCTCAATGAAATCCTCTCGGGAACCTGTCCATAGGATAAAAACATCGTCGATGTAACGAGTGTACATAGCGATGTTGGTCTTAAATCGGGTGTCTGAAAAAAAGAGATCTTGCTCCACACCGAACATGAAAGCATTAGCATATGCCGGTGCGGCGCAAGATCCCATCGCACAGCCTCTTTCTTGCTTAAAGAATTCATTGTTAAAAAGAAAAT
Source organism: Pseudophryne corroboree (assembly GCF_028390025.1). NCBI lineage: Eukaryota > Metazoa > Chordata > Amphibia > Anura > Myobatrachidae > Pseudophryne > Pseudophryne corroboree. Next base: position 82,811,704 of record NC_086448.1, read on the forward strand.
AATTTCTAACTAACGTCAAATTAAGCAATGACATAAAAAAATCAATATCAGGACCAGTATAATTCGGATTACCAACTATTAGCGTTCTAACCGCATCCAGGCCTCGATCATGGGGGATGCTGGTGTATAGGCTAACCACATCTGCCGCACACAACCAGCACTCTCCCAGGGTAACCTGCACTTCTCTGAGTTTTGCTAGGAATGTAGTGGTATCCTTTAAATATGTGGCCTCGTTCTGAATAACTGGTTGTAAATAAAAATCTATATATTGAGCTATTTTGGAATATAAAGAATTCCTGGCTGCTATGATGGGTCGTCCAGGGGGACATACTGGATCTTTATGCAGCTTGGGTATAGTGTAGAAAACTGGCACATTAGGTGCACTAACTACAAGCGCCTTTCTGGTAGTATTAGAAATAAGACCCCTAGTTTCAGCCTGTTGTAATAAAACATTCAATTCACCAGTAAATTCTGAAGTGGGATCCACATCTAATTTGGTGTATACTGACTGATCATTAAGCTGACGATATGCCTCATTTTTGTAGTCCACCAAATCCTGTATCACGATGCCACCCCCCTTGTCGGCAGGGCGCACCATGATATCAGTATAAGCTGATAGATCGTGCAGGGCAGAACGCTCTGCCTTAGTGATATTAGAAACATGTGAACTGCTGGAATTACAGCAGTTATCTATACTATGAGACATCGTGCGTGTAAACACTCTAATTGCAGAATTAGTGGAATAGGGGTCAATGGTAGATGTGGCCTTGACAGGACAATCAGCCACATCATCTTTAATGGTAACCTTGGAGTTAAAAAAACTCCTTCAAACGTAGTAACCTGTTAAATCTGCAAAGATCAACCCTGCTGTCAAAATCGTTATGCAAATGTGTAGGTACAAAGTTCAGTCCCTTGCATAATATACTAATTTCAGCATCAGTAAGGGATCTGGATGAGAGATTGTATATCACTTCTTTGTCTTTGCGCCTTTTGCGCCCTTCCCTTTGGCACTGGCCGCCACGTCGGGTTCTACTTCGACTGGGCTTTCTCGTTGAGCCCTTGTCTGGACACCTAAAGGGACCGGCTGTGCTGGGGGGCGACGACGTCTGGATGGACCCAAATCCGATTCACTGTTGGAGGCACCACTGGAGGTGTCACCTTCCAATGGGAAACGCCCTGTTCTCCTGGAATTGCGTGATCGAAAGTTATTAGGTCTAGACGTAGTGTTACTGGCCCAAAGGTACACTTTGTTTTCTGCATAATCCTTAGTCACCGTGGAAAACTTCTTGGTTTTAAATTTGACAAGGTCAGCCTTATATTTCTCAACCTGTGTGGCCAACTTGGTTATCCAATCACAGCTGGCATCAACACTAAGCTTGGGTAGGGTAGTTTGTTCCAATTCCCTTATTTTTGCCCGAACCAGATCCAGCTCTCTGGTAGCCTCCTAGACCACAAGGAGAATGAGGTCAAAGGATGCTTTGTTGAGCACTGCGGCCCATTTGCGGCAAAACTCCGGATTATGTCTTCCTATCGTAGGGGTGTTGCGGATACGAAATCCAATAGGCAACATTTTATCCCTGTAATAGTCGGAAAGGCAGACCCCGTGTAGGTAATGATCAGTTTCCCGGTTCTTTAATTTAAGCAGGTGCAGATACAGTTGTTCAGGAGTATCAGTCGCTACATTAGAAGATAGTCTGTCTTTGACCAATATCCTTTCTGCATCAATGTCTGAGAGTGTGAGCAACTCTCCCTGTGGCAGTGCAGCCTGCCGGAATCCAGAGACCTCCTCCTGTAAATGTCTCCATTCTGGATATAAATCGTGTTGCGCTGGGCGATTCAGCAATCGCCTAAATCAGAATATCAGCGTATGGGTGCCTTAATGATATGGACACGCTACTGGCAGCAAGCCCAGTGATGCATCAAAGGGACAGTATTCGGCACTCCTATGAATTCAAATGTACAACTTGCCCGGTGCCATCCAAAAAACAGGTAATGTAGCAAACGGATACTGGCGGCACTCACGGTCTTGTATGGACACAAAGAAATGAGATGACCCAAATCTATGTAGCTTAACGTTTCGGTCTTTATTCGACCGTCATCAGAAGTCACAATGAAAATGTTACATAAGCTTACCTTTATACAAACAAAATATCACCACACGTGCAGCGTCCCCGGTTCTCACGGAGATTCACTTCCGGTTGCGTCATTCCTCATGGACAACAATGCCCTGCAGGCGTCGCATACCGGTGTGCGCATATCCCATCACCATAGTAACATATACACAAAGGGTTGGCCCAGTGTCCCGGACAATAACACTGTTTAAAGAAAGCAAAAGTAATACACTTATAGCAGCTTGGGACATACTAAAAAAATTTAAAAAATGATACATCGAGAGGCATGCATATGCTGCATGTGAATAACCTTGTATACACCTTAACAATATGTACGAGATGCAGATAATTACATATACAGCAAATGTCATGATAAATTATAAAAAGCAAGCAAATGAAAGAGTTTCATTGTGCCCGTTGGGTGACACCGTGTTTAGCCGGTGTATCCAGCGGGCTTCTTTCTGTAAGAGAATTCTATGCCTATCACCTCCCCGTTTGGAGAATGGGACCTGCTCTAACATTTTATAACGTAGAGTGGCCAGACCATGCTGATGCTGTTTAAAATGTTTGGCCACCGGCTGATCAATGTGCTTACCCTCTAAAATTTGCTTGATCGCACTTCTGTGCTGCGACATCCTCTCTTTAAACTGACAACTAGTTTTGACAGCAGGGTTGATCTTTGCAGATTTAACAGGTTACTACGTTTGAAGGAGTTTTTTAACTCCAAGGTTACCATTAAAGATGATGTGGCTGATTGTCCTGTCAAGGCCACATCTACCTTTGACCCCTATTCCACTAATTCTGCAATTAAAGTGTTTACACGCACGATGTCTCATAGTATAGATAACTGCAGTAATTCCAGCAGTTCACATGTTTCTAATATCACTAAGGCAGAGCGTTCTGCCCTGCACGATCTATCAGCTTATAGTGATATCACGGTGCGCACTGCCGACAAGGGGGGTGGCATCGTGATACAGGATTTGGTGGACTACAAAAATGAGGCATATCGTCAGCTTAATGATCAGTCAGTATACACCAAATTAGATGTGGATCCCACTTCAGAATTTACTGGTGAATTGAATGTTTTATTACAACAGGCTGAAACTAGGGGTCTTATTTCTAATACTACCAGAAAGGCGCTTGTAGTTAGTGCACCTAATGTGCCAGTTTTCTACACTATACCCAAGCTGCATAAAGATCCAGTATGTCCCCCTGGACGACCCAAAGTAGTGATGTGCACCTGAAATTTTTCGGGTTTTGTGTTTTGGTTTTGGGTTCGGTTCCGTGGCCGTGTTTTGGGTTCGGACGCGTTTTGGCAAAACCTCACCGAATTTTTTTTGTCGGATTCGGGTGTGTTTTGGATTCGGGTGTTTTTTTCAAAAGACCCTAAAAAACAGCTTAAATCATAGAATTTGGGGGTCATTTTGATCCCATAGTTACCCCACCTCTTGCTTCAGATGATGGCAGGGCAGGTTCAGGTGTTTTTGGTGGTGCTCCAGTCTTCTGTACGCGGTGCCTGTACGCCGAAAGTGGCCCGCAATTCTTCTGGCCACCGACAGCATCTCTTGCACGCCCCTGTCGTTTTTTAAATAATTCTGCACCACCAAATTCAAGGTATGTGCAAAACATGGGACGTGCTGGAAGTTGCCCAGATGTAATGCACTCACAATATTGCTGGCATTGTCCGATGTCACAAATCCCCAGGAGAGTCCAATTGGGGTAAGCCATTCTGCGATGATCTTCCTCAGTTGCCGTAAGAGGTTTTCAGCTGTGTGCCTATTCTGGAAAGCGGTGATACAAAGCGTAGCCTGCCTAGGAACGAGTTGGCGTTTGCGAGATGCTGCTACTGGTGCCGCCGCTGCTGTTCTTGCAGCGGGAGGCAATACATCTACCCAGTGGGCTGTCACAGTCATGTAGTCCTGAGTCTGCCCTGCTCCACTTGTCCACATGTCCGTGGTTAAGTGGACATTGGGTACAACTGCATTTTTTAGGACACTGGTGAGTCTTTTTCTGACGTCCGTGTACATTCTCGGTATCGCCTGCCTAGAGAAGTGGAACCTAGATGGTATTTGGTAACGGGGGCACACTACCTCAAGAAATTGTCTAGTTCCCTGTGAACTAACGGCGGATACCGGACGCACGTCTAACACCAACATAGTTGTCAAGGCCTCAGTTATCCGCTTTGCAACAGGATGACTGCTGTGATATTTCATCTTCCTCGCAAAGGACTGTTGGACAGTCAATTGCTTACTGGAAGTAGTAAAAGTGGTCTTCCGACTTCCCCTCTGGGATGACGATCGACTCCCAGCAGCAACAACAGCAGCGCCAGCAGCAGTAGGCGTTACACTCAAGGATGCATCGGAGGAATCCCAGGCAGGAGAGGACTCGTCAGACTTGCCAGTGACATGGCCTGCAGGACTATTGGCTTTCCTGGGTAAGGAGGAAATTGACACTGAGGGAGTTGGTGGTGTGGTTTGCGCGAGCTTGGTTACAAGAGGAAGGGATTTACTGGTCAGTGGACTGCTTCCGCTGTCGCCCAAAGTTTTTGAACTTGTCACTGACTTATTATGAATGCGCTGCAGGTGACGTATAAGGGAGGATGTTCCGAGGTGGTTAACGTCCTTACCCCTACTTATTACAGCTTGACAAAGGCAACACACGGCTTGACACCTGTTGTCCGCATTTCTGTTGAAATACTTCCACACTGAAGAGCTGATTTTTTTGGTATTTTCACCAGGCATGTCAATGGCTATATTCCACCCACGGACAACAGGTGCCTCCCCGGGTGCCTGACTTAAACAAACCACCTCACCATCAGAATCCTCCTTGTCAATTTCCTCCCCAGCGCCAGCAACACCCATATCCTCATCCTGGTGTACTTCAACACTGACATCTTCAATTTCACTATCAGGAACTGGACTGCGGGTGCTCCTTTCAACACTTGCAGGGGCGTGCAAATGGTGGAAGGCGCAAGCTCTTCCCGTCCAGTGTTGGGAAGGTCAGGCATCGCAACCGACACAATTGGACTCTCCTTTGTGTTAGGCGCCGGGGTCCACTCGTCGGTGCGGCCCGGCGCCTAGCAACCAGGGACGCCGTGCGCGTACAGCCGCCGGCTCCCTGGCAACGCTAGACGCCGGGCGCACGGAGCCGCACGGACCCTAGCAACGGGGACGCCACTGGCGGACCGCGTTCCCCGTTGCTGGGTCCATTTAAATTAGTAAGGGCACCTGTTTCCTGGCCGTGCAGCAAGGCAGCTGCACGGCATTCATGCAATCAGCACTGGCAGCAGTTGATTGGAGGGCTTCGGTTTATATGCTCATGCAGTGCCTCATACAGACGCCGGTAATAGCTTCCTGCATGCTGTATCTGTTTGCTGAGAGTGTTTCTAGTCCTGCTGTATCCGGTCGTTCCTGTCCTCAGTTGTCCTGCACTCGGAAGTCGTCATCTGTTCCTAGAGTCCTGACTGAGCACCGTTAAACATCCAGTGGTGTTCGTGAGTCGCGGCGTAGCCGTGTGTTGCGGCTTGGCCGCTTTATTACTTATTATTTATTATTTGTGTTTCGGAGCTTTTGCGGAGGATTCCGCTCCCACAGATCCACTCTGGTATCCAGCGGTGCTGGGTAGGAGTAATGGACTAGTGGATTTTGGTTGTCCTTTTATCTGGCGGTTTTTCCGCGCATACTTCAAGTTTGGTTAGTTAGCTTGTTGCCCTTGGCCTGTTGTAGTCAGAGGTCCTCTTGTCATCATCCTGCCTCGGATTTCCCTTTGTCTCTCACTAAGACCGGGGGGCACCGGAGTTGGGCAGACATAATCCGCCTTTCAAACGTGGCTGCCAGGGGCTCAAGAAACCATAGTCTCGCAAGGGATTTCCGATAGCACGGGTGAGACAATAGAGTTAGGGCGCCAGGGGCAACTAGTCTTTCCTGCTCCCGTAACCAGCATTCCCTTCCAGTACTCTGGCCATTGTCATAAGATCTCCTCCGGTCAGGAGTACTGGAATCATAACATTATTACCGGCCTAACCAAAACTTAAAATTAAACAGGGTTTGATTTTTTCCTTATTCAGTTTTTTAAGAGTTATCGGCCTCATGAATCCCACAGGTTTAGGGCCAAATCCTGGTCAGCTCCTAGTCAGCCAGATTCAAGAACTTACTCAGATGGTTCAGGATCTTTCCCTGCGGGTGAAGTCGCAGGAAGATCTTTTACGAACTTCCCCGAGGGTAGTCCCTGAACCAAAAATGCACTTGCCTGACCGTTTTTCTGGTGATAGGAAGGAGTTTTTTAATTTTAAAGAATCCTGTAAACTTTATTTTCGTTTAAGACCGATCTCCTCAGGTACTGAATCTCAGCGGGTAGGAATCATTATTTCTTTGCTCCAGGGGGATCCTCAGACCTGGGCATTTGGTTTAAAAGCAGAGGATCCGGCATTGTTGTCAGTCGACGCTTTTTTGGGGTCTTTAGGGCTTTTGTATGATGACCCTGATAGAGAGGCATCCGCTGAGAGTCAGTTACGCGCTCTCAGACAGGGTAGAAATCCTGCAGAGGTTTATTGTACAGAGTTTCGCCGTTGGTCGAACGACTGTGGCTGGAATGACCCAGCCCTGCGCAGTCAGTTTCGCCTCGGCTTATCTGAGTCTATAAAGGACAGTCTCCTTCAGTATCCCGCTCCTGAGACACTCGATAAACTCATGGAGCTTTCTATTAAGATTGATCGACGTCTCAGAGAGCGGAGGGCTGAAAAAGGAGCACCAGTCAGGACTACTCCATGTGTATTTTCCATTCCTGAGGACGTAGAGGAGCCCATGCAGATGGGTTTCTCCCGACTGTCTCCAGAAGAAAGAGCCAGAAGGCAAAACTCTGGTCTTTGTTTGTACTGTGGGGGTAAGGGACATTTTGCCCGTAATTGTCCGAACAATTTGGGAAACGCCTCGACCAAGTGAATTGTGAGGGGGTTCACTTTGGTCTGCAGCTTATCTCCTCGAATAACTCCCTTTTAGTCCCAGCTAAAGTTTCCTTTGGCAGCCTCAGTTCTTCGGTGTCGGCTTTTGTCGACAGTGGAGCTGCAGGGAACTTTATGGACTTAACTTGGGCCAAGGCCTTAGGTATTCCTCAGTTAGCCTTGGGTAGGTGTATCACCATGCATGGTTTAGATGGGAGTCCCTTGTCCAATGGGGTTATTTCCCTCTGTACACCTCCTGTACTACTTACGGTAGGAGCTCTTCATTCCGAAAAGATCGAGTTCTTCCTTACCCATTGCCCAGCAGTTCCAGTGGTTCTGGGTCACCCTTGGCTGGCCTTTCATAATCCCACCATTGATTGGCAGTCGGGGGGAGATTTCACAATGGGGTACCATCTGTAATAAGGAATGTATTACGTTTCCCGTTAGAATAGCTGCTGCCATTCCCAAACTCATTCCCGTGGAATACCAGGACTTTGTTGATGTGTTTTCCAAGGGCAATGCGGACATTCTGCCTCCCCATCGGCCTTATGATTGTGCTATTGAGCTAATTCCCGGTGCCACATTGCCAAAGGGAAGGTTATATGCTTTATCCGGGCCAGAAACTGCGGCCATGAATGAGTATGTTAAGGAGAGTCTAGGGAAAGGATTTATCAGGCCATCTAAATCCCCTTTAAGTGCAGGCTTCTTCTTTGTGGAGAAAAAAGATGGATCACTCAGACCTTGCATTGACTTTAGAGCCCTGAATAAGATCTCAGTTAAAAATACTTATCCTCTGCCGCTGATTTCTGTCCTCTTTGATCAGCTGCGTTCGGCTGTGATTTTTTCTAAAATTGACCTGAGGGGAGCATATAACCTCATCCGAATCAAGTCTGGAGATGAGTGGAAGACGGCTTTCAGTACTCAGTCGGGTCACTACGAGTATCTGGTGATGCCGTTCGGCTTGTCTAACGCTCCGGCAGTTTTCCAGGATCTCATTAACGATGTGCTCCGTGACTTTCTAGGAAGATTCGTGGTCGTTTACTTAGACGACATCCTGATCTATTCTGACTCAATTGAACAACATGTTACCCAGGTGCGTCAGGTTCTTCAAAAATTACGTGAAAATCATCTATATGCCAAGCTGGAGAAGTGTGAGTTTCATGTCACGGAGGTATCCTTTTTAGGGTACATTATTTCCCCTCGGGGATTCTACATGGAACCTAAGAAGCTCCAAGCCATCCTTAGTTGGGCGCAACCCACCAACTTAAAAGCAATTCAGCGCTTTTTAGGGTTTGCGAATTATTATAGAAGATTTATTCATTCTTTTTCCGACCTGGTTGCTCCCATGGTGGCACTGACTAAGAAGGGAGCGGATCCTACCAACTGGTCACGTGAAGCTGAGTTATCCTTTCAGGCCTTGAAACAAGCTTTTGTCTCAGCTCCAGTCCTCAGACATCCCAACCCAGAATTGCCCTTCATTGTTGAGGTTGATGCCTCGGAGGTTGGAGTGGGGGCTATCCTATCTCAAAAGGATCCGGAGTCTCTGGAACTACATCCTTGTGCCTTCATGTCCAGGAAATTCTCATCCGCTGAATCCAACTACGATGTTGGTAACCGGGAGTTACTGGCTATTAAATGGGCTTTCGAGGAGTGGAGACATTGGCTTGAGGGAGCAACACATACCATTTCAGTATTGACTGACCACAAAAATCTTCAGTACATCGAATCAGCTAAGCGGCTGAATGCCCGGCAGGCTCGTTGGGCTTTATTTTTTACTCGTTTCAAGTTTATTATCACCTTTAGGCCAGGTTCCAAGAATACCAAGGCGGATGCCCTGTCACGCAGTTTTCTTCCAGTTCATAATAACAGTCCTGTTACTCCCATACTTCCGTCTTCAGTCATTTGGGCAGGCCTCACACAAGATTTATTTACCCAGTTAAAGCAGCTTCAACATCAAGCTCCTGGAAATACTCCTGCTGGTCGTCTTTACGTCCCTGAGTTTTTGAGAGCTACTGTTTTGACTGAATTTCATGATAGCAAAGTTGCCGGGCATCCGGGGATCTCTAAGACTTTGGAATTAGTCTCCCGCTCAGTATGGTGGCCTGGTCTTTCTAAAGACATTAAGGAGTTTGTTTTTTCTTGTCAGGTCTGTGCACAGGATAAGGTTCCCCGTTCCTTGCCTATCGGGCAACTTATGCCCTTAAATGTTCCTCTCAGGCCATGGTCTCACATTTCCATGGATTTTGTGGTAGACCTCCCTCTGTCAGCCGGATTCCGAGTCATATGGGTGGTAGTGGACCGTTTTAGCAAGATGGCTCATTTCATTGCTCTTCCCCGACTGCCATCTGCCCAGGGATTGGTTGTTTTGTTTCTCCGCCATGTTTTCAGACTTCATGGGTTGCCCACTGATATTGTTTCTGATCGGGGTCCACAATTCATTGCACAATTCTGGAAGTCCTTTTGTGCCTCATTAAAGATGAAATTGTCTTTAACATCCGGTTACCATCCCCAATCCAACGGGCAGACCGAGCGAGTTAATCAATCATTAAAACAGTATTTGCGTTTGTACTCAGCCAAACTCCATGTCAGGAATCTGCATTTTCCATCACATCACTGCTGTGGAACTACAGGTTCCAGCAGTTCAGTTCTGTTCCAGTTCTCGTTTTCAGTCCTCTGCAGCCTGGAGTACATAGTGCTTCAACTAACTCACAGCTGATCTGGACACCCAATCCAGCTAGTATCTCCGCCTGCAGTTTGTGTCCAATCACTGCTGGGCAGGTGGTATAACTTCCAGTTTGTGGCTCTCTCACATCGCCTTGGACAACACGTCACATCCCGTGAACAGGCGGCTCCTGTTTGCAATCCTCTGTCTACAGAGATTTCCTTGTGTATTAGACCTGTGGAACAACAGGTCCCAGCTGTTCAAGTTCCGTTCCTGTTCCCAGTTGTTCCTGTGTTCCTGTGGAACTACAAGTTCCAGCAACCCCTCCAGCTCTCCTGCGACATTCAGTGTGCAAGTTCCTGTGTTCCTGTGGAACTACAAGTTCCAGCAACCACTCCAGCTCTCCGGCTGCATTCAGTGTGTAAGTTCCTGTGTTCCAGTCTCCAGATCCCCGTGTTCCTGGTTACCTGCTTGTTACTCTGTGTTCCTGGTTATCCTACTACAGCTCCGTGGAACTACAAGCATCAGCAATTCCTGCATTCATTTACAGGCTTCACACCAATCTCCAACACAGTGTGCTTCAGCCTCAGCTGTAGAGACTCCATCTCCAGGTGCAGCTCATCACCTCACCTGTGAATCAGCTTGCAAGCTGCCTGTGCTTTCCAATAGCACTGTGAACCCTGCATCAAGTCTTCTTCATCTGCTACCAGGTTTGCTACCATTATCATCACCTCTGCTGGCTCCACGTGTTTATCATCTCTGGTTCCCATACCAGCATATTGCCATAGACTCTCACTGTATTGCCATAGACTCTCACTGTATTGCCATAGACTCTCACTGTATTGCCATAGACTCTCACTGTTTTGCCATAGACTCTCAGCTTCCACGCTGCATCATACCCATTGCATTTATTATTGTTTATTTCTCCAAGTATTCCTGCTGCCATATTGTTTTATCTTTCTGCTTAATAAACAACATTGTGCACATGCGCAGGAATCCAATCCAGTATCCTCACTTCTTCCATCCTACCTCCACTGACCCACTAGCGCCCCCTCCGGGGACACAAACCAGACCGAACCTGACAGTTTGTCCAAGGCCCATGGACTCGGATGGTGGTCAGAATGTGGGGTCAGGGGCCTTACAAAATCTGGTCTCCCGTTTGGATGGTCAAGAGGCTGCGCAGCAGCATATGTTCCAGTTTCTACAGGGAATGTCTATCCGTTTGGATACCTTGCAGCAATCCCTTCCAAGTTCTGTTGTTTCTCCAGTTCCTGTTCAAGTCACTCCTGCTCCAGTCATTTCAACTTTCCCTGCACAATCCGTTCCTGTGGATGGATCTTGCTCAAGTCAGTCCTATGGCAGTCCCTTCACAGCTAACTATCCAGAGAGAGCGACTTCCTCCTTTGAAAGCTTCAAGACTCCTTTGTTGTCTGCTGTGAACTCTGAGCCAATAAGCACTCTTTATCATCTATTGGAACAACTTCAAAGTCTCCTAGCAAAAATCATTCCAATGATGCCAGAAATCCTGGGTGGTGCTTTAAACGCAGTGAAGAGTACTGCTCAAAGTATTGAGACTAGTGCGACCTCCGTGTCAACTTTTCTTCAAGCTAAAGTCTCTTCTCCTATGCAGAGAGAGGGCAGATTCCAGAGCTACCCGCGCTCCAAACTCACGGAAGCTGAACGCCGGCATCGCAAGCAGCTTCACCTCTGCTTTTACTGTGGGAGTTCTAGTCATCTTATTAAGGACTGTTCCTTCCGTAACTCAAAAGTTGGTGACAGGTTCCAGCATCACAGTGTTTTCACCTGCAAACCTTCCAACGTATCCTCTACAGTTTCAAGTTCCTTTACCCGGGACAGGAGTGTCCAAAAAGTATACGATTGGGGTCCTGTGACAAATAGACCCAATCCCAAGTTCAGAAATCAACAGAGACTATCTACGTTACCCATAACTAAAATAGTTTCTGTGCCTACAGCCCGAGAAGGGGCATCTGTGCCTACAGCCCGAGAAGGGGCGTCCGTGCCTACAGCCCGAGAAGGGGCGTCCGTGCCTACAGCCCGAGAAGGGGCGTCCGTGCCTACAGCCCGAGAAGGGGCGTCTGTGTCTACAGCCCCAGGTGGGGCATCTGATGTTGTGACCCCAGTAGGGGTATCTGATGTTCAGGTTCCAGAAGTGGCATCCGGGCATGCAACTCAAAGAAGTGTGTCTGATCTATTAACCCCAGGAGGGGTCTTTGGAGTTTCATCCTCAAGTGAGGAATCCAGGGCCAAGATCCCAGGAGGAATTCTTAAAGCCACAGATACTGACATGAACTTTTGTTTGCCAACTTCAGAGAGTGCTACCAGCTCAGTACCACTCCAAAAGGGATCATCAGAACATCCGGATTCTGTCTATACAGAGTCAAGTGTCAATGGACCTAGCCCGGTTCCAGCCGTCGGTCCAAAGTCTCCACTGGTTCCAGCCAGCCTGAGTGGCTCCAATGATGGGCTACCTCCTTCGGTTCCAGCCGATTCCAGAATCCTCGGATCAAATCCGGTCCTATCCGTCAGTCCGAGGACTCCACCGGTTCCTGTCGCTTCAAGCTCTTCCGGACCCAATCCGGTCCCATCCGTCTGTCCGGATCAGCCTCCTCTGGTTCCAGCCAGCCCGAGTAGCTCTGTTTCCAATGCTGAGCTACCTCCTTCGGTTCCAGCCGATTCCAGCATCCTCGGATCAAATCCGGTCCTATCCGTCAGTCCGAAGACTCCTGCGGTTCCAGCCGTCGGTCCAAAGTCTCCACTGGTTCCAGCCAGCCCGAGTAGCTCTGTTTCCAATGCTGAGCTACCTCCTTCGGTTCCAGCCGATTCCAGTCTCTTCATATCAAATCCGGTTCCAGCCGGTTCAAGCTTATCTGGACCCAATCCGGTCCCATACGTCTGTCCAGATCAGCCTCCTCTGGTTCCAGCCAGCCTGAGTAGCTCTGTTTCCAATGCTGAGCTACCTTCGTCGGTTCCTGCCGATTCCAGTTCCTCTGAACCCGGTGTGGTTCTCTCCAGTGTTTCAAGTAAGCAACTCCTGTCGCTATGTCCAGAGTCTACAGTTCTTGCAGATATTGCAGTTGCCTCAACCCAGATGGAGGCTCTACGCATCTCACCCCAAGATGAAGCTTCTAGCGTTCTGTCAACCTCAGCAGAGAATTCCCGTCAGTCAATCCAGGAGATGACGTCCTCTCTCCACCCTCGAGCATTTCAAGTTGATTCTACTCCTGCTTCTGAATGCTTATTTCAGTCCTCAACTCTCAAGTGTCCTACATTGTCTTCCGAGACTTCAACTGACATTCAGCCTTCCAAGTGTCCACCAGATACAAAAGCTCCAGTCTACTTTGATGGTGACTATGCTCAGTTTCGTGCAGTGGCGAGCCAATACCTCGCTTTTACTGAGTCTGAACCTTCAGTGACTATTTCTCCAGCCAATGCAATCAGATACTTCCTCCTGTTCTTCAAAGGTAAAGCATTGGACTGGGCGAATCCTCTTATTGAATCTAAAGATCCGCTACTGAGTGATCTTCCCGCTTTCTGCGAAGCCGTAAAACAGGAGTTTGCTCCAAAGTTTATGCAGTCAAAGTCATCTGGGCATTCCGGCCAATTTGTCAACAGTTTATCTACTGCTAAATCCTCTCCAACATCTCTGTCTGTGCAAGATCAGGATACATTAGACCAAGCTATTAAAGATTTCCAAGCTGTAAAGTCAAGACAAGGTTCTCAGACTACAGATTTGAAAGTTGCATATACTCCCGTGTCTCCATCCTACAGCAACACTTCTGAAAGTATTGACTCCCCGGATTCAACATCTGATAAGTCTTCCAGTTCTCAGTTTTTCGACTCAACTCCTTCCAAACATGAACAGGTTCTGTTGCATCAATGTATCAGAGATTTCAAGAATTACAAGAATTGGAGAGCTCAAAAACCAGCTCAAAGTCTACCATCTGTTGATGTAAGTGTTAGCTATGCCTTTTCCCAGGAAGTAAATTCTGTCTCAAATGACCATGAATGGTCTACTTGTTCCGACGGGGAAAATCTGTCTTCTGAAGATGAAAGTTGGGAAGACTTTTGAGGACCTCTGCTTTTGTGTATTTCTAAGTTCTTTTTCAAGGTTCCTCCAAGTTCCAGCGTGGGTGTTCGGTGCCCACCCATAAAAGGGGGGGTACTGTCAGGAATCTGCATTTTCCATCACATCACTGCTGTGGAACTACAGGTTCCAGCAGTTCAGTTCTGTTCCAGTTCTCGTTTTCAGTCCTCTGCAGCCTGGAGTACATAGTGCTTCAACTAACTCACAGCTGATCTGGACACCCAATCCAGCTAGTATCTCCGCCTGCAGTTTGTGTCCAATCACTGCTGGGCAGGTGGTATAACTTCCAGTTTGTGGCTCTCTCACATCGCCTTGGACAACACGTCACATCCCGTGAACAGGCGGCTCCTGTTTGCAATCCTCTGTCTACAGAGATTTCCTTGTGTATTAGACCTGTGGAACAACAGGTCCCAGCTGTTCAAGTTCCGTTCCTGTTCCCAGTTGTTCCTGTGTTCCTGTGGAACTACAAGTTCCAGCAACCCCTCCAGCTCTCCTGCGACATTCAGTGTGCAAGTTCCTGTGTTCCTGTGGAACTACAAGTTCCAGCAACCACTCCAGCTCTCCGGCTGCATTCAGTGTGTAAGTTCCTGTGTTCCAGTCTCCAGATCCCCGTGTTCCTGGTTACCTGCTTGTTACTCTGTGTTCCTGGTTATCCTACTACAGCTCCGTGGAACTACAAGCATCAGCAATTCCTGCATTCATTTACAGGCTTCACACCAATCTCCAACACAGTGTGCTTCAGCCTCAGCTGTAGAGACTCCATCTCCAGGTGCAGCTCATCACCTCACCTGTGAATCAGCTTGCAAGCTGCCTGTGCTTTCCAATAGCACTGTGAACCCTGCATCAAGTCTTCTTCATCTGCTACCAGGTTTGCTACCATTATCATCACCTCTGCTGGCTCCACGTGTTTATCATCTCTGGTTCCCATACCAGCATATTGCCATAGACTCTCACTGTATTGCCATAGACTCTCACTGTATTGCCATAGACTCTCACTGTATTGCCATAGACTCTCACTGTTTTGCCATAGACTCTCAGCTTCCACGCTGCATCATACCCATTGCATTTATTATTGTTTATTTCTCCAAGTATTCCTGCTGCCATATTGTTTTATCTTTCTGCTTAATAAACAACATTGTGCACATGCGCAGGAATCCAATCCAGTATCCTCACTTCTTCCATCCTACCTCCACTGACCCACTAGCGCCCCCTCCGGGGACACAAACCAGACCGAACCTGACACTCCAGAATGATTGGTCCGAGTTTCTTCCTTTGGCGGAGTTTGCTTACAATAATTCTTGTCATTCCTCCACTAATGTGTCTCCATTCTTTTCAGTTTTTGGTTTTCACCCCAGAGCTAATTCTTTTTTTCAACATTCTTCTGTTTCCTCGCTAACCTTAACCTCTCATCTCAGAGTCATTTAGAAAAAAGTGCATCTTGCCCTCAGAAAAGCGGCATTTTGAGAGAAAAATTTTTCGGACAGGCTCTGACGTCCTTGCACTTTTAAGGTGGGAGACAGGGTATGGTTGTCGACTCGTAACATTAGACTTCGACAAACCTCAGCTAGATTGGGCCCCAAATTTATTGGACCATTTCATATTATTAAAAAAATCAACCCAGTTGCTTTCCGGTTACGTTTACCAAGAGCACTCCGGATCGGAAATACGTTCCATTGCTCCCTGTTGAAACCATACGTTTCTTCCAGTAGATTTCCTCTGAAGATCTCTCAGGGGAAATCACCAGTAGATGTACAGGGACAACAGGAGTTCTTGGTGGAGAAGGTTCTCGAT
This sequence comes from Pseudophryne corroboree, assembly GCF_028390025.1. Lineage (NCBI taxonomy): Eukaryota > Metazoa > Chordata > Amphibia > Anura > Myobatrachidae > Pseudophryne > Pseudophryne corroboree. The sequence continues at coordinate 82,827,312 of NC_086448.1, forward strand.
TCCAAATTGTCCCGGGGTCGGCTTTATTTTCTGGTGCACTGGAGAGGCTATGGTCCAGAGGAAAGGTCTTGGGTCCTGGATAAGGATCTCCATGCCCCAAGGCTCAAGAGGGCATTCTTTCGGGAATTTCCTCGGAAACCTGGCTTTAGGGGTTCCTTGACCCTTCCTCAAGGGGGGGGTACTGTTAGGCGCCGGGGTCCGCTCGTCGGTGCGGCCCGGCGCCTAGCAACCAGGGACGCCGTGCGCGTACAGCCGCCGGCTCCCTGGCAACGCTAGACGCCGGGCGCACGGAGCCGCACGAACCCTGGCAACGGGGACGCCACTGGCGGACCGCGTTCCCCGTTGCTGGGTCCATTTAAATTAGTAAGGGCACCTGTTTCCTGGCCGTGCAGCAAGGCAGCTGCACGGCATTCATGCAATCAGCACTGGCAGCAGTTGATTGGAGGGCTTCGGTTTATATGCTCTTGCAGTGCCTCATACAGACGCTGGTAATAGCTTCCTGCATGCTGTATCTGTTTGCTGAGAGTGTTTCCAGTCCTGCTGTATCCGGTCGTTCCTGTCCTCAGTTGTCCTGCACTCGGAAGTCGTCATCTGTTCCTAGAGTCCTGACTGAGCACCGTTAAACATCCAGTGGTGTTCGTGAGTCGCGGCGTAGCCGTGTGTTGCGGCTTGGCCGCTTTATTACTTATTATTTATTATTTGTGTTTCGGAGCTTTTGCGGAGGATTCCGCTCCCACAGATCCACTCTGGTATCCAGCGGTGCTAGGTAGGAGTAATGGACTAGTGGATTTTGGTTATCCTTTTATCTGGCGGTTTTTCCGCGCATACTTCAAGTTTGGTTAGTTAGCTTGTTGCCCTTGGCCTGTTGTAGTCAGAGGTCCTCTTGTCATCATCCTGCCTCGGATTTCCCTTTGTCTCTCACTAAGACCGGGGGGCACCGGAGTTGGGCAGACATAATCCGCCTTTCAAACGTGGCTGCCAGGGGCTCAAGAAACCATAGTCTCGCAAGGGATTTCCGATAGCACGGGTGAGACAATAGAGTTAGGGCGCCAGGGGCAACTAGTCTTTCCTGCTCCCGTAACCAGCATTCCCTTCCAGTACTCTGGCCATTGTCATAAGATCTCCTCCGGTCCGGAGTACTGGAATCATAACACTTTGGGATTTGTGATTTCGAAGAACGCACAGTTCTTTGCTGTGCTTTTGCCGCAAGTCTTTTCCTTTTTCTAGCGAGAGGATGAGTGCTTCCATCCTCATGTGAAGCTGAACCACTAGCCATGAACATAGGCCAGGGCCTCAGCCGTTCCTTGCCACTCCGTGTCGTAAATGGCATATTGGCAAGTTTATGCTTCTCCTCAGACGCTTTTAATTTTGATTTTTGGGTCATTTTTTTACTGATCTTTTGTGTTTTGGATTTTACATGCTCTGTACTATGACATTGGACATCGGCCTTGGCAGACGACGTTGATGGCATTTCATCGTCTCGGCCATGACTAGTGGCAGCAGCTTCAGCACGAGGTGGAAGTGGATCTTGATCTTTCCCTATTTTTTTAACCTCCACATTTTTGTTCTCCATATTTTGCGCACAACTAAAAGCCACCACAGGTATACAATGTAGATGGATGGATAGTATAGTATTACTTATACTTATGGACGACGAGTGACGACACAGAGGTAGGTACAGCCGTGGCCTACCGTACTGCTGCTTAGTGCTTATATATAAATATAATATACTGTATAACGGACCTGGTGGACAGTGTCAGCAGCAGACTGCTAAACTAGTATGAAGAAAGAAAAAAAAACACACCACAGGTATACAATGTAGATGGATGGATAGTATAGTATTACTTCTACTTATGGACGACGAGTGACGACACAGAGGTAGGTACAGCCAGGGCCTACCGTACTGCTGCTTAGTGCTTATATATAAATATAATATACTGTATAACGGACATGGTGGACAGTGTCAGCAGCAGACTGCTAAACTAGTATGAAGAAAGAAAAAAAAAACCACCACAGGTATACAATGTAGATGGATGGATAGTATAGTATTACTTATACTTATGGACGACGAGTGACGACACAGAGGTAGGTACAGCCGTGGCCTACCGTACTGCTGCTTAGTGCTTATATATAAATATAATATACTGTATAACGGACCTGGTGGACAGTGTCAGCAGACTGCTAAACTAGTATGAAGAAAGAAAAAAAAACCACCACAGGTATACAATGTAGATGGATGGATAGTATAGTATTACTTATACTTATGGACGACGAGTGCACTGACGACACAGAGGTAGGTACAGCCGTGGCCTACCGTACTGCTGCTTAGTGCTTATATATAAATATAATATACTGTATAACGGACCTGGTGGACAGTGTCAGCAGACTGCTAAACTAGTATGAAGAAAGAAAAAAAAAAAACACCACAGGTATACAATGTAGATGGATGGATAGTATAGTATTACTTATACTTATGGACGAGTGACGACACAGAGGTAGGTACAGCCGTGGCCTACCGTACTGCTGCTTAGTGCTTATATATAAATATAATATACTGTATAACGGACCTGGTGGACAGTGTCAGCAGACTGCTAAACTAGTATGAAGAAAGAAAAAAAAAACACCACAAGTATACAATGTAGATGGATGGATAGTATAGTATTACTTATACTTATGGACGAGTGACGACACAGAGGTAGGTACAGCCGTGGCCTACCGTACTGCTGCTTAGTGCTTATATATAAATATAATATACTGTATAACGGACCTGGTGGACAGTGTCAGCAGCAGACTGCTAAACTAGTATGAAGAAATAAAAAAAAAACACCACAGGTATACAATGTAGATGGATGGATAGTATTACTTATACTTATGGACGACGAGTGACGAGTCGACACAGAGGTAGGTACAGCCGTGGCCCACCGTACTGCTGCTTAGTGCTTAATTATATATATAATATACTGTATAACGGACCTGGTGGACACTGCAGTGTCAGCAGACTGCTAAACAAACTAGCATGAAGAAAGAAAAAAAAAAACACCACAGTGTTTTTCAGGCAGACAAACGTATACTGGACTGGTGGTCACTGTCAGCAAAACTGTGCACTGTACTCCTGCTATAACTGCTCCCCAGTCCCCACAATTAGGCAGTGTGAGCAGTGCACTCAGCACAGATATATCATGCAGCAGTGCAGCACACTAAATGAGCACAGATATGGTGGAGCGTTTTTTTTCAGGCAGAGAAACAACGGATTAAACTCAAAACCCTGCACTGTACTCCCTAACAGCTGCTCCCCGTCCCCAATCCTCCCCACAATTATAACTAACTAAGTTCTAATATAATACAACGGACTCGGAGAGGACGCCAGCCACGTCCTCTCCCTATCAATCTCAATGCACGTGTGAAAATGGCGGCGACGCGCGGCTCCTTATATAGAATCCGAGTCTCGCGAGAATCCGACAGCGGGATGATGACGTTCGGGCGCGCTCGGGTTAACCGAGCAAGGCGGGAGGATCCGAGTCGCTCGGACCCGTGTAAAAAAAAGGTGAAGTTCGGGCGGGTTGGATTCCGAGGATCCGAACCCGCTCATCACTACCAGAAAGGCGCTTGTAGTTAGTGCACCTAATGTTCCAGTTTTCTACACTATACCCAAGCTGCATAAAGATCCAGTATGTCCCCCTGGACGACCCATCATAGCAGCCAGGAATTCTTTATATTCCAAAATAGCTCAATATATAGATTTTTATTTACAACCAGTTATTCAGAACGAGGCCACATATTTAAAGGATACCACTACATTCCTAGCAAAACTCAGATAAGTGCAGGTTACCCCGGGAGAGTGCTGGTTGTGTACGGCAGATGTGGTTCGCCTATACACCAGCATCCCCCATGATCGAGGCCTGGATGCGGTTAGAACGCTAATAGTTGGTAATCCGAAGTATACTGGTCCTGATATTGATTTTTTTATGTCATTGCTTAATTTGACGTTAGTTAGAAATTATTTTCTTTTTAACAATGAATTCTTTAAGCAAGAAAGAGGCTGTGCGATGGGATCTTGCGCCGCACCGGCATATGCTAATGCTTTCATGTTCGGTGTGGAGCAAGATCTCTTTTTTTCAGACACCCGATTTAAGACCAACATCGCTATGTACACTCGTTACATCGACGATGTTTTTATCCTATGGACAGGTTCCCGAGAGGATTTCATTGAGATGATGCACACAGTTAATATGATGGATAGTGCCATCAAATTTACTTTTGACATTCAGTCATCTAGTATCCATTTTTTGGATGTAGAAATTAAACAAGAGGGGGGTCACTTTAAGACAAGCATTTATAGAAAACCCACGGATGTTAACAGTTTGCTGCTTTCTTCTAGCCATCATCTGAAGGCATTGAAGAATGGTCTGCCATATTCACAATTTCTGCGGGTGCACCGCATCTGCAGTGATCTTGTGGATGAGAAAGAGCAGATGGATTTGATGACCATTAAATTTCTGGAAAGAGGCTATAGCAATAAGCTTTTACAGACGGCTAGAACAAGGGCTTTATTGGAACCTAAAATCCCTAGTAAAAAGATCATACATGATAAGGGAGCATCTAATGCAGTTGTATGTGTCACTAGCTTTACCACCTCTAGCCAACGCTTAACAGATACTGCTAAGAGTATCTGGCCTATTATACAGTCAGATCCTGACATGTCTAGCCTCAAGACTAGTAGGTATCTTCCATGTTATAGGAGGGGTAGTAGCATTAGGGATAAGGTAGTGCATAATGATGTCTCCCCATTCTCTGTCCCCCCCATTGTGACTTTTCTTTCCAAGAAACCTGGCAATTATAAATGCACAGGTTGCACCACCTATCTCTATTTGGAGACCGGCGATTATATATTACATCCACATAATGGTAATAAAATTGCGATTAGGCAGGTTTTAACCTGCACTAGTAAATTTGTCATTTATTGCATCCGGTGTCCCTGTGGGCTCCTTTACATAGGCAAAACTAGTTGTCAGTTTAAAGAGAGGATGTCGCAGCACAGAAGTGCGATCAAGCAAATTTTAGAGGGTAAGCACATTGATCAGCCGGTGGCCAAACATTTTAAACAGCATCAGCATGGTCTGGCCACTCTACGTTATAAAATGTTAGAGCAGGTCCCATTCTCCAAACGGGGAGGTGATAGGCATAGAATTCTCTTACAGAAAGAAGCCCGCTGGATACACCGGCTAAACACGGTGTCACCCAACGGGCTCAATGAAACTCTTTCATTTGCTTGCTTTTTATAATTTATCATGACATTTGCTGTATATGTAATTATCTGCATCTCGTACATATTGTTAAGGTGTATACAAGGTTATTCACATGCAGCATATGCATGCCTCTCGATGTATCATTTTTTTAATTTTTTTAGTATGTCCCAAGCTGCTATAAGTGTATTACTTTTGCTTTCTTTAAACAGTGTTATTGTCCGGGACACTGGGCCAACCCTTTGTGTATATGTTACTATGGTGATGGGATATGCGCACACCGGTATGCGACGCCTGCAGGGCATTGTTGTCCATGAGGAATGACGCAACCGGAAGTGAATCTCCGTGAGAACCGGGGACGCTGCACGTGTGGTGATATTTTGTTTGTATAAAGGTAAGCTTATGTAACATTTTCATTGTGACTTCTGATGACGGTCGAATAAAGACCGAAACGTTAAGCTACATAGATTTGGGTCATCTTATTTCTTTGTGTCCATACAAGACCGTGAGTGCCGCCAGTATCCGTTTGCTACATTACCTGTTTTTTGGATGGCACCGGGCAAGTTGTACATTTGAATTCATAGGAGTGCCGAATACTGTCCCTTTGATATATATATGTATATATATATATTCTGATTTTATTTACTTTTTAAATCATTGATACACAGCTTAAATGTGAACTTAGGGTCGTTATCTTGTTGCATGATGAACCCCTTTCCAACACTTCGAGTTTAAGTTGAGACAGGGTGATGTACTAAAATACGGTGGTATCGTTTCTTGTCCATGGTTGATTGGTTATTTGAACATAGGGGGAGATGTGCTAAGCTTCGAAAACAGCAGAGAAGTGAGCCAGTGGAGAAGTTGCCCATGGCAACTAATCAGCATTGAAGAAACATTTATAATTTGCATACTATTAAATTATACAGAGCAGCTGATTGGTTGCCATGGGCAACTTCTCCACTGGTTCACTTCACTCTTTTCACTGCTTAGTATATATCACCCTGAATCTCCAACATTTCCTCCACTAAAACCCCCCAAAATCATGACATGACCACCATCATGTTTAACTGTATGACTTATATAATTATGGGGTCTATTTACTAAGCCTTAGATGGAGATAAAATGGACGGAAGTAAGGTACCAGCCAACTAGTTCCTAACTGCCATGTCACAGGCTGGTTTTGAAAAATGGCAGTTAGGAGCTGGTTGGTTGTTACTTTATCTCCGTCTACTTTATTTCCATCCAAGGCTGAGTAAATAGACCCCTATATAACGCAAGTCCTCTGACCAATCTTCGAAACAACTGACATCTGGTTCCGAAAAGTTCAAATTTGGACTCGGTCCAAAATACTTTTTCCACTGATCCAGTGTCCAATACCGGTGTTCTTTGGCCCATCGAAGGCGTTTTACTTTATTTACAGACCTCAACAATGGTTTTCTACAAGCTGGGCGACCATTTAGACCTACATTACGCAGATGGCTTTAACTGTATCAACTGATATTGGAGTTTGTGTCATTTTATTGCGTTGCTCTTTGATTGCAGTTGCTGGGAGTCTTCAGTTTTGCTTGCTCATTACGATAAAGTATTTATCTTCCCTTTTTCATGTACACCTGTGTCATTCAAAATGTTTTTTAGTCAAGTTTGTAACTGTTTCGAGCTAATGTGTATGTTACACTAGACCATGAATTTTTTTTTTTTAGCAATTTGTTGATGAGTATAGCCTTCTTCAGACAGAGTTTGAATGTTGCCACACAATACAACTGAATATTCGCGTCTTTACTTTATTTTGAAAAAAGTTATGGTTATTATTGATTTAATACTGTAAAAAAAACATTTCATAAAAGTAAGATATAAAATATGAAATTAATAAAATTATATTTTATAAAAAAAATTATTGAATAAAATTAATCAACATACATACCAGATTTATTAATGACCAGCTCTAAAATATGTACTTTAGCATATCAATAAACTCTTTGCATTGCAATGAACATTTACAAATAATATGGTAAATTAAGTATAGTATATTTGAAGTAAAGTCCCAAAATTCTTGTTTGTAATCATGATTATGATTTTAGGAAACAATAAAAGTTGATATTCATTAAGATAGAGCAATATAAGTAAACATATACATTTTGGGCAAAGACTTTTGCACGCTACTATCTATCTATCTATCTATCTATCTATCTATCGATATAAATTAATTTAGATAGATAGATAGATAGGCACCACAACCGTTTTTGGTTGGGGGGCCAAGATATAATTCCATTTTGGCCACGTAATATAAGGGGGAGGGGGGGTGACCGCCACTCTCAAATTTTGCGCTGCCCCTGCTATCAGACTCTAACCAGCTCTGCTGGCCATGTATGCACAGGATGCTGGGACAAGGGAGGAGGGGTGGCATGGGTGCTCAGATCATGATGTCTGCGTATGGAGAATTACTACCAATGGAGCCAGCGAGTCAGTGACAGCCAGATAGTGTTGCTACACTACACAAAAGTAGATACCAGAAATATACACTGTGTCTGTGTGTGTGTGTGTGTGTGTGTGTGTTGTACATATGAAAGCATGAGGATGATCCAAATGGGGATCCACTCCAAATGGCCAAACCAATCACAAGATCCCTATCACTTATATATTGTGTGTCCAGCACAGCTAGGTTTGCTTGACCCATGCTCTTAGATAAATCTATACTGTTGTAATTTGAAGGATATAGTTTAAGGTGGCCACTAATTCTGTCTGTAGTATATGGTCACCAATGCTGTCTGTAGTATATGGGGTCACCAATGCTGTGTGTGAAACCCCTGGCAATGAGCATGAGATCCCTGACAAAAGCATGAGACCCCTGGCAACGAGCAGGAAACCCATAGCAATGAGCATGAAATTCCTGGCAATGATCATGAGAACCCTGACACAAGCATGAAACCCCTGACACAAGAATGAGACCCCAGAAATGAGCAGGAAACCCCTGACAATAAGCATGAAACCCCGGACAACAAGCAGGTAATTTAAAAGTAATTAGAAGCCTTACTGTGTGGCATAATTTGCAAGGGACATTATTGTGTGTGGAGCATAAATTGGTGTCAGGGCCATAACTGTGTGTGGCATAATGTGCAATGGGCATAATGTGTAATGGGCATTATGGGGTGCGGCATAATGTGTAATGGGCATAACGGTGTGTGGCATATTGTGTATGGGGCACTGCTATAAGGAGGAAAAATTACAAATAATGTAAGGGGCCTGAATCAGAATTTTTGGTGGGCAATGTCTGGGCATGCAGGTTGCAAAACTGTGGTAAAAGGTAGTCTTTTCCTGCAAGACCATGGCCCTTGCAGCAATGCCATGCCACACACCCATTTTGGGGCGCGCGCCATAGGCAAATTCTTTATCTTGCAAGGGAAAATTCTTTATTTTTACAAAACTGCCCCCTCACTGTAGCTCCTCCCACATTACCCACAGCTCCACCCACCACTGCCCACCCCCGGGAGTTCCTGAACCTATTTTTCTACAAAAATAGCACTGGGATCACCCATTACCAAATGTCTAGTTTCGCATATGACTGTACATACGCACACATTTATGTAAAAAACAGCATAGAGGTCACTATGGTGAATGCAGACAATAGTGTATCCGAAGAAAAATACAACATTAAGGGCTCTGTTACTGTGTATTGAGGTTTAGTAAATAGAATTACTTATTACCGCTATTCGGGCATTAAGAAATACATTTTTGCCCATATGTATTAAATATCACATCCAGGGATAGCCACTCCAATGGGAGCCCATCCCAGCAATGTGTAAGCTAAAGTGATGGCATCACGGATCATTTTATGCTGCGGATCTACTGCACATGTGTGGTCATTACACAGTACACGCACCATTGGCTGTTACTGGGAAGGGATCTGGACAAAGCCTCTACCGGTAAATTGTGCAATTTGTAAACCGCAGACTACAATGGCTAACGCCATTGCTATTGCGAAGGGGAACAGGAAAAGTGCAGCAGATATATTTGATATCTGCTGCAGGACCCCTGTAATACTTTCAGGGGATACTTACATTTTAAGGGTATCCCGATTTTTTGGGTGATTTCCCACAAAATGTGTATAATAAATATGCCCCAAAACACAACTGTAACGTGAGTGACTTTATGTAGAAGATGAAAAGACAGGATCCACTCATAGCTCACACCCTGGCTGAGGCTGTGCCTGAAAGGTAATGAGACTTTACAGGGTACATTATCAGCTGAACCTGGTTGGAAATGGAGGGATGCCAGGGGGCAGAGGCGTAACTAGGGTTTTTGGAGCCCAGGGCAAGATCAATACTGGCGCCCCCCCCCCCCCAAAAAAAAAAAAAAAAACTACAAAAGGAAAGTATGTGCACATGCCACCGGTGTCACTGTATACAAAGATGTCAAGGTGTGTATGTACAGATATAGGTGCAGTGGTCGAACGGAATTTTTGAAGGGGGAACGAAAAAGTGTAGATAGGATTTATGCGCACGCCAAAGGCGCGCTCCGGAAAAGGGGGCGTGGTCACTCAAAAGGGGCGTGTCCTTCAGTGTAGTAGGACCCCTTATACTATCTAGTACTGGTGCCCCTTTCACATTATAGCACACGGTATGAGCAAAAATTCACATTATAGCACACGGTATGAGCAAAAATTCACATTACCCCACACGGTATGAGCCAAAATTCACATTACCCCACATGGTATGAGCCAAAATTCACATTACCCCACACGGAATGAGACGAAATTCACATTACACCACATGGTATGAGCCGGAATTCACATTACACCACATGGTATGAGCCGAAATTCACATTACCCCACCCGGTATGAGCCGAAATTCACATTACCCCACACGGTATGAGCAGAAATTCACATTATAGCACACGGTATGAGCCGAAATTCACATTACCCCACATGGTATGAGCCAAAATTCACATTACCCCACATGGTATGAGCCAAAATTCACATTACCCCACACGGTATGAGCTGAAAATAAGAATTTACTCACCGGTAATTCTATTTCTCGTAGTCCGTAGTGGATGCTGGGAAGTCCGTAAAGGACCATGGGGAATAGACGGGCTCCGCAGGAGACTGGGCACTCTAAAAGAAAGATTAGGTACTATCTGGTGTGCACTGGCTCCTCCCTCTATGCCCCTCCTCCAGACCTCAGTTAAGGAAACTGTGGCCGGAAGAGCTGACACAACAAGGAAAGGATTTGGAATCCAGGGTAAGACTCATACCAGCCACACCAATCACACCGTACAACTTGTGATAACCATACCCAGTTAACAGTATGAACAACAACTGAGCCTCCGTAACAGATGGCTCATAACAATAACCCTTTAGTTAAGCAATAACTATATACATGTATTGCAGAGAGTCCGCACTTGGGACGGGCGCCCAGCATCCACTACTGACTACGAGAAATAGAATTACCGGTGAGTAAATTCTTATTTTCTCTGACGTCCTAGTGGATGCTGGGAACTCCGTAAGGACCATGGGGATTATACCAAAGCTCCCAAACGGGCGGGAGAGTGCGGATGACTCTGCAGCACCGCATGAGCAAACTCAAGGTCCTCCTCAGCCAGGGTATCAAACTTGTAGAACTTAGCAAACTTGTTTGACCCCGACCAAGTAGCAGCTCGGCAAAGCTGTAAAGCTGAGACCCCTCGGGCAGCCACCCAAGAAGAGCCCACCTTCCTTGTGGAATGGGCTTTCACCGTTTTGGATGCGGCAATCCAGCCGCAGAGTGAACCAGCTGAATTGTGCTATAGATATACATATATATATATACAATAGTCTATATATATACAATATATATATATATACATACAATATATATACAATAGTCTGCTTCGAAGCAGGAGCGCCAACCTTGTTGGCTGCATACAGAATAAACAGCGAGTCAGACTTTCTGACTCCCGCCTTTCTGGAAACATAAATTTTCAAAGCCCGGACTACGTCCAGCAACTTGGAATCCTCGAAGTCCCTAGTAGCCGCAGGCACCACAATAGGCTGGTTCAAATGAAACGATGATACCACCCTAGGAAGAAATTGGGGACGAGTCCTCAATTCTGCCCTGTCCATATGGAAGATCAGATAAGGGTTTTTACATGACAAAACCACCAATACTGACACACGCCTAGCCGAAGCTAAGGCCAATAGCATGACCACTTTCCACGTGAGATATTTTAGCTCCATGGTCTTAAATGGCTCAAACCAGTGGGATTTCAGGAAATCCAACACAACGTTAAGATCCCAAGGTGCCACCGGTGGCACAAAAGGAGGCTGAATATGCAGTACCCCCGGAACAACGTCTGAACTTCAGGCAGTGAAGCCAGTTCATTTTTAGAGAAAATGTATAGGGCCGAAATCTTGACCTTTATGGATCCTAATTTTAGGCCCATAGTCACTCCTGACTGTAGGAAGTGTAGGAATCGACCCCGCTGGAATTCCTCTGTAGGGCCTTCCCGGCCTCACACCAAGCAACCTATTTTCGCCATATACAGTGAAAAAGTCTTGCTGTCACGTCTTTCCTAGCCTTTATCAGCGTAGGAATAACTGCATCCGGAATGCCCTTTTCCGCTAGGATCCGGCGTTCAACCGCCATGCCGTCAAGTGCAGCCGCGGTAAATTTTGGAACAGACAGGGCCCCTGTTGCAACATGTCCTGTCTGAGAGGCAGAAGCCCTGAGTCCTCTGAGAGCATTTCCTGCAGCTCCGGGTACCGAGTCCTTCTTGGCCAATTCGGAGCAAAGAATATTGTTTTCACTCCTCCTTTTATTACAATTCTCAGCCCTTGGGTATGAGAGGAAGAGGAGGGAATACAGAGACCGACTGGAACACCCACGGTGTTACTAGTGCGACCACAGCTATCACCTGAGGGTCCCTTGACCCGGCGTAAAACCTTTTTTTGCTTTTTATTGAGGTGGGACGCCATCTAGTCCACCTTAGGCAGTTCCCATCAATTTGCAAACTGCGTGAAGACTTCCTGATGAAGTCCCCACTTTCCCGGGTGGAGGTCGTGCCTGCTGAGGAAGTCTGCTTCCCAGATGTCCACTCCCGGAACGAACACTGCTGACAGTGCGCTTACTTGATTCTCCGCCCAGCGAAGAGTTCTGGTGGCTTCTACCCTCGCCACCCTGCTCCTTGTGCCGCCTTGGCGGTTTACATGAACCCCTGCGGTCTGACTGGATCAGAACCGGTTGGTCGCAAAGCAGGATCTCCGCTTGACTTAGGGCGTTGTATATGGCCCTTAGTTCCAGGATATTGATGTGAAGGCAAGTCAGTTGACTTGACCACAGACCTTGGAAATTTCTTCCCTGTGTAACTGCCCCCCACCCTCGGAGGCTTGCATCCGTGGTCACCAGGATCCAGTCCTGAATGCCGAATCTGCGGCCCTCGAGAAGGTGAGCACTCTGCAGCCACCACAGGAGAGACACTCTGGCCCTGGGGGATAGGGTGATTAACCGATGCCTCTGAGTAGGTGATCCGGACCACTTGTCCAGTAAGTCCCATTGGAAGGTCCTCGCATGGAACCTGCCTAAGGGGATGGCCTCGTATGATGCCACCATCCTTCCCAGGACTCGAGTGCAGTGATGCACTGACACCTGTTTTAGTTTTAATAGTTTCCTGACCAGTGTCATGAGCTCCTGAGCTCTCTCTATCGGGAGATAACCCTTTTCTGGTCTGTGTCTAGGATCGTGCCTAGGAGAGGCAGACAGATGAGCTGTAGGAAACAACTGCGACTTTGGAATATATAGAATCCAGCCGTGTTGCCGTTACTCTTCCAGAGAAAGTGATACGCTGTTCAGCAACTGCTCTCTTGATCTCGCTTTTATGAGATCATCCAAGTACGTGATAATAGTGACACCTTGCTTCCGCAGGAGCACAATCATATCCGCCATTACCATGGTGAATATTCTCGGGGCCGTGGAGAGACCAAACGGCAACATCTGAAATTGGTAATGACAATCCTGTACCGCAATTCTGAGGTACGCCTAATGAGGTGGATAAATGGGGATCTGAAGGTATGCATCCCTTATGTCCCGATTCACAATAAAGTCTCCCCCTTTTTAGGCTTGCACTGACCGCTCTTAGCGATTCCATCTTGAACTTGAACCTTCTCAGGTATATGTTCAAGGATTTTTAATTCAATATGGGTCTGACCGAACCGTCTGGTTTCGGGATTACAACATGGTCTAATAATAACACCCTCTTGTTGAAGGAGGGGACCCTTGACCACCACCTGTTAAAGATACAATTTGTGAATTGCAGATAACACTGGCTCCCTCTCTTGGGGGGAAGCCCGCAGGGCCGTCGGTGAGGGGGCATCTTCTCACAGTCCAGCTTGTATCCCTGAGACACAATATCTATTGCCCAGGGATCGAACAGGGAGTGAACCCACTTGTGGCTGAACTTACGAAGGCGTGTCCCCACCGGGCCTAGCTTCGCCTGTGGAGCCCCAGCGACATTGGTGGATTTTTGTAGGGGCCGGGGAGGACTTCTGTTCCTGGGAACTAGCTGCCCGGCTCTGACAAGAAAGGACGCCCCTCAGACTTTCTTGTTTCTTTATACGAAAGGCTGCATTTAATAATGTCGTGCTTTCTTAGGCTGTGCAGGAATATAAGGCAAACTAGCAGAATTACCAGCTATAGCTGTGGAGACCAGGCCCGAGAACCTTTCTCCACACAATCCTCAGCCTTCCATATGCCTCTTAAGTCGGCATCATCTGTCCAATGCATATTCTACAGGACACGTCAAGCAGAGATCGACATAGCTTTGACTCTAGGACCCAGTATACTCATGTCTCTTTGGGCATGCTTTATAACTATATATCTATCACTTAAGACAGCATCTTTAATATATTTATATTGCATACTAGGGTCTCATCTCTGCTGATAAGGTACCTGTCCACGCTGCCACAGCGCTATAAACCCATGCCGACACAATCGCCGGTCTGGGTAGTATACTAGAATGTGCACGCTATCTGCAGGATCCCTGAGAATAGCAAGTGCTACCATCTGTGCAAACAGGACACCCCAGGGGAAGATTCTCAACATATCCTGGCCCTAATGGGGAAAGGATACAGCCTGAGAATTCTCTTGTGGGAAGCTGCCGTCTCTTGTCTGGAGATTCCCGCTCTTTTTCCTCATGAGAGGAGGGAAATTTACCTCAGCATTCTTCCCCTTAAACATGTGTACTCTCATGTCAGGGACAGATGAGTCATCAGTGATATGCAAATCATCTATTATTTCAATAATCATATATTGAATACCTTATAGCCATCTTGGCTGTAACTTTGCATTATCGTAGTCGACAGTGGAGTTAAACTCCATGTCGATACCAGTGTTTGTTATTATGGATAGTGAGCATTGAGAGACTCTGAAGGTCTCTGTGACATAGGGACAGACATGGGTAGATTTCCTGTCTGTTCCCTAACCTTTTGTGCAATAACCTTAGCACTTACACATATCCAAACAGGTGTCGGCGTTGTCGACGGAGACACCCTCTCACACACATATCCGCTCTATCACCTCCTTAGAGGAGCCTTTTACCTCAGACATGTCGACACACGCGTACCGACACACCACACACACAGGGGATGCTCTGTTTGAAGACAGTTCCCCCACAAGGCCATTTGGAGAGACAGAGAGAGAGTATGCCAGCACACACCCCAGCGCTATATAACCCAGGGATTACACTACAACTCAGTGTTTACCCAGTAGCTGCTGTATATACAAATTTTTGCGCCTAAATTTATGTGCCCCCGCCTCTCTTTTCACCCTTTGTGTACCAGGATACTGCCGGGGAGAGCCTGGGGAGTTTCCTTCCATCGGAGCTGTGAAGAGAAAATGGCGCTGGTGTGCTGAGGAAGAAGGCCCGGCCCCCTCAGCGGCGGGCTTCTGTCCTGTTTCTGACTAAAAATGGCGAGGGTTTTACACATATACAGTTTTCCAGACTGTATTATGTGTATATATTGCCAAAAGGTATACTTATTGCTGCCCAGGGCGCCCCCCCCCCCCCCCCCCCCCAGCGCCCTGCACCCTACAGTGACCGGAGTGTGTGGTGTGCAGTGGGAGCAATGGCGCACAGCTGCAGTGCTGTGCGCTACCTTAATGAAGACCGGAGTCTTCTGCCGCCGATTTTATCTCCTTCTACTGTCTTCTGGCTCTGCAAGGGGGACGGCGGCGCGGCTCCGGGAACGGACGATCGAGGTCAGGCCCTGTGTTCGAACCCTGTGGAGCTAATGGTGTCCAGTAGCCTAAGAAGCACAAGCTAGCTGCACGCAGGTAGGTTTGCTTCTCTCCCCTCAGTCCCACGTAGCAGTGAGTCTGTTCCCAGCAGATCTCACTGACAATAAAAAACCTAACAAATACTTTCTTTCTAGCAAGCTCAGGAGAGCCCACTAGGTGCATCCAGCTCTGGCCGGGCACAGATTCTAACTGAGGTCTGGAGGAGGGGCATAGAGGGAGGAGCCAGTGCACACCAGATAGTACCTAATCTTTCTTTTAGAGCACCCAGTCTCCTGCGGAACCCGTCTATTCCCCATGGTCCTTACGGAGTTCCCAGCATCCACTAGGACGTCAGAGAAATTCACATTGCAGCACACGGTATGAGCCGAAATTCACATTACACCACATGGTATGAGCCAAAATTCACATTACCCCACACGGAATGAGCCGAAATTCACATTACACCACATGGTATGAGCCGAAATTCACATTACCCCACATGGTATGAGCCGAAATTCACATTACCCCACCCGGTATGAGCCGACATTCACATTACCCCACACGGTATGAGCAGAAATTCACATTATAGCACATGGTATGAGCCAAAATTCACATTACCCCACATGGTATGAGCCAAAATTCACATTACCCCACGCGGTATGAGCTGAAATTCACATTGCAACACACGGTATGAGCCGAAATTCACATTACACCACACGGTATGAGCCAAAATTCACATTACTCCACACGGTATGAGCCGAAATTCACATTACCCCACATGGTATGAGCCGAAATTCACATTACCCCACACGGTATGAGCCGAAATTCACATTTTAGCACACAGAATGAGCCAAAATTCACATTATAGCACACAGAATGAGCCGAAGTTCACATTATAGCACACAGAATGAGCCGAAGTTCACATTATAGCACACAGAATGAGCCGAAGTTCACATTATAGCACACAGAATGAGCCGAAATTCAGATTATAGCAAATAGAATGAACTGAAAATTCAAAGGGAAAGTGACAGAGAGAGGAGTGGGGAGGAAGGCAGGGGGGTGTAATGTGTGGGGAGAGAGGCGGGGGGGTGTAATGTGTGGGGAGAGAGGCAGGGGCGGTGTAATGTGTGGGGAGAGAGGCGGGGGGGGGTGTAATGTGTGGGGAGAGGGGCAGGAGGGTGTAATGTGTGGGGAGGGAGGCAAGGGGGGTGTAATGTGTGGGGAGAGAGGCAGGGGGGGTGTAATGTGTGAGGAGGGAGGCAGGGGGGGTGTAATGTGTGGGGAGGGAGGCGGGGGGGTGTAATGTGTGGGGAGGGAGGCAGGGGGGGGTGTAATGTGTGGGGAGGGAGGCAGGGGGGTGTAATGTGTGGGGATGGAGGCAGGGGGTATAATGTGTGGGGAGGACGGAGATGTTGGGGCAGGGGATACAACAAGCTGGAATAGTCTAATAGACACAAAGTTCTGTTACCATGTGAATGAAGCTCTTTTCCTTTAAGGAGTGCCACTGTGCACATATAGCAAAACACACACAGCAAAACAAATACACACATACACAGCAAAACACATACACACATACATAGCAAAACACACACACTGATATTTACATGTTTGTATGTTTTTTCACACAACATACTTTGCATTTTGCATCTCTTGCTTCTCCGGCTCAGGCGCGGTAAGGCTCTTCATGGCTGCCGCTGACATTACAGAGCTCCCCCGTGACTCTTCCTCCTCCCTCCTCCTTTCTCCCAGCAGGCAGTGCGTGGGCCAGCCAGGCAGCAGATACGGTCACCAGGGAAAATTACATCCAGCGGGCAGCGGCACAGAACGAGTTTAAGGGAGATGAAAATGGATTTCATCACCCTTCTCCCTCGCTGGCGCCGGCCCGCATCCAAGCTTCCTTCCGCCACTGATTGACTCGAGTCTCACCTCCTCCCCGTACCTAGTGGGAGCTGACGGCGGGCTGAGGCGGCAGGCAGCAGAGCGGAACTCCGGCGGCGGTGGGAGCATGGGGCGAGCGGGCCGTGCAGGTGCCTGTGGCGCCCCCCTCTGCTGGGGTTGCCACGGCACCCAGGGCACACGCCCTGCTCGCCCCGTGCTAGTTACGCCTCTGCCAGGGGGTACTGTGAGGGAAGGGGGTTGGGGTACAAAGGAAAGCTGAAGAGGAAGAGGTGATGAACGCATGAAGTGGGAGGTGAGAAGAGTGCAGGGATGGTCCAAGAGGAGAGGCCAGCCCACAGTAACTAGCCACACACTGTAGGGGTTGGAACTGGGTGCAGGGAGGGGGCGAGGAGGGTTTTGCCCTGGAGGAAGGGAGAGAAGGGCTGTGGGGAGGGAGGAGGTAGAGCAGTGCTGTAAATCTTTTCCCCCTATCTGTGATGTACAGTATCTGCATCGTTTACCGCAGTTGCTTCTGCGAATTTAAGCAATTCTGCTATGAGCTTTTCTCTGGTGTACATCCGTGCGTGTGAATGTGCAAGGCCTGAGATGCTACAATACCGCTTAGTGCATCTTTAGATGCAACCATTGGTCTCACCATGGAAACCTGCAGCAGTTCTATGACAGGTACCCATCTGAATATGGCCTCCAATATAAATGATTCTGCATCTACGAATGCAATGCAACCATGACACTCCCATAAGACACAACCAGGGCCGGTTCTGGCGCTCTGAGCGCCCGGGCGGCAATAGGGGGCGTGGCTTCGTACAGGGGGCGCGGTCATTTACGCCCCCTGTACAGACTGAAATGATGTGCGGTGCGCGATGACGTCATCGCGCACCGCACAGTAAAGGACCTCTCCACGAAGGGAGTACGCGTCTAGTTTCCCTTCACAGCGGCAGTGGGGGGGGGGGCAGCGGCAGCAGGCGGGCAGCGGGGGGCACACAGCAGCAGCAGATCTTGCCCTGGTGCGGCGCCCTCCGGATGGCGCCCTGCGCCCTCCGGAAGGCAGCTCCCCGGGCAAAAGTCCTGCTTGCCCGTGGCAAGATCCGCTACTGGACACAACATCTCTGTGCGTCTGTATAGCCACCCCGTTACCTCCCAGTTGCCGCCCAGGCACTTCCCAGACATTTCTGCTACTGTGTGTTGTGCATGTGTTCAATGCACAAAACATCACTTCACTGTTGAATCCATGTACTATAGTCTATTGGTTCCGGTATGAATGGTCGACCATGTTATGGTCGACAGTCATTAGGTCGACCACTATTGGTCGACATTGCCATTGTCGACATGGACACATGGTCGACACATGAAAGGTCGACACATGAAAAGGTCGACGTGAGTTTTTTTTTTACTTTTTTGGGTGTTGTTTTTTGCGTAAAGTGACTGGGAACCCCAATTAGTGCACCGCGTCCCCTCGCATGGCTCGCTTCGCTCGCCATGCTTCGGGCATGGTGCCTTCGCTACGCTACCGCTTCGCAGATTACCGTTCCAATCGTAGTCCACGTGGATCGTAAAGTATGGAAAAGTTCCCCAAAAGAAAAAAAATTACAAAATCTCATGTCGACCTTTTCATGTGTCGACCATGTGTCCATGTCGACTGTGTCAATGTCGACCAATAGTGGTCGACCTAATGACTGTCGACCATAACATGGTCGACCATGTGAACGGATACCTAGTCTATTAAGGTGAGAGGATTGGTATCTGGAATCCTGCTCCTAGATGTGTATCTGGGCTGCAGAACTGTACACTACATGGGGAGTAAAGCCAGAGGGTAATACTTACAGCTTGGGTGCGGTCCTGTCATGCATCTTCCTGACAGGTCACATGGACAAAGCGTGAGCTTCGTGTCACAGCGACTGGAGGTTGTGGCAGTAACCTGACTCAGCCGGCTGTCATATGCTGCACACTGGGGTGTTAGCTGGTTAGCACAAGCCTGAGGAGTGTCTGTGTTGCTTGCTGTCAATTTATGTTATATCATCCCCTCTCTTTCTTACTTTGTGTTAACACTAAGTGGGGCAATAAAATAACCAATAAAATGAAAGTTATTGCTGTGGTAGTTAAGTCATAATATTGTTAGAAGACATACACAGGACATAAATAAGAAATGTCAGAGATGTAGATAGATACGCTTTCTATATGTAAACAAAAGGTTTCCAATAGTGCAGGCAGACGTACGTATGTACAGTATATCTGGGATTGTGTCAGGAGAACTGTACTGGGTAAGTGTCAGCTGTGTGACTGGAATACTGTTATGCTGGACGAGACGTTTCTCTGTGGGTTCAAACATGACCTACCTAAAGGGCTGCCATCAGAATTTCTAGGGCCCAGGCCAGAAAATACAGCCCCCCCCGTCCCCCTCTACCCCCCCCCCACACACACACACACACTTGAATTAATTGAATTCAAAATCCTGCCACCCGGGCCCCCTCACGGTTCAGACTTGGGATTGAAGTACCGGCAGTCCCCACTTGATGGCAGCCCTACCAACTTATGCCAGCCACATCTTACACACGCACTCCTCTCGGGCTGCTTTTCTCCATGTTTGGGCATTATATTGTGGCTCAATTCATTTCATTTTTGCCAGATAAAGACCTACAGTATTTTGATGGCAACACATAAGCAGTAGGTAAAGCCAGTCTTACGCTATCACTTCACTGTTCAATCTTCAGCGCACTGGGGTGATTCTTATTGGAATTACTCTCCCAGCAAGTGGAATGTAATAAATTGCCTTGAAAATACATCTGTTATCGCTGGGAATTGCCTGCTGAGGTTGGAGAGCGCCACTACGCATACTCCCTACAAGTTCCTACAGGATGGATTGAAATCCCTAAACAAGATAGCTGCCGACTCTGCTACTGCGCATGCGCTATGCCATCTTGTCAATGTGTAATAGCGCCACAGTGGGAGACATGTACTAAGCAGTGATAAAAGTGGAGAAGTGAGCCAGTGGAGAAGTTGCCCATGGCATTGACGTAACATTTATCATTTGCATGCTTTAAAAGTATACAGAGCAGCTGATTGGTTGCCTTCGGCAACTTCTCCACAACTCTGAGTATGGCTGTATCTTTACATTGCTACTTCAGTAGGGTGGTCTTCAGGTTGCCGACTGTCAGGATCCTGGCGCACAGTATACCGGCGCCGGAATCCGGATAGCTGGCATACCGACACTTTTTCTCCCTTGTGGGGGTCCACGACCCCCCTGGAGGGAGAATAAATAGCGTGGTGCACGTAGCGCGCCACCGTGCCCGCAAGGGTATGTCGGCGGTCGGGCTCACGGCGCTGGTATGCTGGTCGCCGGGAGCCCGGTCACCGGCATACCTTACTACACCCCTTCAGTAAACCACCACACTAAGTGCTGGGCGGTTCACTGTCTCAGGGCATCTGTTGGTGTTTATACTCACTGTATTATACCACCACCACCTGTACACACATACTGTATTCTAACAGGTTATAGGCACACAGGCCTCAAGCTACTAGAACATCCAGCAGCACACAGGTGCGATCTTAGACAGCTGCAGAAATAGGGGACTATTCATAAAGCAGTGAGAAGTGTGGAGAAGTCAGCCTGTGGAGAAGTTGCCCATGGCAACCAATCAGCTGCTCCGTACAATTGTATAGTATGCAAATTATAAATGTTACTTCAATGCTGGTTGGTTGCCATGGGCAACTTCTCCACTGGCTCACTTCTCCACACTTTTCACTGCTTCATGAATAGACCCCATAGAGTGTTTCCAGTGCAGTTTGTAAGTGGTGAAGCTGGGATGTACCATTAAACACATGCAGGGACAGGGGCCGTTCGGCTGCCGGTGTTCGGTTGCCGGCCATACATGTGCAGTCGGCACCCCACCCATGCCTGAGGGGCCATTGCTGGAGAGGGATCCTCTCTATCTTAAGATGGCGTTACAGTATATGTGAATGAATTTGCAGAGGAACGCTACTGGGCAGATATCACAAAACTAGAGATGTGCACTTGAAATTTTTCGGGTTTTGTGTTTTGGTTTTGGGTTCGGTTCCGCGGCCGTGTTTTGGGTTCGACCGCGTTTTGGCAAAACCTCACCGAATTTTTTTTGTCGGATTCGGGTGTGTTTTGGATTCGGGTGTTTTTTTCAAAAAACACTAAAAAACAGCTTAAATCATAGAATTTGGGGGTCATTTTGATCCCAAAGTATTATTAACCTCAAAAACCATAATTTCCACTCATTTTCAGTCTATTCTGAACACCTCACACCTCACAATATTATTTTTAGTCCTAAAATTTGCACCAAGGTCGCTGGATGACTAAGCTAAGCGACCCTAGTGGCCGACACAAACACCTGGCCCATCTAGGAGTGGCACTGCAGTGTCACGCAGGATGGCCCTTCCAAAAAACACTCCCCAAACAGCACATGACGCAAAGAAAAAAAGAGGCGCAATGAGGTAGCTGTGTGAGTAAGCTAAGCGACCCTAGTGGCCGACACAAACACCTGGCCCATCTAGGAGTGGCACTGCAGTGTCACGCAGGATGGCCCTTCCAAAAAACACTCCCCAAACAGCACATGACGCAAAGAAAAAAAGAGGCGCAATGAGGTAGCTGTGTGAGTAAGATAAGCGACCCTAGTGGCCGACACAAACACCTGGCCCATCTAGGAGTGGCACTGCAGTGTCACGCAGGATGGCCCTTCCAAAAAACACTCCCCAAACAGCACATGACGCAAAGAAAAAAAGAGGCGCAATGAGGTAGCTGTGTGAGTAAGATAAGCGACCCTAGTGGCCGACACAAACACCTGGCCCATCTAGGAGTGGCACTGCAGTGTCACGCAGGATGGCCCTTCAAAAAAATACTCCCCAAACAGCACATGACGCAAAGAAAAATGAAAGAAAAAAGAGGTGCAAGATGGAATTGTCCTTGGGCCCTCCCACCCACCCTTATGTTGTATAAACAGGACATGCACACTTTAACCAACCCATCATTTCAGTGACAGGGTCTGCCACACGACTGTGACTGAAATGACGGGTTGGTTTGGACCCCCACCAAAAAAGAAGCAATTAATCTCTGAAGCTGAACCACTAGCCATGAACATAGGCCAGGGCCTCAGCCGTTCCTTGCCACTCCGTGTGGTAAATGGCATAATGGCAAGTTTACGCTTCTCCTCCGACAATTTTATTTTAGATTTTTGAGTCCTTTTTTTACTGATATTTGGTGTTTTGGATTTTACATGCTCTGTACTATGACATTGGGCATCAGCCTTGGTAGACGACGTTGCTGGCATTTCATCGTCTCGGCCATGACTAGTGGCAGCAGCTTCAGCACGAGGTGGAAGTCGATCTTGATCTTTCCCTATTTTTGGAACCTCAACATTTTTGTTCTCCATATTTTAATAGGCACAACTAAAAGGCACCTCAGGTAAACAATGGAGATGGATGGATACTAGTATACTTATGGATGACGAAGACTGCCGACACAGAGGTAGCTACAGCCGTGGACTACCGTACTGTGTCTGCTGCTAATATAGACTGGATGATAATGAGATAAAATTAAAATATATATATATATATCACACTAGTACTGCAGCCGGACAGGTATATATTATGTAATGACGGACCTGCTGGACACTGTCTGTCAGCACTGCAGACTCCTAAAGTAAGCTACTAGTATCAAGAAGATAGAAAAAAAAAAACCACGGGTAGGTGGTATACAATTATGGATGGACGAGCGACTGCCGACACAGAGGTAGCTACAGCCGTGGACTACCGTACTGTGTCTGCTGCTAATATAGACTGGATGATAATGAGATAAAATTAAAATATATATATATATCACACTAGTACTGCAGCTGGACAGGTATATATTATGTAATGACGGACCTGCTGGACACTGTCTGTCAGCACTGCAGACTCCTAAAGTAAGCTACTAGTATCAAGAAGATAGAAAAAAAAAAAACCACGGGTAGGTGGTATACAATTATGGATGGACGAGCGACTGCCGACACAGAGGTAGCTACAGCCGTGGACTACCGTACTGTGTCTGCTGCTAATATAGACTGGATGATAATGAGATAAAATTAAAATATATATATATATCACACTAGTACTGCAGCCGGACAGGTATATATTATGTAATGACGGACCTGCTGGACACTGTCTGTCAGCACTGCAGACTCCTAAAGTAAGCTACTAGTATCAAGAAGATAGAAAAAAAAAAAAAACACGGGTAGGTGGTATACAATTATGGATGGACGAGCGACTGCCGACACAGAGGTAGCTACAGCCGTGGACTACCGTACTGTGTCTGCTGCTAATATAGACTGGATGATAATGAGATAAAATTAAAAAATATATATATATATATCACACTAGTACTGCAGCCGGACAGGTATATATTATGTAATGACGGACCTGCTGGACACTGTCTGTCAGACTCAGCACTGCAGACTCCTAAAGTAAGCTACTAGTATCAAGAAGATAGAAAAAAAAAAAAACCACGGGTAGGTGGTATACAATTATGGATGGACGAGCGACTGCCGACACAGAGGTAGCTACAGCCGTGGACTACCGTACTGTGTCTGCTGCTAATATAGACTGGATGATAATGAGATAAAATTAAAATATATATATATCACACTAGTACTGCAGCCGGACAGGTATATATTATGTAATGACGGACCTGCTGGACACTGTCTGCAGAATGCGTTTATAAAAACACCACACGACGAGTGTTTAACTTTTTCAGGCAGACAATCACAATATACTGGTGGTCAGCAGACAATCACAATACTGGTGGTCAGTGGTCACTGGTCAGTCACACTGGCAGTGGCACTCTGGCAGCAAAAGTGTGCACTGTACTTAAAATATGTACTCCTGCTATAACTGGTCCCCAGTCTCCCCCACAATTAAGCTGTGTGAGCAGTGAGCACTCAGCACAGTCAGATAATGATATACAGTATTACATATGATGCAGCACACTGGGCTGAGCACAGATATGGTATGTGACTGTGTCACACTGTGTATCGTTTTTTTTCAGGCAGAGAACGGATTAATTAAACTGGTGGTCACTGGTCACACTATCAGCAGCAAGTAGTACTCCTCCTAATAATATGCTCCCCAAAATTTGTGTCTCTCTCTAGTACTCTAGTCTAAACGGAGAGGACGCCAGCCACGTCCTCTCCCTATCAATCTCAATGCACGTGTGAAAATGGCGGCGACGCGCGGCTCCTTATATAGAATCCGAGTCTCGCGATAGAATACGAGCCTCGCGAGAATCCGACAGCGGGATGATGACGTTCGGGCGCGCTCGGGTTAACCGAGCAAGGCGGGAAGATCCGAGTCGCTCGGCCCCGTGTAAAAAAACCTGAAGTTCGGGCGGGTTCGGATTCCGAGGAACCGAACCCGCTCATCTCTACACAAAACATGACCCGAACAGCAGCATACTCGCCTATATCTAGCCTGAATACTGATCTACTCGCCAGTCCTCCCTGTATATCAATTTCCCACTGAATCATAATGATTTATAGGTAGAAAATGGCTTTATATTCCCAACACACACACACACACACAAAAAAAAATGGAAAAAGCAAAATAAAAGCAAAATCGGTGACATTCTATTCTAAGAGGGTTTGGTGAGGACAATGGGGAAGGAAAAACAGGACTGATATAATACATTTAATACAGGCGACTAACATCCCATCATATTAATATTAAATGTGCTTCAGCGAGCACTGCAGGCTTTGAGCGAGATTTAATTCCTTCCGTATTGAATCATCACAGAGAAAAACCAATCTGCAAATGCCACCTTGATATCTGGCCTTTCCTACTTCCTTACAGAATGGGATCGATATACAATTGCTGATTTTCTGACCCTCTTATGTCGCTGGCACTTCAGCGTAAAGAAAGGTAGCTTCTCTTATTCCTGTTGTTGTTTACTGAATGCATTCGGCAAATGGGAGTGGAGGAATAACTAGGGAGATTTGCAGACCTTTCTATCTTTCCTCTGGCATACCATTCAAAGAAAGGGCACGTGTACTGCCTATCACCACTCCTTAATCATCTTACACAGTGCACAAAGACATTTTCCCAAATCTGCTTCCGACTCTATAAAACGGGCACTTTGAATTGGCAGTTCAAAGCTGTGAATGAAAACCGAATATAGGAGGATAAACTCAATAGGATCCAGACTGGAACTTTCAGCAACTTGATAATGGTGCCGTGTGAAAAGGCTAAGGCTGCATTGTGCATGGAACACAGAGGGGTCTCAATTTCCCTTCTCTTAAATCTTCATTGTAGGGAGATTTACTGTTCACTGCTCTGACTTGCTTATTTTATCTGGGATATTATTTTTCACATTGAGCTTAATAGGTGAAATGCAAATTGCCTGCAAGTCACTTATTCCCAGGGCGAAGGAAGCTATGATTGTCAGTAGGAGAGAGACTGTGAAATTATAGGTGGAAAACGACAAAACGGACAAAAAAATCTTACTCATCTATCATATATAAAAAGATCATTGCACAATATTTTTATTAACTTTTTGTGGCTGTCAGGTAATAAAAATAAGCATGAATTAAAATGAATTCTTATGCGGGCTCACCTGGGGCTATAATGCCCTTAGGAGATAATTTATCAAAATTTGGAGAGAGAAAAAGTAGAGAGAGATAATTTACCGACCAGTCGCTGGCTGCCAACTGTCATTTTACAGGCTGTGTTTGAAAAATGACAGTTAGGAGCTGACTGGTTGGTAATTTATCTCCATCCACTTTATCTCTCTCCAAGCTTTGATACTTTAATCCAGGGGGTCTCATGTTCTGAACTTGAACCGAAAATATCATCCTACTATATAACTGGCAAGACACACTGGGGGGGAATTCAGATGTTTGAAAAGTCGGTTGGGTGTCTGTTTTCCCCCCCGTCTATTAGATAGGGAAAAAACAGACACCCACCTGACTTTTCAAACAATTGAATACCCCCCACTGGGTGATGACTAACTCCTTATAAGCCCCTCCCCCCTCCACTAACGGTCACTGACGCTGCAGCATGGACCCCAGCACACAGTCTGCCGCAAAGCAGTTTTTATCCTGGGAGCCAATTAGTGGGAAACACAGGTAGCTCACACTACAGCACCAATACCTTATACATACAGCATGACGTATATCTCTTAAATGCAACAAAAGTGTATGTTTCATATATGAAGTCCTCCATCTATTACTTGCTCTGTCTTTGCAAACTAAAAAAATTATGAAAGCACAAAAAAAATGGCCAAAGGGGTCCCGTCCCTGATGATCATCATCCTACCAATGCTTCCACCTTCTGTGTATTTATAAGATAAGCTATTTTATTTAATGACTATCAATGGGCATTAAAGTATTGGTTAGACGTCCAGAATCCTCATAAACCTTATAGGGGTATATTCAATTGATGTCGAAAGCTGCCGTCTGTCGAAAAGACAGCAGTTTTCGACTTTTTTTTAGGTCGAAAGGGGTTCCGACCTATTCAATATTTTCGACAAGTTGAGAAATTCGACTTGTCGAAAAGCACGTGGATCGGCGGTATAGCTGCCGATCCACGTGCTTGTGTCGAAAACGGGGCCAAAACCGACAGGTTTGGACCCCTTTTCGACCATCTCAGTCCGACATAAAAAAATGTCGGACTGAGATGTGGATCCAGAGGAGGAGGGGGGGGGGGGGGGGGGGAGCCGCGGGGGGACAGCTACGGGCAGCCAGAGGAGATCAGCACTACAGCAGGATGTCACACAGCCGCGCCGCTCACGGCAGCTTCCACCCGGCTTCAGCAAGCTTGCTGGAGCCGGGTGGACACTGCCATGAGGTCAGGCGGCTGTGTGACATCCTTCTGCAGCGCTGCTGTAGCGCTGATCTCCGCTGTCTGCCGGCGGCTCCCCCCCCCTCTCCTCCTCTGGGTTCCTCATCTCAATTCGACTTGAAAAAGTCGAATTGAGATGGGATAGAATAGGGGTTGTCGGCATACCTCCCAACTGTCCCGATTTTCGCGGGACAGTCCCGTTTTTTGGGGACTGTCCCGCTGTCCCACCCACGGGCCGCAGTATCCCGCGGTGGGGGGGCAGTTGGGAGGCTCTGTCTCTCGCTGCCCTGCTTAGCAGAGCAGCGGTGAATAGACGCTGTGCGCATGTGCACAGCGTCTATTCATTGGAGACAGAGGGAGACGGGGCATGCCAGCAGCTCACAGAGCGCTGGGCATGCCCCTTCAGTGACGAAAACGGGGGCGTGGCTCGCGATCGCGGGTCCTCCCACGAAGCCACGCTCCCTTTTCGTAGGCCACGCCCCCTTTTCGGGAACGCGCACGGCTTCCCCTCTTTCAAGAAGGCAAAAGTTGGGAGGTATGGTTGTCGGATACATTCTGACAAATGCATGTCGGAATGGATACGACGCCAAATGAATATACACCATAGTATCTAAAATTGAAAAAGGGGGGGGGGGGGGGGCCTGGACTGCATCTCTTATTACCAAAGATATCAAGAGGTACTATCATGCTGAGGCTACTAATACTATGCTGGAGGAAGAGAGATGCAGATGCACACTCCTAGCACTAAGAACACTGATATTAAAAATTATTTAAATAAACCCTCACAATTAACATGGAGTATAATTGAAGTTCTTAGCACACATTTGCGCAAATATGTGGGTTCATGTACTGTGGCCAGGTGACTTCATCACTTTTTCCATGTTAATTGTGGGGGTTTATTTAAATTATTTTTACTTTCAGTATTCTTAGTTCTAAGAGTGTGCATTAGTATCTAAAATTGACTAATCTTACAAAGCTGAAGGAAACTTATTCATTCAAGGGGTTTTGGGGTTGATACCGCACAGATATGCTCTCAGAATTAAGTTATTTACGAATGATACAATTTAACCAACATTACTTTATTATCTTAAGTCATATAATTTAGACCAATAGCTTAGTTGGTGGTGCTCCCAAGAGTCAAAGATATTGCAAAGGAAATTGTGGACAGAGAAGAAGACTCTTTGGGTTGGGGCACGCTTTGTACAGTTAAATGATTTCAATCTTTATTAATATACATTAAAAATCATGATTCACAGAATGCCACTTTCTCAAAACATACAAAATGAAAGCATACAGTCAGTACAGTATACAGAAAACAAATTGCCTTAATAAATTCATAACATTTTCAATACAATTTGTGTCAGCTTGAAAAATTATTATTGAGAGAAAACTCAAAAGAATATAGAAGATAAAGTATATGTATCATCTAATGATCTCAGCGATCGGCAATAGTGGGCGATAAATTCGTCCTGTCAATCTCTGATTGTCCAAGGCTGTTTTTTAATGAGAAAATAATAAATATACATCACAAAAAGATAATACAAAAGACACTGGGGGTCATTCCGAGTTGTTCGCTCGCAAGCGGATTTTAGCAGATTTGCTCATGCTAAGCCGCCGCCTACTGGGAGTGAATCTAAGCATCTTAAAATTGCGAACGATGTATTCGCAATATTGCGATTACACACCTCGTAGCAGTTTCTGAGTAGCTCCAGACTTACTCGGCATCTGCGATCATTTCAGTGCTTGTCGTTCCTGGTTTGACGTCACAAACACACCCAGCGTTCGCCCAGACACTCCTCCGTTTCTCCGGCCACTCCTGCGTTTTTTCCGGAAACGGTAGCGTTTTTTCCCCCACGCCCATAAAACGGCCTGTTTCCGCCCAGTAACACCCATTTCCTGTCAATCACATTACTATCGCCAGAACGATGAAAAAGCCGTGAGTAAAAATCCTAACTGCATAGCAAATTTACTTGGCGCAGTCGCAGTGCAGACATTGCGCATGCGCATTAAGCGAAAAATCGCTGCGATGCGAAGATTTTTACCGAGCGAACAACTCGGAATGACCCCCATAGTTCTTTCAAAAGTAACAAAATGTAGTAAGCGAAAAAATGTATATAAGAGAAAAACACAAGTATGTTCTTTTCTGTATACTGTACTGACTGTATGCTTTCATTTTGTATGTTTTGAGAAAGTGGCATTCTGTGAATCATGATTTTTAATGTATATTAATAAAGATTGAAATCATTTAACTGTACAAAGCGTGCCCCAACCTTTAGAGTCTTCTTCTCTGTCCACAATTTCCTTTGGAAACTTGTTCATGTTTTAGAACTAACGTTACAAGTTAGTTATAGTGATCACTTTCAGTATTCAGCTTCAGACACTGATTGCTCTTGTATTTGAACACGTGTTCAACCACCATATACTAATAGTAACAGCACCTAGTGATAAATTGTGGACCTCTCATTTGCAATGTGAGAAAATCAAACATTAAATCACATCCCTTATCAACATTTTCTTCTTTAGAATTATGCTAACTTTACATAGGGGTATATTCAATTAGGGTCGAAAGCTGCCGTCTGTCGAAAAGACGGCAGTTTTTCGACTTATTCAGTCTCAGCAGTTTTTATTCGTCAAGTCGTGGAATTTGACTTGTCGAATAGTACGTGAATCGGCGGTATAGCTGCCAGTGTCGAACTGGGACATGTAGGGCCCACCGGGGAAATACAGTGGTATGGGCCCATGTTTAGGGGTGTGGCCAGTCTCCAGAGAGGGTGTGCCCTGCCACCACATTGGTTTGCCTAACCATTTTGCAAGTGTTGGTCTCCTAGATAAATAGATACAGTAAATACTGTAGTGTATGCAAGATAATGTACTAGATTAGTAACAGCACAGTCTGGAACCTGATCCCTAGAGGAGGGGGTGGGCCCCCCAGGCAGTAGGGCCCACCGGTGGTTTCCCCTGTACCCAAGTGGGCCAGTCCAACCCTGAATCAGACTCTATTACATTTGCTCCTAGGCGTTGAAATTTGCCGGCACTTCATTGTGGTGTTATTGGTTATGACACCACAATCTGAAAGAGGACAATTGTGTTACTGCACCTGCACATTGACAGCACCTGCGCAGTGGCAAGGAATATCTGCAGAACTCCGCCATCATTCACGCTGAAAGAAAGAAAAGGGTGAACACACCAGAGTGCTTATTAGAGTTGCAGCTTTGCCTTGCTGATCCGTGGAGGGACAGTCTGCTCTGCAGATGGAAACACTTTGCTCAGTTTGCAGCCTATAATGGATCTGTGATGACACCATATTGTCTGTCTTTAGACGCATGCATTGGTCACACCATGGAAACTTGCAGCAGCCCCATGATAAGAGTTTGCAACCAGTTATGGGACATGACCGGAACACTCCCATACCATGCCCGTAAGACTCTATGGGGTGTATTTACTAAGCCTTGGATGGAGATAAAGTACCAGCCAATAGGCTCCTAACTGACGTTTTTCAAACCCAGCCTGTAACATGGCAGTTAGGAGCTGATTGGCTGGTACTTTATCTCCGGACACTTTATTTCCATCCAAGGCTTAGTAAATAGGCCCCATGTCTCTGAGCAGCCACCTCCCAGTCACCACCCAGTTAACAACCAATATATTTCCAATACATTTCTGAGACCGTGCCTACATCATGAATGCCTGCACTGCGCATATTTTTAGCTATTTAAATGCATGCGCAGTTGCAAAGCATCGGCCATTTTCATGGATATCTAAAATTCATTGAAAATGTTATAGAAATCTAAATTACGGTGTAAAAATAAAGCAGCCAGTATTTACCCTGCACAGGAACAATATAACCCACCCAAATCTAATTCTCTCTGCACATGTTATATCTGCCCCACCTGCAGTACACATAGTTTTGCCCATTAAGTAACAAATTTGCTGCTGCGATCAGGTCTGAATTAGGCCCTATGTTGGAGAGGGTTGGATTGTGTGAAACACAATTAGGTGCAGAACCCTTTAATGTTTCTGGGGGCAATGCGCATCTAATGTTCTACACATTTTCTACTTGTTCTCTCAAATTTGTGTCTTAGTTTGCAAAATTGTGTTCTAGTTACATAGGATTATATGGTCATATATCACATGGCATGGGATGTTAGCTGGCCCCTGACCCCATTGTGATGTCATCAGGCCCATTGTGATGTCAGCTGTTCCATGGCTCTGTCTAATCTCACCTGCAGGCAGTTACTGCCATATGGTCAGTGCTACTAGTTACATAGGATTAGGTGTTATGTAGCAGAGGAATTGGTATGAAGTCACAGAGTAAGTATTGTGATGCATGGCGCGGGTCACTAGTATCAGACCTGTCTTCTGCCTGTGTAACCTAGATTGTGCACCGTGATCCCTGTCTAGCGACACACAATATGCAGCAGCTGTTCATCTCTCACACTACAGTAAGTGCAGGCTGCTATATTATCCCTCTTATCTGTGAGATGTTGGTTGGCTAGTAACAATGTATTTCCTATACTTATATGGCAGCTAAATCTGTTTTCCTAAAAATGTCTTTTCTACTACTGTGCTCTATAACAATGATACTTTACCAAACTTTCCATGCCATGTGTTAGGGGCAAGGCTGTAACAGTAAGAAAGCCTTTCCAAGTGTTGCTGGCTCAGTCATATCTGGCCTGAGATTGTCGCTGTGACTCAGTGTAGAGTGTACATCCATGTAGGAATTTGTATATCCATTATTTATTAGGCTACTGTGACTGCAGGATTATATGCATAGAGAATCTTTCTTACTAAATGACAGTTATAAATCTGATATTTCACCATATTGTCAGCTCACATGGGATTGCTTTCATCTCAATGTTTATAGCTATGTTTTAATACACGTGTCTATTTGTTTATTTGTTGTTTCTTAACATTAAACTAATACTAAACTGCCCAGCTGATGAGCCCTAGCCTGGCCCAGCCAGCCGGCCATTCTAAGGCTTGTATTTGTTCACAATGGTTTTGTAATATGTAATAGTGAAAAACACATCTGCAAAAAAAAAAAAAAAAAAAAAAAAAATAGAAAAAAAAAATACATAAGTAAAGAAAAAACACAAAAAACACATCTGCAAAATAAAAAAAACATACACTTACAGTAAATAAAGAAAAACTCAAAAAATACAAGCCCCCTACTCGTAAAAAAATAAATAAAAAATAAAGAATTTACAACCCACCAACCTGCAAAAAAAACAAAAAACAAAAAAAAAAATACAACCACCATCCTCCTCAAAAAAAGGTTACAAAACCCCCAAAACATATAAAAAATATAACTCAACCCCCTCCTGCATAAAAAAAGCCCCCCAAAATCACAAAACACACTTTCCACCACCTCAGTCTGCATAGTTGTGATCTGACTTGCTTGAACCGGTTGGAACCAGCTGGAACTGGCTAGAACCGGTTGGAACTGGCTAGAACCGGTTGGAACTGGCTAGAACTGGTTGGAACCAGCTGGAAAGGCTGAGGCTATAAATATCACCACCCAGGCAGTTTACTGCCATTTCTGTTCAGTGCTCAAAGTGAGAGGATGCCGACAGCAGGTGTAGCAAAAATACCATGCTGGAATCCCTATAGATATATAGCACCACGCCCAGATCAACCAGTGGGGCGGCGCACAGCTGATCCAGCGGTGAGGCGTCTTGTCAAGCTGGCAAGCCCTCGCCAAAACAAGCTGGCGGGCCCTCAACCGGCCAAACCAGAGGGTCCTAAGCTGACGGGCCATAGCCGGACCAAGCCGCCGGCCCCCAGTCGGGCCAAGCCGTCGGCCTTAAGCCCGGCCCAGAAGGCGGGCCCAAGTCTGGCCCAGCCAGCAGGCCCTAGCCTGGCCCAGAAAAAGATCACTAGGTATGCCCAGCCGGCAGGCACTAGCCATGCCCAGCCGATGGGCACTAGCCAGGCCAAGGATAGGGGCACAAGATTGGCCCAGAAGGTGGCCCCAAGACCGGCCCAGCCGGCGGGCCCTAGCCTGGCCCAACCAGTGATCACTAACCCTGCCCAGCCGGCAGGCACCAGCCCTGCCCAACCGGCGGGCACTAGCCCTGCCCAGCCGGTGGGCACTAGCCCAGCTGAGATGCCAGGCAAATCTAAGGCTGGTTTTTGGCAAAAATTGTTTTGTCTTATGCACTAGTAAAAAAACACATCTGCAAAAAAATTAAAAAAACACAAAAATTAAGAAAAATTACAAAAAATACACATCTGCAAATACAAAATAAAAAACAACACAAAAATAAAGAAAAAA
The DNA here is from genome assembly GCF_028390025.1 of Pseudophryne corroboree. NCBI lineage: Eukaryota > Metazoa > Chordata > Amphibia > Anura > Myobatrachidae > Pseudophryne > Pseudophryne corroboree. The sequence goes on from NC_086448.1 coordinate 82,860,791, forward strand.
CACAAAAAATACATATCTGCAAATACAAAACAAATAAAAACACAAAAAAGAAAAACACAAAAAATACATATCTGCAAATACAAAACAAAAAAAAGTTATTGAAAAACAAAACAAAAACATACACATAAATGTACAAAGTACACATCTGCATAAACAAAACAAAAAATACACAAAAATAAAATCTGCAAAATAAAAAAAAATACAAAAAACTGAACAAAAATGAAAGCTGGGGATTAGGGCTACTGGCGACACCCCAAAAACAAAAACGACACTGGGCGGCCACCTCATGGGTGTGTTGGAAGAGCTGCTACTTATTTTTAGTATGTTGACAGTGACATCCAATTCATTGATAACTTAATAACTTAGAGATTTAAACCCAGGCAACGCCAGGTATTTCAGCTAGTTATTATTATTATGATGTCTACTGGTAGCATGTCTGGGAAGCAGACATGCTACCAGTAGACATCAGTGGTCAAAACCTATGAAAACGGACCAAAAGATTATTACTGATGACACCTAATCCTATCATATGTTCACAATCGTGACACTGTGCTATTCAAAGAAGTGGTTGGAATTCCACCATTTACGGTACACCTTGAATCACTTGGGTGACACCGAGGGTGAAGGTCACACTATATATGAAAATATTACACTAGGAGGCGCCTATTCTCACTTTTATTTTACATATATATATATATATATATATAAAGGGGAGAGGGGACAAGTGTCTGATGGTGCAGTAATTTCACACTTAGTTTAGTGACTTGACAACACTTATATAAGTAATCTGCGTACCAGATGGTGCGTTTTCTATCGTGCACATCAAATACTGTGACTTAGTCCTCCAATCTGTTGCTCACAGCACAAGGGATCTAAAATCAGCAAGCATAAAATAAATACACCCCTCATAGTGCAGTATTAACTTGTTAAATTCAATGGATATTCAGCACCTCAATAGGTATTATGCGTACCAAACAGTTGAAATAATCAAGCATATCATAAGGGGTCTTTATCCTCCAGTTTGTTGTTCACAGCACAGGGGAATTTATCTGAATGAATAGGCAATGTGTTAGGCAGTCCAGGGTATGTCCACAGTGAGTGCCCACGTCAGGAGGTAATCAGATAAGGTCCTCTACGCGTGTCACCTTACAAGGCTTCCTCAGGAGTGTCAAGGCTTCCTCAGGAGGCTAAAGACCCCTATTATATCTTATTATTAGCCTCACCATTTATATCATATATATATATATATATATATATATATATACACACACACACACACACATGGAGCCACGCTAATCTTGGCTCCGTCTGTGTCTGGGCAGTGCGCACGTCCCTTTCACTATAATGGAAGTGCCTCTGTGCACTCCTGTAGCGGGGGCTAGGTTCCAGATTGCCTAGTCCCGCCGGGAGTGCACATCTGCGATGGAGCTGCACTAGATGAGTGCGGCTCCTTCTGTATATACAGTATATATATATAAACAAATGTGGCTGTATATACAGTATGTGTATTTGCGGCAACACACAATAGGCCCTTGAGAAATTTCAGCTCCAGGCCTATGAGGCTCTTAATCTGGCACTGGGTACACAACTATGCTGTAACGTACCATCGATGGTTCTTACCATCAGGTTTCATGCATGCACACAAGATATTGGGGGGGTTCCGGTGGCTGCCGCTGGCTAGCCTTTTAGTAGCTGCTTTGTCATACCCAGCCAGGAGGACTCGGGACTCAGAGGACACTGACGCTGCTTGGCAGGCTCCGTCTCTCCCCGCACTAGTGAGCTCATGAGAGACCAGTAGCTGCTCAGCCCCACCTACTTCCTGGCAGGCACCATCCCTCTATGGAGCTGGCTCATGGGAAATGTAGTTAAACAAGTGCCGGAGAGCCACGGGTTGTCCTCACTGCATCCACAGCCAGCAGATATATGCAGCACTCTAAGCATTAAAATAAAACACACATACCATTGGGCCCACAGCTTCCAATGATGGCGAGGAACCAATCGGTTCTCTGCCATTTATGGTAGAACTAGTTACCATCGGAGGGGTGCTTCTAGAGAGGAGAAGGCCCGTGTGCAGACACCGCCTGGGCCCCCTCTTCTCTAGCCGGCAGCGCTGTAGACTCTGGGCACTAGGGTCACTAGGGCAGTGCAAAGTGTACGTCAGCTCTAAAGCTGCATACAGAGAGACCCGTTCAGTCATAAATACTATACCCACTGTACTCCAAATGAAGAGAAACAATAGGACACGAGGACATGCACTGAGACTGGAGGGCGGTAGGTTCAGGGGAAATATGAGGAAAAATGACTTCACAGAAAGGGTAGTGGACAAGTGGAATAGCCTCCCATCAGAGGTGGTAGAGGGTAAGACAGTAGAGCAATTTAAACATGCATGGGATAGACATAAAGATATCCTTACAAAGAAATAAGGATCAAATAAGGTTTGAGATACAAATATGGTTAAAAAAAAAAGACAAAAAAGGGGCAGACTAGATGGGCCAAGTGGTTCTTATCTGCCATCAAATTCTATGTTTCTATGTTTATGTATCCACAATAAGGTGTTTGACACCCCATGGGGGTGTAATATATAAAACCGTATATAGGAATGACAGCACAGATGACTACCCATGCATATAGAGGACAGAATAGTCTATGCCAGGGAAGTGCTGATATGTGAGACAGGGCTGTACACACTATTACGTGTTACTAAGAGGAAAGATCTCATACGCACTATCTCTGCATTACAGATCCTATAATAGGGATATGCATCCAAATGGATGGGATTCCTCCAGTCATATGACCGACGCTGGAATACCGACACCACTCAGGAGACCGGCACAGGAACATACACACAGCTGACACCCCGAAGGTAAGTATCGGAGTAACTGTTAGGCGTAGGGACCGGGGGAAGGGTTAGGGACTTGGTGGGGAGGGGTGTTGTTAGCCCTAGCTGCTTCCCTATGGTTAGCCCTAGGCCCCCCCTTGAGGGTTATCCCTAGTTGCCACCCCCCCTCGAGGGTTAGCCCTAGCCACCCCCCCTGAGAGTTAGCCCTAGCCACCCCCCCCCCATGAGGGTTAGCTCTAGCCACCACCCCCAGAGGGTAAGCCCTAGCAGCTCACCCCAAAAGGGTTAGTCCTAGCAGTCCACCCCTGGGAGTTTAGGGTTAGCGTAGGGTAGATGGGGTAAAAATACTTACCCCCTCCGATGCCCGGATCTTTAGTGTGGTGATGCTAGAGTCAGTCATGTGACCACCGGCATCCCGACAGCTCTGATGTGTACAGGGGAACCGCTGACAAACACTCCTCTACACCTGTCTCCAACTTCATAAAACCTGTGAAACTTTTTAGGGCAAATTATGTCAAAATCATGTGACTTTAAAAGACCAATGACTGCACTGCTTTCAAAGCCAACACGCCGTATGCAATGAAATGCTCACCCTTTGCAGGTTTTCTCACCAGCAAACATGCATGGTGTCGAGTTCAAGTCACATAGGCACTTTAAAACTCGCAGGCTATTACATACTGTGAGTCTCGGAAGATTCTTGTGCAAACTCAGAAAATAAATCAGACCAGTGTCGAACTGGGACATGTAGGGCCCACCGGGGAAATACAGTGGTAGGGTCCCATGTTTAGGGGTGTGGCCAGTCTCCAGAGAGGGCGTGCCCTGCCACCACATTGGTTTGCCTAACCATTTTGCAAGTGTTGGTCTCCTAGATAAATAGATACAGTAAATACTTTAATGTATGCAAGATAATGTACTAGATTAGTAACAGCACAGTCTGGAACCTGATCCCTAGAGGAGGGGGTGGGCCCCCCAGGCAGTAGGGCCCACCGGTGGTTTCCCCTGTACCCAAGTGGGCCAGTCCAACCCTGAATCAGACTCTATTACATTTCCCCCTAGGCGTTGAAATTTGCCGGCACTTCATTGTGGTGTTATTGGTTATGACACCACAATCTGAAAGAGGGCAATTGTGTTACTGCACCTGCACACTGACAGCACCTGCGCAGCGGCAAGGAATATCTGCAGAACTCTGCCATCATTCACGCTGAAAGAAAGAAAAGGGTGAACACACCAGAGTGCTTATTAGAGTTGCACCTTTGCCTTGCTGATCCGTGGAGGGACAGTCTGCTCTGCAGATGGAAACACTTTGCAGCCTATAAATGGATCTGTGATGACACCATATTGTCTGTCTTTAGACGCATGCATTGGTCACACCATGGAAACTTGCAGCAGCCCCATGATAAGAGTTTGCAACCAGTTATGGGACATGACCGGAACACTCCCATACCATGCCCGTAAGACTCTATGGGGTCTATTTACAAAGCCTTGGATGGAGATAAAGTACCAGCCAATCGGCTCCTAACTGACGTTTTTCAAACCCAGCCTGTAACATGGCAGTTAGGAGCTGATTGGCTGGTACTTTATCTCCGGACACTTTATTTCCATCCAAGGCTTAGTAAATAGGCCCCATGTCTCTGAGCAGCCACCTCCCAGTCACCATCCAGTTAACAACCAATATATTTCCAATACATTTCTGAGACCGTGCCTACATCATGAACGCCTGCACTGCGCATATTTTTAGCTATTTAAATGCACGCGCAGTTGCAAAGCATCGGCCATTTTCATGGATATCTAAAATTCATTGAAAATTTTATAGAAATGTAAATTACAGTGTAAAAATAAAGCAGCCAGTATTTACCCTGCACAGGAACAATATAACCCACCCAAATCTAATTCTCTCTGCACATGTTATATCTGCCCCACCTGCAGTACACCTAGGGGGTCATTCCGAGTTGATCGCTCGTTATTTTTTTATCGCAACGGAGCAATTAGTCGCTAACGCGCATGCGCAATGTCCGCAGTGCGACTGCGCCAAGTAAATTTGCTATGCAGTTAGGTATATTACTCACGGCATTACGAGGAATTTTCTTCGTTCTGGTGATCGTAATGTGATTGACAGGAAGTGGGTGTTTCTGGGCGGAAACTGGCCGTTTTATGGGTGTGTGTGAATAAACGCTACCGTTTCTGGGAAAAACGCGGGAGTGTCTGAAGAAACGGGGGAGTGTCTGGGCAAACGCTGGGTGTGTTTGTGACGTCAAACCAGGAACAAAACTGACTGAACTAATCGCAATGGCAGAATAAGTTTCGAGCTACTCAGAAACTGCTAAGAAGTGTCTATTCGCAATTCTGCTAATCTTTCGTTCGCAATTTTGATAAGCTAAGATTCACTCCCAGTAGGCGGCGGCTTAGCGTGTGCAAAGCTGCTAAAAGCAGCTTGCGAGCGAACAACTCGGAATGACCCCCATAGTTTTGCCCATTAAGTAACAAATTTGCTGCTGCGATCAGGTCTGAATTAGGCCCTATGTTGGAGAGGGTTGGATTGTGTGAAACACAATTAGGTGCAGAACCCTTTAATGTTTCTGGGGGCAAAGCGCATCTAATGTTCTACGCATTTTCTACTTGTTCTCTCAAATTTGTGTCTTAGTTTGCAAAATTGTGTTCTAGTTACATAGGATTTTATGGTCATATATCACATGGCATGGGATGTTAGCTGGCCCCTGACCCCATTGTGATGTCATCAGGCCCATTGTGATGTCAGCTGTTCCATGGCTCTGTCTAATCTCACCTGCAGGCAGTTACTGCCATATCGTCAGTGCTACTAGTTACATAGGATTAGGTGTTATGTAGCAGAGGAATTGGTATGAAGTCACAGAGTAAGTATTGTGATGCGTGGCGCGGGTCACTAGTATCAGACCTGTCTTCTGCCTGTGTAACCTAGATTGTGCACCGTGCTCCCTGTCTAGCGACACACAATATGCAGTAGCTGTTCATCACTCACACTACAGTAAGTGCAGGCTGCTATATTATCCCTCTTATCTGTGAGATGTTGGTTGGCTAGTAACAATGTATTTCCTATACTTATATGGCAGCTAAATCTGTTTTCCTAAAAATGTCTTTTCTACTACTGTGCTCTATAACAATGATACTTTACCAAACTTTCCATGCCATGTGTTAGGGGCAAGGCTGTAACAGTAAGAAAGCCTTTCCAAGTGTTGCTGGCTCAGTCATATCTGGCCTGAGATTGTCGCTGTGACTCAGTGTAGAGTGTCCTTTATGTAAGAACGCACAGACTTTGTACCTTATATTGCTTTCTACCAATAATAATTACTGTCGCTGACCTTACTCTTTCTGGCCTATAATGTACATCCATGTAGGAATTTGTATATCCATTATTTATTTATTAGGCTACTGTGACTGCAGGATTATATGCATAGAGAATCTTTCTTACTAAATTACAGTTATAAATCTGATATTTCACCATATTGTCAGCTCACATGGGATTGCTTTCATCTCAATGTTTATAGCTATGTTTTAATACACGTGTCTATTTGTTTATTTGTTGTTTCTTAACATTAAACTAATACTAAGCTGCCCAGCCGATGAGCCCTAGCCTGGCCCAGCCAGCCGGCCATTCTAAGGCTTGTATTTGTTCACAATGGTTTTGTAATATGTAATAGTGAAAAACACATCTGCAACAAAAAAAAATAGAAAAAAAAATACATAAGTAAAGAAAAAACACAAAAAACACATCTGCAAAATAAAGAAACATACACATACAGTAAATAAAGAAAAACTCAAAAAAATACAAGCCCCCTACTCGTAAAAAATAAATAAAAAATAAAGAATTTACAACCCATCAACCTGCAAAAAACAAAAAAAAAAACAAAAAAAAAAATACAACCCACCATCCTCCTCAAAAAAAGGTTACAAAAACCCCAAAACATACAAAAAATATAACTCAACCCCCTCCTGCATAAAAAAGCCCCCCAAAATCACAAAACACACTTTCCACCACCTCAGTCTACATGGTTGTGATCTGACTTGCTTGAACCGGTTGGAACCAGCTGGAACTGGCTAGAACCGGTTGGAACTAGCTAGAACCGGTTGGAACCAGCTGGAAAGGCTGAGGCTATAAATATCACCACCCAGGCAGTTTACTGCCATTTCTGTTCAGTGCTCAAAGTGAGAGGATGCCGACAGCAGGTGTAGCAAAAATACCATGCTGGAATCCCTATAGATATATAGCACCACGCCCAGATCAACCAGTGGTGCGGCGCACAGCTGATCCAGCGGTGAGGCGTCTTGTCAAGCTGGCAAGCCCTCGCCAAAACAAGCTGGCGGGCCCTCAACCGGCCAAACCAGAGGGTCCTAAGCTGACGGGCCATAGCCGGACCAAGCCGTCGGCCCCCAGTCGGGCCAAGCCGTCGGCCCCAAGCCCGGCCCAGAAGGCGGGCCCAAGTCTGGCCCAGCCAGCAGGCCCTAGCCTGGCCCAGAAAAAGATCACTAGGTATGCCCAGCCGGCAGGCACTAGCCATGCCCAGCCGATGGGCACTAGCCAGGCCAAGGATAGGGGCACAAGATTGGCCCAGAAGGTGGCCCCAAGACCGGCCCAGCCGGCGGGCCCTAGCCTGGCCCAACCAGTGATCACTAACCCTGCCCAGCCGGCAGGCACCAGCCCTGCCCAACCGGCGGGCACTAGCCCTGCCCAGCCGGTGGGCACTAGCCCAGCTGAGATGCCAGGCAAATCTAAGGCTGGTTTTTGGCAAAAATTGTTTTGTCTTATGCACTAGTAAAAAAACACATCTGCAAAAAAATAAAAAAAAACACAAAATTAAGAAAAATTACAAAAAATACACATCTGCAAATACAAAATAAAAAACAACACAAAAATAAAGAAAAAACACAAAAAATACATATCTGCAAATACAAAACAAATAAAAACACAAAAAAGAAAAACACAAAAAATACATATCTGCAAATACAAAACAAAAAAAAGTTATTGAAAAACAAAACAAAAACATACACATAAATGTACAAAGTACACATCTGCATAAACAAAACAAAAAATACACAAAAATAAAATCTGCAAAATAAAAAAAAATACAAAAAACTGAACAAAAATGAAAGCTGGGGATTAGGGCTACTGGCGACACCCCAAAAACAAAAACGACACTGGGCGGCCACCTCATGGGTGTGTTGGAAGAGCTGCTACTTATTTTTAGTATGTTGACAGTGACATCCAATTCATTGATAACTTAATAACTTAGAGATTTAAACCCAGGCAACGCCAGGTATTTCAGCTAGTTATTATTATTATGATGTCTACTGGTAGCATGTCTGGGAAGCAGACATGCTACCAGTAGACATCAGTGGTCAAAACCTATGAAAACGGACCACCAGATTATTACTGATGACACCTAATCCTATCATATGTTTACAATCGTGACACTGTGCTATTCAAAGAAGTGGTTGGAATTCCACCATTTACGGTACACCTTGAATCACTTGGGTGACACCGAGGGTGAAGGTCACACTATATATGAAAATATTACACTAGGAGGCGCCTATTCTCACTTTTATTTTACATATATATATATATATATATATATATATATATATATATATATATATAAATATATATATAAAGGGGAGAGGGGACAAGTGTCTGATGGTGCAGTAATTTCACACTTGGTTTAGTGACTTGACAACACTTATATAAGTAATCTGCGTACCAGATGGTGCGTTTTCTATCGTGCACATCAAATACTGTGACTTAGTCCTCCAATCTGTTGCTCACAGCACAAGGGATCTAAAATCAGCAAGCATAAAATACACCCCTCATAGTGCAGTATTAACTTGTTAAATTCAATGGATATTCAGCACCTCAATAGGTATTATGCGTACCAAACAGTTGAAATAATCAAGCATATCATAAGGGGTCTTTATCCTCCAGTTTGTTGTTCACAGCACAGGGGGATTTATCTGAATGAATAGGCAATGTGTTAGGCAGTCCAGGGTATGTCCACAGTGAGTGCCCACGTCAGGAGGTAATCAGAATCAGATAAGGTCCTCTATGCGTGTCACCTTACAAGGCTTCCTCAGGAGTGTCAAGGCTTCCTCAGGAGGCTAAAGAGTAGACCCCTATTATATCTTATTATTAGCCTCACCATTTATATCATATATATATATATATAATTATACACACACACACACATGGAGCCACGCTCATCTTGGCTCCGTCTGTGTCTGGGCAGTGCGCACGTCCCTTTCACTATAATGGAAGTGTCTCTGTGCACTCCTGTAGCGGGGGCTAGGTTCCAGATTGCCTAGTCCCGCCGGGAGTGCACATCTGCGATGGAGCCGCACTAGATGAGTGCGGCTCCTTCTGTATATACAGTATATATATAAACAAATGTGGGTGTATATACAGTATGTGTATTTGCGGCAACACACAATAGGCCCTTGAGAAATTTCAGCTCCAGGCCTATGAGGCTCTTATTCTGGCACTGGGTACACAACTATGCTGTAACGTACCATCGATGGTTCTTACCATCAGGTTTCATGCATGCACACAAGATATTGGGGGGGTTCCGGTGGCTGCCGCTGGCTAGCCTTTCAGTAGCTGCTTCGTCATACCCAGCCAGGAGGACTCAGGACTCAGGACACTGACGCTGCTTGGCAGGCTCCGTCTCTCCCCGCACTGCTGAGCCCATGAGCAGAGCCGCAACTAGGGGGGGGGCTAGGGGGGCCCGCGACCTGGGCGCGGAAAAGGAGAGGGCGCAGGCGCGAGGCAGTAAGCGGGAACTACCACTGGTAGTGCAGGACGGCGCAGGGTTGAAGAGGCGCCGTCCCGCTCAGCTGCGTTAGGACGCTTCCCGGCGTAGAGGCTAGAGCAGCTTCACGGAAAGTAACAAAGCCGTCGCCTCTGCCAGCGCTGTGTGTGTGTGACTGACAGCACGCTTCGGAAATGGAGAGGAGGGGGCCCTGACGGACACAGCAGATCAGCACTAAAAGTAGGTAGGGAGAGACGGGCAGCTATATATGTACAATATGTGTGTGTGCAGTGTACTTTAACCTAATGTGTGTGAGCAGTGCAGTGTGACCCTGAGTGTGTGTGTGTGTGTGTGTGTTGAAGCAGTGCAGTGTAACCCTGTGTGTATGTGTGCTTGAACAGTTCAGTGTAACCCTGTGTGTATGTGTGTTGGAGCAGTGCAGTATAACCCTGTGTGTGTGTGTGTGTGTGTGTGTGTGTGTTGGATCAGTGCAGTGTAACCCTATGTGTGTGTGCATGTGTTGGAGCAGTGCAGTGTAACCCTGTGTGTATGTTGAAGCAGTGCAGTGTAACCCTGTGTGTATGTGTGTTGGAGCAGTGAAGTGTAACCCTGTGTGTGAGTGTGTGTGCTGGAGCAGTTCAGTGTAACCCTGTTTGTATGTGTGTTGGAGCAGTGCAGTGTAACCCTGTGTGTGTATGTGTGTTGGAGCAGTGCAGTGTAACCCTGTGTGTGTGTGTGTGTGTGTGTTGTAGCAGTGCAGTGTAACCCTGTGTGTGTATGTTGAAGCAGTGCAGTGTAACCCTGTGTGTATGTGTGTTGGAGCAGTGAAGTGTAACCGTGTGTGTGTGTGTGTGTGTGCATGTGTTGGAGCAGTGCAGTGTAACCCTGTGTGTATGTGTGTTGGAGCAGTGCAGTGTAACCCTTTGTGTGTGTGCATGTGTTGGAGCAGTGCAGTGTAACCCTGTGTGTGTGTGCATGTGTTGGAGCAGTGCAGTGTAACCCTGTGTGTGTGTGCATGTGTTGGAGCAGTGCAGTGTAACCCTGTGTGTGTGTACTGGAGCAGGGCAGCGTAACCCGGTGTTGTGTGTGTATGCTGGAGTACCCGGGGTGCGTACTTCATTTGTATGTATAGGAGGGGTGTATTTAATCACAGTATATTGGGGTATGTGTATATACAGGGGCACGTATATATGTTAATTCTGGCAATATGTGTATATTCAGTGGCTGTGTAGATATGTACCGTACTGTGTATTATTGATGGTGTGTACATGTATTGGAGGATGTATTTCTGTATAACGGGGCGGTGGTGAGGGGGTGGGGGGGCTGGGGCGCCAAATGACTGTCTTGCCCCGGGTGACAGAGACCCTAGTTTCGGCCCTGTCATGAGAGACCAGTAGCTGCTCAGCCCCACCTACTTCCTGGCAGGCACCATCCCTCTATGGAGCTGGCTCATGGGAAATGTAGTTAAACAAGTTCCGGAGAGCCACGGGTTGTCCTCACTGCATCCACAGCCAGCAGATATATGCAGCACTCTAAGCATTAAAATAAAACACACATACCATTGGGCCCACAGCTTCCAATGATGGCGAGGAACCAATCGGGTCTCTGCCATTTATGGTAGAACTAGTTACCATCGGAGGGGTGCTTCTAGAGAGGAGAAGGCCCGTGTGCAGACACCGCCTGGGCCCCCTCTTCTCTAGCCGGCAGCGCTGTAGACTCTGGGCACTAGGGTCACTAGGGCAGTGCAAAGTGTACGTCAGCTCTAAAGCTGCATACAGAGAGACCCGTTCAGTCATAAATACTATACCCACTGTACTCCAAATGAAGAGAAACAATAGGACACGAGGACATGCACTGAGACTGGAGGGAGGTAGGTTCAGGGGAAAATAAAATATGAGGAAAAATGACTTCACAGAAAGGGTAGTGGACAAGTGGAATAGCCTCCCATCAGAGGTGGTAGAGGGTAAGACAGTAGAGCAATTTAAACATGCATGGGATAGACATAAAGATATCCTTACAAAGAAATAAGGATCAAATAAGGTTTGAGATACAAATATGGTAAAAAAAAAAAGACAAAAAAGGGGCAGACTAGATGGGCCAAGTGGTTCTTATCTGCCATCAAATTCTATGTTTCTATGTTTATGTATCCACAATAAGGTGTTTGACACCCCATGGGGGTGTAATATATAAAACCGTATATAGGAATGACAGCACAGATGACTACCCGTGCATATAGAGGACAGAATAGTCTATGCCAGGGAAGTGCTGATATGTGAGACAGGGCTGTACACACTATTACGTGTTACTAAGAGGAAAGATCTCATGCGCACTATCTCTGCATTACAGATCCTATAATAGGGATATGCATCCCAATGGATGGGATTCCTCCAGTCATATGACCGACGCTGAAATACCGACACCACTCAGGAGACCGGCACAGGAACATACACACAGCTGACACCCCGAAGGTAAGTATCGGAGTAACTGTTAGGCGTAGGGACCGGGGGAAGGGTTAGGGACTTGGGGGGGAGGGGTGTTGTTAGCCCTAGCTGCTTCCCTATGGTTAGCCCTAGGCCCCCCCTTGAGGGTTATCCCTAGTTGCCACCCCCCCCCCCTCGAGGGTTAGCCCTAGCCACCCCCCCTGAGAGTTAGCCCTAGCCACCCCCCCCCATGAGGGTTAGCTCTAGCCACCACCCCCAGAGGGTAAGCCCTAGCAGCTCACCCCAAAAGGGTTAGTCCTAGCAGCCCTCCCCTGGGAGTTTAGGGTTAGCGTAGGGTAGATGGGGTAAAAATACTTACCCCCTCCGATGCCCGGATCTTTAGTGTGGTGATGCTAGAGTCAGTCATGTGACCACCGGCATCCCGACAGCTCTGATGTGTACAGGGGAACCGCTGACAAACACTCCTCTACACCTGTCTCCAACTTCATAAAACCTGTGAAACTTTTTAGAGCAAATTATGTCAAAATCATGTGACTTTAAAAGACCAATGACTGCACTGCTTTCAAAGCCAACACGCCGTATGCAATGAAATGCTCACCCTTTGCAGGTTTTCTCACCAGCAAACATGCATGGTGTCGAGTTCAAGTCACATAGGCACTTTAAAACTCGCAGGCTATTACATACTGTGAGTCTCGAAAGATTCTTGTGCAAACTCAGAAAATAAATCAGACCAGTGTCGAACTGGGACATGTAGGGCCCACCGGGGAAATACAGTGGTAGGGGCCCATGTTTAGGGGTGTGGCCAGTCTCCAGAGAGGGTGTGCCCTGCCACCACATTGGTTTGCCTAACCATTTTGCAAGTGTTGGTCTCCTAGATAAATAGATACAGTAAATACTTTAATGTATGCAAGATAATGTACTAGATTAGTAACAGCACAGTCTGGAACCTGATCCCTAGAGGAGGGGGTGGGCCCCCCAGGCAGTAGGGCCCACCGGTGGTTTCCCCTGTACCCAAGTGGGCCAGTCCAACCCTGAATCAGACTCTATTACATTTGCTCCTAGGCGTTGAAATTTGCCGACCATTCATTGTGGTGTTATTGGTTATGACTAGAGATGAGCGGGTTCGGTTCCTCTGAATCCGAACCCGCCCGAACTTCAGGTTTTTTTACACGAGTCCGAGCAGGCTCGGATCTTCCCGCCTTGCTCGGCTAACCCGAGCGCGCCCGAACGTCATCATCACGCTGTCGGATTCTCGCGAGGCTCGGATTCTATCGCGAGACTCGGATTCTATATAAGGAGCCGCGCGTCGCCGCCATTTTCACACGTGCATTGAGAGTCATAGGGAGAGGACGTGGCTGGCGTCCTCTCCGTTTAGAGAAGAGAGAGACACAGTATTTTGGGGAGCATTATTAGGAGGAGTACTACTATACTGTATACTACTATACTACTTGCTGAATTGATATTTATAGATTAGATAGTGTGACTGTAAGTGTATTATCTGACTTGTGGGGGAGACACTGACAGTGGGGAGCAGTTAGAGTCTGAGAGCAGGACTCAGGAGTACATATAACGTACAGTGCACACTTTTGCTGCCAGAGTCAGTGCCACACTGCCATTGTTGTGACCACACTGACCACCAGTATAATAATATATTTTGTGATTGTCTGCTTAGGCCTCGGAGTACTAGTTGCAAGTTGCAACGTGACTTGAAGTGACCACCAGTTTAATAATCAATCACCACCAGTTTAATATATATATATATATATATATATAATTGTATATAATATATATATATATATATATAATATTGTATACCACCTACCCGTGGTTTTTTTTTTTTCATTCTTCTTTATACATACTACTATAGTAGCTTACTGTAGCAGTCTGCGGTGCTGTGCTGACCTGACAGTGTCCAGCAGGTCCGTCATCAGTCATTACATAATAAATATATATAGTACCTGTCCGGCTGCAGTACTAGTGATATTATATTGATTTCATCTCATTATCAATAATTTATCATCCAGTCTAGACTCTATATTAGCAGCAGACACAGCACGTTAGTCCACGGCTGTAGCTACCTCTGTGTCGGCACTCGGCAGTCCATCCATAATTGTATACCACCTACCCGTGGTTTTTTTTTTTCTTTCTTCTTTGTACATACTACTATAGTATAGTAGCTTACTGTAGCAGTCTGCGGTGCTGCTGAGCTGACAGTGTCCAGCAGGTCCGTCATCAGTCATCATTACCTAATAAATATATTATCTACCTGTCCGGCTGCAGTACTAGTAATATTATATATACATACATATATATATTGATTTCATCTCATTATCAATCATCCAGTCTATATTAGCAGCAGACACAGTACGTTAGTCCACGGCTGTAGCTACCTCTGTGTCGGCACTCGGCAGTCCATCCATAATTGTATACCACCTACCCGTGTTTTTTTTTTTTCTTTCTTCTTTGTACATACTACTATAGTATAGTAGCTTACTGTAGCAGTCTGCGGTGCTGCTGAGCTGACAGTGTCCAGCAGGTCCGTCATCAGTCATCATTACCTAATAAATATATTATCTACCTGTCCGGCTGCAGTACTAGTGATATTATATATACATACATATATATATTGATTTCATCTCATTATCAATCATCCAGTCTATATTAGCAGCAGACACAGTACGGTAGTCCACGGCTGTAGCTACCTCTGTGTCGGCACTCGGCAGTCCATCCATAATTGTATACCACCTACCCGTTTTTTTTTCTTTCTTCTTTGTACATACTACTATAGTATAGTAGCTTACTGTAGCAGTCTGCGGTGCTGCTGAGCTGACAGTGTCCAGCAGGTCCGTCATCAGTCATCATTACCTAATAAATATATTATCTACCTGTCCGGCTGCAGTACTAGTGATATTATATATACATACATATATATATTGATTTCAACTCATTATCAATCATCCAGTCTATATTAGCAGCAGACACAGTACGTTAGTCCACGGCTGTAGCTACCTCTGTGTTGGCACTCGGCAGTCCATCCATAATTGTATACCACCTACCCGTGTTTTTTTTTTTTTCTTTCTTCTTTGTACATACTACTATAGTATAGTAGCTTACTGTAGCAGTCTGCGGTGCTGCTGAGCTGACAGTGTCCAGCAGGTCCGTCATCAGTCATCATTACCTAATAAATATATTATCTACCTGTCCGGCTGCAGTACTAGTGATATTATATATACATACATATATATATTGATTTCATCTCATTATCAATCATCCAGTCTATATTAGCAGCAGACACAGTACGGTAGTCCACGGCTGTAGCTACCTCTGTGTCGGCACTCGGCAGTCCATCCATAATTGTATACCACCTACCCGTTTTTTTTTTCCTTTCTTCTTTGTACATACTACTATAGTATAGTAGCTTATTGTAGCAGTCTGCGGTGCTGCTGAGCTGACAGTGTCCAGCAGGTCCGTCATCAGTCATCATTACCTAATAAATATATTATCTACCTGTCCGGCTGCAGTACTAGTGATATTATATATACATACATATATATATATTGATTTCATCTCATTATCATCCAGTCTATATTAGCAGCAGACACAGTACGGTAGTCCACGGCTGTAGCTACCTCTGTGTCGGCACTCGGCAGTCCATCCATAATTGTATACCACCTACCCGTGTTTTTTTTCTTTTCTTTCTTCTTTGTACATACTACTATAGTATAGTAGCTTACTGTAGCAGTCTGCGGTGCTGCTGAGCTGACAGTGTCCAGCAGGTCCGTCATCAGTCATCATTACCTAATAAATATATTATCTACCTGTCCGGCTGCAGTACTAGTGATATTATATATACATACATATATATATATTGATTTCATCTCATTATCATCCAGTCTATATTAGCAGCAGACACAGTACGGTAGTCCACGGCTGTAGCTACCTCTGTGTCGGCACTCGGCAGTCCATCCATAATTGTATACCACCTACCCGTGTTTTTTTTTTTCTTTCTTCTTTGTACATACTACTATAGTGTAGTAGCTTACTGTAGCAGTCTGCGGTGCTGCTGAGCTGACAGTGTCCAGCAGGTCCGTCATCAGTCATCATTACCTAATAAATATATTATCTACCTGTCCGGCTGCAGTACTAGTGATATTATATATACATACATATATATATATTGATTTCATCTCATTATCATCCAGTCTATATTAGCAGCAGACACAGTACGGTAGTCCACGGCTGTAGCTACCTCTGTGTCGGCACTCGGCAGTCCATCCATAATTGTATACCAGCTACCCGTGTTTTTTTTCTTTTCTTTCTTCTTTGTACATACTACTATAGTATAGTAGCTTACTGTAGCAGTCTGCGGTGCTGCTGAGCTGACAGTGTCCAGCAGGTCCGTCATCAGTCATCATTACCTAATAAATATATTATCTACCTGTCCGGCTGCAGTACTAGTGATATTATATATACATACATATATATATATTGATTTCATCTCATTATCATCCAGTCTATATTAGCAGCAGACACAGTACGGTAGTCCACGGCTGTAGCTACCTCTGTGTTGGCACTCGGCAGTCCATCCATAATTGTATACCACCTACCCGTTTTTTTTCTCTTTCTTCTTTGTACATACTACTATAGTATAGTAGCTTACTGTAGCAGTCTGCGGTGCTGCTGAGCTGACAGTGTCCAGCAGGTCCGTCATCAGTCATCATTACCTAATAAATATATTATCTACCTGTCCGGCTGCAGTACTAGTGATATTATATATACATACATATATATATATTGATTTCATCTCATTATCATCCAGTCTATATTAGCAGCAGACACAGTACGGTAGTCCACGGCTGTAGCTACCTCTGTGTCGGCACTTGGCAGTCCATCCATAATTGTATACCACCTACCCGTGTTTTTTTTTTTCTTTCTTCTTTGTACATACTACTATAGTATAGTAGCTTACTGTAGCAGTCTGCGGTGCTGCTGAGCTGACAGTGTCCAGCAGGTCCGTCATCAGTCATCATTACCTAATAAATATATTATCTACCTGTCCGGCTGCAGTACTAGTGATATTATATATACATACATATATATATATTGATTTCATCTCATTATCATCCAGTCTATATTAGCAGCAGACACAGTACGGTAGTCCACGGCTGTAGCTACCTCTGTGTCGGCACTCGGCAGTCCATCCATAAGTATACTAGTATCCATCCATCTCCATTGTTTACCTGAGGTGCCTTTTAGTTGTGCCTATTAAAATATGGAGAACAAAAATGTTGAGGTTCCAAAATTAGGGAAAGATCAAGATCCACTTCCACTTCGTGCTGAAGCTGCTGCCACTAGTCATGGCCGAGACGATGAAATGCCAGCAACGTCGTCTGCCAAGGCCGATGCCCAATGTCATAGTACAGAGCATGTCAAATCCAAAACACCAAATATCAGTAAAAAAAGGACTCCAAAACCTAAAATAAAATTGTCGGAGGAGAAGCGTAAACTTGCCAATATGCCATTTACCACACGGAGTGGCAAGGAACGGCTGAGGCCCTGGCCTATGTTCATGGCTAGTGGTTCAGCTTCACATGAGGATGGAAGCACTCAGCCTCTCGCTAGAAAACTGAAAAGACTCAAGCTGGCAAAAGCACCGCAAAGAACTGTGCGTTCTTCGAAATCCCAAATCCACAAGGAGAGTCCAATTGTGTCGGTTGCGATGCCTGACCTTCCCAACACTGGACGTGAAGAGCATGCGCCTTCCACCATTTGCACGCCCCCTGCAAGTGCTGGAAGGAGCACCCGCAGTCCAGTTCCTGATAGTCAGATTGAAGATGTCAGTGTTGAAGTACACCAGGATGAGGAGGATATGGGTGTTGCTGGCGCTGGGGAGGAAATTGACCAGGAGGATTCTGATGGTGAGGTGGTTTGTTTAAGTCAGGCACCCGGGGAGACACCTGTTGTCCGTGGGAGGAATATGGCCGTTGACATGCCTGGTGAAAATACCAAAAAAATCAGCTCTTCAGTGTGGAGGTATTTCAACAGAAAAGCGGACAACAGGTGTCAAGCCGTGTGTTGCCTTTGTCAAGCTGTAATAAGTAGGGGTAAGGACGTTAACCACCTCGGAACATCCTCCCTTATACGTCACCTGCAGCGCATTCATAATAAGTCAGTGACAAGTTCAAAAACTTTGGGTGACAGCGGAAGCAGTCCACTGACCAGTAAATCCCTTCCTCTTGTAACCAAGCTTACGCAAACCACCCCACCAACTCCCTCAGTGTCAATTTCCTCTTTCCCCAGGAATGCCAATAGTCCTGCAGGCCATGTCACTGGCAATTCTGACGATTCCTCTCCTGCCTGGGATTCCTCCGATGCATCCTTGCGTGTAACGCCTACTGCTGCTGGCGCTGCTGTTGTTGCTGCTGGGAGTCGATGGTCATCCCAGAGGGGAAGTCGGAAGACCACTTGTACTACTTCCAGTAAGCAATTGACTGTCCAACAGTCCTTTGCGAGGAAGATGAAATATCACAGCAGTCATCCTGCTGCAAAGCGGATAACTGAGGCCTTGACAACTATGTTGGTGTTAGACGTGCGTCCGGTATCCGCCGTTAGTTCACAGGGAACTACACAATTTCTTGAGGTAGTGTGCCCCCGTTACCAAATACCATCTAGGTTCCACTTCTCTAGGCAGGCGATACCGAAAATGTACACAGACCTCAGAAAAAGACTCACCAGTGTCCTAAAAAATGCAGCTGTACCCAATGTCCACTTAACCACGGACATGTGGACAAGTGGAGCAGGGCAGGGTCAGGACTATATGACTGTGACAGCCCACTGGGTAGATGTTTGGACTCCCGCCGCAAGAACAGCAGCGGCGGCACCAGTAGCAGCATCTCGCAAACGCCAACTCTTTCCTAGGCAGGCTACGCTTTGTATCACCGCTTTCCAGAATACGCACACAGCTGAAAACCTCTTACGGCAACTGAGGAAGATCATCGCGGAATGGCTTACCCCAATTGGACTCTCCTGTGGATTTGTGGCATCGGACAACGCCAGCAATATTGTGTGTGCATTAAATATGGGCAAATTCCAGCACGTCCCATGTTTTGCACATACCTTGAATTTGGTGGTGCAGAATTTTTTAAAAAACGACAGGGGCGTGCAAGAGATGCTGTCGGTGGCCAGAAGAATTGCGGGACACTTTCGGCGTACAGGCACCACGTACAGAAGACTGGAGCACCACCAAAAACTACTGAACCTGCCCTGCCATCATCTGAAGCAAGAAGTGGTAACGAGGTGGAATTCAACCCTCTATATGCTTCAGAGGTTGGAGGAGCAGCAAAAGGCCATTCAAGCCTATACAATTGAGCACGATATAGGAGGTGGAATGCACCTGTCTCAAGCGCAGTGGAGAATGATTTCAACGTTGTGCAAGGTTCTGATGCCCTTTGAACTTGCCACACGTGAAGTCAGTTCAGACACTGCCAGCCTGAGTCAGGTCATTCCCCTCATCAGGCTTTTGCAGAAGAAGCTGGAGACATTGAAGGAGGAGCTAACACGGAGCGATTCCGCTAGGCATGTGGGACTTGTGGATGGAGCCCTTAATTCGCTTAACAAGGATTCACGGGTGGTCAATCTGTTGAAATCAGAGCACTACATTTTGGCCACCGTGCTCGATCCTAGATTTAAAGCCTACCTTGGATCTCTCTTTCCGGCAGACACAAGTCTGCTGGGGTTGAAAGACCTGCTGGTGAGAAAATTGTCAAGTCAAGCGGAACGCGACCTGTCAACATCTCCTCCTTCACATTCTCCCGCAACTGTGGGTGCGAGGAAAAGGCTCAGAATTCCGAGCCCACCCGCTGGCGGTGATGCAGGGCAGTCTGGAGCGACTGCTGATGCTGACATCTGGTCCGGACTGAAGGACCTGACAACGATTACGGACATGTCGTCTACTGTCACTGCATATGATTCTCTCACCATTGAAAGAATGGTGGAGGATTATATGAGTGACCGCATCCAAGTAGGCACGTCACACAGTCCGTACTTATACTGGCAGGAAAAAGAGGCAATTTGGAGGCCCTTGCACAAACTGGCTTTATTCTACCTAAGTTGCCCTCCCACAAGTGTGTACTCCGAAAGAGTGTTTAGTGCCGCCGCTCACCTTGTCAGCAATCGGCGTACGAGGTTACATCCAGAAAATGTGGAGAAGATGATGTTCATTAAAATGAATTATAATCAATTCCTCCGTGGAGACATTGACCAGCAGCAATTGCCTCCACAAAGTACACAGGGAGCTGAGATGGTGGATTCCAGTGGGGACGAATTGATAATCTGTGAGGAGGGGGATGTACACGGTGATATATCGGAGGATGATGATGAGGTGGACATCTTGCCTCTGTAGAGCCAGTTTGTGCAAGGAGAGATTAATTGCTTCTTTTTTGGTGGGGGTCCAAACCAACCCGTCATTTCAGTCACAGTCGTGTGGCAGACCCTGTCACTGAAATGATGGGTTGGTTAAAGTGTGCATGTCCTGTTTATACAACATAAGGGTGGGTGGGAGGGCCCAAGGACAATTCCATCTTGCACCTCTTTTTTCTTTAATTTTTCTTTGCGTCATGTGCTGTTTGTGGAATGTTTTTTGGAAGGGCCATCCTGCGTGACACTGCAGTGCCACTCCTAGATGGGCCCGGTGTTTGTGTCGGCCACTAGGGTCGCTTATCTTACTCACACAGCTACCTCATTGCACCTCTTTTTTTCTTTTCGTCATGTGCTGTTTGGGGAGGTTTTTTTGGAAGGGCCATCCTGCGTGACACTGCAGTGCCACTCCTAGATGGGCACGGTGTTTGTGTCGGCCACTAGGGTCGCTTATCTTACTCACACAGCTACCTCATTGCGCCTCTTTTTTTCTTTGCGTCATGTGCTGTTTGGGGAGGGTTTTTTGGAAGGGCCATCCTGCGTGACACTGCAGTGCCACTCCTAGATGAGCCCGGTGTTTGTGTCGGCCACTAGGGTCGCTTATCTTACTCACACAGCTACCTCATTGCGCCTCTTTTTTTCTTTGCGTCATGTGCTGTTTGGGGAGGGTTTTTTGGAAGGGCCATCCTGCGTGACACTGCAGTGCCACTCCTAGATGGGCCCGGTGTTTGTGTCGGCCACTAGGGTCGCTTATCTTACTCACACAGCTACCTCATTGCGCCTCTTTTTTTCTTTGCGTCATGTGCTGTTTGGGGAGGGTTTTTTGGAAGGGCCATCCTGCGTGACACTGCAGTGCCACTCCTAGATGGGCACGGTGTTTGTGTCGGCCACTAGGGTCGCTTATCTTACTCACACAGCTACCTCATTGCGCCTCTTTTTTTCTTTGCGTCATGTGCTGTTTGGGAAGGGTTTTTTGGAAGGGCCATCCTGCGTGACACTGCAGTGCCACTCCTAGATGGGCCCGGTGTTTGTGTCGGCCACGAGGGTCGCTTATCTTACTCACACAGCTACCTCATTGCGCCTCTTTTTTTCTTTGCGTCATGTGCTGTTTGGGGAGGGTTTTTTGGAAGGGCCATCCTGCGTGACACTGCAGTGCCACTCCTAGATGGGCCCGGTGTTTGTGTCGGCCACTAGGGTCGCTTATCTTACTCACACAGCTACCTCATTGCGCCTCTTTTTTTCTTTGCGTCATGTGCTGTTTGGGGAGTGTTTTTTGGAAGGGCCATCCTGCGTGACACTGCAGTGCCACTCCTAGATGGGCACGGTGTTTGTGTCGGCCACTAGGGTCGCTTAGCTTAGTCATCCAGCGACCTAGGTGCAAATTTTAGGACTAAAAATAATATTGTGAGGTGTGAGGTATTCAGAATAGACTGAAAATGAGTGGAAATTATGGTTTTTGAGGTTAATAATACTTTGGGATCAAAATGACCCCCAAATTCTATGATTTAAGCTGTTTTTTTAATGTTTTTTAAAAAAAACACCCGAATCTAAAACACACCCGAATCCGACAAAAAAAATTCGGTGAGGTTTTGCCAAAACGCGGTCGAACCCAAAACACGGCCGCGGAACCGAACCCAAAACCAAAACACAAAACCCGAAAAATTTCAAGTGCACATCTCTAGTTATGACACCACAATCTGAAAGAGGGCAATTGTGTTACTGCACCTGCACATTGACAGCACCTGCGCAGCGGCAAGGAATATTTGCAGAACTCTGCCATCATTCACGCTGAAAGAAAGAAAAGGGTGAACACACCAGAGTGCTTATTAGAGTTGCACCTTTGCCTTGCTGATCCGTGGAGGGACAGTCTGCTCTGCAGATGGAAACACTTTGCAGCCTATAAATGGATCTGTGATGACACCATATTGTCTGTCTTTAGACGCATGCATTGGTCACACCATGGAAACTTGCAGCAGCCCCATGATAAGAGTTTGCAACCAGTTATGGGACATGACCGGAACACTCCCATACCATGCCCGTAAGACTCTATGGGGTGTATTTACTAAGCCTTGGATGGAGATAAAGTACCATCCAATCGGCTCCTAACTGACGTTTTTCAAACCCAGCCTGTAACATGGCAGTTAGGAGCTGATTGGCTGGTACTTTATCTCCGGACACTTTATTTCCATCCAAGGCTTAGTAAATAGGCCCCATGTCTCTGAGCAGCCACCTCCCAGTCACCATCCAGTTAACAACCAATATATTTCCAATACATTTCTGAGACCATGCCTACATCATGAACGCCTGCACTGCGCATATTTTTAGCTATTTAAATGCATGCGCAGTTGCAAAGCATCGGCCATTTTCATGGATATCTAAAATTCATTGAAAATTTTATAGAAATGTAAATTACAGTGTAAAAATAAAGCAGCCAGTATTTACCCTGCACAGGAACAATATAACCCACCCAAATCTAATTCTCTCTGCACATGTTATATCTGCCCCACCTGCAGTACACCTAGGGGGTCATTCCGAGTTGATCGCTCGTTATTTTTTTATCGCAACGGAGCGATTAGTCGCTAACGCGCATGCGCAATGTCCGCAGTGCGACTGCGCCAAGTAAATTTGCTATGCAGTTAGGTATATTACTCACGGCATTACGAGGAATTTTCTTCGTTCTGGTGATCGTAATGTGATTGACAGGAAGTGGGTGTTTCTGGGCGGAAACTGGCCGTTTTATGGGTGTGTGTGAATAAACGCTACCGTTTCTGGGAAAAACGCGGGAGTGTCTGAAGAAACGGGGGAGTGTCTGGGCGAACGCTGGGTGTGTTTGTGACGTCAAACCAGGAACGAAACTGACTGAACTAATCGCAATGGCAGAATAAGTTTCGAGCTACTCAGAAACTGCTAAGAAGTGTCTATTCGCAATTCTGCTAATCTTTCGTTCGCAATTTTGATAAGCTAAGATTCACTCCCAGTAGGCGGCGGCTTAGCGTGTGCAAAGCTGCTAAAAGCAGCTTGCGAGCGAACAACTCGGAATGACCCCCATAGTTTTGCCCATTAAGTAACAAATTTGCTGCTGCGATCAGGTCTGAATTAGGCCCTATGTTGGAGAGGGTTGGATTGTGTGAAACACAATTAGGTGCAGAACCCTTTAATGTTTCTGGGGGCAAAGCGCATCTAATGTTTTACGCATTTTCTACTTGTTCTCTCAAATTTGTGTCTTAGTTTGCAAAATTGTGTTCTAGTTACATAGGATTTTATAGTCATATATCACATGGCATGGGATGTTAGCTGGCCCCTGACCCCATTGTGATGTCATCAGGCCCATTGTGATGTCAGCTGTTCCATGGCTCTGTCTAATCTCACCTGCAGGCAGTTACTGCCATATCGTCAGTGCTACTAGTTACATAGGATTAGGTGTTATGTAGCAGAGGAATTGGTATGAAGTCACAGAGTAAGTATTGTGATGCGTGGCGCGGGTCACTAGTATCAGACCTGTCTTCTGCCTGTGTAACCTACATTGTGCACCGTGCTCCCTGTCTAGCGACACACAATATGCAGCAGCTGTTCATCTCTCACACTACAGTAAGTGCAGGCTGCTATATTATCCCTCTTATCTGTGAGATGTTGGTTGGCTAGTAACAATGTATTTCCTATACTTATATGGCAGCTAAATCTGTTTTCCTAAAAATGTCTTTTCTACTACTGTGCTCTATAACAATGATACTTTACCAAACTTTCCATGCCATGTGTTAGGGGCAAGGCTGTAACAGTAAGAAAGCCTTTCCAAGTGTTGCTGGCTCAGTCATATCTGGCCTGAGATTGTCGCTGTGACTCAGTGTAGAGTGTCCTTTATGTAAGAACGCACAGACTTTGTACCTTATATTGCTTTCTACCAATAATAATTACTGTCGCTGACCTTACTCTTTCTGGCCTATAATGTACATCCATGTAGGAATTTGTATACCCATTATTTATTTATTAGGCTACTGTGACTGCAGGATTATATGCATAGAGAATCTTTCTTACTAAATTACAGTTCTAAATCTGATATTTCACCATATTGTCAGCTCACATGGGATTGCTTTCATCTCAATGTTTATAGCTATGTTTTAATACACGTGTCTATTTGTTTATTTGTTGTTTCTTAACATTAAACTAATACTAAACTGCCCAGCTGATGAGCCCTAGCCTGGCCCAGCCAGCCGGCCATTCTAAGGCTTGTATTTGTTCACAATGGTTTTGTAATATGTAATAGTGAAAAATACATCTGCAAAAAAAAAAAATAGAAAAAAAAAATACATAAGTAAAGAAAAAACACAAAAAACACATCTGCAAAATAAAAAAACATACACATACAGTAAATAAAGAAAAACTCAAAAAAATACAAGCCCCCTACTCGTAAAAAATAAATAAAAAATAAAGAATTTACAACCCATCAACCTGCAAAAAAAAAAAACCAAAACAAAACAAAAAAAAAATACAACCCACCATCCTCCTCAAAAAAAGGTTACAAAAACCCCAAAACATACAAAAAATATAACTCAACCCCCTCCTGCATAAAAAAGCCCCCCAAAATCACAAAACACACTTTCCACCACCTCAGTCTACATGGTTGTGATCTGACTTGCTTGAACCGGTTGGAACCAGCTGGAACTGGCTAGAACCGGTTGGAACTAGCTAGAACCGGTTGGAACCAGCTGGAAAGGCTGAGGCTATAAATATCACCACCCAGGCAGTTTACTGCCATTTCTGTTCAGTGCTCAAAGTGAGAGGATGCCGACAGCAGGTGTAGCAAAAATACCATGCTGGAATCCCTATAGATATATAGCACCACGCCCAGATCAACCAGTGGTGCGGCGCACAGCTGATCCAGCGGTGAGGCGTCTTGTCAAGCTGGCAAGCCCTCGCCAAAACAAGCTGGCGGGCCCTCAACCGGCCAAACCAGAGGGTCCTAAGCTGACGGGCCATAGCCGGACCAAGCCGTCGGCCCCCAGTCGGGCCAAGCCGTCGGCCCCAAGCCCGGCCCAGAAGGCGGGCCCAAGTCTGGCCCAGCCAGCAGGCCCTAGCCTGGCCCAGAAAAAGATCACTAGGTATGCCCAGCCGGCAGGCACTAGCCATGCCCAGCCGATGGGCACTAGCCAGGCCAAGGATAGGGGCACAAGATTGGCCCAGAAGGTGGCCCCAAGACCGGCCCAGCCGGCGGGCCCTAGCCTGACCCAACCAGTGATCACTAACCCTGCCCAGCTGGCAGGCACCAGCCCTGCCCAACCGGCGGGCACTAGCCCTGCCCAGCCTGTGGGCACTAGCCCAGCTGAGAAGCCAGGCAAATCTAAGGCTGGTTTTTGGCAAAAATTGTTTTGTCTTATGCACTAGTAAAAAAACACATCTGCAAAAAAATTAAAAAAACACAAAAATTAAGACAAATTACAAAAAATACACATCTGCAAATACAAAATAAAAAACAACACAAAAATAAAGAAAAAACACAAAAAATACATATCTGCAAATACAAAACAAATAAAAACACAAAAAAGAAAAACACAAAAAATACATATCTGCAAATACAAAACAAAAAAAAGTTATTGAAAAACAAAACAAAAACATACACATAAATGTACAAAGTACACATCTGCATAAACAAAACAAAAAATACACAAAAATAAAATCTGCAAAATAAAAAAAAATACAAAAAACTGAACAAAAATGAAAGCTGGGGATTAGGGCTACTGGCGACACCCCAAAAACAAAAACGACACTGGGCGGCCACCTCATGGGTGTGTTGGAAGAGCTGCTACTTATTTTTAGTATGTTGACAGTGACATCCAATTCATTGATAACTTAATAACTTAGAGATTTAAACCCAGGCAACGCCAGGTATTTCAGCTAGTTATTATTATTATTATTATTATTATTATGATGTCTACTGGTAGCATGTCTGGGAAGCAGACATGCTACCAGTAGACATCAGTGGTCAAAACCTATGAAAACGGACCACCAGATTATTACTGATGACACCTAATCCTATCATATGTTCACAATCGTGACACTGTGCTATTCAAAGAAGTGGTTGGAATTCCACCATTTACGGTACACCTTGAATCACTTGGGTGACACCGAGGGTGAAGGTCACACTATATACACTAGGAGGCGCCTATTCTCACTTTTATTTTACACATATATATATATATATATATATATAAAGGGGAGAGGGGACAAGTGTCTGATGGTGCAGTAATTTCACACTTAGTTTAGTGACTTGACAACACTTATATAAGTAATCTGCGTACCAGATGGTGCGTTTTCTATCGTGCACATCAAATACTGTGACTTAGTCCTCCAATCTGTTGCTCACAGCACAAGGGATCTAAAATCAGCAAGCATAAAATACACCCCTCATAGTGCAGTATTAACTTGTTAAATTCAATGGATATTCAGCACCTCAATAGGTATTATGCGTACCAAACCAGTTGAAATAATCAAGCATATCATAAGGGGTCTTTATCCTCCAGTTTGTTGTTCACAGCACAGGGGGATTTATCTGAATGAATAGGCAATGTGTTAGGCAGTCCAGGGTATGTCCACAGTGAGTGCCCACGTCAGGAGGTAATCAGATAAGGTCCTCTACGCGTGTCACCTTACAAGGCTTCCGCAGGAGTGTCAAGGCTTCCTCAGGAGGCTAAAGACCCCTATTATATCTTATTATTAGCCTCACCATTTTTATCATATATATATATATATATATACACACACACACACACACACACATGGAGCCATGCTAATCTTGGCTCCGTCTGTGTCTGGGCAGTGCGCACGTCCCTTTCACTATAATGGAAGTGTCTCTGTGCACTCCCGTAGCGGGGCTAGGTTCCAGATTGCCTAGTCCCGCCGGGAGTGCACATCTGCGAGGGAGCCGCACTAGATGAGTGCGGCTCCTTCTGTATATACAGTATATATATAAACAAATGTGGCTGTATATACAGTATGTGTATTTGCGGCAACACACAATAGGCCCTTGAGAAATTTCAGCTCCAGGCCTATGAGGCTCTTAATCTGGCACTGGGTACACAACTATGCTGTAACGTACCATCGATGGTTCTTACCATCAGGTTTCATGCATGCACACAAGATATTGGGGGGGTTCCGGTGGCTGCCGCTGGCTAGCCTTTCAGTAGCTGCTTCGTCATACCCAGCCAGGAGTACTCGGGACTCAGAGGACACTGACGCTGCTTGGCAGGCCCGTCTCTCCCCGCACTGCTGAGCTCATGAGAGACCAGTAGCTGCTCAGCCCCACCTACTTCCTGGCAGGCACCATCCCTCTATGGAGCTGGCTCATGGGAAATGTAGTTAAACAAGTGCCGGAGAGCCACGGGTTGTCCTCACTGCATCCACAGCCAGCAGATATATGCAGCACTCTAAGCATTAAAATAAAACACACATACCATTGGGCCCACAGCTTCCAATGATGGCGAGGAACCAATCGGGTCTCTGCCATTTATGGTAGAACTAGTTACCATCGGCAGGGGTGCTTCTAGAGAGGAGAAGGCCCGTGTGCAGACACCGCCTGGGCCCCCTCTTCTCTAGCCGGCAGCGCTGTAGACTCTGGGCACTAGGGTCACTAGGGCAGTGCAAAGTGTACGTCAGCTCTTA
The DNA here is from genome assembly GCF_028390025.1 of Pseudophryne corroboree. Taxonomy (NCBI): domain Eukaryota; kingdom Metazoa; phylum Chordata; class Amphibia; order Anura; family Myobatrachidae; genus Pseudophryne; species Pseudophryne corroboree. Next base: position 82,888,909 of record NC_086448.1, read on the forward strand.
AGCTGCATACAGAGAGACCCGTTCAGTCATAAATACTATACCCACTGTACTCCAAATGAAGAGAAACAATAGGACACGAGGACATGCACTGAGACTGGAGGGAGGTAGGTTCAGGGGAAATATGAGGGAAAATGACTTCACAGAAAGGGTAGTGGACAAGTGGAATAGCCTCCCATCAGAGGTGGTAGAGCGTTAGACAGTAGAGCAATTTAAACATGCATGGGATAGACATAAAGATATCCTTACAAAGAAATAAGGATCAAATAAGGTTTGAGATACAAATATGGTAAAAAAAAAAAAGACAAAAAAGGGGCAGACTAGATGGGCCAAGTGGTTCTTATCTGCCATCAAATTCTATGTTTCTATGTTTATGTATCCACAATAAGGTGTTTGACACCCCATGGGGGTGTAATATATAAAACTGTATATAGGAATGACAGCACAGATGACTACCCATGCATATAGAGGACAGAATAGTCTATGCCAGGGAAGTGCTGATATGTGAGACAGGGCTGTACACACTATTACGTGTTACTAAGAGGACAGAGCTCATACGCACTATCTCTGCATTACAGATCCTATAATAGGGATATGCATCCCAATGGATGGGATTCCTCCAGTCATATGACCGACGTTGGAATACCGACACCACTCAGGAGACCGGCACAGGAACATACACACAGCTGACACCCCGAAGGTAAGTATCGGAGTAACTGTTAGGCGTAGGGACCGGGGGAAGGGTTAGGGACTTGGGGGGGAGGGGTGTTGTTAGCCCTAGCTGCTTCCCTATGGTTAGCCCTAGGCCCCCCCTTGAGGGTTATCCCTAGTTGCCACCCCCCCTCGAGGGTTAGCCCTAGCCACCCCCCCTGAGAGTTAGCCCTAGCCACCCCCCCCCCATGAGGGTTAGCTCTAGCCACCACCCCCAGAGGGTAAGCCCTAGCAGCTCACCCCAAAAGGGTTAGTCCTAGCAGTCCACCCCTGGGAGTTTAGGGTTAGCGTAGGGTAGATGGGGTAAAAATACTTACCCCCTCCGATGCCCGGATCTTTAGTGTGGTGATGCTAGAGTCAGTCATGTGACCACCGGCATCCCGACAGCTCTGATGTGTACAGGGGAACCGCTGACAAACACTCCTCTACACCTGTCTCCAACTTCATAAAACCTGTGAAACTTTTTAGGGCAAATTATGTCAAAATCATGTGACTTTAAAAGACCAATGACTGCACTGCTTTCAAAGCCAACACGCCGTATGCAATGAAATGCTCACTTTTTGTAGCGTTTCTCACCAGCAAACATGCATGGTGTCGAGTTCAAGTCACATAGGCACTTTAAAACTCGCAGGCTATTACATACTGTGAGTCTCGGAAGATTCTTGTGCAAACTCAGAAAATAAATCAGACCAGTGTCGAACTGGGACATGTAGGGCCCACCGGGGAAATACAGTGGTAGGGGCCCATGTTTAGGGGTGTGGCCAGTCTCCAGAGAGGGTGTACCCTGCCACCACATTGGTTTGCCTAACCATTTTGCAAGTGTTGGTCTCCTAGATAAATAGATACAGTAAATACTTTAATGTATGCAAGATAATGTACTAGATTAGTAACAGCACAGTCTGGAACCTGATCCCTAGAGGAGGGGGTGGGCCCCCCAGGCAGTAGGGCCCACCGGTGGTTTCCCCTGTACCCAAGTGGGCCAGTCCAACCCTGAATCAGACTCTATTACATTTGCTCCTAGGCGTTGAAATTTGCCGGCACTTCATTGTGGTGTTATTGGTTATGACACCACAATCTGAAAGAGGACAATTGTGTTACTGCACCTGCACACTGACAGCACCTGCGCAGTGGCAAGGAATATCTGCAGAACTCCGCCATCATTCACGCTGAAAGAAAGAAAAGGGTGAACACACCAGAGTGCTTATTAGAGTTGCACCTTTGCCTTGCTGATCCGTGGAGGGACAGTCTGCTCTGCAGATGGAAACACTTTGCAGCCTATAAATGGATCTGTGATGACACCATATTGTCTGTCTTTAGACGCATGCATTGGTCACACCATGGAAACTTGCAGCAGCCCCATGATAAGAGTTTGCAACCAGTTATGGGACATGACCGGAACACTCCCATACCATGCCCGTAAGACTCTATGGGGTGTATTTACTAAGCCTTGGATGGAGATAAAGTACCAGCCAATCGGCTCCTAACTGACGTTTTTCAAACCCAGCCTGTAACATGGCAGTTAGGAGCTGATTGGCTGGTACTTTATCTCCGGACACTTTATTTCCATCCAAGGCTTAGTAAATAGGCCCCATGTCTCTGAGCAGCCACCTCCCAGTCACCACCCAGTTAACAACCAATATATTTCCAATACATTCCTGAGACCGTGCCTACATCATGAACGCCTGCACTGCGCATATTTTTAGCTATTTAAATGCCTGCGCAGTTGCAAAGCATCGGCCATTTTCATGGATATCTAAAATTCATGGAAAATTTTATAGAAATGTAAATTACAGTGTAAAAATAAAGCAGCCAGTATTTACCCTGCACAGGAACAATATAACCCACCCAAATCTAATTCTCTCTGCACATGTTATATCTGCCCCACCTGCAGTACACCTAGGGGGTCATTCCGAGTTGATAGCTCGTTATTTTTTTATCACAACGGAGCGATTAGTCGCTAACGCGCATGCGCAATGTCCGCATTGCGACTGCGCCAAGTAAATTTGCTATGCAGTTAGGTATTTTACTCACGGCATTACGAGGAATTTTCTTCGTTCTGGTGATCGTAATGTGATTGACAGGAAGTGGGTGTTTCTGGGCGGAAACTGGCCGTTTTATGGGTGTGTGTGAAAAAACGCTACCGTTTCTGGAAAAAACGCGGGAGTGTCTGAAGAAACGGGGGAGTGTCTGGGCGAACGCTGGGTGTGTTTGTGACGTCAAACCAGGAACGAAACTGACTGAACTGATCGCAATGGCAGAATAAGTTTCGAGCTACTCAGAAACTGCTAAGAAGTGTCTATTCGCAATTCTGCTAATCTTTCGTTCGCAATTTTGATAAGCTAAGATTCACTCCCAGTAGGCGGCGGCTTAGCGTGTGCAAAGCTGCTAAAAGCAGCTGGCGAGCGAACAACTCGGAATGACCCCCATAGTTTTGCCCATTAAGTAACAAATTTGCTGCTGCGATCAGGTCTGAATTAGGCCCTATGTTGGAGAGGGTTGGATTGTGTGAAACACGATTAGGTGCAGAACCCTTTAATGTTTCTGGGGGCAAAGCGCATCTAATGTTCTACGCATTTTCTACTTGTTCTCTCAAATTTGTGTCTTAGTTTGCAAAATTGTGTTCTAGTTACATAGGATTTTATGGTCATATATCACATGGCATGGGATGTTAGCTGGCCCCTGACCCCATTGTGATGTCATCAGGCCCATTGTGATGTCAGCTGTTCCATGGCTCTGTCTAATCTCACCTGCAGGCAGTTACTGCCATATCGTCAGTGCTACTAGTTACATAGGATTAGGTGTTATGTAGCAGAGGAATTGGTATGAAGTCACAGAGTAAGTATTGTGATGCGTGGCGCGGGTCACTAGTATCAGACCTGTCTTCTGCCTGTGTAACCTAGATTGTGCACCGTGCTCCCTGTCTAGCGACACACAATATGCAGCAGCTGTTCATCTCTCACACTACAGTAAGTGCAGGCTGCTATATTATCCCTCTTATCTGTGACATGTTGGTTGGCTAGTAACAATGTATTTCCTATACTTATATGGCAGCTAAATCTGTTTTCCTAAAAATGTCTTTTCTACTACTGTGCTCTATAACAATGATACTTTACCATACTTTCCATGCCATGTGTTAGGGGCAAGGCTGTAACAGTAAGAAAGCCTTTCCAAGTGTTGCTGGCTCAGTCATATCTGGCCTGAGATTGTCGCTGTGACTCAGTGTAGAGTGTCCTTTATGTAAGAACGCACAGACTTTGTACCTTATATTGCTTTCTACCAATAATAATTACTGTCGCTGACCTTACTCTTTCTGGCCTATAATGTACATCCATGTAGGAATTTGTATATCCATTATTTATTTATTAGGCTACTGTGACTGCAGGATTATATGCATAGAGAATCTTTCTTACTAAATTACAGTTATAAATCTGATATTTCACCATATTGTCAGCTCACATGGGATTGCTTTCATCTCAATGTTTATAGCTATGTTTTAATACACGTGTCTATTTGTTTATTTGTTGTTTCTTAACATTAAACTAATACTAAGCTGCCCAGCCGATGAGCCCTAGCCTGGCCCAGCCAGCCGGCCATTCTAAGGCTTGTATTTGTTCACAATGGTTTTGTAATATGTAATAGTGAAAAACACATCTGCAAAAAAAAAAATAGAAAAAAAAATACATAAGTAAAGAAAAAACACAAAAAACACATCTGCAAAATAAAGAAACATACACATACAGTAAATAAAGAAAAACTCAAAAAAATACAAGCCCCCTACTCGTAAAAAATAAATAAAAAATAAAGAATTTACAACCCATCAACCTGCAAAAAACAAAAAAAAAAACAAAAAAAAAAATACAACCCACCATCCTCCTCAAAAAAAGGTTACAAAAACCCCAAAACATACAAAAAATATAACTCAACCCCCTCCTGCATAAAAAAGCCCCCCAAAATCACAAAACACACTTTCCACCACCTCAGTCTACATGGTTGTGATCTGACTTGCTTGAACCGGTTGGAACCAGCTGGAACTGGCTAGAACCGGTTGGAACTAGCTAGAACCGGTTGGAACCAGCTGGAAAGGCTGAGGCTATAAATATCACCACCCAGGCAGTTTACTGCCATTTCTGTTCAGTGCTCAAAGTGAGAGGATGCCGACAGCAGGTGTAGCAAAAATACCATGCTGGAATCCCTATAGATATATAGCACCACGCCCAGATCAACCAGTGGTGCGGCGCACAGCTGATCCAGCGGTGAGGCGTCTTGTCAAGCTGGCAAGCCCTCGCCAAAACAAGCTGGCGGGCCCTCAACCGGCCAAACCAGAGGGTCCTAAGCTGACGGGCCATAGCCGGACCAAGCCGTCGGCCCCCAGTCGGGCCAAGCCGTCGGCCCCAAGCCCGGCCCAGAAGGCGGGCCCAAGTCTGGCCCAGCCAGCAGGCCCTAGCCTGGCCCAGAAAAAGATCACTAGGTATGCCCAGCCGGCAGGCACTAGCCATGCCCAGCCGATGGGCACTAGCCAGGCCAAGGATAGGGGCACAAGATTGGCCCAGAAGGTGGCCCCAAGACCGGCCCAGCCGGCGGGCCCTAGCCTGGCCCAACCAGTGATCACTAACCCTGCCCAGCCGGCAGGCACCAGCCCTGCCCAACCGGCGGGCACTAGCCCTGCCCAGCCGGTGGGCACTAGCCCAGCTGAGATGCCAGGCAAATCTAAGGCTGGTTTTTGGCAAAAATTGTTTTGTCTTATGCACTAGTAAAAAAACACATCTGCAAAAAAATAAAAAAAAACACAAAATTAAGAAAAATTACAAAAAATACACATCTGCAAATACAAAATAAAAAACAACACAAAAATAAAGAAAAAACACAAAAAATACATATCTGCAAATACAAAACAAATAAAAACACAAAAAAGAAAAACACAAAAAATACATATCTGCAAATACAAAACAAAAAAAAGTTATTGAAAAACAAAACAAAAACATACACATAAATGTACAAAGTACACATCTGCATAAACAAAACAAAAAATACACAAAAATAAAATCTGCAAAATAAAAAAAAATACAAAAAACTGAACAAAAATGAAAGCTGGGGATTAGGGCTACTGGCGACACCCCAAAAACAAAAACGACACTGGGCGGCCACCTCATGGGTGTGTTGGAAGAGCTGCTACTTATTTTTAGTATGTTGACAGTGACATCCAATTCATTGATAACTTAATAACTTAGAGATTTAAACCCAGGCAACGCCAGGTATTTCAGCTAGTTATTATTATTATGATGTCTACTGGTAGCATGTCTGGGAAGCAGACATGCTACCAGTAGACATCAGTGGTCAAAACCTATGAAAACGGACCACCAGATTATTACTGATGACACCTAATCCTATCATATGTTTACAATCGTGACACTGTGCTATTCAAAGAAGTGGTTGGAATTCCACCATTTACGGTACACCTTGAATCACTTGGGTGACACCGAGGGTGAAGGTCACACTATATATGAAAATATTACACTAGGAGGCGCCTATTCTCACTTTTATTTTACATATATATATATATATATATATATATATATATATATATATATATATATATATAAAGGGGAGAGGGGACAAGTGTCTGATGGTGCAGTAATTTCACACTTAGTTTAGTGACTTGACAACACTTATATAAGTAATCTGCGTACCAGATGGTGCGTTTTCTATCGTGCACATTAAATACTGTGACTTAGTCCTCCAATCTGTTGCTCACAGCACAAGGGATCTAAAATCAGCAAGCATAAAATACACCCCTCATAGTGCAGTATTAACTTGTTAAATTCAATGGATATTCAGCACCTCAATAGGTATTATGCGTACCAAACAGTTGAAATAATCAAGCATATCATAAGGGGTCTTTATCCTCCAGTTTGTTGTTCACAGCACAGGGGGATTTATCTGAATGAATAGGCAATGTGTTAGGCAGTCCAGGGTATGTCCACAGTGAGTGCCCACGTCAGGAGGTAATCAGATAAGGTCCTCTATGCGTGTCACCTTACAAGGCTTCCTCAGGAGTGTCAAGGCTTCCTCAGGAGGCTAAAGAGTAGACCCCTATTATATCTTATTATTAGCCTCACCATTTATATCATATATATATATATATAATTATACACACACACACACACATGGAGCCACGCTCATCTTGGCTCCGTCTGTGTCTGGGCAGTGCGCACGTCCCTTTCACTATAATGGAAGTGTCTCTGTGCACTCCTGTAGCGGGGGCTAGGTTCCAGATTGCCTAGTCCCGCCGGGAGTGCACATCTGCGATGGAGCCGCACTAGATGAGTGCGGCTCCTTCTGTATATACAGTATATATATAAACAAATGTGGGTGTATATACAGTATGTGTATTTGCGGCAACACACAATAGGCCCTTGAGAAATTTCAGCTCCAGGCCTATGAGGCTCTTAATCTGGCACTGGGTACACAACTATGCTGTAACGTACCATCGATGGTTCTTACCATCAGGTTTCATGCATGCACACAAGATATTGGGGGGGTTCCGGTGGCTGCCGCTGGCTAGCCTTTCAGTAGCTGCTTCGTCATACCCAGCCAGGAGGACTCGGGACTCAGGACACTGACGCTGCTTGGCAGGCTCCGTCTCTCCCCGCACTGCTGAGCCCATGAGCAGAGCCGCAACTAGGGGGGGGGCTAGGGGGGCCCGCGACCTGGGCGCGGAAAAGGAGAGGGCGCAGGCGCGAGGCAGTAAGCGGGAACTACCACTGGTAGTGCAGGACGGCGCAGGGTTGAAGAGGCGCCGTCCCGCTCAGCTGCGTTAGGACGCTTCCCGGCGTAGAGGCTAGAGCAGCTTCACGGAAAGTAACAAAGCCGTCGCCTCTGCCAGCGCTGTGTGTGTGTGACTGACAGCACGCTTCGGAAATGGAGAGGAGGGGGCCCTGACGGACACAGCAGATCAGCACTAAAAGTAGGTAGGGAGAGGCGGGCAGCTATATATGTACAATATGTGTGTGTGCAGTGTACTTTAACCTAATGTGTGTGAGCAGTGCAGTGTGACCCTGAGTGTGTGTGTGTGTGTGTGTGTGTGTGTTGAAGCAGTGCAGTGTAACCCTGTGTGTATGTGTGCTTGAACAGTTCAGTGTAACCCTGTGTGTATGTGTGTTGGAGCAGTGCAGTATAACCCTGTGTGTGTGTGTGTGTGTGTGTGTGTGTGTTGGATCAGTGCAGTGTAACCCTATGTGTGTGTGCATGTGTTGGAGCAGTGCAGTGTAACCCTGTGTGTATGTTGAAGCAGTGCAGTGTAACCCTGTGTGTATGTGTGTTGGAGCAGTGAAGTGTAACCCTGTGTGTGAGTGTGTGTGCTGGAGCAGTTCAGTGTAACCCTGTTTGTATGTGTGTTGGAGCAGTGCAGTGTAACCCTGTGTGTGTATGTGTGTTGGAGCAGTGCAGTGTAACCCTGTGTGTGTGTGTGTGTGTGTGTTGTAGCAGTGCAGTGTAACCCTGTGTGTGTATGTTGAAGCAGTGCAGTGTAACCCTGTGTGTATGTGTGTTGGAGCAGTGAAGTGTAACCGTGTGTGTGTGTGTGTGTGTGTGCATGTGTTGGAGCAGTGCAGTGTAACCCTGTGTGTATGTGTGTTGGAGCAGTGCAGTGTAACCCTTTGTGTGTGTGCATGTGTTGGAGCAGTGCAGTGTAACCCTGTGTGTGTGTGCATGTGTTGGAGCAGTGCAGTGTAACCCTGTGTGTGTGTGCATGTGTTGGAGCAGTGCAGTGTAACCCTGTGTGTGTGTACTGGAGCAGGGCAGCGTAACCCGGTGTTGTGTGTGTATGCTGGAGTACCCGGGGTGCGTACTTCATTTGTATGTATAGGAGGGGTGTATTTAATCACAGTATATTGGGGTATGTGTATATACAGGGGCACGTATATATGTTAATTCTGGCAATATGTGTATATTCAGTGGCTGTGTAGATATGTACCGTACTGTGTATTATTGATGGTGTGTACATGTATTGGAGGATGTATTTCTGTATAACGGGGCGGTGGTGAGGGGGTGGGGGGGCTGGGGCGCCAAATGACTGTCTTGCCCCGGGTGACAGAGACCCTAGTTTCGGCCCTGTCATGAGAGACCAGTAGCTGCTCAGCCCCACCTACTTCCTGGCAGGCACCATCCCTCTATGGAGCTGGCTCATGGGAAATGTAGTTAAACAAGTTCCGGAGAGCCACGGGTTGTCCTCACTGCATCCACAGCCAGCAGATATATGCAGCACTCTAAGCATTAAAATAAAACACACATACCATTGGGCCCACAGCTTCCAATGATGGCGAGGAACCAATCGGGTCTCTGCCATTTATGGTAGAACTAGTTACCATCGGAGGGGTGCTTCTAGAGAGGAGAAGGCCCGTGTGCAGACACCGCCTGGGCCCCCTCTTCTCTAGCCGGCAGCGCTGTAGACTCTGGGCACTAGGGTCACTAGGGCAGTGCAAAGTGTACGTCAGCTCTAAAGCTGCATACAGAGAGACCCGTTCAGTCATAAATACTATACCCACTGTACTCCAAATGAAGAGAAACAATAGGACACGAGGACATGCACTGAGACTGGAGGGAGGTAGGTTCAGGGGAAAATAAAATATGAGGAAAAATGACTTCACAGAAAGGGTAGTGGACAAGTGGAATAGCCTCCCATCAGAGGTGGTAGAGGGTAAGACAGTAGAGCAATTTAAACATGCATGGGATAGACATAAAGATATCCTTACAAAGAAATAAGGATCAAATAAGGTTTGAGATACAAATATGGTAAAAAAAAAAGACAAAAAAGGGGCAGACTAGATGGGCCAAGTGGTTCTTATCTGCCATCAAATTCTGTTTCTATGTTTATGTATCCACAATAAGGTGTTTGACACCCCATGGGGGTGTAATATATAAAACCGTATATAGGAATGACAGCACAGATGACTACCCGTGCATATAGAGGACAGAATAGTCTATGCCAGGGAAGTGCTGATATGTGAGACAGGGCTGTACACACTATTACGTGTTACTAAGAGGAAAGATCTCATGCGCACTATCTCTGCATTACAGATCCTATAATAGGGATATGCATCCCAATGGATGGGATTCCTCCAGTCATATGACCGACGCTGAAATACCGACACCACTCAGGAGACCGGCACAGGAACATACACACAGCTGACACCCCGAAGGTAAGTATCGGAGTAACTGTTAGGCGTAGGGACCGGGGGAAGGGTTAGGGACTTGGGGGGGAGGGGTGTTGTTAGCCCTAGCTGCTTCCCTATGGTTAGCCCTAGGCCCCCCCTTGAGGGTTATCCCTAGTTGCCACCCCCCCCCTCGAGGGTTAGCCCTAGCCACCCCCCCTGAGAGTTAGCCCTAGCCACCCCCCCCCATGAGGGTTAGCTCTAGCCACCACCCCCAGAGGGTAAGCCCTAGCAGCTCACCCCAAAAGGGTTAGTCCTAGCAGCCCTCCCCTGGGAGTTTAGGGTTAGCGTAGGGTAGATGGGGTAAAAATACTTACCCCCTCCGATGCCCGGATCTTTAGTGTGGTGATGCTAGAGTCAGTCATGTGACCACCGGCATCCCGACAGCTCTGATGTGTACAGGGGAACCGCTGACAAACACTCCTCTACACCTGTCTCCAACTTCATAAAACCTGGGAAACTTTTTAGGGCAAATTATGTCAAAATCATGTGACTTTAAAAGACCAATGACTGCACTGCTTTCAAAGCCAACACGCCGTATGCAATGAAATGCTCACCCTTTGCAGGTTTTCTCACCAGCAAACATGCATGGTGTCGAGTTCAAGTCACATAGGCACTTTAAAACTCGCAGGCTATTACATACTGTGAGTCTCGAAAGATTCTTGTGCAAACTCAGAAAATAAATCAGACCAGTGTCGAACTGGGACATGTAGGGCCCACCGGGGAAATACAGTGGTAGGGGCCCATGTTTAGGGGTGTGGCCAGTCTCCAGAGAGGGTGTGCCCTGCCACCACATTGGTTTGCCTAACCATTTTGCAAGTGTTGGTCTCCTAGATAAATAGATACAGTAAATACTTTAATGTATGCAAGATAATGTACTAGATTAGTAACAGCACAGTCTGGAACCTGATCCCTAGAGGAGGGGGTGGGCCCCCCAGGCAGTAGGGCCCACCGGTGGTTTCCCCTGTACCCAAGTGGGCCAGTCCAACCCTGAATCAGACTCTATTACATTTGCTCCTAGGCGTTGAAATTTGCCGACCATTCATTGTGGTGTTATTGGTTATGACTAGAGATGAGCGGGTTCGGTTCCTCTGAATCCGAACCCGCCCGAACTTCAGGTTTTTTTACACGAGTCCGAGCAGGCTCGGATCTTCCCGCCTTGCTCGGCTAACCCGAGCGCGCCCGAACGTCATCATCACGCTGTCGGATTCTCGCGAGGCTCGGATTCTATCGCGAGACTCGGATTCTATATAAGGAGCCGCGCGTCGCCGCCATTTTCACACGTGCATTGAGAGTCATAGGGAGAGGACGTGGCTGGCGTCCTCTCCGTTTAGAGAAGAGAGAGACACAGTATTTTGGGGAGCATTATTAGGAGGAGTACTACTATACTGTATACTACTATACTACTTGCTGAATTGATATTTATAGATTAGATAGTGTGACTGTAAGTGTATTATCTGACTTGTGGGGGAGACACTGACAGTGGGGAGCAGTTAGAGTCTGAGAGCAGGACTCAGGAGTACATATAACGTACAGTGCACACTTTTGCTGCCAGAGTCAGTGCCACACTGCCATTGTTGTGACCACACTGACCACCAGTATAATAATATATTTTGTGATTGTCTGCTTAGGCCTCGGAGTACTAGTTGCAAGTTGCAACGTGACTTGAAGTGACCACCAGTTTAATAATCAATCACCACCAGTTTAATTATATATATATATATATATATATATATAATTGTATATAATATATATATATATATATATAATATTGTATACCACCTACCCGTGGTTTTTTTTTTTTCATTCTTCTTTATACATACTACTATAGTAGCTTACTGTAGCAGTCTGCGGTGCTGTGCTGACCTGACAGTGTCCAGCAGGTCCGTCATCAGTCATTACATAATAAATATATATAGTACCTGTCCGGCTGCAGTACTAGTGATATTATATTGATTTCATCTCATTATCAATAATTTATCATCCAGTCTAGACTCTATATTAGCAGCAGACACAGCACGTTAGTCCACGGCTGTAGCTACCTCTGTGTCGGCACTCGGCAGTCCATCCATAATTGTATACCACCTACCCGTGGTTTTTTTTTTTTCTTTCTTCTTTGTACATACTACTATAGTATAGTAGCTTACTGTAGCAGTCTGCGGTGCTGCTGAGCTGACAGTGTCCAGCAGGTCCGTCATCAGTCATCATTACCTAATAAATATATTATCTACCTGTCCGGCTGCAGTACTAGTAATATTATATATACATACATATATATATTGATTTCATCTCATTATCAATCATCCAGTCTATATTAGCAGCAGACACAGTACGTTAGTCCACGGCTGTAGCTACCTCTGTGTCGGCACTCGGCAGTCCATCCATAATTGTATACCACCTACCCGTGTTTTTTTTTTTTCTTTCTTCTTTGTACATACTACTATAGTATAGTAGCTTACTGTAGCAGTCTGCGGTGCTGCTGAGCTGACAGTGTCCAGCAGGTCCGTCATCAGTCATCATTACCTAATAAATATATTATCTACCTGTCCGGCTGCAGTACTAGTGATATTATATATACATACATATATATATTGATTTCATCTCATTATCAATCATCCAGTCTATATTAGCAGCAGACACAGTACGGTAGTCCACGGCTGTAGCTACCTCTGTGTCGGCACTCGGCAGTCCATCCATAATTGTATACCACCTACCCGTTGTTTTTTTCTTTCTTCTTTGTACATACTACTATAGTATAGTAGCTTACTGTAGCAGTCTGCGGTGCTGCTGAGCTGACAGTGTCCAGCAGGTCCGTCATCAGTCATCATTACCTAATAAATATATTATCTACCTGTCCGGCTGCAGTACTAGTGATATTATATATACATACATATATATATATTGATTTCATCTCATTATCATCCAGTCTATATTAGCAGCAGACACAGTACGGTAGTCCATGGCTGTAGCTACCTCTGTGTCGGCACTCGGCAGTCCATCCATAATTGTATACCACCTACCCGTGTTTTTTTTCTTTTCTTTCTTCTTTGTACATACTACTATAGTATAGTAGCTTACTGTAGCAGTCTGCGGTGCTGCTGAGCTGACAGTGTCCAGCAGGTCCGTCATCAGTCATCATTACCTAATAAATATATTATCTACCTGTCCGGCTGCAGTACTAGTGATATTATATATACATACATATATATATTGATTTCAACTCATTATCAATCATCCAGTCTATATTAGCAGCAGACACAGTACGTTAGTCCACGGCTGTAGCTACCTCTGTGTTGGCACTCGGCAGTCCATCCATAATTGTATACCACCTACCCGTGGTTTTTTTTTCTTTCTTCTTTGTACATACTACTATAGTATAGTAGCTTACTGTAGCAGTCTGCGGTGCTGCTGAGCTGACAGTGTCCAGCAGGTCCGTCATCAGTCATCATTACCTAATAAATATATTATCTACCTGTCCGGCTGCAGTACTAGTGATATTATATATACATACATATATATATTGATTTCATCTCATTATCAATCATCCAGTCTATATTAGCAGCAGACACAGTACGGTAGTCCACGGCTGTAGCTACCTCTGTGTCGGCACTCGGCAGTCCATCCATAATTGTATACCACCTACCCGTTTTTTTTTTCTTTCTTCTTTGTACATACTACTATAGTATAGTAGCTTATTGTAGCAGTCTGCGGTGCTGCTGAGCTGACAGTGTCCAGCAGGTCCGTCATCAGTCATCATTACCTAATAAATATATTATCTACCTGTCCGGCTGCAGTACTAGTGATATTATATATACATACATATATATATATTGATTTCATCTCATTATCATCCAGTCTATATTAGCAGCAGACACAGTACGGTAGTCCACGGCTGTAGCTACCTCTGTGTCGGCACTCGGCAGTCCATCCATAATTGTATACCACCTACCCGTGTTTTTTTTCTTTTCTTTCTTCTTTGTACATACTACTATAGTATAGTAGCTTACTGTAGCAGTCTGCGGTGCTGCTGAGCTGACAGTGTCCAGCAGGTCCGTCATCAGTCATCATTTCCTAATAAATATATTATCTACCTGTCCGGCTGCAGTACTAGTGATATTATATATACATACATATATATATATTGATTTCATCTCATTATCATCCAGTCTATATTAGCAGCAGACACAGTACGGTAGTCCACGGCTGTAGCTACCTCTGTGTCGGCACTCGGCAGTCCATCCATAATTGTATACCACCTACCCGTTTTTTTTTTCTTTCTTCTTTGTACATACTACTATAGTATAGTAGCTTACTGTAGCAGTCTGCGGTGCTGCTGAGCTGACAGTGTCCAGCAGGTCCGTCATCAGTCATCATTACCTAATAAATATATTATCTACCTGTCCGGCTGCAGTACTAGTGATATTATATATACATACATATATATATATTGATTTCATCTCATTATCATCCAGTCTATATTAGCAGCAGACACAGTACGGTAGTCCACGGCTGTAGCTACCTCTGTGTCGGCACTCGGCAGTCCATCCATAATTGTATACCACCTACCCGTGTTTTTTTTTTTCTTTCTTCTTTGTACATACTACTATAGTGTAGTAGCTTACTGTAGCAGTCTGCGGTGCTGCTGAGCTGACAGTGTCCAGCAGGTCCGTCATCAGTCATCATTACCTAATAAATATATTATCTACCTGTCCGGCTGCAGTACTAGTGATATTATATATACATACATATATATATATTGATTTCATCTCATTATCATCCAGTCTATATTAGCAGCAGACACAGTACGGTAGTCCACGGCTGTAGCTACCTCTGTGTCGGCACTCGGCAGTCCATCCATAATTGTATACCACCTACCCGTGTTTTTTTTCTTTTCTTTCTTCTTTGTACATACTACTATAGTATAGTAGCTTACTGTAGCAGTCTGCGGTGCTGCTGAGCTGACAGTGTCCAGCAGGTCCGTCATCAGTCATCATTACCTAATAAATATATTATCTACCTGTCCGGCTGCAGTACTAGTGATATTATATATACATACATATATATATATTGATTTCATCTCATTATCATCCAGTCTATATTAGCAGCAGACACAGTACGGTAGTCCACGGCTGTAGCTACCTCTGTGTTGGCACTCGGCAGTCCATCCATAATTGTATACCACCTACCCGTTTTTTTTTCTTTCTTCTTTGTACATACTACTATAGTATAGTAGCTTACTGTAGCAGTCTGCGGTGCTGCTGAGCTGACAGTGTCCAGCAGGTCCGTCATCAGTCATCATTACCTAATAAATATATTATCTACCTGTCCGGCTGCAGTACTAGTGATATTATATATACATACATATATATATATTGATTTCATCTCATTATCATCCAGTCTATATTAGCAGCAGACACAGTACGGTAGTCCACGGCTGTAGCTACCTCTGTGTCGGCACTTGGCAGTCCATCCATAATTGTATACCACCTACCCGTGTTTTTTTTTTTCTTTCTTCTTTGTACATACTACTATAGTATAGTAGCTTACTGTAGCAGTCTGCGGTGCTGCTGAGCTGACAGTGTCCAGCAGGTCCGTCATCAGTCATCATTACCTAATAAATATATTATCTACCTGTCCGGCTGCAGTACTAGTGATATTATATATACATACATATATATATATTGATTTCATCTCATTATCATCCAGTCTATATTAGCAGCAGACACAGTACGGTAGTCCACGGCTGTAGCTACCTCTGTGTCGGCACTCGGCAGTCCATCCATAAGTATACTAGTATCCATCCATCTCCATTGTTTACCTGAGGTGCCTTTTAGTTGTGCCTATTAAAATATGGAGAACAAAAATGTTGAGGTTCCAAAATTAGGGAAAGATCAAGATCCACTTCCACTTCGTGCTGAAGCTGCTGCCACTAGTCATGGCCGAGACGATGAAATGCCAGCAACGTCGTCTGCCAAGGCCGATGCCCAATGTCATAGTACAGAGCATGTCAAATCCAAAACACCAAATATCAGTAAAAAAAGGACTCCAAAACCTAAAATAAAATTGTCGGAGGAGAAGCGTAAACTTGCCAATATGCCATTTACCACACGGAGTGGCAAGGAACGGCTGAGGCCCTGGCCTATGTTCATGGCTAGTGGTTCAGCTTCACATGAGGATGGAAGCACTCAGCCTCTCGCTAGAAAACTGAAAAGACTCAAGCTGGCAAAAGCACCGCAAAGAACTGTGCGTTCTTCGAAATCCCAAATCCACAAGGAGAGTCCAATTGTGTCGGTTGCGATGCCTGACCTTCCCAACACTGGATGTGAAGAGCATGCGCCTTCCACCATTTGCACGCCCCCTGCAAGTGCTGGAAGGAGCACCCGCAGTCCAGTTCCTGATAGTCAGATTGAAGATGTCAGTGTTGAAGTACACCAGGATGAGGAGGATATGGGTGTTGCTGGCGCTGGGGAGGAAATTGACCAGGAGGATTCTGATGGTGAGGTGGTTTGTTTAAGTCAGGCACCCGGGGAGACACCTGTTGTCCGTGGGAGGAATATGGCCGTTGACATGCCTGGTGAAAATACCAAAAAAATCAGCTCTTCAGTGTGGAGGTATTTCAACAGAAAAGCGGACAACAGGTGTCAAGCCGTGTGTTGCCTTTGTCAAGCTGTAATAAGTAGGGGTAAGGACGTTAACCACCTCGGAACATCCTCCCTTATACGTCACCTGCAGCGCATTCATAATAAGTCAGTGACAAGTTCAAAAACTTTGGGTGACAGCGGAAGCAGTCCACTGACCAGTAAATCCCTTCCTCTTGTAACCAAGCTCACGCAAACCACCCCACCAACTCCCTCAGTGTCAATTTCCTCTTTCCCCAGGAATGCCAATAGTCCTGCAGGCCATGTCACTGGCAATTCTGACGATTCCTCTCCTGCCTGGGATTCCTCCGATGCATCCTTGCGTGTAACGCCTACTGCTGCTGGCGCTGCTGTTGTTGCTGCTGGGAGTCGATGGTCATCCCAGAGGGGAAGTCGGAAGACCACTTGTACTACTTCCAGTAAGCAATTGACTGTCCAACAGTCCTTTGCGAGGAAGATGAAATATCACAGCAGTCATCCTGCTGCAAAGCGGATAACTGAGGCCTTGACAACTATGTTGGTGTTAGACGTGCGTCCGGTATCCGCCGTTAGTTCACAGGGAACTACACAATTTCTTGAGGTAGTGTGCCCCCGTTACCAAATACCATCTAGGTTCCACTTCTCTAGGCAGGCGATACCGAAAATGTACACAGACCTCAGAAAAAGACTCACCAGTGTCCTAAAAAATGCAGCTGTACCCAATGTCCACTTAACCACGGACATGTGGAGCAGGGCAGGGTCAGGACTATATGACTGTGACAGCCCACTGGGTAGATGTATGGAGTCCCGCCGCAAGAACAGCAGCGGCGGCACCAGTAGCAGCATCTCGCAAACGCCAACTCTTTCCTAGGCAGGCTACGCTTTGTATCACCGCTTTCCAGAATACGCACACAGCTGAAAACCTCTTACGGCAACTGAGGAAGATCATCGCGGAATGGCTTACCCCAATTGGACTCTCCTGTGGATTTGTGGCATCGGACAACGCCAGCAATATTGTGTGTGCATTAAATATGGGCAAATTCCAGCACGTCCCATGTTTTGCACATACCTTGAATTTGGTGGTGCAGAATTTTTTAAAAAACGACAGGGGCGTGCAAGAGATGCTGTCGGTGGCCAGAAGAATTGCGGGACACTTTCGGCGTACAGGCACCACGTACAGAAGACTGGAGCACCACCAAAAACTACTGAACCTGCCCTGCCATCATCTGAAGCAAGAAGTGGTAACGAGGTGGAATTCAACCCTCTATATGCTTCAGAGGTTGGAGGAGCAGCAAAAGGCCATTCAAGCCTATACAATTGAGCACGATATAGGAGGTGGAATGCACCTGTCTCAAGCGCAGTGGAGAATGATTTCAACGTTGTGCAAGGTTCTGATGCCCTTTGAACTTGCCACACGTGAAGTCAGTTCAGACACTGCCAGCCTGAGTCAGGTCATTCCCCTCATCAGGCTTTTGCAGAAGAAGCTGGAGACATTGAAGGAGGAGCTAACACGGAGCGATTCCGCTAGGCATGTGGGACTTGTGGATGGAGCCCTTAATTCGCTTAACAAGGATTCACGGGTGGTCAATCTGTTGAAATCAGAGCACTACATTTTGGCCACCGTGCTCGATCCTAGATTTAAAGCCTACCTTGGATCTCTCTTTCCGGCAGACACAAGTCTGCTGGGGTTGAAAGACCTGCTGGTGAGAAAATTGTCAAGTCAAGCGGAACGCGACCTGTCAACATCTCCTCCTTCACATTCTCCCGCAACTGTGGGTGCGAGGAAAAGGCTCAGAATTCCGAGCCCACCCGCTGGCGGTGATGCAGGGCAGTCTGGAGCGACTGCTGATGCTGACATCTGGTCCGGACTGAAGGACCTGACAACGATTACGGACATGTCGTCTACTGTCACTGCATATGATTCTCTCACCATTGAAAGAATGGTGGAGGATTATATGAGTGACCGCATCCAAGTAGGCACGTCACACAGTCCGTACTTATACTGGCAGGAAAAAGAGGCAATTTGGAGGCCCTTGCACAAACTGGCTTTATTCTACCTAAGTTGCCCTCCCACAAGTGTGTACTCCGAAAGAGTGTTTAGTGCCGCCGCTCACCTTGTCAGCAATCGGCGTACGAGGTTACATCCAGAAAATGTGGAGAAGATGATGTTCATTAAAATGAATTATAATCAATTCCTCCGTGGAGACATTGACCAGCAGCAATTGCCTCCACAAAGTACACAGGGAGCTGAGATGGTGGATTCCAGTGGGGACGAATTGATAATCTGTGAGGAGGGGGATGTACACGGTGATATATCGGAGGATGATGATGAGGTGGACATCTTGCCTCTGTAGAGCCAGTTTGTGCAAGGAGAGATTAATTGCTTCTTTTTTGGTGGGGGTCCAAACCAACCCGTCATTTCAGTCACAGTCGTGTGGCAGACCCTGTCACTGAAATGATGGGTTGGTTAAAGTGTGCATGTCCTGTTTATACAACATAAGGGTGGGTGGGAGGGCCCAAGGACAATTCCATCTTGCACCTCTTTTTTCTTTAATTTTTCTTTGCGTCATGTGCTGTTTGTGGAATGTTTTTTGGAAGGGCCATCCTGCGTGACACTGCAGTGCCACTCCTAGATGGGCCCGGTGTTTGTGTCGGCCACTAGGGTCGCTTATCTTACTCACACAGCTACCTCATTGCACCTCTTTTTTTCTTTGCGTCATGTGCTGTTTGGGGAGTTTTTTTTGGAAGGGCCATCCTGCGTGACACTGCAGTGCCACTCCTAGATGGGCACGGTGTTTGTGTCGGCCACTAGGGTCGCTTATCTTACTCACACAGCTACCTCATTGCGCCTCTTTTTTTCTTTGCGTCATGTGCTGTTTGGGGAGGGTTTTTTGGAAGGGCCATCCTGCGTGACACTGCAGTGCCACTCCTGGATGAGCCCGGTGTTTGTGTCGGCCACTAGGGTCGCTTATCTTACTCACACAGCTACCTCATTGCGCCTCTTTTTTTCTTTGCGTCATGTGCTGTTTGGGGAGGGTTTTTTGGAAGGGCCATCCTGCGTGACACTGCAGTGCCACTCCTAGATGGGCCCGGTGTTTGTGTCGGCCACTAGGGTCGCTTATCTTACTCACACAGCTACCTCATTGCGCCTCTTTTTTTCTTTGCGTCATGTGCTGTTTGGGGAGGGTTTTTTGGAAGGGCCATCCTGCGTGACACTGCAGTGCCACTCCTAGATGGGCACGGTGTTTGTGTCGGCCACTAGGGTCGCTTATCTTACTCACACAGCTACCTCATTGCGCCTCTTTTTTTCTTTGCGTCATGTGCTGTTTGGGAAGGGTTTTTTGGAAGGGCCATCCTGCGTGACACTGCAGTGCCACTCCTAGATGGGCCCGGT
Organism: Pseudophryne corroboree; assembly: GCF_028390025.1. Lineage (NCBI taxonomy): Eukaryota > Metazoa > Chordata > Amphibia > Anura > Myobatrachidae > Pseudophryne > Pseudophryne corroboree. Next base: position 82,908,837 of record NC_086448.1, read on the forward strand.
GTTTGTGTCGGCCACGAGGGTCGCTTATCTTACTCACACAGCTACCTCATTGCGCCTCTTTTTTTCTTTGCGTCATGTGCTGTTTGGGGAGGGTTTTTTGGAAGGGCCATCCTGCGTGACACTGCAGTGCCACTCCTAGATGGGCCCGGTGTTTGTGTCGGCCACTAGGGTCGCTTATCTTACTCACACAGCTACCTCATTGCGCCTCTTTTTTTCTTTGCGTCATGTGCTGTTTGGGGAGTGTTTTTTGGAAGGGCCATCCTGCGTGACACTGCAGTGCCACTCCTAGATGGGCACGGTGTTTGTGTCGGCCACTAGGGTCGCTTAGCTTAGTCATCCAGCGACCTAGGTGCAAATTTTAGGACTAAAAATAATATTGTGAGGTGTGAGGTATTCAGAATAGACTGAAAATGAGTGGAAATTATGGTTTTTGAGGTTAATAATACTTTGGGATCAAAATGACCCCCAAATTCTATGATTTAAGCTGTTTTTTAATGTTTTTAAAAAAAAACACCCGAATCTAAAACACACCCGAATCCGACAAAAAAAATTCGGTGAGGTTTTGCCAAAACGCGGTCGAACCCAAAACACGGCCGCGGAACCGAACCCAAAACCAAAACACAAAACCCGAAAAATTTCAAGTGCACATCTCTAGTTATGACACCACAATCTGAAAGAGGGCAATTGTGTTACTGCACCTGCACATTGACAGCACCTGCGCAGCGGCAAGGAATATTTGCAGAACTCTGCCATCATTCACGCTGAAAGAAAGAAAAGGGTGAACACACCAGAGTGCTTATTAGAGTTGCACCTTTGCCTTGCTGATCCGTGGAGGGACAGTCTGCTCTGCAGATGGAAACACTTTGCAGCCTATAAATGGATCTGTGATGACACCATATTGTCTGTCTTTAGACGCATGCATTGGTCACACCATGGAAACTTGCAGCAGCCCCATGATAAGAGTTTGCAACCAGTTATGGGACATGACCGGAACACTCCCATACCATGCCCGTAAGACTCTATGGGGTGTATTTACTAAGCCTTGGATGGAGATAAAGTACCATCCAATCGGCTCCTAACTGACGTTTTTCAAACCCAGCCTGTAACATGGCAGTTAGGAGCTGATTGGCTGGTACTTTATCTCCGGACACTTTATTTCCATCCAAGGCTTAGTAAATAGGCCCCATGTCTCTGAGCAGCCACCTCCCAGTCACCATCCAGTTAACAACCAATATATTTCCAATACATTTCTGAGACCATGCCTACATCATGAACGCCTGCACTGCGCATATTTTTAGCTATTTAAATGCATGCGCAGTTGCAAAGCATCGGCCATTTTCATGGATATCTAAAATTCATTGAAAATTTTATAGAAATGTAAATTACAGTGTAAAAATAAAGCAGCCAGTATTTACCCTGCACAGGAACAATATAACCCACCCAAATCTAATTCTCTCTGCACATGTTATATCTGCCCCACCTGCAGTACACCTAGGGGGTCATTCCGAGTTGATCGCTCGTTATTTTTTTATCGCAACGGAGCGATTAGTCGCTAACGCGCATGCGCAATGTCCGCAGTGCGACTGCGCCAAGTAAATTTGCTATGCAGTTAGGTATATTACTCACGGCATTACGAGGAATTTTCTTCGTTCTGGTGATCGTAATGTGATTGACAGGAAGTGGGTGTTTCTGGGCGGAAACTGGCCGTTTTATGGGTGTGTGTGAATAAACGCTACCGTTTCTGGGAAAAACGCGGGAGTGTCTGAAGAAACGGGGGAGTGTCTGGGCGAACGCTGGGTGTGTTTGTGACGTCAAACCAGGAACGAAACTGACTGAACTAATCGCAATGGCAGAATAAGTTTCGAGCTACTCAGAAACTGCTAAGAAGTGTCTATTCGCAATTCTGCTAATCTTTCGTTCGCAATTTTGATAAGCTAAGATTCACTCCCAGTAGGCGGCGGCTTAGCGTGTGCAAAGCTGCTAAAAGCAGCTTGCGAGCGAACAACTCGGAATGACCCCCATAGTTTTGCCCATTAAGTAACAAATTTGCTGCTGCGATCAGGTCTGAATTAGGCCCTATGTTGGAGAGGGTTGGATTGTGTGAAACACAATTAGGTGCAGAACCCTTTAATGTTTCTGGGGGCAAAGCGCATCTAATGTTTTACGCATTTTCTACTTGTTCTCTCAAATTTGTGTCTTAGTTTGCAAAATTGTGTTCTAGTTACATAGGATTTTATAGTCATATATCACATGGCATGGGATGTTAGCTGGCCCCTGACCCCATTGTGATGTCATCAGGCCCATTGTGATGTCAGCTGTTCCATGGCTCTGTCTAATCTCACCTGCAGGCAGTTACTGCCATATCGTCAGTGCTACTAGTTACATAGGATTAGGTGTTATGTAGCAGAGGAATTGGTATGAAGTCACAGAGTAAGTATTGTGATGCGTGGCGCGGGTCACTAGTATCAGACCTGTCTTCTGCCTGTGTAACCTACATTGTGCACCGTGCTCCCTGTCTAGCGACACACAATATGCAGCAGCTGTTCATCTCTCACACTACAGTAAGTGCAGGCTGCTATATTATCCCTCTTATCTGTGAGATGTTGGTTGGCTAGTAACAATGTATTTCCTATACTTATATGGCAGCTAAATCTGTTTTCCTAAAAATGTCTTTTCTACTACTGTGCTCTATAACAATGATACTTTACCAAACTTTCCATGCCATGTGTTAGGGGCAAGGCTGTAACAGTAAGAAAGCCTTTCCAAGTGTTGCTGGCTCAGTCATATCTGGCCTGAGATTGTCGCTGTGACTCAGTGTAGAGTGTCCTTTATGTAAGAACGCACAGACTTTGTACCTTATATTGCTTTCTACCAATAATAATTACTGTCGCTGACCTTACTCTTTCTGGCCTATAATGTACATCCATGTAGGAATTTGTATACCCATTATTTATTTATTAGGCTACTGTGACTGCAGGATTATATGCATAGAGAATCTTTCTTACTAAATTACAGTTCTAAATCTGATATTTCACCATATTGTCAGCTCACATGGGATTGCTTTCATCTCAATGTTTATAGCTATGTTTTAATACACGTGTCTATTTGTTTATTTGTTGTTTCTTAACATTAAACTAATACTAAACTGCCCAGCTGATGAGCCCTAGCCTGGCCCAGCCAGCCGGCCATTCTAAGGCTTGTATTTGTTCACAATGGTTTTGTAATATGTAATAGTGAAAAATACATCTGCAAAAAAAAAAAATAGAAAAAAAAAATACATAAGTAAAGAAAAAACACAAAAAACACATCTGCAAAATAAAAAAACATACACATACAGTAAATAAAGAAAAACTCAAAAAAATACAAGCCCCCTACTCGTAAAAAATAAATAAAAAATAAAGAATTTACAACCCTGCAAAAAAAAAAACCAAAACAAAACAAAAAAAAAATACAACCCACCATCCTCCTCAAAAAAAGGTTACAAAAACCCCAAAACATACAAAAAATATAACTCAACCCCCTCCTGCATAAAAAAGCCCCCCAAAATCACAAAACACACTTTCCACCACCTCAGTCTACATGGTTGTGATCTGACTTGCTTGAACCGGTTGGAACCAGCTGGAACTGGCTAGAACCGGTTGGAACTAGCTAGAACCGGTTGGAACCAGCTGGAAAGGCTGAGGCTATAAATATCACCACCCAGGCAGTTTACTGCCATTTCTGTTCAGTGCTCAAAGTGAGAGGATGCCGACAGCAGGTGTAGCAAAAATACCATGCTGGAATCCCTATAGATATATAGCACCACGCCCAGATCAACCAGTGGTGCGGCGCACAGCTGATCCAGCGGTGAGGCGTCTTGTCAAGCTGGCAAGCCCTCGCCAAAACAAGCTGGCGGGCCCTCAACCGGCCAAACCAGAGGGTCCTAAGCTGACGGGCCATAGCCGGACCAAGCCGTCGGCCCCCAGTCGGGCCAAGCCGTCGGCCCCAAGCCCGGCCCAGAAGGCGGGCCCAAGTCTGGCCCAGCCAGCAGGCCCTAGCCTGGCCCAGAAAAAGATCACTAGGTATGCCCAGCCGGCAGGCACTAGCCATGCCCAGCCGATGGGCACTAGCCAGGCCAAGGATAGGGGCACAAGATTGGCCCAGAAGGTGGCCCCAAGACCGGCCCAGCCGGCGGGCCCTAGCCTGACCCAACCAGTGATCACTAACCCTGCCCAGCTGGCAGGCACCAGCCCTGCCCAACCGGCGGGCACTAGCCCTGCCCAGCCTGTGGGCACTAGCCCAGCTGAGAAGCCAGGCAAATCTAAGGCTGGTTTTTGGCAAAAATTGTTTTGTCTTATGCACTAGTAAAAAAACACATCTGCAAAAAAATTAAAAAAACACAAAAATTAAGACAAATTACAAAAAATACACATCTGCAAATACAAAATAAAAAACAACACAAAAATAAAGAAAAAACACAAAAAATACATATCTGCAAATACAAAACAAATAAAAACACAAAAAAGAAAAACACAAAAAATACATATCTGCAAATACAAAACAAAAAAAAGTTATTGAAAAACAAAACAAAAACATACACATAAATGTACAAAGTACACATCTGCATAAACAAAACAAAAAATACACAAAAATAAAATCTGCAAAATAAAAAAAAATACAAAAAACTGAACAAAAATGAAAGCTGGGGATTAGGGCTACTGGCGACACCCCAAAAACAAAAACGACACTGGGCGGCCACCTCATGGGTGTGTTGGAAGAGCTGCTACTTATTTTTAGTATGTTGACAGTGACATCCAATTCATTGATAACTTAATAACTTAGAGATTTAAACCCAGGCAACGCCAGGTATTTCAGCTAGTTATTATTATTATTATTATTATTATGATGTCTACTGGTAGCATGTCTGGGAAGCAGACATGCTACCAGTAGACATCAGTGGTCAAAACCTATGAAAACGGACCACCAGATTATTACTGATGACACCTAATCCTATCATATGTTCACAATCGTGACACTGTGCTATTCAAAGAAGTGGTTGGAATTCCACCATTTACGGTACACCTTGAATCACTTGGGTGACACCGAGGGTGAAGGTCACACTATATATGAAAATATTACACTAGGAGGCGCCTATTCTCACTTTTATTTTACATATATATATATATATATATATATATATATATATATATATATATAAAGGGGAGAGGGGACAAGTGTCTGATGGTGCAGTAATTTCACACTTAGTTTAGTGACTTGACAACACTTATATAAGTAATCTGCGTACCAGATGGTGCGTTTTCTATCGTGCACATCAAATACTGTGACTTAGTCCTCCAATCTGTTGCTCACAGCACAAGGGATCTAAAATCAGCAAGCATAAAATACACCCCTCATAGTGCAGTATTAACTTGTTAAATTCAATGGATATTCAGCACCTCAATAGGTATTATGCGTACCAAACCAGTTGAAATAATCAAGCATATCATAAGGGGTCTTTATCCTCCAGTTTGTTGTTCACAGCACAGGGGGATTTATCTGAATGAATAGGCAATGTGTTAGGCAGTCCAGGGTATGTCCACAGTGAGTGCCCACGTCAGGAGGTAATCAGATAAGGTCCTCTACGCGTGTCACCTTACAAGGCTTCCGCAGGAGTGTCAAGGCTTCCTCAGGAGGCTAAAGACCCCTATTATATCTTATTATTAGCCTCACCATTTTTATCATATATATATATATATATATACACACACACACACACACACACATGGAGCCATGCTAATCTTGGCTCCGTCTGTGTCTGGGCAGTGCGCACGTCCCTTTCACTATAATGGAAGTGTCTCTGTGCACTCCCGTAGCGGGGCTAGGTTCCAGATTGCCTAGTCCCGCCGGGAGTGCACATCTGCGATGGAGCCGCACTAGATGAGTGCGGCTCCTTCTGTATATAAAGTATATATATAAACAAATGTGGCTGTATATACAGTATGTGTATTTGCGGCAACACACAATAGGCCCTTGAGAAATTTCAGCTCCAGGCCTATGAGGCTCTTAATCTGGCACTGGGTACACAACTATGCTGTAACGTACCATCGATGGTTCTTACCATCAGGTTTCATGCATGCACACAAGATATTGGGGGGGTTCCGGTGGCTGCCGCTGGCTAGCCTTTCAGTAGCTGCTTCGTCATACCCAGCCAGGAGTACTCGGGACTCAGAGGACACTGACGCTGCTTGGCAGGCCCGTCTCTCCCCGCACTGCTGAGCTCATGAGAGACCAGTAGCTGCTCAGCCCCACCTACTTCCTGGCAGGCACCATCCCTCTATGGAGCTGGCTCATGGGAAATGTAGTTAAACAAGTGCCGGAGAGCCACGGGTTGTCCTCACTGCATCCACAGCCAGCAGATATATGCAGCACTCTAAGCATTAAAATAAAACACACATACCATTGGGCCCACAGCTTCCAATGATGGCGAGGAACCAATCGGGTCTCTGCCATTTATGGTAGAACTAGTTACCATCGGCAGGGGTGCTTCTAGAGAGGAGAAGGCCCGTGTGCAGACACCGCCTGGGCCCCCTCTTCTCTAGCCGGCAGCGCTGTAGACTCTGGGCACTAGGGTCACTAGGGCAGTGCAAAGTGTACGTCAGCTCTTAAGCTGCATACAGAGAGACCCGTTCAGTCATAAATACTATACCCACTGTACTCCAAATGAAGAGAAACAATAGGACACGAGGACATGCACTGAGACTGGAGGGAGGTAGGTTCAGGGGAAATATGAGGGAAAATGACTTCACAGAAAGGGTAGTGGACAAGTGGAATAGCCTCCCATCAGAGGTGGTAGAGCGTTAGACAGTAGAGCAATTTAAACATGCATGGGATAGACATAAAGATATCCTTACAAAGAAATAAGGATCAAATAAGGTTTGAGATACAAATATGGTAAAAAAAAAAAAGACAAAAAAGGGGCAGACTAGATGGGCCAAGTGGTTCTTATCTGCCATCAAATTCTATGTTTCTATGTTTATGTATCCACAATAAGGTGTTTGACACCCCATGGGGGTGTAATATATAAAACTGTATATAGGAATGACAGCACAGATGACTACCCATGCATATAGAGGACAGAATAGTCTATGCCAGGGAAGTGCTGATATGTGAGACAGGGCTGTACACACTATTACGTGTTACTAAGAGGACAGAGCTCATACGCACTATCTCTGCATTACAGATCCTATAATAGGGATATGCATCCCAATGGATGGGATTCCTCCAGTCATATGACCGACGCTGGAATACCGACACCACTCAGGAGACCGGCACAGGAACATACACACAGCTGACACCCCGAAGGTAAGTATCGGAGTAACTGTTAGGCGTAGGGACCGGGGGAAGGGTTAGGGACTTGGGGGGGAGGGGTGTTGTTAGCCCTAGCTGCTTCCCTATGGTTAGCCCTAGGCCCCCCCTTGAGGGTTATCCCTAGTTGCCACCCCCCCTCGAGGGTTAGCCCTAGCCACCCCCCCTGAGAGTTAGCCCTAGCCACCCCCCCCCCCATGAGGGTTAGCTCTAGCCACCACCCCCAGAGGGTAAGCCCTAGCAGCTCACCCCAAAAGGGTTAGTCCTAGCAGTCCACCCCTGGGAGTTTAGGGTTAGCGTAGGGTAGATGGGGTAAAAATACTTACCCCCTCCGATGCCCGGATCTTTAGTGTGGTGATGCTAGAGTCAGTCATGTGACCACCGGCATCCCGACAGCTCTGATGTGTACAGGGGAACCGCTGACAAACACTCCTCTACACCTGTCTCCAACTTCATAAAACCTGTGAAACTTTTTAGGGCAAATTATGTCAAAATCATGTGACTTTAAAAGACCAATGACTGCACTGCTTTCAAAGCCAACACGCCGTATGCAATGAAATGCTCACTTTTTGTAGCGTTTCTCACCAGCAAACATGCATGGTGTCGAGTTCAAGTCACATAGGCACTTTAAAACTCGCAGGCTATTACATACTGTGAGTCTCGGAAGATTCTTGTGCAAACTCAGAAAATAAATCAGACCAGTGTCGAACTGGGACATGTAGGGCCCACCGGGGAAATACAGTGGTAGGGGCCCATGTTTAGGGGTGTGGCCAGTCTCCAGAGAGGGTGTACCCTGCCACCACATTGGTTTGCCTAACCATTTTGCAAGTGTTGGTCTCCTAGATAAATAGATACAGTAAATACTTTAATGTATGCAAGATAATGTACTAGATTAGTAACAGCACAGTCTGGAACCTGATCCCTAGAGGAGGGGGTGGGCCCCCCAGGCAGTAGGGCCCACCGGTGGTTTCCCCTGTACCCAAGTGGGCCAGTCCAACCCTGAATCAGACTCTATTACATTTGCTCCTAGGCGTTGAAATTTGCCGACCATTCATTGTGGTGTTATTGGTTATGACACCACAATCTGAAAGAGGACAATTGTGTTACTGCACCTGCACACTGACAGCACCTGCGCAGTGGCAAGGAATATCTGCAGAACTCTGCCATCATTCACGCTGAAAGAAAGAAAAGGGTGAACACACCAGAGTGCTTATTAGAGTTGCACCTTTGCCTTGCTGATCCGTGGAGGGACAGTCTGCTCTGCAGATGGAAACACTTTGCAGCCTATAAATGGATCTGTGATGACACCATATTGTCTGTCTTTAGACGCATGCATTGGTCACACCATGGAAACTTGCAGCAGCCCCATGATAAGAGTTTGCAACCAGTTATGGGACATGACCGGAACACTCCCATACCATGCCCGTAAGACTCTATGGGGTGTATTTACTAAGCCTTGGATGGAGATAAAGTACCAGCCAATCGGCTCCTAACTGACGTTTTTCAAACCCAGCCTGTAACATGGCAGTTAGGAGCTGATTGGCTGGTACTTTATCTCCGGACCCTTTATTTCCATCCAAGGCTTAGTAAATAGGCCCCATGTCTCTGAGCAGCCACCTCCCAGTCACCACCCAGTTAACAACCAATATATTTCCAATACATTCCTGAGACCGTGCCTACATCATGAACGCCTGCACTGCGCATATTTTTAGCTATTTAAATGCCTGCGCAGTTGCAAAGCATCGGCCATTTTCATGGATATCTAAAATTCATGGAAAATTTTATAGAAATGTAAATTACAGTGTAAAAATAAAGCAGCCAGTATTTACCCTGCACAGGAACAATATAACCCACCCAAATCTAATTCTCTCTGCACATGTTATATCTGCCCCACCTGCAGTACACCTAGGGGGTCATTCCGAGTTGATAGCTCGTTATTTTTTTATCGCAACGGAGCGATTAGTCGCTAACGCGCATGCGCAATGTCCGCATTGCGACTGCGCCAAGTAAATTTGCTATGCAGTTAGGTATTTTACTCACGGCATTACGAGGAATTTTCTTCGTTCTGGTGATCGTAATGTGATTGACAGGAAGTGGGTGTTTCTGGGCGGAAACTGGCCGTTTTATGGGTGTGTGTGAAAAAACGCTACCGTTTCTGGGAAAAACGCGGGAGTGTCTGAAGAAACGGGGGAGTGTCTGGGCGAACGCTGGGTGTGTTTGTGACGTCAAACCAGGAACGAAACTGACTGAACTGATCGCAATGGCAGAATAAGTTTCGAGCTACTCAGAAACTGCTAAGAAGTGTCTATTCGCAATTCTGCTAATCTTTCGTTCGCAATTTTGATAAGCTAAGATTCACTCCCAGTAGGCGGCGGCTTAGCGTGTGCAAAGCTGCTAAAAGCAGCTGGCGAGCGAACAACTCGGAATGACCCCCATAGTTTTGCCCATTAAGTAACAAATTTGCTGCTGCGATCAGGTCTGAATTAGGCCCTATGTTGGAGAGGGTTGGATTGTGTGAAACACGATTAGGTGCAGAACCCTTTAATGTTTCTGGGGGCAAAGCGCATCTAATGTTCTACGCATTTTCTACTTGTTCTCTCAAATTTGTGTCTTAGTTTGCAAAATTGTGTTCTAGTTACATAGGATTTTATGGTCATATATCACATGGCATGGGATGTTAGCTGGCCCCTGACCCCATTGTGATGTCATCAGGCCCATTGTGATGTCAGCTGTTCCATGGCTCTGTCTAATCTCACCTGCAGGCAGTTACTGCCATATCGTCAGTGCTACTAGTTACATAGGATTAGGTGTTATGTAGCAGAGGAATTGGTATGAAGTCACAGAGTAAGTATTGTGATGCGTGGCGCGGGTCACTAGTATCAGACCTGTCTTCTGCCTGTGTAACCTAGATTGTGCACCGTGCTCCCTGTCTAGCGACACACAATATGCAGCAGCTGTTCATCTCTCACACTACAGTAAGTGCAGGCTGCTATATTATCCCTCTTATCTGTGACATGTTGGTTGGCTAGTAACAATGTATTTCCTATACTTATATGGCAGCTAAATCTGTTTTCCTAAAAATGTCTTTTCTACTACTGTGCTCTATAACAATGATACTTTACCATACTTTCCATGCCATGTGTTAGGGGCAAGGCTGTAACAGTAAGAAAGCCTTTCCAAGTGTTGCTGGCTCAGTCATATCTGGCCTGAGATTGTCGCTGTGACTCAGTGTAGAGTGTCCTTTATGTAAGAACGCACAGACTTTGTACCTTATATTGCTTTCTACCAATAATAATTACTGTCGCTGACCTTACTCTTTCTGGCCTATAATGTACATCCATGTAGGAATTTGTATATCCATTATTTATTTATTAGGCTACTGTGACTGCAGGATTATATACATAGAGAATCTTTCTTACTAAATAACAGTTCTAAATCTGATATTTCACCATATTGTCAGCTCACATGGGATTGCTTTCATCTCAATGTTTATAGCTATGTTTTAATACACGTGTCTATTTGTTTATTTGTTGTTTCTTAACATTAAACTAATACTAAACTGCCCAGCTGGTGAGCCCTAGCCTGGCCCAGCCAGCCGGCCATTCTAAGGCTTGTATTTGTTCACAATGGTTTTGTAATATGTAATAGTTAAAAACACATCTGCAAAAAAAAAAAAAAAAAATAGAAAAAAAAATACATAAGTAAAGAAAAAACACAAAAAACACATCTGCAAAATAAAAAAACATACACATACAGTAAATAAATAAAAACTCAAAAAAATACAAGCCCCCTACTCGTAAAAAATAAATAAAAAATAAAGAATTTACAACCCATCAACCTGCAAAAAAAACAAACAAAACAAAAAATAAAAATACAACCCACCATCCTCCTCAAAAAAAGGTTACAAAAACCCCAAAACATACAAAAAATATAACTCAACCCCCTCCTGCATAAAAAAGCCCCCCAAAATCACAAAACACACTTTCCACCACCTCAGTCTACATGGTTGTGATCTGACTTGCTTGAACCGGTTGGAACCAGCTGGAACTGGCTAGAACCGGTTGGAACTAGCTAGAACCGGTTGGAACCAGCTGGAAAGGCTGAGGCTATAAATATCACCACCCAGGCAGTTTACTGCCATTTCTGTTCAGTGCTCAAAGTGAGAGGATGCCGACAGCAGGTGTAGCAAAAATACCATGCTGGAATCCCTATAGATATATAGCACCACGCCCAGATCAACCAGTGGTGCGGCGCACAGCTGATCCAGCGGTGAGGCGTCTTGTCAAGCTGGCAAGCCCTCGCCAAAACAAGCTGGCGGGCCCTCAACCGGCCAAACCAGAGGGTCCTAAGCTGACGGGCCATAGCCGGACCAAGCCGCCGGCCCCCAGTCGGGCCAAGCCGTCGGCCTTAAGCCCGGCCCAGAAGGCGGGCCCAAGTCTGGCCCAGCCAGCAGGCCCTAGCCTGGTCCAGAAAAAGATCACTAGGTATGCCCAGCCGGCAGGCACTAGCCATGCCCAGCCGATGGGCACTAGCCAGGCCAAGGATAGGGGCACAAGATTGGCCCAGAAGGTGGCCCCAAGACCGGCCCAGCCGGCGGGCCCTAGCCTGGCCCAACCAGTGATCACTAACCCTGCCCAGCCGGCAGGCACCAGCCCTGCCCAACCGGCGGGCACTAGCCCTGCCCAGCCGGTGGGCACTAGCCCAGCTGAGATGCCAGGCAAATCTAAGGCTGGTTTTTGGCAAAAATTGTTTTGTCTTATGCACTAGTAAAAAAACACATCTGCAAAAAAATTAAAAAAACACAAAAATTAAGAAAAATTACAAAAAATACACATCTGCAAATACAAAATAAAAAACAACACAAAAATAAAGAAAAAACACAAAAAATACATATCTGCAAATACAAAACAAATAAAAACACAAAAAAGAAAAACACAAAAAATACATATCTGCAAATACAAAACAAAATAAAGTTATTGAAAAACAAAACAAAAACATACACATAAATGTACAAAGTACACATCTGCATAAACAAAACAAAAAATACACAAAAATAAAATCTGCAAAATAAAAAAAAATACAAAAAAATGAACAAAAATGAAAGCTGGGGATTAGGGCTACTGGCGACACCCCAAAAACAAAAACGACACCGGGCGGCCACCTCATGGGTGTGTTGGAAGAGCTGCTACTTATTTTTAGTATGTTGACAGTGACATCCAATTCATTGATAACTTAATAATTTAGAGATTTAAACCCAGGCAACGCCAGGTATTTCAGCTAGTTATTATTATTATTATTATTATTATTATTATTATGATGATGTCTACTGGTAGCATGTCTGGGAAGCAGACATGCTACCAGTAGACATCAGTGGTCAAAACCTATGAAAACGGACCACCAGATTATTACTGATGACACCTAATCCTATCATATGTTCACAATCGTGACACTGTGCTATTCAAAGAAGTGGTTGGAATTCCACCATTTACGGTACACCTTGAATCACTTGGGTGACACCGAGGGTGAAGGTCACACTATATATGAAAATATTACACTAGGAGGCGCCTATTCTCACTTTTATTTTACATATATATATATATATATATATATATATATATATAAGTATATAAGTATATATATAAGTATATAAGTATATATAAGTGTCTGATGGTGCAGTAATTTCACACTTAGTTTAGTGACTTGACAACACTTATATAAGTAATCTGCGTACCAGATGGTGCGTTTTCTATCGTGCACATCAAACACTGTGACTTAGTCCTCCAATCTGTTGCTCACAGCACAAGGGATCTAAAATCAGCAAGCATAAAATACACCCCTCATAGTGCAGTATTAACTAGGGATGAGCGGGTTCGGTTCCTCGGAATCCGAACCCGCCCGAACTTCATGTTTTTTTACACGGGGCCGAGCGACTCGGATCTTCCCGCCTTGCTCGGTTAACCCGAGCGCGCCCGAACGTCATCATCCCGCTGTCGGATTCTCGCGAGGCTCGGATTCTATCGCGAGACTCGGATTCTATATAAGGAGCCGCGCGTCGCCGCCATTTTCACACGTGCTTTGAGATTCATAGGGAGAGGACGTGGCTGGCGTCCTCTCCGTTTATAGAGAAGAGAGTGAGACAGTAGAGAGAGACACAGTAGTAATTTTGGGGAGCATTAGGAGGAGTACTAGTTACTTGCTGAAGTGATAGATAGTGTGACTGTATATTATCTGACTTGTGGGGGAGACACTGACAGTGGGGAGCAGTTAGAGTCTGAGAGCAGGACTCAGGAGTACATATAACGTACAGTGCGCACTTTTGCTGCCAGAGTGCCACACTGCCATTGTGACCACACTGACCACCAGTATAATATATATTGTGATTGTCTGCTTAGGAGTACTACTTGCAAGTTGCTGATAGTGTGACCAGTGACCTGACCACCAGTCACCACCAGTTTAATATATATATATATATATATAATTGTATATAATATATATATAATATTGTATACCACCTACCCGTGGTTTTTTTTTCTTTCTTCTTTATACATACTACTATAGTAGCTTACTGTAGCAGTCTGCGGTGCTGCTGAGCTGACAGTGTCCAGCAGGTCCGTCATCAGTCATTACATAATAAATATATATACCTGTCCGGCTGCAGTACTAGTGATATTATATATATATATATATTGATTTCATCTCATTATCATCCAGTCTATATTAGCAGCAGACACAGTACGGTAGTCCACGGCTGTAGCTACCTCTGTGTCGGCAGTCGCTCGTCCATCCATAATTGTATACCACCTACCCGTGGTTTTTTTTTTCTTTCTTCTTTATACATACTACTATAGTAGCTTACTGTAGCAGTCTGCGGTGCTGCTGAGCTGACAGTGTCCAGCAGGTCCGTCATCAGTCATTACATAATAAATATATATACCTGTCCGGCTGCAGTACTAGTGATATTATATATATAATATATATATTGATTTCATCTCATTATCATCCAGTCTATATTAGCAGCAGACACAGTACGGTAGTCCACGGCTGTAGCTACCTCTGTGTCGGCAGTCGCTCGTCCATCCATAATTGTATACCACCTACCCGTGGTTTTTTTTTTTCTTTCTTCTTTATACATACTACTATAGTAGCTTACTGTAGCAGTCTGCGGTGCTGCTGAGCTGATTGTGTCCAGTAGGTCCGTCATCAGTCATTACATAATAAATATATCTACCTGTCCGGCTGCAGTACTAGTGTGATATAATATATATTGATTTCATCTCATTATCATCCAGTCTATATTAGCAGCAGACACAGTACGGTAGTCCACGGCTGTAGCTACCTCTGTGTCGGCAGTCGCTCGTCCATCCATAATTGTATACCACCTACCCGTGTTTTTTTCTTTTCTTTCTTCTTTATACATACTACTATAGTAGCTTACTGTAGCAGTCTGCGGTGCTGCTGAGCTGACAGTGTCCAGCAGGTCCGTCATCAGTCATTACATAATAAATATATATACCTGTCCGGCTGCAGTACTAGTGATATTATATATATATATATATATTGATTTCATCTCATTATCATCCAGTCTATATTAGCAGCAGACACAGTACGGTAGTCCACGGCTGTAGCTACCTCTGTGTCGGCAGTCGCTCGTCCATCCATAATTGTATACCACCTACCTGTGGTTTTTTTTTCTTTCTTCTTTATACATACTACTATAGTAGCTTACTGTAGCAGTCTGCGGTGCTGCTGAGCTGACAGTGTCCAGCAGGTCCGTCATCAGTCATTACATAATAAATATATATACCTGTCCGGCTGCAGTACTAGTGATATTATATATATATATATATTGATTTCATCTCATTATCATCCAGTCTATATTAGCAGCAGACACAGTACGGTAGTCCACGGCTGTAGCTACCTCTGTGTCGGCAGTCGCTCGTCCATCCATAAGTATACTAGTATCCATCCATCTCCATTGTTTACCTGAGGTGCCTTTTAGTTGTGCCTATTAAAATATGGAGAACAAAAATGTTGAGGTTCCAAAATTAGGGAAAGATCAAGATCCACTTCCACCTCGTGCTGAAGCTGCTGCCACTAGTCATGGCCGAGACGATGAAATGCCAGCAACGTCGTCTGCCAAGGCCGATGCCCAATGTCATAGTACAGAGCATGTAAAATCCAAAACACCAAATATCAGTAAAAAAAGGACTCCAAAATCTAAAATAAAATTGTCGGAGAAGAAGCGTAAACTTGCCAATATGCCATTTACCACACGGAGTGGCAAGGAACGGCTGAGGCCCTGGCCTATGTTCATGGCTAGTGGTTCAGCTTCACATGAGGATGGAAGCACTCAGCCTCTCGCTAGAAAAATGAAAAGACTCAAGCTGGCAAAAGCAACGCAAAGAACTGTGCGTTCTTCGAAATCCCAAATCTACAAGGAGAGTCCAATTGTGTCGGTTGCGATGCCTGACCTTCCCAACCATTCATAATTGTATACCACCTACACGTGTTTTTTTTTTTTCTTTCTTCTTTGTACATACTACTATAGTATAGTAGCTTACTGTAGCAGTCTGCGGTGCTGCTGAGCTGACAGTGTCCAGCAGGTCCGTCATCAGTCATCATTACCTAATAAATATATTATCTACCTGTCCGGCTGCAGTACTAGTGATATTATATATACATACATATATATATTGATTTCATCTCATTATCAATCATCCAGTCTATATTAGCAGCAGACACAGTACGTTAGTCCACGGCTGTAGCTACCTCTGTGTCGGCACTCGGCAGTCCATCCATAATTGTATACCACCTACCCGTGGTTTTTTTTTTTCTTTCTTCTTTGTACATACTACTATAGTATAGTAGCTTACTGTAGCAGTCTGCGGTGCTGCTGAGCTGACAGTGTCCAGCAGGTCCGTCATCAGTCATCATTACCTAATAAATATATTATCTACCTGTCCGGCTGCAGTACTAGTGATATTATATATACATACATATATATATTGATTTCATCTCATTATCAATCATCCAGTCTATATCAGCAGCAGACACAGTACGTTAGTCCACGGCTGTAGCTACCTCTGTGTCGGCACTCGGCAGTCCATCCATAATTGTATACCACCTACCCGTGGTTTTTTTTTTCTTTCTTCTTTGTACATACTACTATAGTATAGTAGCTTACTGTAGCAGTCTGCGGTGCTGCTGAGCTGACAGTGTCCAGCAGGTCCGTCATCAGTCATCATTACCTAATAAATATATTATCTACCTGTCCGGCTGCAGTACTAGTGATATTATATATACATACATATATATATTGATTTCATCTCATTATCAATCATCCAGTCTATATTAGCAGCAGACACAGTACGTTAGTCCACGGCTGTAGCTACCTCTGTGTCGGCACTCGGCAGTCCATCCATAATTGTATACCACCTACACGTGGTTTTTTTTTTTCTTTCTTCTTTGTACATACTACTATAGTATAGTAGCTTACTGTAGCAGTCTGCGGTGCTGCTGAGCTGACAGTGTCCAGCAGGTCCGTCATCAGTCATCATTACCTAATAAATATATTATCTACCTGTCCGGCTGCAGTACTAGTGATATTATATATACATACATATATATATTGATTTCATCTCATTATCAATCATCCAGTCTATATTAGCAGCAGACACAGTACGTTAGTCCACGGCTGTAGCTACCTCTGTGTCGGCACTCGGCAGTCCATCCATAATTGTATACCACCTACCCGTGTTTTTTTTTTTTTCTTTCTTCTTTGTACATACTACTATAGTATAGTAGCTTACTGTAGCAGTCTGCGGTGCTGCTGAGCTGACAGTGTCCAGCAGGTCCGTCATCAGTCATCATTACCTAATAAATATATTATCTACCTGTCCGGCTGCAGTACTAGTGATATTATATATACATACATATATATATATTGATTTCATCTCATTATCAATCATCCAGTCTATATTAGCAGCAGACACAGTACGTTAGTCCACGGCTGTAGCTACCTCTGTGTCGGCACTCGGCAGTCCATCCATAATTGTATACCACCTACCCGTGGTTTTTTTTCTTTCTTTCTTCTTTGTACATACTACTATAGTATAGTAGCTTACTGTAGCAGTCTGCGGTGCTGCTGAGCTGACAGTGTCCAGCAGGTCCGTCATCAGTCATCATTACCTAATAAATATATTATCTACCTGTCCGGCTGCAGTACTAGTGATATTATATATACATACATATATATATTGATTTCATCTCATTATCAATCATCCAGTCTATATTAGCAGCAGACACAGTACGGTAGTCCACGGCTGTAGCTACCTCTGTGTCGGCACTCGGCAGTCCATCCATAAGTATACTAGTATCCATCCATCTCCATTGTTTACCTGAGGTGCCTTTTAGTTGTGCCTATTAAAATATGGAGAACAAAAATGTTGAGGTTCCAAAATTAGGGAAAGATCAAGATCCACTTCCACCTCGTGCTGAAGCTGCTGCCACTAGTCATGGCCGAGACGATGAAATGCCAGCAACGTCGTCTGCCAAGGCCGATGCCCAATGTCATAGTACAGAGCATGTCAAATCCAAAACACCAAATATCAGTAAAAAAAGGACTCCAAAACCTAAAATAAAATTGTCGGAGGAGAAGCGTAAACTTGCCAATATGCCATTTACCACACGGAGTGGCAAGGAACGGCTGAGGCCCTGGCCTATGTTCATGGCTAGTGGTTCAGCTTCACATGAGGATGGAAGCACTCAGCCTCTCGCTAGAAAACTGAAAAGACTCAAGCTGGCAAAAGCACCGCAAAGAACTGTGCGTTCTTCGAAATCCCAAATCCACAAGGAGAGTTCAATTGTGTCGGCTGCGATGCCTGACCTTCCCAACACTGGAAGTGAAGAGCATGCGCCTTCCACCATTTGCACGCCCCCTGCAAGTGCTGGAAGGAGCACCCGCAGTCCAGTTCCTGATAGTCAGATTGAAGATGTCAGTGTTGAAGTACACCAGGATGAGGAGGATATGGGTGTTGCTGGCGCTGGGGAGGAAATTGACCAGGAGGATTCTGATGGTGAGGTGGTTTGTTTAAGTCAGGCACCCGGGGAGACACCTGTTGTCCGTGGGAGGAATATGGCCGTTGACATGCCTGGTGAAAATACCAAAAAAATCAGCTCTTCAGTGTGGAGGTATTTCAACAGAAATGCGGACAACAGGTGTCAAGCCGTGTGTTGCCTTTGTCAAGCTGTAATAAGTAGGGGTAAGGACGTTAACCACCTCGGAACATCCTCCCTTATACGTCACCTGCAGCGCATTCATAATAAGTCAGTGACAAGTTCAAAAACTTTGGGTGACAGTGGAAGCAGTCCACTGACCAGTAAATCCCTCCCTCTTGTAACCAAGCTCACGCAAACCACCCCACCAACTCCCTCAGTGTCAATTTCCTCCTTCCCCAGGAATGCCAATAGTCCTGCAGGCCATGTCACTGGCAATTCTGACGAGTCCTCTCCTGCCTGGGATTCCTCCGATGCATCCTTGCGTGTAACGCCTACTGCTGCTGGCGCTGCTGTTGTTGCTGCTGGGAGTCGATGGTCATCCCAGAGGGGAAGTCGGAAGACCACTTGTACTACTTCCAGTAAGCAATTGACTGTCCAACAGTCCTTTGCGAGGAAGATGAAATATCACAGCAGTCATCCTGCTGCAAAGCGGATAACTGAGGCCTTGACAACTATGTTTGTTTTAGACGTGCGTCCGGTATCCGCCGTTAGTTCACAGGGAACTACACAATTTATTGAGGTAGTGTGCCCCCGTTACCAAATACCATCTAGGTTCCACTTCTCTAGGCAGGCGATACCGAAAATGTACACAGACCTCAGAAAAAGACTCACCAGTGTCCTAAAAAATGCAGCTGTACCCAATGTCCACTTAACCACGGACATGTGGACAAGTGGAGCAGGGCAGGGTCAGGACTATATGTCTGTGACAGCCCACTGGGTAGATGTATGGACTCCCGCCGCAAGAACAGCAGCGGCGGCACCAGTAGCAGCATCTCGCAAACGCCAACTCTTTCCTAGGCAGGCTACGCTTTGTATCACCGCTTTCCAGAATACGCACACAGCTGAAAACCTCTTACGGCAACTGAGGAAGATCATCGTGGAATGGCTTACCCCAATTGGACTCTCCTGTGGATTTGTGGCATCGGACAACGCCAGCAATATTGTGTGTGCATTAAATATGGGCAAATTCCAGCACGTCCCATGTTTTGCACATACCTTGAATTTGGTGGTGCAGAATTTTTTAAAAAACGACAGGGGCGTGCAAGAGATGCTGTCGGTGGCCAGAAGAATTGCGGGACACTTTCGGCGTACAGGCACCACGTACAGAAGACTGGAGCACCACCAAAAACTACTGAACCTGCCCTGCCATCATCTGAAGCAAGAAGTGGTAACGAGGTGGAATTCAACCCTCTATATGCTTCAGAGGTTGGAGGAGCAGCAAAAGGCCATTCAAGCCTATACAATTGATCATGATATAGGAGGTGGAATGCACCTGTCTCAAGTGCAGTGGAGAATGATTTCAACGTTGTGCAAGGTTCTGATGCCCTTTGAACTTGCCACACGTG
The DNA here is from genome assembly GCF_028390025.1 of Pseudophryne corroboree. Taxonomy (NCBI): domain Eukaryota; kingdom Metazoa; phylum Chordata; class Amphibia; order Anura; family Myobatrachidae; genus Pseudophryne; species Pseudophryne corroboree. The sequence continues at coordinate 82,928,804 of NC_086448.1, forward strand.
AAGTCAGTTCAGACACTGCCAGCCTGAGTCAGGTCATTCCCCTCATCAGGCTTTTGCAGAAGAAGCTGGAGACATTGAAGGAGGAGCTAACACGGAGCGATTCCGCTAGGCATGTGGGACTTGTGGATGGAGCCCTTAATTTGCTTAACAAGGATTCACGGGTGGTCAATCTGTTGAAATCAGAGCACTACATTTTGGCCACCGTGCTCGATCCTAGATTTAAAGCCTACCTTGGATCTCTCTTTCCGGCAGACACAAGTCTGCTGGGGTTGAAAGACCTGCTGGTGAGAAAATTGTCAAGTCAAGCGGAACGCGACCTGTCAACATCTCCTCCTTCACATTCTCCCGCAACTGGGGGTGCGAGGAAAAGGCTCAGAATTCCGAGCCCACCCGCTGGCGGTGATGCAGGGCAGTCTGGAGCGACTGCTGATGCTGACATCTGGTCCGGACTGAAGGACCTGACAACGATTACGGACATGTCGTCTACTGTCACTGCATATGATTCTCTCACCATTGAAAGAATGGTGGAGGATTATATGAGTGACCGCATCCAAGTAGGCACGTCACACAGTCCGTACTTCTACTGGCAGGAAAAAGAGGCAATTTGGAGGCCCTTGCACAAACTGGCTTTATTCTACCTAAGTTGCCCTCCCACAAGTGTGTACTCCGAAAGAGTGTTTAGTGCCGCCGCTCACCTTGTCAGCAATCGGCGTACGAGGTTACATCCAGAAAATGTGGAGAAGATGATGTTCATTAAAATGAATTATAATCAATTCCTCCGTGGAGACATTGACCAGCAGCAATTGCCTCCACAAAGTACACAGGGAGCTGAGATGGTGGATTCCAGTGGGGACGAATTGATAATCTGTGAGGAGGGGGATGTACATGGTGATATATCGGAGGGTGATGATGAGGTGGACATCTTGCCTCTGTAGAGCCAGTTTGTGCAAGGAGAGATTAATTGCTTCTTTTTTGGTGGGGGTCCAAACCAACCCGTCATTTCAGTCACAGTCGTGTGGCAGACCCTGTCACTGAAATGATGGGTTGGTTAAAGTGTGCATGTCCTGTTTATACAACATAAGGGTGGGTGGGAGGGCCCAAGGACAATTCCATCTTGCACCTCTTTTTTCTTTAATTTTTCTTTGCGTCATGTGCTGTTTGTGGAATGTTTTTTGGAAGGGCCATCCTGCGTGACACTGCAGTGCCACTCCTAGATGGGCCCGGTGTTTGTGTCGGCCACTAGGGTCGCTTATCTTACTCACACAGCTACCTCATTGTGCCTCTTTTTTTCTTTGCGTCATGTGCTGTTTGGGGAGGGTTTTTTGGAAGGGACATCCTGCGTGACACTGCAGTGCCACTCCTAGATGGGCCCGGTGTTTGTGTCGGCCACTAGGGTCGCTTATCTTACTCACACAGCTACCTCATTGCGCCTCTTTTTTTCTTTGCGTCATGTGCTGTTTGGGGAGGGTTTTTTGGAAGGGCCATCCTGCGTGACACTGCAGTGCCACTCCTAGATGGGCCCGGTGTTTGTGTCGGCCACTAGGGTCGCTTATCTTACTCACACAGCTACCTCATTGCGCCTCTTTTTTTCTTTGCGTCATGTGCTGTTTGGGGAGGGTTTTTTGGAAGGGCCATCCTGCGTGACACTGCAGTGCCACTCCTAGATGGGCCCGGTGTTTGTGTCGGCCACTAGGGTCGCTTATCTTACTCACATAGCTACCTCATTGCGCCTCTTTTTTTCTTTGCGTCATGTGCTGTTTGGGGAGGGTTTTTTGGAAGGGACATCCTGCGTGACACTGCAGTGCCACTCCTAGATGGGCCCGGTGTTTGTGTCGGCCACTAGGGTCGCTTATCTTACTCACACAGCTACCTCATTGCGCCTCTTTTTTTCTTTGCGTCATGTGCTGTTTGGGGAGGGTTTTTTGGAAGGGACATCCTGCGTGACACTGCAGTGCCACTCCTAGATGGGCCCGGTGTTTGTGTCGGCCACTAGGGTCGCTTATCTTACTCACACAGCTACCTCATTGCGCCTCTTTTTTTCTTTGCGTCATGTGCTGTTTGGGGAGGGTTTTTTGGAAGGGCCATCCTGCGTGACACTGCAGTGCCACTCCTAGATGGGCCCGGTGTTTGTGTCGGCCACTAGGGTCGCTTATCTTACTCACACAGCTACCTCATTGCGCCTCTTTTTTTCTTTGCGTCATGTGCTGTTTGGGGAGGGTTTTTTGGAAGGGCCATCCTGCGTGACACTGCAGTGCCACTCCTAGATGGGCCCGGTGTTTGTGTCGGCCACTAGGGTCGCTTATCTTACTCACACAGCTACCTCATTGCGCCTCTTTTTTTCTTTGCGTCATGTGCTGTTTGGGGAGGGTTTTTTGGAAGGGACATCCTGCGTGACACTGCAGTGCCACTCCTAGATGGGCCCGGTGTTTGTGTCGGCCACTAGGGTCGCTTAGCTTAGTCATCCAGCGACCTAGGTGCAAATTTTAGGACTAAAAATAATATTGTGAGGTGTGAGGTATTCAGAATAGACTGAAAATGAGTGTAAATTATGGTTTTTGAGGTTAATAATACTTTGGGATCAAAATGACCCCCAAATTCTATGATTTAAGCTGTTTTTTAGTGTTTTTAAAAAAAAACCACCCGAATCCAAAACACACCCGAATCCGACAAAAAAAATTCGGTGAGGTTTTGCCAAAACGCGGTCGAACCCAAAATACGCCCGTGGAACCGAACCCAAAACCAAAATACAAAACCCGAAAAATTTCCGGCGCTCATCTCTAGTCTTTATCCTCCGGTTTGTTGTTCACAGCACAGGGGGATTTATCTGAATGAATAGGCAATGTGTTAGACAGTCCAGGGTATGTCCACAGTGAGTGCCCACGTCAGGAGGTAATCAGATAAGGTCCTCTACGCGTGTCACCTTACAAGGCTTCCGCAGGAGTGTCAAGGCTTCCTCAGGAGGCTAAAGACCCCTATTATATCTTATTATTAGCCTCACCATTTATATCATATATATATATATATACACACACACACACACATGGAGCCACGCTAATCTTGGCTCTGTCTGTGTCTGGGCAGTGCGCACGTCCCTTTCACTATAATGGAAGTGTCTCTGTGCACTCCCGTAGCGGGGCTAGGTTCCAGATTGCCTAGTCCCGCCGGGAGTGCACATCTGCGATGGAGCCGCACTAGATGAGTGCGGCTCCTTCTGTATATACAGTATATATATAAACAAATGTGGCTGTATATACAGTATGTGTATTTGCGGCAACACACAATAGGCCCTTGAGAAATTTCAGCTCCAGGCCTATGAGGCTCTTAATCTGGCACTGGGTACACAACTATGCTGTAACGTACCATCGATGGTTCTTACCATCAGGTTTCATGCATGCACACAAGATATTGGGGGGGTTCCGGTGGCTGCCGCTGGCTAGCCTTTCAGTAGCTGCTTCGTCATACCCAGCCAGGAGGACTCGGGACTCAGAGGACACTGACGCTGCTTGGCAGGCTCCGTCTCTCCCCGCACTGCTGAGCTCATGAGAGACCAGTAGCTGCTCAGCCCCGCCTACTTCCTGGCAGGCACCATCCCTCTATGGCGCAGGCTCATGGGAAATGTAGTTAAACAAGTGCCGGAGAGCCACGGGTTGTCCTCACTGCATCCACAGCCAGCAGATATATGCAGCACTGTAAGCATTAAAATAAAACACACATACCATTGGGCCCACAGCTTCCAATGATGGCGAGGAACCAATCGGGTCTCTGCCATTTATGGTAGAACTAGTTACCATCGGCAGGGGTGCTTCTAGAGAGGAGAAGGCCCGTGTGCAGACACCGCCTGGGCCCCCTCTTCTCTAGCCGGCAGCGCTGTAGACTCTGGGCACTAGGGTCACTAGGGCAGTGCAAAGTGTACGTCAGCTCTTAAGCTGCATACAGAGAGACCCGTTCAGTCATAAATACTATACCCACTATACTCCAAATGAAGAGAAGCAATAGGACACGAGGACATGCACTGGGACTGGAGGGAGGTAGGTTCAGGGGAAATATGAGGAAGAATGACTTCACAGAAAGGGTAGTGAACAAGTGGAATAGCCTCCCATCAGAGGTGGTAGAGGGTAAGACAGTAGAGCAATTTAAACATGCATGGGATAGACATAAAGATATCCTTACAAAGAAATAAGAATCAAATAAGGTTTGAGATACAAATATGGTAAAAAAAAAAAGACAAAAAAGGGGCAGACTAGATGGGCCAAGTGGTTCTTATCTGCCATCAAATTCTATGTTTCTATGTTTATGTATCCACAATAAGGTGTTTGACACCCCATGGGGGTGTAATATATAAAACCGTATATAGGAATGACAGCACAGATGACTACCCATGCATATAGAGGACAGAATAGTCTATGCCAGGGAAGTGCTGATATGTGAGACAGGGCTGTACACACTATTACGTGTTACTAAGAGGAAAGATCTCATACGCACTATCTCCTATAATAGGATCCCAATGGATGGGATTCCTCCAGTCATATGACCGACGCTGGAATACCGACACCACTCAGGAGACCGGCACAGGAACATACACACAGCTGACACCCCGAAGGTAAGTATCGGAGTAACTGTTAGGCGTAGGGACCGGGGGAAGGGTTAGGGACTTGGGGGGGAGGGGTGTTGTTAGTAGAGATGTGCACTTGAAATTTTTCGGGTTTTGTGTTTTGGTTTTGGGTTCGGTTCCGCGGCCGTGTTTTGGGTTCGACCGCGTTTTGGCAAAACCTCACCGAATTTTTTTTGTCGGATTCGGGTGTGTTTTGGATTCGGGTGTTTTTTTTTAAAAAACACTAAAAAACAGCTTAAATCATAGAATTTGGGGGTCATTTTGATCCCAAAGTATTATTAACCTCAAAAACCATAATTTCCACTCATTTTCAGTTTATTCTGAATACCTCACACCTCACAATATTATTTTTAGTCCTAAAATTTGCACCTAGGTCGCTGGATGACTAAGCTAAGCGACCCTAGTGGCCGACACAAACACCGTGCCCATCTAGGAGTGGCACTGCAGTGTCACGCAGGATGGCCCTTCCAAAAAACACTCCCCAAACAGCACATGACGCAAAGAAAAAAAGAGGCGCAATGAGGTAGCTGTGTGAGTAAGATAAGCGACCCTAGTGGCCGACACAAACACCGGGCCCATCTAGGAGTGGCACTGCAGTGTCACGCAGGATGGCCCTTCCAAAAAACCCTCCCCAAACAGCACATGACGCAAAGAAAAAAAGAGGCGCAATGAGGTAGCTGTGTGAGTAAGATAAGCGACCCTAGTGGCCGACACAAACACCGTGCCCATCTAGGAGTGGCACTGCAGTGTCACGCAGGATGGCCCTTCCAAAAAACCCTCCCCAAACAGCACATGACGCAAAGAAAAAAAGAGGCGCAATGAGGTAGCTGTGTGAGTAAGATAAGCGACCCTAGTGGCCGACACAAACACCGGGCCCATCTAGGAGTGGCACTGCAGTGTCACGCAGGATGGCCCTTCCAAAAAACCCTCCCCAAACAGCACATGACGCAAAGAAAAATTAAAGAAAAAAGAGGTGCAAGATGGAATTGTCCTTGGGCCCTCCCACCCACCCTTATGTTGTATAAACAGGACATGCACACTTTAACCAACCCATCATTTCAGTGACAGGGTCTGCCACACGACTGTGACTGAAATGACGGGTTGGTTTGGACCCCCACCAAAAAAGAAGCAATTAATCTCTCCTTGCACAAACTGGCTCTACAGAGGCAAGATGTCCACCTCATCATCATCCTCCGATATATCACCGTGTACATCCCCCTCCTCACAGATTATCAATTCGTCCCCACTGGAATCCACCATCTCAGCTCCCTGTGTACTTTGTGGAGGCAATTGCTGCTGGTCAATGTCTCCACGGAGGAATTGATTATAATTCATTTTAATGAACATCATCTTCTCCACATTTTCTGGATGTAACCTCGTACGCCGATTGCTGACAAGGTGAGCGGCGGCACTAAACACTCTTTCGGAGTACACACTTGTGGGAGGGCAACTTAGGTAGAATAAAGCCAGTTTGTGCAAGGGCCTCCAAATTGCCTCTTTTTCCTGCCAGTAGAAGAACGGACTGTGTGACGTGCCTACTTGGATGCGGTCACTCATATAATCCTCCACCATTCTTTCAATGGTGAGAGAATCATATGCAGTGACAGTAGACGACATGTCCGTAATCGTTGTCAGGTCCTTCAGTCCGGACCAGATGTCAGCATCAGCAGTCGCTCCAGACTGCCCTGCATCACCGCCAGCGGGTGGGCTCGGAATTCTGAGCCTTTTCCTCGCACCCCCAGTTGCGGGAGAATGTGAAGGAGGAGATGTTGACAGGTCGCGTTCCGCTTGACTTGACAATTTTCTCACCAGCAGGTCTTTCAACCCCAGCAGACTTGTGTCTGCCGGAAAGAGAGATCCAAGGTAGGCTTTAAATCTAGGATCGAGCACGGTGGCCAAAATGTAGTGCTCTGATTTCAACAGATTGACCACCCGTGAATCCTTGTTAAGCAAATTAAGGGCTCCATCCACAAGTCCCACATGCCTAGCGGAATCGCTCCGTGTTAGCTCCTCCTTCAATGTCTCCAGCTTCTTCTGCAAAAGCCTGATGAGGGGAATGACCTGACTCAGGCTGGCAGTGTCTGAACTGACTTCACGTGTGGCAAGTTCAAAGGGCATCAGAACCTTGCACAACGTTGAAATCATTCTCCACTGCGCTTGAGACAGGTGCATTCCACCTCCTATATCGTGCTCAATTGTATAGGCTTGAATGGCCTTTTGCTGCTCCTCCAACCTCTGAAGCATATAGAGGGTTGAATTCCACCTCGTTACCACTTCTTGCTTCAGATGATGGCAGGGCAGGTTCAGTAGTTTTTGGTGGTGCTCCAGTCTTCTGTACGTGGTGCCTGTACGCCGAAAGTGTCCCGCAATTCTTCTGGCCACCGACAGCATCTCTTGCACGCCCCTGTCGTTTTTTAAAAAATTCTGCACCACCAAATTCAAGGTATGTGCAAAACATGGGACGTGCTGGAATTTGCCCATATTTAATGCACACACAATATTGCTGGCGTTGTCCGATGCCACAAATCCACAGGAGAGTCCAATTGGGGTAAGCCATTCCGCGATGATCTTCCTCAGTTGCCGTAAGAGGTTTTCAGCTGTGTGCGTATTCTGGAAAGCGGTGATACAAAGCGTAGCCTGCCTAGGAAAGAGTTGGCGTTTGCGAGATGCTGCTACTGGTGCCGCCGCTGCTGTTCTTGCGGCGGGAGTCCATACATCTACCCAGTGGGCTGTCACAGTCATATAGTCCTGACCCTGCCCTGCTCCACTTGTCCACATGTCCGTGGTTAAGTGGACATTGGGTACAGCTGCATTTTTTAGGACACTGGTGAGTCTTTTTCTGAGGTCTGTGTACATTTTCGGTATCGCCTGCCTAGAGAAGTGGAACCTAGATGGTATTTGGTAACGGGGGCACACTACCTCAAGAAATTGTGTAGTTCCCTGTGAACTAATGGCGGATACCGGACGCACGTCTAACACCAACATAGTTGTCAAGGCCTCAGTTATCCGCTTTGCAGCAGGATGACTGCTGTGATATTTCATCTTCCTCGCAAAGGACTGTTGGACAGTCAATTGCTTACTGGAAGTAGTACAAGTGGTCTTCCGACTTCCCCTCTGGGATGACCATCGACTCCCAGCAGCAACAACAGCAGCGCCAGCAGCAGTAGGCGTTACACGCAAGGATGCATCGGAGGAATCCCAGGCAGGAGAGGAATCGTCAGAATTGCCAGTGACATGGCCTGCAGGACTATTGGCATTCCTGGGGAAGGAGGAAATTGACACTGAGGGAGTTGGTGGGGTGGTTTGCGTGAGCTTGGTTACAAGAGGAAGGGATTTACTGGTCAGTGGACTGCTTCCGCTGTCACCCAAAGTTTTTGAACTTGTCACTGACTTATTATGAATGCGCTGCAGGTGACGTATAAGGGAGGATGTTCCGAGGTGGTTAACGTCCTTACCCCTACTTATTACAGCTTGACAAAGGCAACACACGGCTTGACACCTGTTGTCCGCTTTTCTGTTGAAATACCTCCACACTGAAGAGCTGATTTTTTTGGTATTTTCACCAGGCATGTCAACGGCCATATTCCTCCCACGGACAACAGGTGTCTCCCCGGGTGCCTGACTTAAACAAACCACCTCACCATCAGAATCCTCCTGGTCAATTTCCTCCCCAGCGCCAGCAACACCCATATCCTCCTCATCCTGGTGTACTTCAACACTGACATCTTCAATCTGACTATCAGGAACTGGACTGCGGGTGCTCCTTCCAGCACTTGCAGGGGGCGTGCAAATGGTGGAAGGCGCATGCTCTTCACGTCCAGTGTTGGGAAGGTCAGGCATCGCAACCGACACAATTGGACTCTCCTTGTGGATTTGGGATTTCGAAGAACGCACAGTTCTTTGCGGTGCTTTTGCCAGCTTGAGTCTTTTCAGTTTTCTAGCGAGAGGCTGAGTGCTTCCATCCTCATGTGAAGCTGAACCACTAGCCATGAACATAGGCCAGGGCCTCAGCCGTTCCTTGCCACTCCGTGTGGTAAATGGCATATTGGCAAGTTTACGCTTCTCCTCCGACAATTTTATTTTATGTTTTGGAGTCCTTTTTTTACTGATATTTGGTGTTTTGGATTTGACATGCTCTGTACTATGACATTGGGCATCGGCCTTGGCAGACGACGTTGCTGGCATTTCATCGTCTCGGCCATGACTAGTGGCAGCAGCTTCAGCACGAGGTGGAAGTGGATCTTGATCTTTCCCTAATTTTGGAACCTCAACATTTTGTTCTCCATATTTTAATAGGCACAACTAAAAGGCACCTCAGGTAAACAATGGAGATGGATGGATACTAGTATACTTATGGATGGACTGCCGAGTGCCGACACAGAGGTAGCTACAGCCGTGGACTACCGTACTGTGTCTGCTGCTAATATAGACTGGATGATAATGAGATGAAATCAATATATATATATGTATGTATATATAATATCACTAGTACTGCAGCCGGACAGGTAGATAATATATTTATTAGGTAATGATGACTGATGACGGACCTGCTGGACACTGTCAGCTCAGCAGCACCGCAGACTGCTACAGTAAGCTACTATACTCTATAGTAGTATGTACAAAGAAGAAAGAAAAAAAAAAAACCACGGGTAGGTGGTATACAATTATGGATGGACTGCCGAGTGCCGACACAGAGGTAGCTACAGCCGTGGACTAACGTACTGTGTCTGCTGCTAATATAGACTGGATGATTGATAATGAGATGAAATCAATATATATATATGTATGTATATATAATATCACTAGTACTGCAGCCGGACAGGTAGATAATATATTTATTAGGTAATGATAACTGATGACGGACCTGCTGGACACTGTCAGCTCAGCAGCACCGCAGACTGCTACAGTAAGCTACTATACTATAGTAGTATGTACAAAGAAGAAAAAAAAAAACCACGGGTAGGTGGTATACAATTATGGATGGACTGCCGAGTGCCGACACAGAGGTAGCTACAGCCGTGGACTAACGTACTGTGTCTGCTGCTAATATAGACTGGATGATTGATAATGAGATGAAATCAATATATATATGTATGTATATATAATATCACTAGTACTGCAGCCGGACAGGTAGATAATATATTTATTAGGTAATGATGACTGATGACGGACCTGCTGGACACTGTCAGCTCAGCAGCACCGCAGACTGCTACAGTAAGCTACTATACTATAGTAGTATGTACAAAGAAGAAAGAAAAAAAAAAAAACCACGGGTGGGTGGTATACAATTATGGATGGACTGCCGAGTGCCGACACAGAGGTAGCTACAGCCGTGGACTAACGTACTGTGTCTGCTGCTAATATAGACTGGATGATTGATAATGAGATGAAATCAATATATATATGTATGTATATATAATATCACTAGTACTGCAGCCGGACAGGTAGATAATATATTTATTAGGTAATGATGACTGATGACGGACCTGCTGGACACTGTCAGCTCAGCAGCACCGCAGACTGCTACAGTAAGCTACTATACTATAGTAGTATGTACAAAGAAGAAAGAAAAAAAAAAACCACGGGTAGGTGGTATACAATTATGGATGGACTGCCGAGTGCCGTGCCGACACAGAGGTAGCTACAGCCCTGGACTAACGTACTGTGTCTGCTGCTAATATAGACTGGATGATTGATAATGAGATGAAATCAATATATATATGTATGTATATATAAAATCACTAGTACTGCAGCCGGACAGGTAGATAATATATTTATTAGGTAATGATGACTGATGACGGACCTGCTGGACACTGTCAGCTCAGCAGCACCGCAGACTGCTACAGTAAGCTACTATACTATAGTAGTATGTACAAAGAAGAAAGAAAAAAAAAAAACCACGGGTAGGTGGTATACAATTATGGATGGACTGCCGAGTGCCGACACAGAGGTAGCTACAGCCGTGGACTAACGTACTGTGTCTGCTGCTAATATAGAGTCTAGACTGGATGATAAATTATTGATAATGAGATGAAATCAATATAATATCACTAGTACTGCAGCCGGACAGGTACTATATATATTTATTATGTAATGACTGATGACGGACCTGCTGGACACTGTCAGGTCAGCACAGCACCACAGACTGCTACAGTAAGCTACTATAGTAGTATGTATAAAGAAGAATGAAAAAAAAAAAAATCACGGGTAGGTGGTATACAATATTATATATATATTATATACAATTATATATATATATATATATATATATATATTAAACTGGTGGTGATTGATTATTAAACTGGTGGTCACTTCAGGTCACGTTGCAACTTGCAACTAGTACTCCGAGGCCTAAGCAGACAATCACAAAATATATTATTATACTGGTGGTCAGTGTGGTCACAACAATGGCAGTGTGGCACTGACTCTGGCAGCAAAAGTGTGCACTGTACGTTATATGTACTCCTGAGTCCTGCTCTCAGACTCTAACTGCTCCCCACTGTCAGTGTCTCCCCCACAAGTCAGATAATACACTTACAGTCACACTATCTAATCTATAAATATCACTTCAGCAAGTAGTATAGTAGTATACAGTATAGTAGTACTCCTCCTAATAATGCTCCCCAAAATACTGTGTCTCTCTCTTCTCTAAACGGAGAGGACGCCAGCCACGTCCTCTCCCTATGACTCTCAATGCACGTGTGAAAATGGCGGCGACGCGCGGCTCCTTATATAGAATCCGAGTCTCGCGATAGAATCCGAGCCTCGCGAGAATCCGACAGCGTGATGATGACGTTCGGGCGCGCTCGGGTTAGCCGAGCAAGGCGGGAAGATCCGAGCCTGCTCGGACCCGTGTAAAAAAACCTGAAGTTCGGGCGGGTTCGGATTCAGAGGAACCGAACCCGCTCATCTCTAGTTGTTAGCCCTAGCTGCTTCCCTATGGTTAGCCCTAGGCCCCCCCTTGAGGGTTATCCCTAGTTGCCACCCCCCCTCGAGGGTTAGCCCTAGCCACCCCCCCCCCATGAGGGTTAGCTCTAGCCACCACCCCCAGAGGGTAAGCCCTAGCAGCTCACCCCAAAAGGGTTGGTCCTAGCAGCCCACCCCTGGGAGTTTAGGGTTAGTGTAGGGTAGATGGGGTCAAAATACTTACCCCCTCTGATGCCCGGATCTTTAGTGTGGTGATGCTAGAGTCAGTCATGTGACCACCGGCATCCCGACAGCTCTGATGTGTACAGGGGAACCGCTGACAAACACTCCTCTACACCTGTCTCCAACTTCATAAAACCTGTGAAACTTTTTAGGGCAAATTATGTCAAAATCATGTGACTTTAAAAGACCAATGACTGCACTGCTTTCAAAGCCAACACGCCGTATGCAATGAAATGCTCACCCTTTGCAGGTTTTCTCACCAGCAAACATGCATGGTGTCGAGTTCAAGTCACATAGGCACTTTAAAACTCGCAGGCTATTACATACTGTGAGTCTCGGAAGATTCTTGTGCAAACTCAGAAAATAAATCAGACAAGGGGCGAACTGGGACATGTAGGGCCCACCGGGGAAATACAGTGGTAGGGGCCCATGTTTAGGGGTGTGGCCAGTCTCCAGAGAGGGTGTGCCCTGCCACCACATTGGTTTGCCTAACCATTTTGCAAGTGTTGGTCTCCTAGATAAATAGATACAGTAAATACTTTAATGTATGCAAGATAATGTACTAGATTAGTAACAGCACAGTCTGGAACCTGATCCCTAGAGGTGGGGGTGGGGGTGGGCCCCCCAGGCAGTAGGGCCCACCGGTGGTTTCCCCTGTACCCAAGTGGGCCAGTCCAACCCTGAATCAGACTCTATTACATTTGCTCCTAGGCGTTGAAATTTGCCGGCACTTCATTGTGGTGTTATTGGTTATGACACCACAATCTGAAAGAGGGCAATTGTGTTACTGCACCTGCACACTGACAGCACCTGCACAGTGGCAAGGAATATCTGCAGAACTCTGCCATCATTCACGCTGAAAGAAAGAAAAGGGTGAACACACCAGAGTGCTTATTAGAGTTGCACCTTTGCCTTGCTGATCCGTGGAGGGACAGTCTGCTCTGCAGATGTAAACACTTTGCAGCCTATAAATGGATCTGTGATGACACCCATATTGTCTGTCTTTAGACGCATGCATTGGTCACACCATGGAAACTTGCAGCAGCCCCATGATAAGAGTTTGCAACCAGTTATGGGACATGACCGGAACACTCCCATACCATGCCCGTAAGACTATATGGGGTCTATTTACTAAGCCTTGGATGGAGATAAAGTACCAGCCAATCGGCTCCTAACTGACCTTTTTCAAACCCAGCCTGTAACATGGCAGCTAGGAGCTGATTGGCTGGTACTTTATCTCCGGACACTTTATTTCCATCCAAGGCTTAGTAAATAGGCCCCATGTCTCTGAGCAGCCACCTCCCAGTCACCACCCAGTTAACAACCAATATATTTCTAATACATTCCTGAGACCGTGCCTACATCATGAACGCCTGCACTGCGCATATTTTTAACTATTTAAATGCATGCGCAGTTGCAAAGTATCGGTCATTTTCATGGATATCTAAAATTCATTGAAAATTTTATAGAAATGTAAATTACAGTGTAAAAATAAAGCAGCCAGTATTTACCCTGCACAGGAACAATATAACTCACCCAAATCTAATTCTCTCTGCACATGTTATATCTGCCCCACCTGCAGTACACCTAGGGGGTCATTCCGAGTTGATCGCTCGTTATTTTTTTATCGCAACGGAGCGATTAGTCGCTAACGCGCATGCGCAATGTCCGCAGTGCGACTGCACCAAGTAAATTTGCTATGCAGTTAGGTATTTTACTCACGGCATTACAAGGTTTTTTCTTTGTTCTGGTGATCGTAATGTGATTGACAGGAAGTGGGTGTTTCTGGGCGGAAACTGGCCGTTTTATGGGTGTGTGTGAAAAAACGCTACCGCTTCTGGGAAAAACGCGGGAGTGGCTGGAGAAACGGGGGAGTGCCTGAGCGAACGCTGGGTGTGTTTGTGACGTCAAACCAGGAACGACATTGACTGAACTGATCGCAATGGCAGAGTAAGTTTCGAGCTACTCAGAAACTGCTAAGAAGTGTCTAATCGCAATATTGCGAATCCGTCGTTCACAATTTTGAGAAGCTAAGATTCACTCCCAGTAGGCGGCGGCTTAGCGTGTGCAAAGCTGCTAAAAGCAGCTTGCGAGTGAACAACTCGGAATGACCCCCATAGTTTTGCCCATTAAGTAACAAATTTGCTGCTGCGATCAGGTCTGAATTAGGCCCTATGTTGGAGAGGGTTGGATTGTGTGAAACACAATTAGGTGCAGAACCCTTTAATGTTTCTGGGGGCAAAGCGCATCTAATGTTCTACGCATTTTCTACTTGTTCTCTCAAATTTGTGTCTTCGTTTGCAAAATTATGTTCTAGTTACATAGGATTTTATGGTCATATATCACATGGCATGGGATGTTAGCTGGCCCCTGACCCCATTGTGATGTCATCAGACCCATTGTGATGTCAGCTGTTCCATGGCTCTGTCTAATCTCACCTGCAGGCAGTTACTGCCATATCGTCAGTGCTACTAGTTACATAGGATTAGGTGTTATGTAGCAGAGGAATTGGTATGAAGTCACAGAGTAAGTATTGTGATGCGTGGCGCGGGTCACTAGTATCAGACCTGTCTTCTGCCTGTGTAACCTAGATTGTGCACCGTGATCCCTGTCTAGCGACACACAATATGCAGCAGCTGTTCATCTCTCACACTACAGTAAGTGCAGGCTGCTATATTATCCCTCTTATCTGTGAGATGTTGGTTGGCTAGTAACAATGTATTTCCTATACTTATATGGCAGCTAAATCTGTTTTCCTAAAAATGTCTTTTCTACTACTGTGCTCTATAACAATGATACTTTACCAAACTTTCCATGCCATGTGTTAGGGGCAAGGCTGTAACAGTAAGAAAGCCTTTCCAAGTGTTGCTGGCTCAGTCATATCTGGCCTGAGATTGTCGCTGTGTGACTCAGTGTAGTGTGTCCTTTATGTAAGAGCGCACAGACTTTGTACCTTATATTGCTTTCTACCAATAATAATTACTGTCGCTGACCTTACTCTTTCTGGCCTATAATGTACATCCATGTAGGAATTTGTATATCCATTATTTATTTATTAGGCTACTGTGACTGCAGTATTATATGCATAGAGAATCTTTCTTACTAAATTACAGTTCTAAATCTGATATTTCACCATATTGTCAGCTCACATGGGATTGCTTTCATCTCAATGTTTATAGCTATGTTTTAATACACGTGTCTATTTGTTTATTTGTTGTTTCTTAACATTAAACTAATACTAGACTGCCCAGCCGATGAGCCCTAGCCTGGCCCAGCCAGCCGGCCATTCTAAGGCTTGTATTTGTTCACAATGGTTTTGTAATATGTAATAGTGAAAAACACATCTGCAAAAACAAAAAAGAAAAAAAAATACATAAGTAAAGAAAAAACACAAAAAACACATCTGCAAAATAAAAAAACATACACATACAGTAAATAAAGAAAAACTCAAAAAAATACAAGCCCCCTACTCGTAAAAAATAAATAAAAAATAAAGAATTTACAACCCATCAACCTGCAAAAAAAAAAAGACAAAACAAAAAAAATAAAAATACAACCCACCATCCTCCTCAAAAAAAGGTTACAAAAACCCCAAAACATACAAAAAATATAACTCAACCCCCTCCTGCATAAAAAAGCCCCCCAAAATCACAAAACACACTTTTCACCACCTCATTCTGCATGGTTGTGATCTGACTTGCTTGAACCGGTTGGAACCAGCTGGAACTGGCTAGAACCGGTTGGAACTGGCTTAAACCGGTTGGAACTGGCTAGAAGCGGTTGGAGCCAGCTGGAAAGGCTGAGGCTATAAATATCACCACCCAGGCAGTTTACTGCCATTTCTGTTCAGTGCTCAAAGTGAGAGGATGCCGACAGCAGGTGTAGCAAAAATACCATGCTGGAATCCCTATAGATATATAGCACCACGCCCAGATCAACCAGTGGTGCGGCGCACAGCTGATCCAGCGGTGAGGCGTCTTGTCAAGCTGGCAAGCCCTCGCCAAAACAAGCTGGCGGGCCCTCAACCGGCCAAACCAGAGGGTCCTAAGCTGACGGGCCATAGCCGGACCAAGCCGTCGGCCCCCAGTCGGGCCAAGCCGTCGGCCCCAAGCCCGGCCCAGAAGGTGGGCCCAAGTCTGACCCAGCCAGCAGGCCCTAGCCTGGCCCAGAAAAAGATCACTAGGTATGCCCAGCCGGCAGGCACTAGCCATGCCCAGCCGATGGGCACTAGCCAGGCCAAGGATAGGGGCACAAGATTGGCCCAGAAGGTGGCCCCAAGACCGACCCAGCCAGCGGGCCCTAGCCTGGCCCAACCAGTGATCACTAACCCTGCCCAGCCGGCAGGCACCAGCCCTGCCCAACCGGCGGGCACTAGCCCTGCCCAGCCGGTGGGCACTAGCCCAGCTGAGAAGCCAGGCAAATCTAAGGCTGGTTTTTGGCAAAAATTGTTTTGTCTTATGCACTAGTAAAAAAACACATCTGCAAAAAAATAAAAAAAAACACAAAAATTAAGAAAAATTACAAAAAATACACATCTGCAAATACAAAATAAAAAACAACACAAAAATAAAGAAAAAACACAAAAAATACATATCTGCAAATACAAAACAAATAAAAACACAAAAAAGAAAAACACAAAAAA
The DNA here is from genome assembly GCF_028390025.1 of Pseudophryne corroboree. NCBI lineage: Eukaryota > Metazoa > Chordata > Amphibia > Anura > Myobatrachidae > Pseudophryne > Pseudophryne corroboree. The sequence goes on from NC_086448.1 coordinate 82,945,207, forward strand.
TACATATCTGCAAATACAAAACAAAAAAAAGTTATTGAAAAACAAAACAAAAACATACACATAAATGTACAAAGTACACATCTGCATAAACAAAACAAAAAATACACAAAAATAAAATCTGCAAAATAAAAAAAATAGAAAAAACTGAACAAAAATGAAAGCTGGGGATTAGGGCTACTGGCGACACCCCAAAAACAAAAACGACACTGGGCGGCAACCTCATGGGTGTGTTGGAAGAGCTGCTACTTATTTTTTGTATGTTGACAGTCACATCCAACTCATTGATAACTTAATAACTTAAAGATTTAAACCCAGGCAACGCCAGGTATTACAGCTAGTTATTATTATTATTATTATGATGTCTACTGGTAGCATGTCTGGGAAGCAGACACGCTACCAGTAGACATCAGTGGTCAAAACCTATGAAAACGGACCACCAGATTATTACTGATGACACCTAATCCTATCATATGTTCAGAATCGTGACACTGTGCTATTCAAAGAAGTGGTTGGAATTCCACCATTCACTGTACACCTTGAATCACTTGGGGGAGAGGGGACAAGTGTCTGATGGTGCAGTAACTTCACACTTAGTTTAGTGACTTGACAACACTTATATAAGTAATCTGCGTACCAGATGGTGCGTTTTCTATCGTGCACATCAAATACTGTGACTTAGTCCTCCAATCTGTTGTTCACAGCACAAGGGATCTAAAATCAGCAAGCATAAAATACACCCCTCATAGTGCAGTATTAACTTGTTAAATTCAATGGATATTCAGCACCTCAATAGGTAATATGCAATCAAGCATATCATAAGGGGTCTTTATCCTCCAGTTTGTTGTTCACAGCACAGGGGGATTTATCTGAATGAATAGGCAATGTGTTAGGCAGTCCAGGGTATGTCCACAGTGAGTGCCCACGTCAGGAGGTAATCAGATAAGGTCCTCTACGCGTGGCTTCCTCAGGAGTGTCAAGGCTTCCTCAGGAGGCTAAAGACCCCTATCCTATTATATCTTACTGGGTGAATCGTCGCGCCCTACGGGCGCTCTTCACACTGTCGTAAGGGGCTACACCCCCTTAAACCTTGCACACCCTTGTGGCATGCTATGTTTTTATTATATGGAGTATTACATCCAATCATAATTGTGTGAGTGGTTACATATTGCACGGACAAAGGGCGTGCAATGGTTAAGGGGTGGAAGCCCCTTGCAACAGCGTGAACAGTGCACGCAGAGCCTGATGAATCACCTAGTAGGTGCTTTGTTTGGGGGAGTGGTGGATGCGGGGAAGATGTGGATGGGATCCTGGGGTGCCGGCGGAGGGGCGGTTGCGGTGGTGCCGCAGGTGGGGGAGAGACTGGTGCGGTGGTGCCGCAGGTGGGGGAGGGTGTGTGGGTGCTGTGGGTGGTGGTCCGGAGCCACTGCGTTTGGGGGAGGAGCAGTTTCAGGGGTGCTCTGGGTGGGGAAGGGGCGGATGTAGTGGTGGGGCGGGTGTGGGGTTGCTGCGGGTGGGGGAGGGGGCTCGGAGCTACAGCAGGTGGTGGAGGGGGTGTGTGGGGGTGCCGCAGATGGGGCCCAGAGTTACTTGAGTGGGGGAGGGTCGAGTAATTCTTTGTCACTGGTACAGGGGGCGTTACGTGTGTAAGCGGCACTGCTACAGGGGGCGTTACGCGTGTAGGCGGCACTGGTATAGGGGACGTTACATGTGTAAGCGTCACTGGTATAGGGGGCGTTACGTGTGTAAGCGTCACTGCTACAGGGGGCATTACGTGTGTAAGCGGCACTGGTACAGGTGGAGTTACATGTGTAAGTGTCACTGGTTCAGGAGGCGTTACGTGTGTGTCACCGGTAGAGGCAGTAGAGGAGGCGTTACGTGTGTGTAGGGATGTTTCAAATTTTGTGTACTGTTAGTTATAATAAAAACATATATATGTATATATATAGGAGTAGTAGTGTCTGTAAATATATTTAATCAGTTGTGAGGTAAATATAAGGGAGATTGGCGATTCATTGTGATTTGTTTAATTGTATCACACAAAGATAAACCTGTTATATGTATAACAATGATAAGAAGTGAGAACACTGAGTTAATACCACTAATAGAATGGTATTATTAGAAATATGAGGGACTAAAATGGTGACTACAGTGTTCTGTCAGAAATCAGTGAGGCACGAGGACTGGAGCAAGATAGCTCGCGCTGTCGGCGGGAGATTTCTACCCCCTGGAGACTGAGCCTGCTCTCGTGGCCCCTGGGGCTCCCGTATAAAAGGGGGAGCTGAAGCGCTATTCAGGACTAGTGTGTGCGCCTCTGAGGGAGATGCTTATGCCTCTCTCTGCCCGCCGCGACGAGCTGTGATGTGAACATTGGCGGCGCAGAAGAGCTGGTGTAGCCTCCCTAACGAGAGATAGCCCACTGAAGACTGATCGCCAGGAAGAAGGTACCCGGCATCTTCATCAGCGGCCGGCGGAGTCGTGAAGACGGAGCGCCGGAGAAGTGGCCAGCGGTGCTGTGAAGACGAAGCGCCGAAGAAGTGATCAGCTGTGCTGACAGACGGAGCGCGGGTGAAGCGGTGGTTGGCGGTGAACTGATGTGCTGAGCGGACCGACAGTCGGGGGAGCAGTTACCGGCATATCCTGAGGTAATCTACTCATGGCAGGGAGCATCAGTGTAGACGCTGCCGTCCCCACATACAGCGCCAGAGAGACCTCTATCTTAACGAGCCTGGGAAGCAGTTACCTGTGAGGAAGGAGACACAGCACGGATCACGAGCAGCGACATCCAGCTGTTCTATCCGGAGGGCTGAACGCGATCCCCACCAACCATTACCGCTCAACTAATGAACTGACCTGCTGCCCACCAATGAAAATACTGAGTGGGTGGAGCTATCCGTAAACCAGAGGGTGAGTGACAGGAGTCACTCACTGAAGACATCTGAGGTCTGTAAAACGTTTATATACACACCTTCTCACCAGGAACACTTAGCCAGGGTTTCAGCACTATAAGCATTGACTATAAGCTTTACTAACCACCCTAGTGACTATCCATTTCTTGCCACCATTAGCAGTCTGCAGGAGTAGTATATAAAGGTGACAAGTGGCTGGAACAATTTATCTACGGAAGTCATATAGAACTCTGAATTTATAAGTAGGATATATATATATATATATACCATAGCATCTTTTATCCACTATTTATATTACAAACTACTACAGATCTTACCACAGGACTATGCAGAAGGAATATCTATGAGGACAAGGCTAAGTTTTACTGACTGTATACGAGATTTAGCCCTGAAAAGGTAGTACCAGCACAGCTCAGGACCTTTACAGTACCCAGATAAAATCTGTCGGTCTAGACAGCAAAGATACAATTTATCTAATTGGTAAACTCACTCAATCCTGGCAAAGGGTTGATGTTACAAGGTAGCAGTGCAGAGATCCTGATATAAAGTGTAGCCAATATTTCACAGCTTCCAATTTAAATACTGTTACCATCTGCTAGAAATATCTATTATAGCTAGAATAAACAGTTCTAGTGAAGAACCAACAGCAATAACAAGATTTCAAAGATATAGCTATAAACAGCCAGTTCTACAGGAAACAATCTGCTTATATATGCATATATAAAACCAAACAATACAAATATTTTTCTTAGATTTCTGTAGTCTGGATACCTACATGTAAGAAGAGACAATATAACTACTTTATATATATATATATATGGACACTATTCAGGTGTTGAACTATGTGTATTTTGAGTATCATTATCCTAATGTAGTGGTTATTATAAATGTATAGTAGTGCATATGAGTTGATATCATCCATTGGGTGTATTTTTATCTATAAAAGCATTTTGAGTGTTATGGATTAAATGTACTGAGAATTTATAAATATCTGTCAGTAAAGTATATGCGTAACTGTTGGAATAGTGATTACTTACCTGTGTCTGTTCCTCGGTGAAGAATTGAAGAGCCATGATTCTTTAAGGTAAACCTGTAAGGAAGGAAAATATATTGTTTAAGAGTGTATATTACCGCTAGATACACATATGTGAGTAACAGGGTGTTCCCGAGTATACCCTAAACTTATTTCATTTCACAAATAGAAAAAAAATTACTTGGGTGGAGGCACAGTTTTATTTAACACCGATATTCTTGATAAAATAAAGGGTTACATTTGGAGGCACTAAAGCTGAGATCTGAACAGATAGATAGAAATGGAGGTTATAAAGGGAGAAGATATATATAGTTGGTGTAGAAGCAAAGGTGTAGATGCACAGAAAAGTGTAAGCATTTTGGGAAATTTTATGGAGATAATAGATGAAGATATTGTAAGTGAAGTAAAGAAAATGTATGGAATAAAACAACCATATATTGTAGATAAATGGAAAGGAGTTAATGATGAAATCTGTGCCATTCTAATTAGTAATGACAATCAATTAGATGCTTCTGTAATACCCGCTAATATTTTAATTGAAAAGGCCCCTGGTAAGAAATGGAAAGTAATGTGGCCAGTAGATAAGTATGTAGATGAGGGGCAGAAGACCATAAAACAAGATGATAGTAAAATTGAGAGTACAAGTGCAGGATGTTATCAACATAAAAGTAGTACCTCCGAAGAAGAATCATTAGATAAGAATACAATAGATCCCCAAGTTGAAAATGTAATGGATAAAGTGGTTAGTCATTTTGAACGATGGCATTATGAAGGGGGGTATCGGAGACTGAGAATCTTTTCGGGAGTAACTCCAGTTCCCACAGGAGAAGAGAACTATGATGTATGGCGGGAGGCGGCAGTACAACATTCGGAGGAGTGGAGATGCCCAGAACATATAAAAAAACAACGGATTGTGGAAAGTTTGAGGGGACCCGCTATGGGAATAATTCATGCTACAAGGAGAAGTAATTCACAAGCTACTTTGAGAGATTATTTCGAGGCCTTAGACTATTCCTTTGGAACACTAGAGGATGTAGGGGACATCTTATCGAGACTGAATCAGACTTATCAAGAGCCTAACGAAACTCTTACCAATTATATTTATCGGTTAGACAAAATTCTTTACAAGCTGCTGGATAAAGGAGGGATTGGTCCTCAAGAAATTGATGGAAGGCGGTTGAAACACATATTGAGAGGGGCTTTGACTACCAACCCCGTGGCTCAACGTCTGAGATGTATATTACCCAGGGATCCTGCTCCTACTTTAGGTGAATTGATAAAGGAAGTAAAACTAGAAGAGGTGCAGATTGAAAACAGAGAGAAGACTTTAAAGCGAGTTAAAGTAATTGTTCCTACACCTGAAGTTTCTTCAGTTAATGAGCAGTTGTTAAAGCTAATAGAGGAACAAAATAAGAAATTAGATCAGTTGATTTCTTTACAGAATGTACCATCTGTTACTTCAAGAGTGTCATCATCTGGACGGGGTAGAGGGTTCAGTAGGAGATCTGGAGATAATTCCAATATCACTTGCTACAAATGTGGACAATTGGGACATAGATCTTTTGAATGTAGTCAAGGAAGAAGTTTCCCTTCCCTAGTATCTACCATTGATAGAAGTCAGTGTGAACAGCCGGGAAACGTAGAGGGGATGTCGATGAACCCCGCACCGGCTCCCAACCAATAATTGTCTGCAAAATGGGGAGTACCCAGTGGCCCTCTGTTATACCTGAAGGAATGATGGGACAGGCCCCTCTGTTGCCTGTTTTATTAAATGGTCACTTCTGTACCGCTTTACTTGATAGTGGATCTCAAGTATCTATAATTTTTGAAAGTTGGTACCATCAATATATGTCTGATGTCCCCTTAATGCCCTTTGATGGATTAACTATTTGGGGTTTAAGTGAACAGAAGTATCCCTACCTGGGATATGTAGTTACTCAGATAGAATTTCCTCAACAACCATCTGGATATCAAGACCCATTACCCTTTCTGGCCTTGGTTTGCCCTGACTCTCCTGGAGATAAGGGAGTAGTGTCAGTAATTGTAGGCACTAATTCAAATTTATTTAAGATGTTATCTGAGTGGTGTTTGGAACAACAAAAGATATCCAACCCTACATCCATAGGTATCCCTGGATTGGATACAGTTAGGGTAAACAGAGTGGGTGTAAGTTCCCCAACTACCTTACTTCCTGTTATTCATAGTGACCCTGAGAATGAATTTATTACTAAAATTTCAGAGTGCTTTCAAAACAGTGACATAACTGGGGATGAGAAGAACCAGCTAATTTCTCAATTAATAAAAAAAGGGCCAGTTTTTTCCTTGAGGGAATGGGATTTGGGCACGGCCATTGGGATAGAACATCGTATTCATCTGACCAATGAGACTCCTTTTAGAGAAAGATCTAGGCGATTGGCACCAGCCGATTTTGACGATGTCAGACAGCATTTAAAGGGTTTATTAGAGAATCAAGTTATTGCTGACTCCGATAGTCCCTATGCATCTCCCATTGTAGTGGCCAGAAAGAAGAATGGGGATATCAGACTATGTGTGGATTATCGTACATTAAACAATAGGACAATTCCCGACCAGTACACTGTCCCCAAAGTGGAGGAAGCATTGGATTGTTTGCAGGGTAGCAGGTGGTTTTCTGTACTTGATATGAGGAGTGGCTACTATCAGATACCAATGCATCCTGATGACCGGCCTAAGACGGCTTTTATTTGTCCCATTGGGTTTTTTGAATTTTTAAAGATGCCCCAAGGGATTAAAGGAGCCCCAGCCACTTTTCAGCGAACAATGGAACAAACAGTAGGGGATATGTGTTATCGAGAAGTTTTAGTCTATTTAGATGACCTTATTGTGTTTGGAAGAACTTTGGACGAACATAACCACCGACTGTTAAAAGTATTAGACCGGCTACAGAAAAGAGGGTTAAAATTGTCAATTGACAAATGTAAATTGTGTCAAACCACAGTGAAATACCTGGGCCATGTGGTTAGCCGGGAGGGGGTCTCTACTGATCCGGATAAGGTGGTTGCGGTACAAAATTGGCCACGCCCAAATACTTTAAAGGATCTTCGATCATTCCTGGGATTCTGTGGGTACTATAGGAGATTTGTTCCTCAGTACTCCAGAATTGCCCGTCCTTTAACCGATTTAACTAAAGGATATCCTTCATACAAACATGATCGAACCAAGCTAAAGGATAAAAATCTGAAAGGCTATCACAAACCCCATGAAGCATTTGGTGACCGCTGGACAACATCATGTGAAGAGGCTTTTGAAAAATTAAAATTCCATCTAACTCATTCTCCTGTTCTGTCATATGCTAATCCGGAGCTCCCTTACGAATTGCATATTGATGCCTCATTTGAGGGGTTGGGGGGAGTATTATACCAACAACACTCTACTGGTTTAAAGCCCATTGCATATGTTAGCCGAGGTCTATCGGCCAGTGAAAAGAACTATGCTGTTCATAAGTTGGAATTTTTATCTTTAAAATGGGCTGTCGTGGATAAGTTTCACGATTATTTGTATGGCGTTCAATTCATGGTAATTACGGACAATAATCCTTTGACCTACATTAATACTACCGCCAAATTAGATGCCACGGGACATAGGTGGTTAGCAGCCCTGTCAAATTATCATTTTACTTTAAAATATAAGCCAGGAGTACAAAATGTAGATGCTGATGCTCTTTCCCGACTACCCCATCCCCTGTTTGTTAGTCCTAATGACGATTGGGTGGAAATACCTGCTCCTGCGCTCCGAGGGTTATGTCATCAAATACATCTGTTAACTAGTAATTCAGAAGGAGCTGTACACTCGCTGGGAGCCACTGAAGCCTCTATTCCTTCTATGTATTGTTGGATTAACCCATCTAATTTAGGAGAATTACCCATCATTTCCAAAGATCAACTACGAAAGGATCAAGACCAAGACCCTGATATTGCCATTGTTATCAAACATATGAAAGATTCTAGAGGAGTCCTGAAGTGTAATCTCTCCCTCAAAAGCCAAGCTTTACTGCGACAGAGAAAGAGATTGGTGTTCAGACAAGGCATCCTCTTTAGAAAAACCACGAACAGCGAGGGACAATCTAAACATCAATTGGTTCTTCCCACCATCCATATTCCTATGGTTCTCAAGTCACTGCATAATAACCATGGACATTTGGGGGTGGATAAAACTCTACATCTAATCCAAGAGAGAGTATACTGGCCTTACATGAGCAAAGAGATTGAATCTTATTGTAAACACTGTAAAAACTGTATTCTGAGAAAGAAGTTACCCACTCCTTCCGCCAAAATGGTCAATTTGAGTAGCTCTGGGCCCATGGAATTAGTTTGTATGGACTTTCTGTCTTTAGAAGGGCCAAATGGGAGGGAAAGTAATATTCTCGTAATCACTGATCATTTTACCCGCTACGCTCAGGCCTATGTTACACGAGACCAAAAAGCTTTAACCGTAGCTAAGACCCTTTGGGATCATTTCTTTGTGCATTATGGGCTACCAGCTCGCATCCATACAGATCAGGGACGAGACTTCGAAAGCAAGTTAATTAAAGAACTGTGTATTTGTTGTGGGATACGAAAATCTAGAACATCGCCATATCATCCTCAAGGGGATCCACAGCCGGAGCGATTCAACCGAACTCTGCTTGATATGTTAGGAACTCTGGATCCCAAACATAAGCTACAATGGAAACGTTTTATTAATAAATTGGTTCATGCTTACAACTGCACCAGAAATGAATCCACCGGGTACAGTCCCTATTCACTTATGTTTGGAAGAAAAGCTCGATTGCCTATTGATGTTTCTTTGGGTTTATCTGTTTCCTCCAATCATCCATCCACCTATAATACTTATGTAAATAACCTGAGGAAAGAACTGAAGACCGCTCATGACATTGCTAAGAGAGTATCTGAACGACAAGGTGAAAAGAATAAGCAGATACATGATGCTAAGGTAAAAGAGCAAGTATTACTCCCTGGTGATAGAGTTCTTTTAAGAAGACTTGGAACTCCAAAGAGACAAAAACTCTCCAATCGATGGAAAGAAATACCATACCGAATAATTAAACAATTGCCTAATATTCCTGTTTATCAACTTGTACCGGAAAATAAAGAAGGTCCTGTATTAACGTACCATCGTCAACATTTGCTGCCCATTAGTCAAGATATTTATTTTGAGATGGAACCTGCTAATATGGATGATCAAGTGGTAGAACAGTTGAGCCCTTCAACATCATCAACATCTCAACCTTCTCCCCAACTTGAATGGTCGGATCCGGGAAGCATAGACCAGGGATTCTTCTATAAAGAAGTTCCATATAGTCAAGATGAAGAATTAGGGGAACACTTATCACCACCTTCTCCGAAGTATGATTCTATAATCAACACAATGGATAATTCTCCACCTCCTTTCATTGAACATTGGAATATAAATGAACCTAATGATCCTCCCTGGGATGATACTGCCCTGACTCCAAGTACTGAATATGACCTTATGAATGATCCAAGTAATAGGGGAAATGAAGACCACACCAGACCACACCGGGAACGTAAGCCACCTATGATTCTCACGTATGATCAGTTGGGACATTCCTGCTATGAGCCCAGAGTAGTGCATCCTAGTCTCATATATACTTGGCCATACTTTGGGTATATGGAGAATCAAACCTTAACTGGGTGGTAACACTGTATAGTTAACAGGTTTATTAAATGGTGCTCCGAAGAGAAAAGAAACATTTTTTCTTTCTGCTAAGTGATTCGGATCACCAGGGGGAGAAATGTAGGGATGTTTCAAATTTTGTGTACTGTTAGTTATAATAAAAACATATATATGTATATATATAGGAGTAGTAGTGTCTGTAAATATATTTAATCAGTTGTGAGGTAAATATAAGGGAGATTGGCGATTCATTGTGATTTGTTTAATTGTATCACACAAAGATAAACCTGTTATATGTATAACAATGATAAGAAGTGAGAACACTGAGTTAATACCACTAATAGAATGGTATTATTAGAAATATGAGGGACTAAAATGGTGACTACAGTGTTCTGTCAGAAATCAGTGAGGCACGAGGACTGGAGCAAGATAGCTCGCGCTGTCGGCGGGAGATTTCTACCCCCTGGAGACTGAGCCTGCTCTCGTGGCCCCTGGGGCTCCCGTATAAAAGGGGGAGCTGAAGCGCTATTCAGGACTAGTGTGTGCGCCTCTGAGGGAGATGCTTATGCCTCTCTCTGCCCGCCGCGACGAGCTGTGATGTGAACATTGGCGGCGCAGAAGAGCTGGTGTAGCCTCCCTAACGAGAGATAGCCCACTGAAGACTGATCGCCAGGAAGAAGGTACCCGGCATCTTCATCAGCGGCCGGCGGAGTCGTGAAGACGGAGCGCCGGAGAAGTGGCCAGCGGTGCTGTGAAGACGAAGCGCCGAAGAAGTGATCAGCTGTGCTGACAGACGGAGCGCGGGTGAAGCGGTGGTTGGCGGTGAACTGATGTGCTGAGCGGACCGACAGTCGGGGGAGCAGTTACCGGCATATCCTGAGGTAATCTACTCATGGCAGGGAGCATCAGTGTAGACGCTGCCGTCCCCACATACAGCGCCAGAGAGACCTCTATCTTAACGAGCCTGGGAAGCAGTTACCTGTGAGGAAGGAGACACAGCACGGATCACGAGCAGCGACATCCAGCTGTTCTATCCGGAGGGCTGAACGCGATCCCCACCAACCATTACCGCTCAACTAATGAACTGACCTGCTGCCCACCAATGAAAATACTGAGTGGGTGGAGCTATCCGTAAACCAGAGGGTGAGTGACAGGAGTCACTCACTGAAGACATCTGAGGTCTGTAAAACGTTTATATACACACCTTCTCACCAGGAACACTTAGCCAGGGTTTCAGCACTATAAGCATTGACTATAAGCTTTACTAACCACCCTAGTGACTATCCATTTCTTGCCACCATTAGCAGTCTGCAGGAGTAGTATATAAAGGTGACAAGTGGCTGGAACAATTTATCTACGGAAGTCATATAGAACTCTGAATTTATAAGTAGGATATATATATATATATATATACCATAGCATCTTTTATCCACTATTTATATTACAAACTACTACAGATCTTACCACAGGACTATGCAGAAGGAATATCTATGAGGACAAGGCTAAGTTTTACTGACTGTATACGAGATTTAGCCCTGAAAAGGTAGTACCAGCACAGCTCAGGACCTTTACAGTACCCAGATAAAATCTGTCGGTCTAGACAGCAAAGATACAATTTATCTAATTGGTAAACTCACTCAATCCTGGCAAAGGGTTGATGTTACAAGGTAGCAGTGCAGAGATCCTGATATAAAGTGTAGCCAATATTTCACAGCTTCCAATTTAAATACTGTTACCATCTGCTAGAAATATCTATTATAGCTAGAATAAACAGTTCTAGTGAAGAACCAACAGCAATAACAAGATTTCAAAGATATAGCTATAAACAGCCAGTTCTACAGGAAACAATCTGCTTATATATGCATATATAAAACCAAACAATACAAATATTTTTCTTAGATTTCTGTAGTCTGGATACCTACATGTAAGAAGAGACAATATAACTACTTTATATATATATATATATGGACACTATTCAGGTGTTGAACTATGTGTATTTTGAGTATCATTATCCTAATGTAGTGGTTATTATAAATGTATAGTAGTGCATATGAGTTGATATCATCCATTGGGTGTATTTTTATCTATAAAAGCATTTTGAGTGTTATGGATTAAATGTACTGAGAATTTATAAATATCTGTCAGTAAAGTATATGCGTAACTGTTGGAATAGTGATTACTTACCTGTGTCTGTTCCTCGGTGAAGAATTGAAGAGCCATGATTCTTTAAGGTAAACCTGTAAGGAAGGAAAATATATTGTTTAAGAGTGTATATTACCGCTAGATACACATATGTGAGTAACAGGGTGTTCCCGAGTATACCCTAAACTTATTTCATTTCACAAATAGAAAAAAAATTACTTGGGTGGAGGCACAGTTTTATTTAACACCGATATTCTTGATAAAATAAAGGGTTACACTTATATAAGTAATCTGCGTACCAGATGGTGCGTTTTCTATCGTGCACATCAAATACTGTGACTTAGTCCTCCAATCTGTTGTTCACAGCACAAGGGATCTAAAATCAGCAAGCATAAAATACACCCCTCATAGTGCAGTATTAACTTGTTAAATTCAATGGATATTCAGCACCTCAATAGGTAATATGCAATCAAGCATATCATAAGGGGTCTTTATCCTCCAGTTTGTTGTTCACAGCACAGGGGGATTTATCTGAATGAATAGGCAATGTGTTAGGCAGTCCAGGGTATGTCCACAGTGAGTGCCCACGTCAGGAGGTAATCAGATAAGGTCCTCTACGCGTGGCTTCCTCAGGAGTGTCAAGGCTTCCTCAGGAGGCTAAAGACCCCTATCCTATTATATCTTACTGGGTGAATCGTCGCGCCCTACGGGCGCTCTTCACACTGTCGTAAGGGGCTACACCCCCTTAAACCTTGCACACCCTTGTGGCATGCTATGTTTTTATTATATGGAGTATTACATCCAATCATAATTGTGTGAGTGGTTACATATTGCACGGACAAAGGGCGTGCAATGGTTAAGGGGTGGAAGCCCCTTGCAACAGCGTGAACAGTGCACGCAGAGCCTGATGAATCACCTAGTAGGTGCTTTGTTTGGGGGAGTGGTGGATGCGGGGAAGATGTGGATGGGATCCTGGGGTGCCGGCGGAGGGGCGGTTGCGGTGGTGCCGCAGGTGGGGGAGAGACTGGTGCGGTGGTGCCGCAGGTGGGGGAGGGTGTGTGGGTGCCGTGGGTGGTGGTCCGGAGCCACTGCGTTTGGGGGAGGAGCAGTTTCAGGGGTGCTCTGGGTGGGGAAGGGGCGGATGTAGTGGTGGGGCGGGTGTGGGGTTGCTGCGGGTGGGGGAGGGGGCTCGGAGCTACAGCAGGTGGTGGAGGGGGTGTGTGGGGGTGCCGCAGATGGGGCCCAGAGTTACTTGAGTGGGGGAGGGTCGAGTAATTCTTTGTCACTGGTACAGGGGGCGTTACGTGTGTAAGCGGCACTGCTACAGGGGGCGTTACGCGTGTAGGCGGCACTGGTATAGGGGACGTTACATGTGTAAGCGTCACTGGTATAGGGGGCGTTACGTGTGTAAGCGTCACTGCTACAGGGGGCATTACGTGTGTAAGCGGCACTGGTACAGGTGGAGTTACATGTGTAAGTGTCACTGGTTCAGGAGGCGTTACGTGTGTGTCACCGGTAGAGGCAGTAGAGGAGGCGTTACGTGTGTAAACGTCACTGCTACAGGGGGCGTGGCATGTGCAAGCATCTCTGGTACAGGGGGCATTACATGTGTAAGTGTCTCTACTACAGGGGGTATTATGTGCGCTGTGCGTTTGTAAAGTATGCAAGGGTGCAAATTTATAGTTTGTAGGGGGGTGCCGAACACCCTAGCACCGGCCCAGACTGCACACCCACTGCACTGCACAGCACTGTCACCTTTTACATTGATTCAGCGTCCAGACTTTACCCTCCGCGATATCACCCTCTATCCGTTACATTAGCCATCTCGGGGCTTCCAGGCTGGCAGGCCAGGTGCTGTGTTGTGGAGTCAGGGCCTCTGGGGATCTGTGCGCGGCTGTGGCAGGGAGGCACTTCTGTGACATCACATGCAGAGGAGGCTCCGGTGCTCAGAGTATGCGGCGCAGGGAGGACTATGAAAGCCTTCCGCTGCACCGCCTTTATACACTATCTATGCCGGTGGCCACAGCAGCTTTTGTTCCACCTGCGCTGCGGCTAGGGAGTGGGGATTGTTGATGCTGGAGGCGGCAGGTTGACTGGCAGCAGGACATAGGACGCTGCAGTAATAGGATGTTTTTCCCCTATCTACAGTGCAGAGACTTGCTGCAGATGCAGTGGCATACCCTCCAGCTGCAACTTTTTGGCAGGTACAGGACCTTTTTTTTATGGTCTGTACCGATTATTGACTCTCCAAGCTTCCATTGAAAGTATAGGAAAAGGTACACCCGCGTGGCCACGCCCCCTTTTCGAATTTGTGTCAATGTTTATGTGTAAATTGTTGGAGGGTGTGTTGCTGCACATGCAGTGGGGCCTATTTTGGGGTGTGGGGCTGGAACTGCAGCTCCATCAATCCCATTGCTAATCCTGCTCTGTGAAAACACAGCAAGCAAAGGGAAGAGCCTCCCATTGGATGTAAGCTGTGTGGGAGGATGTTACCCAATCAGCTGTGAACTGGGTGTGATAGACCTGCCACTAACCCAATGAGAGCTCCTAGCCACGCCCAGTGTTAGAGGGCCAGGCACAATAGGGCTATTATATAGGAGATTATTAGCCTCACCATTTATATCATATATATACATACACACACACACATGGAGCCACGCTAATCTTGGTTCCGTCTGTGTCCGGACAGTGCGCACGTCCCTTTCACTATAATGGAAGTGTCTCTGTGCACTCCCGTAGCGGGGCTAGGTTCCAGATTGCCTAGTCCCGCCGGGAGTGCACATCTGCGATGGAGCCGCACTAGATAAGTGCGGCTCCTTCTGTATATACAGTATATGTATAAAAAAATGTGGCTGTATATACAGTATGTGTGTTTGCGGCAACACACAATAGGCCCTTGAGAAATTTCAGCTCCAGGCCTATGAGGCTCTTAATCTGGCACTGGGTACACAACTATGCTGTAACGTACCATCGATGGTTCTTACCATCAGGTTTCACGCATGCGCACAAGATATTGGGGGGTTCCGGTGGCTGCTGCTGGCTAGCCTTTCAGTAGCTGCTTCGTCATACCCAGCCAGGAGGACTCGGGACTCAGGACACTGACGCTGCTTGGCAGGCTCCGTCTCTCCCCGCACTGCTGAGCTCATGAGAGACCAGTAGCTGCTCAGCCCCGCCTACTTCCTGGCAGGCACCATCCCTCTATGGCGCAGGCTCATGGGAAATGTAGTTAAACAAGTGCTGGAGAGCCACGGGTTGTCCTCACTGCATCCACAGCCAGAAGATATATGCAGCACTGTAAGCATTAAAATAAAACACACATACCATTGGGCCCACAGCTTCCAATGATGGCGAGGAACCAATCGGGTCTCTGCCATTTATGGTAGAACTGGTTACCATCGGCAGGGGTGCTTCTAGAGAGGAGAAGGCCCGTGTGCAGACACCGCCTGGGCCCCCTCTTCTCTAGCCGGCAGCGCTGTAGACTCTGGGCACTAGGGTCACTAGGGCAGTGCAAAGTGTACGTCAGCTCTTAAGCTGCATACAGAGAGACCCGTTCAGTCATAAATACTATACCCACTATACTCCAAATGAAGAGAAGCAATGGGACACGAGGACATGCACTGAGACTGGAGGGAGGTAGGTTCAGGGGAAATATGAGGAAAAAGGACTTCACAGAAAGGGTAGTGGACAAGTGGAATAGCCTCCCATCAGAGGTGGTAGAGGCTAAGACAGTAGAGCAATTTAAACATGCATGGGATAGACATAAGTATATCCTTACAAAGAAATAAGGATCAAATAAGGTTTGAGATACAAATATGGTAAAAAAAAAAAGACAAAAAAGGGGCAGACTAGATGGGCCAAGTGTTTCTTATCTGCCATCAAATTCTATGTTTCTATGTTTATGTATCCACAATAAGGTGTCTGACACCCCATGGGGATGTAATATATAAAACCGTATATAGGAATGACAGCACAGATGACTACCCATGCATATAGAGGACAGAATAGTCTATGCCAGGGAAGTGCTGATATGTGAGACATGGCTGTACACACTATAAACATCCTAGTGATATTTGGTGGACCCCCTTCTTTTAAAGTAAAGCATTCATTACCTTCAAAACCAGAAATAAAGACACGGAGACTTGAATTTTGGCAGAAAAATTGCTAGCTATTTATTTGACCCTAACCAGTAGCAAACCTGTAATAGAAAATTTTATTAAGATGCCGATCCAGCCGGCATATGGTGGCAGCAAAAAGAACGGCTCTATTAACCTAAATTAACCTTAAAATACTAAAAATTCGAGACCATCCTAATTTTACTACAACTATCACAAACCGGTAATAGGTGACAACTCAACCCCCACAGTGACTACCCACCGCTCCTGGGTGCCCTGCCGCTGCCTTCCCGGACGGGTGGTCAAGCGGCCAATAAGTCGATGGAGGTGAGTGCACCTAAACCACACCAAACTGTAAAACACTACAGCTTACCATACAAATACAAACTGCCGTTCTTTTCCGCCAACAGCGAAAGACTCCTTCCCAGAGTCTCCGCACCGCCACCATAACCTCACCCTAACTCCTGCAACACTAGGAACAGATCCTCCAGGAAAAGCATCATCCCCTCACTGGATAGATGCATACCATCAGGCCGAAAAAGGTGACTGTCTCTGAACCGAAACCTAGGGTGGCGAACCACTTGGCCTCCGTGGGACAACACCCACTTCGCCACCGCCCCATTCACCTTCTGCCTGGCCTCCTCAATTTCGCGACCGTCCGCCACACCTTGCCAACTCAACCTTGGCACCATCAAGGAGAATACCAATACACAATTGGTCCATGCTGCGGCCAAACTTGCCAGATCCTGTATCATGGCCCACCGCATCTCCAAAGAAGTCCTCTTCCCCAGGTCGTTGCCACCTAAATGGACAACCAACACCCTAGGGCTCCATGCTTGGTGGACTGACTCACTAGTCTACTTCTCAACTCCGTCCACATCATCCCTTGCCAACCAAGCCAACGAACTCCTCGAGCCCTAGGAAACATCTGTGCCCCCTCCGAGGCCAAAACTGGGCGGCCCAATACACATAAGAGTGGCCAACCACCCAAATAGGCAAGTCATCTTCCAACCAACCTGAAGAGGAGGAAAAGGGGGTAAAAGTGGTTACTAATCATCTATACCATTGTTTAATTTACTGCATTAACCTGAAGGATCTGCCAAAAAGAAAAATTTTGTTTCCGTATATTGCAGCAGTCCCGGCCTAGCCGATCTGCACGAGCTTCCAGCCAATTTGAAGCAGAACATGAACACACAAATGGGAAAGATGAAAACAAAATTAAGAAATAAACAAAAAAAGGGGGGGGGGGGGTAAAAAAGGGGTAAAACATGTAATAACTCAGCTGGAGGTGAAAGCGTAAAGACCTGCTGAGGGACTCTGATTAGAACAGATTAGCCGAATTGTGGATTAGAATTCAGTCCGTCAAGTCAGGCAAAAAATCGCAAAATAACTCCAGACCCCCGCTGCCGGCTCATGCCCGCAACGGCGAGTAGCTAATCCCTGAGTAGGCTAAAAGGGGGGAAGACAAACACACACACCACACCATAACGTACTGAACTGTACAACATGACTGAACAACTGTTATTAAACAACAAACTACGCGCGAGCCAACATCTCATGCAACGGGGCAAATATATCGTCTGTAACTTGACGACTTCCATCGCCCCACCGCATGGACCTCGTCCATGGAAAATCCCGCCGCCGCAGCCGACGCCGCAGCCCCTATGTGGAAGGAATGCGTCCCGAACGCAGCGGGTGGAAGGCCCAAGCTCGCAAGACAGCGACCCAGCATCCAATGAAATTGATACTTCGTCACCGGCAGCCCGTCATCATGCAGCAGCCATGACCCCCGACCGCCGGGCCGTACTGCCGCATACTACCCTGCCACACTTACTGGGCAAATGCTCCCATCCAGAGCCGGAACTAAGGTGACCCAACGACCTCTCCCCACTTGGTCCGTCTTAGAGCGACGCCATCCGCAAAGCAAGGACCTCTCACCCACCACCACTTCCTCGACCAGCATGCGCGAATCTGCTCGCTTAGAAGGCACCACCAATTCCGAAACCCTAAAGGCTCCGTGGTAAGCCATTGAGAACGCCAAACTGAACAACAGCGACTCAAACCTGGACGATGCGACACCTCCTACCGCCCTGATAACAGCCGGCAACAAGGCCGCATCAATGGGCCGCCTCCTGTCAGGCGGCGTCGTCGTGACTCGCGCCCATCCTTTCATTGTCGTCAGCAGAATCCCACTCTTAGTCACGTCGGTGACGCCCTTTATTTTGCTGAAAACGAAATCCCAGCCAAGTATCGGGATACCACCGCTCTGGACCTACCCGAAACAATCAGCTGCCAAATAAAAGAAAGCATAATCCGATGCCCGCTCTTAACTTGCGAATTTCATCCTTGCACAAACTCCTCCCATTCGCTCCAAGCTTGCCTGTAAGCCTTAAGCGTGGTTGGCACGACTGACCGCAACGCTAGACCCTCCAGTCCGGCCCGATCACCTGCCAAACATAACCGGGACAATGAAAACCATGCTCGTCGGCCTCGGGTGCCAACGAACAAAATCTTTCCCACTGCCCTCGTGATAACGCGTCAGCAATTCCGTTCTCTAGCCCCGGCACGTGCTGCGCGCGGAACCACACTTTCCGACGAAGGCATGTCAACAGCAACTGCCCCAGCACCCGCAGAACGACCAGCGACTTCGCCCTCTGGTTATTTATCGCATGCACCACGCCCAGATTGTCACATCTAAACAAGATGCTGCAATGAGCCAGCCGATCGCCCCATACCTCCAGTGCTACCATAATGGGGAAAAGCTCCAGCAGCAAAAGGTCCTTAGTTAAACCTTCGCGATGCCATTCCGCCGGCCACGAGGCCGCGCACCAAGATTCCTCCAGATAGCAACCGAATCCAGAGGCACCCGCTGCATAGGTGAACAGCTGCAACCGAGCGCTGTCCACCATTGGGGCCTGCCATATACACACCGCGTTGAAGTCCTCTAGGAACGAGGCCCATACGGCCAAATCCCTCTTGATCTCTGAGGACAAACGCACAAAATGGTGTGGTCTGACACACCCCGCAGTCGCCCTTTTTAGCTTCCGGCAGAAAACCCTGCCCATCGGGATTACCCGACAAGCAAAGTTCAACATGCCCAGCAAGGACTGCACCTGCCGCAGTGTGACCTTACGCGACCCCTCAAACCGGCAACTAGCGTCGCGGAGCTTCACCACCTTGTCCCGAGGCAGCCGACACGATCCTGCCACCGTGTCAATCTCAATCCCCAAACAGGAGGACGGGCCCTCTGTTCTATCCTCGGCTACCGGAACGCCGAAGTGGAAAAACAGCGCTCGGATGCTGAAAAGCAAGTTGCCGCACCGTGGTGAATTTGCCGGACCCGCGCACAGGAAGTCATCGAGGTAATGTGCAACCCCGTGACCCCCTGACGAAGACTCCACGCACCAATGTAGAAACGTGCTAAAACGCTCGAAAAATGAGCATGAAACGGAACATCCCATCGGCAAACATTTGTCGATGAAATACTCCGCTCCGATCCGGAAACCCATAAAACGGAACGAGTCCGGATGTAATGGCAGTAACCGAAAAACGGACTCAACATCGATCTTAGCCATGAGGGCCCCAGTCCCGTAACCGCGGACCATCTCCAACGCTTCGTCAAACGACTGATACACCACCGAGCAATGAGCCGGCGGTATTGCGTCGTTGACCGATGCCCCTGACGGGTAAGAAAGATGCTGAATGAGCCGGAAAGCGCCTGGAGTCTTCTTGGGAACCACCCCCACTGGAGAGATGACCAAGTCATCCACCGGGGGTGATAGGAACGGTCCCTCCATCCTGCCCAACCTGACCTCTTTATCCACTTTCTCCCTCAGTACTAACGGCAAGGCTCGGGCAGACTGGAGGTTCCGCTGGGCCCGCACGGACACCTCGCTCGCAAACAGGCAAGCGAAACCCAAACTGAAAACCGGAAAACAAAAATTGTGCATCCTCCCTATTCGGATACCAGTCAAACCACCGGCCCATAGTTTCCAACTTAATTGGTGTTGGTGCTCTGCGGAGCGCTCCCGCCCGCGGCTGGCCTGGGGTAAGTTGGCTTACCCCGGGCACCCTGCCGACTGCCTTTGAAGCAGGAGGAGGCTGGGTGGGATCCGCCACGCTGCAGGCATGAGTGTCGAAAACGACACTGTTTGCCGAAAGAACACGCCGCGTTGATAAACGCGAAACATTTTCTTTTTGTGGCGGCTCGCCCCCCTGCGCGGACGGCCGATCAACCCGGCTTGGCCAACCCGCCGTCGGCCCCCGGCTTCCGGGGCTCCTCAGCCTGTTGCGAAGCCCGCGTGACCTTGAGCCAGACCTCAACGTCCTTGAACCCAAAATCCATGACCTGCAAACCGTCCTGCTTTTCCCTGAATTCCTGGTCGTACTTACGCCATTCCGAACCCGAAGACGTGCGCTGCATGTCATGCACGAGATGCAGGTACCGAATTATGTTAACGTGCTCGTTCGGCCTGTCCTCCAGGTAACACGCCGCGAAGACCCAAAACCCGGCCAGCCAATTATCGAACGTACGGAATGCCTCAGCCCCGATGCCCTTCTTTGCGACCGCCGCCTTATACTCCTTCTTCGCGTCCTTCGTCAAGACGAACACATCCACGAAGTCCCCCCTGCGAATCTTCCTGCGGCAACTATCTCGCAGCCCTCGCATTACAGCAGTATAGTCGCAGCGCACGACACCGGGCAAATCGCGGCACTTCTTGGCCCTACGAGTTTCCTTGCTAAGCCGCTTGCGTCTCTTACGCCTCTTCTGCTGGCTCGCTGCCCTCTTGGCGAATTTCGTCGCCCGCTTCCTCGCCCTAGTCGTGCTACTGACTTCGGACGCCTGCGACAACAGAGACGATGAAGAGGAGGAAGAGGAAGAACTACGAGGACTAGAGCTCGTGGAGGAACCCGATACCGACTGCACCACCTCACCTGATGCCGCCGACTGCCCCGACATGGAATCCTCCGGCGTGGCCAAACCGACGTCTTCCTCCTCGAACTCTGCCATCTCCTCTTCCCCGAGCTCCCCTGATGCTGTCGACTGTTCGGACTGGGAGTCCTCCAGTGTGGAAACTTCGAAATACTCCCATCGCTCACGTCCACGTCAACCTCTCCGCGATCACCTGAAAAAGAAGACAAAGTACGGGACCCGGAAACCACTCCCGGGGCCTGCCTAGCACTCCGGGGCAAAGACATCCCCACCTCGCGTCCGCGCTCCGTCCGTACTGGACAGTATCCCAAAAGCGCCGCCCCCAGGAGACGGAAAGCGCACGCTATTCGCTGAGCCGCTGACCCCGGCTGCGTACCGGACGCCCTCGCTTCTGCGTGCGCGCCTGGGGATGCGGCTGCGGCCAATGGGCCCAATGCCGCCACCACCGTCGACAGAGCCGACGCCAACTCTCTGGAAGTCTCCAGACTTCCCCAAAAGTCGCGGCCGGCACCAGCGGGAGCCCCACGCAGATGCCGGCGCACCTCTCCTGGCACGTCGTCCGGCAGGCGCCGATAAGGGACCCAACGGCCAATGCCCCGCCTGGCCTGCTGGTGATCCGCTGGCCCCCTTGACCACAATTGGCGTGGCCCCCCGCCAATCATCTATCCTATCCTGTGCCTGCTGGCCCTCACTATCGCTGCTGTGCCTGCCACCGGCCCCCCTGCGCGTGCCCTCCCCCCGCAGGCCGGAGCTCTCTCTGTCTGCAGGGAAGGCACCTCTGTGGGGCTCAATGCTGCCGCGCCCTATCCTGGGACGACCCCCCCCCCCCCCCCCCCCGCCGCCGCTCTCCGCCGGCTGTAAGGGAGGCAGCAGGGGAGACGTAGAAACTGGCTAGTGATGGGTAGTTCATGAAAGATTAGTTCAAAATCAACTAATCTTCAAAGTGAAATAGTTTATTCAGTTCACAGCTTTGGCAAAGATTAGTTGATCAGGAAGGAGGAGTCAGACACAGACAGAATAGAGCCAGCAGCTGCATTAGGCTTCTCACTGTCTCACTCACTTCACTGGATTTTCACTCCCTGAAACTGATGCTGTAAAATGAAAGGTAAATGTACAATACAGCCCAGCAATACAGATCTAATAAATAAAATAGTATCTGCACTGCCTAGCCCAAGTCTATGTGTGTCTGTGAGTGAGCATGTGTGTCATGCTGCTCACCTTTCTGTGATATAATCACTGTCCTATTAGTCCAGATGTCCAAACACTTGCTGCTTCTGGTACTACTTACTTCTGATATATCAAGGCAAAAAGGGGGGCACAGTGGCTGTGTAATAAACCTGCACAATTAATGTGGCAAGAAACAATTTCTGCAATGCAGCACTCACCCACAAGGCAAATCACCACTAGAAGCAGGTAGAAGGGACTAAGTGTATTTGGCAAACACACACTCACAAAAAAAGTGGGAAAAATCCTGCACTGCAGCACTCACCAACTCAAGGCAAATCACCACAAGAGAGAGCTAAAATGGCCTCACCTTCCCTATATATATCAAACCCTCCCCTTCAAAAAAGGCTGTACTTTCCTCACAGCTAGGTCCACCCCTCACCAGATGTTTAACTCTTTCCTCTCCTATGCAGTCAATTCTCTCTCCTTACGTGTTAATAAGAGGACAGAGCTCATACGCACTATCTCTGCATTACAATCCTATAATAGGGAAATGCATCCCAATGGATGGGATTCCGCCAGTCATATGACCGACGCTGGAATACCGACACCACTCAGGAGACCGGCGCAGGAACACCGACAGCTGACACCCCAAAGGTAAGTATTGGAGTAACTGTTAGGCGTAGGGACTGGGGGAAGGGTTAGGGACTTGGGGGGGGGGGGGGAGGGGTGTTGTTAGCCCTAGCTGCTTCCCTATGGTTAGCCCTAGGCCCCCCCTCGAGGGTTATCCCTAGTTGCCACCCCCTCGAGGGTTAGCCCTAGCCACCACCCCCGAGAGTTAGCCCTAGCCACCACCCCCCATGAGGGTTAGCTCTAGCCACCACCCCCAGAGGGTTAGCCCTAGCAGCTCACCCCGAAAGGGTTAGTCCTAGCAGCCCACCCCTGGGAGTTTAGGGTTAGTGTAGGGTAGATGGGGTAAAAATACTTACCCCCTCCGATGCCCGGATCTTTAGTGTGGTGATGCCAGAGTCAGTCATGTGACCACCGGCATCCCGACAGCTGTGATGTGTACAGGGGAACCGCTGACAAACACTCCTCTACACCTGTCTCCAACTTCATAAAACCTGTGAAACTTTTTAGGGCAAATTATGTCAAAATCATGTGACTTTAAAAGACCAATGACTGCACTGCTTTCAAAGCCAACACGCCGTATGCAATGAAATGCTCACTTTTTGTAGCGTTTCTCACCAGCAAACATGCATGGTGTCGAGTTCAAGTCACATAGGCACTTTAAAACTCGCAGGCTATTACATACTGTGAGTCTCGGAAGATTCTTGTGCAAACTCAGAAAATAAATCAGATCAGTGTCGAACTGGGACATGTAGGGCCCACCGGGGAAATACAGTGGTAGGGGCCCATGTTTAGGGGTGTGGCCAGTCTCCAGAGAGCGTGTGCCCTGCCACCACATTGGTTTGCCTAACCATTTTGCAAGTGTTGGTCTCCTAGATAAATAGATACAGTAAATACTTTAACGTATGCAAGATAATGTACTAGATTAGTAACAGCACAGTCTGGAACCTGATCCCTAGAGGAGGGGGTGGGCCCCCCAGGCAGTAGGGCCCACCGGTGGTTTCCCCTGTACCCAAGTGGGCCAGTCCAACCCTGAATCAGACTCTATTACATTTCCCCCTAGGCGTTGAAATTTGCCGACACTTCATTGTGGTGTTATTGGTTATGACACCACAATCTGAAAGAGGGCAATTGTGTTACTGCACCTGCACACTGACAGCACCTGCGCAGCGGCAAGGAATATCTGCAGAACTCTGCCATCATTCACGCTGAAAGAAAGAAAAGGGTGAACACACCAGAGTGCTTATTAGAGTTGCACCTTTGCCTTGCTGATCCGTGGAGGGACAGTCTGCTCTGCAGATGGAAACACTTTGCAGCCTATAAATGGATCTGTGATGACACCATATTGTCTGTCTTTAGACGCATGCATTGGTCACACCATGGAAACTTGCAGCAGCCCCATGATAAGAGTTTGCAACCAGTTATGGGACATGACCGGAACACTCCCATACCATGCCCGTAAGACTCTATGGGGTCTATTTACTAAGCCTTGGATGGAGATAAAGTACCAGCCAATCGGCTCCTAACTGACCTTTTTCAAACCCAGCCTGTAACATGGCAGCTAGGAGCTGATTGGCTGGTACTTTATCTCCGGACACTTTATTTCCATCCAAGGCTTAGTAAATAGGCCCCATGTCTCTGAGCAGCCACCTCCCAGTCACCACCCAGTTAACAACCAATATATTTCTAATACATTCCTGAAACCATGCCTACATCATGAACGCCTGCACTGCGCATATTTTTAGCTATTTAAATGCATGCGCAGTTGCAAAGCATCGGCCATTTTCATGGATATCTAAAATTCATTGAAAATTTTATAGAAATGTAAATTACAGTGTAAAAATAAAGCAGCCAGTATTTACCCTGCACAGGAACAATATAACCCACCCAAATCTAACTCTCTCTGCACATGTTATATCTGCCCCACCTGCAGTACACCTAGGGGGTCATTCCGAGTTGTTCGCTCGTTATTTTTTTATCGCAACGGAGCGAGTAGTCGCTAAGGCGCATGCGCAATGTCCGCAGTGCGACTGCGCCAAGTAAATTTGCTATGCAGTTAGGTATTTTACTCACGGCATTACAAGGTTTTTTCTTCGTTCTGGTGATCGTAATGTGATTGACAGGAAGTGGGTGTTTCTGGGTGGAAACTTGCCGTTTTATGGGTGTGTGTGAAAAAACGCTTCCGCTTCTGGGAAAAACGCGGGAGTGGCTGGAGAAACGGGGGAGTGCCTGAGCGAACGCTGGGTGTGTTTGTGACGTCAAACCAGGAACGACATTGACTGAACTGATCGCAATGGCAGAGTAAGTTTCGAGCTACTCAGAAACTGCTAGGAAGTGTCTAATCGCAATATTGCGAATCCGTCGTTCACAATTTTGAGAAGCTAAGATTCACTCCCAGTAGGCGGCGGCTTAGCGTGTGCAAAGCTGCTAAAAGCAGCTTGCGAGTGAACAACTCGGAATGACCCCCATAGTTTTGCTCATTAAGTAACAAATTTGCTGCTGCGATCAGGTCTGAATTAGGCCCTATGTTGGAGAGGGTTGGATTGTGTGAAACACAATTAGGTGCAGAACCCTTTAATGTTTCTGGGGGCAAAGCGCATCTAATGTTCTACGCATTTTCTACTTGTTCTCTCAAATTTGTGTCTTGGTTTGCAAAATTGTGTTCTAGTTACATAGGATTTTATGGTCATATATCACATGGCATGGGATGTTAGCTGGCCCCTGACCCCATTGTGATGTCATCAGACCCATTGTGATGTCATCTGTTCCATGGCTCTGTCTAATCTCACCTGCAGGCAGTTACTGCCATATCGTCAGTGCTACTAGTTACATAGGATTAGGTGTTATGTAGCAGAGGAATTGGTATGAAGTCACAGAGTAAGTATTGTGATGCGTGGCGCGGGTCACTAGTATCAGACCTGTCTTCTGCCTGTGTAACCTAGATTGTGCACCGTGCTCCCTGTCTAGCGACACACAATATGCAGCAGCTGTTCATCTCTCACACTACAGTAAGTGCAGGCTGCTATATTATCCCTCTTATCTGTGAGATGTTGGTTGGCTAGTAACAATGTATTTCCTATACTTATATGGCAGCTAAATCTGTTTTCCTAAAAATGTCTTTTCTACTACTGTGCTCTATAACAATGATACTTTACCAAACTTTCCATGCCATGTGTTAGGGGCAAGGCTGTAACAGTAAGAAAGCCTTTCCAAGTGTTGCTGGCTCAGTCATATCTGGCCTGAGATTGTCGCTGTGACTCAGTGTAGAGTGTCCTTTATGTAAGAGCGCACAGACTTTGTACCTTATATTGCTTTCTACCAATAATAATTACTGTCGCTGACCTTACTCTTTCTGGTCTATAATGTACATCCATGTAGGAATTTGTATATCCATTATTTATTTATTAGGCTACTGTGACTGCAGGATTATATGCATAGAGAATCTTTCTTACTAAATTACAGTTCTAAATCTGATATTTCACCATATTGTCAGCTCACATGGGATTGCTTTCATCTCAATGTTTATAGCTATGTTTTAATACACGTGTCTATTTGTTTATTTGTTGTTTCTTAACATTAAACTAATACTAAACTGCCCAGCCGATGAGCCCTAGCCTGGCCCAGCCAGCCGGCCATTCTAAGGCTTGTATTTGTTCACAATGGTTTTGTAATATGTAATAGTGAAATACACATCTGCAAAAACAAAAAAGAAAAAAAAATACATAAGTAAAGAAAAAACACAAAAAACACATCTGCAAAATAAAAAAACATACACATACAGTAAATAAAGAAAAACTCAAAAAAATACAAGCCCCCTACTCGTAAAAAATAAATAAAAAATAAAGAATTTACAACCCATCAACCTGCAAAAAAAAAAGACAAAACAAAAAAAATAAAAATACAACCCACCATCCTCCTCAAAAAAAGGTTACAAAAACCCCAAAACATACAAAAAATATAACTCAACCCCCTCCTGCATAAAAAAGCCCCCCAAAATCACAAAACACACTTTCCACCACCTCATTCTGCATGGTTGTGATCTGACTTGCTTGAACCGGTTGGAACCAGCTGGAACTGGCTAGAACCGGTTGGAACTGGCTAAAACCGGTTGGAACTGGCTAGAAACGCTTGGAGCCAGCTGGAAAGGCTGAGGCTATAAATATCACCACCCAGGCAGTTTACTGCCATTTCTGTTCAGTGCTCAAAGTGAGAGGATGCCGACAGCAGGTGTAGCAAAAATACCATGCTGGAATCCTTATAGATATATAGCACCACGCCCAGATCAACCAGTGGTGCGGCGCACAGCTGATCCAGCGGTGAGGCGTCTTGTCAAGCTGGCAAGCCCTCGCCAAAACAAGCTGGCGGGCCCTCAACCGGCCAAACCAGAGGGTCCTAAGCTGACGGGCCATAGCCGGACCAAGCCGTCGGCCCCCAGTCGGGCCAAGCCGTCGGCCCCAAGCCCGGCCCAGAAGGCGGGCCCAAGTCTGGCCCAGCCAGCAGGCCCTAGCCTGGCCCAGAAAAAGATCACTAGGTATGCCCAGCCGGCAGGCACTAGCCATGCCCAGCCGATGGGCACTAGCCAGGCCAAGGATAGGGGCACAAGATTGGCCCAGAAGGTGGCCCCAAGACCGGCCCAGCCGGCGGGCCCTAGCCTGGCCCAACCAGTGATCACTAACCCTGCCCAGCCGGCAGGCACCAGCCCTGCCCAACCGGCGGGCACTAGCCCTGCCCAGCCGGTGGGCACTAGCCCAGCTGAGAAGCCAGGCAAATCTAAGGCTGGTTTTTGGCAAAAATTGTTTTGTCTTATGCACTAGTAAAAAAACACATCTGCAAAAAAATAAAAAAACACAAAAATTAAGAAAAATTACAAAAAATACACATCTGCAAATACAAAATAAAAAACAACACAAAAATAAAGAAAAAACACAAAAAATACATATCTGCAAATACAAAACAAATAAAAACACAAAAAAGAAAAACACAAAAAATACATATCTGCAAATACAAAACAAAAAAAGTTATTGAAAAACAAAACAAAAACATACACATAAATGTACAAAGTACACATCTGCATAAACAAAACAAAAAATACACAAAAATAAAATCTGCAAAATAAAAAAAATACAAAAAACTGAACAAAAATGAAAGCTGGGGATTAGGGCTACTGGCGACACCCCAAAAACAAAAACGACACTGGGCGGCCACCTCATGGGTGTGTTGGAAGAGCTGCTACTTATTTTTAGTATGTTGACAGTCACATCCAACTCATTGATAACTTAATAACTTAAAGATTTAAACCCAGGCAACGCCAGGTATTACAGCTAGTTATTATTATTTATTATTATTATGATGTCTACTGGTAGCATGTCTGGGAAGCAGACACGCTACCAGTAGACATCAGTGGTCAAAACCTATGAAAACTAGAGATGAGCGGGTTCGGTTCCTCGGAATCCGAACCCGCCCGAACTTCATTTTTTTTTTACACGGGGCCGAGCGACTCGGATCTTCCCGCCTTGCTCGGTTAACCCGAGCGCGCCCGAACGTCATCATCCCGCTGTCGGATTCTCGCGAGGCTCGGATTCTATCACGAGACTCGGATTCTATATAAGGAGCCGAGCGTCACCGCCATTTTCACACGTGCATTGAGATTCATAGGGAGAGGACGTGGCTGGCGTACTCTCCGTTTATAGAGAAGAGTGAGACTAGAGTAGAGAGAGACACAGTAGTAATTTTGGGGAGCATTAGGAGGAGTACTACTACTTGCTGAAGTGATAGATAGATAGTGTGACTGTATAATGTATATCTGACTTGTGGGGGAGACACTGACAGTGGGGAGCAGTTAGAGTCTGAGAGCAGGACTCAGGAGTACATATAACGTACAGTGCACACTTTTGCTGCCAGAGTGCCACACTGCCATTGTGACCACACTGACCACCAGTATAATATATATTGTGATTGTCTGCTTAGGAGTACTACTTGCAAGTTGCTGATAGTGTGACCAGTGACCTGACCACCAGTTTAATAATCACCACCAGTTTAATATATATAATATATATATATAATTGTATATAATATATATATAATATTGTATACCACCTACCCGTTTTTTTTCCTTTCTTCTTCTTTATACATACTACTATAGTAGCTTACTGTAGCAGTCTGCGGTGCTGCTGAGCTGACAGTGTCCAGCAGGTCCGTCATCAGTCATTACATAATAAATATATATACCTGTCCGGCTGCAGTACTAGTGATATTATATATATATATATATATTGATTTCATCTCATTATCATCCAGTCTATATTAGCAGCAGACACAGTACGGTAGTCCACGGCTGTAGCTACCTCTGTGTCGGCAGTCGCTCGTCCATCCATAATTGTATACCACCTACCCGTGGTTTTTTTTTTTCTTTCTTCTTTATACATACTACTATAGTAGCTTACTGTAGCAGTCTGCGGTGCTGCTGAGCTGACAGTGTCCAGCAGGTCCGTCATCAGTCATTACATAATAAATATATCTACCTGTCCGGCTGCAGTACTAGTGTGATATTATATATATATATATTGATTTCATCTCATTATCATCCAGTCTATATTAGCAGCAGACACAGTACGGTAGTCCACGGCTGTAGCTACCTCTGTGTCGGCAGTCGCTCGTCCATCCATAATTGTATACCACCTACCCGTGTTTTTTTTTTCTTTCTTTCTTCTTTATACATACTACTATAGTAGCTTACTGTAGCAGTCTGCGGTGCTGCTGAGCTGACAGTGTCCAGCAGGTCCATCATCAGTCATTACATAATAAATATATATACCTGTCCGGCTGCAGTACTAGTGTGATATTATATATATATATATATTGATTTCATCTCATTATCATCCAGTCTATATTAGCAGCAGACACAGTACGGTAGTCCACGGCTGTAGCTACCTCTGTGTCGGCAGTCGCTCGTCCATCCATAATTGTATACCACCTACCCGTGTTTTTTTTTTTTTTCTTCTTTATACATACTACTATAGTAGCTTACTGTAGCAGTCTGCGGTGCTGCTGAGCTGACAGTGTCCAGCAGGTCCGTCATCAGTCATTACATAATAAATATATATACCTGTCCGGCTGCAGTACTAGTGATATTATATATATATATATATATATATATTGATTTCATCTCATTATCATCCAGTCTATATTAGCAGCAGACACAGTACGGTAGTCCACGGCTGTAGCTACCTCTGTGTTGGCAGTCGCTCGTCCATCCATAAGTATACTAGTATCCATCCATCTCCATTGTTTACCTAAAGTGCCTTTTAGTTGTGCCTATTAAAATATGGAGAACAAAAATGTTGAGGTTCCAAAATTAGGGAAAGATCAAGATCCACTTCCACCTCGTGCTGAAGCTGCTGCCACTAGTCATGGCCGAGACGATGAAATGCCAGCAACGTCGTCTGCCAAGGCCGATGCCCAATGTCATAGTACAGAGCATGTAAAATCCAAAACACCAAATATCAGTAAAAAAAGGACTCCAAAATCTAAAATAAAATTGTCGGAGGAGAAGCGTAAACTTGCCAATATGCCATTTACCACACGGAGTGGCAAGGAACGGCTGAGGCCCTGGCCTATGTTCATGGCTAGTGGTTCAGCTTCACATGAGGATGGAAGCACTCAGCCTCTCGCTAGAAAAATGAAAAGACTCAAGCTGGCAAAAGCACCGCAAAGAACTGTGCGTTCTTCGAAATCCCAAATCCACAAGGAGAGTCCAATTGTGTCGGTTGCGATGCCTGACCTTCCCAACACTGGACGTGAAGAGCATGCGCCTTCCACCATTTGCACGCCCCCTGCAAGTGCTGGAAGGAGCACCCGCAGTCCAGTTCCTGATAGTCAGATTGAAGATGTCAGTGTTGAAGTACACCAGGATGAGGAGGATATGGGTGTTGCTGGCGCTGGGGAGGAAATTGACAAGGAGGATTCTGATGGTGAGGTGGTTTGTTTAAGTCAGGCACCCGGGGAGACACCTGTTGTCCGTGGGAGGAATATGGCCGTTAACATGCCTGGTGAAAATACCAAAAAAATCAGCTCTTCGGTGTGGAAGTATTTCAACAGAAATGCGGACAACATTTGTCAAGCCGTGTGTTGCCTTTTTCAAGCTGTAATAAGTAGGGGTAAGGACGTTAACCACCTCGGAACATCCTCCCTTATACGTCACCTGCAGCGCATTCATAATAAGTCAGTGACAAGTTCAAAAACTTTGGGCGACAGCGGAAGCAGTCCACTGACCAGTAAATCCCTTCCTCTTGTAACCAAGCTCACGCAAACCACCCCACCAACTCCCTCAGTGTCAATTTCCTCCTTCCCCAGGAATGCCAATAGTCCTGCAGGCCATGTCACTGGCAATTCTGACGATTCCTCTCCTGCCTGGGATTCCTCCGATGCATCCTTGCGTGTAACGCCTACTGCTGCTGGCGCTGCTGTTGTTGCTGCTGGGAGTCGATGGTCATCCCAGAGGGGAAATCGTAAGACCACTTTTACTACTTCCACCAAGCAATTGACTGTCCAACAGTCCTTTGCGAGGAAGATGAAATATCACAGCAGTCATCCTGCTGCAAAGCGAATAACTGAGGCCTTGGCATCCTGGGTGGTGAGAAACGTGGTTCCGGTATCCATCATTACTGCAGAGCCAACTAGAGACTTGTTGGAGGTACTGTGTCCCCGGTACCAAATACCATCTAGGTTCCATTTCTCTAGGCAGGCGATACCGAAAATGTACACAGACCTCAGAAAAAGAGTCACCAGTGTCCTAAAAAATGCAGCTGTACCCAATGTCCACTTGACCACGGACATGTGGACAAGTGGAGCAGGGCAGGGTCAGGACTATATGACTGTGACAGCCCACTGGGTAGATGTATGGACTCCCGCCGCAAGAACAGCAGCGGCGGCACCAGTAGCAGCATCTCGCAAACGCCAACTCTTTCCTAGGCAGGCTACGCTTTGTATCACCGGTTTCCAGAATACGCACACAGCTGAAAACCTCTTACGGCAACTGAGGAAGATCATCGCGGAATGGCTTACCCCAATTGGACTCTCCTGTGGATTTGTGGCATCGGACAACGCCAGCAATATTGTGTGTGCATTAAATCTGGGCAAATTCCAGCACGTCCCATGTTTTGCACATACCTTGAATTTGGTGGTGCAGAATTTTTTAAAAAACGACAGGGGCGTGCAAGAGATGCTGTCGGTGGCCAGAAGAATTGCGGGACACTTTCGGCGTACAGGCACCACGTACAGAAGACTGGAGCAACACCAAAAACGCCTGAACCTGCCCTGCCATCATCTGAAGCAAGAAGTGGTAACGAGGTGGAATTCAACCCTATATATGCTTCAGAGGTTGGAGGAGCAGCAAAAGGCCATTCAAGCCTATACAATTCAGCACGATATAGGAGGTGGAATGCACCTGTCTCAAGCGCAGTGGAGAATGATTTCAACGTTGTGCAAGGTTCTGCTGCCCTTTGAACTTGCCACACGTGAAGTCAGTTCAGACACTGCCAGCCTGAGTCAGGTCATTCCCCTCATCAGGCTTTTGCAGAAGAAGCTGGAGACATTGAAGGAGGAGCTAACACGGAGCGATTCCGCTAGGCATGTGGGACTTGTGGATGGAGCCCTTAATTCGCTTAACAAGGATTCACGGGTGGTCAATCTGTTGAAATCAGAGCACTACATTTTGGCCACCGTGCTCGATCCTAGATTTAAAACCTACCTTGGATCTCTCTTTCCGGCAGACACAAGTCTGCTGGGGTTCAAAGACCTGCTGGTGAGAAAATTGTCAAGTCAAGCGGAACGCGACCTGTCAATATCTCCTCCTTCACATTCTCCCGCAACTGGGGGTGCGAGGAAAAGGCTCAGAATTCCGAGCCCACCCGCTGGCGGTGATGCAGGGCAGTCTGGAGCGACTGCTGATGCTGACATCTGGTCCGGACTGAAGGACCTGTCAACGATTACGGACATGTCGTCTACTGTCACTGCATATGATTCTCTCCCCAGTGAAAGAATGGTGGAGGATTATATGAGTGACCGCATCCAAGTAGGCACGTCACACAGTCCGTACTTATACTGGCAGGAAAAAGAGGCAATTTGGAGGCCCTTGCACAAACTGGCTTTATTCTACCTAAGTTGCCCTCCCACAAGTGTGTACTCCGAAAGAGTGTTTAGTGCCGCCGCTCACCTTGTCAGCAATCGGCGTACGAGGTTACTTCCAGAAAATGTGGAGAAGATGATGTTCATTAAAATGAATTATAATCAATTCCTCCGTGGAGACATTGACCAGCAGCAATTGCCTCCACAAAGTACACAGGGAGCTGAGATGGTGGATTCCAGTGGGGACGAATTGATAATCTGTGAGGAGGGGGATGTACACGGTGATATATCGGAGGTTGATGATGAGGTGGACATCTTGCCTCTGTAGAGCCAGTTTGTGCAAGGAGAGATTAATTGCTTCTTTTTTGGTGGGGGTCCAAACCAACCCGTCATTTCAGTCACAGTCGTGTGGCAGACCCTGTCACTGAAATGATGGGTTGGTTAAAGTGTGCATGTCCTGTTTATACAACATAAGGGTGGGTGGGAGGGCCCAAGGACAATTCCATCTTGCACCTCTTTTTTCTTTAATTTTTCTTTGCGTCATGTGCTGTTTGGGGTGTGTTTTTTGGAAGGGCCATCCTGCGTGACACTGCAGTGCCACTCCTAGATGGGCCAGGTGTTTGTGTCGGCCACTAGGGTCGCTTATCTTACTCACACAGCTACCTCATTGCGCCTCTTTTTTTCTTTGCGTCATGTGCTGTTTGGGGAGTGTTTTTTGGAAGGGCCATCCTGCGTGACACTGCAGTGCCACTCCTAGATGGGCCAGGTGTTTGTGTCGGCCACTAGGGTCGCTTATCTTACTCACACAGCTACCTCATTGCGCCTCTTTTTTTCTTTGCGTCATGTGCTGTTTGGGGAGTGTTTTTTGGAAGGGCCATCCTGCGTGACACTGCAGTGCCACTCCTAGATGGGCCTGGTGTTTGTGTCGGCCACTAGGGCCGCTTATCTTACTCACACAGCTACCTCATTGCGCCTCTTTTTTTCTTTGCGTCATGTGCTGTTTGGGGAGTGTTTTTTGGAAGGGCCATCCTGCGTGACACTGCAGTGCCACTCCTAGATGGGCCCGGTGTTTGTGTCGGCCACTAGGGTCGCTTATCTTACTCACACAGCTACCTCATTGCGCCTCTTTTTTTCTTTGCGTCATGTGCTGTTTGGGGAGTGTTTTTTGGAAGGGCCATCCTGCGTGACACTGCAGTGCCACTCCTAGATGGGCCAGGTGTTTGTGTCGGCCACTAGGGTCGCTTATCTTACTCACACAGCTACCTCATTGCGCCTCTTTTTTTCTTTGCGTCATGTGCTGTTTGGGGAGTGTTTTTTGGAAGGGCCATCCTGCGTGACACTGCAGTGCCACTCCTAGATGGGCCCGGTGTTTGTGTCGGCCACTAGGGTCGCTTATCTTACTCACACAGCTACCTCATTGCGCCTCTTTTTTTCTTTGCGTCATGTGCTGTTTGGGGAGTGTTTTTTGGAAGGGCCATCCTGCGTGACACTGCAGTGCCACTCCTAGATGGGCCCGGTGTTTGTGTCGGCCACTAGGGTCGCTTATCTTACTCACACAGCTACCTCATTGCGCCTCTTTTTTTCTTTGCGTCATGTGCTGTTTGGGGAGTGTTTTTTGGAAGGGCCATCCTGCGTGACACTGCAGTGCCACTCCTAGATGGGCCCGGTGTTTGTGTCGGCCAC
This sequence comes from Pseudophryne corroboree, assembly GCF_028390025.1. Classification (NCBI taxonomy): domain Eukaryota; kingdom Metazoa; phylum Chordata; class Amphibia; order Anura; family Myobatrachidae; genus Pseudophryne; species Pseudophryne corroboree. The sequence goes on from NC_086448.1 coordinate 82,979,611, forward strand.
TAGGGTCGCTTATCTTACTCACACAGCTACCTCATTGCGCCTCTTTTTTTCTTTGCGTCATGTGCTGTTTGGGGAGTGTTTTTTGGAAGGGCCATCCTGCGTGACACTGCAGTGCCACTCCTAGATGGGCCAGGTGTTTGTGTCGGCCACTAGGGTCGCTTATCTTACTCACACAGCTACCTCATTGCGCCTCTTTTTTTCTTTGCGTCATGTGCTGTTAGGGGAGTGTTTTTTGGAAGGGCCATCCTGCGTGACACTGCAGTGCCACTCCTAGATTGGCCCGGTGTTTGTGTCGGCCACTAGGGTCGCTTATCTTACTCACACAGCTACCTCATTGCACCCCTTTTTTTCTCTACGTCATGTGCTGTTTGGGGAGTGTTTTTTGGAAGGGCCATCCTGCGTGACACTGCAGTGCCACTCCTAGATGGGCCCGGTGTTTGTGTCCGCCACTAGGGTCGCTTATCTTACTCACACAGCTACCTCATTGCGCCTCTTTTTTTCTTTGCGTCATGTGCTGTTTGGGGAGTGTTTTTTGGAAGGGCCATCCTGCGTGACACTGCAGTGCCACTCCTAGATGGGCCCGGTGTTTGTGTCGGCCACTAGGGTCGCTTATCTTACTCACACAGCTACCTCATTGCGCCTCTTTTTTTCTTTGCGTCATGTGCTGTTTGGGGAGTGTTTTTTGGAAGGGCCATCCTGCGTGACACTGCAGTGCCACTCCTAGATGGGCCCGGTGTTTGTGTCGGCCACTAGGGTCGCTTAGCTTAGTCATCCAGCGACCTCGGTGCAAATTTTAGGACTAAAAATAATATTGTGAGGTGTGAGGTATTCAGAATAGACTGAAAATGAGTGGAAATTATGGTTTTTGAGGTTAATAATACTTTGGGATCAAAATGACCCCCAAATTCTATGATTTAAGCTGTTTTTTAGTGTTTTTTGAAAAAAACACCCGAATCCAAAACACACCCGAATCCGACAAAAAAAATTTGGTGAGGTTTTGCCAAAACGCGGTCGAACCCAAAACACGGCCGCGGAACCGAACCCAAAACCAAAACACAAAACCCGAAAAATTTCACGTGCACATCTCTAATGAAAACGGACCACCAGATTATTACTGATGACACCTAATCCTATCATATGTTCAGAATCGTGACACTGTGCTATTCAAAGAAGTGGTTGGAATTCCACCATTCACGGTACACCTTGAATCACTTGGGGGAGAGGGGACAAGTGTCTGATGGTGCAGTAACTTCACACTTAGTTTAGTGACTTGACAACACTTATATAAGTAATCTGCGTACCAGATGGTGCGTTTTCTATCGTGCACATCAAATACTGTGACATAGTCCTCCAATCTGTTGTTCACAGCACAAGGGATCTAAAATCAGCAAGCATAAAATACACCCCTCATAGTGCAGTATTAACTTGTTAAATTCAATGGATATTCAGCACCTCAATAGGTAATATGCAATCAAGCATGTCATAAGGGGTCTTTATCCTCCAGTTTGATGTTCACAGCACAGGGGGATTTATCTGAATGAATAGGCAATGTGTTAGGCAGTCCAGGGTATGTCCACAGTGAGTGCCCACGTCAGGAGGTAATCAGATAAGGTCCTCTACGCGTGGCTTCCTCAGGAGTGTCAAGGCTTCCTCAGGAGGCTAAAGACCCCTATTATATCTTACTAGGTGATTCATCGCGCCCTACGGCGCTCTTCACACCGTCGTAAGGGGCTACGCCCCCTTAAACCTTGCACACCCTTGTGGCATGCTATGTTTTTATTATATGGAGTATTACATCCAATCATAATTGTGTGAGTGGTTACATATTGCACGGACAAAGGGCGTGCAATGGTTAAGGGGTGGAAGCCCCTTGCAACAGCGTGAACAGTGCACGCAGAGCCTGATGAATCACCTAGTAGGTGCTTTGGTTGGGGGAGTGGTGGATGCGGGGAAGATGTGGATGGGATCCTGGGGTGCCGGCGGAGGGGCGGTTGCGGTGGTGCCGCAGGTGGGGGAGGGACTGGTGCGGTGGTGCCGCAGGTGGTGGAGGGTGTGTGGGTGCCGTGGGTGGTGGTCCGGAGCCACTGCGTTTGGGGGAGGAGCAGTTTCAGGAGTGCTCCGGGTGGGGAAGGGGCGGATGCAGTGGTGGGGCGGGTGCGGGGTTGCTGCGGGTGGGGGAGGGGGCTCGTAGCTACAGCAGGTGGTGGAGGGGGTGTGTGGGGGTGCCGCAGATGGGGCCCAGAGTTACTTGAGTGGGGGAGGGTCGAGTAATTCTTTGTCACTGGTACAGGGGGCGTTACGTGTGTAAGCGGCACTGCTACAGGGGGCGTTACGCGTGTAAGCGGCACTGGTATAGGGGACGTTACATGTGTAAGCGTCACTGGTATAGGGGGCGTTACGTGTGTAAGCGTCACTGCTACAGGGGGCATTACGTGTGTAAGCGGCACTGGTACAGGTGGAGTTACATGTGTAAGTGTCACTGGTTCAGGAGGCGTTACGTGTGTGTCACCGGTAGAGGCAGTAGAGGAGGCGTTACGTGCGTAAACGTCACTGCTACAGGGGGCGTGGCATGTGCAAGCATCTCTGGTACAGGGGGCATTACATGTGTAAGTGTCTCTACTACAGGGGGTATTATGTGCGCTGTGCGTTTGTAAAGTATGCAAGGGTGCAAATTTATAGTTTGTAGGGGGGTGCCGAACACCCTAGCACCGGCCCAGACTGCACACCCACTGCACTGCACAGCACTGTCACCTTTTACATTGATTCAGCGTCCAGACTTTACCCTCCGCGATATCACCCTCTATCCGTTACATTAGCCATCTCGGGGCTTCCAGGCTGGCAGGCCAGGTGCTGTGTTGTGGAGTCAGGGCCTCTGGGGATCTGGGCGCGGCTGTGGCAGGGAGGCACTTCTGTGACATCACATGCAGAGGAGGCTCCGGTGCTCAGAGTATGCGGCGCAGGGAGGACTATGAAAGCCTTCCGCTGCACCGCCTTTATACACTATCTATGCTGGTGGCCACAGCAGCTTTTGTTCCACCTGCGCTGCGGCTAGGGAGTGGGGATTGTTGATGCTGGAGGCGGCAGGTTGACTGGCAGCAGGACATAGGACGCTGCAGTAATAGGATGTTTTTCCCCTATCTACAGTGCAGAGACTTGCTGCAGATGCAGTGGCATACCCTCCAGCTGCAACTTTTTGGCAGGTACAGGACCTTTTTTTTATGGTCTGTACCGATTATTGACTCTCCAAGCTTCCATTGAAAGTATAGGAAAAGGTACACCCGCGTGGCCTGGCCACGCCCCCTTTTCGCATTTGTGTCAATGTTTATGTGTAAATTGTTGGAGGGTGTGTTGCTGCACATGCAGTGGGGCCTATTTTGGGGTGTGGGGCTGGAACTGCAGCTCCATCAGTCCCATTGCTAATCCTGCTCTGTGAAAACACAGCAAGCAAAGGGAAGAGCCTCCCATTGGATGTAAGCTGTGTGGGAGGATGTTACCCAATCAGCTGTGAACTGGGTGTGATAGACCTGCCACTAACCCAATGAGAGCTCCTAGCCACGCCCAGTGTTAGAGGGCCAGGCACAATAGGGCTATTATATAGGAGATTATTAGCCTCACCATTTATATCATATATATACACATACACACACACACATGGAGCCACGCTAATCTTGGCTCCGTCTGTGTCTGGACAGTGCGCACGTCCCTTTCACTATAATGGAAGTGTCTCTGTGCACTCCCGTAGCGGGGCTAGGTTCCAGATTGCCTAGTCCCGCCGGGAGTGCACATCTGCGATGGAGCCGCACTAGATGAGTGCGGCTCCTTCTGTATATACAGTATATGTATAAAAAAATGTGGCTGTGTATACAGTATGTGTGTTTGCGGCAACACACAATAGGCCCTTGAGAAATTTCAGCTCCAGGCCCATGAGGCTCTTAATCTGGCACTGGGTACACAACTATGCTGTAACGTACCATCGATGGTTCTTACCATCAGGTTTCACGCATACATACAAGATATTGGGGGGTTCCGGTGGCTGCTGCTGGCTAGCCTTTCAGTAGCTGCTTTGTCATACCCAGCCATGAGGACTCGGGACTCAGAGGACACTGACGCTGCTTGGCAGGCTCCGTCTCTCCCCGCACTGCTGAGCTCATGAGAGACCAGTAGCTGCTCAGCCCCGCCTACTTCCTGGCAGGCACCATCCCTCTATGGCGCAGGCTCATGGGAAATGTAGTTAAACAAGTGCCGGAGAGCCACGGGTTGTCCTCACTGCATCCACAGCCAGCAGATATATGCAGCACTCTAAGCATTAAAATAAAACACACATACCATTGGGCCCACAGCTTCCAATGATGGCGAGGAACCAATCGGGTCTCTGCCATTTATGGTAGAACTGGTTACCATCGGCAGGGGTGCTTCTAGAGAGAAGAAGGCCCGTGTGCAGACACCGCCTGGGCCCCCTCTTCTCTAGCCGGCAGCGCTGTAGACTCTGGGCACTAGGGTCACTAGGGCAGTGCAAAGTGTACGTCAGCTCTTAAGCTGCATACAGAGAGACCCGTTCAGTCATAAATACTATACCCACTGTACTCCAAATGAAGAGAAACAATAGGACACGAGGACATGCACTGAGACTGGAGGGAGGTAGGTTCAGGGGAAAATAAAATATGAGGAAAAATGACTTCACAGAAAGGGTAGTGGACAAGTGGAATAGCCTCCCATCAGAGGTGGTAGAGGGTAAGACAGTACAGCAATTTAAACATGCATGGGATAGACATAAAGATATCCTTACAAAGAAATAAGGATCAAATAAGGTTTGAGATACAAATATGGTAAAAAAAAAAAAGACAAAAAAGGGGCAGACTAGATGGGCCAAGTGGTTCTTATCTGCCATCAAATTCTATGTTTCTATGTTTATGTATCCACAATAAGGTGTTTGACACCCCATGGGGGTGTAATATATAAAACCGTATATAGGAATGACAGCACAGATGACTACCCGTGCATATAGAGGACAGAATAGTCTATGCCAGGGAAGTGCTGATATGTGAGACAGGGCTGTACACACTATTACGTGTTACTAAGAGGAAAGATCTCATACGCACTATCTCTGCATTACAGATCCTATAATAGGGATATGCATCCCAATGGATGGGATTCCTCCAGTCATATGACCGACGCTGGAATACCGACACCACTCAGGAGACCGGCACAGGAACATACACACAGCTGACACCCCGAAGGTAAGTATCGGAGTAACTGTTAGGCGCAGGGACCGGGGGAAGGGTTAGGGACTTGGGGGGGAGAGGTGTTGTTAGCCCTAGCTGCTTCCCTATGGTTAGCCCTAGGCCCCCCCTTGAGGGTTATCCCTAGTTGCCACCCCCCCTCGAGGGTTAGCCCTAGCCACCCCCCCTGAGAGTTAGCCCTAGCCACCCCCCCCCATGAGGGTTAGCTCTAGCCACCACCCCCAGAGGGTAAGCCCTAGCAGCTCACCCCAAAAGGGTTAGTCCTAGCAGCCCACCCCTGGGAGTTTAGGGTTAGCGTAGGGTAGATGGGGTAAAAATACTTACCCCCTCCGATGCCCGGATCTTTAGTGTGGCGATGCTAGAGTCAGTCATGTGACCACCGGCATCCCGACAGCTCTGATGTGTACAGGGGAACCGCTGACAAACACTCCTCTACACCTGTCTCCAACTTCATAAAACCTGTGAAACTTTTTAGGGCAAATAATGTCAAAATCATGTGACTTTAAAAGACCAATGACTGCACTGCTTTCAAAGCCAACACGCCGTATGCAATGAAATGCTCAACCTTTGCAGGTTTTCTCACCAGCAAACATGCATGGTGTCGAGTTCAAGTCACATAGGCACTTTAAAACTCGCAGGCTATTACATACTGTGAGTCTCGGAAGATTCTTGTGCAAACTCAGAAAATAAATCAGACCAGTGTCGAACTGGGACATGTAGGGCCCACCGGGGAAATACAGTGGTAGGGGCCCATGTTTAGGGGTGTGGCCAGTCTCCAGAGAGGGTGTGCCCTGCCACCACATTGGTTTGCCTAACCATTTTGCAAGTGTTGGTCTCCTAGATAAATAGATACAGTAAATACTTTAATGTATGCAAGATAATGTACTAGATTAGTAACAGCACAGTCTGGAACCTGATCCCTAGAGGAGGGGGTGGGCCCCCCAGGCAGTAGGGCCCACCGGTGGTTTCCCCTGTACCCAAGTGGGCCAGTCCAACCCTGAATCAGACTCTATTACATTTGCTCCTAGGCGTTGAAATTTGCCGACCATTCATTGTGGTGTTATTGGTTATGACACCACAATCTGAAAGAGGGCAATTGTGTTACTGCACCTGCACATTGACAGCACCTGCGCAGTGGCAAGGAATATCTGCAGAACTCTGCCATCATTCACGCTGAAAGAAAGAAAAGGGTGAACACACCAGAGTGCTTATTAGAGTTGCAGCTTTGCCTTGCTGATCCGTGGAGGGACAGTCTGCTCTGCAGATGGAAACACTTTGCAGCCTATAAATGGATCTGTGATGACACCATATTGTCTGTCTTTAGACGCATGCATTGGTCACACCATGGAAACTTGCAGCAGCCCCATGATAAGAGTTTGCAACCAGTTATGGGACATGACCGGAACACTCCCATACCATGCCCGTAAGACTCTATGGGGTCTATTTACTAAGCCTTGGATGGAGATAAAGTACCAGCCAATCGGCTCCTAACTGACCTTTTTCAAACCCAGCCTGTAACATGGCAGTTAGGAGCTGATTGGCTGGTACTTTATCTCCGGACACTTTATTTCCATCCAAGGCTTAGTAAATAGGCCCCATGTCTCTGAGCAGCCACCTCCCAGTCACCATCCAGTTAACAACCAATATATTTCCAATACATTTCTGAGACCATGCCTACATCATGAACGCCTGCACTGCGCATATTTTTAGCTATTTAAATGCATGCGCAGTTGCAAAGCATCGGCCATTTTCATGGATATCTAAAATTCATTGAAAATTTTATAGAAATCTAAATTACAGTGTAAAAATAAAGCAGCCAGTATTTACCCTGCACAGGAACAATATAACCCACCCAAATCTAATTCTCTCTGCACATGTTATATCTGCCCCACCTGCAGTACACCTAGGGGGTCATTCCGAATTGATCGCTCGTTATTTTTTTATCGCAACGGAGCGATTAGTCGCTAACGCGCATGCGCAATGTCCGCAGTGCGACTGCGCCAAGTAAATTTGCTATGCAGTTAGGTATTTTACTCACGGCATTACGAGGAATTTTCTTCGTTCTGGTGATCGTAATGTGATTGACAGGAAGTGGGTGTTTCTGGGCGGAAACTGGCCGTTTTATGGGTGTGTGTGAATAAACGCTACCGTTTCTGGGAAAAACGCGGGAGTGTCTGAAGAAACGGGGGAGTGTCTGGGCGAACGCTGGGTGTGTTTGTGACGTCAAACCAGGAACGAAACTGACTGAACTAATCGCAATGGCAGAATAAGTTTCGAGCTACTCAGAAACTGCTAAGAAGTGTCTATTCGCAATTCTGCTAATTTTTCGTTCGCAATTTTGATAAGCTAAGATTCACTCCCAGTAGGCGGCGGCTTAGCGTGTGCAAAGCTGCTAAAAGCAGCTTGCGAGCGAACAACTCGGAATGACCCCCATAGTTTTGCCCATTAAGTAACAAATTTGCTGCTGCGATCAGGTCTGAATTAGGCCCTATGTTGGAGAGGGTTGGATTGTGTGAAACACAATTAGGTGCAGAACCCTTTAATGTTTCTGGGGGCAAAGCGCATCTAATGTTCTACGCATTTTCTACTTGTTCTCTCAAATTTGTGTCTTAGTTTGCAAAATTGTGTTCTAGTTACATAGGATTTTATGGTCATATATCACATGGCATGGGATGTTAGCTGGCCCCTGACCCCATTGTGATGTCATCAGGCCCATTGTGATGTCAGCTGTTCCATGGCTCTGTCTAATCTCACCTGCAGGCAGTTACTGCCATATCGTCAGTGCTACTAGTTACATAGGATTAGATGTTATGTAGCAGAGGAATTGGTATGAAGTCACAGAGTAAGTATTGTGATGCGTGGCGCGGGTCACTAGTATCAGACCTGTCTTCTGCCTGTGTAACCTAGATTGTGCACCGTGATCCCTGTCTAGCGACACACAATATGCAGCAGCTGTTCATCTCTCACACTACAGTAAGTGCAGGCTGCTATATTATCCCTCTTATCTGTGAGATGTTGGTTGGCTAGTAACAATGTATTTCCTATACTTATATGGCAGCTAAATTTGTTTTCCTAAAAATGTCTTTTCTACTACTGTGCTCTATAACAATGATACTTTACCAAACTTTCCATGTCATGTGTTAGGGGCAAGGCTGTAACAGTAAGAAAGCCTTTCCAAGTGTTGCTGGCTCAGTCATATCTGGCCTGAGATTGTCGCTGTGACTCAGTGTAGAGTGTCCTTTATGTAAGAGCGCACAGACTTTGTACCTTATATTGCTTTCTACCAATAATAATTACTGTCGCTGACCTTACTCTTTCTGGCCTATAATGTACATCCATGTAGGAATTTGTATATCCATTATTTATTTATTAGGCTACTGTGACTGCAGGATTATATGCATAGAGAATCTTTCTTACTAAATTACAGTTCTAAATCTGATATTTCACCATATTGTCAGCTCACATGGGATTGCTTTCATCTCAATGTTTATAGCTATGTTTTAATACACGTGTCTATTTGTTTATTTGTTGTTTCTTAACATTAAACTAATACTAAACTGCCCAGCTGATGAGCCCTAGCCTGGCCCAGCCAGCCGGCCATTCTAAGGCTTGTATTTGTTCACAATGGTTTTGTAATATGTAATAGTGAAAAACACATCTGCAAAAAAAAAAATAGAAAAAAAAAATACATAAGTAAAGAAAAAACACAAAAAACACATCTGCAAAATAAAAAAACATACACATACAGTAAATAAAGAAAAACTCAAAAAAATACAAGCCCCCTACTCGTAAAAAATAAATAAAAAATAAAGAATTTACAACCCATCAACCTGCAAAAAAAAAAAAAAAAAAAAAATACAACCCACCATCCTCCTCAAAAAAAGGTTACAAAAACCCCAAAACATACAAAAAATATAACTCAACCCCCTCCTGCATAAAAAAGCCCCCCAAAATCACAAAACACACTTTCCACCACCTCAGTCTACATGGTTGTGATCTGACTTGCTTGAACCGGTTGGAACCAGCTGGAACTGGCTAGAACCGGTTGGAACTAGCTAGAACCGGTTGGAACCAGCTGGAAAGGCTGAGGCTATAAATATCACCACCCAGGCAGTTTACTGCCATTTCTGTTCAGTGCTCAAAGTGAGAGGATGCCGACAGCAGGTGTAGCAAAAATACCATGCTGGAATCCCTATAGATATATAGCACCACGCCCAGATCAACCAGTGGTGCGGCGCACAGCTGATCCAGCGGTGAGGCGTCTTGTCAAGCTGGAAAGCCCTCGCCAAAACAAGCTGGCGGGCCCTCAACCGGCCAAACCAGAGGGTCCTAAGCTGACGGGCCATAGCCGGACCAAGCCGTCGGCCCCCAGTCGGGCCAAGCCGTCGGCCCCAAGCCCGGCCCAGAAGGCGGGCCCAAGTCTGGCCCAGCCAGCAGGCCCTAGCCTGGCCCAGAAAAAGATCACGAGGTATGCCCAGCCGGCAGGCACTAGCCATGCCCAGCCGATGGGCACTAGCCAGGCCAAGGATAGGGGCACAAGATTGGCCCAGAAGGTGGCCCCAAGACCGGCCCAGCCAGCGGGCCCTAGCCTGACCCAACCAGTGATCACTAACCCTGCCCAGCCGGCAGGCACCAGCCCTGCCCAACCGGCGGGCACTAGCCCTGCCCAGCCTGTGGGCACTAGCCCAGCTGAGAAGCCAGGCAAATCTAAGGCTGGTTTTTGGCAAAAATTGTTTTGTCTTATGCACTAGTAAAAAAACACATCTGCAAAAAAATTAAAAAAACACAAAAATTAAGAAAAATTACAAAAAATACACATCTGCAAATACAAAATAAAAAACAACACAAAAATAAAGAAAAAACACAAAAAATACATATCTGCAAATACAAAACAAATAAAAACACAAAAAAGAAAAACACAAAAAATACATATCTGCAAATACAAAACAAAAAAAAGTTATTGAAAAACAAAACAAAAACATACACATAAATGTACAAAGTACACATCTGCATAAACAAAACAAAAAATACACAAAAATAAAATCTGCAAAATAAAAAAAAATACAAAAAACTGAACAAAAATGAAAGCTGGGGATTAGGGCTACTGGCGACACCCCAAAAACAAAAACGACACTGGGCGGCCACCTCATGGGTGTGTTGGAAGAGCTGCTACTTATTTTTAGTATGTTGACAGTGACATCCAATTCATTGATAACTTAATAATTTAGAGATTTAAACCCAGGCAACGCCAGGTATTTCAGCTAGTTATTATTATTATTATTATTATTATGATGTCTACTGGTAGCATGTCTGGGAAGCAGACATGCTACCAGTAGACATCAGTGGTCAAAACCCATGAAAACGGACCACCAGATTATTACTGATGACACCTAATCCTATCATATGTTCACAATCGTGACACTGTGCTATTCAAAGAAGTGGTTGGAATTCCACCATTTACGGTACACCTTGAATCACTTGGGTGACACCGAGGGTGAAGGTCACACTATATATGAAAATATTACACTAGGAGGCGCCTATTCTCACTTTTATTTTACATATATATATATATATATATATATATATATATAAAGGGGAGAGGGGACAAGTGTCTGATGGTGCAGTAATTTCACACTTAGTTTAGTGACTTGACAACACTTATATAAGTAATCTGCGTACCAGATGGTGCGTTTTCTATCGTGCACATCAAATACTGTGACTTAGTCCTCCAATCTGTTGCTCACAGCACAAGGGATCTAAAATCAGCAAGCATAAAATACACCCCTCATAGTGCAGTATTAACTTGTTAAATTCAATGGATATTCAGCACCTCAATAGGTATTATGCGTACCAAACAGTTGAAATAATCAAGCATATCATAAGGGGTCTTTATCCTCCAGTTTGTTGTTCACAGCACAGGGGGATTTATCTGAATGAATAGGCAATGTGTTAGGCAGTCCAGGGTATGTCCACAGTGAGTGCCCACGTCAGGAGGTAATCAGATAAGGTCCTCTACGCGTGTCACCTTACAAGGCTTCCTCAGGAGTGTCAAGGCTTCCTCAGGAGGCTAAAGACCCCTATTATATCTTATTATTAGCCTCACCATTTATATCATATATATATATATATATATATAAAATTATACACACACACACACACATGGAGCCATGCTAATCTTGGCTCCGTCTGTGTCTGGGCAGTGCGCACGTCCCTTTCACTATAATGGAAGTGTCTCTGTGCACTCCTGTAGCGGGGGCTAGGTTCCAGATTGCCTAGTCCCGCCGGGAGTGCACATCTGCGATGGAGCCGCACTAGATGAGTGCGGCTCCTTCTGTATATACAGTATATATATAAACAAATGTGGCTGTATATACAGTATGTGTATTTGCGGCAACACACAATAGGCCCTTGAGAAATTTCAGCTCCAGGCCTATGAGGCTCTTAATCTGGCACTGGGTACACAACTATGCTGTAACGTACCATCGATGGTTCTTACCATCAGGTTTCATGCATGCACACAAGATATTGGGGGGGTTCCGGTGGCTACCGCTGGCTAGCCTTTCAGTAGCTGCTTCGTCATACCCAGCCAGGAGGACTCGGGACTCAGGACACTGACGCTGCTTGGCAGGCTCCGTCTCTCCCCGCACTGCTGAGCTCATGAGAGACCAGTAGCTGCTCAGCCCCGCCTACTTCCTGGCAGGCACCATCCCTCTATGGCGCAGGCTCATGGGAAATGTAGTTAAACAAGTGCCGGAGAGCCACGGGTTGTCCTCACTGCATCCACAGCCAGCAGATATATGCAGCACTGTAAGCATTAAAATAAAACATACATACCATTGGGCCCACAGCTTCCAATGATGGCGAGGAACCAATCGGGTCTCTGCCATTTATGGTAGAACTAGTTACCATCGGCAGGGGTGCTTCTAGAGAGGAGAAGGCCCGTGTGCAGACACCGCCTGGGCCCCCTCTTCTCTAGCCGGCAGCGCTGTAGACTCTGGGCACTAGGGTCACTAGGGCAGTGCAAAGTGTACGTCAGCTCTTAAGCTGCATACAGAGAGACCCGTTCAGTCATAAATACTATACCCACTGTACTCCAAATGAAGAGAAGCAATAGGACACGAGGACATGCACTGAGACTGGAGGGAGGTAGGTTCAGGGGAAATATGAGGAAAAATGACTTCACAGAAAGGGTAGTGGACAAGTGGAATAGCCTCCCATCAGAGGTGGTAGAGGCTAAGACAGTAGAGCAATTTAAACATGCATGGGATAGACATAAGTATATCCTTACAAAGAAATAAGGATCAAATAAGGTTTGAGATACAAATATGGTAAAAAAAAAAGGGGCAGACTAGATGGGCCAAGTGGTTCTTATCTGCCATCAAATTCTATGTTTCTATGTTTATGTATCCACAATAAGGTGTCTGACACCCCATGGGGATGTAATATATAAAACCGTATATAGGAATGACAGCACAGATGACTACCCATGCATATAGAGGACAGAATAGTCTATGCCAGGGAAGTGCTGATATGTGAGACATGGCTGTACACACTATTACGTGTTAATAAGAGGACAGAGCTCATACGCACTATCTCTGCATTACAATCCTATAATAGGGATATGCATCCCAATGGATGGGATTCCGCCAGTCATATGACCGACGCTGGAATACCGACACCACTCAGGAGACCGGCGCAGGAACACCGACAGCTGACACCCCAAAGGTAAGTATCGGAGTAACTGTTAGGCGTAGGGACCGGGGGAAGGGTTAGGGACTTGGGGGGGGGGGGAGGGGTGTTGTTAGCCCTAGCTGCTTCCCTATGGTTAGCCCTAGGCCCCCCCTCGAGGGTTATCCCTAGTTGCCACCCCCCTCGAGGGTTAGCCCTAGCCACCACCCCCGAGAGTTAGCCCTAGCCACCACCCCCATGAGGGTTAGCTCTAGCCACCACCCCCAGAGGGTTAGCCCTAGCAGCTCACCCCGAAAGGGTTAGTCCTAGCAGCCCACCCCTGGGAGTTTAGGGTTAGTGTAGGGTAGATGGGGTAAAAATACTTACCCCCTCCGATGCCCGGATCTTTAGTGTGGTGATGCCAGAGTCAGTCATGTGACCACCGGCATCCCGACAGCTGTGATGTGTACAGGGGAACCGCTGACAAACACTCCTCTACACCTGTCTCCAACTTCATAAAACCTGTGAAACTTTTTAGGGCAAATTATGTCAAAATCATGTGACTTTGAAAGACCAATGACTGCACTGCTTTCAAAGCCATGCAATGAAATGCTCACTTTTTGTAGCGTTTCTCACCAGCAAACATGCATGGTGTCGAGTTCAAGTCACATAGGCACTTTAAAACTCGCAGGCTATTACATACTGTGAGTCTCGGAAGATTCTTGTGCAAACTCAGAAAATAAATCAGATCAGTGTCGAACTGGGACATGTAGGGCCCACCGGGGAAATACAGTGGTAGGGGCCCATGTTTAGGGGTGTGGCCAGTCTCCAGAGAGCGTGTGCCCTGCCACCACATTAGTTTGCCTAACCATTTTGCAAGTGTTGGTCTCCTAGATAAATAGATACAGTAAATACTGTAGTGTATGCAAGATAATGTACTAGATTAGTGACAGCACAGTCTGGAACCTGATCCCTAGAGGAGGGGGTGGGCCCCCCAGGCAGTAGGGCCCACCGGTGGTTTCCCCTGTACCCCAGTGGGCCAGTCCAACCCTGAATCTGTTGGCATAGTGCGAAGGATCGATACCATAGGTGTGCAGCGGGAAGTCTTATAGATAAAGTATCACCTCAGGAGTTACCTTGTATTCAGACAGAACGAGACTTGAGATGTATATCTTCTTTATATAGTACTGAATAGCAGGATCAATATAACAACGGGTTTCAGTATCAGCTTCTCAACCTAAACATGTCAGTAACATCAGCTCATCTCCTTTCCTCAGAGACTTTTCTAGAACACACATGTGAGGAGATAAAACAAACAAGTACATACATATGCAACAGACAAACACTACACCTCTGTAAGTATACAGCGCCATCTGCTGCCCCTGTACGGTAACTACATGCATATAAACAAACCCATAGTCTGTTGTCCATATTTCAACACCCCTTCTCAACAGACTGGGTTTCTTCAGTTAGACCCATCTTTGACGTAAGTCTCCAATGTCTCTCTCTGGTAAGAGGCTTAGTCATGATATCAGCTGTCATATCTTCTGTTGGGCAATAGTTCAACTCTATAAGACCTTGTTCCTGTAGATCCCTCAGGAAGTGATGCTTGACATCAATGTGCTTGGTTCTTGGGTTCACTCTTTCTGTTTGCGCTAATGCAAGGCATCCTTGATTATCCTCATATATCTTGATAGGTTCTTCTTGAGGCATTCCTAGGTCTGATAGTAGTTGCATTAACCATACCACTTCTTGACTGGCGTGAGCTGCTGCGATATATTCAGCTTCTGTAGAAGATAGTGCTACGGTAGACTGCTTCTTGCTTGTCCAGCTGATTAATCCTTCTCCAATAGAGAATAGATATCCACTTGTGGATTTTCTGTCACTTGTGTCTCCAGCCCAATCTGCGTCAACATATCCTGTTAACTTGTGACTTGTGTTTGCTGAGAGCTTAAGCTTCTTGTTAATCGTTCCCTTTAAGTAACGAATTACCCTCTTAACTGCATTCCAATCCATCTTGGTTGGTTTAGAGACTTTTCTGCTTAAAATCCCGACTGCTGTGGAGATATCTGGTCTGGTGACGGTTGCAATGTATAGCAATTTTCCTATGGCTTTTCTATATAGATGGTTATCCTGTAACAGGTTGCTCTGATCATTTGGTTCCTTTTCATAACTTGTCTCCATAGGAGTGCTTGCTGTCTTTGCATCTTGTATACCAAATTCCTCAATGGTTTCCTGAATTTTGTATTTCTGACTTAGTGTGAATGTTCCATCATCTTCTCTTGAGATTTGCATTCCCAAGTAATGCGTTATGTGGCCGAGGTCTTTTGTTTCAAACTGACGGTTTAGTTCTTGTAACAATTCAATTTCGTCCCCTTCTTGTTCAAAACAAACTAGCAAATCGTCCACGTAAATCAATACATAGAACCATCTTTCCTCTATCAACTTTGTATAGAGACATGGGTCTGCTTTGCTTCTGATGAATCCCTTTTCTGTCAGAACTCCATTTATCTTTGTATTCCATGCTCTTGCTGCTTGTTTAAGACCATGTATACTCTTGTAGGTTTACATACATGATCTGGGTTCTGAGAATTCACGAAGCCTGGTGGTTGTTCCATGTATATATCTTCCTTTAGTTCACCATGTAGGAAAGCCGTCTTTACATCGAAATGTTTCACTTGCATACCCTTTATGGCTGCTGTTAGGAGTAAGGTTCTAATGGTAGTGTGCTTCACAACTGGAGCAAACGTTTCATCATAATCTCCAAATTTCTGTGAATATCCTTTAGCAACGAGTCTTGCCTTGTATCTTTCTATTTTTCCTTCAGAATCATACTTGACCTTAAAAGTCCATTTACATCCTATGGCCTTTTTGTCTATTGGTAGTCTGGTCAATGTCCATGTCTGATTGTCTTCCACTGATTCCATTTCTTCTTTTGCGGCTCCTAGCCATTTCTGTGCTTCTCTTTCAGAAAAATTAGCAATTTCTTCCCATGTTGCAGGTTCTTGTATGTTAATGGCTTTTGCTTTGTAAGATAAACGTGTAGGTGCTTTTCCCTTATTTTCTCTTGAAGAGCGTCTCATCCCCTCGGATGCACTCTCATGAGTGTCGCTGGTATTTGTCTTGTGTTGTACTTCAACTTCTTGAGTGATCTCTACTTCATCTGTTTCTTTGGATTCAGTGCTTTCTTCTTCAGTAGAGTCTACTGGAGTTATGACATTATCTCGTGTTTCTTCTATGAATGTCACACTGTTGCTTATAACTACTTTTCCAGTTCTTGGATTTAAGATTCTGTAGCCTTTTGAATGTTCACTATAGCCGACTAGAACTCCCTCTTCTGCTCGGTTCTGCAACTTGCTTCGTTTTTCATCAGGAATGTAGACGAAGGCTCTGCATCCAAAAACTCTAATGTGCTTTAAGCTGGGTTTCTTACCGTGCCACAGCTCATATGGTGTCTTCCTTACTGCTTTGGAAAGTAGTCTGTTTTGAAGATAGGTGGCTGTTGCTGCTGCTTCACCCCAATATTTATCAGGTAGTCCTGAATCTGTAAGCATGCACCTTATCATTTCTGTTAGTGATCTGTTTTTCCTCTCAGATACACCGTTTTGCTCTGGTGTATATGGTACTGTCTTCTGATGCTCAATACCGAGTCCTCTTAAGTACCGTTCTATTTTCTGTCCTGTGAACTCGCCTCCATTGTCGCTGCGAAGAGTTAGCATATTCCTCTTGAACCTGTTTCTGGTCATGGTCACGTAGTCTTGCAGCTTTTCTAAGACTTCATCTTTACTTTTTATTAAATAAGTGACTGTGAACCTGGAGTAGTCGTCAATGAATGTCAGCATATACCTTTTGTCTCCTACGGTTCGCGTTTTCATAGGTCCGCATACATCACTATGTACCAGGTCTAGTGGTCTGGAAGCTCTGTTTTCACTTTTCTTAGGAATTGTCGTCCTTGTTGCTTTTGCTTTTATGCAGCATTGGCACTTCATCATTTCTGAACAGTCTGACACTTTGAGATCCCTGGCTAGGTCTCTCTTCTGCATTTCCTTTATGCAATCTGGGTGTCTGTGTCCTAATCTTCTATGCCACTTGTGAATACAGTCAGCGTGTTTCTGTGTACTCAGCTTTGCCTGCTGTGCTGCGATATCCAGACAGTATAAATGTTCTTTTATTCTGGCTGTAGCTAGTGTTTCTCTTCCATTTTGGATAAAACACTTATTATTCTGAAACTTTACAGTAAGTCCTTTTTCTACTAGATTCTTTACTGATAGCAGTGCTCCCTCAAGCTTGGGAACATATAGCACATCTGTTATGGGTATTTTTGCATAGCTGCCATTACCCTTGGAGCATAGGAATTGACCATTCCCTTTCCCTTCTGCAATGATATTTGTTCCATCTGCTAGGTAGATTGTTTCTTTATGGTTCAAATCAAGTTCAGTAAAGAAGTCCTTGTTATTTGTCATATGACTAGTCGCTCCTGAGTCTACATACCACTTTTCTGACAATTGGGTTACTGTCGCTTTAAATGTTCCATTCCAAGTGTGTGCTCCTGTATCTGTAAGTGTGGCTTTGGCTCTTTGTTTGTGTAATCTTTCTGGTGGTTTGTGCTGCTCTGTCTTCCATATGGTGCAATCTTTTTTCAGGTAACCCACTTTCTTGCATCTGAAACAAGCTCTTGTTTCCCTGGTGTGTGGCTTAGTGTCCGCCATTTTAAGTGCTTTCTCTGTGTCACTTTCAGTATTGCACTCTGTAAGCTCCTTTCTGCGTTGATACTCCTCTATGAGCCTGTTCTTCACAAAGTCTGGTGTGATTTCTGCTTCAGGTCTCATTTCTAGTGCGTTTATTAGTGCACTGTATGTATCTGGTAAACTGCAAAGGAGGATGGCTACTATGTGGTTGCTTTTGATTTCTTCTCCCATTGACCTGAGCTGTATGGTTATCTCTAGTAGTGCACTGATGTGTTCTTGCATTGTCTTGCCTTTATTAAATCTCATTTGATATAATTTTCTTTATAGGAATAGTTTGCTGTTCAAACTTGATCCTTCATGCACTCTCTGTAATGCAGTCCACATGCCTTTAGCTGTACTCTCTTGTCTTATGTGTATAAGCTGTTCATCTTCCACTAGTAAACTTATAGTGGCTCTTGCCTGTCTGTCCTTCTTAATCCACTGCTGATCCTCTCCTTCAGGTCTGTCTGCATTTATAACATCCCATAAATCATCTCTGGTTAATAGCATTTATACTTTAAACTTCCATGTTTGATAGTTCTCATTAGAAAGCTTGCTAGCAGCTAGTCTGAGATCTGTGTAATTTGCCATAACCCTTCCTTGTATAGATCTCTCTATTCTTCTGTGGTATTAAATAGAGATGAGCGGGTTCGGTTTCTCTGAATCCGAACCCGCACGAACTTCATGTTTTTTTTCACGGGTCCGAGCGACTCGGATCTTCCCGCCTTGCTCGGTTAACCCGAGCGCGCCCGAACGTCATCATGACGCTGTCGGATTCTCGCGAGACTCGGATTCTATATAAGGAGCCGCGCGTCGCCGCCATTTTCACATGTGCATTGAGATTGATAGGGAGAGGACGTGGCTGGCGTCCTCTCCATTTAGATTAGGAGAGAGAGAGAGAGATTGACCTGAGGCTGATACTGTAGAAGAGAGTGCAGAGTTTAGTGACTGACCACAGTGACCACCAGCAGTGCAGTTGTTTTGTTTAATATATCCGTTCTCTGCCTGAAAAAAACGGTACACACAGTGACTCAGTCACATACCATATCTGTGTGCACTGCTCAGCCCAGTGTGCTGCATGCCTGCATCATCTATGTATATATTATATATCTGACTGTGCTCAGCTCACACAGCTTATAATTTTGGGGGAGACTGGGGAGCACTGCAGTGCCAGTTATAGGTTATAGCAGGAGCCAGGAGTACAAGACAGTCACATACCATATCTGTGTGCACTGCTCAGCCCAGTGTGCTGCATCATCTATGTATATATTATATATCTGACTGTGCTCAGCTCACACAGCTTATAATTGTGGGGGAGACTGGGGAGCACTGCAGTGCCAGTTATAGGTTATAGCAGGAGCCAGGAGTACATATTATATTAAAATTAAACAGTGCACACTTTTGCTGCAGGAGTGCCACTGCCAGTGTGACTGACCAGTGACCTGACCACACTGACCACCAGTATAGTTAGTAGTATACTATATTGTGATTGCCTGAAAAAGTTAAACACTCGTCGTGTGACTTCACTTGTGTGGTGTTTTTTTTTTTTATTCTATAAAAAACTCATTCTGCTGACAGACAGTGTCCAGCAGGTCCGTCATTATATAATATATATACCTGTCCGGCTGCAGTAGTGATATATATATATTTTTTATATCATTATTTATCATCCAGTCGCAGCAGACACAGTACGGTAGTTCACGGCTGTAGCTACCTCTGTGTCGGCACTCGGCAGTCCATCCATAATTGTATACCACCTACCCGTGGTTTTTTTTTCTTTCTTCTTTATACATACATACTACTACATCTCTTTATCAACCAGTCTATATTAGCAGCAGACACAGTACAGTACGGTAGTTCACGGCTGTGGCTACCTCTGTGTCGGCACTCGGCAGTCCGTCCATAATTGTATACCACCTAACCGTGGTTTTTTTTTCTTTCTTCTTTATACATACATACTACGACATCTCTTTATCAACCAGTCTATATTAGCAGCAGACACAGTACAGTACGGTAGTTCACGGCTGTGGCTACCTCTGTGTCGGCACTCGGCAGTCCGTCCATAATTGTATACCACCTAACCGTGGTTTTTTTTTCTTTCTTCTTCATACATACATACTACGACATCTCTTTATCAACCAGTCTATATTAGCAGCAGACACAGTACAGTACGGTAGTTCACGGCTGTGGCTACCTCTGTGTCGGCACTCGGCAGTCCGTCCATAATTGTATACCACCTACCCGTGGTTTTTTTTTCTTTCTTCTTTATACATACATACTACTACATCTCTTTATCAACCAGTCTATATTAGCAGCAGACACAGTACAGTACGGTAGTTCACGGCTGTGGCTACCTCTGTGTCGGCACTCGGCAGTCCGTCCATAATTGTATACCACCTAACCGTGGTTTTTTTTTCTTTCTTCTTCATACATACATACTACGACATCTCTTTATCAACCAGTCTATATTAGCAGCAGACACAGTACAGTACGGTAGTTCACGGCTGTGGCTACCTCTGTGTCGGCACTCGGCAGTCCGTCCATAATTGTATACCACCTAACCGTGGTTTTTTTTTCTTTCTTCTTCATACATACATACTACGACATCTCTTTATCAACCAGTCTATATTAGCAGCAGACACAGTACGGTAGTTCACGGCTGTAGCTACCTCTGTGTCGGCACTCGGCAGTCCGTCCATAATTGTATACTAGTATCCATCCATCTCCATTGTTTACCTGAGGTGCCTTTTAGTTGTGCCTATTAAAATATGGAGAACAAAAATGTTGAGGTTCCAAAATTAGGGAAAGATCAAGATCCACTTCCACCTCGTGCTGAAGCTGCTGCCACTAGTCATGGCCGAGACGATGAAATGCCAGCAACGTCGTCTGCCAAGGCCGATGCCCAATGTCATAGTACAGAGCATGTCAAATCCAAAACACCAAATATCAGTAAAAAAAGGACTCCAAAACCTAAAATAAAATTGTCGGAGGAGAAGCGTAAACTTGCCAATATGCCATTTACCACACGGAGTGGCAAGGAACGGCTGAGGCCCTGGCCTATGTTCATGGCTAGTGGTTCAGCTTCACATGAGGATGGAGGCACTCAGCCTCTCGCTAGAAAAATGAAAAGACTCAAGCTGGCAAAAGCAGTAGCACCGCAAAGAACTGTGCGTTCTTCGAAATCCCAAATCCACAAGGAGAGTCCAATTGTGTCGGTTGCGATGCCTGACCTTCCCAACACTGGACGTGAAGAGCATGCGCCTTCCACCATTTGCACGCCCCCTGCAAGTGCTGGAAGGAGCACCCGCAGTCCAGTTCCTGATAGTCAGATTGAAGATGTCAGTGTTGAAGTACACCAGGATGAGGAGGATATGGGTGTTGCTGGCGCTGGGGAGGAAATTGACCAGGAGGATTCTGATGGTGAGGTGGTTTGTTTAAGTCAGGCACCCGGGGAGACACCTGTTGTCCGTGGGAGGAATATGGCCGTTGACATGCCTGGTGAAAATACCAAAAAAATCAGCTCTTCGGTGTGGAACTATTTCAACAGAAATGCGGACAACAGGTGTCAAGCCGTGTGTTCCCTTTGTCAAGCTGTAATAAGTAGGGGTAAGGACGTTAACCACCTCGGAACATCCTCCCTTATACGTCACCTGCAGCGCATTCATAATAAGTCAGTGACAAGTTCAAAAACTTTGGGCGACAGCGGAAGCAGTCCACTGACCAGTAAATCCCTTCCTCTTGTAACCAAGCTCACGCAAACCACCCCACCAACTCCCTCAGTGTCAATTTCCTCCTTCCCCAGGAATGCCAATAGTCCTGCAGGCAATGTCACTGGCAATTCTGACGAGTCCTCTCCTGCCTGGGATTCCTCCGATGCATCCTTGCGTGTAACGCCTACTGCTGCTGGCGCTGCTGTTGTTGCTGCTGGGAGTCGATGGTCATCCCAGAGGGGAAGTCGTAAGCCCACTTGTACTACTTCCAGCAAGCAATTGACTGTTCAACAGTCCTTTGCGAGGAAGATGAAATATCACAGCAGTCATCCTGCTGCAAAGCGGATAACTGAGGCCTTGACAACTATGTTAGTGTTAGACGTGCGTCCGGTATCCGCCGTTAGTTCACAGGGAACTAGACAATTTATTGAGGCAGTGTGCCCCCATTACCAAATACCATCTAGGTTCCACTTCTCTAGGCAGGCGATACCGAGAATGTACACGGACGTCAGAAAAAGACTCACCAGTGTCCTAAAAAATGCAGTTGTACCCAATGTCCACTTAACCACGGACATGTGGACAAGTGGAGCAGGGCAGGGTCAGGACTATATGACTGTGACAGCCCACTGGGTAGATGTATGGACTCCCGCCGCAAGAACAGCTGCGGCGGCACCAGTAGCAGCATCTCGCAAACGCCAACTCTTTCCTAGGCAGGCTACGCTTTGTATCACCGGTTTCCAGAATACGCACACAGCTGAAAACCTCTTACGGCAACTGAGGAAGATCATCGCGGAATGGCTTACCCCAATTGGACTCTCCTGTGGATTTGTGGCATCGGACAACGCCAGCAATATTGTGTGTGCATTAAATATGGGCAAATTCCAGCACGTCCCATGTTTTGCACATACCTTGAATTTGGTGGTGCAGAATTATTTAAAAAACGACAGGGGCGTGCAAGAGATGCTGTCGGTGGCCAGAAAAATTGCGGGACACTTTCGGCGTACAGGCACCACGTACAGAAGACTGGAGCACCACCAAAAACTACTGAACCTGCCCTGCCATCATCTGAAGCAAGAAGTGGTAACGAGGTGGAATTCAACCCTCTATATGCTTCAGAGGTTGGAGGAGCAGCAAAAGGCCATTCAAGCCTATACAATTGAGCACGATATAGGAGGTGGAATGCACCTGTCTCAAGTGCAGTGGAGAATGATTTCAACGTTGTGCAAGGTTCTGATGCCCTTTGAACTTGCCACACGTGAAGTCAGTTCAGACACTGCCAGCCTGAGTCAGGTCATTCCCCTCATCAGGCTTTTGCAGAAGAAGCTGGAGACATTGAAGGAGGAGCTAACACGGAGCGATTCCGCTAGGCATGTGGGACTTGTGGATGGAGCCCTTCATTCGCTTAACAAGGATTCACGGGTGGTCAATCTGTTGAAATCAGAGCACTACATTTTGGCCACCGTGCTCGATCCTAGATTTAAAGCCTACCTTGGATCTCTCTTTCCGGCAGACACAAGTCTGCTGGGGTTGAAAGACCTGCTGGTGAGAAAATTGTCAAGTCAAGCGGAACGCGACCTGTCAACATCTCCTCCTTCACATTCTCCCGCAACTGGGGGTGCGAGGAAAAGGCTCAGAATTCCGAGCCCACCCGCTGGCGGTGATGCAGGGCAGTCTGGAGCGACTGCTGATGCTGACATCTGGTCCGGACTGAAGGACCTGACAACGATTACGGACATGTCGTCTACTGTCACTGCATATGATTCTCTCACCATTGAAAGAATGGTGGAGGATTATATGAGTGACCGCATCCAAGTAGGCACGTCACACAGTCCATACTTATACTGGCAGGAAAAAGAGGCAATTTGGAGGCCATTGCACAAACTGGCTTTATTCTACCTAAGTTGCCCTCCCACAAGTGTGTACTCCGAAAGAGTGTTTAGTGCCGCCGCTCACCTTGTCAGCAATCGGCGTACGAGGTTACATCCAGAAAATGTGGAGAAGATGATGTTCATTAAAATGAATTATAATCAATTCCTCCGCGGAGACATTGACCAGCAGCAATTGCCTCCACAAAGTACACAGGGAGCTGAGATGGTGGATTCCAGTGGGGACGAATTGATAATCTGTGAGGAGGGGGATGTACACGGTGATATATCGGAGGGTGATGATGAGGTGGACATCTTGCCTCTGTAGAGCCAGTTTGTGCAAGGAGAGATTAATTGCTTCTTTTTTGGGGGGGGTCCAAACCAACCCGTCATATCAGTCACAGTCGTGTGGCAGACCCTGTCACTGAAATGATGGGTTGGTTAAAGTGTGCATGTCCTGTTTTGTTTATACAACATAAGGGTGGGTGGGAGGGCCCAAGGACAATTCCATCTTGCACCTCTTTTTTCTTTTATTTTTCTTTGCGTCATGTGCTGTTTGGGGAGGGTTTTTTGGAAGGGACATCCTGCGTGACACTGCAGTGCCACTCCTAAATGGGCCCGGTGTTTGTGTCGGCCACTAGGGTCGCTAATCTTACTCACACAGTCAGCTACCTCATTGCGCCTCTTTTTTTCTTTGCGTCATGTGCTGATTGGGGAGGGTTTTTTGGAAGGGACATCCTGCGTGACACTGCAGTGCCACTCCTAAATGAGCCCGGTGTTTGTGTCGGCCACTAGGGTCGCTAATCTTACTCACACAGTCAGCTACCTCATTGCGCCTCTTTTTTTCTTTGCGTCATGTGCTGATTGGGGAGGGTTTTTTGGAAGGGACATCCTGCGTGACACTGCAGTGCCACTCCTAAATGGGCCCGGTGTTTGTGTCGGCCACTAGGGTCGCTAATCTTACTCACACAGTCAGCTACCTCATTGCGCCTCTTTTTTTCTTTGCGTCATGTGCTGATTGGGGAGGGTTTTTTGGAAGGGACATCCTGCGTGACACTGCAGTGCCACTCCTAAATGGGCCCGGTGTTTGTGTCGGCCACTAGGGTCGCTAATCTTACTCACACAGTCAGCTACCTCATTGCGCCTCTTTTTTTCTTTGCGTCATGTGCTGTTTGGGGAGGGTTTTTTGGAAGGGACATCCTGCGTGACACTGCAGTGCCACTCCTAAATGGGCCCGGTGTTTGTGTCGGCCACTAGGGTCGCTAATCTTACTCACACAGTCAGCTACCTCATTGCGCCTCTTTTTTTCTTTGCGCCATGTGCTGATTGGGGAGGTTTTTTTGGAAGGGACATCCTGCGTGACACTGCAGTGCCACTCCTAAATGGGCCCGGTGTTTGTGTCGGCCACTAGGGTTGCTAATCTTACTCACACAGTCAGCTACCTCATTGCGCCTCTTTTTTTCTTTGCGTCATGTGCTGATTGGGGAGGGTTTTTTGGAAGGGACATCCTGCGTGACACTGCAGTGCCACTCCTAAATGGGCCCGGTGTTTGTGTCGGCCACTAGGGTCGCTTATCTTACTCACACAGTCAGCTACCTCATTGCGCCTCTTTTTTTCTTTGCGTCATGTGCTGATTGGGGAGGGTTTTTTGGAAGGGACATCCTGCGTGACACTGCAGTGCCACTCCTAAATGGGCCCGGTGTTTGTGTCGGCCACTAGGGTCGCTAATCTTACTCACACAGTCAGCTACCTCATTGCGCCTCTTTTTTTCTTTGCGTCATGTGCTGATTGGGGAGGGTTTTTTGGAAGGGACATCCTGCGTGACACTGCAGTGCCACTCCTAAATGGGCCCGGTGTTTGTGTCGGCCACTAGGGTCGCTAATCTTACTCACACAGTCAGCTACCTCATTGCGCCTCTTTTTTTCTTTGCGTCATGTGCTGATTGGGGAGGGTTTTTTGGAAGGGACATCCTGCGTGACACTGCAGTGCCACTCCTAAATGGGCCCGGTGTTTGTGTCGGCCACTAGGGTCGCTTATCTTACTCACACAGTCAGCTACCTCATTGCGCCTCTTTTTTTCTTTGCGTCATGTGCTGATTGGGGAGGGTTTTTTGGAAGGGACATCCTGCGTGACACTGCAGTGCCACTCCTAGATGGGCCAGGTGTTTGTGTCGGCCACTAGTGTCGCTTAGCTTAGTCATCCAGCGACCTTGGTGCAAATTTTAGGACTAAAAATAATATTGTGAGGTGTGAGGTATTAAGAATAGACTGAAAATGAGTGGAAATTATGGTTTTTGAGGTTAATAATAATATGGGATCAAAATGACCCCCAAATTCTATGATTTAAGCTGTTTTTTAGTGTTTTTTTAAAAAAACACCCGAATCCAAAACACACCCGAATCCGACAAAAAAAATTCGGTGAGGTTTTGCCAAAACGCGGTCGAACCCAAAACACGGCCGCGGAACCGAACCCAAAACCAAAACACAAAACCCGAAAAATGTCAGGCGCTCATCTCTAGTATTAAACTTGTTTTACTCACAGTTTTCTTTCCAAGGTTCTCCTGGGTTGTTTCTTGTGTGCATTACACAGTCTGCTGTCTGCGCCTGCTGGGACTTGCAGTGCGACTCGTGATCTGGATGCTGCTTAGGATGCGCTCCTGAAAACTTTATCTTGTATAGACTCCAGTCTGGGCCCATAACCTGTTGGCATAGTGCGATGGATCGATACCATAGGTGTGCAGCGGGAAGTCTTATAGATAAAGTATCACCTCAGGAGTTACCTTGTATTCAGACAGAACGAGACTTGAGATGTATATCTTCTTTATATAGTACTGAATAGCAGGATCAATATAACAACGGGTTTCAGTATCAGCTTCTCAACTTAAACATGTCAGTAACATCAGCTCATCTCCTTTCCTCAGAGACTTTTCTAGAACACACATGTGAGGAGATAAAACAAACAAGTACATACATATGCAACAGACAAACACTACACCTCTGTAAGTATACAGCGCCATCTGCTGCCCCTGTACGGTAACTACATGCATATAAACAAACCCATAGTCTGTTGTCCATATTTCAACAGAATCAGACTCTATTGCATTTCCCCATAGGCGTTGAAATTTGCCGACACTTCATTGTGGTGTTATTGGTTATGACACCACAATCTGAAAGAGGGCAATTGTGTTACTGCACCTGCACACTGACAGCACCTGCGCAGTGGCAAGGAATATCTGCAGAACTCTGCCATCATTCACGCTGAAAGAAAGAAAAGGGTGAACACACCAGAGTGCTTATTAGAGTTGCAGCTTTGCCTTGCTGATCCGTGGAGGGACATTCTGCTCTGCAGATGGAAACACTTTGCTCAGTTTGCAGCCTATAAATGGATCTGTGATGACACCATATTGTCTGTCTTTAGACGCATGCATTGGTCACACCATGGAAACTTGCAGCAGCCCCATGATAAGAGTTTGCAACCAGTTATGGGACATGACCGGAACACTCCCATACCATGCCCGTAAGACTCTATGGGGTCTATTTACTAAGCCTTGGATGGAGATAAAGTACCAGCCAATAGGCTCCTAACTGACCTTTTTCAAACCCAGCCTGTAACATGGCAGTTAGGAGCTGATTGGCTGGTACTTTATCTCCGGACCCTTTATTTCCATCCAAGGCTTAGTAAATAGGCCCCATGTCTCTGAGCAGCCACCTCCCAGTCACCATCCAGTTAACAACCAATATATTTCCAATACATTTCTGAGACCATGCCTACATCATGAACGCCTGCACTGCGCATATTTTTAGCTATTTAAATGCATGCGCAGTTGCAAAGCATCGGCCATTTTCATGGATATCTAAAATTCATTGAAAATTTTATAGAAATGTAAATTACAGTGTAAAAATAAAGCAGCCAGTATTTACCCTGCACAGGAACAATATAACCCACCCAAATCTAATTCTCTCTGCACATGTTATATCTGCCCCACCTACAGTACACATAGGGGGTCATTCCGAGTTGTTCGCTCGTTATTTTTTTATCGCAACGGAGCGAGTAGTCGCTAAGGCGCATGCGCAATGTCCGCAGTGCGACTGCACCAGGTAAATTTGCTATGCAGTTAGGTATTTTACTCACGGCATTACAAGGTTTTTTCTTCGTTCTGGTGATCGTAATGTGATTGACAGGAAGTGGGTGTTTCTGGGTGGAAACTGGCCGTTTTATGGGTGTGTGTGAAAAAACGCTACCGCTTCTGGGAAAAATGCGGGAGTGGCTGGAGAAACGGGGGAGTGCCGGAGCGAACGCTGGGTGTGTTTGTGACGTCAAACCAGGAACGACATTGACTGAACTGATCGCAATGGCAGAGTAAGTTTCGAGCTACTCAGAAACTGCTAAGAAGTGTCTAATCGCAATATTGCGAATCCGTCGTTCACAATTTTGAGAAGCTAAGATTCACTCCCAGTAGGCGGCGGCTTAGCGTGTGCAAAGCTGCTAAAAGCAGCTTGCGAGTGAACAACTCGGAATGACCCCCATAGTTTTGCCCATTAAGTAACAAATTTGCTGCTGCGATCAGGTCTGAATTAGGCCCTATGTTGGAGAGGGTTGGATTGTGTGAAACACAATTAGGTGCAGAACCCTTTAATGTTTCTGGGGGCAAAGCGCATCTAATGTTCTACGCATTTTCTACTTGTTCTCTCAAATTTGTGTCTTGGTTTGCAAAATTGTGTTCTAGTTACATAGGATTTTATGGTCATATATCACATGGCATGGGATGTTAGCTGGCCCCTGACCCCATTGTGATGTCATCAGACCCATTGTGATGTCATCTGTTCCATGGCTCTGTCTAATCTCACCTGCAGGCAGTTACTGCCATATCGTCAGTGCTACTAGTTACATAGGATTAGGTGTTATGTAGCAGAGGAATTGGTATGAAGTCACAGAGTAAGTATTGTGATGCGTGGCGCGGGTTACTAGTATCAGACCTGTCTTCTGCCTGTGTAACCTAGATTGTGCACCGTGATCCCTGTCTAGCGACACACAATATGCAGCAGCTGTTCATCTCTCACACTACAGTAAGTGCAGGCTGCTATATTATCCCTCTTATCTGTGAGATGTTGGTTGGCTAGTAACAATGTATTTCCTATACTTATATGGCAGCTAAATCTGTTTTCCTAAAAATGTCTTTACTACTGCTGTGCTCTATAACAATGATACTTTACCAAACTTTCCATGTCATGTGTTAGGGGCAAGGCTGTAACAGTAAGAAAGCCTTTCCAAGTGTTGCTGGCTCAGTCATACCTGGCCTGAGATTGTCGCTGTGACTCAGTGTAGAGTGTCCTTTATGTAAGAGCGCACAGACTTTGTACCTTATATTGCTTTCTACCAATAATAATTACTGTCGCTGACCTTACTCTTTCTGGCCTATAATGTACATCCATGTAGGAATTTGTATATCCATTATTTATTTATTAGGCTACTGTGACTGCAGGATTATATGCATAGAGAATCTTTCTTACTAAATGACAGTTATAAATCTGATATTTCACCATATTGTCAGCTCACATGGGATTGCTTTAATCTCAATGTTTATAGCTATGTTTTAATACACGTGTCTATTTGTTTATTTGTTATTTCTTAACATTAAACTAATACTAGACTGCCCAGCCGATGAGCCCTAGCCTGGCCCAGCCAGCGGGCCATTCTAAGGCTTGTATTTGTTCACAATGGTTTTGTAATATGTAATAGTGAAATACACATCTGCAAAAACATAAGTAAAGAAAAAACACAAAAAACACATCTGCAAAATAAAAAAAACATACACATACAGTAAATAAAGAAAAACTCAAAAAAATACAAGCCCCCTACTCGTAAAAAATAAATAAAAAATAAAGAATTTACAACCCATCAACCTGCAAAAAAAAAGACAAAACAAAAAAAATAAAAATACAACCCACCATCCTCCTCAAAAAAAGGTTACAAAAACCCCAAAACATACAAAAAATATAACTCAACCCCCTCCTGCATAAAAAAGCCCACCAAAATCACAAAACACACTTTCCACCACCTCATTCTGCATGGTTGTGATCTGACTTGCTTGAACCGGTTGGAACCAGCTGGAACTGGCTAGAACCGGTTGGAACTGGCTAAAACCGGTTGGAACTGGCTAGAAACGGTTGGAGCCAGCTGGAAAGGCTGAGGCTATAAATATCACCACCCAGGCAGTTTACTGCCATTTCTGTTCAGTGCTCAAAGTGAGAGGATGCCGACAGCAGGTGTAGCAAAAATACCATGCTGGAATCCTTATAGATATATAGCACCACGCCCAGATCAACCAGTGGTGCGGCGCACAGCTGATCCAGCGGTGAGGCGTCTTGTCAAGCTGGCAAGCCCTCGCCAAAACAAGCTGGCGGGCCCTCAACCGGCCAAACCAGAGGGTCCTAAGCTGATGGGCCATAGCCGGACCAAGCCGTCGGCCCCCAGTCGGGCCAAGCCGTCGGCCCCAAGCCCGGCCCAGAAGGCGGGCCCAAGTCTGGCCCAGCCAGCAGGCCCTAGCCAGGCCCAGAAAAAGATCACTAGGTATGCCCAGCCGGCAGGCACTAGCCATGCCCAGCCGATGGGCACTAGCCAGGCCAAGGATAGGGGCACAAGATTGGCCCAGAAGGTGGCCCCAAGACCGGCCCAGCCGGCGGGCCCTAGCCTGGCACAACCAGTGATCACTAACCCTGCCCAGCCGGCAGGCATCAGCCCTGCCCAACCGGCGGGCACTAGCCCTGCCCAACCGGTGGGCACTAGCCCAGCTGAGAAGCCAGGCAAATCTAAGGCTGGTTTTTGGCAAAAATTGTTTTGTCTTATGCACTAGTAAAAAAACACATCTGCAAAAAAATAAAAAAACACAAAAATTAAGAAAAATTACAAAAAATACACATCTGCAAATACAAAATAAAAAACAACACAAAAATAAAGAAAAAACACAAAAAATACATATCTGCAAATACAAAACAAATAAAAACACAAAAAAGAAAAACACAAAAAATACATATCTGCAAATACAAAACAAAAAAAAGTTATTGAAAAACAAAACAAAAACATACACATAAATGTACAAAGTACACATCTGCATAAACAAAACAAAAAATACACAAAAATAAAATCTGCAAAATAAAAAAAATACAAAAAACTGAACAAAAATGAAAGCTGGGGATTAGGGCTACTGGCGACACCCCAAAAACAAAAACGACACTGGGCGGCCACCTCATGGGTGTGTTGGAAGAGCTGCTACTTATTTTTTGTATGTTGACAGTGACATCCAACTCATTGATAACTTAATAACTTAAAGATTTAAACCCAGGCAACGCCAGGTATTACAGCTAGTTATTATTATTTATTATTATTATGATGTCTACTGGTAGCATGTCTGGGAAGCAGACACGCTACCAGTAGACATCAGTGGTCAAAACCTATGAAAACGGACCACCAGATTATTACTGATGACACCTAATCCTATCATATGTTCAGAATCGTGACACTGTGCTATTCAAAGAAGTGGTTGGAATTCCACCATTCACGGTACACCTTGAATCACTTGGGGGAGAGGGGACAAGTGTCTGATGGTGCAGTAACTTCACACTTAGTTTAGTGACTTGACAACACTTATATAAGTAATCTGCGTACCAGATGGTGCGTTTTCTATCGTGCACATCAAATACTGTGACTTAGTCCTCCAATCTGTTGTTCACAGCACAAGGGATCTAAAATCAGCAAGCATAAAATACACCCCTCATAGTGCAGTATTAACTTGTTAAATTCAATGGATATTCAGCACCTCAATAGGTAATATGCAATCAAGCATATCATAAGGGGTCTTTATCCTCCAGTTTGTTGTTCACAGCACAGGGGAATTTATCTGAATGAATAGGCAATGTGTTAGGCAGTCCAGGGTATGTCCACAGTGAGTGCCCACGTCAGGAGGTAATCAGATAAGGTCCTCTACGCGTGGCTTCCTCAGGAGTGTCAAGGCTTCCTCAGGAGGCTAAAGACCCCTATTATATCTTACTAGGTGATTCATCGCGCCCTACGGGCGCTCTTCACACCGTCGTAAGGGGCTACGCCCCCTTAAACCTTGCACACCCTTGTGGCATGCTATGTTTTTATTATATGGAGTATTACATCCAATCATAATTGTGTGAGTGGTTACATATTGCACGGACAAAGGGCGTGCAATGGTTAAGGGGTGGAAGCCCCTTGCAACAGCGTGAACAGTGCACGCAGAGCCTGATGAATCACCTAGTAGGTGCTTTGGTTGGGGGAGTGGTGGATGCGGGGAAGATGTGGATGGGATCCTGGGGTGCCGGCGGAGGGGCGGTTGCGGTGGTGCCGCAGGTGGGGGAGGGACTGGTGCGGTGGTGCCGCAGGTAGGGGAGGGAGTGTGGGTGCCGTGGGTGGTGGTCCGGAGCCACTGCGTTTGGGGGAGGAGCAGTTTCTGGGGTGCTCCGGGTGGGGAAGGGGCGGATGCAGTGGTGGGGCGGGTGCGGGGTTGCTGCGGGTGGGGGAGGGGGCTCGGAGCTACAGCAGGTGGTGGAGGGGATGTGTGGGGGAGCCGCAGATGGGGCCCAGAGTTACTTGAGTGGGGGAGGGTCGAGTAATTCTTTGTCACTGGTACAGGGGGCGTTACGTGTGTAAGCGGCACTGCTACAGGGGGCGTTACGCGTGTAAGCGGCACTGGTATAGGGGACGTTACATGTGTAAGCGTCACTGGTATAGGGGGCGTTACGTGTGTAAGCGTCACTGCTACAGGGGGCATTACGTGTGTAAGCGGCACTGGTACAGGTGGAGTTACATGTGTAAGTGTCACTGGTTCAGGAGGCGTTACGTGTGTGTCACCGGTAGAGGCAGTAGAGGAGGCGTTACGTGTGTAAACGTCACTGCTACAGGGGGCGTGGCATGTGCAAGCATCTCTGGTACAGGGGGCATTACATGTGTAAGTGTCTCTACTACAGGGGGTATTATGTGCGCTGTGCGTTTGTAAAGTATGCAAGGGTGCAAATTTATAGTTTGTAGGGGGGTGCCGAACACCCTAGCACCGGCCCTGACTGCACACCCACTGCATTGCACAGCACTGTCACCTTTTACATTGATTCAGCGTCCAGACTTTACCCTCCGCGATATCACCCTCTATCCGTTACATTAGCCATCTCGGGGCTTCCAGGCTGGCAGGCCAGGTGCTGTGTTGTGGAGTCAGGGCCTCTGGGGATCTGGGCGTGGCTGTGGCAGGGAGGCACTTCTGTGACATCACATGCAGAGGAGGCTCCGGTGCTCGGAGTATGCGGCGCAGGGAGGACTATGAAAGCCTTCCGCTGCACCGCCTTTATACACTATCTATGCCGGTGGCCACAGCAGCTTTTGTTCCACCTGCGCTGCGGCTAGGGAGTGGGGATTGTTGATGCTGGAGGCGGCAGGTTGACTGGCAGCAGGACATAGGACGCTGCAGTAATAGGATGTTTTTCCCCTATATACAGTGCAGAGACTTGCTGCAGATGCAGTGGCATACCCTCCAGCTGCAACTTTTTGGCAGGTACAGGACCTTTTTTTTATGGTCTGTACCGATAATTGACTCTCCAAGCTTCCATTGAAAGTATAGGAAAAGGTACACCCGCGTGGCCACGCCCCCTTTTCGAATTTGTGTCAATGTTTATGTGTAAATTGTTGGAGGGTGTGTTGCTGCACATGCAGTGGGGCCTATTTTGGGGTGTGGGGCTGGAACTGCAGCTCCATCAGTCCCATTGCTAATCCTGCTCTGTGAAAACACAGCAAGCAAAGGGAAGAGCCTCCCATTGGATGTAAACTGTGTGGGAGGATGTTACCCAATCAGCTGTGAACTGGGTGTGATAGACCTGCCACTAACCCAATGAGAGCTCCTAGCCACGCCCAGTGTTAGAGGGCCAGGCACAATAGGGCTATTATATAGGAGATTATTAGCCTCACCATTTATATCATATATATACATACACACACACACATGGAGCCACGCTAATCTTGGCTCCGTCTGTGTCTGGGCAGTGCGCACGTCCTTTTCACTATAATGGAAGTGTCTCTGTGCACTCCCGTAGCGGGGCTAGGTTCCAGATTGCCTAGTCCCGCCGGGAGTGCACATCTGCGATGGAGCCGCACTAGATGAGTGCGGCTCCTTCTGTATATACAGTATATGTATAAAAAAATGTGGCTGTATATACAGTATGTGTGTTTGCGGCAACACACAATAGGCCCTTGAGAAATTTCAGCTCCAGGCCCATGAGGCTCTTAATCTGGCACTGGGTACACAACTATGCTGTAACGTACCATCGATGGTTCTTACCATCAGGTTTCACGCATGCGCACAAGATATTGGGGGGTTCCGGTGGCTGCTGCTGGCTAGCCTTTCAGTAGCTGCTTCGTCATACCCAGCCAGGAGGACTCGGGACTCAGAGGACACTGACGCTGCTTGGCAGGCTCCGTCTCTCCCCGCACTGCTGAGCTCATGAGAGACCAGTAGCTGCTCAGCCCCGCCTACTTCCTGGCAGGCACCATCCCTCTATGGCGCAGGCTCATGGGAAATGTAGTTAAACAAGTGCCGGAGAGCCATGGGTTGTCCTCACTGCATCCACAGCCAGCAGATATATGCAGCACTGTAAGCATTAAAAGAAAACACACATACCATTGGGCCCACAGCTTCCAATGATGGCGAGGAACCAATCGGGTCTCTGCCATTTATGGTAGAACTAGTTACCATCGGCAGGTGTGCTTCTAGAGAGAAGAAGGCCCGTGTGCAGACACCGTCTGGGCCCCCTCTTCTCTAGCCGGCAGCACTGTAGACTCTGGGCACTAGGGTCACTAGGGCAGTGCAAAGTGTACGTCAGCTCTTAAGCTGCATACAGAGAGACCCGTTTGGTCACAAATACTATACCCACTATACTCCAAATGAAGAGAAGCAATAGGACACGAGGACATGCACTGAGACTGGAGGGAGGTAGGTTCAGGGGAAATATGAGGAAAAAGGACTTCACAGAAAGGGTAGTGGACAAGTGGAATAGCCTCCCATCAGAGGTGGTAGAGGGTAAGACAGTAGAGCAATTTAAACATGCATGGGATAGACATAAAGATATCCTTACAAAGAAATAAGGATCAAATAAGGTTTGAGATACAAATATGGTAAAAAAAAAAAAGGGGCAGACTAGAAGGGCTAAGTGTATCCACAATA
The DNA here is from genome assembly GCF_028390025.1 of Pseudophryne corroboree. Lineage (NCBI taxonomy): Eukaryota > Metazoa > Chordata > Amphibia > Anura > Myobatrachidae > Pseudophryne > Pseudophryne corroboree. The sequence continues at coordinate 83,014,048 of NC_086448.1, forward strand.
AGGTGTCTGACACCCCATGGGGATGTAATATATAAAACCGTATATAGGAATGACAGCACAGATGACTACCCATGCATATAGAGGACAGAATAGTCTATGCCAGGGAAGTGCTGATATGTGAGACATGGCTGTACACACTATTACGTGTTACTAAGAGGAAAGACCTCATACGCACTATCTCTGCATTACAGATCCTATAATAGGGATATGCATTCCAATGGATGGGATTCCTCCAGTCATATGACCAACGCTGGAATACCGACACCACTCAGGAGACCGGCGCAGGAACACCGACAGCTGACACCCCGAAGGTAAGTATCGGAGTAACTGTTAGGCGTAGGGACTGGGGGAAGGGTTAGGGACTTGGGGGGGAAGGGTGTTGTTAGCCCTAGCTGCTTCCCTATGGTTAGCCCTAGGCCCCCCCTCGAGGGTTATCCCTAGTTGCCACCCCCCCTCGAGGGTTAGCCCTAGCCACTTCCCCCGAGAGTTAGCCCTAGCCACCACCCCCCATGAGGGTTAGCTCTAGTCACCACCCCCAGAGGGTAAGCCCTAGCAGCTCACCCCACGAGGGTTAGTCCTAGCAGCCCACCCCTGGGAGTTTAGGGTTAGCGTAGGGTAGATGGGGTAAAAATGCTTACCCCCTCCGATGCCCGGATCTTCAGTGTGGTGATGCTAGAGTCAGTCATGTGACCACCGGCATCCCGACAGCTCTGATGTGTAAAGGGGAACCGCTGACAAACACTCCTCTACACCTGTCTCCAACTTCATAAAACCTGTGAAACTTTTTAGGGCAAATGATGTCAAAATCAAAGCCAACACGCCGTATGCAATGAAATGCTCACTTTTTGCAGGTTTTCTCACCAGCAAACATGCATGGTGTCGAGTTCAAGTCACATAGGCACTTTAAAACTCGCAGGCTATTACATACTGTGAGTCTCGGAAGATTCTTGTGCAAACTCAGACAATAAATCAGACCAGTGTCGAACTGGGACATGTAGGGCCCACCGGGGAAATACAGTGGTAGGGGCCCATGTTTAGGGGTGTGGCCAGTCTCCAGAGAGCGTGTGCCCTGCCACCACATTAGTTTGCCTAACCATTTTGCAAGTGTTGGTCTCCTAGATAAATAGATACAGTAAATACTGTAGTGTATGCAAGATAATGTACTAGATTAGTAACAGCACAGTCTGGAACCTGATCCCTAGAGGAGGGGGTGGGCCCCCCAGGCAGTAGGACCCACCGGTGGTTTCCCCTGTACCCCAGTGGGCCAGTCCAACCCTGATAGCTGCTGATTCACGTACTTTTGAATGAAACGGGGCCAAATTCGACTGGATTTGGCCCTGTTTCAGACCATCTCAGTCCGACATAAAAAAATGTCGGCCTGAGATGTGGAACCCAGAGGAGGAGAGTAGGGGAGCCGCAGGGAGACGGGGGACAGATGTGGGCAGACAGGGGAGAGCAGCGCTACAACACAGCGCTGCAGCAGGATGTCTCCAGCAAGTGAGGTCACGCTTGCTGGAGCCGAGTGGACACTGCCGTGAGGTCGGGCGGCTGTGTGACATCCTCCTGCAGCGTTACTGTAGCGCTGCTCTCCTCCGTCTGCCCGCAGCTATCCCCGCTGGTCTCCCCGCGGCTCCCCCCCCCCCCCCCCTCTCCTCCAGTGGGTCCCTCAACTCAATTCGACTTTTTAAAAGTCGAATTGAGATGAGATTGAATAGGGGTTGTCTGATCCATTCCGACAAATGCATGTCGGAATGGATCCGACCCTAATTGAAAATACCCCATAATGTTCTCTCTACTTAATATTGTAGAAACCAACATTATATTTATGATTAATGTTGCTTGCATCTATTACTTGATTTGTGGGACACAGAAAATGAATATTGAAGAAATTAAATTTTTTACCAAATTTATCCTCTTTTTTTGTGAAATGTCCCAACCAGGCAGAATCTCGTTATCATTTAACTAGCACGTTCTCTAAAATGATAGCTACAATATAAATCTCCCCCTGATGCAGGAATTTTAACTGAGGGGTCCTATCTGGTCCCGTAAGGTGCATAGGGGAAGAAGTTAAAATGGCGGCTGTTAGGATCCTGGCGTACAGGATACCAACGCTGAAATACCACCAGCCGACAATGCCGCCAGCCAGAATCCCCGCACAGAAGGGCTATTCCAACTTGCGGTTGTGTCGTGGAACCCGCAAGGGGACTCTTAGAGCTCCCCCCGCTGCCTGCATTCTGGCGGCTGGGATGCTGCTGTTGGGATATAGACAGCCAACATCCCGTCCGCCGGGATTACGTATGTAATCCGGTACATGTCACACCAGAGTATTTTGCTAGTCAGGGGCGTTTCACCAGAAAAGGGGGCCCCTGTGCACCTCAGGGTGGGCCCCCTTCTCTGTACGGCGCTGTAGACTCCGGCATTGTGCTGAAGTCTACTGTGCATGCGCAGGTCTCCGGAAACATGGCACCCGCCATGATCCGGAGACCAATTTGGATACCGCGCATGAGCGGCTGCCACTTTGGCGGCGATTTCCGCCGCGATCGCAGTGCCGAATGCTGTACTCCGGCAGGGTAAGTATTAAAATGGGTGCAATGTGTGCGGTTTGGGCCGCACACATTGCATCCATTATAAAAATGCCAATGTTGCTAGTCCTGGGGAGTTTATACAAGAAGCCAGGTTTACATTTGTGCTGCCTTATATAATCCATAACACTTACTGTCTCTGCTGCATTTGCCAGTAAGCATTTCTTTTTTACTTTCAGGCTCTGAAAAACAGGAACCCGATGAGATGAACTGCACATCCAACCCCTACATCATTTTTCCGTAAACAAGACTCTTAATGGTTAATTAATGTGTCACATGAGCAAAATATTATGACATGTACTGTAAATATTTAAGGATCTTAACAAAGCCTCCCTTACTGAATTAAACCCTGGTGAATTTTTTTGTTTACACTTGTCAGCATGAGGTCGGTCGCTATCTACAGTAATCTTACCATCATCCAATTGGTATGTTGTTTGTATTGTTAGACGGAAAAGACAAAATGGAAAAAAAAAGAAACTGAGCCAGAAGAATATGGAGAAGCTGTACATGTGTTGCTCCGGATGTGCATGCTTATAACTAGCATTACTATTAAGCATCGTTGATCTAGATGTTGCTGCCATAACTATATCTCAAAGAATCACAATAAACTGAAATGAATGTAGGTTATCTTTGAATTGTAATAATAAGATTTTACTTACCGATAGATCTATTTCTCGTAGTCCGTAGTGGATGCTGGGGACTCCGTCAGGACCATGGGGAATAGCGGCTCCGCAGGAGACAGGGCACAAAAGCAAGCTTTTAGGATCACATGGTGTGTACTGGCTCCTCCCCCTATGACCCTCCTCCAAGCCTCAGTTAGGTACTGTGCCCGGACGAGCGTACACAATAAGGAAGGATCTTGAATCCCGGGTAAGACTCATACCAGCCACACCAATCACACCGTACAACTTGTGATCTGAACCCAGTTAACAGTATGATAACAATGAAGTAGCCTCTAAAAAAAGATGGCTCACCACAATAATAACCCGATTTTTGTAGCAATAACTATGTACAAGTAATGCAGACAATCCGCACTTGGGATGGGCGCCCAGCATCCACTACGGACTACGAGAAATAGATTTATCGGTAAGTAAAATCTTATTTTCTCTAACGTCCTAGTGGATGCTGGGGACTCCGTCAGGACCATGGGGATTATACCAAAGCTCCCAAACGGGCGGGAGAGTGCGGATGACTCTGCAGCACCGAATGAGAGAACTCCAGGTCCTCCTCAGCCAGGGTATCAAATTTGTAGAATTTTACAAACGTGTTCCACCTTGACCACGTAGCTGCTCGGCAAAGTTTTACAGCCGATACCCCCTCGGGCATCCGCCCAAGATGAGCCCACCTTCCTTGTGGAATGGGCATTTACAGATTTTGACTGTGGCAGGCCTGCCACAGAATGTGCAAGCTGAATTGTACTACAAATCCAACGAGCAATAGTCTGCTTAGAAGCAGGAGCACCCAGCTTTTTTGGGTGTATACAATATAAACAGCAAGTCAGACTTTCTGACTCCAGCCGTCCTGGAAATATATATATATATATATATATATATATCTACATATTTTTAGGGCCCCGACAACGTCTAGCAACTTGGAGTCCTCCAAGTCCCTAGTAGCCGCAGGCACCACAATATGTTGTTTCAGGTGAAACGCTGACACCACCTTAGGAAAAAACTGGGGACGAGTCCGCAGTTCTACCCTGTCCGAATGGAAAATCAAATATGGGCTTTTTTAAGACCAAGCCACCAATTCTGACAATCGCCTGGCCGAAGCCAGGGCCACATCATGGTCACTTTCCATGTGAGATATTTCAAATCCACAGATTTGAGCGGTTCAAACCAATATGATTTGAGGAATCCCAACACTACGTTGAGATCCCACGGTGCCACTGGAGGCACACAAGGGCTGTATATGCAATACTCCCTTGACAAGCGTCTGGACTTCAGGAACTGAAGCCAATTTTTTCTGGAAGAAAATCTACAGGGCCGAAACTTGAACCTTAATGGACCCCAATTTGAGGCTCATAGACACTCCTGTTTGCAGGAAGTGCAGAAATCGACCCAGTTGAAATTCTTTTGTGGGGCCTTCCTGGCCTCACCCATGCAACATATTTTCACCACATGTGGTGATAACGTTGTGCGGTCACCTCCTTCCTGGCTTTGACCAGGGTAGGTATGACCTCTTCCGGAATGCCTTTTCCCTTAGGATCCGGCGTTCAACCGCCATGTCGTCAAACGCAGCCGCGGTAAGTCTTGGAACAGACAAGGTCCCTGCTGGAGCAGGTCCTTTCTTAGAGGCAAATGTCACGGTTCCTCTTGGAACAGACATGGTTCTTGCTGAAAGCAAATTCCATCTTAGCTCCCGAGGCTATTAGTCCTCTGTGAGCATCTCTTGAAGTTCCGGGTACCAAGTCCCTCTTGGCCAATCCGGAGCCACAAGTATAGTTCTTACTCCTCTACGTCTTATAATTCTCAATACCTTGGTTATGAGAAGCAGAGGAGGGAACACATACACCGACTGTTACACCCACGGTGTTACCAGGACGTCCACAGCTATCGCCTGAAGGTCTCGTGACCTGGCGCAATACCTGTCCCGTTTTTTGTTCGGGCGGGACTCCCTCATGTCCACCTTTGGTCTTTCCCAAAGGTTCACACTCATGCGGAAAACTTCCCGATGAAGTTCCCACTTTCCCGAGTGGAGGTCGTGCCTGCTGAGGAAGTCTGCTTCCCAGTCGTCCACTCCCGGAATGAACACTGCTGACAGTGCTATCACATGATTTTCCGCCTAGCGAAAATCCTTGCAGTTTTGACCACTGCCCTCCTGCTTCTTGTGCCGCCCTTTCTGTTTACGTGGGCGACTGCCGTGATGTTATCCCACTGGATCAATACCGGCTGACCTTGAAGCAGAGGCCTTGCTAAGCTTAGAGCATTATAAATTTGCTCTTAGCTCCAGTATATTTATGTGGAGAGAATTCTCTAGACTTGATCACACTCCCTGGAAATTTTTTCCCTGTGTGACTGCTCCCCAGCCTCTCAGGCTGGCCTCCGTGGTCACCAGCATCCAATCCTGAATGCTGAATCTGCGGCCCTCTAGAAGATGAGCCCTCTGTAATCACCACAGGAGAGACACCCTTGTCCTTGGATATAGGGTTATCCACTGATGCATCTGAAGATGCGATCCGGACCATTTGTCCAGCAGATCCCACTGAAGAGCTCTTGCGTGAAATCTGCCGAATGGAAGCGCTTCGTAATAAGCCACCATTTTTACCAGGACTCTTGTGCAATGATGCACTGACACTTTTCCTGGTTTTAGGAGGATCCCGATTAGCTCGGATAACTCCCTGGCTTTCTCCTCTGGGAGAAACACCTTTTCCTGGACTGTGTCCAGTCCCTAGGACCAGCAGACATGTCGTCGGAACAACTGCGGTTTTGGAATATTTAGAATCCACCCGTGCTGTCGTAGAACTACTTGAGATAGTGCTACTCCGACCTCCAACTGTTCTCTGGACCTTGTTCTTATCAGGAGGTCGTCCATTTTCTTTGAAGACGAATCCTCATTTCGGTCATTACCTTGGTAAGGACCCGGGGTGCCTTGGACAATCCAACGGCATCGTCTGAAACTGATAGTGACAGTTCTGTACCACGAACCTGAGGTACCCTTGGTGAGACAAGCAAATTTTTGGGACATGGAGGTAAGCATCCCTGATGTCCCGGGACACCATATAGTCCCCTTGTGCTATCACTGCTCTGAGTGACTCCATCTGGATTTGAACCCTTGTAAGTGTTCAAATTTTTCAGATTTAGAATCGGTCTCACCTAGCCTTCTGGCTTCAGTACCACCATATAGTGTGGAACAATACCCCTTTCCTTTTGTAGGAGGGGTAATTTTATTATCACCTGCTGGGAATACAGCTTGTGAATTATTTTCAATACTGCCTCCCTGTCGGAGGGAGACATTGGTACAGCAGACTACAGGAAACTGCGAGGGGGGAAACGCCTCGACATTCCAATCTGTACCCCTTGGATACTACTTGTAGGATCCAGGGGTCCTGTACGGTCCCAGCGTCATGCTGAGAACTTAGTAGAAGCGGCGGAGGGCTTCTGTTCCTGGGAATGGGCTGCCTGCTGCAGTCTTCTTCCCTTTCCTCTATCCCTGGGCAGATATGACTCTTATAGGGACGAAAAGACTGAGGCTGAAAAGACGGTGTCTTTTTCTGCAGAGATGTGACTTAGGGTAAAAAACGGTGGATTTTCCAGCAGTTGCCGTGGCCACCAGGTCCCATGGACCGACCCCAAATAACTCCTCCCCTTTATACGGCAATACATCTTTGTGCCGTTTGGAATCTGCATCACCTGACCACTGTCGTGTCCATAAACATTTCTTGCAGAATATGGACATCGCATTTACTCTTGATGCCAGAGTGCAAATATCCCTCTGCGCATCTCGCATATACAGAAATGCATCCTTTAAATGCTCTATAGTCAATAAAATACTGTCCCTGTCAAGGGTATCAATATTTTTAGTCAGGGAATCCGACCAAGCCACCTCAGGTCTGCACATCCAGGCTGAGGCGATCGCTGGTCACAGTATAACACCAGCATGTGTGTGTAAACTTTTTAGGATATTTTTCAGCCTCCTATCAGCTGGCTCCTTAAGTACGGCCCTATCTGTATATGGTACCGCTACTTGTTCTGATAAGCGTGTGAGCGCCTTATCCACCCTGAGGGGTGTTTCCCAACGCGCCTTAACTTCTGGCGGGAAAAGGTATACCGCCAATAATTTTCTATCGGGGGAAACCCACGCATCATCACACACTTCATTTAATTTATCTGATTCAGGAAAAACTACAGGTAGTTCTTTCACCTCACACATAATACCCTTTTTTGTGGTACTTGGAGTATCAGAAATATGTAACACCTCCTTCATTGCCCTTAACGTGTGGCCCTAAAGGAAAATACGTTTGTTTCTTCACCGTCGACACTGAAATCAGTGTCCATGTCTGGGTCTGTGTCGACCGACTGAGGTAAATGGGCATTTTACAGCCCCTGACGGTGTTTGAGACGCCTGGACAGATACTAATTTGTTCGCCGGCCCTCTCATGTCGTCAACCGGCTTGCAGCGTGTTGACATTATCACGTAATTCCATAAATAAGCCATCCATTCCGGTGTCGACTCCCTAGAGAGTGACATCACCATTACAGGCAATTTTCTCCGCCTCCTCACCAACATTTTCCTCATACATGTCGACACACACGTACCGACATACAGCACACACATAGGGAATGCTCTGATAGAGGACAGGACCCACTAGCCCTTTGGGGAGACAGAGGGAGAGTTTGCCAGCACACACCAAAATGCTATAATTATACAGGGACAACCTTTATATAAGTGTTCCTCCCTTATAGCATTTAATATATATTTATATCGCCAAATCAGTGCACCCCCTCTCTGTTTTAACCCTGTTTCTGTAGTGCAGTGCAGGGGAGAGCATGGGAGCCTTCCCCTCAGCCTTTCTGTGAGGGAAAATGGCGCTGTGTGCTGAGGAGAATAGGCCCCGCCCCCTTTTCGGCGGGCTTCTTCTCCGGAGATTGTGATATCTGGCAGGGGTTAAATACATCCATATAGCCTCAAGGGCTATATGTGATGTATTTTTCGCCATACAGGTATTCTACATTGCTGCCAGGGCGCCCCCCCCGCGCCCTGCACCCTCCGTGACCGCTGTGTGAAGTGTGCTGACAGACAATGGCGCACAGCTGCAGTGCTGTGCGCTACCTGAGGAAGACTGAAAGTCTTCTGCCGCCTGGTTCCGGACCTCTTCAATTTTCAGCATCTGCAAGGGGGGTCGGCGGCGCGGCTCCGGGACGAACCCCAGGGCGAGACCTGTGTTCCGACTCCCTCTGGAGCTAATGGTGTCCAGTAGCCTAAGAATCCAATCCATCCTGCACGCAGGTGAGTTGAAAATCTCTCCCCTAAGTCCCTCGATGCAGTGAGCCTGTTGCCAGCAGGACTCACTGAAAATAAAGAACCTAAAAACTTTTTCTAAGTAACTCTTTAAGAGAGCCACCTAGATTGCACCCTACTCGGACGGGCACAAAAACCTAACTGAGGCTTGGAGGAGGGTCATAGGGGGAGGAGCCAGTACACACCATGTGATCCTAAAAGCTTGCTTTTGTGCCCTGTCTCCTGCGGAGCCGCTATTCCCCATGGTCCTGACGGAGTCCCCAGCATCCACTAGGACGTTAGAGAAAAATAACAAACCACAAAGGGATCATTTACTGACCACAAATGTGTACCCACTCTGCAAGTGCGTATGATTGTCCTCTAAGCAGTAGCGCATGCAGGGGGGGTTTCTGAGTACCCAGAACCCCCCCCCTTCCTGATCAGTGCTGTCCGGCAGACACTCTGTCTACATCTCCGACCTGGGAGCAGCTGTTATGAGCCGGCCGGACGCTGACAGCGAGCACCTATCACCGTCACTGCCGAGTGCAATACTGCCAGGTGCCTCTAGATGCCTCCATTCTCCATTTGTGCAGAAGTCGTCCCTACTGAGCACAAACTGAACGGTTGATTCTATATCGGAGTGGGAGAAGGGACCTTCTGACGTACCTAGGGGAGGAGACCCGTCACCAGGGGGAGGAGCTACAGCCGAACAAGGTACCCGAAAAGTACCCTCGCGGGCTCGCTTCGCTCGACACGCTTTGGGCACGGTGGCTCGCTACGCTCGCCACCTAATTACTAAAGGTAATAGTTGGTGGCGTGGATACTAGAGCAACTCTCCCGCTGGCGTAGCTCCTCCCCCTTGTGTCGTGGCTCCTCCCCCTGACGGAAAAGGTCCCTTAGGCCACTTGGATCTAGCCTCAACCCAAACTGAACGCTGAGCTGAGGCATGCAGTTCAGAGGCAGGAGCATGAAGAAGCGTGGGGGAGAGACCTAACAGGGGATTCCAGAGCTCATCACACTCAGGAGCTGGGATCCTGCAGGGAAGGCAAGTTTTAGCTTTGTGTATGATCTATCTACTCTGTGTCTGTCTGTCTATCTATGAACAGTCTCTATCTCTAGGGGGTTTATATATATATATATATATATATATATATATATGTTTCTCATACGTTCTAGAAGATGCTGGGGGTCACTTCAAGAACCATGGGGTATAGACGGGATCCACAAGAGACATGGGCACTTTAAGACTTTCAAAGGGGTGTGAACTGGCTCCTCCCTCTATTCCCCTCCTCCAGACTCAAGTTTAGATTCTGTGCCCAGGCAGACTGGATGCAACTGAGGAGTTCTACTGAGTTCCTCTGAAAAGTCTTTATGTTGGGTTTTTTATTTTCAGGGAGTACTGCTGGCAACAGTCTCCCTGCTTCGTGGGACTTAGAGAAGAGAAGTCAGACCTACTTCTGTGAGTTTCAAGGCTCTGCTTCTTTGGCTACAGGACACCATTAGCTCCTGAGGGTTTGAACAGTAGGGGTTCATTCCCAGAGCCGGCCGTCACACCCTTTGCAGAGCCAGAAGTCAGAAGACAGGTGAGTAGAAGAAGAAAACGAAGACTTCAGTGACGGCTTTGAGGTACCGCACAGCGATCGCGCTGCGTGCCATGCTCCCACACACAGCAACACTACAGGGTGCAGGGCGCGGGGGGGGGGGGGGGGGCGCCCTGGGCAGCATATCTGACCTCCATAATGACTGGCAAGAGTGGACATAGTGCTGGGGCACTGTTCGGACCCCCGCCAGTATAAAAATTATTTAAAAAAGAGCGGGTCTGAAGCGCGCCATTACGGCGGCGGAGCTTAGCCCTCACAGCACACAGCCCAGCGCCATTTCTCTTCACAAGGCTGCAGAGACGCTGGTCTTTCCTCACACTGCTGCATGAGTATGATGGTGAAAAACGGGGGGAGGGGTGGCACAGCTATTTTGGTGCATTGTTAATAAATTATAAAAGTGCTGCAGATCTGGGGCATTTCTGTGGTGTTTCAGACCGGGTTGGGCGCTGGGGTGTGGGCTGGCAATAATTCCCTCTGTGTCCCTTTAACAGGCTTTACTGTGGGTCTGTCCCCTTTGGGCCAGTGTGTTTGCGTGTGTTGGGTGCACGTGTGTCGACATGTCTGAGGCGGAGGGCTCTTCCCAGGAGGAGACTATGTCAGGGACACAAACGGCTGTGGGAGTGACCCTGTCGGCACCGCCGACACCTGACTGGGTGAATGTTTTGAATGCTCTGAATGCTAATGTGGCTCTGATAAATAAGAGATTGGATAAATCTGAGTCTCAGAACCAGGCATGGAAGAAATCTGTAGAGGATGTGTTGCTACAAGTCCAGACCCCCTCGGGGTCACAAAAACGTTCATTTTCGCAGCTGGCAGACACAGATACCGATACGGACACTGACTCAAGTGTCGACTATAGGGATGCCAGATTAGATCCCAAACTGGCTAAGAGCATTTAGTACATGATTGTGGCAATAAAAGATGTATTACATATCACTGAGGACCCTACTGTACCTGATACTAGGGTCTGTATGTATAAAGGAAAGAAACCTGAGGTAACATTTCCTCCCTCTCATGAACTGAACACGCTTTGTGAAAAGGTTTGGGAAAATCCTGACAAAAAGTTTCAGATTCCCAAAAGGATTCCAGAGGCGTATTCGTTTCCCTCTGGGGATAGGGAAAAATGGGAGTCACCCCCCATTGTGGAAAAAGCTCTATCACGGCTGTCCAAAAAGGTGGCTCTTCCGGCCCCTGACACGGCAGCCCTAAAGGATCCTGCGGATCGTAGGCAGGAAAATACATTGAAATCCATTTATGTCACCACGGGTACGCTACTCAGATCAGCCATTGCATCTGCGTGGGTGAGTAGCGCTATCGAAAAAATGGGCAGATAACTTGTCATCTGAAATAGATACCCTGGATAGGGATAGCATTCTTTGGACTTTAGGTTATATCAGGGACGCTGCAGTCTACCTAAAGGAAGCTGCGAGGGATATTGGCCTCTTGGGATCAAGGGCCAATGCCATGGCTGTCTCAGCTAGGGGAGCATTGTGGATTCATCAATGGAATGCTAATGCTGACTCTAAGAAAGCTATGGAGTCTCTTCCGTATAAAGGTGGTAAATTGTTTGGTGAGGGCCTCGCTGATTTGGTATCTACGGCTACCGCGGGTAAGTCTTAATTTTTACCTTATGTGCCTGCACCACAAAAGAAAGCACACCACTATCAGATGCAGTCCTTTCGGCCCAATAAATGCAGAAAAGGCCGAGGGTCTTCCTTCCTTGCTACTAGAGGAAAGGGAAAAGGTAAACGATCACCGGCCGTGGCCGGTTCCCAGGAGCAGAAGTCCTCCCCGGCTTCTGCCAAATCCACCACATGACGCTGGGGCTCCTCTGAGGGAGTCCGCACCAGTGGGGGCACGTCTCAAGCTCTTCAGTCAGTTCTGGGCTCGTTCGGCCCTGGACCCATGGGTTTTAGAAATAGTGTCCCAGGGGTACAAACTGGAGTTTCAAGACGTTCCCCCTCACCGATTTTTCAAATCTGCCTTACCAGCTTCTCTTCCGGACAGGGAGGTGGTACGCGCCGCAATACAAAAATTGTGTCACAATCAAGTCATTGTCAGAGTTCCCCCGTCGCAACAGGGAAAAGGCTTTTATTCGAGCCTGTTTGTGGTCCCGAAGCCAGACGGCTCAGTCAGACCAATCCTGAACCTCAAATCCCTAAATTTCTACCTAAGAAAATTCAAATTCAAGATGGAATCTCTCCGGGCAGTGATCTCCAGTCTGGAGGAGGGGGATTTTATGATGTCGGTAGACATAAAGGATGCCTACTTACATGTTCCCATTTATCCTCCACATCAGGCTTACCTGAGGTTTGCAGTTCAGGATTTTCATTACCAATTTCAGACGTTGCCGTTCGGTCTGTCCACGGCTCCAAGGATTTTCACCAAAATAATGGCCGAAATGATGGTTCTCCTGCGCAAGCAAGGAGTCACAATTATCCCGTACTTGGACGATCTCCTGATAAAGGCGAGATCCAGGGACCAATTACTGCAGAACATTACGGTCTCCCTGACAATTATGCAGCAACATGGTTGGCTCCTAAACTTGCCAAAATCACAGTTGGTTCCGACGAGATGGCTGTCGTTTTTGGCAATGATTCTGGACACAGAATTACAGAGAGTTTTTCTTCCAGTGGAAAAGGCTCTGGAAATTCAGAATCTGGTCAAACAAATTCTGAAACCAGCAAAAGTATCGATCCATCAATGCACTCGGTTGCTGGGGAAGATGGTGGCGGCCTACGAGGCTATTGCGTTTGGCAGATTCCATACCAGAGTGTTTCAGTGGGACCTGTTGGACAAGTGGTCCGGGTCACATCTACACATGCACCGAAGGATAACCCTGTCTTCCAATACCAGAATCTCACTCCTGTGGTGGCTGCACAGCTCTCACCTCCTAGAGGGACGCAGGTTCGGGATCCAGGACTGGATCTTAGTGACCACGGATGCGAGTCTCCGAGGCTGGGGAGCAGTCACACAGGGGGAAAGCTTCCAGGGAAGATTGTCAAGCCAGGAAATGTGTCTACACATAAACGTTCTGGAATTAAGGGCCATTCACAACGGCCTTCTGCAGCGGATCATCTTCTTCGCAATCGGCCCGCCTTGATTCAGTCGGACAACATTACAGCAGTAGCGTACATAAACTGCCAGGGCGGAACAAAGAGCAGAGCGGCAATGGCAGAGGCCACAAAGGTTCTCCACTGGGCGGAAAGGCATACAAGCGCTGTCAGTGATCTTCATTCCAGGAGTGGACAACTGGGAAGCAGACTTCCTCAGCAGACACGATCTCCATCCAGGAGAGTGGGGTCTTCATCAAGAGGTCTTTGCAGAAGTGACAAGTATTTGGGGAATTCTTCAAATAGACATGATGGCATCTTGCCTCAACAAGAAACTTCAGAGATATTGTTCCAGGTCGAGAGACCCTCAAGCAATAGCAGTGGATGCCCTATTGACACCGTGGGTGTTTCAGTCGGTGTACGTGTTTCCTACGCTTCCACTCGTTCCAAAAGTGATAAAGATCATAAGTAGAACAAAGGTTCATTGTTCCAGACTGGCCAAGGAGGGTTTGGTATCCAGATCTTCAGGAATTACTCATAGGAGATCCCTGGCCCCTTCCTGTACGAGATGTTCCAAGACTTATTGCGACTTCGTTTGACGGCTTGGAGGTTGAATGCCGGATCCTAGCCCGAAAGACTATTCCCAAGGAAGTCATCCCCACTCTTATTCAGGCCAGGAAAGGAGTAATGTCTAAACATTACCATCGTATTTGGAGAAAATACGTGTCTTGGTGTGAATCCAAGAAGGCTCCTACGGAAGAATTTCAGTTAGGACGTATTCTCCATTTTCTACAAGCCGGTGTGGATGCTGGCCTAAAGTTGGGCTCCATTAAAGTACAAATTTCAGCCTTATCAGTTTTCTTCCAGAAACAATTGGCCTCCCTTCCAGAACTGGTAAAATGATGAGCGCTAGGAAAACAAATTAAAACTATGTGGCACCTGTAAAAAAGATTTTTGTTAGCGTATGTTTACAGCTCTTTTTAAGAGCTTTGTATGCGGTAAGCACAGTCCATGAGAGATCTAGCTTTCCCTACCTCACTACCGGTCCACGGGATTCCTCAGCCTGATGGTATGAATAGCTGTCCGTGGTGTGGATGTTCTTCTCCTCCACCGCTGCGTCCAGCGGGGAGGCGGAGTGTGGCGGGGTTTCAGCGGGTGACGTCACTCGGCGGCGTCTGATCTCTCTGGCGGCAGTGTGTCTTCCTGATACCGCTATCTACCAACGCGTTTCGTGCTTTTACTAGCACTTCATCAAGGTAGGATATTTAGTAAAAATGAGTCCTTTTTATACATAAAACTTTATTAGTCCAAAAACGGAAAACGTGTCACTTCCGGTTCAGACTTTTGTGAAAGCCGTGTTGCACATCCAACCTCCCTTTGTGCCCCCTGTGGCACCGTGGGATCTTAACGTGGTGTTGCAATTCCTTCAATCTCATTGATTTGAACCTTTACAAAAGGTGGAGTTGAAATTCCTTACTTGGAAAGTGGTCATGCTGTTAGCCTTGGCATCCGCTAGGCGGGTGTCTGAATTGGTGGCCTTGTATCACAAGAGCCCTTATTTGATCTTCCATGAAGATAGAGCAGAGTTGAGGACTCGTCAGCAATTTCTGCCGAAAGTGGTTTCGTCGTCCCACTTGAACCAACCTATTGTGGTGCCAGTGGCTACTGACGCCTTGCTGGAATCAAAGTTTCTCGACGTGGTCAGAGCTTTGAAAATTTATGTGGCCAGAACAGCTCCATTTAGGAAAACGGAGGCTCTGTTTGTCCTGTATGCTCACAACAAAATTGGGGCTCCTGCTTCCAAGCAAACTATTGCGCGCTGGATCTGTCATACGATTCAGCAGGCTCATTCTACGGCTGGATTGCCGTTACTGAAATCGGTGAAGACCCATTCTACCAGAAAGGAGGGCTCGTCCTGGGTGGCTGCCCGGGGGGTTCTTGGCATTACAGCTTTGCCAAGCGGCTTCTTGGTCGGGTTCAAACACCTTTGCGAAGTTCTACAAGTTTGATACCCTGGCTGATGAGGACCTCATGGACCTCATGTTTGGTCAATCGGTGCTGCAGAGTCATACGCACTCTCCCGCCTGTTCTAGAGCTTTGGTATAAACCCCATGGTTCTTGAAGTGACCCCAGCATCCTCTAGGACATATGAGAAAATAGGATTTTAATACCTACCGGTAAATCCTTTTCTCTTATGTACTGTATCTGCAATTGTTACTTGTGGTTACACACATGTTGTGTTATGTTATAGTCAGCCTGTTGCTGACATGGTTCATGCCGTTGACTGGCGTGTTAAATGCCATGTTGTACGGTGTGCTTGAAGTGTGAGCTGGTATGTATCTCACCTTAGTTTAACAATAATTCCTTTTACTCGAAATGTCCGTCTCCCTGGGCACAGTTCCTATAACTGGAGTCTGGAGGAGGGGCATAGAGGGAGGAGCCAGTTCACACCCCTTTGAAAGTCTTAAAGTGCCCATGTCTCCTGTGGATCCCGTCTATACCCCATGGTTCTTGAAGTGACCCCAGCATCCTCTACGGACTAAGAGAAAAGGATTTACCGGTAGGTATTAAAATCCTATTTTTGTTTTTTAGCTGGGTGCTCTCACATAGGGTTCATAATACGGAATCAATACGAGATCCCGCCGGACGGGATCCTGGCGGTCAGAATACCGACACCGGGATCCCGACCGGCACAATCCCGACAGGTGGGCGAGCTCAACGCAGTCCCTTGTGGGCTCGCTACACTCGCCATGCTGCGGGCACAATAATTTATTCTCCCGCTATGGGTGTCGTGGACACCCACAGAGGGAGAATATGTTGGGATTGTGCCGGTCGGGATACCGGTGTCGGTATTCCGACCGCCAGGATCCCGTCCGGCGGGATCTTGACCGCATCCCTGTAGTATGGGTGTGTATTGCGTGACCGGCGGTCAGCATACCGACGCCGACATAACGGCAGCAAAATGCCGGCGAAGGGGGATGAGTGCAGCAAGCCCCTTGCGGGCATAGTGGTGACCTGCGGTCGCCACGGGTTCTATTCGCACTCTATGGGAGTCGTGGACACCCACGACTGGGAATAGTCCCTGTTGGTCGGCATTGTGAGGGTACGGGATGTAGGGGGAGGTTATGTGACCAGTGGTCTCCTGACCGCCGGTCACATAACTACAGCCCCATAGTACAGGTCACTCAAATGGTGCTGCACACTCCTAGCATACAAACAACCACGTTTATAAATGTCAATGTTTCAATGTCATTTATAAAAGGAGTACCGCACCATTTGAGTGACCTCTATCACACAGTGTATACATATATATATGTATTATATAGATGTGTCCTATATTGTGGCCGCATCGCATCATTCATAACATGGAATGTTCCCACTATCCATTATCTGCGACTGAGTGTGGCATACCGTTGATGCATACGCATCACAGAGCTGCTATTAAATGCTGCTATATGCAGCACTAATATAGCAACACACACACGGAAATCCCCCCTTATAAATCCTGCGTTTGCCCCTGCTAGGGGCATTATAATATTCACATTTCTGACCTACCTCCCCTGCCCCAAGGGACCTGTACCTTTTTTGTAGGATTGTGATAGTTTGGTCTCATTTACGTGTTACATTAATGATGACAGTCAGAGAACATCGGGAATATTCTATTCATTTTGATTGAATGATTTCATTATATTGGTCAAAATGCACCTAGAATGGCAGTTTTCCTCCAAATTGCCACTGGATTTTTAAAAAAGGAAGAAATTGTTGATAGTATAGGACTAGCAAGGCCGGGATTTGGGAGGTGCCACTGGTATTACTGTATAGTAATTACTGGCTCTAGTGGTCCTTTGTAGTGCAACTCTGTAGAAATGTACAGTTAGGGGCCTATTTATGACCATCTGCATCCTTGGATGTGGATGGCATGTGATAACATTGCCCAAACTCGCACTGCGATAATTGCTTACATCGCAGGGATGTATCAATTATCGCATGCAGGGACAGAGCCTGCTTGCAAGCAAGCTCTATCCCTGCGATGACACTCCGCAGCATTATCGGGGTATTTTTCGTAAAAGTACCCAGATATCCTGCTGCGTATGCGCCGCCCCCACTACTACCGCTGCCCCCGTCACGACTACCTCCCCGCAGGATAATATACTTACCAGTCCAGGGAGCCGGTCCATGCTGCTCCTGCTCGGCAGCCAGGCACTGGATCTTGGTGGGGGGGGTCATTCAGATCTGATCGCTGCTGTGCGTTTACACATCGGGTGATCATATATGAACTGCGCAGGCGTATGCACCACAAGGCTGCAACGGCCATCGGCGCCCTTGTGACGGGATGGTGCGAGAAATCCGGACGCACTGGTGTTCGCAAGGTGATTAACAGGAAGAGGCCGTTTGTGGTAACTGACCGTTTTCCAGGAGTGTCCGGAAAAAAGCAGGTGGGCTCAGGTGTTTTCAGGGAGGGTGTCTGACGTCAGCCCCGGCCCCGATCAGCAGGAAACAATCGCACAGGAAGAGTAAGTTCTGAGCTGGGCAGAGACTGCACAAAATCAGTTTGTACAGCTCTGCTACACATGTGATCGCACACTTGCACAGCGAAAATACCCTCCCCATGTAGGCGGCGACTATCTGGCCAACTCCCTGGCCAGCGATCAGATCTGAATTACCCCCCTGTGTGCTGTGGTCCCCCCCCCCCGGTGCTGTAAAGTGCGCTGCCACTTTGCAGCTTCAGTTTACTGCACCGGGGTCACAGCGCGGCATATAGGGGATCTGGCGCCTGGCAGAACTCACCGGAGCAGCGGACACATGGAGCTGATCACTGGAGCCGGGTCCCCGCTCAGCTTTCTCTGCCAGGGGCTGTTCATTTTGTTGTTCACATAAACAGTTACATGTACAGTACCAAATGTTAAAATAAAGTCATATACAGTATACTAACAATTCAAAAAACACATACAAAGTATATCTACAGTCAAAATATTTAATTCATAACATATCATACAGGCACAAATCCCACAATATGAACTCACAGTCATTAAGGCTGGTGTCTGATGGTTGCATTATGTATAGATACTGATATTCCGTCTCTACTTACCTTGCCAGGAGCCCCCACTTTCAAACTTGGTGCTCCACTTAAGTTATTGTCTGGTGTAATCAATGTAATCTTGAGACATTGGGGGTCATTCCGAGTTGATCGCTAGCTGCCGTTGTTCGCAGCGCAGCGATCAGGTTAAACATCGGCACTTCTGCGTATGCGGCTCAATGCGCACGCGCGATGTACTTTCACAAAAGCCGTTGCATTTTCACACAAGGTCTAGCGACGCTTTTCAGTCGCACTGCTGGCTGCAGAGTGATTGACAGAAAGTGGGTGTTTCTGGGTGGTAACTGACCGTTTTTGGGGAGTGTGTGTAAAAACGCAGGCGTGTCAGATCCAAACGCAGGCGTGCCTGGGGAAGCGCAGGCGTGGCTGGGCGAACGCAGGGCGTGTTTGTGATGTCAAAACAGGAACTAAACAGTCTGCAGTGATCGCAAGCTAGGAGTAAGTCTCGAGCTGCTCAGAAACTGCACAATCTTTTTTTGTAGCCGCTCTGCGATCCTTTCGGTCGCACTTCTGCTAAGTTAAGATACACTCCCAGAGGGCGGCGGCTAAGCATTTGCACAGCTGCTAAAAGCAGCTAGCAAGCGAACAACTCGGAATGAGGGCCATTAACCCTTGCACTGCAGAAAACTAAAAAAATCCAGGGAAGGAGGAAGACCCCATGATATTCATGTTATTAACTTGTAATGAAGATTGCACATAGATGTAGTTTCATTCCAAATATTCTGTAATTCATAAACATTGGGGGTCATTCCGAGTTGTTCGCTCGGTAAAAATCTTCGCATCGCAGCGATTTTCCGCTTAATGCGCATGCGCAATGTCCGCACTGCGACTGCGCCAAGTAAATTTGCTATGCACTTAGGAATTTTACTCACGGCATTTTCATCGTTCTGGCGATCGTAATGTGATTGACAGGAAATGGGTGTTACTGGGCGGAAACTGGCCGTTTTATGGGCGTGTGGGAAAAAACGCTACCGTTTCCGGAAAAAACGCAGGAGTGGCTGGAGAAACGGGGGAGTGTCTGGGCGAACGCTGGGTGTGTTTGTGACGTGAAACCAGGAACGACAAGCAGTGAAATGATCGCAGATGCCGAGTAAGTCTGAAGCTACTCAGAAACTGCTACGAGGTGTGTAATCGCAATATTGCGAATACATCGTTCGCAATTTTAAGATGCTAAGATTCACTCCCAGGGGTATATTTACTAAGCTCCCGATTTTGACCGAGATGGCGTTTTTTCTTCAAAGTGTCATCTCGGTCATTTACTAAACACTAATCACGGCAGTGATGAGGTCATTCGTATTTTTTTGCTAGTCCAAGTTCAAAATTACGAATGAATACACCATCGGTCAAATTACGCCTGTTTAGATATGAATCTCGGTCATTTACTAACCATTCGTAATTGCATTTGCTGCCGCGAAAATGATTTCGCGGCCGCGAAAAATTACGATTCGCATTTTTTTCCTAAAAAAAAACGCGCCAGCCTTTGAAAACCGCGTTTACATGTGAACTTAATTATCCATTACTCACACCTGTTTTTTTGGGCCTATAAAAGTGTTTCAGGCACATTCTGAACTACTCTCACTCTGAAATGGCGGCTGTAGTGTGTGGCAATGGTTTTTTGTTGGCTGTGGGATACGTTAGACTGCTCCATGAGGCTTCCAGGAATCAGGACCAGGTAAGTGAACATGGCCAACAGGTTGTCCAGGTACCGCGGAGGCTGCGCCAGCCTCGTTTTTTTAGAGGGCGTTTAAACTTAAATGCATTGTCCGATGATAGGGTCATACAGATGTTCCGCCTAAATAGAAACAACATTTTCCACCTGTATGACCTTGTCAAACTGGGCATAGACCCTGAGACAGCACGCTCTCGCTCTGTCTCAGGCCTACACAAACTCCTGGCTGTGTTACACTTTATGGCTACTGGGAGCTTCCAGGCTGTGGCAGGCGACGTCATTGGGATCTCACAGCCCACCTTTTCAAGATTTTTGATGCAGGTGAGTCTAAAAATACATATGCGGTTATGGCTAAGTGTTGCTTGTGTAAGTTGAAACACCACAGTATTGTAGAGAATACCTAACATGACACTCACCTTAGCTTATTTAATGTCCACTCAGGTTTTGGATGTGTTGGAGCCACACATTAAAGCCTCAATCTGCTTCCCTACTGAGGAGTCGGAGTGGAGTGCTGTCAGGGTAGCTTTCTATGAGCTTGCAGGCATGCCCAATGTGCTGGGGGCCATAGATTGCACACACGTTCAGCTGAGATCACCTAAGGGCCGCCAGTATATATATACTAATAGGCATATGGATCAATCAACTAATGTCCAGGTGGTCTGTGATGCAAATTTAAAAATTATGAGTGTTGTTGCAGGTTACCCTGGTGCCTGCCATGACTCCTTCATCCTCAGTCAGTCATCGCTCTTCGATAAATTTGAGGAGGGACAAATGCCTGATGGCTGGCTGTTGGGTATGTTGAAAATGTTATGTGTGTATGTCTTTTAACCACAGCCTAGATTTTGGAGGAGGTGATAGAATAATCTAACATATGTCCTAATGTTGACTATATATGTTTTTCAGGTGATGGGGGTTACGGCTGCTACTCTTGGCTCCTTACTCCATTGTCCCAACCTGATTCTCCTGCTGAACACAGTTATAATCATGCACATAAGGCTACGCGGAATGTGATAGAAAGATGTTTTGGGGTGCTGAAGTCACGTTTTCGGTGTCTGGATAAATCTGGTGGCCTTTTGTTGTATAGTCCCTCAAAGGTGACTCGGATTGTGTTCTGCTGCTGTTTTCTCCATAATCTGTGTTTAAGTCAACATCTGGCACATGGTGAGGGAGAAAGCAGTCAGCAAGCAGAGGAGTTAGATACATCTGGTGACAGTGTGAGTACAATTGTAGGGAGGCAGGTACGTCAAGAAGTGATCCTGCGATATTTTACAGGTAAGTTTTATTATGCTGTAATTATCCTTCACTAAACACTTTGCTCTACTTTCTATTGTGTGTTCTGTTACTTACTGTTTGTTGTTTATAGTGGTGTGTCCATTGTGCTTAGTTGATGCTAACAAAACATTTACAGTCATTACCCTTGAAAAACATAACTACATACATACAGACCAGCTTAAAATTTTTTGGAGACGGACACAGGAATGTGTTTTTTTAACAAATTTTTGTATTTATTTGCACAAAAAGATTGGTGTTATTTTTTTCGCTTGTGTGTGCTGGGTGCTGGCTCACTGGCACGTGCTCTTGAGGAACGCCGGACAGGGGAGGTTACTGGCGTTTGAACAGGGGTCGTGGTCCCCGAGCTGGAGGTAACTTGCTGAGCTCCCATCATAGCAATATTGCTGCTCAAATTATTTAAACTGGCAATCAGCTGAGTGTTTGTAGCAGTGTGGCTGGCTACAATCCTGGATAAGGCCTCATTCACCACTTGATTGTGTTGAATGATCTGAACGAGTGCCTGCTGATGTCGCTGTTGCTCATCTATAATGCGGGATAAATGTGCATTCATTTGGCTGTTTTCAGCCCTAATTTGCTCCATTGAGGTAGCCATTCTCCCTACTTGTACTATCAGTCTGCCCGAGTTGCGACTAATACGCGGTAGATGATGGGGCAGACTGGCAAGGTGTTGTGCATGTTGGGTCAGGGTGGCATTGCTTTGGGCCTGTTGGCTTGTCCAACTGGCCCAAAAATCGCCAGGAATTTGGCTTGGGGGCGGAGCTTGTGCCAGTTGGGGACTGATGGATGGTTGGGGTATATCCTGCAACTGTATTGGCATGCTTGGATCAACAGCTGTAAGTTGCAGTGTGAAGGATGGCTCTTGTTCTGGTCCCTGCTGGTCCTCGGCGGACATCAAGTTGTGCTCTGTATGGGGTAGGCAACATGCAATGTTGTAATTTTTTTTAATTTGGCCTGGCTAATGCAACACATTAATACATTCCTAATACTACATTTTTGCATTATTAGCACTTGTTTTTCTCAACGTTAACAATTTATAATTTTTATATTTTAAAAAACCAACACAGGCGCAAACATTGCCAAATTTGCATATTCCTCACTTAACTAACTTCCCTCCACACCATTACACTGTTAGATTCCCTCCCCTCACCACGATATAGACTACTTACCTGTATAGTCCAGAGGAGCGGAGCAAGTAAGCCATCTACATACTGGACAGGGGCGATGTGTGAACACTCTAATGGTTTTTTTTTTTCGGTCCAACATTTAATTTTATTCATATTTTTTTAAAAATGTGAACGTGTGTGTGCTTAATGTATCCTCAAATCTGTTCTTTTCATACAAATAGGTTGTCTAGACCATCCACTAAGACCTTATCTAATTTTATTAAAGCACCTTGAGCAATTGAAGACGTTACATCACATTGATTGTTGAGGAAAACATGTAAACTCCAAACCAACTAACAACATCTTAAGTGTACTGTGTATATTATTGCTTATGTGTTTAATTTATGTTTTTACTCACCAGATAACTGAGGTGATCTGGCCTCATCACTCTGCGAACTCGACAATAGTGCCAGTGGTGGCTGGGGTGACACTGCCGAAAGTCTTCGCCTGGGTGGGGATGATGGAGGTGCGGAATCAGAGCCAAGACGCCGTGTCTTAGTTGGCCTCCTGGGTAAGTGGCCCAAGCCCTGTGATGGGCGCCTTACAGGAGGTCGGCTTCCAGAAGCAGAACCTAGGTGCAAAATTTAAACTTAATATTTTGTACTTCTATGTGTTTTCAGAATATGTGACTACAGTGAAGACTTACCTGCAATACCGGCATCATCCTGACTTGTGTGAGGCCTGTCTGGGCGGCTGGTCTGTGTGACTGTGGAAAAAGTGACCCCAACATTATTACCATGTTTTTGGAAAAATGACCCACTGAAAACCATTAATGTACTGTAAGCATCTATATGGTTTTGTTTAAAACAAATTTTTAAGCTTAAGAGCTTCTACATTCATGATTTTGAGTTGAATATCAAAATGTACTTGATGTGGCACACAATAAATTTATTTAAAATAAGTTTTTGGTCTCAGATATTGCAGAGATTGAGTACTTGCAAATATTTTTAAAATGTAATGTTTTAAAAATTTCCCCGCTTTTCTGTTTTTTAAAAAAAACAAAAACCTTTTGTGGATTTTAAACAAACACACATGTTCAAGCATTATCGCCAAAAATTGCAACAAAAAAAGAAAAAAAAACATTCAAAACACAAACACACCTTAAGGGAGCATAGGCATGCAATCTGTTTTGTGAGAAAAAAATCATCCTTTAAACTTTAAAAATGAAATTAACTAAATTTTACAGACATTTTAAGAACAATATTACAAAACAAACTTACCATCCTGCGTGGGTCGGTCCGAATCCCGGACATGAGTAGCAGACACCACTTCGCCAGGAATCAATGCCCGCACAGGCTCCTCCCAGTCCCGATAGCTTACACGTAAAGGTGGCCCACCTCCGGTTCTCCGTGCAGATTTGGACTCTTTGGCCATCTTGGCCTTGACACGCCGCTTAATATCATAGAAACGCTTGCGGCACGTGTCCTCTGTCCGCCTCACCACACCCTCACTATTCACAGCAAGTATGACTTGCCCCCACAGGGCAGACTTCCTGCGGGAGGACACCCTGGCAGCATCCTGACCAAACAATTGGCGATGGTGCTTCATCAGCTCACGCACCAACGCCATGTTTTCAGCATAGCTGAACTTTATATTCCTGCCAGTCTTGGTAGTGGTGCGTGGCTGCGGTGCCACAACACCATCACTATCACTGGAAAATCCAGCAACAGGCACCCCCTCCTCCTCCTCCTCCTCACTAACCTCCTCCCTCTCACTACCCCCCTCCACCTCACTACCAGCCTCCACCTCACTACCAGTCTCCACCTCACTAACCTCCGCCACCACACTGACCTCTGAGTCGGACATGACAAACAACATAAAACACACAAAAATGAAAACACAAAACACACTCCTCCACTACTCCTACTACACACCACACAGCCAACACACACGCTCACTCACTCACTCACAAACAATGACAAAAGACTGAAAAAAAAAAACAAGGACAAAAAAGTTTACAAACTGGGAAAAAACAATACTACAAAGATCACAAGACTACTAACACACACAGTACAGCACTCAACAATCACCAAACTCCTCTCCAAATCCACCAAAAACTCCACCAAACTCACCAACTCCAAATACACCTTCCTCTCTCCTCTCCACTAGCTAAACCCACGAGGTGCGGAGTGTTTGGGGCGTTTTTATAGTAACATGCACAGACACTCCTCCTTCACGAATACAACCAATCACGGCCGCGTGACGTAAACGAAACTTAGGAGTAAAAACGCGGCCGCAAATTCCAAATCACTGCCGTAACAGACTTGTGACGCAGTCGTAAAAAAAACGCAACAACGCGGCCGCAAAATAGCAAACGCGGCCGCATTCAGCAGCAAAAAAGCACGAATGACATCGACATCGGAAGATACGGAAAATACGAATACGACTGCTTAGTAAATGAGTCGTAATCAATTCAAAAAGTTGCAGATTTACACTGTCGATGTCAGTCGTGATTGAACTTGAACATGATTCTGAAAAATACGAATCTTAGTAAATATACCCCCCAGTAGGCGGCAGCTTAGCATGAGCAAATCTGTTAAAATTCACTTGCGAGCGAACAACTCGGAATGACCCCCATTGTTCAATAAAATTTTTAACATATAATATATACAGTAGTAGCACAGCTGGTATAATACATACTGTATATCTGTAATGGGTAGGCTATAATGATGCTGCACTATATACACCATGTGTAAGCTGGGATCCGGTCTGAAGGTCGACACTGTCTAGGTCGACAATGTTTAGGTCGACCACTATAGGTCGACAGTCCCTAGGTCGACATGGATGGAAGGTCGACAGGGTTTCTAGGTCGACATGTGCTAGGTCGACAGGTCTAAAGGTCGACATGAGTTTTGCACATTTTTTTCTTTTTTTGAATTTTTTCATACTTAACGTTCCACGTGGACTATGATTGGAACGGTAATCTGTGCCGAGCGAAGCGGTAGTGGAGCGAAGGCACCATGCGAGGGGACGCGGTGCACTAATTGGGGATCCCGGTCACTCTATGAAAAAAACGACACCCAAAAAAAATTAAACCTCATGTCGACCTTTAGACCTGTCGACCTAGCACATGTCGACCTAGAAACCCTGTCGACCTGTAGCCACCAGCAGCTGGCCAAAGGGGTCCGGGCATGACCTGTGTGGTGTGTGGGAGGGGCGAGTACAGGACCCCGCCCTTCTGTCGGCTCGCAGTATATATAAAGTAATTGAGCCGGTTATCTGCCTCCTCCTCACCCGCATCATCTGCCCCCCCCAGCACCGACCCCTCCTCCTCCCAACCACCAAACTGCTCACCCGACAGAGTCTCACCTCTTCTTCCAGACTGATTCACATCTCCCCCCGCTGGTAAGTGCCCACACGTGTCTCCGATGCCTCCGCTCTGAGCGCTGCGGGACCGTCTGGAGGTTTCTGCATAAGTTTCTTGGTTACTGCTGCTACTTGTTGCTGAGTCCCAGGATGGCAAGTAACCTGGGGTTGCAGCATAGTATATGGAGGAGGTGCAGAGTATGCAGTATATGGCGGGAGCAGTGTATAGAAGAGGGGGTGCCCTGTATATAGGGGGCACTATATGTAAGGGTATGGGGGTGCAATGTATATTGGTGTGAGTAATCAGGAGGAGGAGGGGCTGACTAAAACAGCTGGCTGAGCCTATATAAGCAGTGATTAGACTCTTTGGAGCTTGCTCTTTGTAAGGGCTTGTATTTTAAAGTGCTGCTTGGATTTGTAAGTGTGAGTTGTAAACAGCAAAAGGAGCTGGAAGCCGAGTGAAAAGGAGGTGCAGTGAGCTGGAACAACTGCAACTGCTAAGTGGAGTATAGGTGCCGCAGGAGAGAGTACTACCGCTGCATAAAAGTGAAGGACCAAGAACCGCACAAAGATAGATAAGTATAAGCCAACTTAATTATTGTATAAGTGAGATTGTTTGTCTTCTACTTTTTCTTTTTGCTTCTTTTCTTTGAGAGTAACAGGGAGTTAGACCTTACAAACAATACGGGAGGGGCTGTGATTGGGGACCTCACTCAGTGCATGTCGTGCAAGATGTATGCACACCTGGAGCTACCGGCCCAGTGTGATTACATCAGCACGAGGTGTGTGCGAACGGTTGCCCTGGAAGCCCAGGTAACTGATCTAGAGCAAACCGTTACGCAACTGAGGGAGATTCACAATCTCGAGCGTAGTTTAGACAGAACGGTGGAGGAGTTGCGGGAGGGGTCACTGGTAGAAGAGGATGATGATCAGGTAGCCAGCTGGGTCACAGTTAGAAGGAAGAAAAAGAGGGGGAGGCTCGACATCTCCGAACTATCAAACGCGAACAAATTTGCCCGACTGGACGAGGAATCGGAGGATGATAGTGAAGAAATGACGGTGCCGGAGGAGACTGCTCCCTCTAGCATCCAGAGGAGCGGTCCCTCTGGCGCGGTTGGGATAAAAGATAGTGAGGTACCTAGTCAGATGGTGGTGGTAGGGGATTCTATCATCAGGAAGGCAGATAGGGCAATCTGCTACCGGGACCGTGATCGCCGTACAGTCTGTTGTCTCCCGGGTGCTCGGGTACGGCACATCGCGGACCGGGTAGATAGATTGTTGGGAGGGGCTGGGAAAGACCCGGCGGTCTTGGTGCACGTTGGCACCAATGACAAAGTTAGCGGAAGGTGGGATGTCCTTAAGAAAGACTATAGGGACTTAGGAAAGAAACTGAAGGCAAGGACATCTAAGGTAATATTCTCGGAATTATTACCCGTGCCACGCGCTAATCCAGGGAGGCAGAGGGAGATTAGGGAGGTAAGTGTGTCCCTTAGGGATTGGTGCAGGAAAGAGGGGTTTGTGTTCCTGGAACACTGGGCGGACTTCTCAGTCAGGCGCCATCTCTTTTGTCGTGACGGATTGCACCTGACTGAGGAGGGGGCAGCGGTGCTGGGGGGAAGGATGGTTAGAAGGTTGGAGGAGATTTTAAACTAGGAGCCTGGGGGGAGGGTTTAGCTAGAAACTACGGGTCATGCAGTGAGAATAGTGGGGATGGCGGTAGTAAACGAAATGGGGGAGACGTTGGGGGGAGGGTAAGAGCAGGCGGTAAGGTTACTAACATGGGTACTAAAAGAGATTTTACCAAAGCACTAACCAATGACGATTACAGGTCATCATTGCTACATAAGGTGAAAGATGTCCCTAACGCAAGGGAAAATACTTATCTTAGTTGTATGTATGTAAACGCCAGAAGCATTACTGGTAAAAAGGGTGAACTAGAAATACTTGCAGCAAGCAAACAGTATGATATTATAGGCATTACTGAAACTTGTACCCCTTTCACATCGCAAAAATAACCCGGTATACTGCCGAGTTTGAGCCGTGTCAACCGGTTTGAGGTGCAGTGTGAAAGCGCCATTATAAATTTACCGTGTCAAACAACCCGGTATTTCAACCCATGTAAAAAGAAGGATCCTACACAGTTCAGAACCGGTTCATTTGGCAGTGTGAAAGCCTCAGACCCGCTATATTCAACCCGGTAATCTTAAAAAGGAGGTGATAGGTTGTCTCCCTGCATGATGTCACCTGTCTGAACCCGGAAATAAACAGGCAGCACACTTTAAACAGTGTGTTTTTATTTATACTACATTCACAGTGCTACAGTGCTTGGAGAATATGGCAAACTGGAGTGAGGATGAGGTTAGGGAGCTGTTACGGTAAGAGGGGAGTCTGAAATTTCCCACCAAATGACAGGGACTGTTAAGGATGCAATCACGTACAAAAACATAACAAAGATGCTTGCAGCCTCTGGATTCCACCGTACCTCCCAGCAATTAATCAATAAACTAAAGGCCCTTAAAAGGAATTTCCATAAGGTCCACGACCACAACAGAAATAGAAGTGGTGCTGCCCGTATGGAGTGGCAATATTACGAGCAGTGTGCCACCATATTTGGCCACACAGCACTTGCAACACCAGTTAGCTTATCCTCCAGCATAGCAGCAGCAGAAACAAGACAGGCCTGTGCTGCTTCCACCTGCAGCGTACAGGACCCAGACACCCAATCACAGGACCCAGACACCCGATCACCACCACCACCATCTCCACTACTCGTACTGGATGATACGCAACCGATGCAAACCACTATGCCTGACCCAGTTGTACAGGAGCCCAGCAGAACTGAAACCACTGATGCGCCAGAAGACACAGAGGCTGGGCCAAGTCAAATGGCCCCAATTGCACAAACGCAGCCTTTGCGTGGAAACAGTAAGTACAACAATCCTAAAAGTATAATAACTAACATTAACAATTAACGTAAACTAAACACAAACTAACAACTCTAAACATTAACGTCATTAAATCTTAACAATAAATGCATACAATAAAAATGATAAATGTTGCAGAGTATATGCAGTGTGTAGGTGGAAGGAGGCCACAAACACGTTTGCGAACACTGCTATTTTATATAAGCTCATTGCAAATTCCAATAACATAATTATTTGATTTGTGTCTGCAGTATATACTGTTCCGCCAAGGAGGCGCCGCCCAAACAAAACGGAGCAAGCTGCAAGAATTATGACCACTGTCCTGGTGGAGAAATTAGAGCAGATGGACGCTGCCATGGCTGATCGAGAAGATGCACGTCTCGAGCGATTTTTGCAGGCAAAGCAAGACATGAACAACACATTTATGACGCAGCTGATCTCTATGCAGGAAACCTATAATAGGGATGCAAGAGAACGTCAGAGGGAAATGCAGGAATTTCAAATGTCCATATTTGACCGAATGTTCCAATGCATTGAAGGGCTGCACACAGTGCCACCAAACTACCCTCAACCGTATACCCAATATTACCCTGGCCCCCCCTACTATGATCATACCCCACCTCAACCAACGCCAAACCATACCCATCCTCGACATAACCAACCTCAACAAACCCCACCTCCACTAACTCCAACTCACTATACCCATCCTCGACATACACAACCTCAACAAACCCCACCTCCACTAACTCCAACTCACTATACCCATCCTCGACATACACAACCTCAACACACCCAATCACCTTCTGAAACGGAGACAACTGCAGAGTCTCCTGTTTATCGTAATTTATCTTAAATGGTTATTGTTTTTTTTTTTAAAAGTTGGTTTTAAAATCATAGGAGTGTTTTTCCTACACTATTACTGGTTTGACTTTTATTACTGTAAAGATTTCACTACTTTATTTACCAAAGTTTTATCCAAATTAAAATTCTAAGGTCTCTGACCTTTTGTTAATCTTTGGACTTGTCCTATTTTTACTTACAAACAGAATGCTTGATACATCCATTTCAAATTGGATATTGATGTTGTACATTTGTTATCGACACAGTAGCAGAACGTCAACTAAACAGGTTTATTTTTTGTAGCAACAACAATTAACAGAATATACAAACTGAAAAAAATTAACGGAGTAATGAGGGAAGGTTGGCCAATATAGCAGACCTCATCTGTTCTGCACTTCCAGAATGGTTGCCCAGATAGGCCTCACAATCAAGTGCAGGGTACGCAGCAGAGGCCTGCACTGTCCACTCTGGTAGGAATTCCTCCCTCTGAAACTCACATAGGTTATGCAGAATACAACATGCTGCAACAATGTTAGGCATGATATTAATGTCTACATCATTGAGCTTCATAAGACAGCGCCAACGTCCTTTTAATCGTCCAAAGGCATTTTCGACTACCATTCTTGCCGAGCTCAGGGTGTGCATATATGTAATTTGATTGGAGCTCAGCTGGACATGTTGGGTGAACCCCTTCATGAGCCATCGTCGTAACGGGTAGGCTGCATCACCAATTATGTGTACCGGGATCTCCACTCCGTCCACAAATTTGGATTTCTAGTAGGAATATAGATAAAAAAATGTACGTTAGCAACAAGAAATTGGAATACAAATATGAGCAGACTCCTCCATGATGGGCAGGCTGGTGGGCACATAGAAAGCATGTTTAAAGGTAACGACAACTAATTGGTCCCAATGTAAAATAAATTGCATTCATCTATTACCTGCTTGATTCATGAACATTGCGTCATTTTAACACATCTTTTCATGGGCATGTTTTCAAAAGTATTAAAATTATTAAACAAAATCACCTCTCTTGGAAAAAGGTAGCCCCCTTGTTTGTCCTCTGCTAGCCGGTACAGATCAGAGTTAGCAAGTACTCGAGCGTCATGTGACCGTCCCGGCCAACCGATGAATACGTCTGTGAAGCTAATATAAAAATATATATTAAGTTGTAAATTAATTATAAACAATTAGCATTAAGAAAACACACTGACAAGAACATTACCAATACTTATGATCCACCACAGCTTGCAAAACAATGGAATGCCATCCCTTCCTGTTGTAGTAGTCAGCAGGATTACCATAAGGTGCGATTATAGGGATGTGGGTACCATCAATTGCACCTGCACACTGCGAATATCCAGACTCCACAAATCCCTTAATTGTTTTATCCAAACGCTGGCCATGCGGAAGAGAAATAAATCTGTGGTATAGGTTGTCCACCAATGCTCTGGTCACCTCATGTACAATGGTGCAAACGGTAGATATCCCCACACCAAACAGGCAAGCACCTGGAGTGGCATACCACCACAATGCTATAGCTAGCCTCCTGCTTGGCTCTATTGGTGACCTGAAGTTTGTGGTCTGTCTAGAGAGTGCTGGGGACATTAAATCCAAAAGATAGTGGAATGTGTGACGTGACATTCTGAAGTGACACTTCCACTGAACATCCTGAAAGTTCAGCACACTTTGCATAAAAACTTGCCCATGCTGCCGTTCTCTAGACCACAATCTTCGTTGAGTAGTGAGGTTAAGGTTGAGTATGGTGGTCACAGAAGCAGATATAAACGATCTCCTCCTGCACAGGTATTGTCGGCGACGAATGGCGGTGTCACTCAAATACTGCAGCCTCCTCCTCCTCATAACATAGCTGCTGAACAAGCTACAGAATGTGAGAAGCTCAAATATCCTCTCACAGGCTGAATCCAAGAGCAGAACAGCTGAGACTATCATAAAGTCTATAGAGACATATGCTGTGTCAGCCATGATTGCTGCACTACTGAGCACTCCCCAGCCCCTCCTTGTAATACCTTTCAAACCTCATCAATAGGAGACATAAAAGTCCATTTATAATGACATCACAAATGTTTTCAAAGGGTGAACCGGGTCCAGTGTGAAAGGCACCAACCCGGGAATAACCCGGTAATAACACGGCTCCAAACTGCGATGTGAAAGGGGTATAGCGTGTTCAGACCCGGGTCGGAAGCGTGTTCAAAAGCTGGTTCTTTACCGGGTTAGCGATGTGAAAGCGGTATTGGTGGGACGAATCTCATGATTGGACAGTCAATCTAGAGGGCTATACACTGTTTAGGAGAGACAGACTAAATAAAAAGGGTGGAGGGGTGTGTCTTTACGTAAAGCCGTTTTTAAAACCTGATATACGGGAAGATATTCAGGAGGGGACTGTAGACACTGTCGAGACATTATGGGTAGAAATTGCATGCGGGGAAAAAGGAATAAAAAAGTTAGTATTGGGTGTATGCTATAGGCCGCCTGGCATCAACGCATCTGATGAGGAATTGTTACTAAAGCAAATTGAAAGAGCAGCAGGAGTAGGAGACATAGTAGTGATGGGAGATTTTAACTATCCAGAGATAAACTGGAAAAATGATTCATGTGATACTGCTAGGGGCAATATGTTTTTAAACACACTAAATGATAACTACTTAGTCCAACTAATTCTGGAACCAACTAGGTACAATGCAATCTTAGACCTGGTATTAACAAACAATGGGGATTTGGTATCAGGTATTATAGTAGGGGAAACCATAGGAAACAGCGACCACAATATGGTCACATTCAATATCAGTTTCCATAAACAGCCCTATACTGGCTCAACTAGGACTCTAAACTTTAGCAAAGCAAATTTTTAAAAGATGAGGGTATTTTTCAGGGATATTGAATGGGAAGGTTTGTTTTTAGGAAAAAATACTACGGAGAAATGGGAGGTACTAAAATTCCTGCTAGCTAAAAATACACTCAAATTTATTCCTATGAGCAGCAAAAAAAGGAATAAAAATCATAAACGGATGTGGCTTAACAAAAAGATTAAGGAACTTATGGGCAAGAAAAGGCGAGCATTTAAAAAATACAAATCTGACGGGGAAGCAGAGTAATTTCAGCACTATAAGGAATGTAACAAAATTTGCAAAAAGGAAATAAGAGCGGCTAAAGTAGAAACTGAAAAACTAGTAGCAAAGGAAAGCAAAGCGAACCCCCAAAAATTCTTTAAATACATTAATAGCAAGAGATTAAAGAAGGAGAGTATAGGCCCTTTAAAAGACAAGTTAAGAGTCTTAAGCAAAAATGATAATGACATAGCGGACACACTAAATGAGTTTTTTTCAACAGTATTTACTAGAGAGGACCCAATTCAGGGACTGACACACAATCTCAATAATGAGAATATCCCACTGATAGGTACTGATTTAAGCGAGGAAGTAGTCTGTGACCGATTAAAACATTTAAAGATTAATAAATCACCAAGGCCCGATGGTATTCACCCAAGGGTTCTAATGGAGCTTCACTCTGAACTGGCAAAACCGCTATTTTTGATCTTTAAGGATTCAGTTATATCAGGTATGGTTCCCAAAGACTGGCGTATAGCGGAAGTAGTGCCTATATTCAAAAAGGGAAGTAAAGCTGAACCAGGTAATTATAGACCAGTTAGTCTTACATCTATAGTGGGGAAAGTATTTGAAGGTATTCTAAGAGATAGTATTCAGAAGTTCCTTGAAGTCAATGAGGTCATTAAAAGGAATCAACATGGGTTTATGAAGGACAGATCCTGTCAAACCAACTTACTTGGCTTTTATGAAACAGTAAGCGCAAACCTAGATCAGGGTAAAGACGTGGATGTAATCTTTTTAGACTTTGCCAAAGCGTTCGATACTGTACAACACATGAGACTTATCTACAAGCTACAAGAATCAGGGCTAGGAAGCACAATATGCACTTGGGTCAAAAACTGGTTAGATAATAGGGAGCAGCGCGTTGTGGTTAATGGATCTTTTTCAACTTGGACTGAAGTGCTAAGTGGTGTGCCGCAAGGCTCAGTATTAGGACCGCTATTGTTCAATATTTTCATTAACGACCTAACAGAAGGTCTAGAGAGCATGGTGTCAATTTTTGCAGATGATACCAAATTGTGTAAGGCTATAAATACAGAGGAGGATGCCGAGTCTCTTCAGAACAGCTTAGTTAAATTGGAAGCATGGGCAGCAAAACGGAGAATGCGCTTCAACACAGACAAGTGTAAGGTAATGCACTGTGGTAACAAGAACAAAAATTACACCTACCTACTAAATGGGGTAAAATTAGGGGATTCTGTACTGGAAAAGGACTTAGGTGTCCTCATAGATAGCAAACTAAGCAGTAGTACCCAAAGTAGGACTGCAGCAAAGAAGGAAAAAAATTGAAAGCGCTGTCCACAATAAAGGAGTTTTTTTATTTGATTAAAAAATTATAAAATCACTATTCACATATATCCTTATCACTACTGATCTAAAGGTTTAGACATTGAAACATATTACGAACCATAGCTGTTTTCCAGTGGTACCTATTAGTGAAACAGTTTAAACACAGTGGGTAACTTGCATTAAATTGACACACTCTCAATGTCTAAACTGTTTCACTAATAGGTACCACTGGAAAACAGCTATGGTTCGTAATATGTTTCAATGTCTAAACCTTTAGATCAGTAGTGATAAGGATATATGTGAATAGTGATTTTATAATTTTTTAATCAAATAAAAAACTCCTTTATTGTGGACAGCGCTTTCAATTTTTTTCCTTGATTTATATTTAAACTATTGGGACTCAACAAACCCAATATTGAAAGCAGCAGTGCACAATTGAGAGGAGGTGTATTTTATTACTAAGGAGCTGCACAGCTGACACACACAAGAGCTTAGCGCTTTCTAAGTTTGAGGCTGCAGCAAAGAAGGCTAATAAGATATTAGCATGCATAAAATGGGGTATTGATGCTAGGGACGAGAGTATTATACTCCCGTTATATAAATCACTAGTGAGGCCACACCTTGAATACTGTGTACAATTCTGGGCACCGTACTACAAAAAGGATATCCTGGAGCTAGAAAAGGTTCCGAGGGCGACCAAACTAATTAAGGGCATGGAGACGATGGAATACAAGGAAAGGCTTGCAAGACTAAGCATATTTACATTGGAAAAGCGGAGACTAAGAGGGGATATGATCAACATCTACAAATATATAAGGGGACAATATACAGATCTTGCGCAGAACCTGTTTTTGGTTAGATCAACACAGAGAACTCGTGGACACTCGCTCAGGTTAGAGGAGAGGAGATTCCGCACAATACGGCGTAAAGGCTTTTTCACGGTAAGGACTATACGTGTTTGGAATTCCCTGCCCGAGGGAGTTGTAATGGCGGAATCTGTCAACACCTTTAAGAATGGGTTAGATAAATTCCTAATGGATAAGGATATCCAGGGGTATGGTGCATAGTCATGCATTATAGTTACTATAAATAGGGATAAAATGTAACGGCTGACAGCAGCATCAGTCAGAAATATTAGTTAAATCATCATGCATAGGAGACCACAAATAGGTTGAACTCGATGGACAATTGTCTTTTTTCAACCTCAGATACTATGTAGTATATGGTGGGGGGTACAGAATATGGAAGTGGATGGGGGTGAAGTGTATATAGGGGCAGTATATGGTGGGGGGTGCAGTGTACTTAGAGAATGTTTGTGTGTCCGTGTCACACAGAGGTGACTATATTGAAACAATCTGCATCTCTCTCTCCACTGTCCCTATCTGCGCCTATCACTTCACTCTCTCCCCAGTCCCTATCTAACCCAATCCCTCCCCCTCTCTCTCCCCCAATGCCCTATCTGCCCCTACCCACCTCTCTCACCAGTCCCTATCTGCTCCAACACTTCTGCCCTCTTTCTCTCTCCCCCAGTCCCTATCTGCCCCTTCCCCACTCTACACCCCCAGTCCCTATCTGCTCCTACCCCACTCTCTCTCCACAGCCCCCGCCTCCGTATGCAGCAAGTGTGAAACAGTCAGATCAGTATTATTAAAATTAGCATCAGCACGGTAGGAGGATGTAACATCTCCAAGCAGTATTCGTTTCACTTTGAGGCTGAGCTGTGTCTGCTTCCAGCACACAAAGGAATCATTTGGTCCTTGTGGCGGCCTCTAGTGGCCGGCAGCACACATAACAGATGAAGTGAGGAGCAGAGTTGGCTTTTATAATATAGGATGTCCCGGGTATGTGTAGTGTTGTGGGTGGATCCAAGCGTTGGGTTATTTGTTACTTTGTATGCCTATTGTGTTGTGTGGTGTGAAGCAAGGAGGAGGTTGGTGGTGTATCTACAAGAATGATCGCCACCATTGTATTTTGTCTGTAGGTGTCTCCAGGTGTCTAAACCTGTTGTAGGCTGATATTGAGACGATTTTATATTCTGCCCAGTTCTCCAGACACTTTCAGCCGCAATCCTTTCTAGAACGTTATCAGACCATCTTCTTCTACCATAGATGAATTGAAGGACGTTATTCCAACAAGACAATGTGTTCTGCTTATTTTCTTTCCTTGCTAGTTGTTTGACTGCAGTCCGACCTTTAGCAGGTTTTTCCTTCTATAGACAGTTGTTTTACAATTGATTGGGCATCTGGAAATATGTTTATTACATTCCAAAGTCTCCCTGATGTTTCATTATGCCCCTGGCTAAGATGCATGACCTCAAATCTTCAACTGCTCTCTCCCAAGATGAGACCGGGGTGGATTTTATCACCAAAATATTTCCACCGCTCCTACTGCACCTTGTGTTTGTCCTTCTAATAACATTCACTGAGAAAATGATTTCAAGTCATCATCTCCTTTTATTTTCCAACAGCATCTAATAAAGAATAAAGCACAAATAAACATCTAAGCCTTTGCAAGAGTCTTGACAATGTTGATTACATTGGACACTTTCTAATTGGCTTTGAGTTGTCATTGAGTGGTGTTTATACACAGTCAAGTCACATTATTATTAGTGATGAGCGGGTTCGGTTCCTCGGAATCCGAACCCCCCCGAACTTCAGCCTTTTTACACGGATCCGAGGCAGACTCGGATCTTCCCGCCTTGCTCGGCTAACCCGAGCGCGCTCGAACGTCATCATCCCGCTGTCGGATTCTCGCGAGGCTCGTATTCTATCGCGAGACTCGGATTCTATATAAGGAGCCGCGCGTCGCCGCCATTTTCACACGTGCATTGAGATTCATAGGGAGAGGACGTGGCTGGCGTCCTCTCCATTTAGATTAGAAGAGAGAGAGTGAGAGTGAGACACTTGATTTACTGGAGCTTAGGAGTACTCAGAGAGTGCAGAGTTTACTAGTGACTGACCAGTGACCACCAGTGCAGTTTTATTATATTATTATTTAATATAATCCGTTCTCTGCCTGAAAAAAAACGATACACAGTGACACAGTAACAGTATACCATATCTGTGCTCAGCCTCAGTGTGCTGCATCATCTATGTATATCTGACTGTGCTGAGTGCTCAGTGCTCACACAGCTTAATTGTGGGGGAGACTGGGGAGCAGTAGCAGGAGTACATATTATTTAACAGTGCACACTTTTGCTGCCAGAGTGCCACTGCCAGTGTGACTGACCAGTGACCACTGTCTGACCACCAGTATATTGTGATTGTCTGCCTGAAAAAGTTAAACACTCGTCGTGTGGTGTTTTTATTCTATAAACGCATTCTGCTGACAGTGTCCAGCAGGTCCGTCATTAATTATATAATATATACCTGTCCGGCTGCAGTAGTGATATATATATTTTTTTTATATCATTATCATCCAGTCTATATTAGCAGCAGACGCAGTACGGTAGTCCACGGCTGTAGCTACCTCTGTGTCGGCAGTCGCTCGTCCATCCATAATTGTATACCACCTACCTGTGGTGTTTTTTTTTTTCTATCTTCTTGATACTACTAGTAGCTTACTTTAGGAGTCTGCAGTGCTGCTGACAGTGTCCAGCAGGTCCGTCATTATATAATATATACCTGTCCGGCTGCAGTAGTGATATACATATATATTTTTTATATCATTATCATCCAGTCTATATTAGCAGCAGACGCAGTACGGTAGTCCACGGCTGTAGCTACCTCTGTGTCGGCAGTCGCTCGTCCATCCATAATTGTATACCACCTACCCGTGGTGTTTTTTTTTTTTTCTATCTTCTTGATACTACTAGTAGCTTACTTTAGGAGTCTGCAGTGCTGCTGACAGTGTCCAGCAGGTCCGTCATTATATAATATATACCTGTCCGGCTGCAGTAGTGATATATATATATTTTTTATATCATTATCATCCAGTCTATATTAGCAGCAGACGCAGTACGGTAGTCCACGGCTGTAGCTACCTCTGTGTCGGCAGTCGCTCGTCCATGCATAATTGTATACCACCTACCTGTGGTGTTTTTTTTTCTTTCTGTCTTCTTGATACTACTAGTAGCTTACTTTAGGAGTCTGCAGTGCTGCTGACAGTGTCCAGCAGGTCCGTCATTATATAATATATACCTGTCCGGCTGCAGTAGTAATATATATATATTTTTATATCATTATCATCCAGTCTATATTAGCAGCAGACGCAGTACGGTAGTCCACGGCTGTAGCTACCTCTGTGTCGGCAGTCGCTCGTCCATCCATAATTGTATACCACCTACCTGTGGTGTTTTTTTTTTTTCTATCTTCTTGATACTACTAGTAGCTTACTTTAGGAGTCTGCAGTGCTGCTGACAGTGTCCAGCAGGTCCGTCATTATATAATATATACCTGTCCGGCTGCAGTAGTGATATATATATATATATATTTTATATCATTATCATCCAGTCTATATTAGCAGCAGACGCAGTACGGTAGTCCACGGCTGTAGCTACCTCTGTGTCGGCAGTCGCTCGTCCATCCATAAGTATACTAGTATCCATCCATCTCCATTGTTTACCTGAGGTGCCTTTTAGTTGTGCCTATTAAAATACGGAGAACAAAAATGTTAAGGTTCCAAAAATAGGGAAAGATCAAGATCGACTTCCACCTCGTGCTGAAGCTGCTGCCACTAGTCATGGCCGAGACGATGAAATGCCAGCAACGTCGTCTGCCAAGGCCGATGCCCAATGTCATAGTACAGAGCATGTAAAATCCAAAACACCAAATATCAGTAAAAAAAGGACTCAAAAATCTAAAATAAAATTGTCAGAGGAGAAGCGTAAACTTGCCAATATGCCATTTACCACACGGAGTGGCAAGGAACGGCTGAGGCCCTGGCCTATGTTCATGGCTAGTGGTTCAGCTTCACATGAGGATGGAAGCACTCAGCCTCTCGCTAGAAAAATGAAAAGACTCAAGCTGGCAAAAGCACAGCAAAGAACTGTGCGTTCTTCGAAATCACAAATCCACAAGGAGAGTCCAATTGTGTCGTTAAAAAATTGTGCCTGACCTTCCCAACACTGGACGTGAAGAGCATGCGCCTTCCACCATTTGCACGCCCCCTGCAAGTGCTGGAAGGAGCACCCGCAGTCCAGTTCCTGATAGTCAGATTGAAGATGTCAGTGTTGAAGTACACCAGGATGAGGAGGATATGGGTGTTGCTGGCGCTGGGGAGGAAATTGACCAGGAGGATTCTGATGGTGAGGTGGTTTGTTTAAGTCAGTCACCCGGGGAGACACCTGTTGTCCGTGGGAGGAATAGGGCCATTGACATGCCTGGTGAAAATACCAAAAAAATCAGCTCTTCGGTGTGGAAGTATTTCAACAGAAATGCGGACAACATTTGTCAAGCCGTGTGTTGCCTTTGTCAAGCTGTAATAAGTAGGGGTAAGGACGTTAACTACCTCGGAACATCCTCCCTTATACGTCACCTGCAGCGCATTCATCATAAGTCAGTGACAAGTTCAAAAACTTTGGGCGACAGCGGAAGCAGTCCACTGACCAGTAAATCCCTTCCTCTTGTAACCAAGCTCACGCAAACCACCCCACCAACTCCCTCAGTGTCAATTTCCTCCTTCCCCAGGAATGCCAATAGTCCTGCAGGCCATGTCACTGGCAATTCTGACGAGTCCTCTCCTGCCTGGGATTCCTCCGATGCATCCTTGCGTGTAACGCCTACTGCTGCTGGCGCTGCTGTTGTTGCTGCTGGGAGTCGATGGTCATCCCAGAGGGGAAGTCGTACTCGTAAGACCACTTTTACTACTTCCACCAAGCAATTGACTGTCCAACAGTCCTTTGCGAGGAAGATGAAATATCACAGCAGTCATCCTGCTGCAAAGCGGATAACTGAGGCCTTGGCATCCTGGGCGGTGAGAAACGTGGTTCCGGTATCCATCATTACTGCAGAGGCAACTAGAGACTTGTTGGAGGTACTGTGTCCCCGGTACCAAATACCATCTAGGTTCCATTTCTCTAGGCAGGCGATACCGAAAATGTACACAGACCTCAGAAAAAGACTCACCAGTGTCCTAAAAAATGCAGTTGTACCCAATGTCCACTTAACCACGGACATGTGGACAAGTGGAGCAGGGCAGGCTCAGGACTATATGACTGTGACAGCCCACTGGGTAGATGTATGGACTCCCGCCGCAAGAACAGCAGCGGCGGCACCAGTAGCAGCATCTCGCAAACGCCAACTCTTTCCTAGGCAGGCTACACTTTGTATCACCGCTTTCCAGAATACGCACACAGCTAAAAACCTCTTACGGCAACTGAGGAAGATCATCGCAGAATGGCTTACCCCAATTGGACTCTCCTGTGGATTTGTGGCATCGGACAACGCCAGCAATATTGTGTGTGCATTAAATATGGGCAAATTCCAGCACGTCCCATGTTTTGCACATACCTTGAATTTGGTGGTGCAGAATTATTTAAAAAACGAGAGGGGCGTGCAAGAGATGCTGTCGGTGGCCAGAAGAATTGCGGGACACTTTCGGCGTACAGGCACCACGTACAGAAGACTGGAGCACCACCAAAAACGCCTGAACCTGCCCTGCCATCATCTGAAGCAAGAAGTGGTAACGAGGTGGAATTCAACCCTCTATATGCTTCAGAGGTTGGAGGAGCAGCAAAAGGCCATTCAAGCCTATACAACTGAGCACGATATAGGAGGTGGAATGCACCTGTCTCAAGCGCAGTGGAGAATGATTTCAACGTTGTGCAAGGTTCTGCAACCTTTTGAACTTGCCACACGTGAAGTCAGTTCAGACACTGCCAGCCTGAGTCAGGTCATTCCCCTCATCAGGCTTTTGCAGAAGAAGCTGGAGACATTGAAGGTGGAGCTAACACAGAGCGATTCCGCTAGGCATGTGGGACTTGTGGATGGAGCCCTTAATTCGCTTAACAAGGATTCACGGGTGGTCAATCTGTTGAAATCAGAGCACTACATTTTGGCCACAGTGCTCGATCCTAGATTTAAAACCTACCTTGGATCTCTCTTTCCGGCAGACACAAGTCTGCTGGGGTTCAAAGAACTGCTGGTGACAAAATTGTCAAGTCAAGCGGAACGCGACCTGTCAACATCTCCTCCTTCACATTCTCCCGCAACTGTGGGTGCGAGGAAAAGGCTCAGAATTCCGAGCCCACCCGCTGGCGGTGATGCAGGGCAGTCTGGAGCGACTGCTGATGCTGACATCTGGTCCGGACTGAAGGACCTGACAACGATTACGGACATGTCGTCTACTGTCACTGCATATGATTCTCTCCCCATTGAAAGAATGGTGGAGGATTATATGAGTGACCGCATCCAAGTAGGCACGTCAGACAGTCCGTACTTATACTGGCAGGAAAAAGAGGCAATTTGGAGGCCCTTGCACAAACTGGCTTTATTCTACCTAAGTTGCCCTCCCACAAGTGTGTACTCCGAAAGAGTGTTTAGTGCCGCCGCTCACCTTGTCAGCAATCGGCGTACGAGGTTACATCCAGAAAATGTGGAGAAGATGATGTTCATTAAAATGAATTATAATCAATTCCTCCGTGGAGACATTGACCAGCAGCAATTGCCTCCACAAAGTACACAGGGAGCTGAGATGGTGGATTCCAGTGGGGACGAATTGATAATCTGTGAGGAGGGGGATGTACACGGTGATATATCGGAGGATGATGATGAGGTGGACATCTTGCCTCTGTAGAGCCAGTTTGTGCAAGGAGAGATTAATTGCTTCTTTTTTGGTGGGGGTCCAAACCAACCCGTCATTTCAGTCACAGTCGTGTGGCAGACCCTGTCACTGAAATGATGGGTTGGTTAAAGTGTGCATGTCCTGTTTATACAACATAAGGGAGGGTGGGAGGGCCCAAGGACAATTCCATCTTGCACCTCTTTTTTCTTTCATTTTTCTTTGCGTCATGTGCTGTTTGGGGGGAGTTTTTTGGAAGGGCCATCCTGCGTGACACTGCAGTGCCACTCCTAGATGGGCCAGGTGTTTGTGTCGGCCACTAGGGTCGCTTAGCTTACTCACACAGCTACCTCATTGCGCCTCTTTTTTTCTTCTTTGCGTCATGTGCTGCTGTTTGGGGAGTGTTTTTTGGAAGGGCCATCCTGCGTGACACTGCAGTGCCACTCCTAGATGGGCCAGGTGTTTGTGTCGGCCACTAGGGTCGCTTAGCTTACTCACACAGCTACCTCATTGCGCCTCTTTTTTTTCTTCTTTGCATCATGTGCTGCTGTTTGGGGAGTGTTTTTTGGAAGGGCCATCCTGCGTGACACTGCAGTGCCACTCCTAGATGGACCAGGTGTTTGTGTCGGCCACTAGGGTCGCTTAGCTTACTCACACAGCTACCTCATTGCGCCTCTTTTTTTCTTTGCGTCATGTGCTGTTTGGGGAGTGTTTTTTGGAAGGGCCATCCTGCGTGAAACTGCAGTGCCACTCCTAGATGGGCCAGGTGTTTGTGTCGGCCACTAGGGTCGCTTAGCTTACTCACACAGCTACCTCATTGCGCCTCTTTTTTTCTTTGCGTCATGTGCTGTTTGGGGAGTGTTTTTTGGAAGGGCCATCCTGCGTGACACTGCAGTGCCACTCCTAGATGGGCCAGGTGTTTGTGTCGGCCACTAGGGTCGCTTAACTTACTCACACAGCTACCTCATTGCGCCTCTTTTTTTTCTTCTTTGCGTCATGTGCTGCTGTTTGGGGAGTGTTTTTTGGAAGGGCCATCCTGCGTGACACTGCAGTGCCACTCCTAGATGGGCCAGGTGTTTGTGTCGGCCACTAGGGTCGCTTAGCTTACTCACACAGCTACCTCATTGCGCCTCTTTTTTTCTTTGCGTCATGTGCTGTTTGGGGAGTGTTTTTTGGAAGGGCCATCCTGCGTGACACTGCAGTGCCACTCCTAGATGGGCCAGGTGTTTGTGTCGGCCACTAGGGTCGCTTAGCTTACTCACACAGCTACCTCATTGCGCCTCTTTTTTTCTTTGCATCATGTGCTGTTTGGGGAGTGTTTTTTGGAAGGGCCATCCTGCGTGACACTGCAGGGCCACTCCTAGATGGGCCAGGTGTTTGTGTCGGCCACTAGGGTTGCTTAGCTTACTCACACAGCTACCTCATTGCGCCTCTTTTTTTCTTTGCGTCATGTGCTGTTTGGGGAGTGTTTTTTGGAAGGGCCATCCTGCGTGACACTGCAGTGCCACTCCTAGATGGGCCAGGTGTTTGTGTCGGCCACTAGGGTCGCTTAGCTTACTCACACAGCTACCTCATTGCGCCTCTTTTTTTCTTTGCGTCATGTGCTGTTTGGGGAGTGTTTTTTGGAAGGGCCATCCTGCGTGACACTACAGTGCCACTCCTAGATGGGCCAGGTGTTTGTGTCGGCCACTTGGGTCGCTTAGCTTAGCCATCCAGCGACCTCGGTGCAAATTTTAGGACTAAAAATAATATTGTGAGGTGTGAGGTGTTCAGAATAGACTGAAAATGAGTGGAAATTATGGTTATTGAGGTTAATAATACTTTGGGATCAAAATGAACCCCAAATTCTATGATTTAAGCAGTTTTTTAGGGTTTTTTGAAAAAAACACCCGAATACAAAACACACCCGAATCCGACAAAAAAAATTCGGTGAGGTTTTGCCAAAACGCGTTCGAACCCAAAACACGGCCGCGGAACCGAACCCAAAACCAAAACACAAAACCCGAAAAATTTCCGGTGCTCATCACTAATTATTATGGCCACCAGCTAACAGCCAGAGTGACTGCCGTGTGCAGCACGGACAGCAGCTAGACGGGCTGAACTGGCATTTTAGACACACGTCTGGTAGCCCCCAGGTTCATTTTGTCGGTGAGCTGCTCCACTGTAGCGTGTCGGTCGGCCCTCACGCACTTTCGTAGCCGACGTTCACCTCTCACATCAATGGCACGTGGTACTCCGGAGTTTCCATGTCGGTTATTTGCAACGGTGCCATTTGTCCAGTCACAATACACCTTCACCACAGCAGCACGTGAACAGTTAACAACCTGAGCTGTGTCAGGAATACTGTCACCCTTGGCCCGAAAGACGATAATCATCCCTTTTTGCAACACAGATAAATCGCCCCTTTTACCCATGACAGCAATGAGTGATATGTGTGCAGACGGCCTATTGCACACCTTATATACCCACCAAGCCAGCGCACGACACGTGACGTATTACATGGGCTACATGCTGCCAACGTCAAATTTAGGAGGTGGTCATAAAAATGTGACTTGACCGCGTAAGTTATGATTATATAGCGGCAGTCACCACTGGCTGGCTGCTTTAGTACAGGTAGCTAATAGTGCTTCTTCTGTACCTTATAGTAGTTACACTGTCTGATAGTATTGCCCAATGGTCTGTACAAAGATACAACCATCGTTCGCACATCATTAAATATTGGGCCTAATTCAGAACTGATCGCTAGGCTGCATTTTTTGTACCGCTGCGATCAGGTCAGAACAGCGCATGCGTATGCACCGCAATGCGCAGGCGCGTTGTGCGGGTACAAAGCGGTTCGTTGTTCTGCGATGGGTTTGTGCGAAGAATCCATTTGCACGGGCGATCGCAAGGAGATTCACAGGAAGAGGGCATTTCGAAAAATGCAGGTGTTCCTAAGCGTTTGCAGGGAGGGTGTCTGATGTCAATTCCGGTCCCAGACAGGCTGAAGTGATCCCAGCGGTTGAGTAAGTTCTGGGCTACTCAGAAACTGCACAAGATCTTTTTGTACCGCTCGGCTGCACAAGCAATCGCACACTTGCACAGCTAAAATACACTCCCCGGTGGGCGGCGACTATGCGAACGCAGGACTGCAAAAAATAGCTAGTGAGCG
Organism: Pseudophryne corroboree; assembly: GCF_028390025.1. NCBI lineage: Eukaryota > Metazoa > Chordata > Amphibia > Anura > Myobatrachidae > Pseudophryne > Pseudophryne corroboree. Next base: position 83,058,802 of record NC_086448.1, read on the forward strand.
ATCAGGTATGAATTAGGCCCATTGACCATGTGAGTAACCATACGGCCGAGCAGACTTGCTGCTGGAACTAAGACCCCAGAGATATACTGACTGCTTACGGGTCACAGGCAGTTACACCCCCCAAAACAGGCGAAACACACCTGCGTTTTAGTAACCACCCCGGTTACCACTCACATACTGCGTCAATCACTTTGCAAATAAATCCACACTGCCGCCACCATCACAAGACCATTATGGCAGATGCGCAGTGCAGCTCTGATGCGTTCACAGCGACAAAATATCGTTCACTGCATACAAAATCGAATCAGGCTTCTCTGAGTCAGGCCCGCTGTTCTGAGCACACAGCACTATTTATTGTGTTCATATCAACAAAGAGAAGAGCTTTGTAATTAAAGGTCACCCCTTAAGGGTGTGGTATGGAAGATCTAAAGTGTTATATAGTTGACATGCATTAGGTCGACAGGTACAAAAGGTCGACAAATACAAGGTCGACAGTAATTAAGGTTGACAGGTACAAAATATCAACAGGGTCAAAAAGTCAACATGACAAACGTGGTCGACACACAATTTTTTTTCCCATTTTTATTGGTCAAATCTTGAATGTTTCTTAATATTTCACCACCGTCGGTCGCGGGCAAGGTTACTATTCCCAGTCATAGCCCACGTGGATGGTAAATCAAGCAAATGTTGGGAAAACATGTAAACATCCCAAACCTGTGTAGTCCATTTGTGTGGTGACCATTGTCATTTTAACCACGTGTTGATGACCTATGAACTGTTAACCTATCATCCGGATACCACCCCTTAGATCAGGCATGTCCAAACTGCGGCCCTCCAGCTGTTGAGAAACTACACATCCCAGCATGCCCTGACACAGCTTTAGCATTCTCTGACAGCAAAACTGTGTCAGGGCATGCTGGGATATGTAGTTTCACAACAGCTGGAGGGCCGCAGTTTGGACATGCCTGCCTTAGATAGTGCCGCATTCTGTCATGTATAGTCTTCTTTGTCGTATGGCTTTCCCTATGATGCTACCATGCAGGAACTGAGAGCGGTCTCTGATGTGAACCCCACAGTAACACCATACAGTTCTCGTTAGACTGGCCTCTATCATTATATTTCAATTTCTCTGACGTCCTAAGTGGATGCTGGGGACTCCGTCAGGACCATGGGGAATAGCGGCTCCGCAGGAGACAGGGCACAAAACTAAAGCTTTAGGATCAGGTGGTGTGTACTGGCTCCTCCCCCTATGACCCTCCTCCAAGCCTCAGTTAGGTTTTTGTGCCCGTCCGAGCAGGGTGCAATCTAGGTGGCTCTCTTAAGGAGCTGCTTAGAAAAAGTTTTTAGGTTTTTTATTTTCATTGAGTCCTGCTGGCAACAGGCTCACTGCATCGAGGGACTTAGGGGAGAGAAGTTCAACTCACCTGCGTGCAGGATGGATTGGCTTCTTAGGCTACTGGACACCATTAGCTCCAGAGGGAGTCGGAACACAGGTCTCACCCTGGGGTTCGTCCCGGAGCCGCGCCGCCGACCCCCCTTGCAGATGCTGAAGATTGAAGGTCCAGAAACCGGCGGCAGAAGGCTCTTCAGTCTTCTTGAAGGTAGCGCACAGCACTGCAGCTGTGCGCCATTGTTTGTCACACACTTCTCACCAACGGTCACGGAGGGTGCAGGGCGCTGCTGGGGGCGCCCTGGGCAGCAATGTAAATACCTTTTATGGCTAAAAAATACATCACATATAGCCCTTGAGGCTATATGGATGTATTTAACCCCTGCCAGATATTACAAACTACGGGAGAAAAGCCCGCCGGAATAGGGGGCGGGGCTTATTCTCCTCAGCACACAGCGCCATTTTCCTGCTCAGCTCCGCTGTGAGGAAGGCTCCCAGGACTCTCCCCTGCACTGCACTACAGAAACAGGGTAAAACAGAGAGGGGGGGCACTTTTTTGGCGATATTTTATATATTTAAGCTGCTATAAGGATACAACACTTATATAAGGTTGTTCCCATATATATTATAGCGCTTGGGTGTGTGCTGGCAAACTCTCCCTCTGTCTCCCCAAAGGGCTAGTGGGGTCCTGTCTTCGATAAGAGCATTCCCTGTGTGTCTGCTGTGTGTCGGTACGTGTGTGTCGACATGTATGAGGACGATGTTGGTGTGGAGGCAGAGCAATTGCCGGTAATGGTGATGTCACCCCCCAGGGAGTCGACACCGGAATGGATGGCTTTGTTTATGGAATTACGTGATAATGTCAGCACATTACAAAAATCAGTTGACGACATGAGACGGCCGTCAAACCAGTTAGTACCTGCCCAGGCGTCTCAGACACCGTCAGGGGCTGTAAAACGCCCTTTACCTCAGTCGGTCGACACAGACCCAGACACGGACACTGAATCTAGTGTCGACGGTGAAGAAACAAACGTATTTTCCAGTAGGGCCACACGTTATATGATCACGGCAATGAAGGAGGCTTTGCATATCTCTGATACTACAAGTACCACAAAAAGGGGTATTATGTGGGGGGTGAAAAAACTACCTGTAGTTTTTCCTGAATCAGAGGAATTGAATGATGTATGTGATGAAGCGTGGGTTAACCCAGATAGAAAAGTGCTAATTTCAAAAAAGTTATTGGCATTATACCCTTTCCCGCCAGAGGTTAGGGCGCGCTGGGAAACACCCCCTAAGGTGGATAAGGCGCTCACACGCTTATCAAAACAAGTGGCGTTACCGTCTCCTGATACGGCCGCCCTCAAGGATCCAGCTGATAGGAGGCTGGAAACTACCCTAAAGAGTATATACACACATTCTGGTGTTATACTGCGACCAGCCATCGCCTCAGCCTGGATGTGCAGTGCTGGGGTGGTCTGGTCGGATTCCCTGACTGAAAATATTGATACCCTGGATAGGGACAGTATTTTATTGACTATAGAGCAATTAAAGGATGCTTTTCTTTATATGCGAGATGCTCAGAGGGATATTTGCACTCTGGCATCGAGAGTAAGTGCGATGTCCATATCTGCCAGAAGAAGTTTATGGACGCGACAGTGGTCAGGTGATGCGGATTCCAAACGACATATGGAAGTATTGCCGTATAAAGGGGAGGAATTATTTGGCGTAGGTCTATCGGATCTGGTGGCCACGGCAACTGCCGGAAAATCCACCTTTTTACCTCAGACCCCCTCCCAACATTAAAAGACACCGTCTTTTCAGCCGCAGTCCTTTCGGTCCTATAAGAACAAGAGGGCAAAAGGACAGTCATATCTGCCCCGGGGCAGAGGAAGGGGTAAGAGAGGGCAGCAAGCAGCCCCTGCCCAGGAACAGAAGCCCTCCCAGGGTTCTGCAAAGCCCTCAGCATGACGCTGGGGCTGTACAAGCGGACTCAGGAGCGGTGGGGGGTCGACTCAGGAATTTCAGCGCACAGTGGGCTTGCTCACAGGTGGACCCTTGGATCCTGCAGGTAGTATCTCAGGGTTACAGGTTGGAATTCGAGAAGTCTCCCCCTCGCCGGTTCCTAAAGTCTGCTTTGCCAACGTCTCCCTCAGACAGGGCGACGGTATTGGAAGCCATTCACAAGCTGTTTTCTCAGCAGGTGATAGTCAAGGTACCCCTCCTACAACAGGGAAAGGGGTATTACTCCACGCTATTTGTGGTACCGAAGCCGGACGGCTCGGTAAGACCTATTCTAAATCTGAAATCTTTGAACCTGTACATACAAAAATTCAAGTTCAAGATGGAATCACTCAGAGCAGTGATAGCGAATCTGGAAGAAGGGGACTTTATGGTGTCCCTGGACATAAAGGATGCTTACCTGCATGTCCCAATTTGCCCTTCACATCAAGGGTACCTCAGGTTCGTGGTGCAAAACTGTCATTATCAGTTTCAGACGCTGCCGTTTGGATTGTCCACGGCACCTCGGGTCTTTACCAAGGTAATGGCCGAAATGATGATTCTTCTGCGAAGAAGAGGCGTATTAATTATCCCTTACTTGGACGATCTCCTGATAAGGGCAAGGTCCAGAGAACAGCTGGAGGACGGAGTAGCACTAACCCAAGTAGTGCTGCAACAACACGGGTGGATTCTGAATTTTCCAAAATCTCAGTTGACCCCGACAACACGTCTGCTGTTCCTGGGAATGATTCTGGACACGGTTCAGAAAAAGGTGTTTCTTCCGGAGGAGAAAGCCAAGGAGTTATCCGAACTTGTCAGGAACCTCCTAAAACCAGGAAAAGTGTCTGTGCATCAATGCACAAGAGTCCTGGGAAAGATGGTGGCTTCTTACGAAGCAATTCCATTCGGCAGATTCCACGCACGAACTTTTCAGTGGGATCTGCTGGACAAATGGTCCGGATCGCATCTGCAGATGCATCAGCGGATAACCTTATCGCCACGGACAAGGGTGTCTCTTCTGTGGTGGTTGCAGAGTGCTCATCTGTTAGAGGGCCGCAGATTCGGCATACAGGACTGGGTCCTGGTGACCACGGATGCCAGACTGAGAGGCTGGGGAGCGGTCACACAGGGAAGAAACTTCCAGGGAGTATGGTCAAGCCTGGAGATGTCTCTTCATATAAATATACTGGAGCTAAGAGCAATTTACAATGCTCTAAGCCTGGCAAAACCCCTGCTTCAGGGTCAGCCGGTGTTGATCCAGTCGGACAACATCACGGCAGTCGCCCACGTAAACAGACAGGGCGGCACAAGAAGCAGGAGAGCAGGAGAGCAATGGCAGAAGCTGCAAGGATTCTTCGCTGGGCGGAAGATCATGTGATAGCACTGTCAGCAGTGTTCATTCCGGGAGTAGACAACTGGGAAGCAGACTTCCTCAGCAGACACGATCTACACCCGGGAGAGTGGGGACTTCATCCAGAAGTCTTCCACATGATTGTGAACCGTTGGGAAAAACCAAAGGTGGATATGATGGCGTCTCGCCTCAACAAAAAACTGGACAGGTATTGCGCCAGGTCAAGAGACCCTCAGGCAATAGCTGTGGACGCTCTGGTAACACCGTGGGTGTACCAGTCAGTGTATGTGTTTCCTCCTCTGCCTCTCATACCCAAAGTACTGAGAATTATACGGCAAAGGGGAGTAAGAACGATACTCGTGGCTCCGGATTGGCCAAGAAGAACTTGGTACCCGGAACTTCAGGAGATGCTCACGGAAAATCCGTGGCCTCTACCTCTAAGACGGGACCTGATTCAGCAGGGACCGTGTCTATTCCAAGACTTACCGCGGCTGCGTTTGACGGCATGGCGGTTGAACGCCGAATTCTAAAGGAAAAAGGCATTCCAGAAGAGGTCATTCCTACACTGGTTAAAGCCAGGAAGGAGGTGACTGCACAACATTATCACCGCATTTGGAGAAAATATGTTGCGTGGTGTGAGGCCAGGAAGGCCCCCACGGAGGAATTTCAACTGGGTCGATTCCTACATTTCCTGCAAACAGGATTGTCTATGGGCCTCAAATTGGGGTCCATTAAGGTTCAAATTTCGGCCCTGTCGATTTTCTTCCAGAAAGAATTGGCTTCAGTTCCTGAAGTCCAGACTTTTGTAAAAGGAGTACTACATATACAGCCCCCGGTTGTGCCCCCAGTGGCTCCGTGGGACCTGAATGTAGTTTTGGATTTTCTCAAATCCCATTGGTTTGAGCCACTCAAATCGGTGGATTTGAAATATCTTACATGGAAAGTAACCATGCTACTGGCCCTGGCTTCAGCCAGGAGAGTATCAGAATTGGCGGCTTTATCGTATAAGAGCCCATATCTGATTTTCCATTCGGACAGGGCAGAACTGCGGACGCGTCCTCAGTTTCTGCCTAAGGTGGTGTCAGCGTTTCACCTGAACCAGCCTATTGTGGTGCCTGCGGCTACTAGCGATTTGGAAGATTCCAAGTTGCTGGACTTTGTCAGGGCATTGAAAATATACATTTCAAGGACGGCTGGAGTCAGAAAATCTGACTCGCTGTTTATACTGTATGCACCCAACAAGCTGGGTGCTCCTGCTTCTAAGCAGACGATTGCTCGTTGGATTTGTAGCACAATTCAACTTGCACATTCTGTGGCAGGCCTGCCACAGCCTAAATCTGTCAAGGCCCATTCCACAAGGAAGGTGGGCTCATCCTGGGCGGCTGCCCGAGGGGTCTCGGCATTACAACTCTGCCGAGCAGCTACGTGGTCGGGGGAGAACACGTTTGTAAAATTCTACAAATTTGATACCCTGGCTAAAGAGGACCTGGAGTTCTCTCATTCGGTGCTGCAGAGTCATCCGCACTCTCCCGCCCGTTTGGGAGCTTTGGTATAATCCCCATGGTCCTGACGGAGTCCCCAGCATCCACTTAGGACGTCAGAGAAAATAAGATTTTACTTACCGATAAATCTATTTCTCGTAGTCCGTAGTGGATGCTGGGCGCCCATCCCAAGTGCGGATTGTCTGCAATACTTGTACATAGTTATTGTTACAAAAAAATCGGGTTGTTATTTGTTGTGAGCCGTCTGTTCAGAGGCTCCTACGTTTGTCATACTGTTAACTGGGTTTAGATCACAAGTAATACGGTGTGATTGGTGTGGCTGGTATGAGTCTTACCCGGGATTCAATATCCTTCCTTATTGTGTACGCTCGTCCGGGCACAGTATCCTAACTGAGGCTTGGAGGAGGGTCATAGGGGGAGGAGCCAGTACACACCACCTGATCCTAAAGCTTTAGTTTTGTGCCCTGTCTCCTGCGGAGCCGCTATTAGTGTATATATATATTATTTATTATATATATATAAATCAAATAGCGGCTCCGCAGGAGACAGGGCACAAAAGTAAAAGCTTTAGGATCAGGTGGTGTGCACTGGCTCCTCCCCCTATGACCCTCCTCCAAGCCTCAGTTAGGTTTTTGTGCCCGGCCGAGAAGGGTGCAATCTAGGTGGCTCTCATAAAGAGCTGCTTAGAGTAAAAGTTTTGATAGTTTTCTTATTTTCAGTGAGTCCTGCTGGCAACAGGCTCACTGCAACGAGGGACTTAGGGGAGAAGAAGTGAACTCACCTGCGTGCAGGATGGATTTGCTTCTTAGGCTACTGGACACTAGCTCCAGAGGGACGATCACAGGTACAGCCTGGATGGGTCACCGGAGCCGCGCCGCCGACCCCCTTGCAGATGCCGAAGTAAGAAGAGGTCCAGAAACCGGCGGCTGAAGGCTTTTCAGTCTTCATGAGGTAGCGCACAGCACTGCAGCTGTGCGCCATTGCTCTCAGCACACTTCACACCAACGGTCACTGAGGGTGCAGGGCGCTGGGGGGGGCGCCCTGGGCAGCAATGTTAATACCTTTTCTGGCTATAAAGAATACATCACATATAGTCCCTGAGGCTATATGGATGTATTTCACCCCTGCCAGGTCTCAGGAAAACCGGGAGAAGAGCCCGCCGGAATAGGGGGCGGGGCCTATCTCCTCAGCACACATCGCCATTTTCCCTCACAGAACTGCTGGTGGGAAGGCTCCCAGGCTCTCCCCTGCACTGCACTACAGAAACAGGGTTAAAACAGAGAGGGGGGGGCACTTATTTGGCGATATGATTATATATTAAGATGCTATAAGGGAAAACACTTATATAAAGGTTGTCCCTGTATAATTATAGCGTTTTGGTGTGTGCTGGCAAACTCTCCCTCTGTCTCCCCAAAGGGCTAGTGGGGTCCTGTCCTCTATCAGAGCATTCCCTGTGTGTGTGCTGTGTGTCGGTACGTGTGTGTCGACATGTATGAGGACGATGTTGGTGAGGAGGCGGAGCAATTGCCTGGAATGGTGATGTCACTCTCTAGGGAGTCGACACCGGAATGGATGGCTTATTTAAGGATTTACGTGATAATGTCAACACGCTTCAAGGTCGGTTGACGACATGAGACGGCCGGCAAACAAATTAGTACCTGTCCAGGCGTCTCAAACACCGTCAGGGGCTTTAAAACGCCCATTTACCTCAGTCGGTCGACATAGACACAGACACGGACACTGACTCCAGTGTCGACGGTGAAGAAACAAACGTATTTTCCTTTAGGGCCACACGTTACATGTTAAGGGCAATGAAGGAGGTGTTACATATTTCTGATACTACAAGTACCACAAAAAAGGGTATTATGTGGGTGTGAAAAAACTACATGTAGTTTTTCCTGAATCAGATAAATTAAATGAAGTGTGTGATGATGCGTGGGTTTCCCCCGATAGAAAATTATTGGCGGTATACCCTTTCCCGCCAGAAGTTAGGGCGCGTTGGGAAACACCCCTTAGGGTGGATAAGGCGCTCACACGCTTATCAAAACAAGTGGCGTTACCGTCTCCAGATACGGCCGCCCTCAAGGAGCCTGCTGATAGGAGGCTGGAAAATATCCTAAAAAGTATATACACACATACTGGTGTTATACTGCGACCAGCTATCGCCTCAGCCTGGATGTGCAGCGCTGGGGTGGCTTGGTCGGATTCCCTGACTGAAAATATTGATACCCTTGACAGGGACAGTATTTTATTGACTATAGAGCACAGAGAGATATTTGCACTCTGGCATCAAGAGTAAGTGCGATGTCCATATCTGCCAGAAGATGTTTATGGACACGACAGTGGTCAGGTGATGCAGATTCCAAACGGCACATGGAAGTATTGCCGTATAAAGGGGAGGAGTTATTTGGGGTCGGTCCATCGGACCTGGTGGCCACGGCAACAGCTGGAAAATCCACCTTTTTTACCCTAAGTCACATCTCAGCAGAAAAAGACACCGTCTTTTCAGCCTCAGTCCTTTCGTCCCCATAAGGGCAAGCGGGCAAAAGGCCAGTCATATCTGCCCAGGGATAGAGGAAAGGGAAGAAGACTGCAGCAGGCAGCCCATTCCCAGGAACAGAAGCCTTCCACCGCTTCTGCCAAGTCCTCAGCATGACGCTGGGGCCGTACAGGACCCCTGGATCCTACAAGTAGTATCCCAGGGGTACAGATTGGAAATTCGAGACGTCTCCCCCTCGCAGGTTCCTGAAGTCTGCTTTACCAACGTCTCCCTCCGACAGGGAGGCAGTATTGGAAACAATTCACAAGCTGTATTCCCAGCAGGTGATAATCAAAGTACTCCTCCTACAACAAGGAAAGGGGTATTATTCCACACTATATTGTGGTACTGAAGCCAGACGGCTCGGTGAGACCTATTCTAAATCTGAAATATTTGAACACTTACATACAAAGGTTCAAATCAAGATGGAGTCACTCAGAGCAGTGATAGCGAACCAGGAAGAAGGGGACTATATGGTGTCCCGGGACATCAGGGATGCTTCCTCCATGTCCCAATTTGCCCTTCTCACCAAGGGTACCTCAGGTTCGTGGTACAGAACTGTCACTATCAGTTTCAGACGATGCCGGTTGGATTGTCCACGGCACCCCGGGTCTTTACCAAGGTAATGGCCGAAATGATGATTCTTCTTCAAAGAAAATGGACGATATCCTGATAAGGGCAAGGTCCAGAGAACAGTTGGAGGTCGGAGTAGCACTATCTCAAGTAGTTCTACGACAGCATGGGTGGATTCTAAATATTCCAAAACCGCAGCTGTTTCCGACGACAATTTGCTGTTCCTAGGGATTAGCGGCTCCGCAGGAGACAGGGCACAAAAATAAAGCTTTAGGATCAGGTGGTGTGCACTGGCTCCTCCCCCTATGACCCTCCTCCTATGGATGAGGATGTGGGATCTCAACGTAGTTCTGGGATTCCTCAAATCACATTTTAAACCGCTCAAATCTGTGGATTTGAAATATCTCACATGAAAAGTGACCATGCGGTTGGCCCTGGCCTCGGCCAGGCGAGTGTCAGAATTGGTGGCTTTGTCTCACAAAAGCCCATATCTGATTGTCCATTCGGACAGGGCAGAGCTGCGGACTCGTCCCCAGTTTCTCCCTAAGGTGGTGTCAGCGTTTCACCTGAACCAGTTTATTGTGGTACCTGCGACTATTAGGGACTTGGAGGACTCCAAGTTGCTAGATGTTGTCAGGGCCCTGAAAATATAGGTTTCCAGGACGGCTGGAGTCAGGAAAACTGACTTGCTGTTATCCTGTATGCACCCAACAAACTGGGTGCTCTTGCTTCTAAGCAGACGATTGCTAGTTGGATGTGTAGTTCAATTCAGCTTGCACATTCTGTGGCAGGCCTGCCACAGCCAAAATATGTAAATGCCCATTTCACAAGGAAGGTGGGCTCATCTTGGGCGGCTGCCCGAGGGGTCTCGGCCTTACAACTTTGCCGAGCTGCTACTTGGTCAGGAGCAAACACGTTTGCAAAATTCTACAAATTTGATACCCTGGCTGAGGAGGACCTGGAGTTCTCTCATTCGGTGCTGCAGAGTCATCCGCACTCTCCCGCCCGTTTGGGAGCTTTGGTATAATCCCCATGGTCCTTACGGAGTCCCAGCATCCACTAGGACGTCAGAGAAAATAAGAATTTACTTACCGATAATTCTATTTCTCGTAGTCCGTAGTGGATGCTGGGCGCCCATCCCAAGTGCGGATTGTCTGCAATACTTGTACATAGTTATTGTTACAAAAATCGGGTTATTATTGTTGTGAGCCATCTTTTCAGAGGCTCCGCTGTTATCATGCTGTTAACTGGGTTCAGATCACAGGTTGTACAGTGTGATTGGTGTGGCTGGTATGAGTCTTTCCCGGGATTCAAAATCCTTCCTTATTGTGTACGCTCGTCCGGGCACAGTATCCTAACTGAGGCTTGGAGGAGGGTCATAGGTGGAGGAGCCAGTGCACACCACCTGATCCTAAAGCTTTTACTTTTGTGCCCTGTCTCCTGCGGAGCCGCTATTCCCTATATATAAATAATAATACCACTCCTAGATGGGCCAGGTGTTTGTGTCGGCCACTAGGGTCGCTTAGCTTACTCACACAGCTACCTCATTGCGCCTTTTTTTTCTTCTTTGCATCATGTGCTGCTGTTTGGGGAGTGTTTTTTGGAAGGGCCATCCTGCGTGACACTGCAGTGCCACTCCTAGATGGACCAGGTGTTTGTGTCGGCCACTAGGGTCGCTTAGCTTACTCACACAGCTACCTCATTGCGCCTCTTTTTTTCTTTGCGTCATGTGCTGTTTGGGGAGTGTTTTTTGGAAGGGCCATCCTGCGTGACACTGCAGTGCCACTCCTAGATGGGCCAGGTGTTTGTGTCGGCCACTAGGGTCGCTTAGCTTACTCACACAGCTACCTCATTGCGCCTCTTTTTTTCTTCTTTGCGTCATGTGCTGCTGTTTGGGGAGTGTTTTTTGGAAGGGCCATCCTGCGTGACACTGCAGTGCCACTCCTAGATGGGCCAGGTGTTTGTGTCGGCCACTAGGGTCGCTTAGCTTACTCACACAGCTACCTCATTGCGCCTCTTTTTTTTCTTCTTTGCATCATGTGCTGCTGTTTGGGGAGTGTTTTTTGGAAGGGCCATCCTGCGTGACACTGCAGTGCCACTCCTAGATGGACCAGGTGTTTGTGTCGGCCACTAGGGTCGCTTAGCTTACTCACACAGCTACCTCATTGCGCCTCTTTTTTTCTTTGCGTCATGTGCTGTTTGGGGAGTGTTTTTTGGAAGGGCCATCCTGCGTGAAACTGCAGTGCCACTCCTAGATGGGCCAGGTGTTTGTGTCGGCCACTAGGGTCGCTTAGCTTACTCACACAGCTACCTCATTGCGCCTCTTTTTTTCTTTGCGTCATGTGCTGTTTGGGGAGTGTTTTTTGGAAGGGCCATCCTGCGTGACACTGCAGTGCCACTCCTAGATGGGCCAGGTGTTTGTGTCGGCCACTAGGGTCGCTTAACTTACTCACACAGCTACCTCATTGCGCCTCTTTTTTTTCTTCTTTGCGTCATGTGCTGCTGTTTGGGGAGTGTTTTTTGGAAGGGCCATCCTGCGTGACACTGCAGTGCCACTCCTAGATGGGCCAGGTGTTTGTGTCGGCCACTAGGGTCGCTTAGCTTACTCACACAGCTACCTCATTGCGCCTCTTTTTTTCTTTGCGTCATGTGCTGTTTGGGGAGTGTTTTTTGGAAGGGCCATCCTGCGTGACACTGCAGTGCCACTCCTAGATGGGCCAGGTGTTTGTGTCGGCCACTAGGGTCGCTTAGCTTACTCACACAGCTACCTCATTGCGCCTCTTTTTTTCTTTGCATCATGTGCTGTTTGGGGAGTGTTTTTTGGAAGGGCCATCCTGCGTGACACTGCAGGGCCACTCCTAGATGGGCCAGGTGTTTGTGTCGGCCACTAGGGTTGCTTAGCTTACTCACACAGCTACCTCATTGCGCCTCTTTTTTTCTTTGCGTCATGTGCTGTTTGGGGAGTGTTTTTTGGAAGGGCCATCCTGCGTGACACTGCAGTGCCACTCCTAGATGGGCCAGGTGTTTGTGTCGGCCACTAGGGTCGCTTAGCTTACTCACACAGCTACCTCATTGCGCCTCTTTTTTTCTTTGCGTCATGTGCTGTTTGGGGAGTGTTTTTTGGAAGGGCCATCCTGCGTGACACTGCAGTGCCACTCCTAGATGGGCCAGGTGTTTGTGTCGGCCACTTGGGTCGCTTAGCTTAGCCATCCAGCGACCTCGGTGCAAATTTTAGGACTAAAAATAATATTGTGAGGTGTGAGGTGTTCAGAATAGACTGAAAATGAGTGGAAATTATGGTTATTGAGGTTAATAATACTTTGGGATCAAAATGAACCCCAAATTCTATGATTTAAGCAGTTTTTTAGGGTTTTTTGAAAAAAACACCCGAATCCAAAACACACCCGAATCCGACAAAAAAAATTCGGTGAGGTTTTGCCAAAACGCGTTCGAACCCAAAACACGGCCGCGGAACCGAACCCAAAACCAAAACACAAAACCCGAAAAATTTCCGGTGCTCATCACTAATTATTATGGCCACCAGCTAACAGCCAGAGTGACTGCCGTGTGCAGCACGGACAGCAGCTAGACGGGCTGAACTGGCATCTTAGACACACGTCTGGTAGCCCCCAGGTTCATTTTGTCGGTGAGCTGCTCCACTGTAGCGTGTCGGTCGGCCCTCACGCACTTTCGTAGCCGACGTTCACCTCTCACATCAATGGCACGTGGTACTCCGGAGTTTCCATGTCGGTTATTTGCAACGGTGCCATTTGTCCAGTCACAATACACCTTCACCACAGCAGCACGTGAACAGTTAACAACCTGAGCTGTGTCAGGAATACTGTCACCCTTGGCCCGAAAGACGATAATCATCCCTTTTTGCAACACAGATAAATCGCCCCTTTTACCCATGACAGCAATGAGTGATATGTGTGCAGACGGCCTATTGCACACCTTATATACCCACCAAGCCAGAGCACGACACGTGACGTATTACATGGGCTACATGCTGCCAACGTCAAATTTAGGAGGTGGTCATAAAAATGTGACTTGACCGCGTAAGTTATGATTATATAGCGGCAGTCACCACTGGCTGGCTGCTTTAGTACAGGTAGCTAATAGTGCTTCTTCTGTACCTTATAGTAGTTACACTGTCTGATAGTATTGCCCAATGGTCTGTACAAAGATACAACCATCGTTCGCACATCATTAAATATTGGGCCTAATTCAGAACTGATCGCTAGGCTGCATTTTTTGTACCGCTGCGATCAGGTCAGAACAGCGCATGCGTATGCACCGCAATGCGCAGGCGCGTTGTGCGGGTACAAAGCGGTTCGTTGTTCTGCGATGGGTTTGTGCGAAGAATCCATTTGCACGGGCGATCGCAAGGAGATTCACAGGAAGAGGGCATTTCGAAAAATGCAGGTGTTCCTAAGCGTTTGCAGGGAGGGTGTCTGATGTCAATTCCGGTCCCAGACAGGCTGAAGTGATCCCAGCGGTTGAGTAAGTTCTGGGCTACTCAGAAACTGCACAAGATCTTTTTGTACCGCTCGGCTGCACAAGCAATCGCACACTTGCACAGCTAAAATACACTCCCCGGTGGGCGGCGACTATGCGAACGCAGGACTGCAAAAAATAGCTAGTGAGCGATCAGGTATGAATTAGGCCCATTGACCATGTGAGTAACCATACGGCCGAGCAGACTTGCTGCTGGAACTAAGACCCCAGAGATATACTGACTGCTTACGGGTCACAGGCAGTTACACCCCCCAAAACAGGCGAAACACACCTGCGTTTTAGTAACCACCCCGGTTACCACTCACATACTGCGTCAATCACTTTGCAAATAAATCCACACTGCCGCCACCATCACAAGACCATTATGGCAGATGCGCAGTGCAGCTCTGATGCGTTCACAGCGACAAAATATCGTTCACTGCATACAAAATCGAATCAGGCTTCTCTGAGTCAGGCCCGCTGTTCTGAGCACACAGCACTATTTATTGTGTTCATATCAACAAAGAGAAGAGCTTTGTAATTAAAGGTCACCCCTTAAGGGTGTGGTATGGAAGATCTAAAGTGTTATATAGTTGACATGCATTAGGTCGACAGGTACAAAAGGTCGACAAATACAAGGTCGACAGTAATTAAGGTTGACAGGTACAAAATATCAACAGGGTCAAAAAGTCAACATGACAAACGTGGTCGACACACAATTTTTTTTCCCATTTTTATTGGTCAAATCTTGAATGTTTCTTAATATTTCACCACCGTCGGTCGCGGGCAAGGTTACTATTCCCAGTCATAGCCCACGTGGATGGTAAATCAAGCAAATGTTGGGAAAACATGTAAACATCCCAAACCTGTGTAGTCCATTTGTGTGGTGACCATTGTCATTTTAACCACGTGTTGATGACCTATGAACTGTTAACCTATCATCCGGATACCACCCCTTAGATCAGGCATGTCCAAACTGCGGCCCTCCAGCTGTTGAGAAACTACACATCCCAGCATGCCCTGACACAGCTTTAGCATTCTCTGACAGCAAAACTGTGTCAGGGCATGCTGGGATATGTAGTTTCACAACAGCTGGAGGGCCGCAGTTTGGACATGCCTGCCTTAGATAGTGCCGCATTCTGTCATGTATAGTCTTCTTTGTCGTATGGCTTTCCCTATGATGCTACCATGCAGGAACTGAGAGCGGTCTCTGATGTGAACCCCACAGTAACACCATACAGTTCTCGTTAGACTGGCCTCTATCATTATATTTCAATTTCTCTGACGTCCTAAGTGGATGCTGGGGACTCCGTCAGGACCATGGGGAATAGCGGCTCCGCAGGAGACAGGGCACAAAACTAAAGCTTTAGGATCAGGTGGTGTGTACTGGCTCCTCCCCCTATGACCCTCCTCCAAGCCTCAGTTAGGTTTTTGTGCCCGTCCGAGCAGGGTGCAATCTAGGTGGCTCTCTTAAGGAGCTGCTTAGAAAAAGTTTTTAGGTTTTTTATTTTCATTGAGTCCTGCTGGCAACAGGCTCACTGCATCGAGGGACTTAGGGGAGAGAAGTTCAACTCACCTGCGTGCAGGATGGATTGGCTTCTTAGGCTACTGGACACCATTAGCTCCAGAGGGAGTCGGAACACAGGTCTCACCCTGGGGTTCGTCCCGGAGCCGCGCCGCCGACCCCCCTTGCAGATGCTGAAGATTGAAGGTCCAGAAACCGGCGGCAGAAGGCTCTTCAGTCTTCTTGAAGGTAGCGCACAGCACTGCAGCTGTGCGCCATTGTTTGTCACACACTTCTCACCAACGGTCACGGAGGGTGCAGGGCGCTGCTGGGGGCGCCCTGGGCAGCAATGTAAATACCTTTTATGGCTAAAAAATACATCACATATAGCCCTTGAGGCTATATGGATGTATTTAACCCCTGCCAGATATTACAAACTACGGGAGAAAAGCCCGCCGGAATAGGGGGCGGGGCTTATTCTCCTCAGCACACAGCGCCATTTTCCTGCTCAGCTCCGCTGTGAGGAAGGCTCCCAGGACTCTCCCCTGCACTGCACTACAGAAACAGGGTAAAACAGAGAGGGGGGGCACTTTTTTGGCGATATTTTATATATTTAAGCTGCTATAAGGATACAACACTTATATAAGGTTGTTCCCATATATATTATAGCGCTTGGGTGTGTGCTGGCAAACTCTCCCTCTGTCTCCCCAAAGGGCTAGTGGGGTCCTGTCTTCGATAAGAGCATTCCCTGTGTGTCTGCTGTGTGTCGGTACGTGTGTGTCGACATGTATGAGGACGATGTTGGTGTGGAGGCAGAGCAATTGCCGGTAATGGTGATGTCACCCCCCAGGGAGTCGACACCGGAATGGATGGCTTTGTTTATGGAATTACGTGATAATGTCAGCACATTACAAAAATCAGTTGACGACATGAGACGGCCGTCAAACCAGTTAGTACCTGCCCAGGCGTCTCAGACACCGTCAGGGGCTGTAAAACGCCCTTTACCTCAGTCGGTCGACACAGACCCAGACACGGACACTGAATCTAGTGTCGACGGTGAAGAAACAAACGTATTTTCCAGTAGGGCCACACGTTATATGATCACGGCAATGAAGGAGGCTTTGCATATCTCTGATACTACAAGTACCACAAAAAGGGGTATTATGTGGGGGGTGAAAAAACTACCTGTAGTTTTTCCTGAATCAGAGGAATTGAATGATGTATGTGATGAAGCGTGGGTTAACCCAGATAGAAAAGTGCTAATTTCAAAAAAGTTATTGGCATTATACCCTTTCCCGCCAGAGGTTAGGGCGCGCTGGGAAACACCCCCTAAGGTGGATAAGGCGCTCACACGCTTATCAAAACAAGTGGCGTTACCGTCTCCTGATACGGCCGCCCTCAAGGATCCAGCTGATAGGAGGCTGGAAACTACCCTAAAGAGTATATACACACATTCTGGTGTTATACTGCGACCAGCCATCGCCTCAGCCTGGATGTGCAGTGCTGGGGTGGTCTGGTCGGATTCCCTGACTGAAAATATTGATACCCTGGATAGGGACAGTATTTTATTGACTATAGAGCAATTAAAGGATGCTTTTCTTTATATGCGAGATGCTCAGAGGGATATTTGCACTCTGGCATCGAGAGTAAGTGCGATGTCCATATCTGCCAGAAGAAGTTTATGGACGCGACAGTGGTCAGGTGATGCGGATTCCAAACGACATATGGAAGTATTGCCGTATAAAGGGGAGGAATTATTTGGCGTAGGTCTATCGGATCTGGTGGCCACGGCAACTGCCGGAAAATCCACCTTTTTACCTCAGACCCCCTCCCAACAGAAAAAGACACCGTCTTTTCAGCCGCAGTCCTTTCGGTCCTATAAGAACAAGAGGGCAAAAGGACAGTCATATCTGCCCCGGGGCAGAGGAAGGGGTAAGAGAGGGCAGCAAGCAGCCCCTGCCCAGGAACAGAAGCCCTCCCAGGGTTCTGCAAAGCCCTCAGCATGACGCTGGGGCTGTACAAGCGGACTCAGGAGCGGTGGGGGGTCGACTCAGGAATTTCAGCGCACAGTGGGCTTGCTCACAGGTGGACCCTTGGATCCTGCAGGTAGTATCTCAGGGTTACAGGTTGGAATTCGAGAAGTCTCCCCCTCGCCGGTTCCTAAAGTCTGCTTTGCCAACGTCTCCCTCAGACAGGGCGACGGTATTGGAAGCCATTCACAAGCTGTTTTCTCAGCAGGTGATAGTCAAGGTACCCCTCCTACAACAGGGAAAGGGGTATTACTCCACGCTATTTGTGGTACCGAAGCCGGACGGCTCGGTAAGACCTATTCTAAATCTGAAATCTTTGAACCTGTACATACAAAAATTCAAGTTCAAGATGGAATCACTCAGAGCAGTGATAGCGAATCTGGAAGAAGGGGACTTTATGGTGTCCCTGGACATAAAGGATGCTTACCTGCATGTCCCAATTTGCCCTTCACATCAAGGGTACCTCAGGTTCGTGGTGCAAAACTGTCATTATCAGTTTCAGACGCTGCCGTTTGGATTGTCCACGGCACCTCGGGTCTTTACCAAGGTAATGGCCGAAATGATGATTCTTCTGCGAAGAAGAGGCGTATTAATTATCCCTTACTTGGACGATCTCCTGATAAGGGCAAGGTCCAGAGAACAGCTGGAGGACGGAGTAGCACTAACCCAAGTAGTGCTGCAACAACACGGGTGGATTCTGAATTTTCCAAAATCTCAGTTGACCCCGACAACACGTCTGCTGTTCCTGGGAATGATTCTGGACACGGTTCAGAAAAAGGTGTTTCTTCCGGAGGAGAAAGCCAAGGAGTTATCCGAACTTGTCAGGAACCTCCTAAAACCAGGAAAAGTGTCTGTGCATCAATGCACAAGAGTCCTGGGAAAGATGGTGGCTTCTTACGAAGCAATTCCATTCGGCAGATTCCACGCACGAACTTTTCAGTGGGATCTGCTGGACAAATGGTCCGGATCGCATCTGCAGATGCATCAGCGGATAACCTTATCGCCACGGACAAGGGTGTCTCTTCTGTGGTGGTTGCAGAGTGCTCATCTGTTAGAGGGCCGCAGATTCGGCATACAGGACTGGGTCCTGGTGACCACGGATGCCAGACTGAGAGGCTGGGGAGCGGTCACACAGGGAAGAAACTTCCAGGGAGTATGGTCAAGCCTGGAGATGTCTCTTCATATAAATATACTGGAGCTAAGAGCAATTTACAATGCTCTAAGCCTGGCAAAACCCCTGCTTCAGGGTCAGCCGGTGTTGATCCAGTCGGACAACATCACGGCAGTCGCCCACGTAAACAGACAGGGCGGCACAAGAAGCAGGAGAGCAGGAGAGCAATGGCAGAAGCTGCAAGGATTCTTCGCTGGGCGGAAGATCATGTGATAGCACTGTCAGCAGTGTTCATTCCGGGAGTAGACAACTGGGAAGCAGACTTCCTCAGCAGACACGATCTACACCCGGGAGAGTGGGGACTTCATCCAGAAGTCTTCCACATGATTGTGAACCGTTGGGAAAAACCAAAGGTGGATATGATGGCGTCTCGCCTCAACAAAAAACTGGACAGGTATTGCGCCAGGTCAAGAGACCCTCAGGCAATAGCTGTGGACGCTCTGGTAACACCGTGGGTGTACCAGTCAGTGTATGTGTTTCCTCCTCTGCCTCTCATACCCAAAGTACTGAGAATTATACGGCAAAGGGGAGTAAGAACGATACTCGTGGCTCCGGATTGGCCAAGAAGAACTTGGTACCCGGAACTTCAGGAGATGCTCACGGAAAATCCGTGGCCTCTACCTCTAAGACGGGACCTGATTCAGCAGGGACCGTGTCTATTCCAAGACTTACCGCGGCTGCGTTTGACGGCATGGCGGTTGAACGCCGAATTCTAAAGGAAAAAGGCATTCCAGAAGAGGTCATTCCTACACTGGTTAAAGCCAGGAAGGAGGTGACTGCACAACATTATCACCGCATTTGGAGAAAATATGTTGCGTGGTGTGAGGCCAGGAAGGCCCCCACGGAGGAATTTCAACTGGGTCGATTCCTACATTTCCTGCAAACAGGATTGTCTATGGGCCTCAAATTGGGGTCCATTAAGGTTCAAATTTCGGCCCTGTCGATTTTCTTCCAGAAAGAATTGGCTTCAGTTCCTGAAGTCCAGACTTTTGTAAAAGGAGTACTACATATACAGCCCCCGGTTGTGCCCCCAGTGGCTCCGTGGGACCTGAATGTAGTTTTGGATTTTCTCAAATCCCATTGGTTTGAGCCACTCAAATCGGTGGATTTGAAATATCTTACATGGAAAGTAACCATGCTACTGGCCCTGGCTTCAGCCAGGAGAGTATCAGAATTGGCGGCTTTATCGTATAAGAGCCCATATCTGATTTTCCATTCGGACAGGGCAGAACTGCGGACGCGTCCTCAGTTTCTGCCTAAGGTGGTGTCAGCGTTTCACCTGAACCAGCCTATTGTGGTGCCTGCGGCTACTAGCGATTTGGAAGATTCCAAGTTGCTGGACTTTGTCAGGGCATTGAAAATATACATTTCAAGGACGGCTGGAGTCAGAAAATCTGACTCGCTGTTTATACTGTATGCACCCAACAAGCTGGGTGCTCCTGCTTCTAAGCAGACGATTGCTCGTTGGATTTGTAGCACAATTCAACTTGCACATTCTGTGGCAGGCCTGCCACAGCCTAAATCTGTCAAGGCCCATTCCACAAGGAAGGTGGGCTCATCCTGGGCGGCTGCCCGAGGGGTCTCGGCATTACAACTCTGCCGAGCAGCTACGTGGTCGGGGGAGAACACGTTTGTAAAATTCTACAAATTTGATACCCTGGCTAAAGAGGACCTGGAGTTCTCTCATTCGGTGCTGCAGAGTCATCCGCACTCTCCCGCCCGTTTGGGAGCTTTGGTATAATCCCCATGGTCCTGACGGAGTCCCCAGCATCCACTTAGGACGTCAGAGAAAATAAGATTTTACTTACCGATAAATCTATTTCTCGTAGTCCGTAGTGGATGCTGGGCGCCCATCCCAAGTGCGGATTGTCTGCAATACTTGTACATAGTTATTGTTACAAAAAAATCGGGTTGTTATTTGTTGTGAGCCGTCTGTTCAGAGGCTCCTACGTTTGTCATACTGTTAACTGGGTTTAGATCACAAGTAATACGGTGTGATTGGTGTGGCTGGTATGAGTCTTACCCGGGATTCAATATCCTTCCTTATTGTGTACGCTCGTCCGGGCACAGTATCCTAACTGAGGCTTGGAGGAGGGTCATAGGGGGAGGAGCCAGTACACACCACCTGATCCTAAAGCTTTAGTTTTGTGCCCTGTCTCCTGCGGAGCCGCTATTAGTGTATATATATATTATTTATTATATATATATAAATCAAATAGCGGCTCCGCAGGAGACAGGGCACAAAAGTAAAAGCTTTAGGATCAGGTGGTGTGCACTGGCTCCTCCCCCTATGACCCTCCTCCAAGCCTCAGTTAGGTTTTTGTGCCCGGCCGAGAAGGGTGCAATCTAGGTGGCTCTCATAAAGAGCTGCTTAGAGTAAAAGTTTTGATAGTTTTCTTATTTTCAGTGAGTCCTGCTGGCAACAGGCTCACTGCAACGAGGGACTTAGGGGAGAAGAAGTGAACTCACCTGCGTGCAGGATGGATTTGCTTCTTAGGCTACTGGACACTAGCTCCAGAGGGACGATCACAGGTACAGCCTGGATGGGTCACCGGAGCCGCGCCGCCGACCCCCTTGCAGATGCCGAAGTAAGAAGAGGTCCAGAAACCGGCGGCTGAAGGCTTTTCAGTCTTCATGAGGTAGCGCACAGCACTGCAGCTGTGCGCCATTGCTCTCAGCACACTTCACACCAACGGTCACTGAGGGTGCAGGGCGCTGGGGGGGGCGCCCTGGGCAGCAATGTTAATACCTTTTCTGGCTAAAAAGAATACATCACATATAGTCCCTGAGGCTATATGGATGTATTTCACCCCTGCCAGGTCTCAGGAAAACCGGGAGAAGAGCCCGCCGGAATAGGGGGCGGGGCCTATCTCCTCAGCACACATCGCCATTTTCCCTCACAGAACTGCTGGTGGGAAGGCTCCCAGGCTCTCCCCTGCACTGCACTACAGAAACAGGGTTAAAACAGAGAGGGGGGGCACTTATTTGGCGATATGATTATATATTAAGATGCTATAAGGGAAAACACTTATATAAAGGTTGTCCCTGTATAATTATAGCGTTTTGGTGTGTGCTGGCAAACTCTCCCTCTGTCTCCCCAAAGGGCTAGTGGGGTCCTGTCCTCTATCAGAGCATTCCCTGTGTGTGTGCTGTGTGTCGGTACGTGTGTGTCGACATGTATGAGGACGATGTTGGTGAGGAGGCGGAGCAATTGCCTGGAATGGTGATGTCACTCTCTAGGGAGTCGACACCGGAATGGATGGCTTATTTAAGGATTTACGTGATAATGTCAACACGCTTCAAGGTCGGTTGACGACATGAGACGGCCGGCAAACAAATTAGTACCTGTCCAGGCGTCTCAAACACCGTCAGGGGCTTTAAAACGCCCATTTACCTCAGTCGGTCGACATAGACACAGACACGGACACTGACTCCAGTGTCGACGGTGAAGAAACAAACGTATTTTCCTTTAGGGCCACACGTTACATGTTAAGGGCAATGAAGGAGGTGTTACATATTTCTGATACTACAAGTACCACAAAAAAGGGTATTATGTGGGTGTGAAAAAACTACATGTAGTTTTTCCTGAATCAGATAAATTAAATGAAGTGTGTGATGATGCGTGGGTTTCCCCCGATAGAAAATTATTGGCGGTATACCCTTTCCCGCCAGAAGTTAGGGCGCGTTGGGAAACACCCCTTAGGGTGGATAAGGCGCTCACACGCTTATCAAAACAAGTGGCGTTACCGTCTCCAGATACGGCCGCCCTCAAGGAGCCTGCTGATAGGAGGCTGGAAAATATCCTAAAAAGTATATACACACATACTGGTGTTATACTGCGACCAGCTATCGCCTCAGCCTGGATGTGCAGCGCTGGGGTGGCTTGGTCGGATTCCCTGACTGAAAATATTGATACCCTTGACAGGGACAGTATTTTATTGACTATAGAGCACAGAGAGATATTTGCACTCTGGCATCAAGAGTAAGTGCGATGTCCATATCTGCCAGAAGATGTTTATGGACACGACGGTGGTCAGGTGATGCAGATTCCAAACGGCACATGGAAGTATTGCCGTATAAAGGGGAGGAGTTATTTGGGGTCGGTCCATCGGACCTGGTGGCCACGGCAACAGCTGGAAAATCCACCTTTTTTACCCTAAGTCACATCTCAGCAGAAAAAGACACCGTCTTTTCAGCCTCAGTCCTTTCGTCCCCATAAGGGCAAGCGGGCAAAAGGCCAGTCATATCTGCCCAGGGATAGAGGAAAGGGAAGAAGACTGCAGCAGGCAGCCCATTCCCAGGAACAGAAGCCTTCCACCGCTTCTGCCAAGTCCTCAGCATGACGCTGGGGCCGTACAGGACCCCTGGATCCTACAAGTAGTATCCCAGGGGTACAGATTGGAAATTCGAGACGTCTCCCCCTCGCAGGTTCCTGAAGTCTGCTTTACCAACGTCTCCCTCCGACAGGGAGGCAGTATTGGAAACAATTCACAAGCTGTATTCCCAGCAGGTGATAATCAAAGTACTCCTCCTACAACAAGGAAAGGGGTATTATTCCACA
The DNA here is from genome assembly GCF_028390025.1 of Pseudophryne corroboree. Lineage (NCBI taxonomy): Eukaryota > Metazoa > Chordata > Amphibia > Anura > Myobatrachidae > Pseudophryne > Pseudophryne corroboree. The sequence continues at coordinate 83,081,918 of NC_086448.1, forward strand.
CTATATTGTGGTACTGAAGCCAGACGGCTCGGTGAGACCTATTCTAAATCTGAAATATTTGAACACTTACATACAAAGGTTCAAATCAAGATGGAGTCACTCAGAGCAGTGATAGCGAACCAGGAAGAAGGGGACTATATGGTGTCCCGGGACATCAGGGATGCTTCCTCCATGTCCCAATTTGCCCTTCTCACCAAGGGTACCTCAGGTTCGTGGTACAGAACTGTCACTATCAGTTTCAGACGATGCCGGTTGGATTGTCCACGGCACCCCGGGTCTTTACCAAGGTAATGGCCGAAATGATGATTCTTCTTCAAAGAAAATGGACGATATCCTGATAAGGGCAAGGTCCAGAGAACAGTTGGAGGTCGGAGTAGCACTATCTCAAGTAGTTCTACGACAGCATGGGTGGATTCTAAATATTCCAAAACCGCAGCTGTTTCCGACGACAATTTGCTGTTCCTAGGGATTAGCGGCTCCGCAGGAGACAGGGCACAAAAATAAAGCTTTAGGATCAGGTGGTGTGCACTGGCTCCTCCCCCTATGACCCTCCTCCTATGGATGAGGATGTGGGATCTCAACGTAGTTCTGGGATTCCTCAAATCACATTTTAAACCGCTCAAATCTGTGGATTTGAAATATCTCACATGAAAAGTGACCATGCGGTTGGCCCTGGCCTCGGCCAGGCGAGTGTCAGAATTGGTGGCTTTGTCTCACAAAAGCCCATATCTGATTGTCCATTCGGACAGGGCAGAGCTGCGGACTCGTCCCCAGTTTCTCCCTAAGGTGGTGTCAGCGTTTCACCTGAACCAGTTTATTGTGGTACCTGCGACTATTAGGGACTTGGAGGACTCCAAGTTGCTAGATGTTGTCAGGGCCCTGAAAATATAGGTTTCCAGGACGGCTGGAGTCAGGAAAACTGACTTGCTGTTATCCTGTATGCACCCAACAAACTGGGTGCTCTTGCTTCTAAGCAGACGATTGCTAGTTGGATGTGTAGTTCAATTCAGCTTGCACATTCTGTGGCAGGCCTGCCACAGCCAAAATATGTAAATGCCCATTTCACAAGGAAGGTGGGCTCATCTTGGGCGGCTGCCCGAGGGGTCTCGGCCTTACAACTTTGCCGAGCTGCTACTTGGTCAGGAGCAAACACGTTTGCAAAATTCTACAAATTTGATACCCTGGCTGAAGAGGACCTGGAGTTCTCTCATTCGGTGCTGCAGAGTCATCCGCACTCTCCCGCCCGTTTGGGAGCTTTGGTATAATCCCCATGGTCCTTACGGAGTCCCAGCATCCACTAGGACGTCAGAGAAAATAAGAATTTACTTACCGATAATTCTATTTCTCGTAGTCCGTAGTGGATGCTGGGCGCCCATCCCAAGTGCGGATTGTCTGCAATACTTGTACATAGTTATTGTTACAAAAATCGGGTTATTATTGTTGTGAGCCATCTTTTCAGAGGCTCCGCTGTTATCATGCTGTTAACTGGGTTCAGATCACAGGTTGTACAGTGTGATTGGTGTGGCTGGTATGAGTCTTTCCCGGGATTCAAAATCCTTCCTTATTGTGTACGCTCGTCCGGGCACAGTATCCTAACTGAGGCTTGGAGGAGGGTCATAGGTGGAGGAGCCAGTGCACACCACCTGATCCTAAAGCTTTTACTTTTGTGCCCTGTCTCCTGCGGAGCCGCTATTCCCTATATATAAATAATAATACCACTCCTAGATGGGCCAGGTGTTTGTGTCGGCCACTAGGGTCGCTTAGCTTACTCACACAGCTACCTCATTGCGCCTCTTTTTTTTCTTCTTTGCGTCATGTGCTGCTGTTTGGGGAGTGTTTTTTGGAAGGGCCATCCTGCGTGACACTGCAGTGCCACTCCTAGATGGGCCAGGTGTTTGTGTCGGCCACTAGGGTCGCTTAGCTTACTCACACAGCTACCTCATTGCGCCTCTTTTTTTCTTTGCGTCATGTGCTGTTTGGGGAGTGTTTTTTGGAAGGGCCATCCTGCGTGACACTGCAGTGCCACTCCTAGATGGGCCAGGTGTTTGTGTCGGCCACTAGGGTCGCTTAGCTTACTCACACAGCTACCTCATTGCGCCTCTTTTTTTCTTTGCGTCATGTGCTGTTTGGGGAGTGTTTTTTGGAAGGGCCATCCTGCGTGACACTGCAGTGCCACTCCTAGATGGGCCAGGTGTTTGTGTCGGCCACTTGGGTCGCTTAGCTTAGCCATCCAGCGACCTCGGTGCAAATTTTAGGACTAAAAATAATATTGTGAGGTGTGAGGTGTTCAGAATAGACTGAAAATGAGTGGAAATTATGGTTATTGAGGTTAATAATACTTTGGGATCAAAATGAACCCCAAATTCTATGATTTAAGCTGTTTTTTAGGGTTTTTTGAAAAAAACACCCGAATCCAAAACACACCCGAATCCGACAAAAAAAATTCGGTGAGGTTTTGCCAAAACGCGTTCGAACCCAAAACACGGCCGCGGAACCGAACCCAAAACCAAAACACAAAACCCGAAAAATTTCCGGTGCTCATCACTAATTATTATGGCCACCAGCTAACAGCCAGAGTGACCGCCGTGTGCAGCACGGACAGCAGCTAGACGGGCTGAACTGGCATTTTAGACACACGTCTGGTAGCCCCCAGGTTCATTTTGTCGGTGAGCTGCTCCACTGTAGCGTGTCGGTCGGCCCTCACGCACTTTCGTAGCCGACGTTCACCTCTCACATCAATGGCACGTGGTACTCCGGAGTTTCCATGTCGGTTATTTGCAACGGTGCCATTTGTCCAGTCACAATACACCTTCACCACAGCAGCACGTGAACAGTTAACAACCTGAGCTGTGTCAGGAATACTGTCACCCTTGGCCCGAAAGACGATAATCATCCCTTTTTGCAACACAGATAAATCGCCCCTTTTACCCATGACAGCAATGAGTGATATGTGTGCAGACGGCCTATTGCACACCTTATATACCCACCAAGCCAGCGCACGACACGTGACGTATTACATGGGCTACATGCTGCCAACGTCAAATTTAGGAGGTGGTCATAAAAATGTGACTTGACCGCGTAAGTTATGATTATATAGCGGCAGTCACCACTGGCTGGCTGCTTTAGTACAGGTAGCTAATAGTGCTTCTTCTGTACCTTATAGTAGTTACACTGTCTGATAGTATTGCCCAATGGTCTGTACAAAGATACAACCATCGTTCGCACATCATTAAATATTGGGCCTAATTCAGAACTGATCGCTAGGCTGCATTTTTTGTACCGCTGCGATCAGGTCAGAACAGCGCATGCGTATGCACCGCAATGCGCAGGCGCGTTGTGCGGGTACAAAGCGGTTCGTTGTTCTGCGATGGGTTTGTGCGAAGAATCCATTTGCACGGGCGATCGCAAGGAGATTCACAGGAAGAGGGCATTTCGAAAAATGCAGGTGTTCCTAAGCGTTTGCAGGGAGGGTGTCTGATGTCAATTCCGGTCCCAGACAGGCTGAAGTGATCCCAGCGGTTGAGTAAGTTCTGGGCTACTCAGAAACTGCACAAGATCTTTTTGTACCGCTCGGCTGCACAAGCAATCGCACACTTGCACAGCTAAAATACACTCCCCGGTGGGCGGCGACTATGCGAACGCAGGACTGCAAAAAATAGCTAGTGAGCGATCAGGTATGAATTAGGCCCATTGACCATGTGAGTAACCATACGGCCGAGCAGACTTGCTGCTGGAACTAAGACCCCAGAGATATACTGACTGCTTACGGGTCACAGGCAGTTACACCCCCCAAAACAGGCGAAACACACCTGCGTTTTAGTAACCACCCCGGTTACCACTCACATACTGCGTCAATCACTTTGCAAATAAATCCACACTGCCGCCACCATCACAAGACCATTATGGCAGATGCGCAGTGCAGCTCTGATGCGTTCACAGCGACAAAATATCGTTCACTGCATACAAAATCGAATCAGGCTTCTCTGAGTCAGGCCCGCTGTTCTGAGCACACAGCACTATTTATTGTGTTCATATCAACAAAGAGAAGAGCTTTGTAATTAAAGGTCACCCCTTAAGGGTGTGGTATGGAAGATCTAAAGTGTTATATAGTTGACATGCATTAGGTCGACAGGTACAAAAGGTCGACAAATACAAGGTCGACAGTAATTAAGGTTGACAGGTACAAAATATCAACAGGGTCAAAAAGTCAACATGACAAACGTGGTCGACAGTCGACACACAATTTTTTTTTTTTTCATTTTTATTGGTCAAATCTTGAATGTTTCTTAATATTTCACCACCGTCGGTCGCGGGTAAGGTTACTATTCCCAGTCATAGCCCACATGGATGGTAAATCAAGCAAATGTTGGGAAAACGTAAACATCCCAAACCTGTGTAGTCCATTTGTGTGGTGACCATTGTCATTTTAACCACGTGGTGATGACCTATGAACTGTTAACCTATCAACCGGATACCACCCCTTAGATCAGGCATGTCCAAACTGCGGCCCTCCAGCTGTTGAGAAACTACACATCCCAGCATGCCCTGACACAGCTTTAGCATTCTCTGACAGCAAAACTGTGTCACGGCTTGCTGGGATATGTAGTTTCACAACAGCTGGAGGGCCGCAGTTTGGACATGCCTGCCTTAGATAGTGGCGCATTCTGTCATGTATAGTCTTCTTTGTCGTATGGCTTTCCCTATGATGCTACCATGCAGGAACTGAGAGCGGCCTCTGATGTGAACCCCACAGTAACACCATACAGTTCTCGTTAGACTGGCTTCTATCATTATATTTCAATATTTCCCAACCTATACATTATTTTTTGCACCTCAGTTTATCAGTCTTGATAAAATATAGAGCTAACTCTGGCCATGCAGTATGCTGTATAATATGTCTGCAGCAGACGCTCTGCTCCGAGCTGCTTGATTATGACTGTTACCAAGAGCTTTTCAGGCATCTGGAGATAAAATTATTCCGTTCCTTCTCCTCCTGGATGTTCCATTAATCGTCTCTGGGGCTCAGCTGTGTGATCACAAACCTTCTTCAGCTTCCTCTACAGATGCTGCGCTCCTGGTGGCCTAGGCTTATCCTACCAGGGATCCTCACGTAGTCACAGAGCTCCGGTTTTGGACTGCTCACATCCTCTTGTTTTCCATCAGCAAAATGTCCATCAAGGCATAAAACAGACACCACCAGGAAAACATCAGAACTGGATGTACGCGCCAACTCCTAAAAAGTTTGTTTTATTTTTTTGCTGATTAAATAATCATACTTTACCGCTTGCATCTCAATTCAGATAGGATGGGGATTAATAAACATTTCTTCCACGCAGGCCTGGATTTTGCGATTTGCAATAATGACTTGCTCATCCTTCCAAGCAAAATTGTGTTAGTGATACAGGTATACATTTATTTTACATGACATTTATACAAAATTATTGTTACATTTAAACCTCCTAATGATAATGTGTGGACCCCTTATTCAAAAGTAAAGCATTCAGTACCTTTAATACCAAGAAATAATGACACGGAGACTTGAATTTGGCAGAAAATTGTTAGCTATTTATTGTACCCTAACCATTAGAAAACCTGTAAAATGAAAATGTTAGTTAACATGCCGATTCAGCCGGCATATGGTGGCAGAAAAAAGAACGGCTATATTCAACTGACGATAACCTCAAAACATTAAATTTCCAAATGATCCTAATTTAACACAAACTATAAAATAGGTAATAGGTGCCCGACTCAGACCCCCACGGTGACTACCCACCCTGATGGGTGATGACGCTGCCCCCGGACGGGTGGTCAAGCGGCCTTAAAAGTCATTGGAGGTGAGTGCACCTAAACCACACCAAACTGTAAATCACTGCAACTAACAAGACAAACTACAACCTGCCGTTCTTTTCCGCCAACAAATAGCCAACAATAAAACCATACTAACAATTCAAAGCCAAGGCACTCCGTGCCAGAACCTCTACCAAACAGGGTGGGAGGGCGGGAAGGCAATTCAGCAGCAAGAGAGACCAAGCTGGCCTAGCAATCCCTATATATACTGAACCCTCCCCTCTCTAGCATGGGCTGTACTTTTCCTCACAGTTAGGTCCACCCCTCACAGGAGGTTTAACTCTCTCTATTCCTATGCAGTCATTTCGCTCTCCATCCGCTCCCATCACCCCACTATTGATGAACTTCACTTTAGTTTAAATTTGTTTTGTAATCTTTTAATTTTTTCGTTATTAAAGCAACAATATATTGCAGATCAAGTACCAATACAGTGTGGGTACTGTATATACTATATATATATATATATATATATATATATCCCAAAATCCGGCACTCCACGAGAACAGACTTGTAACTTTACCGGGTGCCCTCCAGAGATCATATCAAATGGCGTGTCTCATACATACTTCCTACTGCGGCACTCCGGACAGATAAATAAATTTCAAATAGACTGCATCTCTTTGCAACGTTTCAGCTCCTTTATTGAGCTTTTTTCAAGCAGGTAACATGTTACCTGCTTGAAAAAAGCTCAATAAAGGAGTATATATATATATATATATATATATAAAACATGAATTATATATATATATATATATATATATATATATAAAAAAACATGAATAATACATATACTAAATTATTGTTACATTATCCGCTCCCATAACCCCGCCATTGCTGAACATCTCCGCAGTGTGGATGGGGGTACAGTACAACCACTTTAAGACGTCAGACAAAAATCAAGCTTACAACATAATAATAGCAATTGATGTACTGTAGTTGTTATTCATGTTCTGTACTTCTTGCTCTTATTAGTATAAAAAAACAAGCATTTACAACGGAAATGTATTACAGGTCCGTTCTGATTAATTTTCCTAGTTTTTTTTAGTAGTTAAAATAAAGATTTGCTCCTCACCCAATATAATATAGACAATTTGCCATGTAAACTTATTTGGGTGACATTTGTTTTATATACCTCTTCCAGGTTACTGAGCAATGAAAACATATTGGTTGGTCCTACAGAAACCTAGAGAGAATGATTTATTTGACAAATGACAGCAGTTTCTTTGTGACGTTTGACACAATTCTTTTTTTTCTCAACCAGTTAATCTTTTTAAAAGACGCAGTGTGGGATGCACTGAACTTTGCATGAGATGCATCCTGCCACTGACCACAAGCAGAGCAGTGGTTAGTAACCCCCTAGGCTCTCGTACAGTAAAATCACAAAGTATAGCTCTCCCGATAACAGCTGTCCTTTGCAATATAAGAAATCTGGATTTATGAACTGGGAGTCCTTCTGCTCACGTGCAGCCTTCAGCAAACTGCGGGGGCACCTGTGAGGACCTCTCAGGGAACAATGTGGAGAGAATCCATAGTCTTCTATTAGTTAACACCATCTATTGATGGCGTTACCTATCGAGTCCAAACTTGGTGCATATGGGGAATGTGGTAAAGCCTCCGAAAATTTCGGAGGTTTGACTGCATCTCTGCAGCAGATGCATCTCGTCCTCAAGACTTTTTGGGTTTCTCCAATTACGATCTAAGATTTATTTCTAACAGCCTCTAACACTGACTGATCAGGATGGAAGTCTGATATTCTAAAGCCCTCCCAACACTGAAAGAGACTTTCTAGCTTTTCTCCAAAATCTGACATCCCAGGTCCCCCTCCATTGAAGAGATGGATGCCTGAGAAGAAGACGACGTAAGCCACATCCTTTCACTTTCTCTCTGACTTTATTGTCATTCACTGAAGCTTTTCATAAGACCACCATGATTCTCCTGAACCCATTCTGGTTATTTCTGGAAAACAAACACATGGAAAACTTGGTGCTAATTAGTGATGAGCGGGTTCGGTTTCTCGGAAACCGAACCCCCCCGAACTTCATCCATTTTACACGGGTCCGAGGCAGGTTCGAACCTTCCCGCCTTGCTCGGCTAACCCGAGCGCGCCCGAACGTCATCATCCCGCTGTCGGATTCTCGCGAGATTCGGATTCTATATAAGCAGCCGCGCGTCGCCGCCATTTTCACTCGTGCATTGGAGATGATAGGGAGAGGACGTGGCTGGCGTCCTCTCCGTTTATTGTTGAACTTGATTGCTTTATTGCTTAATTGTGGGGAGGAGTGGGGAGCAGCTGTTAGGAGGAGTACAGTGCAGAGTTTTGCTGATCAGTGACCACCACTTTTATCCGTTCTCTGCCTGAAAAAAAACACTCCATATCTGTGCTCAGTGTGCTGCATAATATATCTGTGCTCACAATGCTTAATTGTGGGGACTGGGGAGCAGCTGTATTATATAGCAGGAGTACAGTGCAGAGTTTTGCTGACAGTGACCACCAGTATATGTTGTCTGCCTGAAAAACACTCCATATCTGTGCTCAGTGTGCTGCTTTATTGTGGGGACTGGGGACCACCAGTATAATTAATATTATATAGGAGGAGTACAGTGCAGAGTTTTGCTGACCAGTGACCACCAGTATACTATATATAGCAGTACGATACGGAAGGCCACTGCTGTGCCTACCTCTGTGTCGTCATTAAGTATACTATCCATCTACATTCTATACCTGTGGTGCATTTTAGTTTTGCAGTTTGCTGACACAGTGACCACCAGTATACTATATATAGCAGTACGATACGGAAGGCCACTGCTGTGCCTACCTCTGAGTCCTCATTAAGTATACTATCCATCTACATTCTATACCTGTGGTGCATTTTAGTTTTGCAGTTTGCTGACACAGTGACCACCAGTATACTATATATAGCAGTACGATACGGAAGGCCACTGCTGTGCCTACCTCTGTGTCGTCATTAAGTATACTATCCATCTACATTCTATACCTGTGGTGCATTTTAGTTTTGCAGTTTGCTGACACAGTGACCACCAGTATACTATATATAGCAGTACGATACGGAAGGCCACTGCTGTGTCTACCTCTGTGTCGTCATTAAGTATACTATCCATCTACATTCTATACCTGTGGTGCATTTTAGTATTGCAGTTTGCTGACACAGTGACCACCAGTATACTATATATAGCAGTACGATACGGAAGGCCACTGCTGTGCCTACCTCTGTGTTGTCATTAAGTATACTATCCATCTACATTCTATACCTGTGGTGCATTTTAGTTTTGCAGTTTGCTGACACAGTGACCACCAGTATACTACAGTATATATAGCAGTACGATACGGAAGGCCACTGCTGTGCCTACCTCTGTGTCATCATTAAGTATACTATCCATCTACATTCTATACCTGTGGTGCATTTTAGTTTTGCAGTTTGCTGACACAGTGACCACCAGTATACTATATATAGCAGTACGATACGGAAGGCCACTGCTGTACCTAGCTCTATGTCGTCATTAAGTATACTATCCATCTACATTCTATACCTGTGGTGCATTTTAGTTTTGCAGTTTGCTGACACAGTGACCACCAGTATACTATATATAGCAGTACGATACGGAAGGCCAGTGCTGTGCCTACCTCTGTGTTGTCATTAAGTATACTATCCATCTACATTCTACACCTGTGGTGCATTATAGTTTTGCAGTTTGCTGACACAGTGACCACCAATATACTATATATAGCAGTACGATACGGAAGGCCACTGCTGTGCCTACCTCTGAGTCCTCATTAAGTATACTATCCATCTACATTCTATACCTGTGGTGCATTTTAGTTTTGCAGTTTGCTGACACAGTGACCACCAGTATACTATATATAGCAGTACGATACGGAAGGCCACTGCTGTGCCTACCTCTGTGTCGTCATTAAGTATACTATCCATCTACATTCTATACCTGTGGTGCATTTTAGTTTTGCAGTTTGCTGACACAGTGACCACCAGTATACTATATATAGCAGTACGATACGGAAGGCCACTGCTGTGTCTACCTCTGTGTCGTCATTAAGTATACTATCCATCTACATTCTATACCTGTGGTGCATTTTAGTATTGCAGTTTGCTGACACAGTGACCACCAGTATACTATATATAGCAGTACGATACGGAAGGCCACTGCTGTGCCTACCTCTGTGTTGTCATTAAGTATACTATCCATCTACATTCTATACCTGTGGTGCATTTTAGTTTTGCAGTTTGCTGACACAGTGACCACCAGTATACTACAGTATATATAGCAGTACGATACGGAAGGCCACTGCTGTGCCTACCTCTGTGTCATCATTAAGTATACTATCCATCTACATTCTATACCTGTGGTGCATTTTAGTTTTGCAGTTTGCTGACACAGTGACCACCAGTATACTATATATAGCAGTACGATACGGAAGGCCACTGCTGTACCTAGCTCTATGTCGTCATTAAGTATACTATCCATCTACATTCTATACCTGTGGTGCATTTTAGTTTTGCAGTTTGCTGACACAGTGACCACCAGTATACTATATATAGCAGTACGATACGGAAGGCCAGTGCTGTGCCTACCTCTGTGTTGTCATTAAGTATACTATCCATCTACATTCTACACCTGTGGTGCATTTTAGTTTTGCAGTTTGCTGACACAGTGACCACCAATATACTATATATAGCAGTACGATACGGAAGGCCACTGCTGTGCCTACCTCTGTGTCGTCATTAAGTATACTATCCATCTACATTCTATACCTGTGGTGCATTTTAGTTTTGCAGTTTGCTGACACAGTGACCACCAGTATACTATATATAGAAGTACGAGACGGAAGCCCACTGCTGTGCCTACCTCTGCGTTGTCATTAAGTATACTATCCATCTACATTCTATACCTGTGGTGCATTTTAGTTTTGCAGTTTGCTGACACAGTGACCACCAGTATACTATATATAGCAGTACGATACGGAAGGCCACTGCTGTGCCTACCTCTGTGTCGTCATTAAGTATACTATCCATCTACATTCTATACCTGTGGTGCATTTTAGTTGTGCGCAGTATATATAGTAGTAGGCCATTGCTATTGATACTGGCATATAATTCCACACATTAAAAAATGGAGAACAAAAATGTGGAGGGTAAAATAGGGAAAGATCAAGATCCACTTCCACCTCGTGCTGAAGCTGCTGCCACTAGTCATGGCCGAGACGATGAAATGCCATCAACGTCGTCTGCCAAGGCCGATGCCCAATGTCATAGTAGAGAGCATGTAAAATCCAAAAAACAAAAGTTCAGTAAAATGACCCAAAAATCTAAATTGAAAGCGTCTGATGAGAAGCGTAAACTTGCCAATATGCCATTTACGACACGGAGTGGCAAGGAACGGCTGAGGCCCTGGCCTATGTTCATGGCTAGTGGTTCAGATTCACATGAGGATGGAAGCACTCATCCTCTCGCTAGAAAAATGAAAAGACTTAAGCTGGCAAAAGCACAGCAAAGAACTGTGCATTCTTCTAAATCACAAATCCCCAAGGAGAGTCCAATTGTGTCGGTTACGATGCCTCACCTTCCCAACACTGGACGGGAAGAGCTTGCACCTTCCACCATTTGCACGCCCCCTGCAAGTGCTGGAAGGAGCACCGGCAGTCCAGTTCCTGATAGTCAAATTGAAGATGTCAGTGTTGAAGTACACCAGGATGAGGATATGGGTGTTGCTGGCGCTGGGGAGGAAATTGACAAGGAGGATTCTGATGGTGAGGTGGTTTGTTTAAGTCAGGCACCCAGGGAGACACCTGTTGTCCGTGGGACGAATATGGCCATTGACATGCCTGGTCAAAATACAAAAAAAATCATCTCTTCGGTGTGGAATTATTTCAACACAAATGCGGACAACAGGTGTCAAGCCGTGTGTTGCCTTTGTCAAGCTGTAATAAGTAGGGGCACCTCGGAACATCCTCCCTTATACGTCACCTGTAGTGCATTCATCATAAGTCAGTGACAAGTTCAAAAACTTTGGATGACAGCGGAAGCAGTCCACTGACCAGTAAATCCCTTCCTCTTGTAACCAAGCTCCTGCAAACCACACCACCATCTTCCTCAGTGTCAATTTCCTCCTTACCCAGGAAAGCCAATAGTCCTGCAAGCCATGTCACTGTCAAGTCTGACGAGTCCTCTCCTGCCTGGGATTCCTCTGATGCATCCTTGAGTGTAACGCCTGCTGCTGCTGCGCTGCTGTTGTTGCTGCTGGGAGTCGATCGTCATCCGAGAGGGGAAGTCGGAAGACCACTTGTACTACTTCCAGTAAGCAATTGACTGTCCAACAGTCCTTTGCGAGGAAGATGAAATATCACAACAGTCATCCTGCTGCAAAGCAGATAACTCAGGCCTTGGCAGCCTGGGCGGAGAGAAACGTGTTTCTGGTATCCATCGTTAATTCAGAGGCAACTATAGACTTGATTGAGGTACTGTGTCCCCGGTACCAAATACCATCTAGGTTCCATTTCTCTAGGCAGGCGATACCGAAAATGTACACAGACCTCAGAAAAAGAGTCACCAGTGTCCTAAAAAATGCAGTTGTACCCAATGTCCACTTAACCACGGACATGTGGACAAGTGGAGCAGGGCAGACTCAGGACTATATGACTGTGACAGCCCACTGTGTAGATGTATTGCCTCCCGCAGAACAGAGGCGGCAGCACCAGTAGCAGCATCTCGCAAATGCCAACTCGTTCCTAGGCAGGCTACGCTTTGTATCACCACTTTCCATAAGAGGCAAACAGCTGACAACCTCTCACGGGAACTGAGGAAGATCATCGCAGAATGGCTTACCCCAATTGGACTCTCCTGGGGATTTGTGACATCGGACAACGCCAGCAATATTGTGCGTGCATTACATCTGGGCAAATTCCAGCATGTCCCATGTTTTGCACATACATTGAATTTGGTGGTGCAGAATTATTAAAAAAACGACAGGGGCGTGCAAGAGATGCTGTCGGTGGCCCGAAGAATTGCGGGCTACTTTCGGCATTCAGGCACCGCATACAGAAGACTGGAGCACCACCAAACATTCCTGAACCTGCCCTGCCATCATCTGAAGCAAGAGGTGGTAACGATGTGGAATTCAACCCTCTATATGCTTCAGAGGATGGAGGAGCAGCAAAAGGCCATTCAAGCCTATACATCTGCCCACGATATAGGCAAAGGAGGGGGAATGCACCTGACTCAAGCGCAGTGGAGAATCATTTCAATGTTGTGCAAGGTTCTGCAACCCTTTGAACTTACCACACGTGAAGTCAGTTCAGACACTGCCAGCCTGAGTCAGTTCATTCCCCTCATCAGGCTTTTGCAGAAGAAGCTGGAGACATTGAAGGAGGAGCTAAATCAGAGCGATTCCGCTAGGCATGTGGGACTTGTGGATTGAGCCCTTAATTCGCTTAACCAGGATTCACGGGTGGTTAATCTGTTGAAATCAGAGCACTACATTTTGGCCACCGTGCTCGATCCTAGATTTAAAACCTACGTTGTATCTCTCTTTCCGGCAGACACAAGTCTGCAGAGGTTCAAAGACCTGCTGGTGAGAAAATTGTCAAGTCAAGCGGAACGTGGCCCGTCAACATCTCCTCCTACACATTCTCCCGCAACTGGGGGTGCGAGGAAAAGGCTCAGAATTCCGAGCCCACCCGCTGGCGGTGATGCAGGGCAGTCTGGAGCGAGTGCTGACATCTGGTCCGGACTGAAGGACCTGCCAACGATTACTGACATGTCGTCTACTGTCACTGCATATGATTCTGTCACCATTGAAAGAATGGTGGAGGATTATATGAGTGACCGCATCCAAGTAGGCACGTCAGACAGTCCGTACGTATACTGGCAGGAAAAAGAGGCAATTTGGAGGCCCTTGCACAAACTGGCTTTATTCTACCTAAGTTGCCCTCCCTCCAGTGTGTACTCCGAAAGAGTGTTTAGTGCAGCCGCTCACCTTGTCAGCAATCGGCGTATGAGGTTACTTCCAGAAAATGTGGAGAAGATGATGTTCATCAAAATTAATTATAATCAATTCCTCCGTGGAGACATTCACCAGCAGCAATTGCCTGCAGAAAGTACACGTGGACCTGATTCCAGTGGGGATGAATTAATAATCTGTGAGGAAGGGGATGTACACAGTGAAAGGGGTGAGGAATCAGAGGATGATGATGAGGTGGACATCTTGCCTCTGTAGAGCCAGTTTGTGCAAGGAGAGATTGATTGCTTCTTTTTTGGTGGGGGCCCAAACCAACCAGCCATTTCAGTCACAGTCGTGTGGCAGACCCTGTCACTGAAATGATGGGTTCGTTAAAGTGTGCATGTCCTGTTTATACAACATAAGGGTGGGTGGGAGGGCCCAAGAACAATTCCATCTTGCACCTCTTTTTTCTTTCATTTTTCTTTGCATCATGTGCTGTTTGGGGACTGCAGTGCCAGTCCTAGATGGGCCAGGTGTTTGTGTCGGCCACTTGTGTCGCTTAGCTTAGTCACACAGCGACCTTGGTGCGCCTATTTTTTTCTTTGCATCATGTGCTGTTTGGAGACAATTTTTTTGAAGTGCCATTCTGCCTGACACTGCAGTGCCACTCCTAGATGGGCCAGGTGTTTGTGTCGGCCACTTGTGTCGCTTAGCTTAGCCATCCAGCGACATCGGTGCAAATTGTAGGACTAAAAATAATATTGTGAGGTGTGAGGTGTTCAGAATAGACTGGAAATGAAAAAAAAAATATGGTAATTGAGGCTAATAATACTATGGGATCAAAATGACCCCCAAATTCTATGATTTAAGCTGTTTTTTTAGGTTTTTTAAAAAAAAACACCCAAATCCAAAACACACCCGAATCCGACAAAAAATTTTCGGTGAGGTTTTGCCAAAACGCGTCCGAATCCAAAACACAGCTGCGGAACCGAATCCAAAACCAAAACACAAAACCCGAAAAATGTCCGGTGCACATCACTAGACTGCTAATACAGTAAGTAACAGGCTCCATCTAATGTTACAGACATAGGGGCATGTTATTATTGGAACTTGGTCTTGATAATTACAATTTCTTTTCACCGCTTTTTGCGTAAATAAGAAATGAAGGATAACCGGGATGCATTAAGATTCACATACAGGAGCAGGGGCTCTGGTAGGTCACCCTGTGATGCGTTACAAGATCATGTGATCAATTTACTGCTAAGTTCGGGACCCACCCATGCTACTGCCCATGGACTATCATCGGTGCGCGCTCCCTATTACTAAATCCCTTTCCTGGTGGCAATGTGTGGCTCAATGGCTACAGTGGCTAACACTATCTGGTGTGAGCTACCAGGGTCAAGTTCTGGAAGGCTTTGCATGTCTCCCAGACATACATTAATAGGATCCTTAGGGGTAAATTTACTAAGATGGGAGTTCTATTTAAGATGGGATGTTGCCCATAGCAACCAAAAGGATTAGATATTATCTTCTAGAAGGTGCTAGATAAATGAGAAGTAGAATTTGATTGGTTGCTATGGGCAACATCCCATCTTAAAGAGAACTCCCATCTTAGTAAATTTACCCCTAAGTATTTATGTAGCTGTTTTGAGTGAAATGCTAATTTTTTGGACAGATATGCCTCAAAATCGTATTTCTTATTAATGTCCAACATACAATGATCTGTGATGTCCATAAACTGGCAGGACATCAAGATATTGAAGTGACTATTAAATGTCTGTGCAGATCCGTTCGGTGGCCCACTTTTCAAATACATGTTGAGAAATGTTTTTACTTATTGCATCATTTGGGCCAGATCAAAGTCTTATCCTACTCTGTCTATATTGATAGTCCCTATTCTTCTGCGTTTATGGTAGGCACATATATGAGAGGCAGAGAGGTTCCTGCATTAGGAGGAGGTGCAGGCCCTGACATGCCACAGGGAGCATTATGGGGTTGCTCCAAGGTAGGTAGCTCTTAGCATAGGCATATTGTAGTAAGGAGCCATTATCATGTGGCTCCTTGCTGGTTAATCTTAGACCCAGATTGGGGTAATGGAGGTGTGAGGTGTGGTGCCTCTGGACTGGCTGAGCTGGATGGCCTTAGTGTGGCATACCTTTACATTCTATTAACACTTTTCACTTATTAATTTCTTAACACTATTTCTCTATTTTAATTGCATTTCATTTTGTATCACTTTCTCTATAGCTTCGGCTTCCTAAATACTAATTTATTAACACTATAGTTTTTTCACTGGTATGCTACGCTGGGCTTTCTGGCTTATGCTGGTGTTTTGGGGTGCCACACCAGGCACCTAGATATAGCGCTAGGGACCCCAAATATACAGAGACGCCTTGATGCGGCTTTGGGGCTTACTCACAGATTTGCGCAAATATGTGTAACGAAGATCTCTGAATTCTGTTATCATGTGGAATTTATATCTGGTTACGGTTATGATTCAGGGTGCTGGGGGAAACAAATGGCTTTTTTTCTTTATGGTAGTCACCCAAAGTCTTTTTTTATTTTCTTCTACTCTTGTAGCCAAGGCCAAAGCGCAATTCAATTGGCTAAAATCTGGAAAGAAGCCAAGGAACATTTGAAGGAAAGAAGTACACTCTCCATCCATAACACCTGAATATCAAATCGAGGATAATTCATTTTAAGCAGTGCCAGATTACCAAATAGGCTGAGTAATCACTAGCCTATGGGCCCCACGCCTTTAAGGGGCCCCGCGACAATGGATCAAACTATTATTGATTTGGTATTGAATGAAAATTACAATCAAACTTTCTTAAATTGTTTCCAAAATAAATTTTTAAGGTTTTGTATTTTGGTTTTGGATTCGGTTCCGCGGCCGTGTTTTTGGATTCGGACGCGTTTTGCCAAAACCTTCCTGAAATTTTTTTATCGGATTCTGTTTTTTTTTTTTCAAAAATTCCTCAAAAACAGCTTAAATCATAGAATTTGGGGGTAATTTTGATCCTATAGTATTATTAACCTCAATAACTACAATTTCCACTCATTTCTAGTCTATTCTGAACACCTCACACCTCACAATACTATTTTTAGTCCTAAAATTTTGCACCGAGGTCACTGGATGACTAAGCAAAGCGACCCAAGAGGGCGGCACAAACACCTGGCCCATCTAAAAGTGGCACTGCAGTGTCAGACAGGATGGCACAAAAAAAAATTGGCCCCAAACAGCACATGATGCAAAGAAAAGAGAAAAAGAGGTGCACTGTGGTCGCTGGACGGCTAAGCTAAGCGACACAAATACCTCAATATCACAGGAATATTTGTTCTAATCAATGGTATTATTGGTCCAAATCACTGGAAGAAAATGACAAAATCACTGGAATTATTTGTTCTAATCAATGGTATTATTGGTCCAAATCACTGGAAGAAAATGACAAAAATCACTGGAATTATTCGTTCTAATCAATGGTATTATTGGTCCAAATCACTGGAAGAAAATAACAAAATCATTGGAAGTATTCCTTCTAATCAATGGTATTATTGGTCCAAATCACTGGAAGAAAATGACAAAATCACTGGAATTATTCGTTCTAATCAATGGTATTATTGGTCCAAATCACTGGAAGAAAATGACAAAATCACTGGAATTATTCGTTCTAATCAATGGTATTATTGGTCCAAATCACTGGAAGAAAATGACAAAATCACTGGAATTATTCGTTCTAATCAGTGGTATTATTGGTCCAAATCACTGGAAGAAAATGGAATGGATGGATACTTGCAGTGACACAGAGCTGCAAGATACAGCAATGGCCTACTGTACACAACTATATACTGTTGGGTCATGAAAATGCTGCACTGTAATACTATATACTGCTCACAAAAATGCAGCACAGATATGGAATGGATACTTTCAGTGACACAGAGCTGCAAGATACAGCAATGGCCTACTGTACACAACTATATACTGTTGGGTCAACAAAATGCTGCACTGTAATACTATATATACTGCTCACAAAAATGCTGCACAGATATGGAATGGATACTTGCAGTGACACAGAGCTGCAAGACATAGCAATGGCCAACTGTCCTGTACTACTATAAGTATAATTAATTATATACTGGTGGTCCCCAGTCCCCACAATAAAGCACACTGGACACAGATATTTGCAGCACACTGAGCACAGGTGTGGAGCGTTTTCAGGCAGAGAACGTATATATTTTAAGCACACTGAGCACAGATATTTGCAGCACACTGAGCACAGATATTTGCAGCACACTGATCAGATATTTGCAGCACACTGAGCACAGATATGGAGCGTTTTCAGGCAGCGAACGTAGATATTTTCAGCACACTGAGCACAGATATTTGCAGCACACTGAGCACAGATTATTTGCAGCACACTGAGCACAGATTATTTGCAGCACACTGAGCACAGATATTTGCAGCACACTGAGCACAGATTATGGAGTTTTTCAGGGAGAGAACGCAGCCACGTCCTCTCCGTTCAATCTCCAATGCACAAGTGAAAATGGCGGCGACACGCGGCTCTTTATATAGAATACGAATCTCGCGAGAATCCGACAGCAGGATGATGACGTTCGGCCTCGTTCGGGTTAATCGAGCAAGGCAGGATGATCCAAGGCTGCCTCGGAACCATGTAAAATGGGTGAAGTTCGGGGGGGTTCGGATCTCGAGGAACCGAACCCGCTCATCTCTAAAAATAATTAATCAACTCAAAGAAACGAAAACTTGACATTAAAGACTTTATAAAGAAAATACTGTATTAATGTAATGTACCCATTAATAACTTAATGTACACTACAGTTTCCAGATCGTAGACTGTTGGTTGGTAAAATTAAAAACGTATTAGGAGATAATTGCGCTGGGGGCCCTGATGGCCTAGGAGCCTCCACAGGCTTTAATCCGGAACTGATAAAAAGTTTAAATAATTGTAAACATCTGTTACAAAAATTAAAGACATGCGCCTGGCCATTTTTACTGGATTTGGATCTAATTCATTGGCCGGATTTGGATTTGCCAAATCGCTGTGACTGGCTTTGGATTTGGATTTTTTTTTTACATTTACAAAAAAAGCTAAAATCACTTAATTTGGGCCTTTTTTGTCCCTAGAGTATTATTAACCTCAATAACATTAATTTCCAGTCATTTCCACTCAATTTTGACCACCTCACAGCTCACAATATTGTTTTCACCAATATTGGCCAAAGGCTGGCTGCCTTAACTGCGGTATACAGTGTGAGTTGGATACAGTGCTGCAGAGGTCGGAACTACCGCCAGTGCAACCAGTACGTTGCAGTGCATGTTGGATGTGCATGTTGGATATAGGGCCTAATTCAGATATGATCGCAGCAGCAAATTTGTTAGCTAATGGGCAAAACCATGTGCACTGCAGGTGAAGCAGATGTAACATGTGCAGAGAGAGTTAGATTTGGGTGGGGTGTGTTCAAACTGAAATCTAAATTGCAGTGTAAAAATAAAGCAGCCAGTATTTACCCTGCACAAAAACAATATACCCCACCCAAATGTAACTCTTTCTGCAAATGTTATATCTGCCCCACCTGCAGTGCACATGGGCCCTCATTCCGAGTTGTTCGCTCGGTATTTTTCATCGCATCGCAGTGAAAATCCGCTTAGTACGCATGCGCAATGTTCGCACTGCGACTGCGCCAAGTAACTTTACTATGAAGAAAGTATTTTTACTCACGGCTTTTTCTTCGCTCCGGCGATCGTAATGTGATTGACAGGAAATGGGTGTTACTGGGCGGAAACACGGCGTTTCAGGGGCGTGTGGCTGAAAACGCTACCGTTTCCGGAAAAAACGCAGGAGTGGCCGGAGAAACGGTGGGAGTGCCTGGGCGAACGCTGGGTGTGTTTGTGACGTCAACCAGGAACGACAAGCACTGAAATGATCGCACAGGCAGAGTAAGTCTGGAGCTACTCTGAAACTGCTAAATTCGCCTTGCGACCGATCAACTCGGAATGAGGGCCATGGTTTTGCTCATTAGCTAACAAATTTGCTGCTGCGATCAGATCTGAATTACCCCCATAGTGCGGGATACAGTGTGGGTTGGATACAATGCATAATACAGTGCAGGGTGGATACACCAATAGTGCACTCACTGTGACAGGGGATGCCGGTGGTGAGCGGGAGTGTCGGCAGTGCAGGGGTGCTGGCAGAGTCCTCATAGTGGGGTTGCTGGTGTTGTCGGTACTGCTGGGGTGCTGTC
This sequence comes from Pseudophryne corroboree, assembly GCF_028390025.1. Lineage (NCBI taxonomy): Eukaryota > Metazoa > Chordata > Amphibia > Anura > Myobatrachidae > Pseudophryne > Pseudophryne corroboree. The sequence goes on from NC_086448.1 coordinate 83,102,003, forward strand.
GGTGTTGGCGGTTTCCTCAGTTCAGAGTTGCTGGTGGTGTCGGTACTGGTGGCTGTGTTAGCAGTTCGGGGGGTTGCAAGGGGTATCCTTACTGCAGGGGTGTCAGCAGTGCTGGCAGTGTCCTCAGTGTAGGGTTGAAAGCAGTGTCCGTACTTATATATTTGCACCTGGGCCCACCACTCACAAGTTCCGCCACTGCTTTCAAATATATCAAGGGTTTTAACAAAGTCCAGGAGGGAAACATTCTTCAAATACAGAGAAGTTTTAGAACTTGAGGACATGCACTGAGACTAGAGGGAAGCAGGTTCAGGGGAAAAATGAGGAAAAATTACTTCACAGAAAGGGTAGTGGACAAGTGGAATAGCCTCCCATCAGAGGTGGTAGAGTCTAAGACAGTAGAGCAATTTAAACATTTATGGGATAGACATAAGGGTATCCTTACAAAGAAATAAGGATCAAATAAGGTTTGAGGTAAAAATAAGGTAAAAAAAGGGGCAGACTAGAAGGGCCAAGTGATTCTTATCTGCCATCAATTTCTAATGCACCACAGCGGCATGGTCCCTTCTTCCTCACCAAGGCCCAGCTTTATCAAGCCTTGCAGAGTGATAAATAGCACAGTGATAAAGTACCAGCCAACCAGCTCCTGTCATTTTTAAAACACAGCTTGTGACATGGAAGTTAGAAGCTGATTGGTTGGTATTTTATCACAGTGCTATTTATCACTCTCCAGGGCTTGATAAATGGACACCCCACCTACAGGAACATTGCACCTCTGTGATAAGACTACATTCAGCTGAACCTGACATCACTTACAGCATGGTCGAGCCTGAGTAGAATATTTTATATTTTTACTCAATGCTTCTTGATGAAGTCTCATAGTTCAGATATAAGTCATGGAATGACTGTAAAGGCTCATTATGTGTCTGTCCAGCTTTGTTTTTGTCTGGATCTGCATTACCATTCCAACACCCTTGTCACTTTCAACACAAACCTCTTTAATGTGGTAATGTAGAATAGTTTCTTAAGTCTTTCTCGTCTACTGTGATACATGTTCTCTGTATTTCTAGTTAGATAAACAGGAAATCACAGGACTTTTTTAATGACTTTTAAATAGTGCAGATGTTAGGACTTGGTTTTCACTTTTGGTACATCTGACCTCTTCCAGTAATGTCCTAGACCCACCCGGAACATAGAGAACAAAACAGCTGGGAAAGGAAAGTTTTTATAACTAGAAAATATGCTATTAATCACTGTAATCGTTGTCTCATTACATTGTGTGGACATAACAACGTGCTAAGTAGCTTGTAGGGTTTAGATCTATACTCCATAAGGGAGATGAAGGGATAGGATAGACAGACTGACTCATATGACCAGATGAGCTTATGTCCAGCACAAATACAGTATGGTACTAAATGCAAATAATCCAAGGTCCTACATATAGTCATATAGTATATGCAGCATCATGTGTACATTAGTAACAATAGAAACAAGTTAGAATCATAATTGCCAAAATTGGGCTTCGGAAGGGCAAAAAAAGTCAATTTTCACAAATATTATCCATCATGCAATACCATCAGGGAGGCGTCTGACTGGCTCCACATGTATCCTGCAGCAGAATAACGATCCTAAACATACAGCCAATGTCATTAAGAACTATCTTCAGCGTAAAGAAGAACAAGGAGTCCTGGCAGCGATGATATGGCCTCCACAGAGCCCTGATCTCAACATCATTGAGTCTGTCTGGGATTACATGAAGAGACAGAAGGATCTGAGCAAGCCTACATCCACAGAAGATCTGTGGTTAGTTCTCCAAGATGTTTGGAACAACCTCCCTGCTGAGTTCCTTCAAAAACTGCGTGCTAGTGTACCTAGAAGAATTGATGCTGTTTGAAGGCAAAGTTTGGTCACACAAAATAGTGATTTGATTTAGATTTCTCTTCTGTTCATTCACTTTGCATTTTCTTGATTGATAAAAATAAACTGCTAACTAACACTTCTATTTTTGAAAGAAGCATTCTTACTTTACAGCATTTTTTCCACACATGCCTAAAACTTTAGCACAGTACTGTACGTATATTATTATTATTATTATAATCCTTTATTTATATGGCACCACAAGGGTTCCGCAGAGCCCAATTACAGAGAACATATGCACATAATCAAAACAGGAAAACAGTGACTTACAGTTGAAGACAATATAGGACAAGTACAGGGTAAGTAACTAATAAGTTCCCAGGTGGCCAAAAAACTGCGGGATTTGGGCAGTTGAGGACTATTAAAGTAAGAAAAGGATAAGCACATGAGGGAAGAGGGCCCTGCTCGTGAGAGCTTACATTCAAAGGGGAGGGGTACACAGAGAGGGGTGACACAGATGGGGTACATAGAGAGCGTGGAACAGAGGGTTAGGATAAGATTTGGCTGGGTTTGGTAAAGAAGTGGGTCTTAAGAGCCTGTTTGAAGCTTTGTAGAGAGGTGTGTGTATATATATATATATATATATATGCAGTAAGAACAGGGGCGGCACTCACGCAGGCTTTTGCAGGTGTAGAAAAGTCAGTTTAATATACCGACATGTTTCGGGGACTAACCCCGTCCTCAGGGCCTTAACAACCCAAACTGAACAACGAACATACATTTATACCTAACCCAGACAAACAATCATGATGGAATGAAGCTCACCTGCACCACGGCGCCAATCTGATCATCCGGACGCCTGCAGCGCTCCCGCGTCGCTCTCCACTGACTTCATCCAGCCACGCCGCTAATCCGTCACCATAGTAACCTGACGCTGCACCCGCTGGACACTGGGGGATTCTCAGCGGTCTCACGCTGCCGGCCCGTGACAACATCAGGCGGCACTTTACAGGATGGTAGCCTAGGCAACCATGTAAACTATAAAGACAAAAACAGAAACAAAATAGTGAGAATAAACACATAAATACATACATATAGTGTGTAATGCCTTAAAAGCATTACATCCCTACCAAATGGATTAAAGAGTACACAACAGACATCAGCTATATGACAAAACCATATTTTAGCACTAATATAGCAATTAGTAAACATATAGCTTAGAAAAGAAGAATCAGATAAGATATTATAAAATCTGACAATGCTCCAAACTCAACCTTAGCTACAGATTAAGTGGTTCATTAAATTAACATCATACTATAATGGCACAACTAAACCAAAGGTGCCCCTAAACCAAAGGTGCCCCTATATAAAATATATAAATTACAAAAAACTCTGAAGACCAAGATTTTGGTATTGAATATAGATCTGTATATCATGACGATTTGTATTGATTCTTCTTTTTTGCTCTCTTGTTCTTTCCTCCTCTTCTCCATTTGATTAACACCAGCGAAGACCCATATCCCTGATGAAGTCCTTAGCGGACGAAACGCATTGGGTTTTATGATATATTGTTTTATGAATTCACTGTATAAAATACTATATTGATGTATTACTGCACAATATTTTAAACATTATTTTTATTAAATTAAATTGTGTAATTTAGGTCAAGCTGGTTTCGAATTTTACTTGAACAATTATGTCATTGAGCGCCCTCTGAGTATTGTGTTTGCAGCACTATTTTTGTCACCGACTAGCAAGGTGATTACTATAGAAGTGCAGCTGATTTGTACAGCGCGAATTAAGGGTATATTCTTTTGTGTTATATATATATATATATATATATATATATATTGTATCTCCTATATAATAGCCCAGATCTGTGTCTCTGTGACTGTGTGTATAACGCTGGGCGTGGCTAGGAGCTCTCATTGCATCTGCAGCAACATACCCTCCAACAATTTACACATAAAAATTGGTACAAAATCGAAAAGAGGGCGTGGCCACGGGTAAAGTGGCATGGCCACACCCTTTTTCTTATACTTTCAATGGAAGTTTGGAGAGCCAAATATCGGTACAGACCATAAAAAAGTTACTGTACCTGTCAAAAAGGTGCAGCTGGAGGGTATGCCACTGCATCTGCAGCAAGTCTCTGCGTTGCAGATAGGGGAAAAAAATCCTTTTACTGCAGCTTCCTATGTCCTGCTGCCAGTCCGCCTGCCCCCTCCGGCATCAACAATCCCCACTCCCTAGCTGCAGCGCAGGTGGCACAAAAGCTGCTGCGGCCACCGGCATAGATGAGTATGAAAGCGGCGCAGTAGAAGGCTTTCATAGCCCTCCCTGCGCTGCATAATCTCTGAGCCCCGGAGCCTCCTCTGCGCGTGATGTCACAGAACTGCCTCCCCGCCTCAGCCGCGCCCAGATCCCCAGAGGCCCTGACTCTGCAACACAGCACCTGGACTGCCGGCATGGAAACCCCAAGATGGCTAATGTAACGGATAGAGTGGGTGATATCGCGGAGGTTAATATCTGGACGCTGAATCAATGTAAAAGGTGACAGTGCTGTGCAGTGCAGTGGGTGTGCAGTGTCACTGACACTGCACAGCACTCTCACCTTTTGCATTGATTCAGCGAGTCAGTCAGTTCTGCCAGCCAGTCCCTATTGTTAGCACCAGTGTCCCAATGCGCCGCATTACAGGAAAGTAGACACATTAAATAAACTACAGCTCCCAGCAGCCCTAAGCGCCTTAGCATTCCGGTGCTAAGGGCTGCTGGGAGCTGTAGTTTATTGAGTGCATCCAGGGCCGGTGCAAGGTTTCTCAGCACCCTACGCAATACTTCTGCCTTCTGTCCCTTCCCCCTACCCACCCTTCAGATGTAAGGCATGCTGCTCTCACCCCCTCCACCCTACTCTGTTAAATGTCTGCTGTTCTATCCCCCACAAAATCTGTGTGCATGCTGCTGCTCATCCCCCCAGACTGTGTGCATGCCTGCTCCTTATTCCCCCCCCCCCCCTTCACACCCTCACCACACCGCTGCTCTCGCTCTCTTTCCTTATCAATGCAGAGAATGCATTGTGCAGCCACCTTACCTGCAGGCTGCAGTGCAGAGTTGGCACTGAGTAGTCTGTGAAAGAGCCTGGAATGAAGAGCAGTGTTCCATGTCACCCCCAGCCAGGACTCCAGGAGCTGCCAAAGTTACTGCCGGTGCCGGGTGGAGGTGGAGCTGGAAGCTGCAATACGGGAGCTTAGCAGTCATGGCTACTGTAAAATATGCATTCAGGGGGATTGCAGTAGCTGGGAAAGGTAGGACTATGCTGCCTAAAGCTGCCTAGTGAAAGCTCCGGCCCTGAGTGCATCTTCTTCCCTGTAATATGGCGCGTTGGGTTACCAGCGCTAACAATAGTGACTGGTTGCTAGGCTGCTGTGCGAGTCTCTGTGAGACCCACTGCCAAAGGGAGGACAGAAGCTTAGCTGCTTCCAGGAGGAGAAGCAGGAGAAGCATTACCCGCCCCTTCCCCACTCGCATTACCTCTGGGCCTCATCCATGGCACCCCCACACCCTCCCTCCACCAACCAACTGCGGTGGCTCCTGGCCCCCTCCCCCACCCGCAGCACCACTGCATCCACCCCTCCCCCACCCGTGGTACCCCCGCAAATGCTCCTCCCCCACCTGCGGTGGCTCCGGACCCCCTCCCCCACCTGCGGCACCCACTTCTCCCCCATCTGCGGCACCACCGCACCAGGAACGGGTGCTGTAACCATAGGATTTTTTTTGTGACCTTTCTGATACTCCCTAAATCCCTCCACGTCACTTTATTTGTCTAATACTCTTTGCCATGACTCTTTCCAATATGTATGTATATTTATATATATATATATTCTCTTATATTTCACTTTCCTTCTCTCTCTCTCATTATAAAATATTTGCCCTCCGGTTCCTACGAGGAGCTAGGGTATTCATGCTTTTGCGGTGAAACTTTTATATATATATATCCAATTCTTGGATGTGATGGTAAAAAGGGATGGGTCCAGACTGAGCACCACCCTTTACCGCAAAGACACGGACAGAAACACTATATTGCATGCGAAAAGCAATCACCCGCCACATCTAAAGAACAGCTTACCAATTTCACAGTTTATGCGTGTGCTAAGTAGAGATGAGCGGATTCGGTTTTACTCGGTTTTACTCGGTTCTCAAAACCGAATCTTATTGGCTATCCAAAACACGTGACATCCGTGAGCCAATTAGATGCCGTTTTGAGAACCGAGTAAAACCGAACCCGCTCATCTCTAGACTGCTAAGGAACAATTCTGACCCAGTTATTGCAGAAGCTCAGCTGTCAGAAATGAGTCAACGTTTCTTAGATAGGGGCTATGATAGTAAAACCATAGAGGGATGCCTCACCAGAGCACGTAAGAATACTCGTAAGAAAACACATAAACAAGGTGATCGTATGATCTTTGTGACCCAGTTTGATCAGAAGTCCTCAAGAGTTTCCAAATCTATTAAGAAGCATTGGCCTATCATCTCTACAGATTCATCATTAACCATGTTCAATACGGACAACCCAATGATGGCGTACCGTAGTGGTAGAAACCTTAAACAATTGTTGATACACCCCAGTAGATCTCAACCTGAAAGTGAGAATACGTGGTTAATGACCCAGAGACCAGGTTGCATTAAATGTACTGGGTGTACTACCTGTCGCTCAATGGTGCCTGGGACCCACTTTCCGCATCCACAAACAGGAAGGCCCGTCCGGATTCGCTATAAGCTACATTGTCGTATGGACCATGTGGTCTATCTACTCACCTGTCCATGTGGACTGTCGTATGTGGGGATGACGACGTGTATGTTCCGGGAGCGTATGGCCAACCATAGGATGTCGATCAGAAAGGGACTTTCTACAGGATCAACCGATAAACCGGTTGCGCAACACTTTCTTACGGTTGGACACCAATTATCCACATTACAATGTCGGATCATTGACTGGGTACCGCCCCTGTCACGAGGTGGCGATAGGTGCCTTGTTCTGAAGAAGCTGGAATCAAGATGGATCTATTACTTGGGGACAATTTCTCCGAACGGTCTGAATGAAAATAATTCTTTTAATATTTTTTTGCGCTAATTGTGGGTTTAGGTTTTGGTCTGGATATTCTAATTATAAGGTTTTTTTAAATCTAAGCATTCTTGCCAACACGCTCTTTTAAATTTGTCCTTAATTATTGGATATGGATACCCAATATTATGTATGTTGTTTGTTATTTATAATATTTTCATTACATGTTTTGGTTCACATGAGGTGGTGTGTCCATCTTTATGTGGACACACTCTGTGTGGTAGGAAGATCTTTTTGTATGTTTTTTTGTATGTTTATGTTTATTTACGTGTATTGTGTTAACTTCTTACTAGCGGGTCCCCTGATACTGTCAGCACCTTTTGCCTTAGCACTTTAGGTCTGAAACGGTTGATTATCATTATGCTCTATATATCCCCCCTAGTATCACTATACTTGTGGGGTGTTTGGTTTTTGCAGCAAAGATACACAAAAAAAATTTTTCCCCCAAAAAATTAGAAAATTATATTTTCAGTTGTAGAACAAAACAATTTTTTACATAGTTAAGTGAATATTTCCCAGTAGCGCTAGATACAATGTGCATGCGCTGTATATTTAATCTTTGATTGCTATGTTGCTCAGGAAAGTGACTGTGAATGTATACACAACACTTTCCCGTTCTGTATCCATGACAACGTGCGTTGTAGTAATCCTCTGTGCCCAGTGACGCCGTATAGCCGCAACCGGAAGTGACGCGGGCGCGTAATGCAGAAGTGGTGTGCGTTCCAGCTGGGGTGAAACGCACGAGAGCGGCATGTGCCGAGTTTGCAGCAGTGGTACATGGGGATGGACACAATGGATGTCACGCTGACACGATTCCAGCTGTCTTTTATGTTTGATTAAACACCAGCCTGGTTGTTGGTAAGTGCCATTGAACCAGGGGTGTCTGTGTCTTTTTGTTTCTAGGAGGGGATTAGATATGATTCATTGATGGTACAAATCGCCCTTTTCCAGGTTTGGATGGTTCCATGAGTTTAATTAGCTAATTGATTGTGCTGCTTGTTCTGAAGGTGCTGGGGGTATTTAGGAGACCTGCTAGGCATTGATCACTTGATACTGGTGCATATGAACAGATGTAACCTGCTGTGTATGCTGTGCTTGCTGTAATTTCCTGATGATGGTCCTGAGGGATCGAAACGTCGAAAATTGAATTATCTGTTTGAAACATTATTCTGATAAGTATGCATTAAAACTCAATGCTTTTTAAGTGCAAATTTCTGGTGAGTGCCCCTCTATATTAGTTTTCTATATGTTGGAGTCTGGATTCTCATGCTGGACCTCTCGGGAGTCACCCCAGTTGCTGATATATTGTGTCAGTGAGATTGCGACCACACCTGGAAGTATATATATATATATATATATATATATATATATATAGGCAAAGCAGTCGGCACTCGCAAAATCAACTGTAACAACCAGCCTCCGTGCTGCATTCAAAGTGTCCATACAGTATTCCAGAAAAGAACGGCACTGGAGGCACTGAACTCAAAGAACATGCAGTGTATTTTAAGCGACAGCTGTTTCAGGGCAGAACGCCCTTTCCTCAAGCAATGACACCAGCATTTGGTGCATTGTCCAGCATTTGGTGTCATTGCTTGAGGAAAGGGCGTTCTGCCCTGAAACAGCTGTCGCTTAAAATACACTGCATGTTCTTTGAGTTCATTGCCTCCAGTGCCGTTCTTTTCTGGAATACTATATATATATATATATATATATATATATATATATATATATAAGAGCGCCTGCACCTAACATAAAGAAAACTGAAGGCACACTGCAACAATTGCTGACCTTATTGAATCTGCAGATCTAGCCTGTATTACAGAGTCCTGGCTAGATGAAAATGCAGCACCTATATTGGAGGCTGCAGTACCAACAAACTACTCTGTCATCCACAACCCAAGACTGGACCGCAGGGGTGGCAGGGTGGCTATCTGCTTCAAAAAATACCTTAAACGTAGGGTCCACCCTATTAAAATTACTCGCTCATTCGAGTGCATTGCTGCCCGGAGTTCGAGAGGACTAGGTTTCAAAATACTTCTCATTTACCGGCCCCCTGGAGATGGAAAGATATTTCTACAAGAAATTGCAGACACTGTTGCTGGCCTGGTTCTGGAATATCAAAGATGGCTCATCCTCAGGGATTTCAATGCATGGGTGGATGATGAGCTCTCTCGCCTTGGCCAAGACCTCCTGTGTACGATGAATGGTCTGGGCTTCACACAGGTCATTCCCTCTGCCACACATAAAAGTGGTTACACTCTTGATCTTGTCTTTTAGATTGGATTAGAAGTCACTAACCTAAAAATAAACCCAGTCATCTGGTCAGACCACCACGCCCTTTGGTTCTCAGCTGCAACCCCTCAAATAAAATCTCTGCCCCTGGAGTTGACCAGGTATCGTCCAAGGAGGGGTATGACTCCCCAGGCTCTAACAGCAAATCTGTATCTCTCTGCTATACTGGGTGCCTGTGAAGATCCCTGTTCCCTAGTCCGTTTTTATAATAGGGATGTTATGGCTGCAATTGATATAATCACCCCAGTGCGTATAAGACCTCACAAACCACAACGTCGAGCTCCATGGTTCGACAACAGTGTAAGTGAGCTCAAGAAAAGGGGGCGTAGACTGGAAAGACGATGGAGGAAGACTAACCTAGTGGATGACAAAATAAAACTAATAAAGCATAATGAAGAATATCAATCGACAATCACCCGTAAGAAATCACAGTTTCTATTAGTGATCAGCGGGTTCGGTTTCCGAGAAACCGAACCCCCCCGAACTTCACCCTTTTTACACGGGTCCGAGCCATACTCGGATTCTCCCGTATGGCTCGGTTAACCCGAGCGCGCCCGAACGTCATCATCCCGCTGTCGGATTCTCGCGAGATTCGGATTCTTTATAAGCAGCCGCGCGTCGCCGCCATTTTCACACGTGCATTGAGATTGATAGGGAGAGGACGTGGCTGGCGTCCTCTCCGTTTATATAGTTGTTATATACTACACAGTTGATCTGATTGCTTATGCGTAGCTTATTGTGGGGAGGATTGGGGAGCAGCTGTTAGGAGGAGTACAGTGCAGAGTTTTGCTAATAGTGACCACCAGATTTTTATCCGTTCTCTGCCTGAAAAAAACGCTCCATACCATATCTGTGCTCAGTGTGCTGCATGATATATCTGTGCTGAGTGCTCACACTGCTTAATTGTGGGGACTGGGGAGCAGCTATAGCAGGAGTACAGTGCACAGTTTTGCTGACAGTGACCACCAGTATACGTTTGTCTGCCTGAAAAACACTCCTGTGGTGGCTTTTTTTTATACTAGTTTAGCAGTCTGCTGACAGTGTCTACCAGGTCCATTATACTGTATATAGCAGTACGGTAGGCCACTCATGTACCTACCTCTGTGTCGTCACTCGTCGTCCATAAAGTATACTATCCATCCATCTACATTGTATACCTGTGGTGTCTTTTTTTTATACTATAAACGTAGTCTGCTGACAGTGTCCACCAGGTCCATTATACTGTATATAGCAGTACGGTAGGCCACTGCTGTACCTACCTCTGTGTCGTCACTCGTCGTCCATAAAGTATACTATCCATCCATCTACATTGTATACCTGTGGTGTCTTTTTTTTTTATACTATAATCGCAGTCTGCTGACAGTGTCCACAAGGTCCATTATACTGTATATAGAGGTACGGTAGGCCACTGCTGTACCTACCTCTGTGTCGTCACTCGTCATCCATAAAGTATACTATCCATCCATCTACATTGTATACCTGTGGTGCCTTTTAGTTGTGCGCATTAAAATATGGAGAACAAAAATGTGGAGGTTAAAAAAATAGGGAAAAATCAAGATCCACTTCCACCTCGTGCTGAAGCTGCTGCCACTAGTCATGGCCGAGACGATGAAATGCCATCAACGTTGTCTGCCAAGGCCGATGCCCAATGTCATAGTACAGAGCATGTAAAATCCAAAACACAAAAGATCAGTAAAATGACCCAAAAATCTAAATTAAAAGCGTCTGAGGAGAAGCGTAAACTTGCCAATATGCCATTTACGACACGGAGTGGCAAGGAACGGCTGAGGCCCTGGACTATGTTCATGGCTAGTGGTTCAGATTCACATGAGGATGGAAGCACTCATCCTCTCGCTAGAAAAAAGAAAAGACTTAAGCTGGCAAAAGCACAGCAAAGAACTGTGCGTTCTTCGAAATCACAAATCCCCAAGGAGAGTCCAATTGTGTCGGTTGCGATGCCTGACCTTCCCAACACTGGACGGGAAGAGTTTGCGCCTTCCACCATTTGCACGCCCCCTGCAAGTGCTGGAAGGAGCACCCGCAGTCCAGTTCCTGATAGTCAAATTGAAGATGTCAGTGTTGAAGTACACCAGGATGAGGATATGAGTGTTGCTGGCGCTGGGGAGGAAATTGACAAGGAGGATTCTGATGGTGAGGTGGTTTGTTTAAGTCAGGCACCCGGGGAGACACCTGTTGTCCGTGGGAGGAATATGGCCATTGACATGCCTGGTCAAAATACAAAAAAAACAGCTCTTCGGTGTGGAATTATTTCAACACAAATGCGGACAACAGGTGTCAAGCCGTGTGTTGCCTTTGTCAAGCTGTAATAAGTAGGGGTTAGGACGTTAACCACCTCGGAACATCCTCCCTTATACGTCATCTGCAAGTTCAAAAACTTTGGGCGACAGCGGAAGCAGTCCACTGACCAGTAAATCCCTTCCTCTTGTAACCAAGCTCCCGCAAACCACACCACCAACTCCCTCAGTGTCAATTTCCTCCTTACCCAGGAAAGCCAATAGTCCTGCAGGCCATGTCACTGGCAAGTCTGACGAGTCCTCTCCTGCCTGGGATTTCTCTGATGCATCCTTGAGTGTAACGCCTACTGCTGCTGGCGCTGCTGTTGTTGCTGCTGGGAGTCGATCGTCATCCCAGAGGGGAAGTCGGAAGACCACTTGTACTACTTCCAGTAAGCAATTGACTGTCCAACAGTCCTTTGCGAGGAAGATGAAATATCACAGCAGTCATCCTGCTGCAAAGCGGATAACTGAGGCCTTGGCAGCCTGGGCGGTGAGAAACGTGGTTCCGGTATCCATCGTTACTTCAGAGCCATCTATAGACTTGATTGAGGTGCTGTGTCCCCGGTACCAAATACCATCTAGGTTCCATTTCTCTAGGCAGGTGATACTGAAAATGTACACAGACCTCAGAAAAAGACTCACCAGTGTCCTAAAAAATGCAGTTGTACCCAATGTCCACTTAACCACGGACATGTGGACAAGTGGAGCAGGGCAGACTCAGGACTATATGACTGTGACAGCCCACTGGGTAGATGTATTGCCTCCCGCTGCAAGAACAGCAGCGGTGGCACCAGTAGCAGCATCTCGCAAACGCCAACTCGTTCCTAGGCAGGCTACGCTTTGTATCACCGCTTTCCAGAATACGCACGCAGCTGAAAACCTCTTACGGCAACTGAGGAAGATCATCGCAGAATGGCTTACCCCAATTGGACTCTCCTGGGGATTTGTGACATCGGACAACGCCAGCAATATTGTGCGTGCATTACATCTGGGCAAATTCCAGCACGTCCCATGTTTTGCACATACCTTGAATTTGGTGGTGCAGAATTATTTAAAAAACGACAGGGGCGTGCAAGAGATGCTGTCGGTGGCCCGAAGAATTGCGGGCCACTTTCGGCGTTCAGGCACCACGTACAGAAGACTGGAGCACCACCAAACACACCTGAACCTGCCCTGCCATCATCTGAAGCAGGAGGTGGTAACGAGGTGGAATTCAACCCTCTATATGCTTCAGAGGATGGAGGAGCAGCAAAAGGCCATTCAAGCCTATACAATTGAGCACGATATAGTAGGAGTATCTGGCCACGATATAGGCAAAGGAGGTGGAATGCACCTGTCTCAAGCGCAGTGGAGAATGATTTCAACGTTGTGCAAGGTTCTGCAATCCTTTGAACTTGCCACACGTGAAGTCAGTTCAGACACTGCCAGCCTGAGTCAGGTCATTCCACTCATCAGGCTTTTGCAGAAGAAGCTGGAGACATTGAAGGAGGAGCTAAAACAGAGCGATTCCACTAGGCATGTGGGACTTGTGGATGGAGCCCTTAATTCGCTTAACCAGGATTCACGGGTGGTCAATCTGTTGAAATCAGAGCACTACATTTTGGCCACCGTGCTCGATCCTAGATTTAAAACCTACGTTGTATCTCTCTTTCCGGCAGACACAAGTCTGCAGGGGTTCAAAGACCTGCTGGTGAGAAAATTGTCAAGTCAAGTGGAACGTGACCCGTCAACAGCTCCTCCTTCACATTCTCCCGCAACTGGGGGTGCGAGGAAAAGGCTAAGAATTCCGAGCCCACCCGCTGGCGGTGATGCAGGGCAGTTTGGAGCGAGTGCTGACATCTGGTCCAGACTAAAGGACCTGCCAACGATTACTGACATGTCGTCTACTGTCACTGCATATGATTCTCTCACCATTGAAAGAATGGTGGAGGATTATATGAGTGACCGCATCCAAGTAGGCACGTCAGACAGTCCGTACATATACTGGCAGGAAAAAGAGGCAATTTGGAGGCCCTTGCAGAAACTGGCTTTATTCTACCTAAGTTGCCCTCCCTCCAGTGTGTACTCCGAAAGAGTGTTTAGTGCCACCGCTCACCTTGTCAGCAATCGGCGTACGAGGTTACTTCCAGAAAATGTTGAGAAGATGATGTTCATAAAAATGAATTATAATCAATTCCTCCGTGGAGACATTCAGCAGCAGCAATTGCCTCCAGAAAGTGCACGGGGACCTGAGATGGTGGATTTCAGTGGGGATGAATTAATAATCTGTGAGGAGCGGGATGTACACAGTGAAAGGGGTGATGAATCGGACGATGATGATGAGGTGGACATCTTGCCTCTGTAGAGCCAGTTTGTGCAAGGAGAGATTGATTGCTTCTTTTTTGGTGGGGGCCCAAACCAACCAGTCATTCCAGTCACAGTCGTTTGGCAGACCCTGTCGCTGAAATGATGGGTTCGTTAAAGTGTGCATGTCCTGTTTATACAACATAAGGGTGGGTGGGAGGGCCCAAGGACAATTCCATCTTGCACCTCTTTTTTCTTTCATTTTTCTTTGCATCATGTGCTGTTTGGGGACAATTTTTTTGAAGTGCCATCCTGTCTGACACTGCAGTGCCACTCCTACATGGGCCAGGTGTCTGTGTCGGCCACTTGGGTCGCTTATCTTAGTCACACAGCTACCTCATTGCGCCTCTTTTTTTCTTTGCGTCATGTGCTGTTTGGGGAGTATTTTTTGAAGGGCCATCCTGCGTGACACTGCAGTGCCACTCCTAGATGGGCCAGGTGTTTGTGTCGGCCACTAGGGTCGCTTAGCTTAGTCACATAGCTACCTCATTGCGCCTCTTTTTTTCTTTGCATCATGTGCTGTTTGGGGAGTATTTTTTTGAAAAGCCATCCTGCGTGACACTGCAGTGCCACTCCTAGATGGGCCAGGTGTTTGTGTCGGCCACTTGTGTCGCTTAGCTTAGTCACACAGCGACCTTGGTGCGCCTCTTTTTTTCTTTGCATCATGTGCTGTTTGGGGAGTATTTTTTTCAAGTGCCATCCTGTCTGACACTACAGTGCCACTCCTAGATGGGCTAGGTGTTTGTGTCGGCCACTTGGGTCGCTTAGCTTAGTCACACAGCTACCTCATTGCGCCTCTTTTTTTCTTTGCATCATGTGCTGTTTGGGGACAATTTTTTTGAAGTGCCATCCTGCCTGACACTGCAGTGCCACTCCTAGATGGGCCAGGTATTTGTGTCGGCCACTTGTGTCGCTTAGCTTAGCCTTCCAGCGACCTCGGTGAAAATTTTAGGACTAAAAATAATATTGTGAGGTGTGAGGTGTTCAGAATAAACTGGAAATGAGTGGAAATTATGGTTATTGAGGTTAACAATACTATGGGATCAAAATGACCGCCGAATTCTATGATTTAAGCTGTTTTTTAGGGTTTTTTGAAAAAAACACCCGAATCCAAAACACACCCGAATCCGACAAAAAAATTTCGGTGAGGTTTTGCCAAAACGCGTCCGAATCCAAAACACGGCCGCGGAACCGAACCCAAAACCAAAACACAAAACCCGAAAAATTTCCGGTGCACATCACTAGTTTCTATTCAAATGAGATCAAGGCAGCAAACAATAGGCCAGCTCAACTTTTCCGCACAGTAGAGATGCTTTGCAAGCCAGCATGCCTGCAGACTGATGAAACCCTCTCCCAGGCTAGATCAGTGGCAAACACAGGATTTGCATGGGGGGGTTTCCAGAACTGGGCGGAGCCAATCACAGGGGTGGGGACTGAGGTGACCCAGTATATTTTGGGTCCGTAAAACTAGTGTGTCTCTGTGTGTGTGTGTGTATATATATATATATATATATATACTGTACATATATCTACATATATATATATATACATGCATGTATATATATATATATATATATATATACATACACACACACACACACATATACACATATACATAGCATATTAAACATGCATACATATATATATATCTATATATGTACAGTACACATATATATACACATGTATATATATATATATATCTATCATATGTGTGTGTGTGTTGTGTTTATATGTATGTATGTATATACATGTGTATATATGTATGCACATGGATATATATGTACTATAATTAAATTAAACTTTTATTGCCACCAGGAAGACAGCAGGCTGCAGAGGATGCTAGACAGCCATTAATAATACTCATGCAGCTAAAACAAAACAAAAAAAAACATTTTTTTTTTTAGTGGATGGGGGTTTCTGGGTGCTTGGAAACCCCCCCTGGGTGCGCCACTGAAGATGCAACGAGTTTGCAAACTTCTTTGCAGATACAATATCCACCATTCGGGCTGGAATCTCCACAGTGCCATCAAAGGAGTGTCAGACTACAAAACCTGCCAATATAAGCCACCTGCCTTCATGGACCAGCTTTCACCCAGTGGATGTAAAGGACATTGGTGAAATTGCTCGGATTTTGCATCCCACCACCTGTGATCTGGACCCTGTCTCAACCAAGCTTCTAATAGGTTGTATGGATATAATTGGTCCTGTCTTTGCAAAAATTGTTCAATGCTCTTTGCAGACAGGCATATTTCCTGGACGCCTAAAGGAAGCAATTGTAGACCTCTTCTTAAAAAACCTAATTTAGATCCTGACTGCATGACCAACTATAGACCGGTATCAAACCTTCCTTTTCTAGGAAAGGTTATTGAGAAAGTGGTTGCAAATCAACTGGAAACCCGTCTGACAACCCATGATATCTATGATCCATTCCAATCAGGATTCAGGAGAAGACATAGCACTGAAACAGCCCTGGTGTGTGTGTTAAATGATCTTCTGATGGCAAGAGACAGAGGTGACTGGTCAATATTAATTAGAGATGTGCACCGGAAATTTTTCGGGTTTTCTGTTTTGGTTTTGGATTCGGTTCTGCGGACGTGTTTTAGATTCGGACGCGTTTTGCCAAAACCTCCCTGAAATGTTTTTGTGGGATTCAGGTGTTTTTTTTTCAAAACCCCCTCAAAAACAGCTTAAATCATAGAATTTGAGGGGAATTTTGATCCCATAGTATTATTAACCTCAATAACCACAATTTACACTCATTTCCAGTCTATTCTGAACACCTCACACCTCACAATACTATTTTTAGTCCTAAAATTTGCACCGAGGTCGCTGGATGACTAAGCAAAGCGACCCAAGAGGGCGGCACTAACACCTGGCCCATCTAGGAGTGGCACTACAGTGTCAGACAGGATGGCACTTAAAAAAATTGGCCCCAAACAGCACATGATGCAAAGAAAAGAGAAAAAGAGGTGCACTGTGGTCGCTGGACGGCTAAGCTAAGCGACACAAACACCTCAAAATCACAGGAATTATTTGTTCTAATCAATGGTATTATTGGTCCAAATCACTCGAAGAAAATGACAAAATCACTGGAATTATTCGTTCTAATCAATGGTATTATTGGTCCAAATCACTGGAAGAAAATGACAAAATCACTGGATTTATTCATAAACATTTGTAGAAAGTCGCTGCTTTCTGATTACAGAAATGCTCAGATATTCTTGCGAATCCGCAATCCCTTCCCAGAGGAAAAAGAAATTGAGAAACCATTGTTTGAGAACGATTGTTCTCTTTCCCTTACAAAGGAACAAACCACTTTCCAAGAAGACTGACGTTTTTGGGATTATGGAGACATAATGTTTTTGAATATAAATCCTAAAGCAGGTGGTGTATTAGAGCAAAAGAGTGCAAGAGACCAGCCATGCAGTTTCTGAAATATTTTGACAAAATGTTACTGTATTTCATAAGCACTCATTCCTAACTCTGCTAAGTACTGTTTGGTATACTGTATCTGGCTTCCATGAGGTAGTTGTCCATTATTTCAGCTTCCATTGACCTTTTTGAAAGTGGTAGAAGTTATCAATTCTTTTTTTTTATTTTCCCCTATTTTCAATTTTCTCCTGCATATCCCAGTAAAATGTTGCAATGTTAAGTATTGACTTGTGCCCCACGTTCTCTCTGTACCCCATCTGTGTCATCCATGTCTGTCCACCCCCCCCCCCCTTTAGATTGTAAGCTCTCACGAGCAGGGCCCTCTTCCCTCATGTGCTTATCCTTTGTGTTACTTTAATAATCTTCAACTGTAGCACATCCAGCAGTCTTCTGCCACCTGATACTTATTCCAGTGTCATCTGCTGATGTAACTATGTGTATTTACCCTGTACTTGTCCTATACTGTCATCAACTGTAAGTTGCTGTTTTCCTGTTTGATTATTTATGTACTCTGCAATTGGGCGCTGCAGAACCCTTGTGGCACCATATAAATAAAGGATAATAATAATAATAATATAGGGTGTATAATCCCCAGGTGTATCTCACACATCACACAGTACAGTATATAGGGTGTATAATCCCCAGGTGTATCTCACACATCGCTCAGTACAGATTACAGGATGTATAATCACCAGGTGTATAACACACGTTGCACAGTACAGTATACATACTGGTTACAACAATGCAGCAGATATTGAGCACTGATCAGGATACTAGAAGTGACACAGAGCTGCAAGATACAGCAATGGCCTACTGTACTGTACTATATATGTATACTGCTGGTCACAAAAATGCTGCACTGTCCTACTATATACTGCTCACAATAATTCAGCACAGATATGGAATGGATACTTGCAGTGACACAGAGCTGCAAGATACAGCAATTGCCTACTGTACAACTATATACTGTTGGTCACCAAAATTCTGCACTGTAATACTATATATAATGCTCACAAAAATGCAGCACAGATATGGAATGGATACTTGCAGTGACACAGAGCTGCAAGATACAGCAATGGCCAACTGTACTGTACTACTATTATACTGGTGGTCCCCAGTCCCCACAATAAAGCACACTGAGCACAGATATTTGCAGCACACTGAGCACAGATATGGAGCGTTTTCAGGCAGAGAACGTAGATATTTTCAGCACACTGAGCACAGATTATTTGCAGCACACTGAGCACAGATATTTGCAGCACACTGAGCACAGATTACAGAGCTTTTCAGGGAGAGAACGCAGCCACGTCCTCTCCGTTCAATCTCCAATGCACGAGTGAAAATGAAGGCGATGCGCGGCTCTTTATATAGAATACGAATCTCACGAGAATCTGACAGCGGGATGATGACGTTCGGGCGCGTTCGCGTTAACCGAGTAAGGCGGGAAGATCTGAGGCTGCCTCGGAACTGTGTAAAATAGGTGAAGTTCGTGGGGGGTTCGTATCTCGGAGAACCGAACCCGCTCATCTCTAATATTAATCCTTCTGGATCTCTCTGCAGCATTTGATACCGTGGACCATGGGCTTCTAATTGAGCGACTGATACATTTTTGTGGACTGGATGGCACAGTCCTAAATTGGTTCAAATAATTTCTCACAGGCAGGTCACAGAGAGTATCGTCTGGATTATACTCATCACCACCAGTGCCATTGCCATGTGGTGTTCCACAAGGTTCTATACTATCCCCCATGCTTTTTGCAGTATACATGCTCCTGCTGGGTGAAATAATCAGGCGCCATTGGCTACTCTACCACTGCTATGCAGATGATACACAACTGTACTTGTCCTTTGCTCCGGGCACTGATAACCCAATAGCAACCCTAAATGGCTGTCTAGCTGAACTCCAGGAGTGGATGAGTGCTAGTTGCGACTGAACCCGGATAAAACAGATGTCCTTATGATAGGACCGCAACATCAAAGGACAAGACTGCAGCATAGCCAACCAACTGGACTTACACTCGGGGATTCAGAATTACAAACCACTGATCGTGTGCGGAATCTTGGCGTTGTCCTGGATGGTGGCTTGACACTTAAAAATCTGATTTCAGCCACAATCAAATCCTCATTCTTTCACCTGAGGAACATAGCCAGAATCAAGCACTTAATTCCCTCAGATGATCTGCCAAAAGTCATCCACGCATTTGTGTCATCTCGATTAGACTACTGTAATGCCCTCTAACTTGGTCTCCCAGCAAAATAATTGCACCGCTTACAGCTGGTGCAAAACACAGCTGCCAGGCTGTAAACCAGCCAGCCCTGTTCTAGCCACATAACACCCATCCTCTACTCCCTTCACTGGCTGCCTGTAAGATGACGAATCATCTTCAAGATTAGCTTACTGAGTTTCAAAGCATAACATGACCAGGGCCCAAGGTACCTGAAGCAGCTAATGACCCCATACTGCCCCACTCGATTACTGCGATCTGTAGATGAAGGACTTTTAGCAGTACCTAGAATCTCCCGTAATTCATCTGGGGGTCGAGCTTTTAGTCATGCGGCTCCGACTCTATGGAACTCACTTCCCCGCACAGTGCGAGAGGCCCCAACTATAGAATCCTTCAAAAGTAGACTCAAGACTTTCCTTTTTACGCAAGCATTCCCATAAGTGTCCCTTTTAGTATCTCCATGCTTCTGTATTTTATGAAAATCTGTTCTGTACTTCATTATTTTCTGTACTATATTATGCTATGTATCTGTTAAGCGCCTTGAGTCCTATTGGAGAAAGAGCGCTATATAAATAAAATTATTATTATTATTATTATTATATATAATATCTATGCACATATATTGGTAAGCTGCTCAATCAGATTGTGATGTCACTCAGGTGCTAAAAGGGAGGGGTAATTCTGTGTAAGAAAAAACTATTTGTGTTCCCTAATGCACACTGAGTGAAAAATAATGTAGTTTGGACTTTACTACTATGATAAATTTTGATCTCATTAATATCTACTTGAAATTATTACACTATACTGTCTTACTGAATTGTCTATATACTTATCAGTACTGCTGATTTATGACTCTGAGTATTGCAAAATATATTTTTTCTACTATTTAAATTATCCTCTATTCCTAATATTTTGGACTCTAAGTATTTCTCATATGCGAAAAACGAAGTACAGCCTTTTGATTATCTTTTACATCTCTTTATTTTATGTAAACATACCACCGGATTCTCGAGCTGGTGTGATACGGACAAAATATCCCTTCTAAAATGGCCGCCGGGATACCCCGCTTCTAACAAATAATGTCTGCTGCACAAAGACTTCTGAAATATGGCCGCCGCACACGTGACAATAAGACACATGGGGATCCTTGTATCCCGCTATACAGAGCGGGCGCATGCGCACAGCAGGACCGCGGACAACGTATGTGTGTTTTAGCCACTTTGTATTGCTAATTTTAAGACGCTTGGCTAGCGTTCCTCCTCCAAAACAGCACACTTTTGTGTGACTTATGATTAATGTGTATTTTAATAAATCTATACACTCTAACCAATTGACAACAGGAAGTGATGTAATGACCACTTCCCAATTAAACTAGGTGTATACAGTATACACATAGATTGTCTCACTGTCTAACTACCCCTTGATGAAGTCCTGTTAGGATGAAACGCGTTGGGTGCCACTTGATCTAACTTATCCTCATAAGTTAAGATCTTTATCTCCTCGCTTGTTTTTTAATGTAGTTTGTGCTTTTTAATATTTTTTCACTTTTTGTATTTTTCAATCCACAACTAATTTTATTCAGTTACAGTTTGTTTTAGTGCTACGATCTGTTATTAAATTATTTATTTTATAATTTATACGTATAGTCTCCTATTTTTTATGACATCATTGGTCGCTTAATATTACCTTATCCCCTTTTTCTAATATATATATATAGGACAACAAAGTTAGCAGCCCCGCGATCGGGTCTGAATTAGGCCCATACTTTTCTTCAATTGCTTTCCCTCATCCTCAGCAACTACTGGAGAAGCTACAATATCAGATAAGACAAAATTGTTGCTTAAACTATAGCAAGTGACAATGCTTGCAGCTGTGGAAATCAGATTTTAATAAATCAAATCAGACTTGAATTTTTAGTGTAATCTCTCTTCGCACATTCCTCACGTCATGTTCCAGTTTGTGCGATTGGACAGGTTGATAGTTAAAGGCTGCAGGCAATCTTCAGAAGGATAGATAGAGGAAGTGTTTTCTCGCTGAGTAAAGGCATAATTTTCTTTTTTCTACCACTCGTGACAATTGATATCAATCATTAGTACTTAAGTATGCCAGGCTATGTAACAACTGTATAACAATGCGTGACAATTTTCAGCAGCCAAATTCCCCTTTTGTAAAGATTAATATAATGGCAAAACGACCGCTCCTTAATCTCAGCTGAGCAAGAACTTGTTGCACAACTGTTTGAGTATTAAGTGACAGATCAGCACTTATTGTGTCTGACAAAACTCAAACTGTATGGTTTTGTGACTTTTTAACAGATCCTCAGAAATGTAAAAAAAATTCCACTCCGCACTGGTCTTTCAAGACAAGCCTCAACTCAGAAAGCATAGGTCATGCAACAATTGCTATGCTTACATTTCAGAGTGGTTGATGGTGTAAGTCAGGTTGGGAAGACTTTGGCACAGTTGGTCAGCTTAAACAATGTGGTCATCAGAGGTTAAAGTGAGCCGGAACAGGGCGGAACGCAGTTCCATTTGGAGACGGAACGCAGTTCTGCCTCCACCGGCTCACCTAACCTAGGGAAATGCCGGGCGCCCGCTGAGACTGTGTGTTACCAGCGGGCGCCGGCTCTTTACCCCTAAGCGGCAGCCGGAAGCCGGAGCTCACTTCCGGCTCAGGCAGTGTGCGGCTGGGCGGTGCTATGGGAGAGACGTCATGATGTCTCTTCCATAGCTGTGAGGAGCGGGCACCAGACGGAGGCTGCGGTCCAGAAGCAGGAGTGGGGCTGGTGAGTATTGTTTTTATTTTATTTTGTGTGTGTAAGCAATAACCAGCACTATAAGAGGGGGGAACTGGGGGAGTATCTACTGGGCAACAAACAAACAAACTGGGGGCATAACTATGGGGACACACCAACTGGGGGCATAACTACTGGGGGCAAACCAACTAGGGGCATAACTACTTAGGGCACACCAACTGGGGGCATAACTACTGGGGACATAACTACTGGATGCAAACCAACTGGGGGCATACCAACTGGGGGCATAACTACTGGGGGCATATCTATAGCGGGCATAACTACAGGGGACATATCTACTGGGGACATATCTATAGCGGGCATATCTACAGGGGTCATATCTACTGGGGACATAACTACAGGGGGCATAACTACGGGAGCATTACTACTGGGGCAATACTAATGACAGCATCGCACTTAAAAAGGGGCATCAATCGTGGGGACATAAGGGGCACTACTGCAGTGGGCATTATGTGTATTTGGGGTGCTACTACTGTGGGCTTTGTGTATAAGGGGCACTAATGTGTGTCATAACATGAATAAGAGACACTACTATGTGGTGTAATGTGAATAAGATTGTGCTACTGTGTGGAGTAATTTGAATTGGGGATACTATTGGGTGACCACGCCCCTTTCTTTTAGAGGCCACTACCCTTTTTTTGCAGTGCCCGCTTGTGGCACGCGCAATCCCTTTCTTTCACAAGCATGAAGTTCTACAAGCGTGAGTTCCAACAACTCTCTAGGACCACTTTAAGCACTGGTGGTCATCAATGCTTTTGTATAGATTGACGGACAGATGGAAATCAGTATGGAGGCCATTTGAAGGCCTGCCACATCCACTACATCCCGGTGCCCTCTGTAGTCTGCTCTTCTGTGCAACAAGGAACCCTGAGCCCTCAAACACTCACCTGACTCTGCAGGCAAACTCTGTTTTTGAATCCAGTCTTAGAAATTGCATCCATGTTTGTGCCCACAGTTCTGGCCTGGGTCTCTGACACTCTCCTCCTCCTCCAGATTTAGTGACTGCTAAGCAGCCAGTCTAACCACGGCTCTTGATCCAGTCCCACACAATATTCAATGTTATTCCAAACCCTCCCCCTGTGGTTCTGCTAATCTGAACGTGATGCACTGGATCCCAGATGTCCTGGCTTTGCTGTGGCTGTGCTCTTTGCCACCATCCATACTTAAAAAATGCTTGATCTGGCCTAGTTTTCATGGTCCTCTCCTGTCCACGCTGACCTGCCCACCTGGCTGCTGTGACTTATTTTTTGGATCTCCTTTGCAGAATGGACCCATTAGGGGCAGGAAGTGGGCGGAGCTGAGCAGTGTTCCGGACAACAGGGGCGCCACCATTTTTTGGGAGTGCCGAGGCCAGGGTTTGTGTTTTCTGAAGCAGACTTCCTGGTAAGAGCTACGGAGCTACGAAGTCCAATCTGAGTAACTTCAGCGTTATTTGGATGGCCAATGGTCTTGCAGATGATCCAATGTTGTTTCTTAGGATGCTGCATATTAGGAATCAGCACCCCAATCTGGGATGCTGTCAGGAGGGGGATCCGGTCTTTAGAGCGACAGCGCTTAGGTCAACATTCTTTAGGTAAACCACCATTGGTCGACATGCATGGCAAAGGGCGACACATGAAAAGGTCGACATGAGTTTTTCAATCATTTTTCCATTTTTTAAAACTTTTTTATACTTTACAATCCACATGGACTACGATTGGGAATAGTAACGGGACACAGTGCACTAATTGGGGTTCCCGGTTACTTTACAAAGAAAACAACATAAAAAAATAAATAAAAATGTCGACCTAATGACTGTGTCAACCTCTTTCAGGTGTCGACCTACTCACTGCCGACCAGCAGTGTTGGCCTAATAACTGTCGACCCTATGATCCACACCCCATCTTTTTATATCACTACTCTGCATCTCTTAATATATCACAGCTCTGCATCTCTTTGTGCTGCATATTTGCGAGTATTTAAAAAAAATTGTGGGATATCCCCTGAATAGGGACATTTTTGCGGGGTACCAGCAAATGTTAAGGATCCCCAGGATTAACCATATGATGTCTTCCGAACGCAAAACAGTCCCCATATGAAAATCTGTCGGATTTACCAAGCACCAGAATGTGAAGCAGCTGTTGTTAGACAATAGTCACCTACTGTATGTGCTACTATGATGCTGAATTTTTTGGAGAGGCCTCATGCAGCAGCCGCACATGCACATTGGGGGTCATTTCGACCCGATCGCTTGCTGCAGTTTCTCGCAGCGCAACGATTGGGTTGGGACTGCACATGTGCCGGCACTTCAGTGTGCAGGCGCATGCCAGCCGTCGTTGCCTTGCGATCAGGGCCGTCTTAACAGTAGTGTAGGCCCCTGGGCACAGTAATGCGCTGGCCCCCCTAGCCATCCTTCAGAGGTAGGGGTGGGGGTTCTATCAGCGGCAGCTTTGACGTCCCGCGGGAGGTAGGGGGTGCTCTATCTTCTGCTCAGCATGTAGGACCTGGAGCAGTAATTTCTGCTAATTTCGCCTTTACTGCACAGATGACGCTAAACTGTAGAAGGGGGCATTGGGCTGAATGAAGAAGACCTGGTACACGACTTCCGGAATGGTAGGGGGTGTTTAATACGTAGGGAAGGGGTGGATAGTGGAGTGGGCTTAATATTTGTTATTTTTGTGTGGGAGGGCAGCTTGCTTGATTGCAGATATCTCAAGTTCTTGAAAATATATTTCTTAGCTTTACGGGATAAAAAAACTAGAGAGTCCCACCTTTCAGATGGTTCTGGGGACTTGGGGATCAGAGTGCAGGAGCCAGAGCAATTCACCAACGAAAATCTAAAACTGCATGTTAGGCGTGTGGAGCCGAAGCAGGGACCATCTGCTGGAAGGCTGATATATCTGGTTCTGGGCATAGTAGAGACAAGCTGCCAGTGTTCTCCAAAAGGGGAGAGTCACAGCTTTTGGATTATACCCTTGGAAAAACTCTAAGTCAGACAGAACCTGAGATATCTGGCTGGGAAGAGAAATTAACAGGTTTGGATGGGGACCACTGGTTTCAAGTCGGATATCTCCGGTTCCCCAGGGCCGATTTTCAAAAATCTGGTACCCCTGGAAAGAGGGGACCCTCAGCTATCAGCATAGGGCCCTTAAACTCCTGGGGCCCTTGGGCAAGAGCCCATTGAGCCCATACGAAAAGACGTCCCTGCTTGCGATCGCCTCTGAGGCAGAGGCGGTCGCTGGGTGGGAGGGTGGATGGATGGCGGCGCGGTCCAGCCAACGCAGGCGTTGCCGGACCATTGGGGGGGGCAGGCCGCGGCGGCTGCGTGTCGTCACACGCAGCTGCTGAGGGCCAGGGAGCGAGGAGTAGTTCCCGGCCAGCTCGCTAAAGCTGCACCAGTTTCCAGTATAGTGCCATTAATACTATATTTAGCTTTAGGATTTTTGAGACCCAAATGCAAAATCATGCACTTGGGTCTCAAAAATCCTAAAGCTAAATACAGTATTAATGGCACTATACTGGAAACTACTGAGGAGGAAAGGGATCTAGGAGTCACTATTTCAGATGACTTAAAGACAGGTAAGCAATGTAACAAGGCAATGAGGAAGGCTAGTCAGATGCTTGGCTGCATTGGGAGAGGAATCAGCAGCAGAAAGAAAGAAGTAATAATGCCACTGTATAGGTCATTGGTACGGCCTCATCTAGAATACTGTATTCAGTTCTGGAGGCCATATCTTCAAAAGGATATTATTACATTAGAAACTGTACAAAGGAGGGCAACTAAAATGGTGCATGGCCTACATCACAAAACATACCCAGACAGACTAAGAAATCTCAATATGTATAGCATAGTTGCCAACATTCTGGCTGCTCTCTGCGGGAGAGAGCAGCCAGGTCGGCTCAGAGGGCGGGCAGGGGAGGCTGTGCTGAAGAGGAGGGGGTGAACCGGAGGCGGGACGGAGGCGGAACGGGGGCAGAGCAAGGGCGGGGTCACAATGACACCCGCTTTAAGCCACGCCCCCGCTCTGTAATGCCGTGATCCCCGGCATTACACTGCAGGGGGCATGGCTATGATGACGCGATTCAATAAGAATCGCGTCATCTACTGTCCGGACCGCCCACTTTACTCTCAAAGTGGGTGGCCGGGCAGGGGGGAACTTGAAAAACCGGGAGACTTGCCTGCTCTTCTGTGGGGCCGGGAGGGTCACCCGATTTTCGGGAGCCTCCCGGCCATTCCGGGAGAGTAGGCAAGTATGATGTATAGTTTGGAGCAGAGAAGGGAAAGGGGGGACATGATAGAAACTTTCAAATATATCAAGGGTTTTAACGAAGTCCAGGAGGGAAACATTCTCCAAATGAAGAGAAGCAATAGGACACAAGGACATGCACTGAGACTGGAGGGGGGGAGGTTCAGGGGAAATTTGCGGAAAAATTATTTCACAGAAAGGGTAGTGGACAAGTGGAATAGCCTCCCATCAGAGGTGGTAGAGGCTAAGACAGTAGAGCAATTTAAACATGCATGGGATAGACATAAGGATATCCTTACAAAGAAATAAGGCTCAAATAAGGTTAGAGATAAAAATAATGTAAAAAAAAAAAAAGGGGGCAGACTAGATGGGCCAAGTGGTTCTTATCTGCCGACAAATTCTATGTTTCTATGTTTGAAGTGCAAAGGCTTCGCCGCTGTGTGATGCCTTTGCACTTCTGCGGGGGGGGGGGGGGGGGGGGGACTGACATGCGGTGCGGACTAGCCCTGAGCTGGGCGTCCCCCCACATGTCAGTGTGGATGATCGTAGCTGTGCTAAATTTAACACAGCTACGATCAACTCGGAATGACCCCCATTAGCCATGGGACAACCAAAGCAGGATGTGTAGTAATAGCTCTTCAACAGTAAAGCCCATCTCCTGGCAAGAGTGTAATGCTAAATTTGGGTAAAAAAAATTACATTTTCACTTTGCGAATTTTGGAAAGAGATATTTATAGCATCTGCATTAAAAATGCAGATTGTGCTAAATCTGGACCTAGTATCGCAGCTCTGCATCTCTTTGTGTATCACAGCTCTGCATCTCTCTATTGCAGCTCTGAATCTATGTATGTATTACTGCTCTACCATCTCTATATCACAGCTCTGCATCTCTTTATGTATCACACTCTGTATCTCAGTGGTTTCCAACCTTAATTGGGGTGTGAGCTACTTTCGGAAAATAAAACCTCTGAAGGAGCTACCCCCTCCCCCCAATGCGCGTGCGTTCCTGCGAAAGTGGGTGTGGCCTCCCAAAAGTGGGTTTGGCCTCACAACTACAAGTTATGACCCCCCGCGTAGTGCCAGATACACAAATAATGCCCCCTAGCAGTGCCAGATACAATTTCCCCCGCAGTGCCATTTAAAATGCCCCCCCCCCCCCCCGCCCCGCAGTGTCCGATACAGTGCCCCACACAGTGCTAACCCTTGCTGGCTTCTTCTACTGCCTCCTGTGCTGCTCCTCCTGTATAAAAATGAAGGGAGGAGGATTGCCAGTGACTGCCCAAGCCCGTGCACTCTGTGAGCTACCGAAAATACTATGGCGAGCTACCGGTAGATCGCGAGTTACGGGTTGGAGATCACTGCTGTATCTCTATATTAAAGCTCCTCATCTCTTTATGTATCACAGCTCTGTATCTCTATATTACAGCTCTGCATCTCTATATCACAGCACTGCATCTCTTTATGTATCACACTCTATCTCTATATTAAAGCTCTGCATCTCTTTATGTATCACAGCTCTGTATCTCTATACAGTGTCAGACTGGGGCATGTAGGGCCCACCGGGGGAATGCAGTGGTAGAGGCCGCTCCTCCATCCCATCTGCCTCATGCCTTGAACATCTCAGTTCTGCTTGCATACTGCCATCAGGCTACCTCCCGCTTGCTTGCACCTCATGTCATGCATCTCTTTATGTATCACAGCTCTGTATCTCTATATTAAAACTCTGCATCTCTTTATGTATTACTGCTCTGCATCTCTATATCACAGCTCTGCATCTTTTTATGTATCACACTCTGTATCTCTATATTAAAGCTCTGCATCTCTTTATTTATCACACTCTATCTCTGAGATAGAAGCTCTGCATCTCTTTATGTATCACACTCTGCATCTCTGTATTAAAGCTCTGTATCTCTCTATGTATCACACTCTGTATCTCTATATTAAAGCTCTGTATCTCTTTATGTATCATACTCTGTATCTCTATATTAAAGCATACTTACCTACTCTCCCGCATCCTGCGGGAGGCTCCCGGATCACGATACATTACCCCGCTGCCCCGGAAAGCTTATTTAAAACCCCGGATTCCCCTGCCCCGCCGCAATGGGGTCTCACCTTATTGCGCAGTGCACGGTAGCCTGGATCTTGGTTTAGAGTCTGTCAAAGTCGAAAAATATCATGCTTCACATTGCCATATATTAACACCATGCACATGCACGCTGCTCGTGCATATAGTCTGCTGTACGTGCACATGTCCGCAAGTTGCGTACGCTCGCTCCGGCGAGTACACGCGGTATATGCGTATTTACAGTAGAGTTTATGAGCTTGTAGCGGGCGACTCGTTTATAGTATATTTAACCAATATAGCGTGTTTTATAGGTAATATTCCCTTCAATCGTATCTGCGAGTATGTTTAGTGTAAATGGTTCAGGGACTTGGGAATTCCTCTTTTCATGATACGAAGGGTCTGACACAGGTTGAACAGTGGTGTCTGGTACCTAACTGAAGAGTATTTTATCAGGAATATTCCGGTGTTGGTTAGGAAGAGATTAATCGCTCCTGCGTATAGTTATGTTTAAAAGCAGTTTATGGACATTTACTGTATTTACAGTTCATTATCCATGCGTCGGGAATCCTGAGGATACTTCCCACCTTAGCAGTTTGAAATAGTCACAGCCCACCTGTTCAAATCCACCTATGACCTTTTGTTATAATGCAAGGAGACATTCCTGTGTCCAATGAACAATAAGATTGTAGGGCCCTTTGTAGTGTACTGTATGTTGTGTATATAAGGCAGCCAGCCTGGGCCAGCTCACTCACTTCTCTCCACAAGGTTTTCATCATTGATTAACTGAGAGCTGGTTTCCAGGACTGCGCTAGCGATCGTTCTCACGTGTGTAAGTTTCTCTGTGACCATCTTATCCTCCTTATGTGTTTTTGCCACTTACTCTCTCTCTCTCACTGTTATTGTTTATGATTATGCCGCTATTGTATATTCATGTCTAGCTATTTTGTTTAGGTATTAATGTTAGTTTTGTAGTGTATAAGCTGTAACTGTTTTCCCCTTTTTGCATACTATTTATCGTCAGTAAAGGTTTTGGAACCTTAGCAAGGAGTCTGTGTTTCATTAGTTAGTACAGAGGGTATTCTGAGCGTCACAATCGCTCCCACAGCTTTTATATTACTAAGGTCAATAAGCGTTACATCATTACAGTGTTACATCATTACAGTGTTACAGTACTAAGGTATACAGTGTAAGCATATTCTGTGTTTAAAGTTTATAAAGGTTACTGTCTGTGTGTACGCTCCCTGTGTGTATTCTGTACACCCAGCACAGCGTGTGTACGTAATTTGCGTACCATGTGCGAGGTCTTCATATGCAAATAGCGTACGAAGTGCGTAGCACGTGGTTTAGCGGCCATTACGGCTACACGGTGTTAGGAAATAGCTTGTGTTATGAGATAAATAATTAGCTTTATCAATTGGGGGCTCGTCCGTCCGCCACATATCCGCACTAGCGAAACTAAGCAGACTTTATCTGTCAGCAAAGAGCGGGAAGGTAGTATCCCTTTGTATCCGTGTTGGTGGTGGGGGATACGGTATTGCTGATCAGATAAGCGTCTGCTAAGCTTAGTTGTAGGAGTGCTGGTGGAATCCGGAACCGGAAGGTAAGAACAGAACGCTATTGTCTTTTAAAACTGTTTATTTCTGTTTGATACACATTGCATACGCAACACACGCACACACCTGCATTTTCATTTGTGTACGTTCACATATCTCACTTTCCTGTTTGCCATTTATCATTGATAACGTGCTGAGAAAGATTTGTTGCTATTAGTAGTTAAAAAGTAATATTAATACGTAAGGGAGTAATTTGTAAAACACGCACACGGCTTTGCCTAAGATACAAGGAAGATCTGTGTGGTGCTCGGTAAATGATTACAGTTAAATATCATTTGCATTGATAGAAACGTGTTACTTGTGTTACTGTGGAAGTGTCTGGCCTGTGTACACGTGTCCCTAACAAAGGGCGTGACAAGCGTACGCGACGCAAGGGTCGACGCACGTAGCGTATATTACGCAACAGAGCGTATGGGTACGCCCACTTGATACAAATCACACGATAGTATTGTTTTAGTAGGCGATACGGAGGCAACGCGATAATAGCGCAAGTTAATCTCAGTGTCCTAAATTTTAGCGTAATAAATCCTTCTCTAGTTGCAACTCCTCTGGGACTAGCCTGTGTTACTGCATGGAAGGAATTTTCTGTACAGAGAAGAAAGTAAAGAGTATATGAGGTGAAAGAGTGTGTGTATATATATAAGTTTCTCATTTTGGTTGGAACCTAAGAAATCGAGTTCTCGTAGAGGTACATCCGTGCGAGTGATAGCACGTGGTGGCTTGGGAGGCATCCCTTGTTAGTATTGTAGTAAGAGCATTAGAGTATAGCAGACCAGGAGGTCTACTGTAGACACAGACCAGGAGGTCACAGACAGACCAGGAGGTCTAGGTACAGCAGACTAGGAAGTCCACTATAAATAGAGTAAAGAGGCACAACCCCGGGGGTTGGTGCAATACCCATAGGCCATCAAGCTCTGGCTGAAAGGAATTTGCAGCCGCAATTATCGATTCCGCTGGTCGTAAGGCGTATAAATAATAGTTATTTATACACAGTGCGACTGTACCGCATGTAATTGTGTGCATTAGTTTGTAACTTGATCTAGTACCATTTGCATACGCTAGATTTGTGTATTTTTTTTATTTTAAGGGAGGTTTGCTGGTCACTCAGAAACTCTCCAGCAACTGACATTTACTGGGAAGGGTAAGTGCTCTTTGGATCACACCCACACGTTCCAGTAAATAGAGGTTCAGGTTGCAGGGGCCCTAGGTTGAGTACGCCAGCGCTAAGGCAGTGTGTGGGCGTATTGGTCGACGTGGACGAGTGTGTGAAGGTACTCTGTAAACTTTCACCGTCGGCCTACCCCGGACATATTGGTTTTTGTAAGGGTTCGCTGAAGACCCTGATTTAAAGGTCAGAGGTAGTGAAAGCAACACCTGCAAAGATGGGGGCCAGTTGTTCAGGTAGGGGGTGATCAACCCTGGTTCAGGTTGATTTAGTAATCCGACCAATAGGGTCGGCAAGGTATATCATGTGTGAAAAATACGGATCACACACAGAGGTTTTGTGCAATGAATGGGAAAGAATGACTGTGCATGACGTGAAGAAGTTCCCACGAGTAGGCAGTTTTAGTCCTGAGGTGTTACAAAATCTAAGGAGAAGGATATGTCTAATTAAATCTGCGAAGAGACGGATCAGACATTATGAATATTTACAATTATGGCAACAGGAGGGTGAAATACAAAGAGGATTGGCTCAAGCGGCTGGTTCAAACCCTATCAGGAAACTGATAGCCACCGCACAACCACCACCATACATAACAGGAGAGAAAGTGGTTACAGAGAATGGCACACTGGTGTATGATAAACATGCACTTAGTAAATGTATAGATGTTAAGAGTAACGTAAATAAGGTTATTGATGCTAATGTTAACCCGTGCAAGCTGTACCCTGTTTTAAACTTTCCCCAGGATTGCGACCAAGAGGATGAGCCCACCACAATATCGGCACTCTCTCTAGCAGCCACCATACAAGAGACTACAGTGGGCATGGCCCAACCAGTAAGATTAGTATCAAAGGCCCCTAGTGGAGGGACAGGTGAGGTCGTATCAACTGGTAAGTACGGCACTGTACACTATGCAGAAACCATTACACCACATGCTGTAGAATTTACTCAGAATGACGTTACTGAACTTAATCCTGTCAGGGTAATTGCGGTCCCAAATGGGAAAACTGACGCTTCGGGAGCCACTCCCGTCAGGAACATCGCCATGCACTGCCCCTTTTCCCAAACAGAATTAAGATCAATGATGTCTGAATTCCCTGATCCTAGGAAAGATCTAGTTGCAAGCCAGAGATACATTAGAGAGCTAGGTAATTCTGCAGAGCCCATTAACAAAGATTGGCGGACATTGCTAAGGGCATGTTTACCCTCCAATGTCGACTCAGTGAAATTTATCGCTGACTGTAAATTAGATGAAGAGGTACCCCTTACGGATGAGTACAACCAAGATAATGTAAAAAGAATCAATCTGCAGTTAGGAGAATATTTCCCAGCTGTTGTCAAATGGAACAATATTTTCTCCATCAAGCAAAAAGAGGGAGAGGCAGCTGCAGATTATATTCATCGGGCACTGCAGGAAATGGCTAAGTATACAGGGATAGAAGACATTAAGACAAATGTGAATCATAGAGAAGTAGCAGTATCTGTGTTAATGGATGGTTTAAAGGAAGTATTGAGGACGAGGGTACAGACCACCCAACCATGTTGGCGAGGTTTGTCGGTGGCTACTTTGAGAGAGGCCGCTATTGATCATGATCGGAACATCACCAGACACAGGGAGTCGCAGAGTGATAAGCTGATGGCCGTAAGTATACAGGCCCTTACCACAAGGCCAACTCAGCATAAGTCTCAGACCCCTGTGGGTAAGTCAAATGTGGTAGTTTGTTATAATTGTCACAAAGAGGGACATTTTGCACGAGACTGTAGATTTAAAAATACACAAAAATCATATCAAACCCCTAGACAACGACATGACATACGAGATTGGGATCAAGGACCGCAGAGACTGAGTTATGAGCCACACACAGGAGAAACAAGAAGGTATCTCCCAAGAAGAGACTGGCAAGTCTCTGATAGTTCCCATTTACCCCCTCCACAGGTAATAGCTGCCAGTGCGATGCAGGGAGGTCACCACACACCATAGGGGTGGGGCCACACCTGTAATCTGCAGCCAGTTAAATTAATTGCGAGCCTTGGAAGTGAACCCGAGGTCACAATTGATGTTGCTGGTAGATCTCTAAATTTCCTTGTAGATACGGGGGCGGCCAAGTCAGTGATAAATTCGACCGTGGGCATGAGAACCACTGGTAAAACAATTCCAGCCATGGGAGTAACAGGAGTAGTACAACACTATCCTTTAAGCAAACCTGCAGAGATTACGATTGGGCCTTTGCATACCAAGCATTCTTTTCTGCTGGCCGCATCAGATCCGACTAATCTCCTAGGGAGAGATTTACTGTGCAAAATGGGATGTGTCATATATTGTACTCCTGAAGGTGTGTTCTTGGACATACCCGAAAACCACGCTCAGGAAGTGCAGGATATGCTAGATTCCCCAACAAGATTAATGTCACACACTGTTGTTGTAAATAGGTGTCCATCCAAGGTAGAGGAAATGATTTCCCAGATACCGGAATCACTTTGGACCAAGGATGGACAAGACACTGGATTAATGGCAAATGTAGCCCCAGTAGTTGTGCAAGTAAAAGATGGTAGGATAGCTCCAAAAATCCCACAATACCCTCTGAAGCCAGAGGTGGAGTTAGGAGTTTACCCTGTAATAGAGCGCTTGCTACAACAGGGCATTCTGGTAAGGACGTCCAGCACTGCCAATAGTCCCATCTTCCCTGTTAAAAAGAGTGGGGGGAGGGGTTACAGACTAGTGCAGGATCTAAGAGGGATCAACAAAATAGTTGAGAGTCAATTCCCCGTAGTGCCAAATCCAGCTGTCATCCTTATGCAGATCCCTCCCTCTGCCAAATTTTTCACTGTAATTGACCTCTGCTCCGCCTTCTTCTCGGTACCTCTGCACCCTGACAGTCAATACTTATTCGCATTCACATACAAAGGAGTTCAGTACACCTGGACTCGTTTACCACAAGGTTTCATTGACAGTCCAAGTATTTTCTCACAGGCCTTGCATGATTGTTTACAGTCTTTTCAACCTGAGAGCGGATCAATATTAATACAGTACGTAGATGACCTACTGCTGTGTTCAGATTCACTTGAATCATCCCTGAGAGATACGAAACAACTCCTGTTTCATCTTTCAGACACCGGACACACGGTTTCCAAAGATAAGTTACAATTATGCCAGACCAGGGTGAAGTATTTGGGACACTGTCTGACACAAGGACTGAGACACCTCACCGCTGATAGAATTCAAGCAATTCATGACATGACTCTGCCACAAACCCAGCAACAGATTAGAACGTTTCTAGGAATGTGTGGGTATTGCCGTAACTGGATCCCAGGTTTTTCCATACTGGCCTTGCCTTTACAGGAGATGGTCTCATCAAACAAACCAGATCGGATTTCGCACACAGACGAATCTGAGATGGCATTTGAAAGACTTAAACAGTGCCTAACGCAGGCACCAGCATTAGGTATGCCAGATTATGGGAAACCCTTTGAGCTGTACGGAACAGAGAATGCTGGGTGCGCGGCAGGTGTCTTAACCCAGAAGCATGGTGATGCCAGCAGGCCGGTAGCCTACTACAGCACTCAGCTAGACACGGTAGCGCGATCCCTCCCCACATGCTTGCGAAGTGTTGCAGCAATAGCATTGCTAGTAAGTAAAAGCGAAGATGTAGTGCTAGGACACAACCTCACAAGTCATACACCACATGCAGTGTCAGCTTTACTGAATTCTGCCCAAACCAGACACGTCTCATCAGTGCGGTTTACAAGATGGGAATTGGCATTAATGGCCCCGGTAAACATCACCATGAAGAGATGCAGCGCATTAAATCCTGCAACATATCTCCCAGGTGTGCCTGGACAGGTACAGAGGGTGGAGGATGAGAGTGATGGTGAAGGAGGATTTAGTAAAGAAAATGACACACATGATTGTATGGAATATTTTACCCAAAATTTCACGGCAAGGCCTGACATCAGTGACAACCCACTGGAAGATGTAGATTTTACTTTCTACACTGATGGTAGTTGTCACAGACGGACTCGGGAGACCTGTGTACTGGATACACAGTCGTAGATGACCAAGGTACCATAGAAGCAGAACCCCTAGGCCCACCACACTCAGCACAAGTTGCTGAGCTGGTTGCCCTAACCAGAGCATGCGAATTGGCTAAAGGTAAAGCAGCCAATATCTACACGGATTCTAGGTACGCCTTCGGAGTAGTCCATGATTTCGGGGCCCTATGGCGCCTCAGAAATTTCATGACGACAGCTGGCACACCCGTAGCGCATGCAGCCCACATCAAAAGACTTCTAACAGCGATACAGGAACCCGACAGAGTGGCTGTTATCAAGTGTAAAGCTCACACATATAGCCAAGACCCGGTATCACTTGGTAACAGCCGAGCAGACGAAGCTGCTAAATCAGCAGCCAGTACCCCCATACAGACAGACATCACACAATTGATGGTATTCAATACTGTCAACACACAGAAATTGTGTGAAATGCAACATTTGTGTTCCCCACAAGAAAAGGCAGTTTGGAGGTCAAAAGGATATGGCCAGGAGTCCTCAGGACTCTGGACAAATGAACAGGGTAAGCCAGTGGCACCCAGAGCATACCTTCCAAGTCTAGCGGAAGCGGCACATGGGCTGACTCATCTAGGCAAAGAAGGAATGTGTAAGTTGGTAAGAGCTTATTGGTGCGCCCCAGGATTTTCTTCCCATGCGGGTAAAAGAGCGATGACATGTCTCACCTGCTTGAGGAAGAATATCGGAAAGGCAATACCAACAGAGCCATCCCATATCCCTCCTACAGATGGCCCTTTCCAGGTAATACAAATTGATTTCATACAATTGCCACCTTGTAGAAATTTAAAGTATGTATTGGTTTGTATTGACGTGTTCTCAAATTGGGTTGAAGCATTTCCCGCGGCCACAAATACCGCTGTGTTTACTGCAAAGAAAATTGTGCAGGAATTTGTGTGCAGGTATGGTATCCCTAGAATCATTGAAAGTGATAGGGGTACCCATTTTACAGGTGAAGTTTTTCAAGCAATGTGTAAGTTAATGGGAATTAATAGTAAGCTGAATACTCCGTACCGCCCCCAGGCGAGTGCGAAAGTGGAAAGAGTAAACAGCACTATTAAAAACAAATTAAGCAAGGTAATGGCTGAAACAGGATTGTTGTGGCCCGAAGCTTTGCCAATCGTATTATACAGCATCAGAACCACTCCCAGGTCCCCTCTAAATCTGTCTCCTTTTGAAATCCTGTTTGGTCGACAACCCCATGCTATGATTAACCCCCAGGATGATTTGAAATGTAACAATGAAGTAACCGTAAAGTATTTGGTTAAGATGAGTAAACAATTGAGGAATCAGAATGATAATCTAAAGTTGGTGATTCCTGATCTGCCAGACAGTAATTGTCATGACATTGAACCTGGGGATTATGTAATGATACGGAATTTTCTACGCTCAGGTTGCCTTATTGACAGATGGGAAGGACCATATCAAGTCTTATTGACCAGCACGACAGCATTGAAGGTTGCCGAGAGAGAGACTTGGGTTCATTCGTCTCATTGTAAAAAGGTTGCTGATCCAGAGAGGTCTCGTGACAAAGAACAGACGGTAGAGGAAATTGTATCGTTAGAGTGTCTGTTTCAAAGAAAGTTGAGACGGCACCTGAGCACTGAGAATAATAAGATCGGAGGCGGTTGTCGAGCTAGATTTCTTTTTCCCTTTTGTTATTTTCTCCAGTTCCCATCTCCCTCCTATTCTCCTCCCCCCTTCTTATTTTCTCCTTTCCCTCCTCTAAGATGGACTTACCCCAAGAGACTGTGATCCGGATTTTCCTGTTGATCCTATTGTTGACCAGAGCAGTCTGTTTCGGTGAGAGTACCATGGAGGTCGAGAAAGGATCTGGAATGGGTTCTGATGACCAGGATGGAGGCGTAAATTTCCAAGAGCAACACAATCACCGAGTAAAGGCGAGTCTCAGAAAACGATCTGGTAGCATTGACAATAGAAGGAATTGTGAAGGATTGTTAGCTGAAGAGAACTGCATCTGTAGGCATTGTGACAATATAGTTGAGGATGGGTGCATCAAGAAATGTCAGTCCAGTTTTAATATCCACATGGACCGGCATCCATTGAGTGACTATCACTCCTTAGTGGGTAAAGTGTTAAACCAGACAGACTGTTGGGTATGCTCTCAAGTACCTCAAGGTCATAGCAAATCAGGACTAGTACCATTCCCTTTAACTGTAGGAGAGGTACTTGAGTTAAGTGGTGGGAGGCCGGTGGACAAGAGGTTTAATATCTCTAGTCCTTCTAGTTTGAAGCTCCACCAATATCATGTGGATAGGTCCTTAGTATGCTTTAACATTTCCAATCCCCGAAAGCCGGGAAATTGGGAAGTGTCATGGAGTAATCAAACCATGACCTTTTCACACAGAGCCGACAGAATGCCCTTAGACACAGAGCTTATACGCCAGATAGCCGACAATGGAAGATTTTTCCGGTATAGATACACTCTAGTAAGTAGGACCATGCGAGTTGGAGAAGTATCACCAGGATACTGTGCACATATCGTACTACCAGATACGTGTACTAGACAGATGGGAGAATTAGGGTTAGGAGATTTCACATGGAAAATTTGTAACATGGTTATGTCATACTCCGTCCCATATGTTCTCCCCGAGATGCATATTTCATATGCGGGAGAAAGGCGTATAAGTGGCTTGCTCCAAACTCAGAGGGATTGTGTTACATTGGAAAAGTACTGCCTGAAGTAATGACTGTATCCCATATCAAAATGAAAGACATTCACCGCGGTGCCCAAGCTCCTTATACTCACACTCATTACGAGCACGTTGTTAAACGGCACCTGATAGAGAGGACAGAGCATCCGGCCTCTGATTTGATCCATGAATCCCCTGGGATTCAATTCCTACTCGCGTTAGATATCACTCATACCGCCAGAGGAGTGATAAATTATAGATATATATCTGCGCTAGCAAACTTGTTAGACAATATCACCGAAATGTATGACGACACGTTCAGGTATACTGGGAGAGAGTTACAAGCCTACAAAACAGAGCTGGTTCAGCATAGGATGATTCTCAATTACCTCACGGCAGTGACAGGCGGGTATTGTGTTACCTTAGCAACTCAATATGGAGTAAAGTGCTGCACGTATATTACAAACAGCACTGAGGACCCGGCCGAGGTCATAGACCAAAAGATGGATGACATTTTGCAATTGAAGTGGGAGTTCCGAAGGAAACATAATCTCACTCTCGCTGCTGTGAGTAATGAGCTGACCAGTTGGGTGTCACGGTTGAACCCACGAAATTGGTTCTCTGGTTTAGGAGAATGGGCCCAAGGTATTATCATGGATGTAGGGAAATTTATCTTGTGTATTCTGGGAGTCGTCATATTGGTTGGTCTGATATTTAGATGCGTTTGGACTTTAACGAAGTGTAAAGGTAGTACCAGAGTGATGAGTCTGAGGAGCGAGGACACTGTAATAACAACAACTAATTTGATTTATGACCCAACGATAGAGACAATGTTGTGATGAAAATGTGATTCCACGGTCCGTTTCTTTCACCCGTTTCTCCTTTGTTTTCCTCCAAGATACAAAGACATCCGCTTGAAAGAAGAATTTGACAACCTCTTTTATACAGACCATTGATGAACTGTGTCACAGACACCCAACACTTTTAGTGACTTTAACTATCTACGGGAAACCCAATACTTTAGAGACTGTAATTTTTTTGGGACACTGGAAAAGCTTTTGTTCACCACTTACAGCAAAAGCACCGAGAGACATCAGACAACATGTACATCAAGACAAGACATCAGACAAGACCTCAATCGGCGACTGTCTATTAAAACTCACATAGTTTTATGACTGCATTTATAACGATTGTTTCTTATCTTCATCTCTACAACCTCCAGGTAGTATCTCACATAGTCGACAGGTGATTCTCACATATTAGCATCCACATATACTCCCCCTTCATGTATCATCAACTAATGTGCACCCCATTTGTTGTAACCAAAAGACGAAAAGAGCTCGGTAGAGTTTGACAGCCCATCCACAGACCCTTAATACGGGATAAGAAGGATTCCAATGTATACTTCGCAATACCTCGAAGCTTGATTTAAAACACGTACGGCACGATGATACATGACCCCTCAGAGATGGATTCATACACACATGCTTCTACTATCTCACTAGGTCATACCTTTCCCACCTTCTCCTCTCCTCCCTTTACCCAATCATAAAAAGGTATTTACATGATGACATATATTTTTCTGTTTGAATTGTTTAGAAAGTGGCAGTTATTGATGAATGCCAAAGGGTGGACTGTCAAAGTCGAAAAATATCATGCTTCACATTGCCATATATTAACCCCATGCACATGCACGCTGCTCGTGCATATAGTCTGCTGTACGTGCACATGTCCGTAAGTTGCGTACGCTCGCTCCGGCGAGTACACGCGGTATATGCGTATTTACGGTAGAGTTTATGAGCTTGTAGCGGGCGACTCGTTTATAGTATATTTAACCAATATAGCGTGTTTTATAGGTAATATTCCCTTCAATCGTATCTGCGAGTATGTTTAGTGTAAATGGTTCAGGGACTTGGGAATTCCTCTTTTCATGATACGAAGGGTCTGACACAGGTTGAACAGTGGTGTCTGGTACCTAACTGAAGAGTATTTTATCAGGAATATTCCGGTGTTGGTTAGGAAGATATTAATCGCTCCTGCGTATAGTTATGTTTAAAAGTAGTTTATGGACATTTACTGTATTTACAGTTCATTATCCATGCGTCGGGAATCCTGAGGATACCTCCCACCTTAGCAGTTTGAAATAGTCACAGCCCACCTGTTCAAATCCACCTATGACCTTTTGTTATAATGCAAGGAGACATTCCTATGTCCAATGAACAATAAGATTGTAGGGCCCTTTGTAGTGTACTGTATGTTGTGTATATAAGGCAGCCAGCCTGGGCCAGCTCACTCACTTCTCTCCACAAGGTTTTCATCATTGATTAACTGAGAGCTGGTTTCCAGGACTGCGCTAGCAATCATTCTCACGTGTGTAAGTTTCTCTGTGACCATCTTATCCTCCTTATATGTTTTTGCCACTTACTCTCTATCTCTCACTGTTATTGTTTATGATTATGCCGCTATTGTATATTCATGTCTAGCTATTTTGTTTAGGTATTAATGTTAGTTTTGTAGTGTATAAGCTGTAACTGTTTTCCCCTTTTTGCATACTATTTATCGTCAGTAAAGGTTTTGGAACCTTAGCAAGGAGTCTGTGTTTCATTAGTTAGTACAGAGGGTGTTGAGCGTCACAATCGCTCCCACAGCTTTTATATTACTAAGGTCAATAAGCGTTACATCATTACAGTGTTACAGTACTAAGGTATACAGTGTAAGCATATTCTGTTTAAAGTTTATAAAGGTTACTGTCTGTGTGTACGCTCCCTGTGTGTATTCTGTACACCCAGCGCAGCGTGTGTACATAATTTGCGTACCACGTGCGAGGTCTTCATACGCAAATAGCGTACGAAGTGCGTAGCACGTGCACGTGGTTTAGCGGCCATTATGGCTACACAGTGTTAGGAAATAGCTTGTGTTATGTTATAAGATAAATATTTAGCTTTATCAAGTCTCTAGATGCAGCTACTGCCACTGTCCACCAGGGGGAGAGCAAGTGACAGAGAGGTGTTTATTATAGAACTCCTGTAATGTGATCGTCACCCCCCTGCAGTGAGGACTGCTATTACCGTCCCGTCCTCCATATGTCCCTGATCTCTGTTGCTCCTCAGGGGCTGTGGCAGATGCTTTGAATTTGCATCAGGTAGAGCTGATTATTTTACTTATCAGCTATGTGTGTACTATGTCTGGCACTATATCATACCTCCCAACATGACCCTCTCCAGGAGGGACACAATGCTCTGCTTCTGGACTTTTCTCTTAATCTATGATTGCCATCACCTGTGGTGAACAGGTTAACGGACATAAAAGGTGTTTCAGCACAGGTGATGGTGATCATAAATTAAAAGAAAAGTCCAGGAGCAGAGCATTCTGTCCCTCCTGGAGAGGGTCATGTTGGGAGGTAGGCTATATGGATATGGGGAGGGGGGAGGGGATGCTGGCCTTGCTGGTTTGTGCTGTGTGTGCTGGGAAACTGTGGGTTTGGGAGTGGGGGTTGGGGGTTATGCTGGGCACTTATGAGTATGAGGGAGTGTATGCTGGACACTGGGATATGGGGGCTGTAGATACTGTATGCGTGTGGGAAGTATGCTGGACACTGTGTGGGCATTGGGGGCGCATGCTGGGCACTGTGGGTATGGGGTGATGTATGTTGGGCACTGTGTCGGTATGGAGTGGTATATGATTGGGCACTGTGGTTTTGAGGGGTGCATGCTGGGCACTGTGTGGGTATGAGGGACACTGTGTGGGTATGGGGAATGCATGCTGGGCACTGTGTGGGTATGGGGGACACTGTGTGGGTATGGGGAATACATGATGGGCATTGTGTGGGTATGGGGGACACTGTGTGGGTATGGGGAATGCATGCTGGGCACTGTGTGGGTATGGGGGACACTGTGTGGGTATGGGGAATAGTACATGCTGGGCACTGTGTGGGTATGGGGAATCCATGCTGGGCACTGTGTGGGTATGAGGGACACTGTGTGGGTATGGGGAATACATGCTGGGCACTGTGTGGGTATGGGGAATAGTACATGCTGGGCACTGTGTGGGTATGGGGAATAGTACATGCTGGGCACTGTGTGGGTATGAGGGGTGCATTTTGTGCAGTGTATGGCTAAGGGGCATATTTCCTTACCCTCCCGCATCCTGCGGGAGACTCCCATTTCAGTGTTAATTAAACCCCCCCAGATTCCCCTGCCCTTTTGGGAATCCAAACTGCCCATGCATGAGTTTGGATGCGACAGGGGGGTGGGACCTGGACGAGAGGATGTCACGACACGTGATGTTACTATACTTAATAATACAGGGTTGTGCGTAGTGGCGGCTGCCTTGCCTAGCAAACTCCGGAGTCTGAGCATGTGAGCGCCATTCATCTTAGGTCAGATTCAGCAACAGCATCTTCTCCCCCAAACACAAGGTGGCCAATACCTTAATAAACGTACAGTAAGTAGCAGGTTCTGGTACTTGGGAACATTTACTTGTTTTGTATATGTGTTTCACACACTACTAGAACATGCAGCTCATAGTGGAAATATATGCACCTATTTCATATCCCCTACCACCTTCTCACTCTCAGAGTGCTCTCCCTGTGTTATATTCCTCCCCTACTCTCTGCTACATCTTATACCAAATTCCTAACCTCACTTCACATACCCCAAATCCAGTACAAACCTGGTAAATCCAGGAGGTGAGTATCCCTACCCTAATCCTCACCATAGTGCCCTAACCTAAACCTCACCCTAAACATTCATCTTAATACCCTCAAAGTCCTAACCCGCAAACCTCTCTCTAACCATAAAGCCTACACGTAATATTTAACCCAAACCGCTAAACCAACCTTAAAATCCTATCCCTAATATCCTAACCCAATCCCCTAAACTAACCCTAATTCTCTAGACCCCTAACCCTAATACCCTAACGCTAAAGGGCAGACTAGATGGACCATATGGTTCTTATATTTATGGAATGTATGAAGATTTTTATGGAGATATACAGTATGGAGGTATATATGGCTTCCTGGAGATCTAATTGCTCTCTGGGGTCCTATGGAGGGACAGTTGAGCGTGATGTGCACAGTCTTTCTTTTCCCTTAATGTGGGTACACACTAGGCGTTGTGATCGGTGAGCGACATCGCCTAGTGTTTTCCCTCCTGGGCTGCCTCACGATGGGCATACACACTGTGCGATATCACTAATGATATCGCACAGTGACATCATGCCACAGCTGGCTGGAGCATGCAGCTTTGGACGATGAGTCCAAATTGAGCTGCATGCACAGATTGCTCATCGTCGGCTGCATACCCTTTGCTGTGCACATCAAATATTTACTAATTTGCTAATATTACATAAAAAAATTTGCATGTAACTAAATCACACCTGCTAAGGACCTATATGCAGCAAAAATATCAAACTAATCTTAACCTACATGTTGGACATCTACACCAATGTGTAATTTATTCTGCCATGGCATACTAACTAAATGAGCAATGGCATTACGAAATTATAAAAACCACGTATTAAAATATCCGATCCAATTTGTCTCTATAA
Source organism: Pseudophryne corroboree (assembly GCF_028390025.1). NCBI lineage: Eukaryota > Metazoa > Chordata > Amphibia > Anura > Myobatrachidae > Pseudophryne > Pseudophryne corroboree. The sequence goes on from NC_086448.1 coordinate 83,145,709, forward strand.
TTATGCGGTTGCTAATGTAATTTATTGCCAATATATTCTCCCTGAAACTAGTTTTCGAAAGTAGGCAAGTATGTATTAAAGCTCTGCATCTCTTTATGTATTACTGGTCTGCATCTCTATGTCACAGCTCTGCATCTCTGTATGTATCACACTCTGTATCTCTATATCACAGCTCTGCATCTCTGTATGTATCACACTCTGCATCTCTATATCACAGCTCTGCATCTCTGTATGTATCACACTCTGCATCTCTATATCACAGCGCTGCATCTCTGTATGTATCACACTCTGCATCTCTGTATGTATCACACTCTGTATCTCTATATCACAGCTCTGCATCTCTTTATGTATTACTGCTCTGCATCTCTATATCACAGCTCTGCATCTCTGTATGTATCAGACTCTGCATCTCTATATCACAGCTCTGCATCTCTGTATGTATCACACTCTGCATCTCTGTATCATAGCTCTGCATCTCTGTATGTATCATACTCTATCTCTATATCACAGCACTGCATCTCTGTATGTATCACCCTCTGTATCTCTGTATTAAAGCTCTGCATCTCTTCATGTATCACACTCTATCTCTATATCACAGCTCTGCATCTCTGTATGTATCACACTCTGCATCTCTATATCACAGCTCTGCATCTCTGTATGTATCACACTCTGCATCTCTATATCACAGCTCTGCATCTCTGTATGTATCACACTCTGCATCTCTATATCACAGCTCTGCATCTCTGTATGTATCACACTCTGCATCTCTATATCACAGCTCTGCATCTCTGTATGTATCACACTCTGCATCTCTATATCACAGCTCTGCATCTCTGTATGTATCACACTCTGCAACTCTATATCACAGCTCTGCATCTCTGTATGTATCACACTCTGCATCTCTATATCACAGCACTGCATCTCTGTATGTATCACACTCTGCATCTCTGTATGTATCACACTCTGCATCTCTGCATCTCTGTATGTATCACACTCTGTATCTCTATATCACAGCTCTGCATCTCTTTATGTATTACTGCTCTGCATCTCTATATCACAGCTCTGCATCTCTGTATGTATCACACTCTGCATCTCTATATCACAGCGCTGCATCTCTGTATGTATCACACTCTGCATCTCTGTATGTATCACACTCTGCATCTCTGCATCTCTGTATGTATCACACTCTGTATCTCTATATCACAGCTCTGCATCTCTTTATGTATTACTGCTCTGCATCTCTATATCACAGCTCTGTATCTCTATATTAAAGCTCTGCATCTCTGTATGTATCACACTCTGCATCTCTATATCACAGCGCTGCATCTCTGTATGTATCACACTCTGTATCTCTATATAAAAGCTCTGCATCTCTATGTATCACACTCTGCATCTCTATATCATAGCTCTGCATCTCTGTATGTATCACACTCTATCTCTATATCACAGCACTGCATCTCTGTATGTATCACACTCTGTATCTCTGTATTAAAGCTCTGCATCTCTTCATGTATCACACTCTATCTCTATATCACAGCTCTGCATCTCTGTATGTATCACACTCTGCATCTCTGTATCACAGCTCTGCATCTCTGTATGTATCACACTCTGCATCTCTATATCACAGCTCTGCATCTCTGTATTTATCACACTCTGCATCTCTATATCACAGCTCTGCATCTCTGTATGTATCACACTCTGCATCTCTATATCACAGCTCTGCATCTCTGTATGTATCACACTCTGTATCTCTATATCACAGCTCTGCATCTCTGTATGTATCACACTCTGCATCTCTATATCACAGATCTACATCTCTTTATGTATCACACTCTGTATCTCTATATTAAAGCTCTGCATCTCTGTATGTATCACACTCTATCTCTATATCACAGCTCTGCATCTCTGTATGTATCACACTCTGTATCTCTATATCACAGCTCTGCATCTCTTTATGTATCACACTCTGTATCTCTATATCACAGCACTGCATCTCTTTATGTATCACACTCTGTATCTCTATATCACAGCTCTGCATCTCTGTATGTACCACACTCTGTATCTCTATATCACAGCTCTGCATCTCTGTATGTATCACACTATATCTCTATATCACAGCACTGCATCTCTGTATGTACCACACTCTGTATCTCTATATCACAGCACTGCATCTCTTTATGTATCACACTCTGTATCTCTATATCACAGCTCTGCATCTCTGTATGTACCACACTCTATCTCTATATCACAGCTCTGCATCTCTGTATGTACCACACTCTGCATCTCTATATCACAGCTCTGCATCTCTGTATGTATCACACTCTGTATCTCTATATCACAGCTCTGCATCTCTTTATGTATCACACTCTGTATCTCTATATCACAGCTCTGCATCTCTGTATGTATCACACTCTGTATCTTTATATCACAGCTCTGCATCTCTGTATGTATCACACTCTATCTCTATATTAAAGCTCTGCATCTCTGTATGTATCACACTCTGTATCTCTATATTAAAGCTCTGCATCTCTTCATGTATCACAGCTCTGCATATCTGTCAGGTTCCTATTTATTTTAGCCACGCTGCCTCTGCAGTGAACCTCCCCCTTTTACTGACTAATGGGGCTTCTATATGTGGGAACTCTCCAGCTTTTTAGTTACAGTTTAGGGCTCTTACTTCTTCTATCCATACCGGTCTCGTACCCACATTTTGTGAACGACTCTCCCCTCTGCATTTTCTTTGCCCCTGCTTTGTGTGGTATTTCCCCTCACAAAACAATTGGTGACAAGTTCCCCCTTTTTTTAAAGATTTAGGGTACCAGAGCTCCCCAGGAATTCCTCCCCTCCTCCCTGGGGCTGAATTGTCCCCCTCTGTTCTCACTGACAGGAATCACCACAGCTCTATAGGGATGACCATCGACAAGGCACTGGTGTTCCTCCCCCCCCAGTACAGGGAGCATGGAGCTTAACTCCGCCCCCCGATGCAATCCACATAGCACAGGCCTTTGTCCCAATTGTGACCTCTATTGCTGAAAGGGAAGGTACAAGCAGTAACTTGGTGTGTCTGTTTAGAGTAGAGATGAGCAGGTTCGGTTTTACTCGGTTCTCAAAACGGCATCTTATTGTCTCACGGATGTCACGTGGTTTGGATAGCCAATAGAAAAAATCTGGATAAAACCGAACTGGAATTAATTCTGGCGTTACATCTGAACCCGCTCATCTCTAGTTTAGAGTGAGTGACAGAGCAGAGGGGCATGCTGTTTTTTTGGCACTTTGGCTCTGCAGAGGCTCTGCTTGGCTCAGTGTGTGTGGTTTCTAGCTAGCGTAACAAGCAAGTGGTCAAGTGGACAGAAGAAGACTGAAATATTGAAGGCAGAGTTGATGTGCGCACCACATGGAGGTGGCAGGTATGTGGAATGCACTGATTGGGATGGGAGTCAGCAGAGATTACATTTGTTGAATACTACCTTGTGGCTGGCTGATTGCATGCGGTGTCGGGCTAGGAGATGAGGAGATAAAAGGACAACCTGAGGAAGCCATTCGTTCTGGCCCATTTACGGCATGCTGCTGATGGTGGAGTGGCCAGCTCACGGATAGGACATGATAACACAGGTTTGATATCGACGTTTTGAAGATTTACTTCGTCATCAGGATAGGTACAGCAAAAACAAACATACCTTATACACCTTCACCTCCCACGTGCATGGTCCCAACAAGCATGTTGGCGTTTGGGTGTCTACTGATGACGTCCACATCCCGCGCCGCGTTGCTATACCAACACTGTAAACAATTGTGCAAATATATGGAGGCTCATGGTGTCCGACTCCAAACAAGGACACAGAACACAAGACATCACATAGTGGTATCCAAAAGATGTCTAGGATGACCAAGCACACAAGGTTGCAATAAAGCATCTAAATACGTAGACCATTTTTGAAACATGCCATTCCCGGCAGCAATGATTGGACGTCCAGGTGGACACATCATGCTTTTGTGCACCTTAGGTAAGGAGTACAGAATCGGTACCATTGGATAGGTACCATCTTTTGGATACCACTATGGGGGTCATTCCGAGTTGTTCGCTCGTTGCCGATTTTCGCTATGCTGCGATTTGTTGCAAATTGCACATGCGCAAGGCACGCAGCGCGCATGTGCTTAGTTATTTAACACAAAACTTAGCAGTTTTGCTGTGGCTTCTGCGGCGCTTCTCAGTCGTACTGCTGTTCGGTAAATGATTGACAGGAAAGGGGCGTTTCTGAGCGGCAACTCAGTGTTTTCCCGGCGTTTGCAAAAAAACACAGGTGTGTCAGGGAAAAACGTGGGAGTGTCTGGAGAAACGGAGGAATGGCTGGCCGAATGCAGTGCGTGTTTATGACGTCAAACCAGGAACTAAACATACTGAGCTGATCGCAATCTGTGAGTAGGTCCGGAGCTACTCAGAAACTGCTAAGAATTACTTAGTACCAGTTTTGCTAATTTTTCGTTCGCTATTCTGCTATGCTAAGATACACTCCCAGAGGGCGGCAGCCTAGCATGTGCAATGCTGCTAAAAGCAGCTAGCGAGCGAACAACTCGGAATGACCCCCAATGTTCCTTAATAAATTGCGTGATGTAGGTCCTTTGCCTCCTGATTGCCTGTTATGTAGTGTTGACATCACAAGTCTATACATGGTGATCCTGAATTCAGCGGGAATAGCCGCAGTACGTAGACTTATCACAGATAACCCGTTGTAACAGTTGGACCAGATGTGAACTTTTTTATTGATTTATTGGAGATGGTACTTACCTGTAATTTCGTCTTATTTGATGGTAAATTCTACCTCCAAGCATCGGGCTGTGCGATGGGGTCCAATGTGGTCCCATCATACGCGAATGCCTATATGTTTGTAACCGAGTACGATATTTTTTTTGCAACATCGTGAATTTATGGACTACACTGTCCTGTACACCAGATACAGTATATTGACAATCTATTTTTTGTATGGTCAGGGTCCAGGGACGTATTTAAGAGGTTCCTAGATGAACATAACGGGACTGAACATCCTGTTAAATTTTCATATACTATTAGTGACGTAAAGGTCAATTATCTGGATGTACAGGTCATTGTGGTTGGGAACCGCATTATGACTGATTTATTTGTCAAACCCAGTGATAGGAATACGGTGCTACATGCACAAAGTTTCCATCCAAAAAAACTCAAATATAGCTTACCTTATTCACAATTTTTAAGAGCCGTAAAAATTTGTAGTTGCAGAGATGCTGCCGAGGTTCACATCAATAGATGGATAGAGGATATGATAGAGTGATGTTGGAGAAAGCAAAACAAAGAGCACTGTGCAATGACAGAGAACAGTTGTTGGTACCTAAAGTGAAGTTACAGGCTAACAAACGTATCCCCTGGGTTAATCATTATAATGTGGCTAGTGGGGGCATTGTGAGTACTGCTAAGAATCTGTGGCCTATTTTGTCCACGGATCGTGATCTTAAATTGGATGGAACCACAGTTATGCCCTGGTACACCCAGGGAAAAACATTCAGGGACTGGGTGGTAAGGACAGACATTACAGGACTGCAAGCACTACATAGTGAACAGGATAATTTTTTAGCCAGGCGCAATGGCTGTAATAGATGTATCAATTGTAGTACATGTAGAGGTATGACGGCAGGAAGATTTTTTAGCCACCCATTAAGTGGGAAGAGATACGAGATCCGTCATAGGGTCACGTGCACCACAAAATTGATCATTTATATCATTACTTGCCCATGTGGCTTGAGTTATATTGGTAAAAGTGATCAGACCCTGAGAGAACGTATGGCTAACCATAAATCTCCATTAAGGCAGCCCTCATGTCCGGTAAAAGTGATCAGCCGTTCGCTAGGCACTTTTTATTTGCGAAACATAACTTGTGTTGCTTCTTCATATATATATATATAGTCGAAATACAAAAAGAAACAGATTATCTGAGGGATCTTTGCAAAAACCACAAGGTCCAATGGTTCCTTCCTGAAGCCGCTGTGTGTTGGTATCTGCAGACTTTGACTTACAATTGGAGGAGAGGCACAGGATTATGGTGTAATAGGTTGACAGTGTCTAGGTTAACCCCAAATGGTCGACATGCCCAAAGTCGACATGGGTAAAAGGTCAACACAAGCAAAAAGTCGACATGGAAATGGCCAACACATCGAAAGGTCAGCACAATTTTTTTATGTGTTTGGGTTGTTAATTACTGTACCTCGTCCCCTCGCATGGCTCGCTTCGCTCGTCATGCTTCGGGCAAGGTGCCTCGCTCCACAACAGCTGCGCTCGATGCAGGTTACTGATCCCAGTGGAAGTCCACGTAGATGGCAAAGAATGAAAAAGTTGAAAAAATGCAAAAAAATCCCCAAAACATGTGTCAACTATTGTCATGTCGAGCATTTGTACCTGTTGACCTTATGACCACATCGACCGTATGCATGTCAACCATATGGTGTTGACATATTGACTGGATACCGAGGCACAGGCCCTTGTGAGATGACTTGTCTCCGCTGCACTGTGTATAGCCTGTTGTGTGCAGGCACAGGGTGTGGATGGAGTGGGCGACATGAAAGACAAGACAATGCAAATACAGTCTGCTCTGGAATTACTTTCACTCCGCAGAGTCAACACTAAGGTGGTCATTCCGAGTTGTTCGCTCGGAATTTTAATTCGCATCGCAGCGATTTTCCGCTTACTGTGCATGCGCAATGTCCGCACTGCGACTGCGCCAAGTAAATTTGCTATGCAGTTAGGTATTTTACTCACGTTTTTTTCATCGTTCTGGTGATCGTAATGTGATTGACAGGAAGTGGGTGTTTCTGGGCAGAAACTGGCCGTTTTTTGGGTGTGTGCGAAAAAACGCTACCGTTTCCGGAAAAAACGCGGGAGTGGCTGGAGAAACGGAGGAGTCTCTGGCCGAACGCTGGGTGTGTTTGTGACGTCAAACCAGGAACGACAAGCACTGAACTGATCGCAAATGCAGAGTAAGTGTCGAGCTACTCAGAAACTGCTAAGAAGTGTCTAATCGCAATTTTGAGAATCGTTCGTTCGCAATTTTGATAAGCTAAGATTCACCCCCAGTAGGCGGTGGCTTAGCATGTGCAATGCTGCTAAAAGCAGCTTGCGAGCGATCAACTCGGAATGAGGGCCTAAGTAGCGCAGATCGTCTTCAAACGTGTTCCGTGCTCACGTTGTCTTGGCAGAGATTGATCTTTGTTCATTCGTAACATTTGTTTTTTAAATGAGAAATTAGTTTGTGTCAACATGCGTTTTCCTACAGTACACACATGGGCCCTCATTCCGAGTTGTTCGCTCGTTCTTTTTCATCGCATCGCAGTGAAAATCCGCTTAGTACGCATGCGCAAAGTTCGCACTGCGACTGCGCCAAGTAACTTTACTATGAAGAAAGTATTTTTACTCACGGCTTTTTCTTCGCTCCGGCGAACGTAATGTGATTGACAGGAAATGGGTGTTACTGGGCGGAAACACAGCGTTTTAGGGGCGTGTGGCTGAAAACGCTACCGTTTCCGGAAAAAACGCAGGAGTGGCTGGAGAAACGGTGGGAGTGCCTGGGCGAACGCTGGGTGTGTTTGTGACGTCAACCAGGAACGACAAGCACTGAACTGATCGCACAGGCAGAGTAAGTCTGGAGCTACTCTGAAACTGCGAAGTAGTTTGTAATAGCAATATTGCGAATACATCGGTCGCAATTTTAAGAAGCTAAGATTCACTCCCAGTAGGCGGCGGCTTAGCGTGAGCAACTCTGCTAAATTCGCCTTGCGACCGACCAACTCGGAATGAGGGCCATTGTCAGCAGGAACCTAAAGGGAATAGCTAGGATTAAATCTAAGAAGGAGGGATAGGCAAAATGGTTTCCAAAGTATTTCTATTTATTTATATGGTATTGTACCAACATATCATGTACAGGGCCGTCTTAACAGTAGTGTAGGCCCCTGGGCACAGTAATGCGCTGGCCCCCCTAGCCATCCTTCAGAGGTAGGGGTGGGGGTTCTATCAGCGGCAGCTTTGACGTCCCGCGGGAGGTAGGGGGTGCTCTATCTTCTGCTCAGCATGTAGGACCTGGAGCAGTAATTTCTGCTAATTTCGCCTTTACTGCACAGATGACGCTAAACTGTAGAAGGGGGCATTGGGCTGAATGAAGAAGACCTGGTACACGACTTCCGGAATGGTAGGGGGTGTTTAATACGTAGGGAAGGGGTGGATAGTGGAGTGGGCTTAATATTTGTTATTTTTGTGTGGGAGGGCAGCTTGCTTGACTGCAGATATCTCAAGTTCTTGAAAATATATTTCTTAGCTTTACGGGATAAAAAAACTAGAGAGTCCCACCTTTCAGATGGTTCTGGGGACTTGGGGATCAGAGTGCAGGAGCCAGAGCAATTCACCAACGAAAATCTAAAACTGCATGTTAGGCGTGTGGAGCCGAAGCAGGGACCATCTGCTGGAAGGCTGATATATCTGGTTCTGGGCATAGTAGAGACAAGCTGCCAGTGTTCTCCAAAAGGGGAGAGTCACAGCTTTTGGATTATACCCTTGGAAAAACTCTAAGTCAGACAGAACCTGAGATATCTGGCTGGGAAGAGAAATTAACAGGTTTGGATGGGGACCACTGGTTTCAAGTCGGATATCTCCGGTTCCCCAGGGCCGATTTTCAAAAATCTGGTACCCCTGGAAAGAGGGGACCCTCAGCTATCAGCATAGGGCCCTTAAACTCCTGGGGCCCTTGGGCAAGAGCCCATTGAGCCCATACGAAAAGACGTCCCTGATCATGTAGAGAGTACATTACTTAGCCCTGCTCCATTGGAGCTTACACTCTAATCTCCATACCATGGCAAAAAAAAACAAAAAAAAACAGTATGCCATTGGACTGGTGTAGATGAACTGGGTCACTGAGAAGAATTCTGTACAAATAAAGGGAGAACATATAAACTTCAGATAGCAGCCATCAGTCTGGAGACACTGGTGCAGGAAGGCAGTAATGCCACTCAGAGCTACTGTACCGCACTACAGAGCTAAAAGGAGCTGTAAACTGATGCATTAGCTAGATTAACAGTAAAGCGAGTTCTCTAAAGCATATCGAGCAGAGGCGCAGCCAGAACTTTGTGGGCCCCATAGTAACATTTTGAAGGGGCCCCTGTCCCAATGCTTCCAGAGACACTTCTCTGCAGCAGTTGTTTATGTTCTGCCCAGTGTCGGACTGGGGCATGAAGGGCCCACCGGGGGAATGCTGCTGTAAGGGCCCATGCTTAAAGGTGTAGCCAGGTTCCAGTTGGGGGCATGGCCAGCCACCACAGAGGTTTGGCTAACCATTACATGTTCTGTGCCCCTTGGTAAATAAATATATGATTAACCAAATTATTGTGAAGTATAATGTAACATATGTATAATGCATAAATCCAGTGCACTAGGATAGTCTGGAACTTGATCCCTAGAGGAGGAGAAGGGCCCACAGGCAATAGGGCCCACAAGTGGTTTCCCCTGTTCCCCAGTGGGCCAGTCCGACCCTGGTTCTGCCCCATAGTGCCCTAGTTCATTTTCTAAACCATAATAGCGGCTAAGTTAATGTTATACCCCATAGTAATGCACTAGTTTATTTTATGAACCATAGTAGTGCCCTAGGTCATGTTATGTCACATTGTACACATTATGCCACATAGTACCCCCAATTCACATTATGACATAGGGAGTTTTCTGAGTTGATCGTAGCAGGAATTTTGTTAGCAGTTGGGCAAAACCATGTGCACTGCAGGGGGGGCATATGTAACATGTGCAGAGAGAGTTAGATTTGGGTGGGGTGTGTTCAATCTCCAATCTAAATTGCAGTGTAAAAACAAAGCAGCCAGTATTTACCCTGCACAGAAACAAAATAACCCACCCAAATCTAACTCTCTCTGCACATGTTATATCTGCCTCCCCTGCAGTGCACATGGTTTTGCCCAACTGCTAACAAAATTCCTGCTGCGATCAACTCAGAATTACCCCCATAGTGTCCCCAGTTCATATTATGCCACATTACAGTACCCCCAGTTCATAATATACTGCACTATAGTGCCTCCACTTTATATTGTACCACATTACATTGTCACAGTTCATATAAAGTAACATTATAATCCCCTCCAGTTCATTTTACACCACATTACAATTACAATGAGAAGGTCAAGGGGCACCCCTAGATATTTTGCAGGCCCTAAGGCAAACGTTTGTAAGGGCCTCTATTTACCACCCACTGGTGAATAATGTATATAACACTAGTAACTTTGGTTAGGAAGGTGGGCCCCTCCCAGCTCAGGGCCCCATAGCAGCTGCACTCCCTGCATCTATGGTGGTCGTAAAGCAGCTATTGTACGCACATCGTCAATGTTTTCCTACTGCGCATGCGTCTGAGCCACTGTGCGCATGTGCAGTGCGTGAATTGCGATTGTGGTCGCATCGAGGAGGGAATCACAAAGTGAGTGACAAGAAGACAGCGTCTTGGGGTGGTAATGGGGAGTGGTAGGGTAAATGCAGTCGTGTCATGGCTGTTCAGATACCGTTTTCTGGGTATGCATATATTAGCAGTTGGGATCTTATTGGGATCTTATTTGCTACTGGAGATCCCTCACCGTCCCTGGAGAACTACTTAGTCTGCGCGTGCTCAGAGACACGCAGACTCTGCAACACATCCTGATTTTGGTACCGATGTATCAGCAATTTTACACCGTCGGACAGAAATGATGTAATAGCAGTGGGCGTCCCTATGCTCAGTGTTAGCATATCTGTGTGCGGCAAAAGATAGCAACAGCAATCGCAAGAACAACCACACCTGAATGAGATTTATCATGCTGAATAAAGCAATAATGCTACTATGCCTGATATACTATTGTGTTTGCCAAAATAATGTCAATTATTACTGTATGCCACCAATACCATGATACCTTGCCCACTGTGTCACTGCTCCGAGCCCCATCTTGCTCTGTAAACGTACTATATGTGCTTTAGCGCAAATCAAGGTGTATGGAATCTCCACAGAGGATTATTTGCTTCAGTAATGTGGCCCTGTAATAGGATGCGGTCAAGAACCCGCTGGACGTAATCCCGGTGGTCGAAATACCGACACCGCGATCCCGACCGGCACAATCCCGACATATTCTCCCTCTGTGGGTGTCCACGATACCCATAGAGGGAGAATAAATTAGTGTGCCGAGCATAGCGAGGCACCAAGCCCGCAGCGTGGCGAGCACAGCAAGCCTGCAAGGGGCTGCGTTGCGCTCGCCCCCCTGTCGAGATTGTGCCAGTCGGGATCCTGGTGTCAGGCGGGATTTTGTACTGATCCCCCTGTAACAAACCCAACACCTTTTAGATGCCAGTAATCAGGACAGTGTATGTGCGTGTACCATGGCACATGAGTAGGAGGGTCACACGCGGTAGGGGCCACATCACGTTCCTTTTCTTCTCCATTCTCCAAAAACTCTTCAACAGGAGCTCCTGCTGCTGCTGCATGTGACATTGAAGTGGCGCCTGTCAGTGCGTGGCGCACCTACTGTATCCTGATTTGCTAGACAGTGGGAAAGACCCTGAGACCTGGCCTCTCCCCAGGGCCGGCTCAGCGGTTTGCAGCGCCTCGGGCGGGCAATAGGGGCGTGGCTGAAGTGTGTGGTGCGCGATGACGTCATCGCGCACCGCACAACAAAGGTCCTCTCTACGCGTCTAGTTCCCTTCGCGGAGAGGACCTTTGCTGTGCGGTGCGCGATGACGTCATCGCACACCACACAGTAAAGGTCCTTTCCACGAAGAGAAACTAGATGCTAGGCGTCTAGTTCTCTTCACGGCGGGGGACAGCGGCAGCGGGGGGGCACAGCACTGGGCACAGCACTGACAGCAGCAGCGGATCTTGCCATGGTGCGGCGCCCTCTGAAAGGCGCCGCCCCGGGCAAAAGTCCTGCTTGCCCGTGGCAAGATCCGCTACTGCCTCTTCCACACGGGACCATTGGGGTGGGGATCCTGTAACAGCACACAGAACATACTGTATATGTACAATCCTAATAGCTAAGACTGAAATAGAATGTTAAATATTTTTTAGTTACTATTCAGATCTTCCTCTGTTCCAGCCGCTGCTAATGTCATCTTGTACTTGGGATCCTGCTGGAGCCCGGTGCCTGTTTTGTAGCAATGGGAGAAATCTGTGGTTTACTGGAACGTCCAAAACTTGTCTTTGTTATGTTGGGTTTCTGAGCCCACACAACGAGCCGAGCTGTGTGCAGTACAGGCAGTCATTATACGTTGTTAATCACAGGAAACTATTCCTTCAGGACACAGAGGAAGTTAATAGATATAATTATCCTTTACCAGGGGTATATAGCCGGGCGGTTTATACAGCTTCAAATACAGCAAATTTTAGTTATAAAGGGTCTAAAAAAATAATAAAAAGAGTGTTTTTTAAAACTCCAAGAAAGCAAAATCTATTAACTTACATAAAAGCCATCAATTATTATATATTATTTTAAGCGAAAACACAAATTTTCCATGAATGTAAATCAACCGACTGGAATTTGCGCGGCCGGCGGTGTGCATCTCAGTACAGATATAGGTGGCTGCGACATTTGCATATTTTCGCACAGTCCAAATTCAAAGCTGTGAATGCATTTTCCTCCATCTCTGAATCATGCCCTGTAATAAGAAAATATTGACGGCTAGCTTGTTGTGTATGCAGCCTACAAATGATACTAAAAACACAAGTACATTATGTATAGAGAATATTGGACATATGGGGGTAGATGTATGAAGCAGCGAAAAGTGTGGAGAAGTGAGCCAGTGAAGAAGTATGCCATGGCAGCCAATCAGCTGCTTCGTATAAATTTAAAGAGTGCACTTGTTAAATGTTACTTCAAAGCTGATTGGTTGCCATAGGACATTGCTCCACTCTTATCACTGCTTCATACATCTACCCTATGCTACCTTGTTTGCCTAATGCAATAATGGCAAAGGTCATGGTGCAGGGGCGTCTTCTGAGAAGGGAAGACATGTGCCCTCCCTGAGCAGGTTCCCCCTCGCGTAGGCATGTGCTCAATGTAGACCGCGGCACTCTTTTCCCTTCATTGGCAGCAACAGGGTGGGTATACTCAATGAATGCTGGCCCCACACACCTTGCACCCATTATACATATGTCAATGACAAGGGGAGATAGATATTTTAAGAAAAAATGTTCCCCTAATTACTTGACATCACATATCTTACCTCACACCATTTTCCTTGTGATTTCTCTACTGTGTACGAGCATGTCTTCAGGAAAATGGTGCTGGGAAGAGAAGTATAGGGAATGGGAGCACCGCACACCCTTTACCCCTTATACAAATGTCACTGTATAGAATCAGTGTAGTGGAAAAAGGAGTGGAGCAGTCCCTTTGGTAACAAATGCTATTGACGTTTATAATCTAAGAGATAATGGTATTGGGGGTGATATAGTCCCAGCAGTGTAGGGTCTCAAACGGACTGTCACACTGGTTCATGGCTCTGGGTGGGGGGCAGTGTATGTGTAAGACGATAACTCACACATGAGGTAGACACTGAACTGTTGTGGAAACTGAAAGCGGGATCTTCTCCAATGTCATTCAGCAGTGCGGGAACACATTTGGAGATAGTGGGTAATTCTAGAGTGTCATGATTGGGGAAAAGACCATCTGAGGGTAATGGCCGGGGCAACCCAGTACAGAGAAGGGGAAGAGGACTACTGAGTAAGGTCAAAGGAGCAAGATACAGTAGAGACAGATGTCTAGAAGAAGCAGAATCTGTGAGACCATCAATGGAGATATTAAATCACACAAGAGAGATGGGAAAATATGCCGAGAAACCAGATGACAATGGGCCTAGGGGGTCATTCTGACCCATTTGCTCGCTGCTTTTTGTCGCAGCCGAGCGAACGGGTCCCTACTGCGCATGCCCCGGCACCTTAGTGCGCCGGCACATGCCAGACGACCGTAGGCCGTAGCAGGGCTGTGATTGCCTCTGCCTGATTGACAGGCAGAGGCGATCGCTGGGCGGGAGGGGGCGGAATGGCGGCGTTTGGCCGCCGTTTTGTGGGAGCGGTCCGGCCATCGCAGGCGTGGCCGGACCGAAACGGGGGGCAGGCCGCAGCGGCTGCGTGACGTCACACGCAGCCGCTGCGGGCCGGGGAACAATGAGTAGCTCCCGGCCAGCACGCTAAAGCTCTTTAAGTGCGAAGTCATTACCACTGTGCGATGCCTTTGCACTTCTGCGGGGGAGGGGGGGGGGGTGGCACTGACATGCGGGGCGGACTAGCCCTGTGCTAGGCGTCCACCCGCATGTCAGTGTGAATGATCGTAGCTGTGCTAAATTTAGCACAGCTACGATCAACTCGGAATGACCCCCCCTAATTCAAAGTTGATCGCAGCAGCAAATCTGTTAGCAGTTGGGCAAAACCATGTGCACTGCAGGGGGGGGGGGGGGCAGATATAACATGTACAGAGAGAGTTAGATTTGGGTGGGGTGTGTTCAAACTGAAATCTAAATTGCAGTGTACAAATAAAGCAGCCAGTATTTACCAGGCTTGCCTACCCTCCCGCATTCAGCGGGAGGCTCCCGATTTGCAGATGAGCCTCCCACTGCCCCGGAAACCCTGACAGTCCTCCCTGTTTTTAAAGCGCCTTGTCTGATTAGAAGTACCGCGCATACGCGAGTCCGGAGAGGTCGGGGGGCGTGGCCAGCATGGGAGACTTTCTGGCCGTCCACCGCAGGGTTGTGTGTCCTGCACACTGCAGCAGGGCTCTGCTTCTGCTTTCCTGCGACTGGCTCCTCCCACCACACTCAGGGCAGTAGCGTGGATCAGCCCAGCAGCAGCAGCAGCAGCCTCAGCTTCCTTCTCCTGCTCCTCACCTCTTACTGGTGGTGTGTGCACTGTGCTGCCTCCCACACTGTTGGGGGTCAGCTCCTAGCCTTTAGTAGAAAGAGCAACATACTGTACACAGGTGAGTGCTAGGGGTAACGAGGGGGAATGGAGGCTGTGTGTAATGTGTGTATGATGCAGTTCAATGTGGTACAGGGTCTAATATGGAGGGAGGGGGGGCTGGGCTGTGTAGTGTACTGTACATATTTACTGACAATCTGGCTGCCAGGTCGGAGCAGCAGGGGCGTGGCGATGCGGCTGGATGGCGTTTAGGGGGGGGGGGGGTTGGGGCGTGGCTTCACGATCACGTCATTGTGGACCCGCCCCCTGTCTAGCAATGCAGTTAATATTGCCATTGCAAGGCAGGGGCGGGGCCAGAATGACGCGAATTGCGTCATCTGAACTTCGCCACGGGAGGTTTGGAAGGTGATGCGGGGGTGTTGCGGGTGGTGGGCACTCGGCCGGGAGGCTTGCCTACTCTTCCAGGGGGCCGGGAGCGCCACCCGATTTTCGGGAGCCTCCTGGCCATTCCGGGAGAGTAGGCAAGTATGGTACTGTATGCTGTGTATAATGTAATTTGGTGGGAGGGGGGCTGTGTAGTGTACTGTATGCTGTGTTTAAAGTAATGTGGGGGAGGGGGTCTTTATGCTATGTTTAATGTAATGTACTGGGTGTAATATGGGGGAGGGGGCTATGTACTGTATGCTGTGTATAATGTAATGTGGGCGGAGGGGATCTGTGTGTGCAGCAGACTTGCCTACCCTCCCGCATTCAGCGGGAGGCTCCCGGTTTTGACCTCAACCTCCCGCTGCCCCACAAATCTGCCCTGTTCTTACATTTTTTAAACTATTTTTGTGGGAATATGAGGACTGCGCATGCGCCAGTTGGGAAGTACCATGGGCGGGGCCTGGATGTTGCTTAATTGCTGGCCACCGCAGGGTTATCGGTGCGCAGCTGGCAGGGAGGCTGTGTGCGCGGCGGCAGCAGAGTCCCCAGCAGCGGTGGCAGCGGAAACCACAGCAGAAGTGGCAGTGGAGACCCCAGCAGCGGTGGCAGTGGAGACCCTAGGAGCGGAGACCTCAGCAGCGGTGGCAGCGGAGACTCCATCAGTGGCGGCTGCAGAGACCTCATCACCAGTGGCGGCAGCAGCACAGAATGTAAGGTAACCAAAAAAGCCAGCCTGCGTCTTGAATGGGGTCCATGTGGCTGGAGTGGGAAGAGCAGGACAGGGCTGAAGAAAATTAACAAAGTGGGTACTGAGTGATTACATGTTATTGCATGTAATCATGTTATTGCTGCATGCAGGCCCAAGCTGACTGTCACTCATCCTAGGGGGAGCGCTGACAGTATTATAGGAACAGGGACAGTGTTACAGGGATAGTGTCAGAGTTATAGGGATAGTGTCAGAGTTATAGGGATAGGGTCAGTGTTATAGGGATAGGGTCAGCGTTATAGGGATAGGGTCAGTGTTATAGGGATAGTGAATAAATTATGAAAGCGCTGTCCAATAACAAAGAGTATTTATTAAACAATTAAGATCAACCATAAAATCACATTTAAAACCACATATACTCAATATTTATTTTACTTAACACTCTCTTTCAGAGATCATACAAGACAGTAAAAGCAATTCATGTAACAATTTCAGCTGTACGGGGGGGATACACTTGCAATATCAGCATACTATGTTGCAATTATTTAAACTGAATGTATCCACACCAATACAATTCTCCACAATATGAGTTGGGATAATTCTGCGGTCTCCTGTGACTAATGAATATTACATTTTAAATGACAGTTCCAAACAATTCCAGAGGATAGCAATATTGATATGCCCCAATCTTTGGGATAATATTCTTGATTTTAGCTCCTCCCGCTGGCTGAGTTCTTATTACAGTCACTATATGAAAGTTGAAACTTGGATACGCTTGCCGAATGAATAGCTCTCCTGCTTTGGAGACGCAGGTCCAGTTCCAATTGATGGTACGGACGGGCGTCCCAGTCGGAGGCTATCGGCTGGCGTGCCGTTCCTGGTCCTACTACTTTGTGCACTCCCCGGCTTCACTGCCCTAGGGATGACTACAGGAGTAGCTAGTTCAGCGATATGTTAAGGCGGCCGCTCCTTTGGCTGGGCGCTCGTCCCCGTTGCACAGCGTCTATTCACTGGAGATAGGAGAGGGGCCATGCCAGCAGCTCACAGAGCGCCAGGCATGCCCCCTCAGTGACGAAAACAGGGTGTGGATCACGTTCGTGGGCCCTTCCATGAAGTCACGCCCATTTTAATAAGCCACACACCTTTTGCGTGCGCGCGCAGATGTCACTCTTTCAGAGGGACAAAAGTTGGGAGATATGCCATATAGTCACTGGAGTGAGCGCCTAACAATGAAGGACACGCCCCATTCTGGCAATAGACACACCCATAGGTGGAGTTAGACACACCCTTTGGGTCGAGCATGACACGAAGCTTCTGCTTACACCTACAATCTCCCTGAAACTAGTTTTCAAAAGTAGGCAAGTATGGTATTTACCCTGCACAGAAACAAAATAACCCGCCCAAATCTAACTCTCTCTGCAAATGTTATATCTGCCCCCCCTGCAGTGCACATGGGCCCTCATTCCGAGTTGTTCGCTCGCAAGCTGCTTTTAGCAGCATTGCACACGCTAAGCTGCCGCCTACTGGGAGTGTATCTTAGCTTCTTTTGCGAACGAAAGATTCTCAAAATTGCGATTACACACCTCTTAGCAGTTTCTGAGTAGCTCCAGACTTACTCGGCATCTGCAATCAGTTCAGTGCTTGTCGTTCCTGGTTTGACGTCACAAACACACCCAGCGTTCGTCCAGAAACTCCTCCGTTTCTCCAGCCACTCCCGCGTTTTTCCCAGAAACGGTAGCGTTTTTTCGCACACACCCATAAAACGGCCAGTTTCCGCCCAGTAACACCCACTTCCTGTCACCCACATTACGATCACCAGAATGATGAAAAAGCCGTGAGTAAAATTCCTAACTGCATAGCAAATTTACTTGGTGCAGTCGCACTGCGGACATTGCGCATGCGCACTAAGCGGAAAATCGCTGCAATGCGAAAAAATTTACCGAGCGAACAACTCGGAATGACCACCATGGTATTCCCCAACTGCTAACAAATTTGCTGCTGCGATCAACTTGCTGATAATACATGCATTCACATATAAAAGAAATGACACATTCATGAGTTTTCTGATAAGCGGTTCCCAAGATTCAGTATGGTGGCAGATTTACTTCAGATGACCGGATTCAGCTCTTACATGGAAAAAAACTTGTTGGAATCTTCTTTTAATGTATAATAGTACAGTACCTGTCAGTTAGCTTAATTCATATACAGAACCACTGCCATTATTTTACCAATTCTAGGTCACAATTTATTTTTCAACATTTTAACTTCTGTTTTGAATTGTGTAAAGAATGAGAATTATGACTCTGGTACAGTACTAAGGGCTTTAACCATCACCAATCTTGAATCTGCGCAGGTAATCTCTTGCAGGCTTACTGGGATGGCCTGTCAGACTTTAGTACCCATTATATGATTTGTTGTATAGTTATACTCACTTAAGTACAGCTATGTTTTAAATCTGAAAAAAGAGAAAACCGCAATCTACTGTATGTAACTGTACAGTTACAGCGGCTAAAACATTTCTTATTCAGACAGCTAGAAATTACTGTCATTACCAGTCCTTGCTAAACTGACTTCCACAACCTGCCGGCCACATCATTACCGGTTTCTGACAGAATTTTTTTTTGAGGACATATATATGTTTTCTTATAATGTTAAAGAAGAGCTGCCATGCTGTTTTTGATGTATATTAGTAATCCGAGTGATTATGGGAGCATCTGTCACAGTGATGTTATGTTAAAGTAACATAATTCCCCTAAATTAAGAGGCATATTTAACAGCGAGTGATATTCTTGTTATCACTCGTTATGAATGTTAAATGGTGGTCCAGCCAATCAGCTTCTGTTATGTGTTTAAAAAATGACAGGAGCTCAGAGCCGGCCACAGGCATAGGGCAATTGCCTAGGGCATTTGATATGCCTAGGGGCATCATCAGCTTCTGCTGATTAAAATGATATGCGGCATGCCTATATTCTGTGTGTAGCATTTCATATGCAGATACAGTCTCACACAGAATATAGGCATGCTGCATATCATATTATTCAGCAGAAGCTGATTGTGCATCCTAGCCACATAGCAATGCAAATAAGATGCATTTTCATTAAAAAAATGTGCCCGACGTTAGCATTGAGGCAAGATTTATGAGGACATATCTGTATCCAAGCAGAGGCATAGGTCACAGTGTTAGTGGCAGTGTGAGTGCTGTGTGCATGTGAGGTTGGTTGTGCAGTAGTGTTCGGAATATGTTTAATGCATTAATAATGTGCAACATATGTGTAAGGGGCACTATGTGTGTCATTATGTGTATAAGGGCATTAATAATGTGTGGCATATGTGTAACAGGGTACTACTGTATGTGTGTCATTATGTGTATAGGGGCACTAATAATGTGCAGCAATTGTGTAGGGGGCACTATGTGTGTCATTATGTGTATAAGGGCATTAATAATGTGCAGCATATGTGTAAGGGACATTATGTGTAAAAGGGCATTAATAAAGGCTGTCACAATGTGTAAGGCGCATTATGTTTATAAGGACATTAATAATGTGTCTCATGTGTAAGGGGCATTACTGTGTGGAATTAGGTGTATAAATGCATTACTAATGTGTGGCATGTGTATAAGGTGCTCTACTATGTGGCGTTGCATATAGAAAGGGCATTACTGTGTGGTCTAATGTGAATAAAGAGCAATAGGGTGTGGTGTAATGTGAATAAGGAGCAATTCAGTGTGATGTACTGTGAATAAGGGGCTTTACTGTGAGCAGTATCGTTTACAAGGTAAAGTGATACTACTGTGGGATGTAATATGAATTATGGACACTATCGCATGATCAAATGTGAATAAAGTTGCAGTACTGTGTGTTGTAAATGGAACTGGGGTTACTATTGATAGTGTAGGAGCTTCCGCAGTATAGCAAATATATATTGATTCACGCTTTTTCGCATTTATTAAGATATTTACTGTTAATCACAAAATGGGTTCATGTGTCCTTAAGAAAATATTGCTGAGTTGGTCAGAATACTATATTTGCTGAATATCTTGTCCTAAAGCATGACTTGTACAAAGACAAATGCAACATTAAATGTATCCAAGGCGGACAAAGCAACACCAGATATATCCAAGGCTAATTGAGAAGAATGCTGAAAGAAATCTTCTGAGTTTATGTCCGAAAGACTGATAAACGAAACAATAACCATTTTCAAGGCTGTTCTAGTTGCCACTTGGAACATTGTATGACAATCGATGAATTTCAAGACATACATGGTGTATTCTGATTGGCTAAATGTATTGGCAAACATGAATCCTTTGTTTTCAAGCTATAAATAATAAAGATATGACGGCCCCTAGCAGGTCATTTATGATTTGCTTTGGTTACACATGAACTTGTGTCATCTTATCATTCATTGACCTCCAACCGGTTGCTAAAGGAACAGAATTCTGACTGATGACTGCAGAGAGTTTATAGACCAGACCTGAATAGGTTAACATACCCTAACATTTGGGGGCATCGTCCGGGGATATTCCAGCATCTCCTCCACTGGCAACAAATCCTCTGATCTTTCAGGAACCGCTGATGACAAAAACCGGTAAGTGAGACTTAATGTGTAGATTTCTACCTGCTCACTTGGCTCAGCGTTTTCTTGAATGCATCTGGGAAAGTCCAGTCGAGAAGATCAGAGAATATCTTAAAGAGCCCAGTATCAGTCAGAAGAAGACATTTTTTTAAGGTAAAAAATATATTGTGATGTTAGATTGTTGAATTGTGGGTAAATATCTTCAGCTAATTTGTCACAAGTGTACAGGGGGGATTTATCAAATATTCAGAAAAATTTTACATTTTTAAAAGGTGGCGCATGGCCAAGGTGTATTCTAATGCTGATAAACAGTTTGAATTGAGAAATAACCAAAGAGGTGTATGCAAATCTTGTACCTGTGTTGTTGTGTTAAGAAAATACAAAGGGTCTGTAGCACCGAGATTGGTGGCAATTACAAGCACTGAATTCTCATTTGGTTATGTGGAAAATGATGACGAATTTTATTGTACAATAGGTTGTTATTTTAAAAAGAGAATTGTTGGAACATACATTGAGAATGATTGGTCTAACATCATAACCTATTGGCCTAGGAACCACATAATCCAAGGTCTAAGATCCATTTGCCCGTGCAGCCTCAAACAGCTGCCGTGCACACAGATAACAGATATAGCATTTACTGTCATCCTTGTTTTTGTATCCTTGCACTGTTGTATGTACTCTGTCAATATGCTTTTGAAAAGGTGGGGGTTGTCGGGGTTGTCTGCTGAATAATGAAACCAGTGTCAGTAACTAGATTCTCCTGCACACATTGTACTGTATATATTGTATGTCCCTATGCAAGACAGCTAAGGGGTAGGATTGGGTCAGTAATGAAGAACAGCTACTGTCTGAAAGAGACACAAGGTGAACGTATTCCAAGAATAGTGGGGAGTTTACCAAGAACACAAAGAACAACAGGGATACTGGTACAAGCAGGAGTCTATATAGGCAGGGGGATAGACCCTTGGAGTGACTTAACAATAATATTAGGGACGCATCTCAGTGATCCAGAAGAAATAATCTATTATGCAGGTCTCACTTGGGGAGCAGTACTAATAGATTTTCCACCAATACAGGGAGGAAGGGGCAACACTACAACCCCAGTCATTTGTCCACAGACGGATTTAAGGAGCTCTTTAGGTACAAGGAGATTTTAATTCCCTCATAAGGAGTTACTAAAATACCACATCAGGAGGGGTTCCGCGCACGTTCACCCAGGCATGGGAGCGCGGTCTGTAAAGATGTCAGGGCCCGACAAACCCGTGGATATTGTTAGTAACAGGGAGGGAAGAAAAGCTCTGAAAGGAGATTTTAAGTAGAGATGAGCGGGTTCGGTTCCTCGGAATCCGAACCCCCCCGAACTTCAGCCTTTTTACACGGGTCCGAGGCGGACTCGGATCTTCCCGCCTTGCTCGGCTAACCCGAGCGCGCCCGAACGTCATCATCTCGCTGTCGGATTCTCGTGAGGCTCGGATTCTATCGCGAGACTCGGATTCTATATAAGGAGCCGCGCGTCGCCGCCATTTTCACACGTGCATTGAGATTGATAGGGAGAGGACGTGGCTGGCGTCCTCTCCGTTTATAGAGAAGAGAGTAGAGAGTTAGAGACACTATTTACTAATTTTGGGGAGCATATTAGGACTGGAGTACTACTACTTGCTGATAGTGTGACCAGTGACCATTGACCACCAGTTTAATTAATCCGTTCTCTGCCTGAAATAAAACGATACACAGTGTGACACAGTCACATACCATATCTGTGCTCAGCCTCAGTGTGCTGCATCATCATATGTAATACTGTATATCTGACTGTGCTGAGTGCTCACTGCTCACACAGCTTAATTGTGGGGGAGACTGGGGAGCAGTTAGAGCAGGAGTACATAAATAATATATTTTAAGTACAGTGCACACTTTTGCTGCCAGAGTGCCACACTGCCAGTGTGACTGACCAGTGACCACACTGACCACCAGTATATTGTGATTGTCTGCTTAGGACGGAGTACTACTTGCTGATAGTGTGACCAGTGACCAGTGACCACCACCAGTTTAATTAATCCGTTCTCTGCCTGAAAAAAAACGATACACAGTGTGACACAGTCACATACCATATCTGTGCTCAGCCCAGTGTGCTGCATCATATCTAATACTGTATATCATTATCTGACTGTGCTGAGTGCTCACTGCTCACACAGCTTAATTGTGGGGGAGACTGGGGAGCAGTTATAGCAGGAGTACATATTTTAAGTACAGTGCACACTTTTGCTGCCAGAGTGCCACTGCCAGTGTGACTGACCAGTGACCACTGACCACCAGTATATTGTGATTGTCTGCTGACCACCAGTATATTGTGATTGTCTGCCTGAAAAGGTTAAACACTCGTCGTGTGGTGTTTTTATAAACGCATTCTGCAGACAGTGTCCAGCAGGTCCGTCATTACATAATATATACCTGTCCGGCTGCAGTACTAGTGTGATATATATATATTTTAATTTTATCTCATTATCATCCAGTCTATATTAGCAGCAGACACAGTACGGTAGTCCACGGCTGTAGCTACCTCTGTATCGGCAGTCGCTCGTCCATCCATAATTGTATACCACCTACCCGTGTTTTTTTTTTTTCTATCTTCTTGATACTAGTAGCTTACTTTAGGAGTCTGCAGTGCTGACAGACAGTGTCCAGCAGGTCCGTCATTACATAATATATACCTGTCCGGCTGCAGTACTAGTGTGATATATATATATATTTTAATTTTATCTCATTATCATCCAGTCTATATTAGCAGCAGACACAGTACGGTAGTCCACGGCTGTAGCTACCTCTGTGTCGGCAGTCGCTCGTCCATCCATAATTGTATACCACCTACCCGTGTTTTTTTTTTTTCTATCTTCTTGATACTAGTAGCTTACTTTAGGAGTCTGCAGTGCTGACAGACAGTGTCCAGCAGGTCCGTCATTACATAATATATACCTGTCCGGCTGCAGTACTAGTGTGATATATATATATATATTTTAATTTTATCTCATTATCATCCAGTCTATATTAGCAGCAGACACAGTACGGTAGTCCACGGCTGTAGCTACCTCTGTGTCGGCAGTCGCTCGTCCATCCATAATTGTATACCACCTACCCGTGTTTTTTTTTTCTATCTTCTTGACACTAGTAGCTTACTTTAGGAGTCTGCAGTGCTGACAGACAGTGTCCAGCAGGTCCGTCATTACATAATATATACCTGTCCGGCTGCAGTACTAGTGTGATATATATATATATATTTTAATTTTATCTCATTATCATCCAGTCTATATTAGCAGCAGACACAGTATGGTAGTCCACGGCTGTAGCTACCTCTGTGTCGGCAGTCGCTCGTCATCCATAAGTATACTAGTATCCATCTCCATTGTTTACCTGAGGTGCCTTTTAGTTGTGCCTATTAAAATATGGAGAACAAAAATGTTGAGGTTCCAAAAATAGGGAAAGATCAAGATCCACTTCCACATCGTGCTGAAGCTGCTGCCACTAGTCATGGCCGAGACGATGAAATTCCATCAACGTCGTCTGCCAAGGCCGATGCCCAATGTCATAGTACAGAGCATGTAAAATCCAAAACACCAAATATCAGCAAAAAAAGGACTCAAAAATCTAAAATAAAATTGTCGGAGGAGAAGCGTAAACTTGCCAATATGCCATTTACCACACGGAGTGGCAAGGAACGGCTGAGGCCCTGGCCTATGTTCATGGCTAGTGGTTCAGCTTCACATGAGGATGGAAGCACTCAGCCTCTCGCTAGAAAAATGAAAAGACTCAAGCTGGCAAAAGCACAGCAAAGAACTGTGCGTTCTTCGAAATTCCAAATCCACAAGGAGAGTCCAATTGTGTCGGTTGCGATGCCTGACCTTCCCAACACTGGACGTGAAGAGCATGCGCCTTCCACCATTTGCACGCCCCCTGCAAGTGCTGGAAGGAGCACCCGCAGTCCAGTTCCTGATAGTCAGATTGAAGATGTCAGTGTTGAAGTACACCAGGATGAGGAGGATATGGGTGTTGCTGGCGCTGGGGAGGAAATTGACAAGGAGGATTCTGATGGTGAGGTGGTTTGTTTAAGTCAGGCACCCGGGGAGACACCTGTTGTCCGTGGGAGGAATATGGCCATTGACATGCCTGGTGAAAATACCAAAAAAATCAGCTCTTCGGTGTGGAAGTATTTCAACAGAAATGCGGACAACATTTGTCAAGCCGTGTGTTGCCTTTGTCAAGCTGTAATAAGTAGGGGTAAGGACGTTAACCACCTCGGAACATCCTCCCTTATACGTCACCTGCAGCGCATTCATAATAAGTCAGTGACAAGTTCAAAAACTTTGGGCGACAGCGGAAGCAGTCCACTGACCAGTAAATCCCTTCCTCTTGTAACCAAGCTCACGCAAACCACCCCACCAACTCCCTCAGTGTCAATTTCCTCCTTCCCCAGGAATGCCAATAGTCCTGCAGGCCATGTCACTGGCAATTCTGACGAGTCCTCTCCTGCCTGGGATTCCTCCGATGCATCCTTGCGTGTAACGCCTACTGCTGCTGGCGCTGCTGTTGTTGCTGCTGGGAGTCGATGGTCATCCCAGAGGGGAAGTCGTAAGACCACTTTTACTACTTCCACCAAGCAATTGACTGTCCAACAGTCCTTTGCGAGGAAGATGAAATATCACAGCAGTCATCCTGCTGCAAAGCGGATAACTGAGGCCTTGGCATCCTGGGTGGTGAGAAACGTGGTTCCGGTATCCATCATTACTGCAGAGCCAACTAGAGACTTGTTGGAGGTACTGTGTCCCCGGTACCAAATACCATCTAGGTTCCATTTCTCTAGGCAGGCGATACCGAAAATGTACACAGACCTCAGAAAAAGAGTCACCAGTGTCCTAAAAAATGCAGCTGTACCCAATGTCCACTTAACCACGGACATGTGGACAAGTGGAGCAGGGCAGGGTCAGGACTATATGACTGTGACAGCCCACTGGGTAGATGTATGGACTCCCGCCGCAAGAACAGCAGCGGCGGCACCAGTAGCAGCATCTCGCAAACGCCAACTCTTTCCTAGGCAGGCTACGCTTTGTATCACCGGTTTCCAGAATACGCACACAGCTGAAAACCTCTTACGGCAACTGAGGAAGATCATCGCGGAATGGCTTACCCCAATTGGACTCTCCTGTGGATTTGTGGCATCGGACAACGCCAGCAATATTGTGTGTGCATTAAATCTGGGCAAATTCCAGCACGTCCCATGTTTTGCACATACCTTGAATTTGGTGGTGCAGAATTATTTAAAAAACGAGAGGGGCGTGCAAGAGATGCTGTCGGTGGCCAGAAGAATTGCGGGACACTTTCGGCGTACAGGCACCACGTACAGAAGACTGGAGCAACACCAAAAACGCCTGAACCTGCCCTGCCATCATCTGAAGCAAGAAGTGGTAACGAGGTGGAATTCAATCCTCTATATGCTTCAGAGGTTGGAGGAGCAGCAAAAGGCCATTCAAGCCTATACAACTGAGCACGATATAGGAGGTGGAATGCACCTGTCTCAAGCGCAGTGGAGAATGATTTCAACGTTGTGCAAGGTTCTGCAACCTTTTGAACTTGCCACACGTGAAGTCAGTTCAGACACTGCCAGCCTGAGTCAGGTCATTCCCCTCATCAGGCTTTTGCAGAAGAAGCTGGAGACATTGAAGGAGGAGCTAACACAGAGCGATTCCGCTAGGCATGTGGGACTTGTGGATGGAGCCCTTAATTCGCTTAACAAGGATTCACGGGTGGTCAATCTGTTGAAATCAGAGCACTACATTTTGGCCACCGTGCTCGATCCTAGATTTAAAACCTACCTTGGATCTCTCTTTCCGGCACACACAAGTCTGCTGGGGTTCAAAGACCTGCTGGTGAGAAAATTGTCAAGTCAAGCGGAACGCAGCCTGTCAACATCTCCTCCTTCACATTCGCCCGCAACTGGGGGTGCGAGGAAAAGGCTCAGAATTCCGAGCCCACCCGCTGGCGGTGATGCAGGGCAGTCTGGAGCGACTGCTGATGCTGACATCTGGTCCGGACTGAAGGACCTGCCAACGATTACGGACATGTCGTCTACTGGCACTGCATATGATTCTCTCCCCATTGAAAGAATGGTGGAGGATTATATGAGTGACCGCATCCAAGTAGGCACGTCAGACAGTCCGTACTTATACTGGCAGGAAAAAGAGGCAATTTGGAGGCCCTTGCACAAACTGGCTTTATTCTACCTAAGTTGCCCTCCCACAAGTGTGTACTCCAAAAGAGTGTTTAGTGCCGCCGCTCACCTTGTCAGCAATCGGCGTACGAGGTTACTTCCAGAAAATGTGGAGAAGATGATGTTCATTAAAATGAATTATAATCAATTCCTCCGTGGAGACATTGACCAGCAGCAATTGCCTCCACAAAGTACACAGGGAGCTGAGATGGTGGATTCCAGTGGGGACGAATTGATAATCTGTGAGGAGGGGGATGTACACGGTGATATATCGGAGGATGATGATGAGGTGGACATCTTGCCTCTGTAGAGCCAGTTTGTGCAAGGAGAGATTAATTGCTTCTTTTTTGGTGGGGGTCCAAACCAACCCGTAATTTCAGTCACAGTCGTGTGGCAGACCCTGTCACTGAAATGATGGGTTGGTTAAAGTGTGCATGTCCTGTTTATACAACATAAGGGTGGGTGGGAGGGCCCAAGGACAATTCCATCTTGCACCTCTTTATTCTTTAATTTTTCTTTGCGTCATGTGCTGTTTGGGGAGTATTTTTTTGAAGGGCCATCCTGCGTGACACTGCAGTGCCACTCCTAGATGGGCCAGGTGTTTGTGTCGGCCACTAGGGTCGCTTAGCTTACTCACACAGCTACCTCATTGCGCCTCTTTTTTTTCTTCTTTGCGTCATGTGCTGTTTGGGGAGTGTTTTTTGAAGGGCCATCCTGCGTGACACTGCAGTGCCACTCCTAGATGGGCCAGGTGTTTGTGTCGGCCACTAGCGTCGCTTAGCTTACTCACACAGCTACCTCATTGCGCCTCTTTTTTTCTTTGCGTCATGTGCTGTTTGGGGAGTAGTTTTTTGAAGGGCCAGCCTGCGTGACACTGCAGTGCCACTCCTAGATGGGCCAGGTGTTTGTGTCGGCCACTTGGGTCGTTGAGCTTAGTCACACAGCTACCTCATTGCGTCTCTTTTTTTCTTTGCATCATGTGCTGTTTGGGGAGTGTTTTTTGGAAGGGCCATCCTGCGTGACACTGCAGTGCCACTCCTAGATGGGCCAGGTGTTTGTGTCGGCCACTTGGGTCGCTTAGCTTAGTCATCCAGCGACCTCGGTGCAAATTTTAGGACTAAAAATAATATTGTGAGGTGTGAGGTGTTCAGAATAGACTGAAAATGAGTGGAAATTATGGTTTTTGAGGTTAATAATACTTTGGGATCAAAATGACCCCCAAATTCTATGATTTAAGCTGTTTTTTAGGGTTTTTTGAAAAAAACACCCGAATCCAAAACACACCCGAATCCGACAAAAAAAATTCGGTGAGGTTTTGCCAAAACGCGTTCGAACCCAAAACACGGCCTCGGAACCGAACCCAAAACCAAAACACAAAACCCGAAAAATTTCAAGTGCACATCCCTAATTTTAAGTCCCTCATAAGGGGTTACTAAAATACCACATCAGGATGGGTTCAAACCCGTGGATATTGTTAGTAACAGGGAGGGGAGGAAAGCTCTGAAAGGAATAAGTAACATTTTCAAAAGAGCAGGTTTTCCGTCAGAAGGGACACTAGACTTAGAGAAATGGGAAAAATTTGCCTCCTGTAACAAGAGTTGGATAATTAAGCATAATTGTAGAGATCAAGCATCCATCTGGATCACTGGAAAAGAATTAGAAGCAGAGAATAGAATGATTTCCCCATTGTACCAGAGTACCCAATAGCACCACAACCAGCGTTAAACTCACTGCCTGTAATTTCAGCAACAGCACCTGCACACTATACCCCACCCCTATACCCAGACATGCATGCACACCCAGGTACCCCTAGTATGAACAGAATTAAATCACCTGCAAGCTCACTAACAGTGAAATTGAAAAGAGATGAACCAGGAAAAGAGTGGCGAATAATCAGCCCTATCTTGGAAGGATCTGTGGTTGAAAACCCGAATGATTTACCTGAGCTATGTGTACAGAGTATGCCCCAGTGTCCTGATACTTTATCACAAGAAACCCCAACAAGATCAAACCAAAGAAACTGGGCACCTCAAGTTCCCCTCATGTTTAAACGAGTGGTGGACACCTGGAATCAAGCTATGAGTCCAGTAAACAATAGTCCACAATCAGGAACTATAGGCGAAAGGGTGCAAATCAGGCGGAGAGGAGAAGCAAGGGATCAAGACACAGCCTCTACAGCTTTTCATGCCCAGGTACCTAATGTACAAAATAGAGATGAGCGGGTTCGGTTTCTTTGAATCCGAACCCGCACGAACTTCACTTTTTTTTTCACGGGTCCGAGCGACTCGGATCTTCCCGCCTTGCTCGGTTAACCCGAGCGCGCCCGAACGTCATCATGACGCTGTCGGATTCTCGCGAGACTCGGATTCTATATAAGGAGCCGCGCGTCGCCGCCATTTTCACACGTGCATTGAGATTGATAGGGAGAGGACGTGGCTGGCGTCCTCTCCATTTAGATTAGATTTAGAAGAGAGAGAGAGAGAGAGATTGCTGTGATACTGTAGATTAGAAGAGAGTGCAGACAGAGTTTAGTGACTGACGACCACAGTGACCAGTGACCACCAGAGACAGTGCAGTTGTTTGTTTTATTTAATATATCCGTTCTCTGCCTGAAAAAAACGATACACAGTCACACAGTGACTCAGTCTGTGTGCACTGCTCAGCCCAGTGTGCTGCACATCAATGTATTGTATATAAAGCTTATAATTGTGGGGGAGACTGGGGAGCACTGCAGGTTGTTATAGCAGGAGCCAGGAGTACATGATAAATAATATTATATTAAAATTAAACAGTGCACACTTTTGCTGCAGGAGTGCCACTGCCAGTGTGACTAGTGGTGACCAGTGCCTGACCACCAGTATATTAGTAGTATTGTATACTATCTCTTTATCAACCAGTCTATATTAGCAGCAGACACAGTACAGTGCGGTAGTTCACGGCTGTGGCTACCTCTGTGTCGGCACTCGGCAGGCAGTCCGTCCATCCATAATTGTATTATAATATATACCACCTAACCGTGGTTTTTTTTTCATTCTTTATACCGTCGTCATACTAGTTGTTACGAGTATACTACTATCTCTTTATCAACCAGTGTACAGTGCGGTAGTTCACGGCTGTGGCTACCTCTGTGTCGGCACTCGGCAGGCAGTCCGTCCAACCATAATTGTATTATATACCACCTAACCGTGGTTTTTTTTTCATTCTTTATACCGTCGTCATACTAGTTGTTACGAGTATACTACTATCTCTTTATCAACCAGTGTACAGTGCGGTAGTTCACGGCTGTGGCTACCTCTGTGTCGGCACTCGGCAGGCAGTCCGTCCATCCATAATTGTATTATAATATATACCACCTAACCGTGGTTTTTTTTTCATTCTTTATACCGTCGTCATACTAGTTGTTACGAGTATACTACTATCTCTTTATCAACCAGTGTACAGTGCGGTAGTTCACGGCTGTGGCTACCTCTGTGTCGGCACTCGGCAGGCAGTCCGTCCAACCATAATTGTATTATAATATATACCACCTAACCGTGGTTTTTTTTTCATTCTTTATACCGTCGTCATACTAGTTGTTACGAGTATACTACTATCTCTTTATCAACCAGTGTACAGTGCGGTAGTTCACGGCTGTGGCTACCTCTGTGTCGGCACTCGGCAGGCAGTCCGTCCATCCATAATTGTATTATAATATATACCACCTAACCGTGGTTTTTTTTTCATTCTTTATACCGTCGTCATACTAGTTGTTACGAGTATACTACTATCTCTTTATCAACCAGTGTACAGTGCGGTAGTTCACGGCTGTGGCTACCTCTGTGTCGGCACTCGGCAGGCAGTCCGTCCAACCATAATTGTATTATAATATATACCACCTAACCGTGGTTTTTTTTTCATTCTTTATACCGTCGTCATACTAGTTGTTACGAGTATACTACTATCTCTTTATCAACCTGTGTACAGTGCGGTAGTTCACGGCTGTGGCTACCTCTGTGTCGGCACTCGGCAGGCAGTCCGTCCAACCATAATTGTATTATAATATATACCACCTAACCGTGGTTTTTTTTCCATTCTTTATACCGTCGTCATACTAGTTGTTACGAGTATACTACTATCTCTTTATCAACCAGTGTACAGTGCGGTAGTTCACGGCTGTGGCTACCTCTGTGTCGGCACTCGGCAGGCAGTCCGTCCATCCATAATTGTATTATATACCACCTAACCGTGGTTTTTTTATACCACCTAACCGTGGCAGTCCGTCCATAATTGTATACTAGTATCCAATCCATCCATCTCCATTGTTTACCTGAGGTGCCTTTTAGTTCTGCCTATAAAATATGGAGAACAAAAAAGTTGAGGTTCCAAAATTAGGGAAAGATCAAGATCCACTTCCACCTCGTGCTGAAGCTGCTGCCACTAGTCATGGCCGAGACGATGAAATGCCAGCAACGTCGTCTGCCAAGGCCGATGCCCAATGTCATAGTACAGAGCATGTCAAATCCAAAACACCAAATATCAGAAAAAAAAGGACTCCAAAACCTAAAATAAAATTGTCGGAGGAGAAGCGTAAACTTGCCAATATGCCATTTACCACACGGAGTGGCAAGGAACGGCTGAGGCCCTGGCCTATGTTCATGGCTAGTGGTTCAGCTTCACATGAGGATGGAAGCACTCAGCCTCTCGCTAGAAAACTGAAAAGACTCAAGCTGGCAAAAGCACCGCAAAGAACTGTGCGTTCTTTGAAATCCCAAATCCACAAGGAGAGTCCAATTGTGTCGGTTGCGATGCCTGACCTTCCCAACACTGGACGTGAAGAGCATGCGCCTTCCACCATTTGCACACCCCCTGCAAGTGCTGGAAGGAGCACCCGCAGTCCAGTTCCTGATAGTCAGATTGAAGATGTCAGTGTTGAAGTACACCAGGATGAGGAGGATATGGGTGTTGCTGGCGCTGGGGAGGAAATTGACCAGGAGGATTCTGATGGTGAGGTGGTTTGTTTAAGTCAGGCACCCGGGGAGACACCTGTTGTCCGTGGGAGGAATATGGCCGTTGACATGCCAGGTGAAAATACCAAAAAAATCAGCTCTTCGGTGTGGAGGTATTTCACCAGAAATGCGGACAACAGGTGTCAAGCCGTGTGTTCCCTTTGTCAAGCTGTAATAAGTAGGGGTAAGGACGTTAACCACCTCGGAACATCCTCCCTTATACGTCACCTGCAGCGCATTCATAATAAGTCAGTGACAAGTTCAAAAACTTTGGGTGACAGCGGAAGCAGTCCACTGACCAGTAAATCCCTTCCTCTTGTAACCAAGCTCACGCAAACCACCCCACCAACTCCCTCAGTGTCAATTTCCTCCTTCCCCAGGAATGCCAATAGTCCTGCAGGCCATGTCACTGGCAAGTCTGACGAGTCCTCTCCTGCCTGGGATTCCTCCGATGCATCCTTGCGTGTAACGCCTACTGCTGCTGGCGCTGCTGTTGTTGCCGCTGGGAGTCGATGGTCATCCCAGAGGGGAAGTCGTAAGCCCACTTGTACTACTTCCAGTAAGCAATTGACTGTTCAACAGTCCTTTGCGAGGAAGATGAAATATCACAGCAGTCATCCTACTGCAAAGCGGATAACTGAGTCCTTGACAACTATGTTGGTGTTAGACGTGCGTCCGGTATCCGCCGTTAGTTCACAGGGAACTAGACAATTTATTGAGGCAGTGTGCCCCCGTTACCAAATACCATCTAGGTTCCACTTCTCTAGGCAGGCGATACCGAGAATGTACACGGACGTCAGAAAAAGACTCACCAGTGTCCTAAAAAATGCAGTTGTACCCAATGTCCACTTAACCACGGACATGTGGACAAGTGGAGCAGGGCAGGGTCAGGACTATATGACTGTGACAGCCCACTGGGTAGATGTATGGACTCCCGCCGCAAGAACAGCAGCGGCGGCACCAGTAGCAGCATCTCGCAAACGCCAACTCTTTCCTAGGCAGGCTACGCTTTGTATCACCGCTTTCCAGAATACGCACACAGCTGAAAACCTCTTACGGCAACTGAGGAAGATCATCGCGGAATGGCTTACCCCAATTGGACTCTCCTGTGGATTTGTGGCATCGGACAACGCCAGCAATATTGTGTGTGCATTAAATATGGGCAAATTCCAGCACGTCCCATGTTTTGCACATACCTTGAATTTGGTGGTGCAGAATTTTTTAAAAAACGACAGGGGCGTGCAAGAGATGCTGTCGGTGGCCAGAAAAATTGCGGGACACTTTCGGCGTACAGGCACCACGTACAGAAGACTGGAGCACCACCAAAAACTACTGAACCTGCCCTGCCATCATCTGAAGCAAGAAGTGGTAACGAGGTGGAATTCAACCCTCTATATGCTTCAGAGGTTGGAGGAGCAGCAAAAGGCCATTCAAGCCTATACAATTGAGCACGATATAGGAGATGGAATGCACCTGTCTCAAGTGCAGTGGAGAATGATTTCAACGTTGTGCAAGGTTCTGATGCCCTTTGAACTTGCCACACGTGAAGTCAGTTCAGACACTGCCAGCCTGAGTCAGGTCATTCCCCTCATCAGGCTTTTGCAGAAGAAGCTGGAGGCATTGAAGAAGGAGCTAACACGGAGCGATTCCGCTAGGCATGTGGGACTTGTGGATGCAGCCCTTAATTCGCTTAACAAGGATTCACGGGTGGTCAATCTGTTGAAATCAGAGCACTACATTTTGGCCACCGTGCTCGATCCTAGATTTAAAGCCTACCTTGGATCTCTCTTTCCGGCAGACACAGGTCTGCTGGGGTTGAAAGACCTGCTGGTGACAAAATTGTCAAGTCAAGCGGAACGCGACCTGTCAACATCTCCTCCTTCACATTCTCCCGCAACTGGGGGTGCGAGGAAAAGGCTCAGAATTCCGAGCCCACCCGCTGGCGGTGATGCAGGGCAGTCTGGAGCGACTGCTGATGCTGACATCTGGTCCGGACTGAAGGACCTGACAACGATTACGGACATGTCGTCTACTGTCACTGCATATGATTCTCTCAACATTGATAGAATGGTGGAGGATTATATGAGTGACCGCATCCAAGTAGGCACGTCACACAGTCCGTACTTATACTGGCAGGAAAAAGAGGCAATTTGGAGGCCCTTGCACAAACTGGCTTTATTCTACCTAAGTTGCCCTCCCACAAGTGTGTACTCCGAAAGAGTGTTTAGTGCCGCCGCTCACCTTGTCAGCAATCGGCGTACGAGGTTACATCCAGAAAATGTGGAGAAGATGATGTTCATTAAAATGAATTATAATCAATTCCTCCGCGGAGACATTGACCAGCAGCAATTGCCTCCACAAAGTACACAGGGAGCTGAGATGGTGGATTCCAGTGGGGACGAATTGATAATCTGTGAGGAGGGGGATGTACACGGTGATATATCGGAGGGTGAAGATGAGGTGGACATCTTGCCTCTGTAGAGCCAGTTTGTGCAAGGAGAGATTAATTGCTTCTTTTTTGGGGGGGGTCCAAACCAACCCGTCATATCAGTCACAGTCGTGTGGCAGACCCTGTCACTGAAATGATGGGTTGGTTAAAGTGTGCATGTCCTGTTTTGTTTATACAACATAAGGGTGGGTGGGAGGGCCCAAGGATAATTCCATCTTGCACCTCTTTTTTCTTTTCTTTTTCTTTGCATCATGTGCTGATTGGGGAGGGTTTTTTGGAAGGGACATCCTGCGTGACACTGCAGTGCCACTCCTAGATGGGCCCGGTGTTTGTGTCGGCCACTAGGGTCGCTAATCTTACTCACACAGCTACCTCATTGCGCCTCTTTTTTTCTTTGCGTCATGTGCTGTTTGGGGAGGGTTTTTTGGAAGGGACATCCTGCGTGACACTGCAGTGCCACTCCTAGATGTGCCCGGTGTTTGTGTCGGCCACTAGGGTCGCTAATCTTACTCACACAGCTACCTCATTGCGCCTCTTTTTTTCTTTGCGTCATGTGCTGTTTGGGGAGGGTTTTTTGGAAGGGACATCCTGCGTGACACTGCAGTGCCACTCCTAGATGTGCCCGGTGTTTGTGTCGGCCACTAGGGTCGCTAATCTTACTCACACAGTCAGCTACCTCATTGCGCCTCTTTTTTTCTTTGCGTCATGTGCTGTTTGGGGAGGGTTTTTTGGAAGGGCCATCCTGCGTGACACTGCAGTGCCACTCCTAGATGGGCCCGGTGTTTGTGTCGGCCACTAGGGTCGCTAATCTTACTCACACAGCTACCTCATTGCGCCTCTTTTTTTCTTTGCGTCATGTGCTGTTTGGGGAGGGTTTTTTGGAAGGGACATCCTGCGTGACACTGCAGTGCCACTCCTAGATGGGCCCGGTGTTTGTGTCGGCCACTAGGGTCGCTTATCTTACTCACACAGCGACCTCGGTGCAAATTTTAGGACTAAAAATAATATTGTGAGGTGTGAGGTATTCAGAATAGACTGAAAATGAGTGTAAATTATGGTTTTTGAGGTTAATAATACTTTGGGATCAAAATGACCCCCAAATTCTATGATTTAAGCTGTTTTTTAGTGTTTTTGGAAAAAAACACCCGAATCCAAAACACACCCGAATCCGACAAAAATAATTCGGTGAGGTTTTGCCAAAACGCGTTCGAACCCAAAACACGGCCGCGGAACCGAACCCAAAACCAAAACACAAAACCCGAAAAATTTCAGGCGCTCATCTCTAGTACAAAATAAAGTGACATATTTTCCAGAAAGATTGTGTCCGGTATGTCAGTTTTGCATTCCAGAAGGATATGAACATTGCCCAAATTGTGAAAACTGGATTTCACCCCATGAACCGCCATGCCAAGATAACTATGCAACCAGAAATGCTGAAAGACGGTCAGCATTGCCTATTGCTCTGTATCCAGTACAAGTGCAGAGAATACGCAACACAAATGATGCAACCAGGGTGGATGAACCATACATCGTACAGAGCCAACACCACAAACCCTGGTATGGCAACGACCTCGCAAAAATAGTTGCAGAGTCCCCAGATCCTAGAAAAAAACCCAACAGCATTTTATGCCTATATGGAAAGAATTCAAGCCATATGGACACCAGCATGGGTCGACTATCACCAGTTGTGTGAGGCTATACTAGGACCAGGAACAGCTCAAGCAGTAAGCACCATGGCAGCAGCAATTGCAGCAAACGATTGCCCAGCCATAGAGGCCGTTCCGACAGAGGGAAATAGAACAACGTTTGAAAGTGGAAAAATGTACATGACAAGACTTAAGAGATGGTGTCATGCACAGACACTCAGGGCACCAGCAGCCCCAGACTTGAAACAGGAGAAGACTGAGTCCATCAGAACTTACTATGATAAAGTCACTATACGACACACAAGATGATAGAATATGAGGGTGTGCAACTCCTGTGTCGGCAACAGTGTACTCAGTCACCACTGGCAGTTCGATAAAAGTGACTTTACCCACAGGAGACACAAGGGTTTCAAGAGCTGTTTTTATGCACAACCAGATTCCTCTACATTTACTTACAGATCAGGCCATTGCAACGACTGGGTTGGGAGGTTAAGCCCTACCCCTGCAAGAAAGCAAAGATGTAACCTGAAGTACAAGCTTGCTATACAAGTCTATCTCTCACAGGAAAAGTAAGACAAAGAGGAACAACAACTCCCAGCATGAACATCATTATGTTGAACACCAGCCTGGGTGGACTTGGACTAAGAAGATGACATGCCAGCAGCAGTGAGAAAGAATATGCAAGTGAAGAAAGGACAAAGTATGAAGAATAATGAATGAATCATAAAGAGAGGTGATTGAAAAAAGAAAAGTTGAGAAACAATATGAAGGTCGCATGAAAGTTTGGAGACTAAAGGAAGTCTGCTTTAAAAAGGACAAAGAAAGACATCTGACAAGTGGTCAGTACTACATGGCAAGATTACAGAGATAATGCCATGATTTAAAGCAACAGAAGCACCGGGGTTTAAAGCAAATAATAAGGAACAAGACAGAAAAAGTTCCAGAAGACAAATAAATGATGCTTCTTCTGCCAATATGAAGTACAAGCTTCTTCAGGTACTCCCCAGTGAACATAATGTCTCCAGAGGAAACAGCAGAAGGTATAATTACAGTCACCTTGCCCACTGGAGAAATATGTTTGTGCCTAATGAATACTGGAGCCAGCACACGCAGAAGACAGCAGAGGGAGATACCACAAGAACTGATGAATTCAGAAATTCTTAAAAGGACAGGAGATGCAAGAACTACAGTCACCAATACCAGCCCAGTTCTTGACCTCGGAGTACATGTCCAGTGACTTTGCTGAAGCACAATGTACTAAAGCTTATCCAAGGAGAATACAGTACACACCAGTAGAAGTTTAACTTTCCAGCAACTTATCAAAGGAAAGAACAAAAAGCCATTTAGCAGCAAGTTAGAACAGAAGTTCAGTATTGGCTCATTCCCGCAGTACCAGTTGTAGAAGAAAGTAAGCAATACTACTGGACCAGGATAGCCCTGTGGAGGGGCTATATCACCAAGTGATTTATCCACAAAACACACAGCTAAATACAGGATGTGAATGAACTGTTGATTGCCACCACTACTAAAAGAAGCACCAAGAAGGGGCAGTGTCCTTAGTGAAGTTTCTGGAAGAACAAGACTGCAGATCCTCAAAAGGAGAAATTGCAGCTAGTCAAGCAAGAGTTAATCTTCCTAGGACACTCAAGGCACCCGACATCTAACAAAAGTGAGAAAAAGATTTATACCGCAAGCTAAGATGCCAACGAGTGTCAAGCAAGTCAGATGATCATTCCTGGGCCTAGTAGGACACTACAGAACATGGATACCTCTAGCACCAGTCTACATGCAAGCATTGTATGACAACACTGAAAGGGAGGAGGGTCCGCATCCTACATACAGCAACAGATAAATTAAGCTATTGAACACTTGGAAACAGCAGTTGCCTCATCTCAAGCCCTAGAACTACCTGACTATTAAAGAAAGAGGCCATACATAGAAGTCCTTACGCAAAATCATGGACTGAGGTGAAGACCAGTGGCCTACAACTCAAGCAAGCTTGACAGCAGTAATCAAAGAGCACCTACCGGCATCAGAGCAGTGATAGCAGCAACAGTCCTAGCAGAGTATAAGAGCACAGACACAGTGCTGAATCAGTAGTCCTAGAAGAGGACAAGAGCACAGGCATAGTGCTGAATCATGAACTTATCATCCAGGGTCCACATGCAGGTACAGAGAAGCTTCAACAATCAAGAACCAAACACCTGTCAGTGGCAAGGTTGACCATGTATGAAGTAGCACTGCCAGAGTGCGACAAGTAACCATCAGAAGATGTATTACCCTCAACTCAGCAACCCTTTTCCAACATTAATCAATAAAGGTGTTGAATCTCAAGATTCAAAAGGAGGGAAAAACAGATTATCTACTGATGAATGGGAAAGCCAGAAGTTTCTAACATTCACTCACGAAGGTAAACAATATTGTTGGACACGATTACCCCAAGGGGGAGCAACCAGTCCATCAGATTTCTCAGAGGCAATGGCATTAATCCTACAAAAAGGAAACAGCATCACTACTCATCTTTTTGGCAGAAGAAGATTGCAGAGTGTCAAATGCCAAACTACAGCTAGTACAGAAAAGAGTTATATTTTTAGGACACTGCATATCCCAAGGAACAAGGCATCTTACTGATGAAAGAACAAAAGCAATAACTTAAGCAAAAACCCCAAGAACATTAAAAGAAATCAGAGCTTTCCTGGGCCTTATTGGTTCTTGCAGAGAATGGATACCCTCAGCCTCATTACTGATGCATCCCCTATATGAATTAACAAAAAAGGAGGCGTCAGCAGAAAACAGGGACACCATTGAAGAAGCAGTAAGAAAACTAAAGCAAGCCATAATAACAGCCCCAGCATTAGGATTGCCTGATTACAAAGAGCCTTTTAACCTATTCTGCCATGAAAACAGAGGGCATTCTTTAGGGGTGCTCACCCAGAAATACGGACCAAAATAAAGACCAGTGGCATACTGTTCAGCCCAGCTGGATCTGATTATCAGAGGAGCACCATCCTGTGTCCGAGCAGTGGCAGCAGCAGCAATACTGAGGGAAAAGGTGACAGACCTTGTGCTTGATCATCCACTGTGTATACAAGTACCGCACGCTGTCACAGAAATACTAAGTCAAGCAAAAACCAAGCATCTTTCTGCAGCCAGACTTACCAAATATGAAGTAGCGCTATTAAGCGCCTCCCATGTCACCATCACAAGATGCACTGTACTAAACCCAGCTACACTCCTTCCCATCAACGATTCAAAAGAGGGGAGGAGAGGGGGAAATGGTAATGATGGTGAATCGTCAGATGAGGAGGAAAATGCTGCTACAGACGCAGAAAATACAACACAAACATTTCCACATGATTGCCTAGCCCTCATGGAATTAGAGACTTTACCTCTTCCTAATGTCCAAGATATGCCACTGGACAATCTAGACATGAACCTGTTCGTCGATGGATCAAGATATTATGATAATGGATCCCCAAGGACAGGATATGCAGTAACAACTGAAACTGAAGTCATAGATTCTGGACCAAGAATGTCAGCACAAGAAGCAGAACTCATAGCAATGACCAAAGCCTGCATACATGCTGAAAACATGACAGCTAACATCTACACGGATTCACGCTATGCTTGGGGGGGTGTCCCAGGATTACGCTGTTATTTGGAAAAGTAGGGACTTCAAAGGTGCAAATGGAAAACCCATCAAACATGCCAGTTTGATTATGGAACTACCTATTAGGATTGCATAATCAAGGTACAAGCACATACTAAGAGCCAAACCATGGAAGCTAAAGGAAATGCATTTGCAGATGCAGAAGTTAAGAGAATTGCCTTACAATCAAAAGAACCTGAGCAAGTCTTAGTAGCTCAAGATGTGAAGCAAATGCCTAGTGAAGAGGAGCTGATCAAAATTCAACAACAAGCATCACAAGGAGAAAAGGAGAAATGGAGATGATTGGGGGCAGAAGAAGATGAACATGGACTTTGGAAGTCAAGAGAATTAAAGTACTGTCTACCAGCAGCTCTATTTCCACCTATGTTACAAGTAGCTCGTGGACAAGTACATCATTCAAAGGAAGCCATGGTAAATAGAGTACAAGAGCATTGGATAGCTCTAGGCTTCAATAAAGCTGCAACAAACTTTGTAGCAGGATGCTGGATCTGTGGAATCAGCAATCCAGGACAAAGAACCAAGACACCTCTAGGAACTATACCCAAAGCCTCTTACCCATTTCAAAGACTACAAATCAACTATATACAGTTGCCACGAAGCAGTCCATATGAATATGTACTAGTAGCAACGGACATGTTTAGTCACTGGGCCGAAGCCTGGCCAGTAGGCAAAGCCACAGAAAAAAACACTGCAAAGAAACTGATAGCAGAAGTAGTATGTAGATTTGGGATACCTGAGGTTATAGAATCAGATAGAGGTACACATTTCACAGGAGAAGTCATGCAGCATATAATGAAAGATTTGGGGGTACAGCAGGCCTTCCACGTGCCTTACCGTCCCCAGGCGAGTGGGGAGGGGGAACATCTGAACTTTAACCTTAAGCTAAAACTACAGAAAATAATGACAGAAACCAAAAGAACTTGGCCAGAATGCCTACCTATAGTCTTGTTCAATATTAGGACCACACCCATGAGACCTAGTAAACTGACTCCATATGAAATATTGTTTGGGTCAGCTCCAAGGACAGGTTGTTATTATCCACAACAATTACAACATAATCATAGTGATTTAACAGGTTATGTACAGGAGGTCTGTAAAACATTGACTAACCTCCATTGCCGAGTGTTTTCTTCCATTCCAGACCCAGAAGGATCAGCTACGCATAAGCTAAATCCAGGATTGGGTCTATTTAAAGAGACATGTGAGAAAGACCTTTGAACCAAGATATGATGGTCCATATCAAGTGCTGCTAACCATGCCTACCTCAAATTAAGGTGAAAAGTCGTGATACCTGATTACACGCCTCCCACTCGAAGAAGCTGACAGTGACTCTCCAGCCAGAAGAATGAAGTTGCTTATCCTTTGGTTGTTGTTAAGGGTAATCCCCAAGGTTTGGACTATAAGTCCAGGCAACTGGTTTACTGAAAGGGAATAGTTCAGGCCTAGTGTAGGTAGAATAGGGAGAAAAAGTGGAATCAAAAAGAGGGGAAATGATAGTGTAGGAGCTTCCGCAGTATAGCAAATATATATTGATTCACGCTTTTTCGCATTTATTAAGATATTTACTGTTAATCACAAAATGGGTTCATGTGTCCGTAAGAAAATATTGCTGAGTTGGTCAGAATACTATATTTGCTGAATATCTTGTCCTAAAGCATGACTTGTACAAAGACAAATGCAACATTAAATGTATCCAAGGCGGACAAAGCAACACCAGATATATCCAAGGCTAATTGAGAAGAATGCTGAAAGAAATCTTCTGAGTTTATGTCCGAAAGACTGATAAACGAAACAATAACCATTTTCAAGGCTGTTCTAGTTGCCACTTGGAACATTGTATGACAATCGATGAATTTCAAGACATACATGGTGTATTCTGATTGGCTAAATGTATTGGCAAACATGAATCCTTTGTTTTCAAGCTATAAATAATAAAGCTATGACGGCCCCTAGCAGGTCATTTATGATTTGCTTTGGTTACACATGAACTTGTGTCATCTTATCATTCATTGACCTCCAACCGGTTGCTAAAGGAACAGAATTCTGACTGATGACTGCAGAGAGTTTATAGACCAGACCTGAATAGGTTAACATACCCTAACACTATTGTGTGGCCAGGCCCCTTCCCAGCAAGAAGATGTCCCTTTTTGGGCTGTGCGCCAAATGTGCGAACTGTTCCTAGTTAAAATATAGGGGGTACAAACACCAAAATAAGGACTGCTATGGATGAGGGGTGGTGGTACTGGGAAAGAGGTGAAAGGTCAGAGGCGGAACCAGCGGTGGTACAAGGGAGCACCAGCCAAAATCTTGCCTAGGGCATCATATTGGTTAGGGCCGGCTCTGCAGGAGCTAATTGGCTGGAGGGCCATTTGTCATTCATAACAAGTGATAACATGATTACTCATTGTTAAATCTGATCCTAAGGGGTCTATTTACTAAGCCTTGGCTGGAGATAAAGTGGATGGAGATAAAGTACCAGCCAATCAGCTCCTAACTGTCATTTTTCAAAGCGTGCCTGTGACATGGCAGTTTGGAGCTGATTAGCTGGTAATTTATCTCCATCCAGGGCTTAGTAAATAGACCCCTAAATAAATCTGTTACCTCAGAAGCATATATATTGGCACATGAAAATTCCAAGAATACGTCATCTCCTTAAAGGGCATTTTTTTTTTATCATAATTTGATTAAGGTTTTTTTTGTCATTTGAATGTTAATGTTATATCACTGGAACATGGACGATAACCTCTGGGTTCTGGCCCCGAGTGGGCTACTGCGCATATGCAGCTTACACAATGTGTGTAATAATAACCCTGCCTACTGCCAAGTTCTCACTATTTGCTTATTTGGAGCCTGACTCGCACGCAGATGGGTGCAAATAGTGAATTATAGCAAACTGCGCTTGTGCGATTTTACACATTTTTGTGTGTCTTCTGGTGAATCTGAATCAGGAGTATCTTGGCCAGAATTTTATTTGCATGTTTGCGGCAGTAACTGGGCGCCGACACTGTCTCATGGGAGTGTCTCGTGTCAAAGTTGTGGGGGT